>NW_024543071.1:44807500-46145000 GCF_018167655.1 Microtus oregoni
ATCAGAAAACAGTGCCAGGTGTCTGTCCTTGCCTTGCATTTCATCTGAACCAGGCTCTCTGTTTTGCTGTTCACTGCTATGTATACAGGGCCTTTGGATATTCACTTGTCTCTACTGCCTGTCTACATTAGGAGCAGTGGGATTATAAACACACCCTTTCATAACTGGTATTATGTGGGTCCTTGAATTTGAAGCTGTAAATAGCAAAGAGATTGTGAGTATATGGTAAATCCTCTACTATGTTGGTCAGGTGAGTTGATGTAGGAACAGTTACACTGTAAAAGTGTTCTTAGTGTCATGTCTACAGCTGTAAAGAAAGGTTTGCTGTGTCTCCTTGGGGTTAAGCAGATACATGAACTGTTCATTTGATTACAGATATCCAAAGTAATGGTTGAAAATTTATATATTGACATTCTAACTTCTAATCTAGTGCTCTTATGCAGAGAAACCTTCAGTAAGTGACTAGACAATGAAGGTGAAGTATTGAAGTTAGAGACCTTATACAAAGACCCCACATAGTCCTCTGGGCTGCTTCTCACCTTATTTGTTGCTCCATGAAAATAGGCTCTAGGAAGTGGTGAAATTAAAAATCTGAAATTAGAGCTTTGAGATGAGCAGACTGTGTGCCACTTATTCATCCAGTATCTGCCATGTGCCTCCTTAGAACTGTGGAAATACCAATAAGGACCAGCCATTGGCTCCAACTTCTCAGAACTCCCGTGCCAATAGAGGAGAGGCAAAATGTGCACTTACGTTTTGTATAAAGGGCAGAAAATGTAAGAAATATGGAGTCTGGAGGGAAGGTATTGCAATTAGCACACAAAGGGCCCTCTGTCTGCCACCTGTGTCAGATTGCCAAGTCTGATTGCACATTCAAGTCTCAGGGGACACAGAAGTCATAGCAGTGTGTGTGTCTTGTTCTTTGGGATTCCAACTCAAGTGGTTGAGACGGGGCTTCATCATCACTGCTTTAATACCTTTCTAAGGTGTTTAAATGTGCATTCTGAAATTGAAAACAAGGCAGTTTTCTAAATACATATTAAAAAGAAGTGGATGGTTTTGTTTTATTTTAATTTTAGAGACAGGGTTTCTCTGTAGCTATGGAGACTGTCCTGGAACCAGCTTTTGTAGACTAGGCTGGCCTCGAACTCACAGAAATCCACCTGCACCTGCCTCTCGAGTGCTGGGATTAAAGGCGTGTGCCCCCACTGCCCAGCAAAGTGGATGGTTTTGAAAACTTTGTAAATGTAACACACTGTATTTCCAGTGGCATCAGATGTCTTGTTTAGAGTTGTTCTGGTGAGGTATTTTTATGGTTTATTTTACCTAGTATTTTGTCATACCTTTAGCACTGTGGCAAAAACCAGAGAGAAGTAATTTTAAAATAGAAAATATTCATTTTATCTCATTGTTTCTGAGGCCTAAATCCCAGACTACCTGAATTCAGGCTAACTCTCAATCCATCTGTAGGGTCTTAGCGGAGGATAGAACGTTATCTCTCTCTCTCTCTCTCTCTCTCCCTCCCTCCCTCCCTCCCTCCCCGTGTGTGTGTGTGTGTGTGTGTGTGTGTGAGAGAGAGAGAGAGAGAGAGAGAGAGAGAGAGAGAGAGAGAGACAGAGAGAGAGAGACAGAGAGAGACAGACAGACAGACAGAGAGACAGAGAGAGACAGAGACAGAGATCAAAAGTGCTCAGGAAGCAGAAAGATGACAGGAATGGGATAGCACAGATGTACTTTTGGAGGACATATTTTGGTGAGTTAATTCCTCCAATGAGGCCCCATGTGCTAGAGTTCTATCACATCCTTATATTCTATTTCCCCTTTGCATACATCAATGGAGCAAACCATTAAGTCAGACACTCCTAAACTATTATCTCTGGACATGCCCTCATAGAAATGCCCAAGTCTCCTAGGTGGCTCACAATCTATTTAAGTTGATATTCATGCTAGATTAACCAACACATATACATTGATATTAATAAATTTGTTTAAATATTTCTCCAGAAAAGTGTTTTATAAAGTAATGTTGTTTCACAAAGAATTTTAATAACTTATAATAATAATGATTTGTTTCTGACAAGGCACAATATGCAATAATGGCATTCATTAGTAGATTGGTACATATTTTTAAAATTCATGCTTATTTGCAATTGACACATATTTTATATACATTTAGGTGTAAACTTATTTTAAAAAATCAGAACTTGGTCAATGTTTTTTGATTTAATTTTTTCCCTAAAAATTCCTTTTTTTCCCTTAAGAAATCATCTGCCCTTAGTGAAGATCTTAGGTTTTGTTGTCACGGTGGAAAGGGTTGACAATACTGACAATGTAGCTTTCAAAAAAGTTTGATCATGCATTTCCCATTTAGTGATGAATAATTTACTAAGATCTTCTTTAAGTTATCATATAGCCTGACTTGCTTGCATTCTGTTGGCCTTACTACTTCTATGAAGAGAAAATTGTTCCTGGGAAGAAGTGTTGCCAGATACGAAGGCTGTGAAAGGAATTCCCATTTTCTCCCCATGGCATCTCAGGTCAGAAGTTCCCTGAGAATTTATCTTTCAGCAATCTAGAAAAATATAACATAATGCTTCTTTTTCAAAATTGTCTTGCTAATTCTTCCTTATGGGTTTTTGCTGTGAAATATTAGTTTAAGATGTGTTACATTCATTTATGCTGTGGAATATTTGTTTAATTATGTAAAAATATGTTGCATTCTTTTATGTTTCATTTATTTAACTTTTTATAACTGTGTTGCTTTGCCTGTCTAAAACACTTGACTGATGTAATGAAGAGTTGAACAGCCAATAGCTAGGCAGGAGTGAGGGATAGTCATGGCTGTCAGGCAGAGAGAATAAAATAAAAGGAGAAATACAGTCTCAAGGGCAAAGGGAAGGAGAGAAGGATGCCAGGGGACAGGCACTCTGCTACACAGCCAGCCACGGAGTAAGAATGAAAGGAAGATATATAGAATAAAGAGAGCTGAAAACCACAGGGGCAATATATAGTTAAAGGGAAACGGGGTAATTTAAGTTAGAAAAGCAGAATAAGTCTCTGTATTTATTTGGGAGTTGGGTGATGGACCTCCAAAGAGTAAAAAAAAAAAAAAAGCAAAACAAAACAAAAACAGAACAAAACAACTACAGGTTTTCTTGAACTATGTCAAATCTGGTACATTTAAAGGACCTTCTAATGTCAGTTCTGTATTGTAAATGGAAAGGCATTCAAAAGAGTACTGATTTAGGTAGAACAATGTTTTAATTGTTAAAAGGATTGATGCTGTTGCAGAGGACTGGGATTTGGTTTCCATCACCTGTGGCCAAGGTGCTCACAACTAGCTTATAACTCCAGTGTCAGGGCCTTTGATGCCATTTTCTGGTCTCTGTGAGCATCCACATAACATATGACATCCATTCTCATACACTTAAGTAAAAATGAAAATAAATTATTTTTTTTTAAAGACTACAAATGTAGGTACAAGTTGCATAAGGTATACTTTGTTAACTTATCTTAATAAATTCTAGAGAACAATCCACAATGAATGGAAGAAGGGACAAATAGATTTAAGTACCTTTCACCTGTTTTGGTGGAAATAGCCAATGCCTTCTAAACAGTATCTCTATAACCCCCATGGAAAACACAAGCAAAGGAGAAAATTTTTCTTCCATTTCTGAGAAAAAAAGCAGAGCAACTTTATTTCGAGGGTTGAAGGACACCAACCTGAGTAATAATTTTGGGATGCACCAAGACGTGGAAGAGAGAGTGTTGCTGCTGTGGGACAATGGTTTCACCCTGTAAAGATTTGTTTCTTGTACTTGTTTAATAAAATGCTGATTGGCCAGTAGCCAGGCAGGAAGTAAAGGCCAGACCAGCAGGAAGTAGAGATGGGGCAATGAAAACAGGAGAATTCTGGAAAGAAGAAAGATGCAGTCTGCAGTCATCACAAAGGAGGCCAGACACAGAGGAAGCAAGATGAGAAAGCCTCGCTGATGAAAAGTACCAAGTCACATGACGAACACAGACAAGAATTATGGGCTAATGTAAGTTATAAGAGTTATAAGAAGCCTGAGCCAATAGGCCAACAAGTTTATAATTAATGTAGATTGCTGTGTGTTTCTTTGGTGCTAAATGGCTGCAATATCAGGTGGGACAGAAACCTCAGTCAACATGTTGCCCTCTATAGTCTGCGTTTATTGTCTGTATTCCCCATTCCGGTTGCAAAGAGGAATGGGTCATGCAAGGGAAACATGAGTATCTTTGTGTCATTTGCAAGGTGAAAAGTCTTCAAACAGTTACCAGTCTCTTCCTCTTCCCCCAACATATCACCTGAAAGGCCAAATGCCAGATATCTAGGGACAGATCTAGTGAGGATTCTACGCAGACCCTGGATGGGTGCTTCCCCTGTGTCACCAGAAAACACAGGTTATCAAACATGCCTGAAGAATGCTAAACCACTGAACATATCTGGACCCCTGTGCTTAAGGAATTCTGAAATTGTTAACAAAGCAATACTGACTGATAAGGACTTCTCCCAATATTAAATGACTCTGCACATTCTTTTTTACTTTTTGGAAATCATGTAAAAAATGCACATTTAGTAGCTGTCAAATTCTGCCCTCTTGAGCCAAGTCTTTTGTGGGAAAGTCTACAGGGCAGTGAGGAGAATCTTCATTTGTTTGGTGTTCAGGGAAATGTGATATAAATATTCTCCCTTGGCTCGAAGGAAATCATTGAACTTACTATTAATTCATCTTTTTTTTAGTCTAAATAACTCTTAGGTTAATTAGACAAGCTTTCTATTTCATATGTGGTTAGTTATGAAAAATGGGCATCCACTCAATTACATTTTTAGATTTGCAAATATTAGATAGTAGCAAATTACTTATTAGATGCCTTTAAAATTAAGAGCCCCTGTGAAAAATATAACAAGAACTTTAAAAATATTGTGTTGTAATTGATTGATGGCTGCTCAGGCAACAAAGTTTATCAGTCCTGTACATATCTGACTATATGAGTTGTTCATTGAAAGATTGAATTATGCAGAATGGTTGCTTCTGGCTGCATTTACAGCTGCCTGTGTTTTACAAATACCATCATCTGAGACTGGTACCAGAGGAACTGAATAAGAATTTCTGAATTATTATAATATCCAGCTGGGGTTCAGAACCACTGTTGAAAGAGAGTCCAAATTGGTGTTTTGATTGCTTTTATTAGTCATATGTGTAATATGTAAACATGTAGTCTCTATGCATTCAAGTTTTCATTTTCATGCACTAGGGGATTTTATCCCTGTTTGGTTTGAAGTACACTTCATATCCAAATCACTTGACTGCTGAGAGATCATGTGTCTCTGCCAAGGCATAGAGAAGGTCACACTTGCAACCTTTGAGAGCTGACCCTTTCCCTCTTCTCTCTAGGTCTCTACTCATTTCAGGAGTATATGCCTAGATCAAGATCCCAAAGGCAAAGGCAGGAGCTGGGTAGCACAGGAGGCTGTTTCACACACTGTGTTTGGACCTTGACTTGATTCTTGTTGCCACTATTTCTAGTAGTGTGGTTGGGTAATTATATGAATTTGAAATTATTAAATCTTTATTCTTTATCATCAAACATATAATTGGAAACAGGAAATACCAGCCTATAAAAAGAATTTTTTCCTCCTCAGAAAGCTTATATCCCAGAACGGAAGACTAACAAACAAGATGTAATGATTTTCTTTTCTGTTTTGTTCTGTGATTCGTCCCGTAAGCAATAACGAGTATCATCACCGCTAAAGATGAGCAAAGGTTTAGCAGCCCCAGCCACCATTGTAAGCAGGATGAGCTCATCTACCCCTTCCAGCCCCAGCTCATTTCTACCTGTGCTGAAGGAGGCAGAGAGTTAAACAGTCTTGGAAAGTCTGTCCTTGACTTCAGTCAACAAACCCTGTTGTTGGATTTCTTCTAAATCTAGTCTATGGTTTTGAGTTTCCTCCATGACTGTCAGAGTATAATTCTCGATCATGATTTCAGCGTTCATCCTAGTTAGCAACACCTTGGCCTCCTGGGACTCTACCCAACCCAAACCCCTGGGAGTTGGATCAGCTACCTTCAGGGCTTTCCTGGTCTTGATGGGGAATCACTTTTGACCCAGAACTTGTTCCAAGATGAGCAGTTAAGTAGAGGTTTTTCTGAACTCTAACACATTGACCACTTTTCCTAATAATGGCCTTCCACGACAAGTTTAACATCAAAATAAATTTTAAAAACCTTTAAATCAAAATTTTCATCATGTAATAATAAAATATTAACTTCTGACTACTTAGTTTTAAAAGGAAACATAAGTGATCCTGGCTACTAATATTTAGTAGTGACATTCAACTCTGCAAACAGGATACTCTACTAAGCCAGATTTGGAATTTGCTTGCTTTCTAAAAAAAAAAAAAAATCTAGAAGTGTTCATAGCTTAAACAAAAGCACTTGCAAAATAAGTAAATGTCTCAAAAATTCTCTCTTTTAAGAGAATTAAGTCATACGTTAAGGAGAAAAGGCACTTATTTCTGATTTCTTCTATATTTATTCTTAATGTTCCATGTGCCCACTGTTGTAATGTGAACATAATTTGGTGTCACTATCAACTCAACAGTGATGGTCTAGAAAGATCTTGCTCCAGAGAGTCTACTTCCTTTGTGGTTAATGATGAATGCAAAAGGTTAGTAATCTGTTGCAGGTTCTGGGCAGTTTCAAAGAGAATGGTTGCCTCTCTGAAACCACCTACCACAATGGTACCCTGTTTACGTCCTTCTTGTAGGAGAGGCTTTCTAAAAAGACACCAGGCTGAGTAGTTTAGATCTGTGACATAAATTGGAGCAGTGGCTGTAATTTCAGGAAGGCTCCAAAAGTTCCTAAACCTTCTGTACACTTCTTTGTAAAATGAGATTTTTTTAAAGGGGCTTATTGGGAGTTCCTGCCACTGTCCTGATGTGATGTCTGATAGCCTTGGCTTCACTTTAGCACGCCCCTGCCAGACTAATTCACCTGGACAACATCCTTTCTTATAGTAATTCCCATTCTGATCACTGGTTTTAAATTTCTCTAGTCCATGCTGTGTTTAAAGATTGAACTCTATCTTTCTCCCTCGCTGCATGATCCAATGACAGCTGTCCTTGTACGTGCCATGATGATCCTGATCAAAGTCTTCCTGACTCTGGTTTGGTTTGGTATAAACAACTGAGTATGGTTTTTTCTTTAATACATGCATGTGGTGAGGTAATCACAATACCTCATTTCTCGGTCACAAAAGCTCTAACATTTGAATTAACACAGCGACATTTGGTTGAGGATATTACCCATCTCTCCATGCTCATTTTTTTTTTCCCAGAGAGCCCTCCCATTCTCCATTCCCCCTCCTCTGCTATTCTTTTTTCCGCTCACTTGTCTCTCTGCTCATGACAAGAAGGAGTGCCTCCACTGGACCAATTCATCAATTCATGACACCAGCAGAGTCTCATTCCCTCTGACAGTTGTCAATTTAAAAGCAAGAGACTTCAGTGTGGGGATGAGGGACGTGAATACCATTAGTCATCATTACCCTGAAGCGACAAGGGTTTGCTGTAGCTGTTCGCTCATCAGACTTCTCATGACTATGCCCTGAGGATCACCCCCATCACTCTAAATAGTCATGACACAGCCGAAGTATAGGTTAAAATGATGAGCAAGAGATACAGGCCGATCCCAAAGTAAATAGCTTGAATTAGAGGCATTACAACAGTTAATATGTCAGGTCCCTGCTGGGAGGCCATAGATCCTGTGTGGTCTGTTTCCCCTGAATATTGAAATTGATTGTGCCTTAGGCAACAGAAGGGCTGGTGGGGGAGGGGGAGCAGAGAATTCATCCTTCCACTCACATGGATCAAAGAGAGCAGATAGTATTATGTGGAATTATATGCTCTGAAGGTGCAGGAAATAGAATTTAATAGAGAGATGGAATATAGTAAAAGAAGCCCTGAGTTCTAGCTATTGTCTCCCCAGGCCACCCTATCCAAGGAGTATAAATTCGGTCATGCTCCCACCCAAATCACATTTCCCTGGCAAAGCTTTAACTTACACCACTTTCTTCCTCTACTTGCCAACTGTTTTTAGGAGCCTTCAGGGGATGCTTCCCATGTATTTAAACACAGTGTTCTTAGAAACCACAGCTGCGGTTTTCCTCACCCCTTCTGCTTACCTTGGAGATAGCAAGCACAATATGATAACTTTTGAGCTATTCCACAGTGCCAAATACAGAGGACATCATTGCCACTAAGATGCCACTGCCACAATGCTTTTAATGTTACCACATATTATGTTAGTGTGCAAGTGCCTAGATTAAGGCTAATATACCCAATTGGTTCCTTCTTAAATGAAAAGATAATCTCAATCTCATAGTGACTTCAATTGAACTGTTTCTGTTCCCTTTGAAGTTATAGTTGTGAAGCCACAATAATGGGTACAGAAAATCACAAGTGTTACTGTTCTTTCTTGGCTTAGATTCTCCTAAAACAACTTCAGAAGTCAATGTGTGCAGGAGGTGAATTGGAGCATGCTCAGGTTGGCAGTCCATACAAGAGGAGATTCATTTGGAAACCAGGCAGGAGAAGTAAATGAATACCATTTCGGGCAGGGTGGTGGCAGGGTATGTATGAAGCAGCAGGACTGGGCAGATGGAGAAGGCAAACGTCTGTGACTGATGCTGTTTTACAAGAACCTGGTGAGAGCTGGAGCTGCATTGGTCCTTCTGAGATGTTTACAGCCTAGACAAGAAAAAGCCAGGGTGTGAGCTCTTACATCGTATGGGCATCAGTATGTGTTGTTCCCTGACAGGGATGGAAACAAGGAGGTGATTCTCTTCAACTAATGATTAAATCACAAAAATAATTTATCTGGAAATGGTCTACATTCTCCTGTAGCCTAGTGTACATGGAAGAATAAATGCCTTGGTCTTCAACAGGAGTCTCCCTTTCTCATCTTCTCTCCCCCTGCTGTCATCTTTCTTCTTCCCAATACATCCTCCTCAGCACAAGGTTGTGCCTTATCGGATCCACTCTTGTCTAGAAAAAAGTACGTTACTTTGGTCTATCACCAAATTTGAAGCATTTTGATGAATAATGGGTTAAAATATGTGATTCATTCAAGAGTCTTAGTTAGATAATATTTTACATTGACAATTAATCTTAGACAAACTATAATACTATAGCCGTCAGCAAGAACAACACATTCTAGTAAGGAAAAAAATTATCTCTGTCTTCCAGGACTCTCATAAGTACCTACTTTGACCGAGTCATTCTAAAGCAAAACCAAACCAAACCAAACCAAAAACAAAACAATTCTGGAAACTCAGTTTTAGCAAAGATCACCAGGTAAAAGTGTTCTTTGAAAAGGGCTAATTAGAGAAAGAGTGCCCAACTTTTTTGCAGTGCAAAGGTTCTGGTGACTAAATAGTGTTCTGGCTAATCACATATTTTGAACATTTATTTCACCTATGAAAAAAATTAACTCTTATAGTAGAAAGTAAGGTAATAATAAAATATGGATTTCATTAATATTTGAAATTCTCAGCTACAGGTTCTAAATATGATTATCAATTAGCCATTTCACTAATTCTAATTCTAAACCACTGGAAAAGAGTCTCAGAAAGAAAGGGTTATTCGAATGTGCCCGCACATGAGCACATTGTGTTGATCTATAACATACATTTACAAGCACATAATAGTTGTGATTTGCTCTGTTTTCTGTTCATATAAAAGTACAAACACCTCCATTTTGGAATTCCTACCACCTGTGTATGTGTAATTCAGGACACTAATGTTGTCGAAGATTGTGTTAGTGGGTGGTTCATAAAAAACGTCTTCATCATAGGAATTTTCCTATGCACTGCCCCTTGAAATTAATACATGTACTGCCCAAGCTCAGATCCTGCCTGCACAGATTATCTTCTGTTCCTGTTGAACTGCTATGTTCTTTGTGATTATGACAAAAACATTACACATCTACACTGACGAAAACTCAAGAGAAACTCCAAACCCAGCCATCCATTATCCTTTTCTACATTTTGCTTTTATCCTTTTTATTTTTGCTTTCTAAAAGAGATTCAGTAATTTTATCATCTCCTCTTTTTATTATTTTATGTTTCGCTTACCTTAAAGACAAGTTCCAAGCCAAAACAGAAGGAGAAGTGAACATGTTCTGAATATACAAAGTGCATAACTTACTCCTCTTAGTACTGCTCACAAGAAAATTACCAAGAAACTTACGAGGAAACCACAGACATTCCAGACTCTTGGGGAGTTAGGGAGCTACTTAGGGAGAACATGAAGAAGGAGGTCTCAAAGAGTTTCTCTGAGAATGCACATCCAATTGAGACACCAGAAGGGAAACTGTGAGCATCCATGGGAGATTTGAGGCCTCACTGAGTGACGAAACCTTACTGGGCTAGGAGGTGACAGGAACCAGGAGGCATCATGAGTGCACTTGCTGGAAGGCCTAAAGGGTTGGCAAAACAGTGGGTATTTGAAGGGTTAGGTGCTCATCAGACTCAAGACATATGTTTTGTTCTGCTCTAGTGGCCATCTGTGTGCAGCTGGCAATGTAACTTCATTTCCTGAGACTCATACACAACTTTCAGAAGGACAGATAGCATGAAAGAGAAGGAAGAGAACTTAATTATTTTCTTCTCTTCAGATTACATTTTCATGACATCTTGAATTGTAGGGAGAATGAACTGAAAAAAATCAATTCAGGAAAAATAAATCTTTGAATAGAAAACTTTATTTTTCTTTCTTTTTCTTTTCATGATCACATATTTCTGTGTATATTGATGGTGATAGTTTGGTTTATTTTAATAATGTTGACTTAGTTACTTTTATATTGTTGTGATATAACACTGTAGTCAAAGCAACTCATAAAAGAAAACATTTAATTTGGGGCTCACAGTTCCAAAGGGTTAAAGTTCATGTCTATTAGATGCAAGGGGAATCATAACTATCAGTCAGGCATGGCTCTGGAGCAGTAGCTAACAGCTCACACATCCATCCACAACCATGAGGCAGAAAGACACTGGGAATGATGTGGCCTTTTTGAAATCTCAAAGCCTGTCTCCAGTGGAACACCTCCTCTACAAAGGTCACACCTCCTACTCCTTCCCAAACAGTTCTACCAGATGGAGACTAATAATTTAAACACATGATCCTATGAGGAGCATTCTCATTCAAAATACCACAAATTTGTATGGAAACTTAAAACTGTTAATTTGTATTTTTTGCTGTCACTTTAATAGAGTTTCATATCATGTAATAAATAAATAACACAAACTGATGCCCCATTTTAAGAGAGAAAGAATGTAAAGTTGGGTAAATGGAGAGGTAGCGGAAGATCTGAGAAAAATTGGGGGATAGGAAAAGAAATGATCAAAATGTATGCATGAGATTCTCAAAGAATAAACCAAAACTATTTTAAAAACACATAAATTTAAATGAACACCTTTTAATTGAAGTTATTACAATGCCCGTAATCAAGAACTCAAGAGACTGTGCAAGAAGGATTGTGAGTTTCATGTCTGCCTGGCTTTAGTTAGAAAGTTTTGTTTCAAAATAAATGAATAAAGAAACAAATTAAGATTGTGGGAGTTTGATCTTCCAATGAATACATCAGCAATTTAAAAGTATCTGAGGTTGTAAATTTGTCCCAAATTATGTGATCATATTCTCTTTATGAAAAAGATATAATTAGGATATAGAGAAAATAGGCATAAAAAGAGCACTGAAATAATTACTCCTATCTATGTTTTCACTTTCTCAAGGATCAAATCAGTTTCAGTTTATGCTGTAAATATTTAGAGTTTTTATCTAAATAAAATATACTTATATATTATATAAAACATTTTACCATAATTGCCATAATGTACTTATTTTTATAATACAACTGCTTATACTATATCATAGATGTTTTTACAGTTTAGTATATATATGCAGCAATTTTTAATTATTAAGGATAAGTTTAATGGGATTACTATGTCTTCACTTCCACTCTGATGGCTACTTAGTCTCCTTCTCCAAATTTTCTATTTTCAGTGCTTTTAAATTAAATATTTCTTATACATGTATCTCAATGCCCTGGGATCACATTATTATTATAGGATAAATTCCTAGAAGTGGAGTCACTAAATTTACTAGCTCTGCACATTGTCAGTTTTGATGGGTATTCACAAATTTCCCTTTCAATAGGCTTAGGCAATTCCATAGCATAAGAAATGTAGGCTGCATGCTCCCCAGGCATCTAAGAATGACATGGTTGTTGTTGTCTCTAATTTTCCCATTTTTATGTGAAGGATGGTATTTATTATTTAATGTCTTTTTCCCCAACTGCTATGTGAAAAACCTCTAAAATCACTCTTAAGTACTGTTTCTTTACTCTTGTATTACAATTTTATGAAGCCTTCAGTTTTTTACTTCATTTCTATCACCTGGTTACTCTAAAAATTGATTAAATTTTTGTTTATCTAGACAAACTGGATTTGTTTTCCATGAACTTTGTAAAGTATATCAAAGCAGATTTTGGTTCATCTCAGGGGATTTCAGGGCAGCTGACAGTGGCTGCACCTCTCCCAAGACTGCTCAGCACTGTGCAGTATAGATAGTAGACCAAGAAGTTCAGAAGCAGTGTACATAGAAACACAAGGCGATGGTTCACACCTGCTTTGGGCTCTCCTGTTAAAAGAGGAGAGGATGGTTGCAGTAAGGTAAACATAAATATCCAGAAATCCGTTTTTATTCCTGGTTGAGTATGGTTGCCTTAGTCATCTACAAATGAGAGAAGCAGTGATGTAAGGAAGAATAAGATTTGAACCCAAGTAATGCTTTGGAGTGAGGGAATAAGTTTCACAATACCTGTTTTAAAAAGGACACAGTGGGTCCTTTCCCACAGGAGATCTTAATTTGAATTAAGATCTTATTGAAGACTAGGGCTCAGAAAGAAATCAGGATACTGTTTATTTACAGTGATTGATGCTCCATTGCAACTACCCCTTGTTAAACCTGAAATTACCTCTGAATCAAAGCACCAAAACCAAAAATGTTTGATGACTTATAAATAACAATTATTATCATATTTCTTGAACTCCCTACGTGTTGGCTCCAGACTGGTTGGTACTCAGGGCATTTCAGAAACTATTTAACATACATTAATATTCCCACATCATTTATCAATTTGAAATTTTGTGTTATTTGGCATGTTTTTACAAGTCTGTTTTCAAAGATGTACCTACTGGCATTGAACAGTACAGAGGTGATCCATTGAGGTCAATGACTTATAACAAATTTCATGAAGTTTGAGACCATCTCTACTAGTTAACTTCGAACCTGAGTATAAAGAGCAGCAAAATGTTGTAGGTGGAGGAATCAGAAAACCCAATGGGTTCACTGTCACATCACTGAATGCCTGAAATGTTTCAGTAACAGTAGTTCGGAGACGAAATCCTGTGTGTAATGGGGTCTGAATGTAACAGCGTGACAGCATGATCGAGAAGACATGTTATGTAATGCAAAAGTTTAGGTTTTTACCCTGGTTCGGGGCCATGGGAATTATAATATCAGAGCCTGCTAGATATGCAGCCCAGACAGGATGACCACAGTTCGATTTCGACTCTCTCTTGATTCTTCACGGTTCAGTCACTTATAGAAAACACATCCCATATATATTTTGTTTTTACATAAAAGGTCAACAATTGGCTTTAAAAGGTCTTTCAGATTTTAGGTAAATTAAAAACAAAAATCAATTATATCAGGAAATGAAGTGATCTCTGTAGCCCAAATAACTCCAAAAGAGCATCTCCTTTTTTCCCTTTCACAAGTGTTACACTTTCCAGCATAGACTCAAAGGAAAACAAAACAAAACAAAACAAAAAAAACCATGAACAGCTCTGTAGCTGTCACTGTAAAAATTCAGGAGCATCTGACCTTTAACAAATCCTTTGATAAAAACATATGATACAAGGTGTCTGTCTTAATCACCTTTGAATCACTGTGATAATATATCATGACTAAGGCAATTTATAGGAGAAAGGATTTATTTGGTTTCAGAAGGTGGGTCCCTGACCAACATGGAGGAAGCATGGCAGCAGTAGCTGAGAGCTTATCTCTTGAACTCCCGAAACTTCAAAGGCCACCCAGAGTGACACATCTCCTTTAACAAGACCACACCTCCTAATCCTTCCCAAAGAGTTCACTGACTAGGGACCAAGAAATCAAATACATGAAACTTTGGTGGCCTCTCATTTAAGAACTATGACAGTTGCCAAAAGAAAAGGAAAGAAAACAACACCGTGCACCTCAAGTCTTTGTCTTCAACATAACTGGCAGAGTTCATTGCTGGACTCCAAACCCTTACACTCATATAGACATCATAGTGTCATTTCTGATGATTATTGGAGACTCAAATTGGGCCTTCAGTTTTGATATTCCCTTTTTAGTCATTTTGAACATTTTAGTCAATTTGTAACAAACCTGAAGCAACTCCATGGAAGAAAATGTGCATTTAAGTGCACCGGGCTTTTCTCAAAACATTTAATAAGAGGGGCCTAAGAGAACAACTTCCCCACTGCTTTAGATAAAAGTCAATCAAAGGCTTGTCTTATTTCTTGCATTTCTTGGGAAGAAATGTTCAATAGAATAAGCCAGTTTTTCGTTTTCTTTCATCTTTTCTTTCCTAAGTGTGTCTATGATGGAGTACCCACTCTGCTATGTGTGTAGTGAAAGACATTGGATAAGAACAATTGCAGAATGGTAGGAGAGCAGGGCGTGGTCAATGTTATTTCTATTCTGACATCTCTCTGTCTTATTTCTTCTCAGTCAGCAGTTGTGAATGGCCTCCCCTATAGGTCCAGCTAGTACTAGACTCAGTAGGTTTCTTCTATCCCAATACTTGTCTGTGTGTGTGTGTGTGTGTGTGTGTGTGTGTGTGGTGTGTGTGTTATGCAACCAATGCTCTGAGCCACATGCCCGCTCTCTGGTATAAACTTTCCTCAAATGCCTATGTTATTTCCATTACCTGGGCTTTTCTATTTCTCTATTACCATTTAAGTTCTAGTCTTATATTTTCTGTTTCCTTATGTTTTAAGAGACTTTGTTAGTCAGAACCATGAACTTCACAGCATACATTTCATACTCAGCTGATAGTATGTAATGCAAACTTTTTTGTCTTTATTTTAGGTAAAAAACTGTAAAAATATAGGTAAATTTGCTTCCATGTCCATTTGTTTTCATGATTTCTTTCAGTAAATATTTGAAATACAAAACTATTTAAAGTTATTCATGCAATTTCTTAACTTCTTAACTGTAATCTGTAGGCTTATTTTGTTTGTTTGTTTTTATATTTCTTTGGCTCTTTTGTAGGGCCCTCCATTCAGCTCTCAAATAAATATGCACAAAGACTTATTAAATGCCCGGCCTTAGCTTGGCTTGTTTCTAGCTAGCTTTTCTTAACTTAAATACCATCTACCTTTGGCCTCTGGACTTTCATTTTTCTCTACCCATGCACCTTTCCTTACTCCTTACTCCATGGCTTGCTCTGTAGCTGGGTGGCTGCCCCTGGTGTCCTCTCTCTTTCTTTCACTCCTTGATCTTGTCCTCCCAGAAATAACTGCCTTCACAGGGTTAATGCTTCCTCCAAAAGGCTATAACTATTCCTAAAAGGCTGTATCTCCTGATAGTGCCTCTCCCTGTCGCCAAACATTCAAACACATGAGTCTATGAGGGCCATATATATTCAAACCACCACACTCTTCATGGTAGGGGAAAATTAACTAAGACAGCAGTTGGTGAGTAGGGATTGGGTTTTGTTGTGATAGACCTGACCATAATGTTTTGTGGAGGATTATGCAATACTTTTTACTTTGGAGTAGAGAAGCAATTGGATGTTATAAGGAGAGTCTTGGAAGTCAGTAGGGCTAAGAGCAATGCGGACTATGGTAGACCAGCCCAAGAGGTTTCAAAGGGGAATCATATTAGCAACTGGGACAGATATTTTGGAAAGAGTGTAGCTGCTTTTCATTTCCTAAGATCCTGCCTGAGGCTAGATTGAAGAGTTTTGGACTAATTTTTCTTTTTTGGAAGAGGAGATTTTAAGACAGCTTAATATTGATTCTGTCATGTAGTTATTAACGATCACACTTACATAGGTCTATAATGAAAAAGAAAAAGAGCAAGTAGAACAAAAAGGAACACTGTAGTGAGGAGAAAAAGACCACCAGGAAATTTAATTTAGTGTTGGAGCCAAGATTTGTGTAGAAAGAGATAAGCAAAAATGAAATAAAGGGAGTGATGCCCAAAGGGGAAGACCACAATGCTGCTCAGTTTCCAATGTGTGAAAAGGAAATTTTTCTAGAAAGAAAATTTCAACAAATTAAAGCCTATGCAAATGTAATTCAAGAAAGAGCCCAGGTTCCATATTGAGTCGTTACCAGGACTTGACAGCACAGGCCATGTTGTTCTGGCTTTAGAGTCTTGAAGTATGTAAGAATAAACAGGTTACAGTTTACAGTAATATAAATTACTCTTGCATGGTTAAGTAGAGCCACTAAAGCCAGTCATGTGAGAGGCCATTTCATGAAACTGTAAAATTAAAGTCTGCATGGTGCTGAGGACCCCAATATATTAGAGATACCAGAATTATGGTATATCTGCCAGGGAGAGCTGCTCACAAGCCCAAGAGAAAAGGTGTGCTGTAGTCAGCAAAGCTGGAAGGGCAGACCCATCTAAGCCCTTTGATATTGAACATAGAGATACAATTTGGAGTTTGCTTTCCTGGATTTTGATATTTCTTTAGTTCAGTATGTCTTTACTATATGTCCCTGTCCTCCCTTTTGGAATATGTTCCCTGTCATTTTATGATGGAATTATGTAATTTTTATTGTTGTTTTACGGGGAGTTGCAATTAAGAGATTTCCTGGAGTCTCAGAAGAGATTTTGGATTTTTAAATTGTCTTGAGACTGTGAAAGCCTATATAGACTTTGGAAGTTGGACAAAATGCAGTTTTTATATTATGATTTGGCCAGGAGATTGTGGCCTCCAGGTGACAAATAGGACATAACCAGAGTTCTCACAGCCAGGGAAACAAAAATTTGGATAAATTTCAAGAGCCCCTACCAATGGTATCTTTAAAAATGAAGGGTGAAATAGACAATTGCTGGGAGTGGAGACTGACCAATCGGGATATTCAGAATGTGAAGCTGCCTGCTAGCTGCTTCGAGGCTCCATAGCTGTAGATTTCAGAGTCTTCAGCCATGTTAACATGTAATTTATGTTGATACAGCTGCTTTTGAGTTATTCCTGCTCCTTGTAAGTAACCCCTCTCCCATACTTCTGTTAGTAACCCCAATAAAAACTCATTGAATAGCCAAATTAAACATTAATGCACTCATTACTTTGATCTGTCCTGGGCTCTCTTTCTGGGGTGAGAAGATATACTGCATCTTCATAGGCAAAGTCTATCACACAAGAGGACAGAGTGAAGACATATGGAAGATGCTGGGTCTTTCAGCTATGGGTTTTTTGGAGCCAATTCCATAAATTGGGTGAATTTCCTTTGTGTGCTCCCTTTATTCTCTAGAGTAATTGTTTGTAATAATATTATTGGTAGGTGATGGTGGATTCTTTTTTTTTAAACCTATGTCAACTGATAAAATCACTGAAATAAACAGAACGAAGAGTGTCCTTTTTACTTAGGTAGAGCTCGGATAGACCTCCAATTTAGCCCTTTGCAATAACCAAATCAAATGCATGTGTTTAAAAAACATCCAGCTACCTCGGTGACTAGAGGTTCAATGAGAAACGGATGGGTGATTGTTCTTTCCCTCTAATCAATTGAGACATTAGCTCCCTCAATTTCTTGAAGAGAAATAAGCTGGGGATGGGCAAGAGGGAGAATCCTCTGGATAATGCAGCCAATCATCAGGTGACATCTTCGGCACTAACGTTTAGTAACTGATAATTGCTGTAACTAGGGCCATTGAGCTTTGCAAATATTATCCAGTAAATTTTAATTAGTACCCAGGGGATTGAAGAGCTGTGGGAAAAGCTCTTGGGAGACGCTTCCCTGGCCAGTGGCAATGTGTGCTGAGTAGTTTTCGATCAGCTGGCCTGTCAGAGCAGATCAGTGTCATCGCACTGCTTATCTGCAGGAAAATGCACCTGCTTCGACATGGAAATGAGGTGCATTATCTGCCAATTTGTGCTGCTTGTTTCCACTGCTCCCTCAGGTTGGATGAGTAGGAAGCGCAAGGGCTACAGCAGAGGACCGTGGAGGAGGAAAGGAGACCTTTGCTGCTTCTCTTCAAGGGCACACGCCATCACAGACTCTGTCTGAAAGCTTTCCTTTTCTGTTTTTTTGGCTGAAGTGGGAATTTTGTTGAAGATGTATCTAAATGAGATATTTAAAATGATGCTGTGAAAAGCGATGGTGCTGTTTTGCAATAAATGCCTGTGCATTATCGTTTTCCTTTTGTATGGTGAATTTTCAATCATATTGAAGGCTAGGGTGAGAAATTAGGTGTGAAGAGATAGGATCGTTTACGAGGACTAAATTAATTCCAAGGAAAAGATACTGACTGATATAAGCAAACATGTGCAAACACAGAACTTAAAAATTTTGATTTAATTTTTCCTATCATATGAAATACTTCATAATGATAACAGATTTAAAAATATACAATCACTTTTGTGATGATGTATCACTTTTGTGATGACGTATCACTATGTAGAGTAGGCTCACCTTGAACTCACAGACATCCATCTGCCTCTGCTGCCAACAGAATCAAAGAAGTGTGATACCAGGTCGCATGTTTGTCCTGTCCCCCCAGAACCAAAATACCATGCCAATTTGTTGCAAGGAGACCACTTGTTTGTCCTGGCTGCCCAGAGCCAAAATAACCACACAGAAACTATATTAATTAAAACACTGCTCGGCCCATTAGCTCTAGCTTCTTATTGGCTAACACTTACATCTTAATTTAACCCATTTCTATTAATCTGTGCATTGCCATGAGGTTGTGACCTACCAGCAAAGTTCCAGCATGTATGTCTCCAGCCGCTCCATGGCTTTTCTCTGACTTTGCCCTTCTTTCTCCCAGCATTCAGACTAGCTTTTCCTGCCTACCTAAGTTTTGCCTTGCTATAGTTCCAAAGCAGTTTCTTTATTCATTAATGGTAATAACAACACATAGAGGGGACTCCCATATCAGTACTATTTTTTAAAATATAAATATTTAGCTTGTACAATGTCAAGTTATGTACATACTTTTTATTGTCCTTACTTATGGTTAGAAAAATGAGCTCAGAGTACTCAAGGCCTTTAGCACGTGAACTCACACTTTCAATAGTTCAAAGATTAACACATACATGTACATGACCACATTGTATGGCGTAGAGGAGGCCTTCATTGTGTGAAGTCCTGAGGGTTGTGTATTATTGACATGAGCTGGTCATGCCAAGGACCGAAGTCTTACCCCTTGGGTAAGGCTCAGCAAAACATGACAAAGCCTTCCTTTGGTCCATGTGTGGATGTTGACAATGTGTGAAGAAAATATCCATCATAAATTTCTCCCCTGGATATTTACTTTCTGAAGTCTGCCTCCCTAGAGAGGTTGCTCTAACCAAGATTGACTAAACCTGACTCCTTCATTAATCTGTGTACCATAAAGCCTGCCTTTTCCATTAGCTGTATGTAATAATACTGCCTCCCAGTTCAACTATTTATAATAAACATGCTGAGATTACAAGGTACTGTGGCTTTTCCATCAGAGAGCCTAGTCTGCCTGATCCCAGCTTTACTGTGCTTGTTTTTTCTTCATCCACTCACTGACTGTCTCAATTAGGTCAATCTCCAGAGCCATGCAAGAAAGTGGTACACATGCAAGAGACATACATGGAGAAACAGGTGTATAATTACAGTTCTACACACATTATAAACACTGGTGTGTGTGTGTGTGTGTGTGTGTAAATGTGTGTGTGTGTGTGTGTGTGTGTGTGTGACCATTTCCTTCTCTGTATTTGTTATGGAAAACTGTCATAAAAGCAACGAGTTTGACATTGAACGGATACATTTAACAAACATATTGAGATGTAGTTCAAGAAAAAGCTAGGATCTGCCATCAGGAAAATGCAAATAGAAATTAAAATCAGATTTCACTTAATCTGCCAGACTGGTATATTAGTCAAGGCTCTGTAATACATAAGAAGAGAAATAGTAAGTGTTGGTGAAGATGCACAGTGATCAGAGCCCCCACACACTGCTAGAAGAAACAGAAGTGCGACCTCTCTGACAAATAGTCTGGAAGTTTTTTAATGGTTGAATATAAAAGAGCCAAATAAAGCCAGCAACTATATCTGCACATTTGTATCCAAAAGAAATAAAACACTGTCTAGACAATAATTTGTAAATTACATTCATTACAACATTACTCACAGTGACCCCCAAATACACATAACCCAGATTTTCATCCATTGGTAACAAGATAAACAAAATGAGTGCAATGGGATATGTAGCCATAAAAGAAAGTGGAATAGAAATACATGCAGAAGCTTGAATACACCTGGAAGGTTGGCTACATGGCATGGTAACAGATACAAAGACCACATATTACAAGACTGTGTGAAATTTCTGGAACAGGCAAATCTATGCACTGAAAAAGCAGATTAGTGATTTTCCAGGCTGGAAGAAAAAAGGAAATAGTTTGTGAGGAATAAACTATGCTGAGTCTCCTTTGGGAAGATGGAAATACTGTAAAATTAATTGTGATGGTTGCACAACTATGCAAATATATTAAAATCTGGTGATTGTATATTGAGTCGTTAATATGTGACACATAAATTAAATCTCAATAAAGCAATATACTAATTCGGTATAGAAACCCAAGTATGCCACTCAATTTTGAACATCTACCTGGATGGCTTTGGGAGGATGGACCACTTTTTAGCATCCAGTTTCCCCATTTGAAAAATGTGTTGTAGAGTACTTCCCAGCGAATTTTAATCTTCTGTTTGCAGTTGTGAGGAATAAAAATAATGCCTGTAACATGAGCATAATAGATTTCTAATATGTGTCAGTAGTAGTAAAAGTGACATTATTAGCATAAACTAGATTCTGTGGCCAGTGAAGGAGAGCAGATTTGAATACTTAGCAAGTGAGGGAGGGGAGGATTGAGAAGATACATAGAGGCATACAGGGTGTAAATACAAGGAAAGATGGCCCATGGGTGTTTGGAGATGAATGAGGTGAGATGAATGGAGATGGAGGTCCAGAGACCATCTCTTTAAGGGGAATTGAGGTAAGCTCACTGTCCCATGTTACTGGGGACCTCAGACGCATCCAAATCTGAGTCTTGAGTAACAGAGGAATTGGGTAATCTGGCACTTTTTTTCTGGAAGCCTTCCAAACTAGGAAATTATTTTTTTTCTTCATTTGCTCAATTCCCTAATGCTTGATGGTCTTTGCATGCTGGCCATGATACAGCTCTTTTCCAGGGACTAGGTGCATGTTTTTGAACTCTGTAGATGAACTAACCACAGTCAATGCAATATGAAGCAGTGTCCTAAACAACAGGTGTAGAGGAAGATGGCATCAAGACCACTCTGGGAAAGGCCCATTTCTCAACCTTTTCCATGTTCCTACAGAAGCAGAATACTAATGACCAGATTCACTTGGTTTGGGGACTAATGACCAGAAAACAGACATCTTGCAGCTTGTCCTTTTCAGGGAAACAGGCGTTCTGGTGGTGAAATTGGTGGGGTTTCCCAAAAAGGAAGTCTATTGCCTTCCTCGCTTTCAATGGCAGGTGGACCAGGAACAAGCCTAGTGTGTAGATATATGTCCTCTTGTGCAAAATATCTGACCTTTTCTGAGTCAGATTTGTGGAGGCTGCCCTAGTTACTTGGAAAACTTGTACATTTTGAAGGTAGGTGTTGTAAACTGACAGCTGAGCCCTGATCACAGCGATTTCTCCAATATGTCTTTTTGTTTAATGTGTTCCTGGCTTAGCTGTCACTCTGTGCATTTTGGAATTTACATTTAGCCAAACAGAAATAGTATAATTGTGTTTCAGAGGAGGTAAGAATGAAGTAACTGATATAAATCAATGTGTAAGTCTGGAAGAAAAGTTGTTTTTTCTAATTTGGAGGGGGAACTCACTGTGGTGACATAGCTATGCGCACTTGACAAACAGATGAGCAGGCACGGAAGCAACATCTTATTTTTTCTTGACTACACAAAAGGAGAGCAAAGATGCCATATGGTATTTTTGTTTTGGCTGGAAATATCCAATCTCATGGACTCTGTCTACATAGGCAGAGGTATTTGCTTTATTGAAGGTTTCTATGTTATCTGTACATGTTGAGGGTCATCTTCGTTGCACACAAAGAACTCACCAATTCTCTTAGAGACATTGACTTGCCTTGAAGTTTCTCAGTCTAGTTTTGTGTCACACTTTGGTTTGAATGAAGGCAGATGATTACTCATTTTCTTTCCCTAGTGAACTTAATACTCTAAAATGCATGACGAATGCCAGGGGACAGACGCAGAAAGGCCTTCTAGTAGCTCTGTCTGGAGAGACAGAAATAAAATATATGAAAATCTGAACCACTGTAAGTAAAATAGGTGGAAGTTCTAACCTTTTTGAAAGAAACATTTTAGAGATGTTAGTGCAAGGAGGAATCTGGATGGCAAGATTTGAGTAAATAGGGGTGAAATGAAGACTGGTACCCATTGCATATGTCAAAGAGGGTGTGGTTTGAGTGGTCTTAATAAGTACTTATAATAGTCTTATTTTCTTTAATCTTTAAAAGTTGTATTAGCATATATTCATTGTTCAGAGAGATGGATTTTATAATGACATTTGGTCAAAGTCTGTCACGTACTTTAAGCAAGTTAAGTCCCTATTCATCTTTCATTTCCCCTAGTTCCCTTCCTCTTCTCTGATAGTCTTACCACTTCTATTTTCATGCCCCCACTGTGTGTGTGTATTAGGTTTGTATGTTCCACATCCATAGTTGTTGTGAAATAATATTTTAACTATGTAAAGATGTGATACATTTGCTTATGTTGCAGGACATTACTTTAACTGTGTATAGTTACGTTTGTTTATGATGTGTTTGTTTAACGATGTAAGGATGTGTTACATTTGTTTATACTGAATTTGTTTAATTATGAAAAGAATTGTTGCTGTTTCACCTTGCCTGCCTAAGGCACCTGATTGGTCTAATAAAGAACGGAATGGCCACTAGTTAGACAGGAGAGGGATAGGCAAAGCTGGTGAGCAGAGAGAATAAATAGGAGGAGGAGAAATATAGGCTTAAAATGAGGGAGAAGAAGAAGAAAGAAAAGAATGAGTAGAGAGGGACACACTGAGAGCCAGAACCCAGGCAGATGCCAACCATCCACACATAGAGACAGCAGGAAAGAAAAAAAAAAAGACAAAGAAAGAAGGTTAAAAAAAAACAAGACAAACATAAAGAGAAACAGATTAAAATAAGAGCAAAAAGGCAAAAAGCAAGGCCAAGAATACATAACTAACAATAAGTCTTCATGTCATAATTTGGGAGCTGGTTAGTGGCCCAAAAGAAAAGGCCTGGTACACACAGTGTTTGTCTTTCTGGGTTGATCTTATTTTGTTTAATATGGTCATCTCAAATTTTATCCATTTCTTCCAAATAATTTCAGTTTTCATGTCCACATTGTGTATGTGTTTTACATTTAAAAACCCCATTTATCTGTTAATGGGAACTAAAGTTGATTCCATAATTTGGCTTTTGAGAACAGTATTGTAATAAGCATGGTTAATAGGTGTCTCCATAGTTTGCTTAACTAGAAATTTCGGGCTATATTTCTGGAAGCACTGTAGCTAGGTTAAATGGTAGCTCTCTTTTTAGTTTTATGCGGAAATATATACATCTTTTATGGTGACTCCACTAACATGTGTTTCTACCAACAATCTATAAAGATTCTTTTATCCTTATATCACTTGTGGTTTTCAAAATGTTTTATGATCGTTATTATTTTAATCATCTGCGTATGCATGTATGTACAAAAGCATAGATATGTGTGCATGAGTGCAGACTAAAAGAAATATGGGTCTCCATCTAGGATGAATAGGCATGAGTGCTGTGTCTCCTTAGGAAAAGTCTTGTCGCACAATGGTGCTGCATACCGAATTCAGGTATGTCCTCAACTATGTCATCTACTGGTGACCAATTTTGAGCCAGAATTGCTTTAGTAGTTACTTTAATGTCTCTTTTACTGCTATGTTAAACACACCAATTAAGATCATCACACTAAAATGTTTACTTAGAATTCTCATAGATTATCTCCCTTGATCTCATAATTATGTCAGGTACTTCATCATTAGCTCATTTTACATGTAATATGCTAAAATTTAGTGAGCATACACATTTTTCTGAGAGTGCATGTTAGAAGGACCAATGTAAAAGTTCTATGTTCCCTTAAACATGAAACAGTATGCATGAGGAAAGACTAAGAGGTGTTGCAGCCTGGGAATAACACTTCTGTTATATTCGAATTTCTGAAAAATCCTAACAGGTAAAGAATACAGGAGTGAAAAAAAAATCCCCGATATTAAAGGTAAATGTTCACACTTAACTTGCAGAATTTGCTAGAAGGAGCAACTCAGGTTAGCTGCTGTCACTCCAGTAGAATCAGCAAGAGAAGGTCACACATTCAGAAGTAGACTGTGAAAGAAAGCTCCTTTGAAATTAGCTGACAGTTCTTTACTGTCTACTGAGCATCTGAAGTCCCACCACTCAATATTATCATGCCTCTGTGATGGTCTTGAGTCTCATTGTAGACTGAAGAGTACCAAGATCTTCCACACCTCCTAAGTTGTCCTGGCATTGGAGATGATAGCTCTCAGGAGAGTTTGAACTGTGTCTCCTTATATTGAGACAAAGAGCCTGGTGTCTGTTTTACTTGGAGAAGTCTGAAAAGCCTAGACTGCAGGTTTTGAGGCAGGGGGGATGGGCTGTGAGGAGAATAAAGACAGCCAGAAAAGTGAGGAATGGGTCCAAATGTCTATTTTTCCAGTTTTGAAGATCTGGTATTTGTGCTTTGCCATGAGATACTGTGGAGGTGGCTGGTGTTGGGCCATCCTAAAAGGTTCTAGGTTATAAAGGATATTGATTATTCCAAACACTTATGCTTTACCCGTGACCATCATTTTGGCATTTACTGTGACAGCCAGATGATGCTTGTGATAAAAATAAAAGAACTTGAAAAAGCTCTGTCCATAAACAATGGAGGAGGTAGGAGAAGAGGTGAGTGAAAGGCAGTTACAATACTGAACATTATTTGTGTTGGTGGAGCTTGTCTCCTTCTTAACCTTGAAGGATGCCTTCCTTGACCAAATCTCAACATTCATGGAGTGGGTTTCATTCCCACTTCTGTGCTAATGCTCACTAAACTCAGATCTGCCTTAAACACAGGGTACAGAGAAGCTGTACACATGTGAATTGAAAGTTTGGGTTTAGAGTAGATGTTTTAAAGCACAAACAAGCTAAAGTCCAAGTTTCTCTGAACTTGTTGAGTTTGCTGGAGATGTAATCGGGAAAAGGAAACACCTGTAAAACACTCAAGGGAAAGACCATTCAAACAATAGCAGACAGACTAACTGGTTGACATTTTGCAGATTTTTAAATCCATTAATGATGGAGAGGACATGGCTGACATAGACTCCGGTAAGGTATTGTGGAAAGTTCACATTGGTGAAGGTGCCTGGCTGAAGCTTTACACATAATGTAGCAGCTCAACTTTGAACTGTGTCCAGGCTGCTTGTGGTTAGGTCAAATGCAACTTTTACTAGAAGAGTGACATGTTGAACTGCTTATAGTTACCCAGTGCACGCGTGGCTTCTCCTACAAACAACAGGAAAGGGTAATTTCTTGTAGCCCCTAGGAGTAAACAAGATTTTTGGTCGGAGTAAAGAAAGTAAAGATAAAAAGAGGAAAGGCTTTATCTTAGATTGTTACAAGTTCACTTAGATTCCGAGGAAATGCTGCAGGCTAGAAAACAGCCTGCAGAACACAATTGTTAAAGAAAGGCATCAGAGTCCTACAGAGAATGAGATACCAGTGTGAAGAATGGGAATCTCCAAGGAATGGTCAAAGAGAAGATTTTGGAAGAGTCAGCCATACCAGAAGAAAAATTCATTTTAATTAAAGTAGGCCAACATATGGGAAATAATGCCTCGTGTGTGGAAAGTTCTGTTATTGAGAAGAGCACTTTTTCTTCCTTTTTAAATAATTGGTTTCAAAATATTTCACTTTTCCTCTGGCTTGTTTTCTTCTTACTGTGCATTCTTTTGATTCATGGCATAACCTCTAATTTATAAGCACTGTGCTGTAAGGGTGTTTCTCTTGTTTTAGAACGTTTAGAAAGAAAATTCAATGACATAAATAAAATCTGGACTGTCAGAGATATTTTCCTGCAAATTATAATCTATATATAATACATGTTATCTATCTATCTATCTATCTATCTATCTATCTATCTATCTATCATCTATCATCTTCTTCATCATCATCATCTATCTAACTATTGTGGAAAAATATTAAGTAAAGGGTATTTGGGAATTCCAAGTAAGTCAGAAGTGAATGGACATCTAAAAACTAGGTATCTTGTTTATGGAAAAAAAATGATTCTGATCTGCAGTCACACATTGGAGGCATGTCTGTTTGTTTTTTCATTTTATGTGCTAATTCAAAACAATAGCAGATTTTTCTCTTTGCAAATATAAATTCCTTTCTTCCCACTTCTATTCTCTTAAAATGTCACTCCCACCCACGGCACAGCTAGAGGCTGGAAAGGTGGCATTTGAGCAGGTTAGTACAGGAAGATCTTGTTTCTTGAGTCAAAGATGAACAGGGTACATGTGTGCCACTTTCTGTAGATTACTCCTTTGATTGTTTACTTGCTCATCGGTGATTTATCAATAAAAGTGTCAGTACTGTCATGCTGGAGGACGTGATAGGCACTGGTACAGTGTTAGTCGGCTGACACGATTCCCCAGGGGGCTTTGAAAAGTGCCTTGGCCAAGATGGTGATCTAATTGACTTCTGGAGGTCCTGGGTATTGGTAATTTTTGACACTGTTGCCCAGGGATGTTGGGCTGGGAGGAGCTTGGTGTGCCAGGCCACCTGTGTGTGCTTTTAGAGGAAGGTGTTGTGTAATTTAATCCTTGCAGTACTGCTGCAGAGGCATTGGAGTCTTCATTTTGCAGAGGGGACTGCAATTGTGAGTGATGGCATGATTCCCCCAGCACCACATCACTAAGGTATGGAAGGGTGTATTTCATTTCTGTCATTGTGTTTGGAAATTGTGGGTTGGAAAAGCTAATTCAGTTCCACTCAAATAAAATGGTTTACCTGTGAAACGATTTCCACCATCTGTGCCTCTGAAAATAGAGTGGCAAGTTCTATTATGGAACTGTGGAAAGTTTGACCCCAAATGAACAACTGATAAAAAGTGAAATTAAATAACATACGCAGTTTTAGAAAGGAGATCCCCAAATAGGTCTCCTAAAATTATTTCCATTATTTGCTTTTATATTTATATGTTTCAAAGGAAAGATTCAACAAATCTTTATTTTTCAATGTTTGATACAGTATTTCTTTTCGCTATTATTTCTGAGCAAGATAAACTCAGGAAGCACTAGAAATGTCAGGCAGTAGGTTTTTCTTCCTGATAACACATGAGGCATGTGAAATATTGATAAAACAAAAATATACTTTTGTTAAGAGGTTTTGAATTATTGCTTTAGCTATCAACTCAAAATGGAGAAAGTATTCTCGGAGGAGCTTAGCAAGTATAACAGCCGTTACTGCGCCACACTCGTATACACACAGGAGTCTTCATACAACATATCTCTCAGCTGACAAGTCCTTGTTATGCACCATAAAAATACAAACTCTCGTAGAAAAGGAAGTGAGTGAGCAGAAAACAGATTTCCTTGTGCAGAAACACTGCCCACTTTGAATAACTTTATCCACTTCCTTTTGGCTATTTATCTAGCAGTAATTAATGTCTCTTTAAGGGTCAATAACAGGATACTGTAAATATTACTTTTCAAAAATTTAACATTAATACCCTCTCTCTCTCCGTGTGTGTGTGAGTGTGTGCAGAACTTCATGGCCACCTCACTTTTCCATGTTGGGATCTTATCTAGTTTGAGCTTGTGTAGGTCTGGTGCATTCTGTTGCATGTTCTGTGAGTTCATACACGCATCTTCGCTGCTGTGTCTGAAAGACACTGTTTCCTTGGACTTAGTCACTGCCTCTGCCTCTTTAATCTTTCTGCCTCCTCTTCTCCATTGATCCCTAAGCCTTATGAGGAGGAGGTGTGATTTAGATGTCACATTGAGGACTGAGTACTTTATAGACTCTTACTCTCTACGTATCGATCAGGTGTGGGGCTGTTTGTTAATCGCAATCAAATGCAAAAGGAAACTTTTAAAACAAGAGTTGATAAATACATTAATCTGAGTGCAAATGGTAAGCATTTAGAGTTGGTGTTTTAGACTTCTCGAGAATAACAACTTATAGAATGAATTGCTCTCTCTGTATATAGAAAGAAGATTTATTAGAATGACTTATGGGCTATGGTCCAGCTAATCCAACAATGTCTTGCTATGAATAGAAGATCGAGACTCTAGTAGTTATTCAGACTATGAGGCTGGATGTCTCATCTTGTCTTCAGTATATGCTGGAATCCTAAAGAATTAGGCTCTCTTGCCAGCGAAGTAATGGACTTGCTAACAAAAGCAAGACCAAGTAGGCAAAGATGGTGCTTCCTTCTTCTGTTATTTACCTAAACTTCCAGCAGAAGGTGTGGCTCAGATTAGAGGTAGGCCCTCTCACCTCAAAAGGTCTGTTTTAAAGGTGTGCCTTCCTACCACAAAGCTTTAGACAAGCATTGAATCTTTCCACTTAAATTCATTTAATTAAGCAAAAATTCCACACAGGTATGCCCAGACATTTTTGAGGTTTAGTTAATTTCAGCTGTAGCCAAATTGACAACCAAAATTCCATCTCACAGTTGGTTTATTTAATACTGAGGCACATTTGGAGAGCCTTAGCAGTATTTTCTCTCCTGGGGCATACACATGTCCATCCCTGGGTTCTTGTCCATGAAAGTAATGCCAGTGAAAGAAACCCACATACATCTGCTATAGTTCTACTTCATAGAGCAGAACTTAACTAAAATCATAAAGTTGTTGGTTACTTCCATGACGCTCCTGTGGGCATGTCTTGCTAGGTTAGTCATTGTTTATACCTTCCTGGGATCACAGTTGGGTAAGATTGATTATTATTTTTCTCCTCTAGTCATGTGAATAGACTTTCCAGTGATATGAAAGCTATCACGCAGAATGAAGCTTCTAGGTGAGTACCAGCTTGATTTTGTCATTTCCTCTGACTCAAGTTTTTGGGGCTTTCAGGAGCAAGCTCTTACCATCAAGTTCTGGAGTGCAACCAAGAACATAGCCAACAAACTATAATGTTCAGAGGGTTAATGAGAACTGCATGGCCAACAACTCCAAAAAATCTAACCCATTCCTGACACTGGGCCTAGATTTAGATTTATTTCTAAATCTGTGGTGCCTAGTAAGGTCACTGTTGCTATGTTATAGAGTAACTCCATTTAAACTCTATATATCTGTATGCTTGTACAATAATGTCTACAATAGTAGATTTCTATAAGATCTTCTGAAAGAAAAATCTTTTGTGTTAGTTATTCCTCCACATATTCCTTCCTCTATTCTGTCATTCCTATCCCCACTCCATTTAACCCTTCCTGTTTTGCCCTTTAGATATTTGTACCATTGTGCATTTCTCCTATACGTAAGGTCTTTGACGAGTTTTAAAAATCGTTTTCAGCCATTCCTATTTTATCTTTTGTAAACTCTGTTTAATTATATGACTCACTTTTAATTTGTTTATTGTTTTGAGCTATTTGTATATTCTAGGTATTAATTTTTCTTTTCTGATGTAGAGCTGGTAAAGATTTTTCCCTGTTCTCTAGGCTGCTTCTTCACTGCAATGTTCTTTTCTGTACAGAAGTTTTCCAGTTTCAGGAAGTTCAATTTGCCAATTGATGATCTTAATGCCTGTGCTACCAAAGTCAGTCATAAAGTCTTTTCCTGTGCCTAGACATTCAAATGTATCTCCTACTTTCTCCTCTTTCAGAAGGTATCAGGTCTTACGTTGAAATCCTTGATCACTTTGGAGTTGAGTTTTGTTCAGAGTGAAGTAGCTCTCTATTTTTATTCTTCTACATTTGGTCATCCATTTGTTCACAGTGCAATTTGCTGAAAATGCTCTCTTTTTTTCCATCCTGTATGTTTGGCTACTTTGTCAAAAATCAGGTAGCTGTAGGTTTGTGGACTCATATGTGAATCCTCAGTTCTAGTTCATGGGTCAATTTTTCTGCTTTTAGTATAAGGCTCATTATATAATTTAAAATCAGGGATGATGATACTTTCAGTGGTTCTTTTGTTTAATTGTGTGTGTGTGTTTATATGTGTGTGTGTGTGTGTGTGTGTGTGTGTGTGTGTGTGTTTCCAACTGGAATTTCTGATTATTTCTTCAGTTTCCATGAAGAACTTATTTGGAATTTTGTTGATTATTTTGCTGTCTGTAGATTGCTTTTGGTAGAATGTTCATTTTCATAATATCAGTGCTGCATGCCTTCAGAAGCATGGGTGATCATTTCATCTTCCATCTTCTTAAATTTCTTTAAATATTTATTATTTAAGACTTTCACTTCCCAATTTATATGTATTCTAAGATATATGTTTTTGAGCCTATTGTGAGTGCTATTCTTTCCCTAATTTCTTTCTTGGTTTGTTCATTTGCATATAAGTCAGTTACTGCATTTTGTCTGTTAATTTTGTATCTTGGTACCTCTCTTATTGTGTTTATAAGATGTAGAAGTTACCTGGCATATTTAAGGGTATTTCAAAAATAGTTTATTTTAATTTTTATGTACATGTGTTTCACCTGCATGCATGTTAGTGCTTGCCTGATATCCAATGAGGCCACAAGAGGGTGACAGATCCCAGGAACTGGAGTTAAATAGGCCCTTAGTCCTCTGCAACAGCACCAAGTGTTTTTAATTATGAGTCATCTCTCCAACCTGTCTTTGATGTCTTTTATGTATAAAATTATACCATTTAAAATAAGAATAATTTGACTTTTTTTCTATTTGTGTTACCTTTCCCCCATCACTTGTTTATAGCTCTAAGAATTTGAATACTGCATTGAACAAGAATGGAGAGAATGGGCATCTTTGTTTTGCTTCTGCATTAGGTGAAAATGCATTGAACTTATATCTATTAAGCATGAAAATAGTTATGTAGTTGTATATCACCTTTATTATGTTGAGATTTGTCCTCTGTATTCCTAGATTCTTTGGATTTCTGTCATGAAGAAATGTTGGATTTTTGTCAACAACCTTTTCTGCATTTAGTGAGGTGATCATATGGTTTTTGTATTTGAATCTATTCATGTGATAAATTACATTTATTGATTTATGTATATATCAAACCATCCCTGAATTTCTGAAATGGAGCTGACTTTATTATGATGGAGTATCTTTTTTATGTGTCCTTGAATTCAGTTTGGAAGCTTTTTTAAAAGAGCTTTTGGATCTGTGCTCATTAGCCAGAGCTATCCTTCTTGTTTTCATTTGGTCTTTGGTTTTCTTATCAGCTGAATACTTGATTCCCATCTCACTACCTGGAAAGTCACCCAAATTTCTTCTGTATCCTGCAGAATGTCTGCAGACTCTTTTATGAAGCAGGAACCAAAAGAACTGTCTCCCTTTCTTTAGGCAGCTTCAGCAGTCCTGCAAGTCCATCCAAACAGTTCAAGCAAGAGCAGTTTCTTTCCCAAATGGCTAACAAACTCCATGAGAACTTTGATGCCTGTCATCCTCCTGAAGTAGATTGTTGCTGCCAGGAGCAGATGTGTCTCATTGCCATGAAAAGTTAAGTTCTTAAAACAAATTTAAAAGCCATATTTTGTTCATTCTTGAGAGGTTTGAAGAATAACTATCCATCTGAAATGTATCTCTGTACATCTAGAAAACCTAACTAATATGACTACAAGCTTGACTATTATAGATGACTATCTATTTACCTATATTTCTTAATTATACATTACATTTTTAAATGAGCTGTACAAACACAATACCTTAATCAAGAGCAGAAATATGCATATAATAAAATTGACCTAAAGTTTGTATCAATAGTCCAAAATCCATACCAATGCAAGGTATCCATCTCTATAGCATATCCCCCTTTAAATATAAACAAACATTTATAAACAATATTTAGGGAATTTGGGGTGTAGTTCTCTCCAAACTGCTTACAGATTTTTGTTGGGCTAAGTATTTTGGGGGTTTTTCATGGTGACCTTTCAGGGGTTCTTGATCATATTATTCTGGAAGGATCCACAGGTTCTCATCCTCTGTGGAAACAAAAGAGGAACCTATTTTTCAAAGTAATAAATTCTTAGACCCATATATTGAAGTCCATATACCTTTAAAAATATATATTGTTTTAGGTTAGCAGCTCATACAATGAAATGTCTCTCCATACTTAGGTCATTTACAGTCAAACATTAAAGAAAACACAATAATTTACAATAAAATCCAGACTCTGTGTATATTCCATCTTTATGTGGCTTATTTTTCTTTATTTTTAATCAATGATTGTCTGTACTTTGTCTCTTTAAAGACTGTTTTATTTTTATAACCATTTGCTTCCTTTTATAACTGTCTATGTTCTTTTTCTTCTCTCTCCCAAGCCTATGTACATTTTTAAACACACTGTGACCCATTTAGAGGTCTTTTAAATCTGAATTTGTCTTTATTGTATATCTATAATCATTTTTCTGATCAGGACTATTTCTTAAAATGCTAAGCAGCATGGCTAGGGCTAAGGTCACTTTGCCTTTTGGCTCTACCCAGTCCAATATGGCAGAGGTTCATTTACCGCCTCTGAGACTACCCTGTGGTAGCCACACTCACCACCTCAACTCTGGTAATCATTTGGCCCATGATGCAATAAACTGCACACAAACCCCAGTCAAGTGCTTGGCCTCCTGAAAGAGCCAGAATTCGTGCTGGCATGAACCAGGAAGCCGCCATTTTGAAAGGCACTTTTTGCCTGCTAAACCTGCATCAGAAAACCTCTTTAAAAAGCCATGTCTCTTTATTAAAAATTTCTGCCTCCTCCCCACCTCCGTCTCCCATTTCCCTCCCCCTCCTCCGCTCCCCTCCCCCTCCCTCTCCAGCCCGAAGAGCAGTCAGGGTTCCCTGACCTGTGGGAAGTCCAAGGTCCTCCCCCCTCCATCCAGGTCTAGGAAGGTGAGCACCCAAACAGCCTAGGCTCCCACAAAGCCAGTACATGCAGTAGGATCAAAACCCAGTGCCATTGTTCTTGGCTTCTCAGTAGCCCTCATTGTCCGCCATGTTCAGAGAGTCCGATTTTATCCCATGCTTTTTTAGACCCAGTCCAGCTGGCCTTGGTGAGTTCCCAATAGATCAGCCCCATTGTCTCAGTGTGTGGGTGAATAAAATAAAATAAATAAATATGGTGTCTATCTATCTCATTGGTTGTCAGTTTAAATTATATGTTCTAGATTTAATTTCATTGGGACATATGTCTTTAAAGATTAATTCTCTAACTGAAGGTTTTGTACAGCTGTTAAATGTAAACTTTGAAGTATGAATATATGATAAACTGATATTTAGTGTTTCATTTGAATCTGTAATTAAAAACTCCCATTTTATCTCCAAAAAAAAGCCATGTCTCTGCTTTCTGCCAGCAGACAGAGCAAGAAGCTGTGCTACTCTGTTGCTACTCTGTTTTGTTTTTTTTTTTTTGTGTGTGTGTGTGTGTGTGTGTATCTAGAATTCACATCACACCATCACCTAGCTCAAACTTTTGGAATTTTTAAAGGATGTAAAACTTCTTAAGTTATAGGATATTTTATATTATTAACATGAGATTTGGGGGACAAGGAATTAAAACTTTATGGTTTAACAGTGATATGTTTGAGACACTTTGGGTTTCCTCAGGCAGATACCTCTTATTCCAGAATAGATAAAGCCTGTCAGAAGACCTGCACCCAACTCCGACAGATCAGAAACAGGATATGGCTTGTCGGAAGAACAGGTAAATTCCTCACATGCATACCATTAGCACTTTCAGAGTGTGCCTTATTCTGATGCTATCCCAAATCTCTATCCCCTCCTCATTGCCATATTACAACCCCCAACTTGGGTGGAAACTCTGTAGAAAGAGGCCACATTGGCCACCAGAATCAGAAATAATGAAGGCTGCCAGAACTTCAACCCTCAACTTGGGCAGAGTACAAATAAAACTGCTTCAGACCTAAAAGTAGAAATAGAATAAATAAATCAAATGAAGATTTAGGGAATTTTGGAAATGGAAAATATAGGTGAGTGAGCAAGTGCTACATCTGCACACATCAATAACAGAATACCAGAGATGAAAGAAAGAATCTCGGGCATTGAAGATATGATAGAGGAAATAGATTCATCGGTCAAAAAAATGTTAAATATAAGAAATTTTTTATAGCAAACATCCAAAAAATCTGAACCACTATGAAAAGATAAAACTTAAGAATAATTGGGAAAAAAGAAAGAAAGAATAGCAGCTCAACTGCCCAGAAAATATTTTCAATAAAATCATAGAAGAAAAATTTCAAAACCTAAAGAAAGAGATGCCCATAAAGATATAAGAGGCATACAAAGCACTAAATGGATAGGATTATAAAAGGAAGTTCCCTCACCCCACAATAATGAAAACAATGAACAAGAAAAGAGCATTAAAAACTATAAGGAAAAAAGAGCAGCTAACATATGAGGCAGACCTATTAGAATTACACTCGAATTCTCAATGGAGACTCTAAAAACCAAAACGGCATAGGCAGATATACTACAGTATCTGAGAGACCACAAATGCCATTCTAGACTACTATGTGCAGCAAAATTTTCAATCACCTTAGATGGAGAAAACAAGATATTCTGTGATGAAGTCAAATTTATAAAACATCTACATAAAAGTCCAGCCTTACATAAGATATTAAAAAGAAAATTCCAGGATGTAAACTATACCCATAAAAACACAGTCAATAGATAACCAGTAAAACCCAAAGAAGGTACATACACATGAACACAGACACACACAAACACCACCATCACCACCACCACCAACAAGAACAACAGAAATTAGTCATCATTAGTCATTGATAGATCTCCATATCAGTTCCCCAATAAAAAGACAGACTAACAGAATGGATAAAATAAAACAATCCGACTTGCCGCTGCATACAAGAAACACAGCCCAGCATCAAAATAAATAAATAAATAAAAGAGTAAAGGGTTTGAGAAGGATTTTCCAAGCAAATTGACCTAAGCATGATGGTTTAGTTATTCTAATATCTAAGAAAATAGACTTCAAACTAGTATTAAGGAAAGACACTTCATACTCATCAAAGAAAAAATCCACCAAAATAACTTTTCAATTCTTAAAAATCTATGCATCTAACTCAAGGGCACCAACATTTGTAAAAGAAATGTTACTGAATTTTAAATCATGCACCGACCTTCACATATGATAGTGTGAAAATTCAATACCTTACTCTCAACAATCGACAGGTCATCCCGCCAAACCCTAAACAGAGAAATACGGGATCTAACTGTCATGATAAACCAAACGGATCTAACAGATACCACATCTCACAGAAACAAACAAAAACATATCTTCTCATCACCTTATGGAACTTGCTCCAAAACTGACCACATACTTAGAAATCTCAACAGATACAAGAAAATTGAAATGACCCCTTGCATCTTATCAGATCACTATGGATTAAAGCTAGAATTCAACAACACAAAGAACCGAAAGCCTACAAACTCATGGAAACTGAACTACTCTCTACTGAATGAAAAATGGGCGAAGACAGAAACAAGAAATAAAAAATTCCTATAGTTCAAAGAAAACCAATGCATAGCATACCTAAACCTATAGGACACAATGAAAGTGGCACTAAGAGTAAAGGTCATAACACCAAGTACCTACCTTTAAAAAAAAATGAAGAGAGTTTAGAAATATTACCAACTTAACAGCACACTGGAAAGCTTTAGAACAAAAAAGTAAGTACACCCATGGGAGTAGACAGAAGGAAATAATAAAAATGAAAGCTGAAATCAATAAAATAGAAACAAAGAGAATAATACAAAGAATCAACGAAACAACAAGTACGTTCTTTGAGAAAATCAACAGGATAGACAAACCCTTATCCAAACTAACTAAAAGATAGCGAATATCTAAATTAACAAAATCAGAAACAGAAAGAAAGACATAACAGCAGAAAAATGAGGAAATTTGGAGAATCATATGGGTATGTTTTAAATTCTGTACTCCATGAAATTGGGAAATCTAAAAGAAATGAGTAATTTTCTTAATACATACCACTTACCAAAGTTAAATCAAGAAGAGACAACAGCTTAAATACACCTACAACCCCAAAGGAAATAAGAGCAGTTATTAAAAATCTCCCATCCATAAAAAGACCAGGGGAAGATGTTTTCTTTATCATTTTTAAATTATAAGTAGTCACTTATAGTTACAGATTAGATTTCTAAATCTTATGTTTCTTGGAAATCTTTTTTTCTTTTCATATATTTTCTTAAAAAAATACTTGTCATTTTACATACCAATCTCTATTCCCCCTCCCTCTCTTTCTCCCACCTCCACCTCTCTCCCTTCCCATCTGTCATCTACTCCTAGAGTGAGTTAAGCCTTCCTTGGAGAGTCACCAAGGTCTGACATAACAAGCCCCTCTCCATCTCAGTACCAAGGCTGAGTAAGTTATCCCACCATAGCAAATGGGTTCCAAAATGCCAGTTCATGCAACTGGGATAGGTCCTGGTGCAACTGCCAGGGACCCTACCAATATTTCAAGTCACATAACTGTCACCCACCTTCAGGGGGTCTAGTTTGGTTCCATGCAGATTCCCCAGTCCATAGTCTGTGAACTCCCACTATCTCAGATCGGCTGTCTCTGTGGTTTTCCCTATCAAGCTCTTGACCATACCTTGTTCATATGATCCCTCCTCCCTCTCTTCAATGGAACTCCAGGAGCTCAGCCCAGTGTTTGGCTGTGGGTCACTGCATCTGCTTTCATTAGTTACTGGCCAGACAGCTTTAATGCTGAATTCCTCCAGCCTATCAAAGAAGAATTAACTCCAATACTCTTCAAATTAACCCACAAAATACAAACAAAAGAAACACTGCTAAAGTCATTTTATCATGCCACAGTCAACCCAATACTCAAACAACATAAAGGTTCAACAAAGAAAGAAAAGTACGGATGAATTTTCCATATTATTATAGATGGGAAAATAATCAATGAAATACTTGCCAACTGAATCCAAGAATATATCAAGAAGATCATTCACAATGATCTGATAGACTTCTTCCAAGTGATTCAGGGATAGATCAACATATGAAAGTGTGTCAATGTAATCTACCATATTGTGAGTCCCTTAATTCTGATCAACTGTTCTGCACAGGCTGTCCCAAGATATAGAGGAACTGGGAGCAAGGTCTTGGGTGGCAGTGAGTACAGAAGACCTGGGGGACTGTTTTGAAGGGTGGCTTGTTTATGAAATGGTGGGTATAGTTTATACAGAGTCAAGGGGGTAGTGGAGGAAAGAGATCAAGAGAGGAAATACTGCAGCAGAGGTGGGACTCTCCAAGCACATCGGTCAGATTAGCAGCCTGTCAGTCAGATGATTTATGAGAAGCCAGATCCCTATGATGTGGTGGGAACAGAAACTTGACTGGCTTTATTATGTCGTGGCTTTTATCTATGTGGCACTGAATAAGCCCAAGCCTGATTTGGGTATGAAACAACCTCACTTTCGTTGTCTCTGAGAGATGTCCAGAGCATGGGCAAAGCACTATTATCCATCATCTGGCCTGGGAACCCATACCATATAAATAAACTAAAATTAAAAACTCACATAATCATCTCCTTAGATTCCAAAAAGCCTTTGACAAAACCCAACACCCCTCATGGTAAAAGTCTTGAAGATATTATTGATACAAAAGATCTATGTAAAGTGTAAATCAAAAGTACTTTGAGATTCTGTCTTATGCCTCTCGGAATGACTAAGACCAATAACACAAGTGCCAGCTTATGCTGGGAAGGATGTGGAGTGATTTAGTTATGGTTTCTATTACTGCAGAGTGAGACAATGGCCATGAAAATTCTTATGAAGTAAAACTTTTTTGGGGTAGTTTAAGTTTTAGAGGTTTAATCCACTATTATCATGGTGGGACATGAGGCATACAGGCAGAGATAATGCTAATGAAGGAGCTAATAATCTTACATTTTGATCTGCAGGCAACAGGAAGTAAACTGTGTCTTTGTCATTTCTAGAATTTAACTTTAATTATTATTTTGATACATCCTAAAGTCATATAAAATGAAAACTTTGAGGAACTGCCTAGACCAGAACGCCTGTGGATATGCCCCTGAGAGATATTATTGATTGGTAATTGAGGTAGGAAGGTACATCCCACTGTGGGCATCACCATTCCTAGGCAGGTGACACAAAGCTATTTAAAAAGCTAGCTGATGGGTTGAAAGGATGATTCGTTGTGGTAACACCTGTTCCAGAAATTATCTTTTTCTTTAAAAGAGATTGAAATTTTGAAAAACCTTATAATCATCTTGAAATAATTTAAAACTATGTACTTAGCCTTTCTATCTTACCATATAATAAGTTTCTTTAAGTTTAACTTGCCTTTAAGAAAGCATTGTAGGGCTGGAGAGATGGCTCAGTGGTTAAGAGCATTGCCTGCTCTTCCAAAGGTCCTGAGTTCAATTCCCAGCAACCACATGGTGGCTCACAACCATCTGTAATGAGGTCTGGTGCCCTCTTCTGGACTGCAGACATACACACGGACAGAATATTGTATACATAATAAATAAATAAATATTTTTTTAAAAAAGAAAGCATTGTAAACCAATCTTACTAAGCCTTGCTTTTCCCAGGTTTTCAGATTTTTACAAAGCAAGCAAAGAGTATAGCTTTAATATTGTCTATGTACTCTTCTAATCCCTTGACTCAGAATAATGTATGTATGTGTCTGATTGTGGTAATCACTTTCTGTAAACAATCAATAAGTTGAAAGCAACCTCTAAGATAAAAAATACCTCATAAGTTTTAAAAGTAGTGTATAGATATAGGATGATGATAAAATGTGTGTGATTTTGTAGTTGTGATTGGGATCTATACTGTATAAGTGGAGAAAAGTGAGATGGACACAAACATGCATACTTTCATTACTGTTCTCTTCTGATTGAGAAGGGAATATTAGCTGCTTCAGGCTCCTGATCCCTTTATTTCCCCAACACTATGTACTGTAACCTAGAACTGCTCTCTAAAATAAATCCTTTTTTTCTTCTGTTGTGTTATCCAAGAGTATTTCATCACAGTGATAGAAAATAAATTAAAATAGGACCATGGCATTTCACGTAAGTTTGCTGTCAGACTATGGTGACCCAATGAAAGCAGCATAAATACCTCCATCTTACTTGCTTTTTGCCCTTGAGTCTTCTCAGAATCTCTCTCAAAGCCATGTTCAATTTAACCCATTAGACAAAGGAGACTAGTGATGTAATTCTTATGAGTCAGCCTCTTGGGGCACAGAGAAAATAGAGAAAGACAGATGATAAAAATGAGTAGATGAGAAACGACCAGTACAGTATCTCTTTATAAGGTTTTTCAGTCCGGGATAGTCATTCAAAAATAAGATAGGCCTTCTTCCCTAACAGAAGATGCACTTCTATTGAGTAAGAGTTTAAATTGTCACAGCTCAAAAGAGGTATGCTTCTGGTCCCTTGTGGTAGAGGTTAGTAGAGGTTAGAGATGCTACTAAATGTTACACTACATAAAATTCCACAAAGAACCCATTCTGAAATAAAGAAGTTTAGAAACTGTCTCAGTGTAGGAAAGATTTTTTTTTGTCAGATGACCCTACAAATGACTATAAAATTGTCAAAGATACATGACCTATGAAAAAAGCCATGAAAGGACAGGTTAGGCTGACTTGGACAGGTTGATTAGAAAGGTGGATTAGAAATGGGTATACCAAGGAAGAAGAATGGTAGCACAGTCCATGTAGAAAGAGCACCAGGTGCAAATATCTAAGACAGTGATTGAAATAGGATCATCAAATAAAAAAAAAAAAGGAATGCTAACCACGTGGAATGTAGAGAAAGACGGCAGTGCTTCATTGTTCGCATGAGGCAAAATCCATCTTTAAATTGAGACCACTGTCTTCATTAATGATTTCTTGTTACACTGACAAGAGCATCTTAAGGGAGGAAGAGTTTTGATGGCTAACAGTTCAGGGGTACCATCTGTCATGGTGAAAAAATCAAGGCGGAAGGAGATTTCAACAACTGGTATAGCATAACCACAAACAAGCAATGAGTACTGAATCCATGCAGTTCCTCATTATTAGGATCTCATTCTGGAACTGGTACACCACACAGTGGGTGGGTCTTCTCACCTCGATTAATGTAATCAAGATAGTCTCATTTCCTCCTCCAGGTTCTAACATGCTGAGTTTTTCTAGCCTCCTATCCAGAACTTCTCCAAAACCCATCATATCTAGTCCAGGTCTCACATATAGATATTCAACAAGATCATAGAGAATAACTTCCCCAAACACTCCCATACACATAGAAGCACACAGAACACCAGATAGTAAAGACCAGAAAAGAAAATTCCCATGACTTATCATAGTTAAAACACAACATACACAAAACAAAGGAAGTGTATTAGAAGCTGCAATAGAAAAAGACTCATAAACAAAGGACATTAAGCCTATAGTTTGCAAGCCTAGAAAAGCCAAATAACAAGGTGAATCCATAGAAAAACATATGTAGTAAATGGATGGAAATAGAAAACACTATCCTGAGTAAGGTAACCCATACCCAAAAAGATGAACATGGGATGCACTCACTCATAATTGGTTTCTAGCCATAAATAAGGGTCACGGAGTCTACAATTGGTGAACCTAAAGAAGCTAAATAAGAACGTGAACCCAAGGAAAAACATATAGTTATTCTCTTGCCTATGGGAAGTAGACAAAATTGCCGGGGAGGAAAGTGGGATCTTGGGGGTGGGGTGGCTTGGGGGTAAGGGGAGATGGGGAGAGAAAAGTGAGAAGGGGAGGATGGGGGGAACTTGGGGAAACAGGATGATTGGGATAAAGGAAGGCTGGATAGGGGAGCACGGAAGCACAATTCTTAGTTAAGGGAGCCACCTTAGGGCTGGCAAGAGACTTGAACCTAGAGTGGCTCCCAGGAGCCCAAGGCGATGTCCCCAGTTAGTTCCTTGGGCAGATGAGGATAGGGAACCTGAAACGACCCTATCCTATAGCAATACTGACGAATATCTTGCATATCACCATAGAACCTTCATCTGGTGATGGATGGAGATAGAGACAGAGACCCACACTGGAGCACTGGACTGAACTCCCAAGGTCCCAATGAGGAGCAGAAGGAGGGAGAAGATGAGCAAGGAAGTCAGGACCACGAGGGGTGCACCCACCCACTGAGACAGTGGGGCTGATCTACTAGGAGCTCACCAAGGCCAGCTGGACTATGACTGAAAAAGCATGGGATAAAACTGGACTCTCTGAACATGGCGAATAATGAGGGCTGATAAGAAGCCAAGGACAATGGCACGGGGTTTTGATCCTACTTCATGTTCAGGCTTTGTGGGAGCCTATCCAGTCTGGATGTTCACCTTCCTAGACATGGACGGAGGGGGGAGGACCTTGGACTTTGCACAGGGCAGGGAACCCTGACTGCTCTTTGGACTGGAGAGGGAGGGGGAGAGGAGTGGGGGGACGGGGAGAAGGGTGGGAGGAGGAGGAGAGAAATGGGAGGCTGGGAGGAGGGGGAAACTTTTTTTTTCCTTTTCTCAATAAAAAAAAAAGATGTAAAAATTAAAAAAAAAAAGAAAAACATATGTAGATCCTCCTGGAAATTGGAAGCAAACAAGATTGCTGAGCAATTGCCGGGCGGTGGTGGCGCACGCCTCCCAGCACTTGGGAGGCAGAGGCAGGCAGATCTCTGTGAGTTCGAGGCCAACCTGGTCTAGAAGAGCTAGTTTCAGGACAGGAACCAAAAAGCTACTGAGAAACCCCGTCTCTAAAAATCAAAAAAAAAAAAAAAAAAAAGAAAAAAGATTGCTGGGTAAAAGTTGGGAGCATGGGGGGTGGGGGTGGGAGTTGGGGAAAGGGAGACGGGGAGAGAGAAGGGAGAAAGGAAAGACTGGAGAGAGCTTGGGGGAGTGGGAGGGTGGAGATGGAGGAAGGGCAGATACAGGAGCAGGGAAGAAGATATCTACATTAATGGAGCCATTTTAGGGCTGGCAAGAGACTTGGCTCTAGAGGGGATCCCAGGTGTCCACGGGGATGTCCCCAGCCAGGTCCTTTGGCAGCAGAGCAGAGGGTGCCTGAACTGACCTTGCCCCACTATCACACTGATGATTATCTGGAATATCACCATAGAATCTTCGTCCAGTGATGGTGACAGATGGAGAGAGAGACAGAGACCCTCATCAGAGCAACAGACTGAACAACCAAGGTCCAGTTGAAGAGCAGAAGGAGGGAAAAGATGAGCAAGGAAGTCTGGACCGCGGGTGTTGGTCCACCCACTGAGACAGCTGTACCTGTCTAATGGGAGCTCATCAAATCCAGCTGGACAGGGACTGAATGAGCATGAGATCAAACCAGACTCTCTGAATGTGGCTGACAATAGGGGCTGACAGAGAAGCCATTGTTAAAGGCACTGGGACTTGTTCCTACTGCCTGTACTGGCTTTTTGGGACCCTAGTCTATTTGGATGCAAAGCTTCCTAGGCCTGGATGTAGGGGGGAGGGTCTCAGACTTCCCTCAGGGTGGGATTCCCTGCCCTCTTTTAAGGAGGTTCCCACAGGGTGGGATTCCCTGCCCTCTTTTAAGGAGGGAGGGGGATGGAGGAGAGTGAGTGGGGGAGCGGGAGGCATATGGGAGGAGGGGAGGAAGTGTAAGTTTTTGAATGGAAAAAAAAATTTAAAAAAAGACTCAAGTTGCATAAAATGAGAAATAATAGATGGTGTTTCACCTTTGCAAGCCAGACAGTCTGGAGCAATTTACTCCAAGTCATAAAGACTATGATAGGCAATATATTAAGTAAAATAGACTAATATATTAAGTAAAATGATCTACCACAATAGAAGGAGAAAGAAAACATTTCCAAGAAATTAATAGCCTAAAATTTTACATTAGGAAAACAAACCTAAAAAATACAGGAATCAATATTTTGAGTTGAAGAGAGGAATGAATAAAGCAGAGAAATTATGGAAAGAAATACAAAGTACCATAAAGAGCACAATGTGGCCAAAAATCAACAACAGGATTAGTACAATTAAAACATTTCAATAATAATTTAAATTATTTAATGGCTTCTAAATTTTCCAATAAAAAGACATAGGCTTATTTTATGGGCCAAGAAAATAATCCATCTATCTGTGTTCTATAAAAAACACAGCTTTAATGATAGATACATTCTTACTATGAAAGGATGAGCTGAAATACTCCAATCAAATGGGATCAAGAAATAAGCAGCCATTTCTACACTAATATCTGACAAGACAGACTACAAACTATAAGTGATCAAAAGAGATAAAGTATAACACTTCATTCTAACCAAGAGAAGAGTTAACCAAGTACCTATGTCTATCCAAAACATGCATTCACAAAATCTAGTGAGCCCAATTTTATAAAATATTACTACTGAATTAAAAGACAATGATTAAAGTCCATTCTGTAATACTGATGATTTCAATATGCCATGTTCTCCAATAGTCATTATATCTGCATAAAAAGCAAAAGAGAATATCAGCATTAATTGACATCATATATCAAATGAACTGCACATATTTCTATAAAAATATTCAACCAAAATACCAAGGAATACAACAGCACTCATCAACAACACCATGTCTTACACGTGCCCACACACTCATACACACACACACATACACACACTTAAAATTTTAAAAAAAGTTTGGAAACATCTCTTGTATCATGTTTCACATGCAAAAAATGTAAAATTGACATCAAACAAATCTATAGTAAATACACAAACTCATAGAGATTAAGCAACTAATTACCAACTGATGTGGAATTTCCTCTGTATGCTGTGATTACCATTAATGAATGAAGAAAACTGTCTTGGGTCGGCACAGGGAATAGAGGTAGGTGGGGAGTACTAAACTGAATGCTGGGAGTCAGAGAGAAGCCATGTAGCTCGCTGGAGCCAGATGGAACTTTACCTGGTAAACCACAGCCACCTGGCAATATACAGATAAATAGAAACGTTATAAATTAATATAAGATTTGCCAATATAAAGCTAGAACTAATGGCCCAAGCAGTATTTTAAATAATATAGATTTTGTGTTTTTGGGGCTGAGCAGTCATGAACCAACAAGCAGCCCCAGCTCCTTATAACAGATTGGCACCACAATATGGTAGAGGAAAATATTTACATAAAACCTGAGAAAGATTGGAAAAGAATCCTAGGCACAAAAGAACAGAGTTAAGCATGGCTTCTTGGTAGCCAGCATTTTGCTGGTGGCATGCTGTGGCTCCTTTAAGAGAGGTTTTCTGATTCAGCAATAGCAAAAGAAAATAGCTGCACCATTTTGAAATACCAGCTCTCTGGCTCTTCCAGGAGACCGAGCATTAGAATGGGGTTTGCGAGCAGCATGCCATGGCTTGCTTGGTGGCAACATGGACCAGCTGTGTGCCTAGAGATGGGGCCTTGTGCCTGGCTTTCAGAGGCAGCGAGCAGCTCAGCCATGGTGGACTGGGTAGGGCAAGTAGGCAGTACTGTATTTCCTTTAGCAATGGCACAGCTTAAGTTTTTAAGAAACACTTAGCATTTTAAGAAATACTCCTGGACAGTAAATAATTACAGATACACAGGACAGATTCAGACATATGAGACCTCTAAATGGGTCACAGTGTTGAATAAATGTACGTAGGCTTAAAAAGACAGAGTAAGATGAGTATAGAGAGTTATAAAAAATAAGTAAATGATTTATAAAAAAATAAAGTCTTTAAACAGAGTACAGACAATTGTAGATTAAACTGAGAAAAGAAAAATAAGCCATGTAAAGATGGAAAATTCACAGAAAGTCTGGATCACATATATTATTGTGTTTTCTTTGAATTTTTTGACTGTGAAGGACCTAAGTAACCAACATATATACTTTAAAGGTATTTTGTCTTCAAAATTTGAGTCTATCAGCCATTTTAGATTCCTCATTGGAGAGTTCTCATGTAGGTACTCCATTTTTTTATTGGATTATTTATTCTTTTGATGACAAATTTATTGAGTTCTTTGTATATTTTGGAAATCAGATCTCTGTCTGATGTGGGGTTAGTGAAGATCTTTTCCCATTCTGTAGGCGGTTGTTTGGCCTTGTTGACCATGTCATTTGCTTTATAGAAGCTTTTCAGTTTTAGGAGGTCCCATTTATTGTTTCTCTCAGTGTCTGTGCTTCTGGGGTTATATTTAGGAAAGAAATGTTTAACATCTTTAGTCATCAGAGAAATGCAAATCAAAACAACTCTGAGATTCCATCTAATTCTGTAAGAATGGCCAAGATCAAAAACCATGATGGCAACTTATGCTGGAAAGGTTGTAGGGAAAAGGGAACACTCCTGCATTGCTGGTGGGAATGCAAGCTGGTACAACCCTTTGGATGTCAGTGTGGTGATTTCTCAGAAAATTAGGAAACAACCTTCCTTAAGATCCAGTAATACCACTTTTGGGTACATATCCAAAGAATGCTCATTCGTTACCCAAGGACATGTGGTCAACTATGTTCATAGCAGTTTTGTTTGTCATACCCAGAACCTGGAAACAACCTAAATGCCCCTCGACCAAAAAATAGATAAGGAAAATGTGGTACATTCACACAATGAAGTACTACACAGCAGAAAAAATAACATCTTGAATTTTGCAGGCAAAATAGATAGGGATAGAAAACATTGTTTTGAGTGAGGTAACTCAGACACAGAAAGACAATTATCACATGTGTACATTTATAGGTGGGTTTTAAACATAAATCAAAGAAAGCCAGCCTATATACTATAATCTCAGAGAATTTAGGCAATATTGAGGACACTAAGAGAGACTTAAATAGATCTAATCTACATGAGAAGTACAAAAAGACAAGATCTCCTGAGTAAATTGGGAGCATGGAGACCTTGGGGAGGGTTGAAGGAGGAGAGGAGTAGAGATAAATGTAGAACTCAATAAAATTAAATTATAATTAAAAAAGAAAGCAAAAAAATGAGTCTAAGGATATGTTGCTTTGGAAAAGAGGTTTTTCTTTTGTTTTCACAGAGAACGAGAACCTTTGGATATCTTCCAGACTAATATGGTTTGATGCATCAAGACCCCATGAAAGGTCGCTGTGAACAGCCCTGAAAATTACTTTGCCCAACAAAAAGCACGAATAAGTTTGGACAGAACTCCACATATATTCCAAAATACTGTTTATAAATATTTGTTTAAAAGGGGATATGATATAGAGATTTGCATTGGTATGGATCTTGGTTTATTGATACAAATTTAAGGTCAATTTTGTTATACTGTGTATATGTATTTCTGATCTTGATTAAGGTATTGTTTTTGTCCAGCTTATTTAAAAATGTAATGTATAATTAAGAAATATAGGCTAATAGATAATCATCTAGAATAGTTAAGCTTGTTGTCACAGTAGTTAGATTTTCTAGATGTACAGAGATGTATTTAAGATAGATATTCTTTAAACCTTTCAAAGACTACAGAATATGGCATCTAAGATTTTTTTTTTTTTTTTTAGGAACTTAGCACTTTTCATGACAATGAGACACATCTGTTCCTGGCAACACCAATCTACTTCAAGAGGAAGATGAACTTTGAAAAGGCTCCTTATGGAGTTGGTTAGCCATTTGGGCAAGAAACTGCTCATGCCTGGACTGCTTGATTCACTGGACATGTAGTACCCATTAGAGAAATGACTGCTAAACTTGCCTAAAAATGAGATGATCCTTCATGGTTCCTGATTCATGAGTCTGCTAGGCATTCTGCAGGACACAGAACAAAATGACTGAAAACTGCCAATATTGGTGGAACTGTTGTTGAAATTTCCTGATTCATGGAAAAGCCTGATGGATACTATGGGCCTGTAGGCTGAAGATGGATGCCCCAATAGTACAGAAGAACACTGAGTGACTGTCCAGACAACAAGATGTCTCTGTCAATTCTAGAGTTTTGGAAGTTGCTTAGAGTGCACCTCCTGTTTACTTAGGTAATATTATATTCTTCTGGAGTCTTTGATGGAGTTGAAGAATTGATAGAAAGTAGATATAGTTTTTGTTAATTATGGTAAAAGATAAAGTAGATATAAATATTGTAACTGCAATTTATGCTTGATACCTGTTTTGTTATATGTAATTTTACTATGTTAAAGTTAAAGCCTTCCTTTTTTCAAACATAGAAAAAGGAGGTAATATGGGATTTCCAACCAGATGGGGAAGCCTTATTGCTCAAAGCCCACACTTTTACCATTTCCCTAATAAAATGTGAATGTAGTCCATAAATACTGTTGCTTGTTTAATTTCTTTTAGATTGCTTATATGTATTGGTTCCCATGTATATTCTTTGACTACCTTAGGGCACTTTGTGCCAGATGGTCTTTCCAAGGAAATGACTGGATATGTAGTTAAAACTCTGGTTAAGGCATCCCAGGGTTTGGCACATACTGATGAGGCTAAATAGTGTCCTTTTACTTTCTGTTCCTGCTCATCAATTTAAGTATTCCATAGTTTTAGATATTCCTGTTGTTGAGTATTGGTACTTCAGTACAAGAAACTCTTTCAAGGAAAAGTGACATGATTCTGAGTCACCGCAACTAAGAGGTAACACATGAGGCAAATCTCTAGTTGACTAGGTCAATGATTGCAGGGCTGCAGTGGGCAAATGACCACAACAGTGATGAGATGAGTACTTTAAACCAAGCAAAAGAGAAGTTAGTAAAGACATCTTTATATACTATAAGAGCCTTCATAAAGGCAGATGAGAAAATAATAAAAACACTACTAGTTTAGGAAGGAAAACAGAAATTTTTATAATGTAGAATCAAAACTTAGAATTTATAAAGATAACTCATGTTAAGTCCTCATGAACTATTGAAGAACATCTTGATATCTAAGGTCCATGTATTTAAACTTTTCTTACTGGGGCTTGCAAATGGAGTCTGTAAAGATCAGATATCAAATATTCTCAGTTCTGTATGCCAGCCAGTCTCTATATAAGTAATTATACCTTCATAATATAAAAAATATGAAAGAGACAACGCAATAGCTAACATGGCTATGTTCTTCCAAAGCTTTATCTGTAAAACCAAGGAACCACAAATTTGCAATTGGACATGATTTCCTAACTCTTTACTGTGGGAGCTCCTTCAGCCAATAACCATTAAGATGATGGCCCACTTGGACGTGGTGTCTTATACTTTAAATGCAGTTGTAAAGTGTACACTCACTCTCTTGCTTTTGGCTGCTGGATTCAGTTCCTGTTCCCCTTTCAGGAAGGGGCCTCTGATCTAGGACTGTGATCTGTTAATCTACCCCTAAATGAATAATCCTTTATTATACATAACTCTGAACTATTAAGGGATTTTTTTTTGTAACTTCTGTCATCATCTGGCACCTGAACATGGGGACCAGTCCTCCCTTTTCAGGATTGGTTCACCAGCCATGTGGCACATTGAGCACTGACTCTCTTGCACATGGCTCCAGCAGACACTCAAACAAAACAGGCTGCTGCTCAGTGTTCCCTACAGAGCAGGATAGCATCAATTTGACACTTATTGTTTTCCCAATAATAACAGTAAGTGGATTATACCATTTGATATTTATTATGATTACTCTATAAGTCAGGATTTAGATGCCCAATAAATGAAGCACCTTGTCTGAAGTTTTCCTGCTAGTCAGTTGCCTGAACCCAAGCAGTGTGAATGTATGGCCCGCTTGCTTATTCTCATCCTTATACAACCTCATGGCTGTGCCATTCTAGGAATGATCTGAGTTTCAATTGGAAAAAGTGGAGAGAAATTGAGGCTTGATAACCTCGACAGGAGGCTATGAAGTAATAAGGGTGGCGGGGCTGCGTTCCCAGCACCCCCGGCCGCCTGCCCGGCTAGCTTATGCCCAAAATAATTACACAGACACTGTATTCTTTTAAGCACTGCTTGGCCCATTCTCTTCTAGGCTAATTCTCACATATTAATTTAACCCATTTCTAATCATCTGTGTGTAGCACCCCAAGGTGCGCTTACCGGGGAGATTCTAGCCTAGTCCATCCTGGGTCGGAGCTTCATCCCGGGAGCGGGGCATGGCGTCTCTCTCTGAGGCGTCTGCTCCCGAGAGAGCTGTGGAGTCTCTGACCTCACTTCCTCTTCCTCCCAGCGTTCTGTCCTGTTTTCTCCTCCCACCTATCCTCTAACCAATAAAATGGGCCAACGCAGTTCCTTTATTAGCCAATGACCTTCCTCCATCATTTCCCCTTTTTCGGTTTAAACAAAAAGAAGGCTTTAACATAGCAAAATTACATATAAGAAAACAGTTATCAAGTAAAAGTTACAATAATCTTTATCATAACTAAGGAAAACCATAACTATAACTATTCTTAACTCCATCAAAGACTCCAGAAAGATATATTACCTAAGTAATATACTACCTTAGTAATATACTAAGAAACTTCGAACTCTAGAAATGACAAAGACATCTCGCTGCCTGGACAGTCACCCAAAGTTCTTTTGTACCATTGGGGCATCCATCTTCAGCCTTCAGGCCCATGGTATCCAGCAGACATTTCCATAAAGCAGGAAAATTCAAAGTCAGTTCAGTCACTATCTGTTGTGTCCTGCAGAATGTCTCGCAGACTCTTTCATGAATCAGGAACCCCGAAAGATCATCTCACCTTAGGCAAGTTCAGTAGTCCTCTCTCTGCGGGTTCTCTGTGTCCAGTTTATTCAATAGTCCAGGCAAGAGCAGTTTCTTGCCCAAATGGCTATCAAACTCCATAACGAGCCTCTTCGACGCCCATCTTCCTCTTGAAGTACATTGGTGCTGCCAGGAGCAGAGTGTCTCATTGTCATGAAAAGTCCTCAGTTATTAAAACATTAAATGTCCTATTCTGTAATCTTTGAAAGACATGAAGAATGTCTATCTAAAATATATCTCTATATATCTAGAAAATCTAACTAACATGACTACAATGATTATCCATTAACAACCTATATTTCTTAATTATACATTACATATTTAAATGAACTACACAATCACAATACCTTAATCAAAATCAGAAACACTTATACATATAACAAAATTGGCCTTAAATCTCTATCAATAAAGCAAAATCTATACTAATGCAAATTATTTATATCTATATCATATCCCCCTTTAAATGTAAAAGAACGTTTATAAACCATATTTGGGAACATGGGCGCAGTTTTTTCTCTCCAAACTGCTTCCTGCTGAATGGGGGCGTCGTTAATTAGGTCTTTCATGGTATAACCTGTGTGCTAGCTTCATCTCAGTTGGCAGTTGAGCGAAGCAATTTTTTGAAGGCGTTCACACCAACCCTTCAGGAGGGCGTGGTCCATCATACCAAATTGGAATAGAAGAAATGAACAGCGTCTCATCCTCTGTGAAAACAAAATAAGAAACTCCTTTCCAAAGTATCATATCCTTAGATCCAAATTCATAATATCTATGTTGGATTAGTTCAGCAGTATTTATAAATAAATATCTTTTAGTAGCTTTTGCTCTTTCCTCAGCATTTAAACAATTCAAAGAGAGCATAATAGCATACAGTATCAAAATTCTCTGTTTATTTTCCATCTTTGTACACCTTTGTTTTAACCTCTATTTCATTTATTTTTACTTTTAACTTTTTGCTTTTTGAGACAGGTTCACTGTATCTTTGACCTGAAGTAACTCTGTAGACCAGGCTGTCTTTGAACTCTCAGAGATCCGCCTGTCTCTGCCTCCCAGGCATTCAGGATTAAAGGTGTACACTACTACACCTTGAACTCACAGAGATCTCTTTGTCTCTGCCTTCTAGGCACTGGGATTAAAGGCGTGTGCTACCACACATAACAACTCTCTTCCTTTTTTTTTGTTTTTTACTTTAAGAACTTCAACTTTTGGTCTGCATATATTTTTAACACACTGTAAACCATTTAAAAATTTTCTTTGAATCTCTCTTTACTGTATATCTCTCTTTTTCTGACCACATGAATCTTTAATTTACCAAGCAATCTCAGTAGGACTAAAGGCGTGGCTTTGCCAGCTAGATCCAGTCCATTCCTTAGCTTTCCAGCCTCATGGCGGATATACAGGCTGTAGCCATGTTTACTGCCACAACTGTATGGCATTTCAAGGTCCCTGCCAGCAAGTGAGCTACAACAGACAACACTCAAGTCCTCTCTAGGTAGCCGGCAATCCTGCCTCAAACAGTCAGAGTTTGCCCTGGCAGGATGGCCCAGAAAGCCGGCATTTTTAAACAACAGGTTTTTTCCTGCTGCTGCTGAAAACCGAAAAGCATGTGTTCAGCTTTTCGTCAACACCATTTAAGTGTTTCGTGGCAGGACCTCTTAATGAGCTGCATGCTTTGCAGCTAAAGCTGAGTCAGGAAGCCTCTCTTAGATGAGGCGCTTGCTTGCCTCTAGCAAGCAGAGTAGAACCGAGAAATTGCTGCTACCAAGAAACCAGGCACAATGCTTTCATTTTGTTCTAGAATTACTTCCCAAGCTGTCTCAGGCTTTATGTGGAAGCAGTTGTCCACGTGGGCGCCATATGAAGTAATAAGGGTGGCGGGGCTGCGTTCCCAGCACCCCCGGCCGCCTGCCCGGCTAGCTTATGCCCAAAATAATTACACAGACACTGTATTCTTTTAAGCACTGCTTGGCCCATTCTCTTCTAGGCTAATTCTCACATATTAATTTACTAGACCTTAAGAGCTAAGTCCTGAGGTGTACAAAGTATAGATATCCTAGAAACCTTTCTAGACTGTGTGTTAAAACAGCAACAGCAATGACACTCTTAAAAATAGGAATGAAAATTGACATTGATTAGTCATAGTTTTTACATACTTTTGGGGAAAGTACCTTGGTTTCTAGCTAGCTAGACTAGACACAAACTAGAGATTGCCAAATACAATGGAAAACTATTTCTGTATTTGTGAACATTCATGTGTGTTCACAGAATTTTAAAGAGAACAGAGAGAATTTAGTGTTAGTTATGGTAGCTCCTATGAATTGTAATTAGTACAGTGACATTAAACTTTTGCATTTCTGTTGGAACACCATATATATTGTTTTATTTTGAAAAATTGAGTTGCAGTAGCCAAATAGAGGAATGAGTCTTCCTATTTTGCCTTCCTCTTTGTGCATGTTGATGGTACTGCATGCAGAGTATCCTACATGATGCTGAGAAAGTTCATTAGTACTTATAGTTTTCCTTTGTAGGACCAGGAAATCCTGGTTACTTGAAGATGAGGTTGATTTAGACATTTTCCCTCATGGTACTATAGTGAACTTTAGAAGCTTTTATTGATGTGATGGTTCTTTAGATCCAACCTGTCACAGTGTGTTTAGTTCAAGTACAAGTAATCAATAGCAATAAGCTCTATTTATCCAGCAGCTCACACTGGACAATGGGAATAGGAAGCACAGGAAACGCTGGTCACGTAGGACTAGCATGGCAGAGACCTTCTACCACAGAAGCTTTAGACTATCTGGTGCTGTCATTTGATACAAAATTCACAGGTAGTCAGAGAGAACAGAAGTAGAAACTACAAGTTTGCTTTCCAATCTATGGTAAGGTCTTATTTTATATAGCAGATACTTACAGTAGAAAAAAAATGATATGAAAAACACTGAATTTCATGAGTGGCCTATGCCAAATACCTGTTCTTATAGACATGAATCCATAAAGCTTGCATGTGTCTTTCACTAATTGTTTGCCAGCTTTTGGTATTTCCTTGACTCAAGTTACATTTCTTTGGTATTTGAATTTCATTATATTATTGTTTATGCATACTTGGATTTCTATTTAATTCCCTTTTGAAAGATAAATTTCAGCACAGGCTGAAGTTTTTCCTATGTGATCTCCATCACAGGGTTAGCTTGGTAGCTCTGGGGCTATCCAGTCGCAGCAGGTTGTCAGAGGTTAACAGGAGGTAGTGAGACAGCTTTTGAGATACTCAGGGCAGGTCAACATTTCATAGGCCATATAGGAAGGAGATGCTGCCTCAGTATGTAGAGTCTTCTAGACCATCTAGAGACTATTCGATTTCTGTACTTGAACAAATTGCAATCTGTGGGGCTTCTTAGATTAAAACTTCTGTCTTATTTAGTATTTCTTTTCAATCTAAAAGGGGACCAGTGGAAACAAACTCTTTATTGCCGAATCTGATATAGGTAATCCCAAAGTGAAAAACCAGTGTTTTCCTTAGACAATATATGTGAAGATCATAGTGATCCAGTTTTTTTAATGAGTAGAAAAAACTTTCAAATATATTTATTTTTGAAAATAGAACTAGAAGTTTATCTTATATCTGCAGCACGTAAAATCATGAGGTCAGGGAAAAGCTTATGAAACTTCAACCCTCCACAATGAACTATAGGCAGCTGAGAAAAGCTGGGAGTAGAAGCGGTTTTCACCAGGGAAGAGCACTCCAAATGATTGCTTAGTGCTAAACCATCAGCCCTGAAAACACACATATGATTAACATTATACAGACTGAGTACGTTATATTTAGGATATATATATATATATATATATATATATATATATATATATATAAAAGAGAGATGTTGTAATTGTATTATAACCTCAAAAATTAAATGAAAAGTCAATGCCATACGGTCATTCATTTCTCTGCAAAAGTTACTCAGCTTTTTCTATCAAGCAGTTAAAGACTGGGCTAGGGAACATTTGATAAACTTTACTATCTAAATGTCAATCCAAATACTGATATGTTAAAAAGAAAAGTGAGAGGGGGTGAGAGGAAAAAATAAAAATATTGCTCACATATAGTATCATGTCAATGTCGTTTGTTTAGTAGGTGGCTTTTTATATTAATAGCCATGGGAAATCAATATGGGAAGACAAAATAAATCCATCAGGATAAAAGAGAAATAACATGATTGTTTTTAAAAATTTAAATTAATTTTGAAATACTTTAATTTTTAGATTGGCAGAAAACAATGGTAATACATGTCACTAATGAAATCATAAAGAACTTGACAATATTAATGGAAATGAATGGGACACCTGTTTTGAAGCAGAGTTAAAAAAAACTTTCAAAACATTGAATTCACCTGATGTTTTAACAGGAATCCTATGCTTAGAAATATGTTTTGTAATTATACCCAACAAGTGCAAACAGTTATGTTTGCAGGAACATTAGTAAAATTTACAAATATTCTAAAGTATCCATTGATAGGGTGCCCCCCAAATTAGTTTATTTCTATAATACATACCTTAGGGTTATTCTTATAAATGAGGCACTTTCTTCATTCCAGACTGACATTGAATTAATCCCAAGATACTTGTTAAGAGAACAAAAAAAGTTATAGGAGACAGTAATGTAGGGTAAGGTAATCTAAATTAAAAATTTCAAGAAAATATAGTTAAGAACCTGAACTCTCCGTGGAATAGAGGGGTAATTATTTTACTGATTATTTTTTATGGTGGTTTGGATAAATGGTCCCCATAGGCTCATGTGTTTGAATGCTTAGTGATTAGAGAGTAGCACTCCTTGAGAAGGATTGGGAGGTGTGACCCTTTTTGGAGTAGGTGTGGCCTTGTTGATGGAAATGTGTCATGCGGAATGTGCTTTAGTGTTTCAGAAGCCCAAGCCAGGCCCAATGGTTCACACTTACTTCTTGCTGCCTGGGGATCTGCAAGTAGAACTCTCAGCTGTTTCTCCAGCTCCATTTTGCCTGCATGCCACCAAGCTCCCCAACAAGATGACAATGGACTAAACCTCTGAAACTGTAAGCAGGCACCAGTTAACTGCTTCTTTTATAAAGCTGTTGTAGTCATGGGATCTCTTCACAGCAATAGATAACTAAGACATTTATTATTATTATTATTATTATTATTATTATTACTTTGAAACAGGATCTTACTGTCTAGTCCTGGGTGGCCTGGAACTCATTATAAACACCAAATGGCCTTGAGCTCTTCAGAGAGTTTTGCCTGTCTCTGCCTTCTCAATGCTGGGATTGAAAGTGGGTGTCACCCTACCAGGTTATTTTTAATGTTTAGCTATTTTCCGTGTATATTTTCTTCTGTAGGCATAAAATACTAAACTTGTGAAGAATGAGTAAAGCATACAATGTCAGAATAGATAATCTGAATGCTATAGGTTTTAAAATTAATATACTTCTATAAAAAGTAGGAGAAATATTGAACTTGGTATGTCAAAAAGGAAACCACAAAAATAATTTATAGACAGGGTATCCAAAATTTATGTCACTTTCAGTTTCTCAGTTCCTTACTTCCTTATTAGTTCTCAGTTCCTTATAATTGTCCCTATAAGGTTAATGGAGACACCCTTATAATGCTTCTGATTATAGAAGGAAGCATTGGCAAATTCTCTACCTTTCTGCCAAATTTAATATTTGTTTGGTTTATATATGTCTAATGTCCCCAGATGCCATTAGGCCTTTCTTGCTTTTATTATAATAATGGCTAACTAGCTGTTAAAATTCTCCTAATATGGGCTTAGCATATGGTAGGTACCTGATTTACCTAACATTTTGCTCAAGCTGTTTAAAGGTTGGTCATTTTTTTTCTAAAGCAACAAAATTTCCTGGGAGTTGGAAGATCCCAATTGCTTCTTGACTTCTTCTTTTCTCCCTACTAACATTTCCACTGAATTATTTTTTAAAAAATTGTTTATAATTTTATTTATTGTTTTATTGTTTTTTCTGTTCCCTTGCCTTCCTCCGCCCTCCTTTTTTACCCTCTCCCATGCTCCCCATGCTCCCAATTTACTCAGGAAAGCTTGTCTTTTTCTACTTCCCATGTAGATCAGATCCATGTATGTCTCTCTTAGTGTCCTCTTTGTTTTGTAGGTTGAATTCTTAAGAAGTACCCATTAATTGAAAACTCATGACCATACATAAAATACATCTTGAAAGTGTGTTTCTCCAGAGTTCTTGTTGAGATGAAAAGCATTTTAAATGCACCAGATGAAGTTCTATAAGTCAGTGCTTCCCAGTCCCTTTGCACTAACTTCAACTAGTTTCTGTTTCATAGCCTGAATATACAGTGAAACCAAGATGTTTCTTTTTCTTCCTTTTTTTTTTTTTTGATATTTGAGACAGGGTTTTACTGTAGTTCTTGGTGCCTGTCCTGGAACTAGCTCTCGTTGATCAGGCTAGCCTCAAACTTACAGAGAACAGCCTGCCTCTGCCTCCCAAGTACTGGGATTTAAGGCATGCAGCACTACCACCTGGCTTTCTTCCCATTTTTAATGAAGGCAAAAAGCCAGTGTGCTTAGGTTATATTCTTAAGATGCTTTTTTTTATTGAACAACAAGCATTCAATTGAGTATTCCCAACATATTTATTGTACCTTTTTAGAATTTGTATTTTCTAAAACATTTTTGTCAGCTTCATTTCAGATTATTTCCAATTTATAAAGTCAGTACAGTATACATGCAAACTTAGATATTTTATTTTACATAATGACCTCAGTAGAGATTAACTTAGGCTCATAACTAAATGTAGGATTTCTATAATGAAAACATGTATTAAAAAGAAAAATATATGATATATGAGATAAATACATGATATATGAGATAAATGGGCTGCAAGTGGTTTCATATAAGTTCAAATGTTTTGATATCAAATAAATATGTTGCTAATCAAAGAAAAAAACTTTGATTTTCAGTTTCTGTATATTGAATTTGTGGGAAAAGGATAATGAAGTCAAATTAAATGGGTCTAAATAGTCTGTGTGACAGCATGTATAAACCATCTTTAATGGCACCCACAAAATTAATTGCCCAGTCCCCTTTTCTTCTAACTTAGAGAAACAGCATCATTAATGAGTTACAGTTCAAGAAATCACATCAGAAGCCAACAAACATGCAAGTATATAACTCTCCATCACAGCTTGGAACTATGTAGAGGAAAAATTACTTCAGTTGATGTGAATGGACTGCTATTTCTGTGAGAAAGTTAAGTTTTAAGCTTCTCAATGAATTAGTGAACTTTAATTGAAATAGTTGAGCTTTGACCTTAAGGGTTAAGATGTGAACTAGACTCAAGGGTATACAGCCATTAATGATCTTCACCCTGCCCATCTGACATTTTTAGAAAGTGTGACTATTTCAATGAGTAATGTTGAAGTCAGTGCTTCTACTGACCTCATTGATTAAAAGGTATCTGCTACATGAAAGAAATTCATTTTGAATTGGTTGAAAATTTTAACAAGGGGCCCTGGCTTAATCATCTGGAATTATAACAAGTTATGGACAGAAATAGTTCAACTGAGAGAAAGAAGACTTCATATGTCCAAGTAATTCTGTAAAAATATCATCTTTCCTTGATGGTTTGAATGTACTGATATTGATTTCTGATAATAAAAAAAATAGAAAACTGCAGAGAAAAGTACTGTTCAAAGCATAGGGCACTTTTAAGACCCACAGGGAATCGAAAAGTTCCTGGTTCCTGGTAACAATGCTTGTGAAGTCCCTCTGCCCACATGACAGCCTTCACTGAACCCTGTCAATGAAATCCACCTTCTACACCCACTGCTTTAGCTTCTACACAGATGTGCTGGACACGCAGTGCCTTTGCTTCTAAGCCACATTTAGACTTTCTCCACATCCCCATCACTTCCTGAGTCAATGCTCTGTTTTGTTTCTGTATGAGTGTCTGTTTAATGTGTCTTCTCCATGCTCCCTGCGCACACCAGCTCTGTCTGTTTATAGGATACTTAATGCCATCAAATATTTCCCCACAAATCATTTTCCTAGATAGTTGTCTCCCAAGTCCCTTCTTCTGCCTAATTATTGCCATTAATCTCCATGCTAAACCTAAAAAAAATGGATCCATTTCAATTCTCTTTGCAAAGAAATTGGGGGAACAGTAGAACTTTAATAGAAGCAGAACCTTTTAGTTTTCCCACTTAACATTTGTGTAATTTTGGCTGAGATCCATGATTTCTTCAAGTTGAGGTTTTCCTCCATTGAAGTAGATGATAATTGAATTAAATGATTGCCAAGTTTTGCTTCAGCTTTAAAAACATCGTAGGCTTTGAGTCTTCCTGTCGTTCTGGTCACACCAACTATTCTCCACGTGAAGAAGCAGAGCATACTTCACTGAGTAGTTCCTTTTCTTCCCCTCTCCAATTGTCAGTTCACCCTTCCATGTTAGCTGTTAGCCCTTTCTGTCATGGCATGTCCCCCAGGCTTATTACATGATGACTGTGCATGTAATCAACATGGAATTAGAGTAGACATAAGTAGAGTGTATGTATGAGTAGAGTAAAGTATATGCATGCCTCTCTGAGTCAGATGCTTGAGCAGTAATGTTTCTTTGGGTCAGGCTTGTTTGAGAATTTGTCGAAAATAATTTATTTATCTGGGAAAGCTGTAATTTGATAAGAAACCACATACATTGAGATGTTTTTTTAAAAATCATTTCTTATTCTTTGGTTCCTAATAGCACAATTTTGTTTCTCTGATTATTCCTGTAAGAATAATTACTGACAGTTGGTGAGAATAAATTTAGAAAACAAAAGGGTGAATGGAAAAGAAACTCTTGTAAAAATATACTTTATCTTCTATAATTGCCATAATACTGTACAGTGAGTAACAGCTCAGGATCTGATCTGCATGATTTATTTTCCTTTGTGCCTATCCATACATAGGACTTAGAAGGAGAATAGGTGAGTCAACTGCAAACAAAAATGTTGATATTTTGAGAAAAATTATTAATAATATAATTAACATAAATTTAAACAAAATGGATGTATGGCACTAATATAAATAAACTCTTAATACTAGCATCTATGGATTTATTGATTCTAAAAGATGTCAGAGTTATCCCAAAAGGATTTGTTGAAAAAAGAAGGTTCCTAATTAAGGAATATAGGGAAAATTTCATCTGACAGATGCTCCTAGGATAAAGGTAGAGGTACGATTTATGTCAAAACAATACAAAAGTAACAAAAATAGGAAAAGAAAAAGAATGAAGAAAATCACACATGCTGCATCTTGATGGAAAAATTACCAAATAGGATTATCAGTAGCTGAATAACTAGTTTTACGTAAATTAACATAATCTCACCATCTTAAAATTGGGGATGAATCAGAAACTGTAATCTGGAAATTACTTGAACATGTTAAATGAGAAATTTGTACTTAGGGAACAATAATGCATAGGGTTTAATGTATAGAATTCTGACCTTTACAAGGTTCATTTAGCTCTGTAGTACTCAGTTTTCCAGTCAGTGAAATGGGATATTTGCCAATTTATGTATATATGAGTTGAACTATGATGTCAGTAAGTCTTGTAGAAGCAGTGATACAAAACAAGAGTGCAACAACCATGATTATTTCTTATTTTTTATTGATTAAAGTAATAAAAGTGGTTCATGCTTATGAAAGATAATTTGGAAAAGAAATACGATTGGTACACCCGAGGGCTTATATTTATGAGATTACTTCAAGTCTAAATGAGATTCAAATCTTTTATTCTTTTGATTAGAAGGAACTCAGTTTTCACTAGATATTTTTGCCTAACTAATTCTCTCTGGGAATCTTCAATGTGCATGGAAGGCTAATAAAGAGTGTTTTACTCTGTGGCACGCTCGCTCTCTGCTTTGGAACCCAGTGATGCCAGTTTGCTCACCCTCTCTGGAAAAGCTGCCAGTCAGCCAGCTTTAGGCTTCTTGTCTCAGCCTATTCACCTCCTTTAATGCCTTGTAACTTCAGTATCAGGACAGATTCTTTCCTATGTATGTAACTAGAGATATGTATCACTGGGCTTAACAAACCTTCCATGGTGGCATCACTCTCGTGATTTTCTCAGAATCTCTGTTTCTTTGCTCACCTTTGCAACAGGAACTTGGCTGATGTGATAACCACAGATGATTGCTGCTGTCAGAATCTTATGAGGGCTATACACGTATGGGCTGGGATTCAACTTCCTTTCAACCCACAGAGATCATTCAGGCCAGTAAAAATATCTCTGTTTCTTTTCCTTCGTTCCATGAAAAACAAAACCCATTCCTACTGAATCTAGAGTACCAGATGGGCCTGACAGATTTCCCATGGATGTGACTCAAGTTCTCTCCTGCTGACCTTTAACAGCCACTTAGCTCTCGGGATGATTGATTTGGTGTCAGTGCTTCTTGTTCTCTTACCGGAGTGGGCTGATGTTGCTCATAATGCACACATGATTCACTTTCTCTCATTACATTCACTCCTATGCATGTGATGTAATCAGCAGAAGGGTTAGAATACTACAGCAAGATGTACTGAAAGAGAACATGCTTGTATATATCAGAATCAATGTCATGATTGTTCTATTACCTTTTCCCGTGCTCATTTATTAATTAGATTTTATTGTAAGTGTTGTAGTTTACTACCATTTGCTGTTTTAAGGCTTTTGGACCATATCATCCAAAAATAGGTAGAGTTATTGTGTTTGTAGAATAGTTAAGATAATTTTTAGAATAAGAGGGTAATATAGCTCTTTTCCTTGAAGCACACCAAGCTATTTTTGCCCTGTTTCCCCTCAAACACAGCAAGGGCTTGGGATTGTCTTTATAATTATTTTCAGTTTTCTATCTCCAACAGTGATGTCCCTCACATCATTACTTGGACTCCATTTCTTATTCTCCTCCTTCTCCTCTTTCTTCTCATAGTCCTATTCGAACCCCAAACTATCAGGGGTATCTATTTGGTGATGACTGAATTGCAACTCACTTCTAATCTCTAAAATCAGATAAGTTTGAGAATCGGAATTATGTAAGTGGAAGACTATGAGAATACGGAGCTTTAATCCATATTGAGGGGAGAATCCATGAAAAGTCCCATTTGCTGTGAAATAAAGGGAGAAATTGAACTTCCTAAGGTTTTTGTATAGAGCAGACGGTCAAAGGGTATTCCCCTTTGAGACAGAGAAAATGTTCAGAACAAGTGATCAGCGTCACCTGTTCAGAGTAGGTAGTTAAGATCCCTTGCTGAACCATCATGAAAGCTAAAGTTTAGATTCTCGCACAAACATATTCTGTGCCATGTAAACACCTGTAAAATCAGTTCATAGGGATGGAACACACTTTGTGACCTTTCACACATGCACAGATTTACACACCTACATATATATGTACTCATGCACTCACCCCCCCACACACACAAATAAATAATGTTCTTAAAAAGTTCAGTTTTAAGTTTAATTTTATCTAAGGGATGTTGGGATACAAAACTGGGGTACAAAATTATAAGATCTAAGGATTGTTAGCATAAACCTTCAAACAGCACAAAGGCACTGGCACAATAATACATATACATTACATGTATTTTAGGGCAACTGGAAATATTTTTGCCAGTTATTTGTAATATTTATATAGGTATAGATGTATAATTTAAGTTGATAGGATTAGTGTGGTTGATGTTCACAAGACTTGTGGCCACATTGTAATTTAAAATGACTGCTTGATTTAAAGTCCCTTCGTCTGCCTACAAACCTATCCACTTCTTTCAAGAACACACACAACTGGCCATCAGAGAGTCACTACGCTTATCTTCAGACCTGAAGTTTGATTTCTCTAAGATTACGAGCAATTCAGAGACATATAGTTTCATCCAGATGAGATCATTAGAAGGAATTTGACTTTGAGTTTAAAAGATTAACTTCCTGGAAACTGTCCTCGATCAAATAGCCACTGTGGAAATTCAAGGGAGATTTTGGCTGATTGATACTTCTCAAGGGGTAAAGAGGAGGATTAGTGTCTCTGATGTTACCTCGTGCTAAGATGAGTCAGGTGCTGGCAGTATCAAGAAAATCAGGAAACTAAGTAAACTCCCTTACAAAGACAATGTTCCATTTATAAAGAGGTAATGGTTTTGTAAATCCCTGCTTTAGTTAGCATTACAGCCACTTGTATTTATAACTGATAAGAACTTGACAGATTACTGTGATTTGGTTACGTATTCTCTCTGTCCTTTGCTCCAGTAACCCACATATCTCCTCTTTTACTATGCTTGGAGAACCATCTTGGTTCCCTACAGCCCCAGAAAATGAGACAATGACTGCTAAGTGACCATTCTCTCCAGGACACCACTTTCAGGCTAGAGGAGGCAGTTGAAATTCATAGTAATACTATATCTTTAGAGAGCATCTTTCTCTTAGGAGCTTGCGTATTTTATAAGCTTTCAGCAGAATTCTCTGCAGGACCCAGGAGCAACTTGGAACAGCAATAACCCACACAAATGCCTATAAACCTTAATGATAGGGGTCAGTGCTGTCCTAGGAAGGAAATGTGTGCTTGGAGTGTAACCTTCCAGATTGATACAAAAGCTCTCCTGACAGGCCACACTACTGATGCCCAATTGTCCAAATGGCCTGAGTGGATATACCACCATGTGCCAGTTCTTGGTGACATATTAGTCCTTGACTAATCACCAATTGGTGACAGATATCCTGCATTAAATCAAATAAAAGATTATTGTTGTGTTTTCTATTTTATCCAAATGAATAGTTACTTTCTTGATTGGTTATAAAATGGTCCAACACTCTGAGAAACACACTGCAGAAGTTATATATATATAGCAGGAAACAAGTAAGAGACAGTTTGGTGCAGTGGGGAAGCACACACAACTCTGCCTTTTCTCTTGCTGTCAGACAGTTGGCCAGATGTATCAACATGAATGTAAGTTTTTCTGTGCAGTAAATAATAGCTCCTTATTTTAAAAATTGTCGCAATATGATACTGTATGCGGATTATGGAAATGAGAACTTAGCAGTGACAGCTTTTATTGTTTCTACCATTCTTTGTAACTTAAAAGAGAATCAGACCACCCATGTTCACCCCGTCTATTGGAATCCTGTGCCTGTTATAATCAGCTCTGCATGGAAGACCACAAACACACACATGTGCGCAGACATGCCTGCAGGTGTATATGAATGTAAGATATCACCAACATTGTCTGAAATATCATTACTTAGGCGTCTTAATATTTTTAAGACATAAAATATCCTTCATTTGTAAGATTTTAGACTGTTTTTCTTTAGACAAATTGTTGGTCTTGTCAGTATTGACTTCTGAGTGAGAACTTTGCATACACAGACTCTACCACAGATGCACTCAGAGTTAGTGTAGAAACCATGTCAGATGACATACACGTGTGCAGACTCCACCATAGATACAGTCTTAATGTGAAAGTCAGGTCAGACGACAAATTCAATATGCAGCGTCTACCATAGACACGCTGAATGATAATATAAAGGCCATGTCACATGGAATACTCACTGTGTCACTGTGCAGGCTCCATCATGGATACACTCAATGTTATTATGGAGATAGGGTCAGATGTTTGACTCTGTTCATGGACACCAGTTCTTCATCACAGAGAGGAAGAAGAACCTGCAGGTTATTTCCAGGAAAAAAAATCCATATAAATCATATAGTGGCCTAGGTCTGAAAAAGCATGGGATAAATCCGGACTAGCTGAACATAGCGGACAATGAGGAATACTGAGAATTCAAGAACAATTGCAGTGGGTTTTTGATCCTACTGCACGTACTGGCTTTGTGGGAGCCTAGGCAGTTTGAATGCTCACCTTACGAGACCTGGATAGAGGTGGGTAGTCCTTGGGCTTCCCACAGGTCAGGGAACCCTGATTGCTCTTCGAGCAGATGAGGGAGGGGGACTTGATCGGGGGAGGGGGAGGGAAATGGGAAGCGGTTGTGGGGACGAGGCAGAAATCCTTAATAAATAAATAAATTTAAAAAATAATAAAAAAAAATCATATAGAAACTTCAGAAGAAATATCCCTTAAGATTTTGGTGATACGTGGTTTGCTATTGGTCTGCATAGACCAAGACAACACATGCCTCTTAGGTTTGAAAGGGTTGAAGATCCCAAGACAAGGTGTAGAACCGAGCACTTAGAAGGAAAGGGGTTTAACAGCAGGGGAAGAAGTCATCTGCCAGAATTTGTAAGAATGTTTCAGAGTTCTGGCAAGTAAAAGTAAGTTGGGTTCTATTTGATACAGCTGAGCCTACCAGCCTCTGGACAGATTCATCCCTCTTAATTCTATTTTCTCCAAAATGGGTAGGAAAAAGAAGAGTTGGATAAAGCACTCAGTGATGATAGTGATGGCATATACACAGTAAATCATTATACTAACATTATCAGCATGATTCAAAGCTGTTGCAGTAAGCTATGTGACATACATGTTTAAGTATTTTCAAATTTAAATTTTATTTTCTTTAAATACTTCGGTTTACTACTTCATTACAATTCAACGGTTTATGCACTTACACATTCATTCACCAAACAGCCTTGAGGTACTTTCTATAATCGAACAACCGAGACATTGAGAAATTCACATACCCCCTGAGCGCTCACAGTCCAGTAATGATCAACGGATAAGTATGAGGGCAGAAGCTGTGGGGCCAGGAAAGACACGAACATTAACCGTAAGTCCATCATGCTACAGTCAGAATTCTGGATGCTGCCATAAGAATAGTTTCGAAAGCTGGGTATGATGCTGTATGCCTACAATTCCATCATAGGGGGAGCTAAAGCAGGGATCCTGAATTTGAACTGCATAGTGAGACTATTTCAAAATAAGTAAATAAATGTAAATGACCTCTCTAGGCTGCTGTGTAGCAATAATTATTTCATTTTCCAGATCCAGAAGTTGAGTTTTGGGGCTGGAGAGATGGCTCAGCCACCGATAGCATTACTGCTATTGCAGAGACCCAGGTTAGATTTCTAGCACCTACATCAGGAAGCTTATAACCACTTGTCAGCTTGTAACTCCAGTTCCCAGAGAATCAACATCTCTTGACCTCTATGGGCACGAGGCACACATATAGTACACATAAATTCACACACACACACACACACACACAAATAAAGTGAACAAAATATTAAAGAAGTTGAGGTTTGTCACAGCTAAGCAATCCATCCAAACTCAAGTTATTAAAACAGAAATTTAGAGCCTAAATCTTGGGTTCTCCTTTGAAGAACTTCACATCCTTCTTGCTTCTTTCTCCTTGCCTGTTACTGGAGAAAGTTGCCACAGGTTGGAGGAGAGATGATGAAAATCTGTTGGTAACTTGCAGAATTGAAACCACAGAATGAAATACACTGGAACTGCAACAAATGAACAAGATTCCGATTTTTAATCTTCCTGTCAGGAAAGACAAAGAAGGATGGTCAGAATTAACCCAGCTGGCAGTCTTAGCATCTACCATCAGCAGCACCCTCCTGGAACTCACTCAGCAGCACTCAGTCCCGCCCCAGCTCTGTGACTGACAAGGGAAATGTTCTGCTTCCAGAACAGGCACAGCATGGTGAGCCTTCCAAATAAATTATTCATTCAAATCTTCTGACAAAAATGCATGGCCTCCTCTCCAGCAGGACCCTGTGCTGAGAGGGCTGGAAGGGCTGAGGGGAAAGGAAACTGCTGCTACTAACTGCCGAAGATGCTGGAATAGGCTTAAAGGTAACATTTCTGCCTAAAGGCAACCTAGTAAAATGTGCACTGAAAAAAATAAAAACCAGTGAACGTAAGTCAGGTATTTCAAATGCAATCTCATTTGATATGTATGGGTACGATCAAAAAAAAAAAGGAAACTCCAATGTTCTTACATGTAATTGCTTTAAAAATAAAATTGCTAAAGACTAAAATGATGACACTGATAAGTCCTCAGCTGCATGTGATAGCGTTACTGGGACGTGGAGCAGCCACAGGACATATCAAGCAGATGGTACATGAAACTGAATCCTCAAAGAAGAAAGGGAACTTTTTTTATTTTTCAAGACAGGGTTTCTCTGTAGCTTTGGAAATTGTTGTGGAACTGGCTCTTGCAGACAAGGCTGGCCTCGAACTCACAGAGATCTGCCTGCCTCTGCCTCTTGAGTGCTGCGATTAAAGAAGTGTGCCAGCACTGCCTGGCTAGGAACTTTCTTTTCATGGTTATCCTTAGATCATAAACAAAATAAAATAAAACACAAGTGAGATAAATAGATAAATGAAGCACATATAAGACAGGTCTTAGCATTTCAACATCTTACAAGTACAGGAAAAAATGTAAATTTCTTAATTAAAAGACATGAAGATTTTAATAAACAATTGACACAAAGAAAAAAAATAAAATCAATATAGTTTCATGTGAAAATATTTCACAAAACAATAATTGCAGAAATTTGAATGAACAATTTCATATATTGCTTATTTTCATAACTCAGTTGTCAATTTTTCTTACTAGTCTAATAGTATTGACAAGTTTCTTAAGACATGCATTGTTTTCTACACTTTGTAGCATCATGTCCAGTTGGGAAATGGAGAGATGGCTCAGTTGATAAGCATGAGGGTCTAGATTTACATCAGTACCCATGGATAAATGATGAATGTATGCAGGGTTAGAAAGATGACTGAAAAGTTAAGTGTTCAGTGCTCCTTCAGAGGTTCCCAGTTAAGTTCCCAGCACCTGTATCAGCAAATTTATGCCTGTAACTCTATTTCCATGGGATCCGATGGTCTCTTCTATCCTCCACAGTCATGTACTACACACAAATTCATAGGGGAACACACACATATACATAAAAAATTAAAAAAACACATGGAGTGAGGCAAAAATTTCTCCATTGCTGGTGAGAGTATAAACTTGTACAGTCACTTTAGAAATCAGTATGGTAGTTTCTTAGAAAATTGGGAAGCAATCTTCCTCAAGACTCAGCAACACCACTCTTGGGCTTATTCCCAAAAGATGCACATTCATACCCCAACGGCATTTGCTCAAGGATGTTCATAGCAGCATGATTCGCAATAGCCAGAACCTGGAAACAACTTAGATGCCCCTCAACGGAAGAATGAATAAAGAAAATGTGGTACATTTACACAATGGGGTATTAATCAGTGGTAAAAAGGAATGATATCTTGAAATTTGTAAGCAAATGGATAAAACTAGAAAAAAAAAACATCCTGAGTGAGGTAACTCAGGCCCAGAAAGACAAACATGGCATGTACTCACTCATAAATGGATATTAGATATAAAGCAAAAGCTAACCAGGTTACAATCTACAACCCCTGAGAAACTAGGTAACACGGAGGCTCCTAAAAGAGGCATGAATGGATATCCCTGGAAAGGGAAAATAGGTAAATCTCCTGAGTAAATTGGAAGAAGGGGGGTGAAATGGACATGAAGAAACACAATGGTTGAGTTGGTGGACAGACAGAGAAGGAGAGCAAGGAACTAGATATCTTGATAGAGGGAGCCATTATGGGGTTAGGGAGAAATCTGGTGCTAGGGAAATTCCAAGGAATCCACAGGATGACCCCAGCTAAGATCCCTAGCAATAGTTGAGAGCGTGCCTGAACACTATGGCCTTCCTCTGTAATCAGATTGATGACTACCCTAATTGTCATCATAGAACCTCCATTCAGAAACTGAGGGTAGCAGATGCAGAGATCCACAGCCAAGCACTGGGCCCAGCTCCTGGAGTCCAGCTGAAGGGAAGGAGGAGGTATTATTACAAGCAAAGGGGTCAAGACCATGATGGGCAAACCCACAGAGACAGCTGACCTGAGCTAGTGGGAGATCACTGACTCTGAACTGACATCTAGGAGATCTGCATAGGGCCAAACTAGGCCCTCTGAATATGGGTGACAGTTGTGTGGCTTGGGAAATCTGGTATCCCTAGAACACGAACTGACTTTTTCGAGCCCATTCCTTATGTAGGAATAACGTGCTCAGTCTGGATACAGGGGGAGAAGCTTGGTCCTGCCTCAACTTGATATGCCAGACTTTGTTGACTTCTCCATGGAAGGTCTTACCCTTTCTGGGGAGTGAATGGGAGAGTTAGATGGGAGGAAGGTGGGGAGACAGAAGGAGAGGAAGGAGGGAGAACTGTGGTTGGTATGTAAAATGAGAAAAAAATTAAATAAAAAATTTTAAAAATGTAAATTTTTTTAAAAAAAGTTGAAATAAATGTTGATTTTGTTAAGTACTTTTTAACCCTGGCATCATGGGGATTGGACACAGGCTGATTGCTGCAGTTTACCTGTTGCCCACCTATCTTCAGGTTCAGTGAGCTACTGCTTAGTGGGAATGTAGCAAAGAGAGATAGAACATGACACAGAAAGTCTTACTGTAACTGCTTCGGATACAAGTGTGTGAGTCTGTCTAAAATGTGCTCATATGCCCCCCCACACGTGATATTGATATATATTTCTGGAGGCCATTTTGATAATATATTGACATGTAAAAGTAAGGGACTTATGAACATTTATCTTGAGCAGCTCCTATCATAGAATTCACCCTAGGAAGTGACAGAAATAGTGTACAGTATTTGTCATTGCCAGGATTGATATTCAGCAAGCAACCTATAAGTCTAGTTCCACACACAGCACTATCTTTAGACATAGGCTGTATCATCGCTCATTTGACAAGAGGAAGGAGGAGAAGTTCTTAGACATTAATTAATTTACTCAGAAAAGCCCCTTGGAAGACAGGAGCAAAAAAAAATTAGAATTCATGCCTATCTCTCTTTTTTCTCAAAATACACACTCAGCTGTTTGCTGGATTGATGGACAGTTTCCATTCTGCATGGATGCTTACTGCATGCTGTGAGATTGTCACCAGTGGGCTGCCCTCTACTGAATGTAAACCTTGTTTTTCCTTCAATTTTGTTATGTGTTTATCAACAATGGGCTATTTCTCTTGTGCCTTCATCCAGGTATAATTATTATTGTTGTTTCACAATTTAATTAAACACTGTATAAATTTCTGGCCTCATGTGAGTATGAAAGGATAGGAGTTTTGTTTTTATGACAGCCAAGTAAAGGATGTTAAACCAGCTTCAAATGCTTCCCCTGCTAAAATTAAGAAAAGAAAAAAAAATCAAGTTACTGTGGAATTAAATGGCTATATGACAGCTGGAAAATATCAGAAAGATTTTATTAATTCCTATTATTCACTTCATAAGTGATGGCTTCTTGTTGTATTGAGGTTCCTCACTCTAACTCAAATAAGTGACAAGTATGTATTTGTTATTTCTCTGAAGCACAGTGAAATTCAAGAAAATAGTCTTTTCCACATGCCTGGTTCCTATTATCCTTTGAGCCCATAAATTATTATATTTCATGACAAAAAGAAAATTAAGGTTTAATTTTATTAAAATGAGAGATGCTATCTGAGTTTATCTGGGCATGCCCAGTGTAGTCGGACTCCTCCCTTAAAGGTAAGGAGGATTTCAGAAGAGTTAAAGAAAGATACAATGGCATATGCAAGTTTAGAGAGATGCTGGATGAAAGCTCCTGGCCATTCTGCCTTTGAAGATGAAGGATGGGACCATAAGTCAAGGAATGCAGGTACCCTCCAATAGCTGGGAAAAGATACAAGAGCAAAGGTAACCTAAAACTTCCAAGAAGTAATTCAGCCCTGCTGACACATTATTTTACAATATTTAAAAAAATCTGATAAATAATCAGTATCACAAACAAAACAAATGGAAAAAAAAATCCCTGTGCAGATTCATTACCTTTTAGAATGTCAAGTTAACAAATGATGAGTAGAAAAGAGATTCAGCCTCATCAGGGAATGGTAGACTTCTCACCATCAGTGAATGACTTAGTGTGTCCCCTAGGGCTGTGGTACTCTGCTCTGATGGTGCTCATGGGAATTGCACATGGAGTGACACAAGTTCTGCCAGCGGCAGTGAACACAATACTGTATAGCAGTGTGGGGGACAGCTTGACATACTCCATAGAGCTGAGCACAAGACTGCCACACGAACCAATAGTCACCTTCCTACCAGGAGGAACTGCATACATGTCTTCACAAAACTGGACAAATGAGGCCCTTGCCATCTATTCCCAATGTTGCTCTAGCTCAGAAGGAGTCTTGATGTGCTTCAACTGAGGGATAGATGGATGGACAAACTGTGTGTGCTAAAAACCTCAGTTCTTGAAGACATTGAGGAAAATATAAGCACATATATTACTAAATGAACATAGCCCAATTGAAAACAATATTATTTCATTCTAACTATAAGGCAGTCTAGGGAAAGAAAAATTAAAAACAAAACAAAATCCCCCAAAAAAACTAGGAAAGAAAGCTTAGTGATTACTGAGGGTTATGAAGATGAAAAGCTGAATATAAAATGTCCAGAACTACTTTTATGATTCTATTATCATCAAATCACAACGAATCATTAATGATGGATTTGTTGGCATAGATTTGTCCAAACCTTAGAAACATATATCACCAGTGAACTTAAACATTTCTTTTGGGCCAAGGATGACACTAAGGTGTCCTGACAGTTTCAAGAATTATATACCAAGGGTGCTGTTTATGTGAAGGAACAGGACAAACAGTAACCAAGGTACTCCCTGCTCAGTGTTACTGGGGCTTCAACCACCCTTAGAAATAATCTTGGGTAAGAAGATAGATAATAGGTGGATAGATAGATAGATACAGAGTTGGAGGAGGGCTGCTTGTTGGTTCCTGGATGCTCAGCTCTACGATAATCACACAGAAACTATATTAATTAAATCACTGCTTGGCCTATTAGCTCTATCTAGCTTTTTATTGGCTAGTCTTTCATATTAATTTAACCCATTTCTATTAATTTGTGTATCACCGCAAGGCTGTAGCTTACTGGGTAAAGTTCTGGCATCGGTCTCCAGGGGTGCTACATGGCTTCTTTCTGACTCAGCCTCCTTTCTTCCAGCATTCAGTTTAGTTTTCCCTAGCTCTATTCTACCCTATCACGGGCTCAAGACAGTTTCTTTACTAACCAAAGGTATTCGTAGCATACAGCGGGGAATCCCCAATCACAGATGGACAGTTTCATAGACAGATAATAGACAATGGCAAGTCATCATCTCTCCATGTTTTACACAGGGAGACTTAGATTATTTGGCACCATAATGCATCATTACAAAGATAGCAACCAGTGACTCTCATGTTTTCTAATCCATAGTTTTGGGCATAATGAACAGAATAAGAACATACTTTCAGTTTCCAAAGCCAATTTTGTCTATGGGTGACAATGACTTAAATAATGAGATTTAGATTTTTTCCCACTGATACATCCTTTCTTGCTTTGTCTTTGTAAGACCTCTCTGGAATGCTGCACTGGCCTTTGCTGTGTCTGTATGTGTTCTTACCTCTTGTCAAGTTAATGTTTTGTTGTTGTTTGTTTGTGCTCTTATTTTAGAGAAGATTATGCAATAGTTGCATGTTTTAAATCTCATTTTAAACATGAACTTCAAAGAGACATGATCTCTGTCAGTCCACTACATTTCCTAAACAACTGAGACGATTAAATGTCAGATCTATAACTGTGGTTCTCTCCAAGAGAGGGCCACTTTATAACAGCTGACCTCTAGTCCTGAAAACCCTGATGATTCTGTGAAGGAGAACAACAACCTTGTGGAAGTGACTCTTTTAAACAGAAGGCAGCTACTAGCACTGGTAGATAGGTAAGGGTGGGCAGCTCAGGACAGAGATTAGGAACACTAACTAGCTAGTCAGTGCACCATATCCTGTGCTCATATGACATTTGACAATTCACTTGAGTCAATCTCAGTTTTGTATTTTTATAGTGAATTTCTTGCCTGCCAGGTTGTGATAGTTTGAATATAATTGGCCCCCATAATCTCGTAGGGAGTGCCATTGTTAGGAGATGTGGCTTTGTTGGAGTGGGTATGGCCTTCTTGGAGGAAGTGTGTCACTGTGGGGAGCAAGCTTTGAGGTTTCCTGTGCTTTGGATACCACACAATTTCTCAGATGACTTCCTGTTACCTACGAGCTAAGATGTAGCCAGCACCATGTCTTCCTGCATGTTTCCAAGCTCCCTGCCACGATGATAATGGATTAAATCTCTAAAACTGTAAGCGAGCCACTCAAATTAAATGCTTTTCTTATAAGAGCTGCTGTGGTCATGGTGTCTCTTTACAGCAATAAAAACCAAAACTAAGACACAAGGATTTTATACAGATTAGAGGTGTGAACCCTAGATACCTATTAAATATTGTTCATATTATCACGAATTGCTTTAGATATGTTGAATTTCAGTGCCAGTGGGGTGCCCAGTTTTCAAGAAGTCTGAGGATATGTGTCTGAATGTTGCAGTGGAATTTGGGTAGGTAATTTGAATTTTTACTTCAGCTAACATAGAACTTAGAATCTCAGCAATAAACGAGGAGAACTAACATCTGTAGACGGAGTAGTTTGGATGTGCTTTTGGTTTCAAGAGTTAGGGAAGGTAATAAGAGATCAGTAAAAATGCTAAATATGAAATGTCAGAGGAAACATGGAATTTGGAAAAGAATCTAGAGAAGATGAAGCAGGAAGTCAATCGATGTAACATTTAAGAAGGACAGATGGTCATTTTGAATAAATCATCATTCGGTTACTCACATTGGTAACTAGGTTCACCATGTGAGTAAAACCATGAGAGAAAGTGACATATAATTATATTACAGACATCTGATGCATTTGACAGAATCAGATCTCTACATGCTACGTTTGTGAGCGATGTGCCAAGAACTTTTGGATTCCAGATGTGAAATGCATGTGTTTTTGGGACATGACATCACTGCAGGACGGCCATCACTTGACAACGTTGAATATCTTCTAAGCTTCAAAAATAAATTGCAAATATTGAATTTTTCTTTACTATTGCTTGTTGCAGCACTCAAATAACTTTGAGTGCCACAGAGTTGTGGACACTTTAATTAAAAGCTATCATTCCATGAATATTATAGCTAGGAGACCTGCAGTCAGAGGTAAGACACTTCATCTGAAGCCGCAAACCTGCCAAGGGGGAATGTTATCTTCTGGATTTGAATTTTTAAGCAGAGGAACAATAAGACCCCAATAATGGTCAGAGTTGTAACCACCCCACACCCCCACACACATACATGTGTTGATTGCTTTGCCGAGAAATGCTCCTGAAAACCTGAATGAGATCTTTGTATGACAAACACCTGAGATTCGTACCTGATGTGCTGAAAATTACAGTTCCCTAACAAGAGTCCCTAACAGCCTGCCTGTGTGCTGATAGCTCATGGGTGGAACCTAGATTTCATCAGACACAGAAGAGTTAAGTGTTTGTGCCTCACAATGGATGTCAGTCTCCTAGGGCTAAGGTGGATGACACTGCATAAATACGTGCCTAGTGACTGCCACTCTTGAGGGCTTTGGTCAGGGGAGGGTCATTCAATTAGAGCTGCTCTTCTGCCTCACTTTCACCTGCTTAGGATCAAAGGTGATTTAGCTGAAAGTGAGATGAAAAACAGAAAGCTATCCTGTCACCCCTCCTGGGCCACTATCCCTGTCTTCCTAAGCTTGCGGTGTTTTGAAAGCTACTCTGTCTGGCCTTTGAAATTGCATTCAAATCCTTCTCGGCAAGTCCTTAGACTGTAACCAATCTTGCATGGCGAGGGCAGTTTGGGACTGAAAAAGGAACACAGAGCTCTGATGGGTCTATTGAATATACTAGACAGGACCTTAAAGTGGAACAATACAATTGGTTTCAAAAGCTACACCCCTGACTCCCAAAGTCACCAGCAAAGGGAAATTGGATGGGAATGTGTAAAAATTGAGTTCCTTGTGCATTCCCCTCCTCCCTGTGGCTTGAAGCTAGTAAGTTTTTATCAGTCTCCTTTTATTTCCTGAATGCTCTTCTCTTAGTCAAGAACTACAGCAAATCATTAACAGCTGGCTCATATACAAGCCATTAAGACATTTATAATCCTTCTCTTCTCATGACGACCAGGTTTATTGCTAGGGAAATGCTATTTGTAGAGTCTACCAACTTATTTGACAAGATTGTGCATTTAGATTCTTAATTTATAACTCATCACAATTTGGTCCACTTGAAGGTACCCCAAATCCACAAACATGAGGTTTTCTTCATTGCTTTGAAGAATAACAATTGAAATGTGACTAATTATAAGAAACAAATCCTGTCTTTGTCTCATTGGTGTGAAAAGATTATTTTTAGTCAGTTACTGGGATTGTATGAACTGTACATTTTGACTCGGACACTTCCCTCCTGGTGGCTAGCTCTGTCCTTAAGATTGGAAATTGGTGGGGTATTGTAAACAGTCTTTTGAAATTTCCTATTTTAGGAGCTGTGCACCAAAGAGGGAAAGATCACTGCCTGCCTCTGTTCCTTTAATCCTTAAAAGGTTTAATCCTTAGTCAGGAAGAGGAGGAGAGAGTGTGACTTTTTAACTAACCCTGTCATCTTCTTAATCACGCTGATTCTGGTAATTTAGTCTCCATGAAAGTCACAGCTCTAGCGTCCCTCTGGTCTCTCTGTGTGGGGGTGGGGCTTATCATCATCAGCCTGACAGGACAAGCTCTGGTGGGCTAATTGCTGTGGTAGGGCTAGCTGCGAGTCAGATGCTGACACACAGGGACTACAGAAGGAGGCCGGCTATGCCTGTTACAAACCAAACATCTTCATGCACCTCAGGTTTCTCAGAAAGATAGGAGGAATAAATGCTCATTGTTCATTTTCTCTCTACACAATAAAAATAAAATAGCCCCTGGCTAAACCTGGCAACAACAGCAGAGGCATTAAGTGGGGTGGGGAAAGAAAATTTGCAAATTAACATTATTACAAACATTTCTGCCTGAAAGTGCTGGAAATCAATTTTAGTGTATTTTGCATTTTAATGAATCACGGAGAGATAAATCAGCTATGTTTGAGGAATACTTGCTTGGCATGATGTTTTCTTATCGCATCTTGTCCTCGCTGATCACATTTAAAATGAAACTAGTGTTAATTGAAGGCGTGGGAAATGTAACTGCTGCTTAATGAAGTAAATGCAGGCTAGTTGTACAGAATTCGAAATGTGCTTTAATGTACTAACTCTGACACCATTTGTTTCTCTGCTCTGGACACCCCTAACTCCCAATGGTATAATGGTATCCTTAGTGTATTTTGAAGAAGAAGAAGAAGAAGAAGAAGAAGAAGAAGAGGAGGAGGAGGAGGAGGAGGAGGAGGAGGAGGAGGAGGAGGAGGAAGAGAAGGCCACAGCAAATAAAATAAGGCCAAAGAAAATGTTCCTCAAAATGTAGGACAATACAATGTTTCAAGCACCTAGTATAAGTGGAATAAAAATTATGTTGCTGAATTCTACATGGAAACAACTTTTAACTCTTGAGTATTCAAGGCTTTGGGAAAATATAGAATTAATTACAGATTTTTTTATTAAGAAGCAAAAATAAATTTTCTACTGGTAATAATCTGCCTGAAGAGGGAGTGGGTTTTCGATGTTATTGAGGTTATAGGCTTGCACTGTGTCATCCGTTCTAGTACCATTGCTCATTAAATTTTGAGCTCTGTGTCTCTGGATGACAGAAAACTCATTGCATTTTCCACTAGGTATGCATGTGTGCCTAATAACAAATGTAATGAATCAAAGGTCAGTATTCAGTGACAGCACACAGTATAGCTGTGTTTTTCTCATGTCTTCTAAAAAAAAACCTAACCTATTTCCATTCTTACTAACTGCATTTCACTGTCCTCCAGGTTATGAATTTTCCTTTCTCCCCCTTCTCTAATTGCATAAAACAAATAAGGCAATTTCTTGGAAAATAATTTCATGAAAAGTAACAAGTGACATATTATTTGGCAAACTGAAATTAGGTAACAACAGAAGAAATGATTTTATATTTTCTTCCGAACCATAGTGTTTTAAATTTAGAGGCTGCTCAAATGTCTTTCCTTCCCTATCATCAGTGACAGAAAGATGCTTATGAAATTGTCTGGCCAGTATAAGACTTGAACTTTATGCAACAATTAGTGGGAAACATGCTTCGTCAAGGATAAAAATGTGTCCGTTGGCTGTTCAGAAGGTCTGACACAGCCGGACAGCGACTAGGTAAGTTTTTCTCCCTAGTAAATGACCAGGATAGCGAGACTGCTTGCCCTTGGAGCTAGTGTCACAGTTGGAAGCCTTTGGAGGATTTGTTGTCATTGCATACTTATAATTGCTTATATTAATAAGGTCTTTTCAAACCCATTTATTTACAAATACACATCAAAACAGAAAATGTCTTTCTATGTGAAGTCTTTGCAGAGTTACTGTTCAGGAGAAAAAGGTCTTTGTTGACAAAGATCTCTTTTAACCAAAATTGAGTCAGACTCCAGAATCTTCTGCTGGGCCCGATAAATTTCCTTATAGTGTTAAATTTTAGCCAGAATCCTGCTATGTCGGTTTAATTCAGAAGCCACTTTAGTCCTGAGGTTCCCTTTCTGTATTTTTCTATCCACTGCCTCCCACTCTTCTCTGTGGAGGACACTTTCCTTGGCTGTCTTTGAAATTTAGCTCTGTTTTCTATGGTGACCCTTTCCTGGATAACAAACATTCTGAATAAAATCTATTGACATAGTTCAGGCTTGTCCAGCTCTCACCTTAAAGGGAACACAAGATTATTCTTGAGCCATTCTGAGCAACTATGGCCCAGGAACCCAGATTTAGGGTACCCAAAATTCCATGAGAGAATGTAGAAAAAGTTTCATGATGTTTTTATAGTTTTTCAGAAGAAAGAAAGTCAGAAATCAAGGCAAGTTTAAAATACATCATGGGGACACCAGAGAAGCAGGCACAGCCAGATTGGGGAAGCTTTTCCACTGGCTCAAAATGTTCCTTGGTGACTTCATTAGGCTTGGGGTTGGTGGAAGCCAGTGGTATGTTAAGCTACTAGATTCAAAAGGTTATTATCTATTAGTCATGAAACGTTAGGTCACACACAAAGGTGCGCAAGGAACGGCTATCCCAGAGGGTTAGAACTAGTCCAAGATAAGAAAATTACCTCTGAACCTGCAATATTCCAACCCCTCCACAGTACTGCCGTTTCAATCAGGCATTCTCTCAGACACAGCTTCTTTTCAGTTTTCTTTCACAGACTGCTGTCTGGGTCCAGTGTTACTTCGGCACTGTGGAGTGGCGAGAGAGACAGCAGGGTCTCCTGCAGCATACATTTTGGCAATTTGCTTACTGATAGGGGAAACAGCTCCTCATTCAGCTATAGAATTGGAGCCATTTAGAAAGCAAATGGCCAAAAATGAATCTGTGCTGCGGGATTGTCTCACCTTGCTCATTGTTGTTACTCCACTCCTGAAAAAGTCGCCTCCCTTCTATGTAATAGATCACACATGGTCCTGCTTGAGAGCTTGTGTGAGGAACCTTGAACAGCACTTTCTAGAAGAGATGAGTTGCAGCTGTGAGCATGTGAAAAGACTCTCAACGGTTTAGCAGAAAAAAATTTCAAGACTTCTACTATCACCACATCTTTATTGTTTATTTTTACTAAAATTACTAAGCATTTGCTTTCTAACTTAAATCTGAGCACAGTCTTGTGACTTAGTTTTAGAAATAACATTTACTAATTGTTTGAGAATTTCATGCCATGTGTTTTGATAATATTCATGTCTCTCCAGTGTCTTGAAGGTCTACCTGTTTTTGAATTTAGCGTTTTGAATGTTAGCCTTATCAATATAATTTCCCCTTTGTGTCAGAGTTCTTTTCATCTTCTGTGTATGTTCTGTCTTAAATCTGCCACACTAAAGAGATTCCTGAGCATCTACATGCCTATTTACATACCGTCTCGAACTCTTTTACACTTATGTTATTAATGACAGTATTGTCAAAATTTCATTTTCTCATGTTCTTGTGAACTGGCACAAATAAAAGAAAAAAGTTACAATTGAAAATTGTAGAAATTTATTGTCTTAAAGAGTGTATGACTCAAGTCATTGTTAGCAGGCTTTTCTTAAGGAAAAGAGGCCATTGTCACAGCAAAGGACAGGTCCCCAATTCTCAACTATTCTAAAGTTCTGTACTATGCTGCTCAAAACAAAATTAGCTGGTGATGTTTTATCTTTAGGACCAAGAATTTTTCATCTAGTCCACAGCCCTGATGAAATAGACCATGGATTTCAAAATCAAGGAAAAAAGTGCAATCCAATATTAACATTCTGATAGATAGTTCAGAATATGTAGATCATACACATTTGGTAGTAATTGCTCATCAAAGTCTTCTTTTCTCCTTGAAGCTTTATACTGTTCATTAGAATACAATATAAATTGCTATGAGAGATGAAATCTATAGCATTTTACCCACTTAACAAGGAAATTTCGAATACACAGTGAAGAGCATACATTAAATATAAAAGCTGAATACAATAACAACATAACTAACTTACACCTAAAATTTTTTTTAATTAAATATTCCCAAATAGCTGTGCGCAAGCCCTTGTATAAGTCAGGAACAGTTGACATAATGCTATGTAAAAAACAATAAAATAAATGATCAGTTCATAGCAATCCTCACCTTATATGGAACATTTTGACAGGTATACTTCATAGTACAGGCCTGAGTATGTGAGAATATATACAATGGATGATGGAAGTAAACCTGAACTGGTTCTTAGAGATGCCAAAGGTTAAGAATGCAGATATACAGGACCTCTTAAGTCTTAAACTCTGAACTGGCACCCGTGCACACATGAGCGCTTGAATACACACACACACAAACACACACACACACACACTATAAGTGTGACTCCAGTTACACATCCTTTAAGACAGTAAATTTCCACAATTTTTCAGTTATAGATTGTTTTTTACTTTATCTGTGCCAATTCTCAAGAACAAGAGAAAATGAAATTTTGACAATACTGTCATTAATAACGCAAATGGAGGAGAGTTCAAGAAGGTATGTAGACAGGTGTGTAGAGGATCAGGAACCTCTTGAGTGTGGCAGACTTAAGACAGAACATACACAGAAGATGAAAAGAACTCTGACACAAAGGGGAAATTATATTGCTAAGGCTAAAATTCAAGATGCTAAATTGAAAAGCAGGTAGACCTTCAAGGCATTGGGGAGATGTGACTATTATCAAATACATAGTATGAAATTCTCAAAGAATCAATAAAATATTATTTTCAAAAGATAATAAATATTCTAAAGTTTTTTAAATACTAGAAAGTATAGTTTTCATGGGAATGAGAAAAATGTTTGATGTTGCCTAAGATCTTAACAAACAGAGTCCCAGGGTCTATTTTCTGGCTCTGGTTCCTTTACTCCCTATCAAGTGACTCAGTCATAAAATCTAGGAGACATGCTTCCAGGGGCTAGAAGGCATATGTGTAAACAGTGTTCCTCTTCAGTTTGTGATAGTGACGCTGTGCCCTCAACTTTCTTATCTAAAACTTTATGTCTGCTTTTGGTGCCTTCATAGGTCTCTTCCTTGCCTCTTCTTCTAACAAATAGAAGACACAGTACATCTGTTTTCAAGTGACTTGGTTATTTGAGCTAAAGTATCCATGAAGATGCTCAGGATGGATCCAGAGTTTAGAAGAGACATAGAGTGGACCTAAGGCTTGGTGTGTAGGTTTTTGATTTGTGTAATCATATAGAAACTTATATAGAGCATCCCATACTTTGATAAATCATCTGCTGTTATCATCTTGAAATTTTTTATAGTTTCATCTTTAATTGTGCTTCAGAGGTTAAATCTCATAAGATAATATTATGAACACTAGAAAAGAAGGTACCATTTGGGTATCCACCATCATTCCTCCCATACAAGCATATAGAACTCCTGATGCTCCATTAGCATGGGATTCAGCAGACACCCATGTGATGTGGGATTCCTCTCTGTATGCTATGATTACCGTTAGTGAATAAAGAAAAGTGGCTTGGCCTGATAGGGTAGAACACTGCTAGGTGGGGAAAGCTAAACTGAATGCTGGGAGGAAGAAGGCAGAGTCATAGAGAAGCCATGTAGCTCCACCAGAGACAGACACCAGTTTTCCTGGTAAACCACACAGATTAATAGAAATGGGTTAAATTAAGATATAAATGTTAACCAATAAAAAGCTAGATCCAATGGGCCAAGCAGTGATTTAGTTAATACAGTTGCTGTGTGGTTATTTTGGGAGTCTGGGCAGCTAGGAAATGAAGAAGCAGCCTCCTTACTACACACATGCGTGAAACTTCAGTAAAAGTTGAACAGAAAACAAGCAGACATCTAGGTCTTTATATAAGTAAGCACTCCACTGACAGACCAGAGAAGCCATGAGGCATTTGTTGTGTAACAGACTTCTTCTGGGAGGGATATAATTCGTACACAAACACGAATCTGTTTATCTACCCCAGAAAAGGCACCTGTGACAAACTAAAGAAAAGTTGGCACTACTGTCTAACGTTGTCAACCAGTTAGCTTTTATTCAAGTTATCAGGGAGAGTATGGGTTGGGGAGTTACTTCCAAGGAGCAGGTATGACACAAAATTTGTTGCATTACCAGAAAGCCTACCTCAATATGCATGACTACACACAAAAAAATGCAAACCTGGAGCTCTCTTCAGTTTGCAGACTGCTTAACAGTCTGAAAGTCTTTCCTTTCTTCAGTTTTGCTCTGGGCAGAGTCTCCATCCCAGTAGTTGCTTCTTTCTTTTTATACTGCTGGGCAGGTTTCTATTCTCTCAGAAGACCTTTTGCTTACCTCATGAGGTGCATGAGTCTTCTCTATTTTTAGCAGAGTATGTTTGAATTTAGAGGAAACTGACATATACCAACATTAGAACCAATACTTGCATTGGAAGTAGAAGGTGGTGTTCTGCAGAACACAAATGACCAAAAAATCTCACTGTTCCTTCTCTTCCTTGTGTTACTTTCTGGTTATCTGTCAATAATTTTTGCTAGGGATGATGGTATGCAAGAAAAGAAGACAGGGAGAACCATAGAGCTTTTTCCTTACTCAACAGTATACATCAGGTCCGGGCGGTGGTGGCACACGCCTTTAATCCCAGCACTCGGGAGGCAGAGGCAGGCGGATCTCTGTGAGTTCGAGACCAGCTTGGTCTATAAGAGCTAGTTCCAGGACAGGCTCCAAAACCACAGAGAAACCCTGTCTCGAAAAACCAAAAAAAAAAAAAAAAAAAAAAAGTATACATCAGGGCATCTGAGGAATTAAACATGAAGCAATACTAGATAAATACAAATAATACAAATACTAAGGACCTGAATACATAATACTAAATTTACATTAAAGACCAATATACTGAAATTATCACTTCAATTTTTGATTAAAAATAAATTATGAAATTTTTATATCTATGTACTAAATACTTGGAAAATAATTTAGAAAAATACCTCAAATAATCTCAAAATTCTTTAAGTAGAAAACATTTGTGAACACAGTAGAAGATGTCCTGGAACCATGTGGCCAATCACAACACACAGGATTAGAAAAGTGAAAACTATATTTAGCATTTAGGAATCCTATAAAGTTAAAACATCCTGAAGAGAAAATTTGAGAAGTCCCAGAATGAAGGGATGAACAGATAAACACCAATTCACTCAGGAGCCATATGCCCCTCAGATTCTTCAATTGTGCACATGGGCAAAAGACCATAGAGTAACAATGTCAAGAATATACTATTGTTCAGTATATCCAGAATTAAGAATAAAATTTATATCCTGTTGGGCACATATTATCATTGAAATTTCCAAATATGAGAGACCTCATTTAGGAAGGATAAGAATGCCATTGAAGCATCACCTTCAGATGCAGCACAACCCTGGTGATCAGGAACACATAGTGAAGGGGTTAAACTTTCCCACGTTTCACAACTGAATTTAAGTTTCAGTTCTCTAGGAGGAGCAAAACAGGTTTCTCTTCCAACAAAGGGCCATTAATCAACAACACCCCTGATAGCAGGGATGGGAGAGAAAGCCCTGAGCCAGCTCCCACTGTCTTGCAAGGCAATGATCAAATAAGAGAAATTCCTGCAATCCCATCTTGAAACATATCTGGATTTGCCCAATCTTTCCCAAGAATGTCCAAAGATTGTAAAACTAAAACCTCCGCCAACAAAAGTGTACTAGTATAACTGCTGCTTGATTGACCAATCATGTTTGAGATGACGTAACTGTTCCTGAAATTCCCCTAGTTGTGCTAAAAAAAAAAAGAGCCTGAATGCTCCTTTCAGGGCACCATTTTTGTACAAGTGATTGATCCTGCAATCTGGCTCTTTTGTAGAATAAATGCTCTTTGTTATTCCATACTATTTGAGTCTGGGGTCTTTCTTCATAGTTTCTATGGCCCTTTCAATAGCTGCAATAGATATGTATACCAGAAGGTACCTGCTATGTCCATCATGGATAAAGGAAGAACCTGTGTGTCTCCAAACTTTATGAGGAACTATTGACTGTTAGTGGTTACCTCAGGAGAGTGTGTCATTTTCTTTGATTGTATAACCATTAGGGGACTACTGAAGGTAAAGGAGAGGTTCACAAAAGAAAAACCAGAGACATCAGAAAAAAAACCAGAAGGATGAACATAATCACAAAACTGTGTGTATATGAAACTATCAAAAATATTTAAAATTTCCATTTTAAAACATTTAATAAAGTGTTCCATAAATGAAAAATTTGGAAATTTTCTATGAAACATGAGGTATTATATCTTTAATACATCATATTTAGAACCTTAAGGATCTTATCAACAGAAATACTGTAATTCACAAAACACTCAATAAGAAAGATGAGAGTAGTCTACTGGAAATAATATCATGCTAAATGCTAAATTACTTTTCTTGAAAGATATTAGAGATTGCTGTTTGATTTTCCATTTAACTACCAGAGGAAAAATTATAATTCACAAGTTTAAGTCAAGATAAAAACAGTGTTTGCTATGGAAGGCTACAGAGGAAAGAAAAGAAGGATCAAATGACAGTGTGAGGAATACAAGGCAAAGAAATAAAATTCTAATGCCAATTTCTTAGAACAAGATAGATCAAACATCCCAAAGGGTGACAGAAACAAATATGTAAAAAGGAGCTAGGAATATAGCATGGCGGTTAGTTGCTTTCCTAGAGTGAGTGGGGTTCTTGTTTCCTTTCACCCCTGCTGTAGGAAATAAAACAGAAAAGTTAGAACAGTGCCATTCGACTGAGTGAGGAAGAACTTTACATTTAACAAGCAAAATGATATTTTCTAAGTTGGGTGAGGGTTTCACACAAAGTTGTCAGAAAGTCTCATTTAATCTTAAATGAGCAATGATACACCATGGCAAAGGTCACCTTCTTTATTAAACTCATGTATATCTTGTTAAGGTGTAAAGGGTTGTACATTAATTTCACTTGTCTGATTATTATGAACTCCTCGAAGTGAAAGTTAAGAACAGCTCTTAAATACAAAAGTGAATGATATTGGAACTATGTTTTGGTCAGAGGGTAGAGTGGATCAGTTACAGTACTATTAGAAATATCTATGTTTTCTTGCTAGGGTATCATGTATTTTATGTTTGTTACATAATATATTGAAAACAATGGCATAAGTCTTTCTAAACTAGAAATTATATGAAAAAAATGTGGCTTTTATTTTTTGTGCTGAGATCTGAACTCTTGAATTGAGTTTCATGACCCCCGAGATAAATCAACTCACCTCCTAGAACAAGTCTTAGATGTTTTCGATATGTATTTGAAAGGAAGAATCTCTACTGAGATTGTTGGAAAAAGCAAAGAGAAGAAAAACAGAAACCATCAAAATGGAAGCTGGAAAATGTTGAAATAATTTAAATATTTTAATAATGTAAACTACATGTTAAAATATTTGTTTGCAAAGAATTGTAGTAATTAATATTAGAAATAACTTTGTGGAGGACATGAACTGCCTAGTTGTCAGAGTCAAAATAGCAGAAAAAGCCACAGCTGAAGAGGCCACTCCTGAGGAAACTGAAATAAAAACCAAAGTGTTTCCTTGGAGAAGAATAGAGAGGCAAATGTACAAACATTTAAAGTCAAGGTATTTTCTGGAAGGTTCTATAAAAGTTTCAAGGACTAATTATGCCTATTACCTTTTATAATTCTATAAGAAAATAGAAAACTTAACACAAAATACAGCAAATTATAAGAAAAATTTACAAGAAAGATTAAAAATCAGTAAATAATGCCTTTACTTGTTTTTTCAAAAGTAGATCATATGCACATGTTCAAAAAAACTACTAAATAGGATGTCAGCCAGCCAATCCTAGCCATGCATTTAAAAATAATTTATAATTTATTGTGGAATATCAAAAATGATCTTATATGAAAAATTGATCTCTATATTGATGCAGAAAGCATTATCAATCATTAATCAGTTCTCTAAATAGATCTGCAAAACATTTAGATAGAAATTTTAATAGAAATTTTCCTATTTGATAAGCATATTATGAGTTAAACAAAATAAATTAAAACTAAGAATTTTATATTAAAATTTTTGAAGAAAGCTTTGCTGAACTTACTGAGTAAATCTGGCATGGTGACGTGACACCTGTAATCTCACCACTCTAAATGCTGAGGAAAGACAATTTTAAGTTTGAGGCCAGTCTGAGCTGATAGTGAAACCCTGTTTCAACAAAACAAAGCAAAGTAAAACACATGCATAAAATGAATATACATTATGGTGTTGTATTTTAATATTATATTCGTAGTCTATAATGACAGTGAGAGACATTTTAGGTTTAGGGGTAGATAAGTTTTATTGCTTGTACATGCTATGTTCAGAAAAATCCAACATAAATAATAAATAGGCACTGAAAACTATCATTAAGCTAGATTTAATGCCACACCACCAACTTGAATATATGAATACTATCATATATACAATGTATGTGCATGTACAGAAGCACTTGTTCGTAGATTAGACTTTAGCCTAGAAAAAAAAATACCATGTAAGTGGAGAAAAAATTTTATAGAAGCCTATGCAAAAGAAAATGTTTCCAAGGAGAGACACATTGTTCATGAATAGCACAATGTAACACTCAGCTATATCATTCATAATTAGCTATTCTGTGAATCTTTTCATGGAGTGAATATACTGGGGCTATTTTTTTGATAATTGCAATTCATACGTAGATTTCAGAAAAAGATGCTCACAACTTGATTAATAAAGGAGAAAAGAACCGAAGCTGCCTTGCATAATAATAAGAATAATTGAATAACACCTCTGTCTTCAGTGGAGGCACCACATGTCGGAACAAACAAAAGTGTTGTCCAGCAGCAAAGGAAGCCGCATGTGTGGCTGTAATACTTCATGCACCTTTTACAAAGGAGATAATGTAAATCACAGTAATATATTACATCTATTCAAATGTAACCTAAACATTATCATTTCATCGTGTAGTCAATGTAACCTTTTAATTAGCTATTTCACAATCAATTAATAAAATTTAAAACAGTAGGCAACTTGGACTTACAACCCAGATTGACTAGCTATAGAAACTAGTGATGGCTATAGAAGACATGATGAAGTAAGGGATTACTCTTTTATTCATGAACATTACAGGAAAAAAAATGTACAGAAAACTGTGTACTTCAAAACCAATTGAAAAAAGATGCTCCATTGCCGGGCGATGGTGGCGCACGCCTTTAATCCCAGCACTCGGGAGGCAGAGGCAGGCGGATCTCTGTGAGTTCGAGACCAGCCTGGTCTACAGAGCTAGTTCCAGGACGAGCTCCAAAGCCACAGAGAAACCCTGTCTCGAAAAACCAAAAAAAAAAAAAAAAAAAAAGATGCGGGAGAAGGATAAACCTGGAGGATAAACTCATATTATATAAACAAGCAAATTCACATGGGTTAGAAAGAGACAGAAGAAAGCAAAAGCAGAGCTAGGTACATTTTATAGTGTTATTTTTCTTGTAAGTTGTCTCAATTCTGTGGATCATTACTTTACCAAGTGATCTCTGTTATCATATCCACAAATGAATGGGCCTAAGAAATGAACAATGAAGCCCCCACTGTTTAAAATTCCTTCCTTCCTTCCTTCCTTCCTTCCTTCCTTCCTTCCTTCCTCCCTCCCTCCCTCCCTCCCTCCCTTCCTTCCTCCCTTCCTTCCTTTCTTCTTTCTTTCTCTTATATACATCCTAACCTCAGTTTCCCCTCCCTACTATCCTTTCAATCCCTCTCACCTCTCTCTCTCCTCTCCCCCAGATCCACTCCTTTTCTGTTTCTCTTCAGAAAAGAGCAGGCCTCCCAAGGGTGTCAAACAAACATGACATGAGAAGTTACAATAAGACTAAGTACATATGTTTGTAACAAGGCTGCCTGAGGTTTCTAATTTTTGACTAAAGCTGTTTTTTTGAGCCAAGCTAACAACTAAATGATCAAGGACGTCAGCTACAAAGAAAAGACCTGTACACCAGAACAGATGAAGTTTAGCCCCTCTGTTGATAAAAAAGAAAAGCAGACATTCAAGATTAGGGAGTGCACAGCTGCACGTACACAAGCTGTACACAACATGCAAATAAGCAGAGACAGGAACACAGTAACTGACACAGGCTGAAGAATTGGGTTTTCCTTTAGGAACGTGGTAGGGGTTCTGAAAGTAGACAAATAGCGATAGTTATAAAACAGAAAAAATGTGTTAAATTGCCCAAATTAAATATTTTACTTGATGAAAATGATTAATTTTATGCTATGCGTATTTTATAGCACCAAGATGTGAGAATTTGATGAAATAAACTGACTAGTAATTAAGAATAAAGATAGTGTTCTGATCAAGTTTCTCTCTAGTTTTGGATTGTGCCCATTGGTGATGATACCATCAGTACCAATTCAATGGATTTTTTTCCTTTTTTTATTCATTTCACATACCAACCACAATACCCCTCCCTCTTCTCCTCCCACTTTCCCCAGCTCCCCTATCCACTCCTTAGAAAGCATAAAGACTCCCATGGGGAGTCAACAAACCTGGCACATCATATCTAATATCCACTTATGAGTGAGTACATATCTTATTTGTCTTTCTAGGTCTGGGTTATTCAGGATGATTTTTTTTTTTCTTGTTCAATTCATTTGCCTGCAATTTTCACGATGTCATTGTTTTTACAGCTGAGTAATACTCCACGGTGTAGATGTGCCACATTTTCTTTATCCATTCTTTGGTGGAGGGGCATCTAGGTCATCTCCAGGTTTTAGCTATAATAAACAATGCTGCTATGAACAGAGTTAAAAAGTGTTCTTGTGATACGATTTTACAATCCTTTAATTCTTCTGGAAGGAAAATAAACATTTCTAATTGGCCTGGTAGACTAAAGACAAGATAGCTGACAAAGATGGCAGCTACCTTGTGCCACAGATAAATTTAGTTTTTGTTTTTCTCTTTCCTTGCCAATCTCCTGCACCTCCTTCCTGATGTTTTCAAACAGAAAAAAAAATAATACTTGCATGCACTGTTTTTATTTCTTGTGAATCAACTACCATTTCAGAGACCTGAAAGTCCCTCAAGTTACAGCTTTCAGGTTACAGGCCACAGAACTTTGGTACTGCATTCAGGAATCACCCAGGAACTTGATATTCTCAGCTGTAAGGATAAAAGCCTTTGTGTTCATTGGTTTTTATTGGATGCTCCAAGCTTAATTCATGATTCCTTAACAGTGCACACATTTCACAGGATCTAAAAAACATTCCTTCCGTTTTGAGACCTCTAGGTGGATTTGCTGTGTTTCTTGATTGGTACATTAAAATTCTTTAAAATATGCTAATAACTGCTTCTTTAGCATTTGCTTAGTTAGGTTTTCTATTGCTGTGAAGAGACACCATGACCACTGCAACCCTTACAAAGAAAATATTTACTTAAGGGGGCTTATTTATAATTTCAGAGGTTCAGTCCATTATCATCATGATGGGGAGAGAGCATGGCAGTATGCAGGCAGACACGGTGATGAAGTAGCACCTGAGAGTCCTACCTTTTGTAGGCAACAGGAAGTTGACTAAGACATTGGGTGGTATCCTGGGCATAGGAAAGCTCTAAGAATGCCCCCACAATGACACACTTCAACCAACAAGGCATACCCACTACAACAAAGTCACACCCCCTAACAGTACCACTCCCAATGAGATTATGGGGACCAATTACATTCAAACCACTACACCCATCTTCCCAATCTCATTTTTACTTGTATGATTGGCATTAGGAGAACATATATATTTAAACACGTTTTAAGTATACAGTACATATGTAAATATAAATATATTTAAGTTTTATTAGCATATAAATGTGCTATTCATAGAAAATTAATATACAAATAGATAGTACTTTAAGTTAAACAAACCATAGCTTCAGAGATAGGGACTGTTAAATTTTTTGAGCAACATTTAAATCATATCCATATACTTTTGTTTATCTATATTACTTTATGGAAGATCTAACACTACATGCATGTACTTTAATATTTGATACATAGAATGATTTAAACATATATCTGCGTATAATGTATATAAATACTGATTTAATGCATTTTCTAGATATGTATAGAGATAATATTATATATGCATGTATAAATATCTGATTATATACATATATATACAAAAATATTCTTATTTATGCAAAATAAACTCATGAACAGATTTTATCATAAAAGTAGTTGTGACTTTCTGTTCTTAAACTACTTTTTAAGGATTTCTATTTTATTTTTAATTTTAATTATGTGTATATGTGTATGTTCACATTGTTGTAGGTACCCACAGAGACCTGAAGAGGGCATTGGATTCCCTGGAGTTGGAGTTACAGGGAGTTGTGAGCTATCCACTGTGGGTGCCAAGAACTGAACTCCAGTTCTCTGCAAGAACAGTATTACATGTTTCATCACTGACCATGTCTCCAGCATTGTGTCTCACTGATTTAATAATTATTTATATTTTCCCTCATATTAATCTGTCATTTTGTAACACAAACACGTATTTGTTAGTTATTTGAAGATCTCATGTGACATGTTTCTATGAACACTATTCTTTTATTGATTGTTGTATTAAATTTATTGCTATTATTATTGAGTCTGTCAACAGTATTCTAGACAAAATTATTTGAAAAGTTTCATAAAAGAAAAGAAATCTTATTATACCAGAAAAAGCTTTTAAAACCCATATATTTAAGAATGATTTGGAAGAACTTAATGAAACAATAAACATGCAGTGAATTGATAGTGTGGCTCTGTCAAGAGCAGACAGCAGAGTCAATAGGCTGGAGCTGGGGTTGCAAACCTTTTCTTATTGGACTTGATGGTAAATATTTAGCTTTTATGGGCCAGGAGGAAAAGTTGAAGTTATTATGTATATGATTAAATAACCATCTAAAATGTCATTACTTAAAAATGTGAAAATTAAAAATTAGCTGGTTCAGTAAATATAGCTCAGAAGTTGTATTTGATTGACATTTACCTGGAGGCTTGTATTAATAGTCAATTTCCCACATGGGAAGTGAGAGATTAGACATGATCTATCCTGGAAGAAAAGTTTGAACTAAGAACTTGCATATTCCTTCCTGCTTACTGAAATAATACAGGAATAAGAAAGAAAACTACCATTGCAGGAGAAGTAAATGAATTCTCCTAGGTTTTGTTCAAGAGAAACAATACAGGAAATACAGAGGTTATTGTACTCACCTATCTGCTTTCACTGAATTGCAGATTGATTCTCAGTTTATAATAATAGCCAGGGCTTACCGTGAAAGGGCTTACGATATTCATTCCTCTGTGCATGAGTATCATGTACTTGTGTTTAATTGATGTTTGTCTATGTATCCGTCCAGAGAAGATTTACCAAAAGCACGTCCTATTATACAGTCCTGTGTATAGCAAGGTGAGTCCCTTCTGAGTACTTCTGTTCTTGCTCTGCAAGAATATCTGAGAGTTGTAATTGTACAAGACAAGGGGTTATTTTAGCTCACAGTTTTAGAGGCTCGGAAATGTTAGAGTTAATTGCTATTTCTGATGAGAGATGACTGTAAAACCATAATATTGCAGACAAAATATGTAGAAGCAAGCAGAAAATATGAAAAAAAAAAACCACATGGGTAGCCTTGCTTTACAAACACCTCTTCTAGTAGTAACAAATCTAGTACTTGTGAGAGTGAGAACTCATTCATAAAGAAAACTGACTTATGAGTTAAGGATCTCTAGCATGACCTCCAATTTGGGCCTAGTCCCCAAAACTGCTGTACTGCACCATGCCTTAAAGTGTGCTTTTAGGTGGCAAGCCATGTTTGCCCACAGTATCTGATGCAATAAGGAAATGAACTGCAATGAGAAAGTCATAAATAATATTCAGCACCAGAATTTCCAAAGTCATTCAATCAAGTATGGAATATAACTATATAGATATTTTAATTGACACATAAAATAATTCACATTTATGAGAACCTGTGTTTACATAACCATCTGAGATTAACCATTCACAATGTTGCCAGGAGAGTCAGGCATTTCCAAGCCCATCCTGGTGGCAATCTGTGAAAAACATCTTAATGAGTGGAGAGGAAGCATCTTGAACCAAGTCATGAATATGATTAAGTATTAGATGTTTAATTTTGCTAACATTTGATTTTAAGGAGATAATAATGTTAAATGTTGACTCTCATGACTATCATTGCCAAAGAGCTGATTTTAAGCTGTGTGATTCCCATCCTACTTCCTAACTAGTTAAGTCAGGGATTGTCAAATCTGATAACTGGATTCCTTTTCCATGAAGTTGAAACTGTAAAAGTGGCACCTGAACCTGCAGTCTGTGGGTCATCAGTACTCTGTATTACAAAGGGTTTTGTAATGAAGAAGAATGTATCTTTTTTTCAGGAAGAAGTGAAGGTGAGAAGTTGGAAAGAAAGATAGAAGGAACAAAAGCATTGCAGAAGGAAGAAGAAAAGGAAAACTAAGATGGCACAGGTTAGGTGAGAGAACAGAATAAGGAGAATGCAACTGCAGGGATGCTGAGAAAGAACAAACCACACAGAGATGTTACTTGGCTTCTCCCTGCAGCTCTGGTAGGTACCTGCTCTAAAACAGAAATACCTCAGGCCCTTCATTGTCATATTTTCCTAGATTCTTTTAAACTCTTCTCATGCAAACTATTGTAGTTCTATTTTTTTCCTAGTTGTAGCTAGTAGGTTGTAATTTGTGCAGGCGTATGTTCCATTTACCCATAATGCATCAAAAAGTTAAAAATAGATATAGAGTCTTGATCAGGTAACATAATGATATTTCCTAATGCATCATTTTATGTTATCTCTGAGGAAGGAAAAGGTTAGAAAATTATTCAGAGTAATGGGCATTCGTAAATAGAAATAAGAATGGAGGCGGAAAATGGGTAAATGGGAAGGCAATGCACAAAAAGAGAAAAATCTAGGTCCAGTGAGGAGAGTAAAAATAGTAATGTAGAAATTTAAAATAAAAAGCAGAAGTGAATGTTTGTTAGAATATCTAAATATTACTATCCGGTTTCTAATTCTTTTTATCACTATGTTTCCAACCTCCAAGTTTCTAACCTATTTCTGTTGTTGGAGGAGTTTTAAAAGTCAGACAAGTAGTACTCAATGGTATTTTTAAATAAAAGACCTTAAATGGCCACAAGGAGTAATCTAGCTTTCATTTCTGAGTGAATGGGTAGTCTTTCCATTTTTATCTTCTCATTAAATGACATTAGAACAAAAAGAACCCATGATCATTGGTTCAGGATATACTGGTTGGCCTTGCAGAAACAGATGTGGTTCTTCCAAATCATAATGAATGACAGATAAGAAAAAAAAACCCTCTTAAATTTAATGATCTTTAAAATATATCCGTGTAGGCACTTCCCTAGAGAAGTAAAAGAAAACAAATTCAACACCAATTAAAGATGAAATTGAAGGACACTCAGGGGCATTTTGTTTCTTCCTACAATGCTTAGGGAGAAGTAAATAGAGAATGTCTAATTTTGGTCAACATTTCTCTGCTATTTTTATATTCTTGAGTCACTTAACAGAAACAAAAGTAATGTCAGTTGTCTTTCTGCTCCTCCCTGTTTCAGGGATAGACATATTTTCTAGTGCAGTGCCAGTCCTGTCTCTGAGAGGAGTGGTGGAAATAGGAGTGAAAAGAATTGGCTGTATTACATGCCCAATCATTGGAACTGCCTTTAACTATGGAAAAATATTCTTGCCATTAGTGACCCCAACATTGACCTCACCTACATGGTCTACATGTTCCAGTATGATTTTGTCAATGTCAATGGCACAGTCAAAGATGTGAATATGAAATATGTCATTAACAGGGAGGGCATCTCTGTGTTCCAGGAGTGACAATCCACCAAAATAAGAAAAGGTGATGTTGGTGCTTAGTGTGCTATAGAGTCTACTGGTATCACGGAGAATGCCAAGGCTCACTTGAAAGGTGAAGACAAGAGGGTTATCATCTTTGCTCTTTCTGCTGATGCCTTCATGTTTGCAATATGTATGAACCATGAAAAGGACTCATGAACATGGGTCATGCCATCACTGCTACTCAGAAGACTGTGGAGAGCCCTTTTGCAGTGCTGTGGTATGATGGCTAAGGGGCTACCCTGAGCACCATCCTTGTATCCACTGTTGCTGCCAAAACTGTGAGTAAGGTCATCTCAGAGCTGAATGGGAAGCTCAGTGGCATGCCTTCGATGTTCCTACCTCTAGGGTTTTCATTGTGTATCTGACATGCCACATGGAGAAAGCTGTCAATTATGATGATATAAAGAATGTGGATAAGCAAGCATCAGAGGCTCATTAAATGGCATCCTAGGTTCCACTGAGGAGGATCAGCTTGTCTCGTGTGACTTTAATGGTTATGCCTTTGATGCTGGGACTGGTATTGCTCTCAATGACAATGTTCTAAATCTCATTTTCTGGTATGACAATGAATATAATGACAGCAATAGAGTGGTGGACCTCCAAAGAAGCCCCGGAACATTCACCCAAGGAAGAACATAAAAGGAAGAGAGAGGTCTTCTGATTCTGTAGAGTCCCTGTCCAAGCATGTCCTCACCACACTGAGTATCTGTTTTTATAATTTCCATGCCATATTCACAGAAAAATGGGAGTGGCTTCGGGAGTCCCACTCTCTTAAATATCATTACCTAAGTTTGCTGTATCTTCCTCTCCACAAATGTTAGGTTACTGAACTAAAAATGGTGAAAAATCAACCTCTGACATCTAATGTGATGTTCTTGAGGACTTGTGAACTGTGTGAACTGCTATAGTTATTTTTTTTGTCCCTTAAAACCTCCATCTTTACCTTGGTTTCACATAGAGAATTACTTGTTAAGCCACTAGCCCCACTAATCACTGTTTACTCATTAAGAGGAGCAGCACAGCTCATTGCTTGTTCTTTCAAACAATTGTGCTATCTAGGAAGCTTCTTCTTATGCAATGCCAGTGTTTGTGTCTTAAATGGAAGAAGAGTATAAAACAAGTGGTTCCAAGACATTCCAGGAGAGAAGCTTTCAGTGCCAAGATGCTAAAAGACAACCTTCAAAAAGGAAAGCAGGGCAGAACTTGTATTCTTGCAACCTTCTGTTGTAGAAATAAAAAATAGGCATGCATACTCCTAGGTTTCCAACATTTCTGGACTCTTCTGTATTTATTTTATTATCTGCCCTGAAAATCGTATCTTAAGTCATACTTATTCTCTACTCATATTATTTACAGTCACTTCCTGGGCTTCTCTGGGAGACGTGTAGATTCTGAAAGATGTTTTCCCTGGCTTGGTAGAGTAAGTAGTGAGCATGCAAACTTCTGAAGCATAGTGAAACAATAGTTAAAGGTCTAAAGAAGAGACTGAAGTGTATAGTCAGGGGTTATGAAAGAAAGACCAGGGAGGGATCATGTGAAGGAAAAACCTTAATCCTAACCTGACTTGTAACTCTAATCAGAAGCAACTCAAAATACGAATAGCCTTCCACCAAACCTAATGCTAGCTTTGAACTTAAGAACACTAACCAAATCCCACTCTATAACTCTCTTTGTAGCCCAAATCCTAAATGTAAACATGCTCTAATATTCCCACAAACCTAAATCTAACCCTGGGTAATACATAATCCTGACCTAATCCTCTAATTAACCTTAGCTATAATCTAGCACTAATTGAAACCCAAGCCCTGATCATAATCCTGTGTCTAACCCTAAGTATAGCTCTAACCATAGTGCTAAACTTAACCCTGACTGTATCTCTAACTATAACCACAATACTAACCCTGAGCCTAATACTAACATAATACTAAAAACATTAACTAACACAATAAAGAATATAAAGAGCTGCAAAGAAAAAAGGCCATGTATCTACAAAGGCAGATCTATCAGAATTGTAACCAACTTCTCATTGGAGACTCTAACAGGCAGAAGGTCCTGAACAGATGTTTTGCAGACTCTTAACGACTATGGATGTCAACCCAGACTACTATACTTAGCAAAACTTTCAATCACTATAGATGGAGAAAGCAAGATATTTCATGATGAAACAAGATTTAAACAATACTTGTCCATAAATGCAGCCATACAGAAAGTACTAGAAGGAAAACTCCAACCCAAGAAAGTAAGCCACACCTACTCATGTAAACACAGGCAATACATAATCCCACACCAGCAAAACACAAAGAAGGATAGCACACATACACATCACCAACAACAAGTAGCAGAAATTAATAATCACTGGTCATTAATATCTCTTAAAACCGTTGGACTCAATTTGCCAATATAAAAAACGTAGGCTAACAGAATGGATATAAATACAAGATTGGTTATACTGTTGCATACAAGAAACATACATCTCAACTTCAAAGACAGATATTAACTCAAAATAAAGGGTTGGGGAAAGATTTTCAAATCAAATTGACCTACAAAGCATGTTGGTGTAGCTATCCTAATATCTAGCAAAATAGACTTCAAACTAAAATTAATCAAAAGAGATGAATAAGGTCATTTTATACTCATCAAAGGAAAAATCTGTCAAGATGAAGTCTCAGTTTTGAACATCTATACTCCAAATATAAGGGTACCCATATTTGTAAAAGAAAGATTACTAAACTTTAAATCAAACCTCACACATTGATAGTGGAAGACTTCAACACTCCACTTTCACCAATGGACAGGTCAGTCAGACAAAAACTTAACAGAGAAACAAGGGAATTAACAGATGCTATGACTCAAATGAACTTAATAGACATCTACAGAACATTTCTCCCAGATGGAAAAGCATATACATTTTTACTCAGAACCTCATGGAACTTTTTCTAAAACTGACCACATACTTGGTCACAAAGAAAATCTCAACAGAAACAAAAAATTATAATAAACCCCTGTATATTGTTGGATCATCATGAGTTAAAGTAAGAGTTTACCAAAAACATGAACAACAGAATACCTTCAAACGCATAGAAACCGAAAAAAAAAAAAAACTCACCCGAGTTATCACTGGTTCAAGGAAGAAATAAAGAAATAAACATTCATGCAGGGTTTGAATGAATCTTCACTTCCGTGTTCTTTTCTAGTACTCTCATGCTATGGTATATGTATTCATGTTCATATTTGTGTAGGGTCTAAACATGGTCATGTGTGCAAACTTACAATGCATAATTACATAATTACACATGCACTCTCTGAGCATAGTCATATGTCAACATGCCCATGCATGTTCATACCTATAATCCCCAATCTTGGTCCAATGTCTTCATATACATTCATTGTCACACAATACATGCAGCATGGTTATATATTAGCATGTACATACATGTTCATATGTATGAAATTTCTAAGCACAGTCATATAGCTATGCATACATACAGAGTGACATGTATGAGGTCTCTGAAAACTGTTACTTATAAGCATTATTATGCACATTAAGCCTCAGAGCATGGTCACATAACAGATGTAATCAATGAGCATTGTTTGATATCAGACTCTATGCACATATTCATTCACATTCAGAGTCAAGTACAGTCAAAAGAAGGCAGGAATATATCTTTTTAAGACTGGGTTAGGGTAAGGATCAGGAATACGTTAGTGATACAGCTAGGATTAATGTGAATATTTCTAGGTTGTAGTAGGATTAGTTCTAAGACAGCATTATAGCTAGATTTGGACCTATGTTTAAGGCTAGGTTTATATTTAGTTTTAGAGCATGCTATGAGTATTCTCAGTTATTGACTACATGTAAAATGAACTAAAACTCAAGAAGCTGGGTAAAGTTGTGAGGGGAATTTTTTTTCTTATTTAAATCTTTTGAAGAGGGAAGATTCACTTTTAATTTGAATGTTTGAAGGAGAAAAGATATACCTTTAATATAAATTTTTTTGAGGTGGGAAAATCCACCTCTAATCTGGGCCACACCTTCTTCTGGCAGCCTATATAAAGGACATGAAAGAAGGAAGCTTACTCTCTTTGCCTGCTTGCTCTCACTGGCATATCCATTCCTTGACTGGCATTAGAGCCTACCTCTTTGGAATTCTGGTGTGTACTGAAGACTAGCTGAGACATTCGGTCTCATGAACTGAGCAATTACTCTAGATCCTTGGACTTTCTGCTGGTAGATAGCCATTGCTGTAATAGCTGGACCACAACCTTTAAGTCATCTAATAAATTCCATATATATATATATATATATATATATATATATATATAGAGAGAGAGAGAGAGAGAGAGAGAGACCTGACGAGTATAGAGCTACTGTTAAGGATAGGGTTGATGCTAGACTTACAGTAAGGGTTACTGTATGTGCTAAAGTTAGGGTTGGGTTTGTGGTTATGGTTAGTACTAGAATTATGGTTAGACTTTGAGCTAGGTTTAGGGTGAGGGTAGTATTAAGGTTAGGGTAAACACAGCTTAGCTAGGATTAGATTTAGAGTAAGGTCTATGTTTAAGATTTGAGGTATGATTTGGATTAGGGCTTTGACTGTGTTTAGAGTAAGGATCAGGTCTTAAGCAAAGGTAAGTTAGGAATACAAAAGGGCTAGGGAAGCATAATTTGGCCTGTGAACTCTATTTATTCATGATCAGCCTTTGCAGAAGAAGTTGATTCTTCCTTTTGTTACCTCTCCCTATGCTGTGGGACAATGGTCTGTACTTTGACCCTTGTATTTTAAACAAATGCTGATTGGCCAGTAGCCATGCAGAAAGTATAGGCAGGGAAACCAAGTAGGAAGTAAAGATGGGGCAACGAAAATTCTGGGAAGAGGGAAGTTGCAGTCTTCGGTCATCATCCAGATCCAGAAGAAGCCAGACACAGAGCAAGCAAGATGTGACTGCCTCGCCAAAAATAGTACCAATGCACATGGCTAACACAGAAAAGAATTTATGGGCTAATATAAGTTATAAAAGTTAATAAGAAGCCTGAGCTAATAGGCCAAGCAGTTTATAATTAATATAGACCTCTATGTGTTTCTTTGGGACTAAACAGATGTGGTACCTGGTGGGCTTAAACCTCTGTCAACATCCCTAAATCCCACCACTATCAGCTAGCCTGGACTAGACCCAGAACCTCCATATTTTCCAGACACACAAATAAAAACAGAAGTTCATTTTCCCGTATGGCTACATTCATAAATTGCCTACATATGAAGATGTACATACACTCTGATATGAGACTTTATTCTGAGACTGTGTTTGTAGGAACATGCATGCACAAATTGACATGAAACCACGCTCTGAGATTACATGAATATGAACATGTATATACATGCCAACATGTGTCATACTCAGAAACTGTATACATATCAGCATGTGCATACATATTAAATCATACTCAAAAACTTTATTGTATGAACATGCTCATACCTGTTGACAGTGATAGGGAAACTGCATTTATGTGTACATGTTCACATACATAGACAAATGACAATGCTTAGAAACTGCATGCACATGAGGTTAAGGCTAGGCTCAAAGATAAAGATAGAAATAAAGCTAAGGTTAGGGTTAGCATCACAGTTAGAGCTAAAGTTAGAAAGAAGTTTGGGGTTGGTTTGACAGAGTTTTGTGTTTAAGGTTGGGTTATAGTTAGTGTTATGGTTAGAATTGTGGTTAAGGTTAGACATAAAGTGGATGATATATTATTCTAGGGTTAGGTATAGGGTTATAGTAATTGTTAGACAATGGTTAGGTTTATAATTTGTGCTAGGACGAGGGTTAGGGATCAGTTTGGGGTAAATGGTATAGTTAAGATCAGAGATAATAATAGATTTAGGGGAGGATTATGGTTATGAGTTATGTTTTGATTACGGTTCCAAGTAGGGTCACTTACATTTTATGTTAGGATTATGATAATGTTTAGGGTTAAGGTTTGATTAAGATTTATAGAAAAGTTTGGGGTTACAGTTAGGGGTTAAGATTATAGTTTGAGTTAGTTTAAATTCTTGTATTGGGATGATGATTATGACTAGGTTTGGTGTTAATTTAGAGCTTGCTTTAAAGGTTAAGGCTAAGATTAGGGATAGTATTTGGCCTTGATTTGTCTTTAGTAGTAGTGTTAGTCCTGGGAATGAGTATTCAAGTTATGTTTAGGGTTAGATCTCATATTAGATTTATGACTAATATTAGGCAGGCAAGTTTAGGGTTAGGGGTATGTTTAAAATTAGTTCTATGTTTAGGGTTAGGGATAGAGGCAGTGCTTGGCTTAGGTGTAGACCTTTGTTTATTGTTATGGATGGAGTTAAATTAGAGTTTGGTATAAAGTTATACTAAGAGCTACAGTTAGCATTAGAATTATCGACAAAGTTGGTAATATTTGTTTAGTTCTCTAGTTTTGGATAGAGTTAGGCTATAATATGTAGGTCCAGGGATATGTTTAGGGCTAGTGTTTGAGTTAGGATTATGTTAGGGTGAGAGGAAGGGTTTGGGTTAATATCAAGTTATGTTTGTACTAGAGTTGGTATTAGGTTTAGGATTAGGGCCAGTGTTAGAGACAGCATTATGGGTAGGGTTACGATTAAAGCAATTATTAGGGTTCATTTTAGTGTTGAGACTACAACAGAACCAACATTTGGCTTGGAAGTACAACTTTGTTTTATTTTAGGGTTACCTTTATTGACAAGGTTAGCAATAGGTTTGGTTATAATAATGGCTAGTTCTAAAGTTAGAGTAATTGTTACATCTATGGTGAGGGTTTGTTTTATGGTTATGATAATCCTTATGGTTAGTTTTAGAGTTAGGGTATGGTTAGAGCAGGAGATAAGATTAGGGTTAGATGTAAAATGGCAATATATCTACATGAAAGTTAAATTTATGGTTAGGATTATGGTAACGGTCAGAGCTAGGGTTAGGTTTAAGATTTTGTGAGAAATATAGCTCAATGTAGCACCTGGATAAATGTTACACTTATTATTAGAAATTTGTTTGTGGTTAGTCTTATAGATAGTTTTAGGATTTGTGTTAAGCATATTGTTGTGTTTTGCATTTTGACTAGAGTCTCAGAAGGGTCATTGTAAAACTAGTGTTAGGGTTATAGCGATAGTGAGTGTTAGGGATAAAGAGAGTTTTAGGTTTATTTCTAAGACTAATGTTACAGTTAAAGGTTGATTTATATTCAGGATTAGACTTTAGTTTTTGTTAGTGCTGGAAACAGTTTTAGTTATATTTCCGAGATTAATTGCACTAGAGTTAGAGGTAGGGTCATACTATGGTTAGTATGAGGACTAGGAACAGTATTCATCTTATTTCTAAGGTTAGTTGTAGAGTGATAGTTAGGCCTAGTGCTGAAGTCAGGGTTAAGTTTGTTGTTAGGGTGGATCACCATTAGGTTAGATTTATATTTAGGATAGGATTGCTTGCAGAGTGAGGGTTAGGATTATGAATAGGGTTCTGGTAGAACTAGTATAAAGTTAGTATCAGACTTCCTATTTATTTTCCATAAGATTAAGATTCAGATTAGATTTTGCTTTAGGTTCAGGTTATGGTAGAATTACGGTTTTGTGGGGGAGGTAGCAATATATTTAAGGCCTGTGTGTGAACTAGGTTTAACCTTAGAGTGAGGGCCAGTATTTGGTTTAGAATTCATGTTGTGTTTAGTATTAGAGCTAATGTTTTCTTTAGGGATAGAAACGGGGTTATTTCTAGGGTTAAAGGCAGGCTTTAGGCTAGGGTTAGAATTAGGTCTATGCTTTTGGCCAAAAGTATTGTTAGAACCTGTTTGAGGTTGGGTATAGTACTTTGTTTATAAAGTGGTAGGGTTAATGTTATGGCTAGAGTTAACAGGGTTAGGTGTAGAGTTAGACTTAGGTTAATTGCTAGAGTCAGCAGTAGGTCTAGAGTAAATTTTAGGTAAAGTTCTAAGATTAATGTTATGATTAGCTATTGGATAGGATTAGGGCTCAGAATAAGTGTTTCAGAGTGTTTAATATATTCCTGGGCTCATAGTTAGAACTAGGTTTAAGGTTAAGATTTTGTGACATAGCCAGTGTTAGGGTGATGGAGGGCGTTAGTTAAAGCATACTGTAAAATTATTCTTAGTGCTACCATTAGTGTTAGAAGTAGGGAAAAGAAAAGGTTAGTTGTTTCAAGGAGTAAGCCGCTTGTTCATCCCGGCCTCCTAGAACTGAAATATCCACACAGAAACTGTATTAATTAAATCACTGCTTGGCCCATTAGCTCTAGCTTTTTATTGGCTAATTCTTACATCTTAATTTAACCCATTTCTTTTAATCTGTATATCACCACAAGGTCAAAGCCTGCCAGCAAAATTTCAGTACATCTGTCTCCGGCAGCAGATCCATGACAAACTTCTGACTCTGTCTTCTTCCTCCCAACATTCTGTTCAGTTTTCTTCCCCTACCTTAGCTCTGCCCTATCAATAGGCCAAGGCAGTGTCTTTATTCATTAATGGTAACCACAGCACACAGAGGGCACTCCCGCATCAATTAGTTTTAGAGATAATTTTTGGGTTTGTCCTTGAGGTAATGTTATAATTTCTTTTATGTTCAGAAATGTATTTTGTACTGGTATTTGAGTGAGGATTGAGTTTAGGGTGATATCTTGGGTTTGGGGTATCATCCATGTTAGGTCTACATTCAGAGCTACTTTCAGAGTTTAGTGTTAGTACTGGTGTTAAAGGTAAAGTTGAAGTTAGGTTTGGGGTTAGTGTTAGAATTAGAGTTCAGTTTACCTTGTAACTGGGCTTAGTTTAGCTTGAAAAATAGAAATCAAGGTAGTGTTTAGATTAGCTGTGAAGTTTTCTTCAGTGTTAAGGTTAAGGTTATGGATAGGGTTTGGATACATTTATGTTAGGGTTATGTTTATCACACTGGTTAGGGTTAAGGTTGATGCTAAGGAAAAAGATACTTTTAATACTAGGATTTTATTTTAATAAGTTGTTGTCCTAGGGTTAAGCTAGGATTGAGATTATTGTTAGATAAAACTTAGAAATAGAGTTATATGAGGTTCAACTTTGTGGACTGGATTTTATTTTAGGATTAGGACTATTGCTTGGCTTATGACTTGGGCTAGAGAGACAGTTTCATGTAGCTATTAAGCAAGAGTTTCATTTAGTTTGACAAACACGTTTATGGTCAGTGGCAGACCTAGTTTTAGTGTTCGGTGTGGATAAAGGGTTGGTTTAGGATTTTGCCTTTGGTCTGATTAGGGCAATTGTAGTGTCAATGTGAAGTTTATTGTTAGGGTTATGGTAGGTTTATATCATGGGTTAGTGTTAGGCTTAGAGACATTTTAGGTTATTTCTAATATTAATGTGAGAGTTAGGCATAGGGTTTGGTTTACGTTTATGTTGGTATTAAGGCTACAGTTAATTTCAGGTACATTTTTAAGGTTAATATTAGAGTTAAAGGTAGGGTTATTGTTAGGGTTTAGGCTGGAAAACATATTTTTAGTGTTAGAGTAGAGGTAGGTTCAAGGTAAATTTCAGAGCTGAGTTTGTCATCAGGATTGGCATTAATCCTAGGGTTAGGCAGATTCATGGTTAGGGTTAGGATATAGGCAGAGCCAAGGATAGGACTCTAAATAAGGACAGGTTAGAATTTTGTGTAAGTTTTGTGTAACAGCTCCATTTAGTGGTAGAAGAATATTTAAGGTTAGTTTTAGACCCTATTTTAGATTTCAGCCTGGAGATACACTAACCATTCTATTTAATGCCAAAGATATATTTAGATCATTCGAGCCTAGCATTAACTTTAGGGTGAGAGTTTGGTTTGATAAGTATTCACATTTGTTGTGTGTGTGTGTGTGTGTGTGTGTGTGTCTTTAGGAATGTTTAGGATTAGGGATAATATTAGGGATAGGCTTAGAGGTAGGGTTAGATTTAGAGTTAGAATTAAGACTAAGTTTAGGGTTAGTCTTAGGGTTAAGATTAGAGTTAGAGCCAGTGTTTGGGTTACATTTGGAGCTTTGTTTATTGTTAAACTTAAGGTTATGGATATAGATAAGACTACATTTGGTTATGGTTACAGTTACCATTAGCTCAAGGACTTAATGTTACTGTCAGAATTAGCATTAGTGTTACTGTTTGAAGAAAAGATATAGTTAGAACTAGATTAGAGTAAGGTTAGAGCTGGGTTTAGAATTAGGGTTAAATCAACCTTACATTTATAAATATTTGACAGATAAACTTTACTAGGTATGATAAAGTCAGAGCAAGTATTTGACTTTAGACTTGATTTAGGGATAGCACTGCGTGTAGCATATGGGCTAATGGTGTAGTGGTGTTAGCATTTGGTGCATGTAATTATAAACTAGTTTTCCAGTTTGGGCTAGATAAAGGGTTTAGGCTAGTGTTAGAGTTTGGATTTCCAGTAGGGACTGGTTGTGGTTATTGTATGGTTATAGGTAGGGTAGGTAGGTTGGAGTCAGACTAAGTGTTAGTATTAAGGTTCATGTTAGGGTTAGATTAGCTTACTGCTAGTGTTCTGGCAAAGGATAGAAATAATTTTAGGTTTGTTTATTTATTAATGTTACAATTACACCTAAGGTTAGAGTTACAGCTACACCTTCCCATAGTTAGGCTTTAGGAACAGTTTTATATATACTTCTAAGCTTGATTTTAGGGTTAGCAGTAGGGACAGGTTAGAGCTGGGGTTAGGGACAGTATTTGGTGTTATTTCCAAGCTTAGTTTTAGAGTTAGAGGCAGGCTTAGGGTTAAATTTAGGGCTGCATTTCTTGCTAGGGTTAGAGAGTTAGTCCTGGGATTGTGGCGAGGCTAGGTTTAGGTTTGGCATCAGAGTCTGTGTTTGGAGTAATGAGAGCCTTATTTTAGAGTTTGAGTAAAGATAGAGCAACACCGCCACCTAGTGTTAAAACTAATAATAGCATTTGCTTTTCTGTTTTTATTTATATTTAAAATAGGTCATTTGACTTTCTTTTGTTTTACAAAATAGAACACATTTATGCAATATATTTTTATCTTGATTTTTAATTTCCTTTTCTACATCCTGCTCACCTCCCCTATCCCAACTCCACAGATTTGCTTCTCTGTTTGGAAAGCAAACTTTGTTGTTGTTTTGCTTGTTTGTATACATGCTTGTTAAGATTAATTTTTAACTTAGCTTTAGTGTTTAGACTGTATGCAAGTTTACAATGTCATTTAGAGATAATAATATGTTTAGGGCTAGTATTTGAACTAGAGTTAATCTTAGGGTGAGATGTAGGTTTTAGGTCAGTATTGAAGTATTTCTCAGTTTAGAGTTTGTGTTAGGCTTAGGTTTAGAGTTGGGCTAGGGCTAGATTCAAGGTAAGATAAGAGGTAGGGCTGAAAATACAGCTTCATTTATGGTTAAGACTAGAGGCAAAGACAATGTCTGGGCTAAGTGTAGGGTTTGTTTGGTGTAAGGATTAGGTTTATGGATAAAGTTAGGGCTAGTTAGGTTTTTGTTTTTGGTCAGGATTAAAGTGATCATTAGTAGTGTGTATAAAATGGTATTTATGATTAGTTGAGCTAAATAATGAGTTAGCATTAGGAATAGGTTTAGAACAGAATCTACAAATAGATCTATGTGAGAATTAAATTTAGTATTTAGGTTCAAAACTATGGTTATGCTTATGACTCAGTGTACAGATGGAGTTTGATTTAGCATTACAGTAATGGTTACAATTAATGATAGAAAATTGTTTATGCTTAAATTTAGGCAAATCTTCAGTGCGGGCTACGTGTGGGGTTATGTTTAGGGTTTTCTGTGGGTCCTTTAAGAGTTTATTTGGGTTAGATTTAGGGTTATGGTCTGAATTAAGGGTAGAAATTAGTGTTCAAGTTTATTTGAGGATTTGGATTAGGGTTATGACTCAAATCTCACTAAGATTATTATAGGGTTAGGGTTCCTATCTAGAGATCATATTTGGCACAGAAGTTAGTTTAAAATCAGGGAAATTAAATATTAACAATTCAGTTTTGGTTATTTGAATCTAATTTTTATATTCATGCATTATGTAGATTTAGGTTTCAAAAAAGTACTTTGAATAGGTTCTGATTAGGGTTTTGTAAAGTTATGGTTGTGGTGAGGGCTGTAGATAAGGTTTGAGACAATTTTATGTTAATTTCTAAGATTAAAACTAAAGTTAACAATATCGTTAGGGTTATAGTTAGGCCTGGGTTGTGAGGGCTATGGACAAGTTTAGGTATATCAAAGGTTAATATTAAATTTCAAGGTTGCATTGTGGTAAGGTTAAAGTTAGGGACAGTACTCACATTATTCTGAAATTTTGTCTTAGAGTTATTGGTAGGCTTATAGATAAGGGTAGGGCTAGGTTTTTCTGTTAGGGTTAGGGCTAGTTTTCCCATTGTGGTTAGAGTTGAATTTAGCTTTAAGAGTAGGAATAATGGAAGATCCAAGGAGTAACCTGGGGTTAGGGTAAATCTTTGTATAAAGTTAATATAAGAGCTATAGTTAATGTCATAATCAGGGTTAATTTTAGACATACTTTTTTTTGGATTTGCAAGACAGGGTTTCTCCGTAGCGTTTGGTTCCTGTCCTGGAACTAGCTCTTGTAGACAAGGCTGGCCTCAAACTCACAGAGATCCACCTACCTCTGCCTCCCAAGTGCTGGGATTAAAAGTGTGCGCCACCACTGCCCAGCATTTTTATACATACTTTTATGGTTAAGGCTGTAAGTAGGGCTACAAGCCTATAAGATCTAGGGATATATTGTTAAGGATAGAGGAGAAAATAGCATGAAGTTTAGAGTGAAATTGAGTTGTTGGGTTTGTTATCAAGTTAGGTTCATTGTTACAGCTTGTGTTAGGTTTTGAGTTATGGTTAATGCATGGCTGTAGTTAGATCTATGGTAGAATTCAGATTGTCTTAGACTTAGTTTTAGTTTTCAGGCTATGGTTAGAGCTAGTATTTGAGTTAGATTCAGGTCTTTGTATCTGTCTTAAAATTATGAATAGGGTTGGGTATAGGCTGAGACTGTTTGTTCATTTCCAGGCCACCCAGATCCAAAATAATTACACAGAAACTATATTAATTGTAATATTTTTTGGCCAATATCTTAAGCGCATTTCAAGATAGCTCTTATGTCTTAAATTAACCCACTTCTATTGTTTTGTATTTTACCATGAGGGTCATAGTTTACCAGTAAGGTTAAGGCATCTGTCTCCTCTGGCAGCTACATGGCATCTCTCCAACTCCACCTACTCTTTCCTCCTCTATATGCTTTGAATTTCACCTTGCCCTATTCTGTGCTGCCATAATCCCAAAACAGATTCTTTATTAACCAATGCTATTCACATCATAGAGATGGGAATCCCACATCACCTCCCCCTTTCTGGCTAAATAAAAAGGAATGTTTTAACTTTAATAGAGCAAGAATACATACAACAAAACAATTATCAAGGAAGAATTATAGTTACAATATTTATATCTATTTTATCTTTTATCATAACAAAGGAAAACTATAACTATCTATTCTTCAACTCCATCAATGACACTAGAAGGATATAATATTACCTAAGTTAACAGGAAGTACACTGTAAGCAAGTTCCAAAACTCTAGAACTGACAGAAATATCTTGTTGCCTGGACAGTCACCCAAGTCTTCTGTATTATTGGAGCATCCGTCTTCAACCTACAGGCCCATAGTGTCTGGCAGACTTTTTCATGAATCAGGAAATTTCAAAGACAGTTCTGCCTATATTGGCAGTTTGTCAGTCACTTTCTTCTGTGTCCTAGAAAATGTCTGGCAGTTTTCTCATGAAGCGGGAATCTAAAGGACCATCTCACGTTTGGGCAAGTTCAGCTGTCATTTTTTTTTGTGGGTCCTGCATGCCCAGTTCATACATCATAACATCAAGCAAGAGCAATTTCTTTCCTGAATGGCTAACCAATTCCATAAGGAGCCTCTTCAGTGCCCTTCTTCCTCTTAAAAGAGATTGGTACATTGGAAAAGTTGTATCTTATTGTCTTGAAAAGTCCTAATATCTTAAAACATTTTTTTTTGTTTTTTTGAGACAGGGTTTGATTTTAAATGCCATATTCTTTAAGTCTTTGAAAGTTTTGAAGAATACCTATCTAACTGAAATATATCTCTATATATCAAGAAAAGCTAACTAACATGACTACAATTTTGGCTATTGTGGATGATTATCTATTAGCCTTTACTTCTTAATTATACATTATATTACTAAATGAGCTGTACAAACACAATATCTTAAACAAGAGTAGAAATACATGTAACAAAATTGACCTTAAATTTTATCAATAGACAAAGATCCATAGCAATGCAAAGTATTCATCTTTATATCATATTTCCCTTTAAATGGAAACAAACATTTATAAACAATGTTTGGGAATTTGTGCATAGTTCTTTCCAAACTGCTTCTTGCCTTTCCTTGGGTGAAGTAATTTTGGGGGTTAGTAGAGACCAATTAAAAAATGCAATCTCCTAAATCTAGAAAGCTTCTGTAAGGCAAAGGACACTGTAAATAGGTTAAAATGGCAGCCTAAAGATTGGAAAAGGTGTTCACCAACCCCATATCTGACAGAAGACTGGTTTCAAATTATATAAAGAACTTGAGAATCTAGACATCAAAATACCAAATAATACCATTGTAATGAATTGAAGCCGATTAATAAAAGCTCAGGGACAGATATTGGGGTTCTGAAGATCTATCTGATGATCAGAGAAGCAAAGTAGCGAGCCACTGACTCTTACCTCAACTTCAGCCCAAAACGGATAACCTTGCCTCCAGAAATCTCAGAATGAGAATGAGACTGATAGCTGTTTCCTCTTGCTTTATAATCGTTTCCAGTTCTGGGATTAAGAGTTTGCCCCACTCCTGACTGGTTTTTAAGGCAAGCTATTGTGGCTACTGGGATTAAAGGTGTGTGTTATTGCTGCCTGTTCTATAAGACTGGCCAGTGGGGCTGTTTTACTTCTATGACTGTTGGGCATGTTTTATTTATTAAAATGCAAATGAAATTTTACTACAAATGAGATATATATTTAAACAGAGAATTCTCAACAGAAGAATCTTGAATGGCTGAGGATACTTAAAAAAGTGTTCAACATTCTTAGCTATCAGAGAAACACAAATCAAAATGACTCTGAGGAACAATCTAATACCTGTTAGAATGGTCAAGATAAAAAATGCTAATGACAATCTATGTTGGAGAGGATGTGAAATAAGGGGAACACTCCTCCACTGCTGGTGGGAGTGCAAACTTGTACAGCCACTTTGGAAATCAGTATGGTAATTTACAGAAAATTGAGACTCAGTCTACCTCAAGACTCAGTAATAGCACTAATTGGCCATATAGCCAAAGGATGCTCACCCGTACCACAAGGATATTTGTTCAACTCTGTTCATAGCAGCAATATTTCCAATAGCCAGCACCTGGAAACAACTGAGATGTTCCTCAGCTGAAGAGAGAATGAAGAAAATGTGGTATATCTATACAATGGATTATTACTCCGCAGGGGGAAAAACAATGACATCATGAAATTTGCAGGCAAATAGATGGAGCTAGGAAAAAAAAATCATCTTTAATGAGATAACCCAGATCCAGAAAGATAAACATGGTATGTTTTCACTCTTAAGAGGATGTTGGATATAAGGCAAAGGATAATCAGGCTACAATCTTCAGTCCCAGAGAAGCCAGGTAACAAAGAGAACCCTAAGAATGACATGCGTGGATTTTCCTGGGATGAGATGACCTGGGTAAACTGGGGGTTGGGGAGAGTAGAGGGAAGGGTAGGGGAGGGGGGATGAAAACATGAGGAATCAGGATGATCGAGTTTGGGGACATGTTGGGATTAATGAGTCCTGGCCTTCAGTTGTTTTTCCTTCCTAGAACCTTCTAATATATGTTACTAGAAGCTGTGCCTAGTTCGAGGATTAGAGGATCACCTGTTGACCATTAACTGCAGTGTATTTAAGTCTACATGGTGTTAATAAAGATGGGCTTTCTGAACCAGTGTTAAAAGGTCTGTGTGTGTCGGTCTGTCTCTGTGTCTGTATTCTCAACCTCCAGTCCCTTGCCCTAAGCTCGCGAACTGGGTTCTAGCGCACAGAGCGCCAACACAGGGCACAGTGGCAGCAGGGAGGGTCTCAGGGGGAGAGTAATGAAAGAGATATCTCGATAGAGTGGGCCATTTTGGGGTTAGGGAGAAACCTGGTGTCAGGAAAATTCCCAGGAACCCAGAAGGATGACCCCAGCTAAGAGTCCTAATAATAGTGAAGAGGTGGCCTTCCCCTGTAATCAGATGGTTGATTGCCTTATTGTCATCACAGAGCCTTCATTCAGGAACTGATGGAAAGAGATGCAGTGATGCCCAGCCAAGTGCTGGCCGAGCTCCACAACTCCAACTGAAGAGAGGAAAGAGGAATTATGAGCAAGGTGAGGGGGTGGGTCATCAAGATCATGATGGGGAAACTCACAGAGACAGCTGGTCTGAGCTTGTGGAAGTTCATGGATTGCGGATGGACAGTAGGGAGCAGCACTGGACCATCATAGGCCTTCTGCATCTGGGTGGCAGTTGAGTAGCTTTGTCTTAATTGGGACCACTAGCAGTGGGACCAGAACCTGTTCTTGAATCATGATCTGGCTCTTTGGAACCTATTCCCTATGGTGGGATGCCTTGTTCAGCCTTATTGCAGGGGGAGGAGCATGGTCCTGCCTCAACTTGATATGCCAAGCTTCCTTGATTTCCAAGTGAGACCTTACCCCATATGAATGGAGATAAAGGAAGAGTGAAAAGGGGTAAAAGGAAGTGAAAGGAAAGAGCAGGAGGAAAGGAGGGAGGGGAAACTGAGGTTGGTGTATGAAATAAAATAAAGAAAAAAGAGAGAGAAGATAGTTCATGAAACATTGGAAAAATTATATAAAAGCAAGAGAAAAGGAAATTTATTGAATGGAAGCAGGTTTAGAACTGTTACATTACAGCACTCTGCTTAATTTTCTCTTTTGTCAGTATTATACTGAAGTTATAGCACAGGTTTTTAACCCCAGTCATTGTGGATTCCAGTTCAAGGCTAATTTAGGCATACCCCATCACAAAATAAAAAGTAAGAGGAAAGCCAAAAAAATAGTGTTAGAGGTTTGGTTATGGTAGGGTTATTGCTAGAACTAATATTTCTTCTGGCAAGTTTTATGCCCATCCAACACAGTCATTACAAGGTTGGAACCTTGCTTGAGACAATTTTTCCGTAAGATCAGGGTGTAAGCAAGCCAGTTGAGCATTTTATTAATTAGTTATTGATGTGTGAAGGTCCAATCCATTGTGAGTTAAGCCATTCCAGTGCTGGTGGTCCTGGCTTCTACAAAAAAACAGTCTGTGCAAGCCTTCAGTAACAAGCTTGTAAGCAGCACTCTTTGATGGCATCTCCATCAGCTCCTTTCTCTAGGTTTCTTCCCTGTTTGAGTTCTTGTCTTGACTTCTATTGATGATTAGGAGTGGTGTGAAAGTGTTAGTGAAATAAGATCTTTGCTTCCCAAGTTCCTTTTACTTATTGAATGCATCACACCAGCATTAACCCTAACTAAAATACTATTTGTCTTGTTTCTAATGCTAGTTTTAGTGGTAGATGTAAAAATATTAAGGTTAGAGCTAAGTTAGTTGTTAGTATTTTTGTTAGTGCTGGTGTTAGGATTAGCATGTTTTTTTTTTTTAGAGTTAGAGTTGGTGACAGAGTAATCATTATGGTAAAGAATATGGCTACAATAGAGTTTGGTATCAAGTTATTGTAACAGCTATAGTTAGTGCTAGAAAAAGGATTAAATTTACTTTAAAATCTTATTTTAGGTTTCTGGCTGGATATTTAGGGTAAGAGCTAAAAGTGTTCTTATGGCTACTTGTAGGCAGAGAGAAAAGTCTGAGTGATTAAGGATAAATTAAAACATGCAAATTTGGCCATGTGAGCATTTAATTTAGGGATTGATTTATGGTTAAAGTCAAAGCAATTGTAGGCTTAGGACCTGGGTTTAGTCTAGAGCTTGGTGTAGCATTAGTAAAAAGGGAACAGTCAGTGTTAGACATTTGTTAATGGTTAAATTTAGTCCTAGATTAGTGAGTGGATGAGATGTTGGATTAGGGAACTTTTGCTACAATCTTAGTGTTGTTTTAAAATTCCGATTATGGTTAAGTTTATAGTTAAAGGAGGTTATGTTTCTAGTTATCGTTTGGGATGTATTTAGTTTTAATGTTAGGGCTACAGACAGTTTCGTTTACTTCTAAGATTAACATTAGAGTAGGAGGAAATGGTAGAGCTATTATTGTACATGAATTAGTTTTAGAGCTAGGCACAGTTTCAGGTACATATCTGGGACTAATTTTAGAGTTAGAGAGAGTTTGAAGATTAGAGTTAGGGCTAGGAACTGTATTACCATTATTTCTAAGTTTAGTTTCAGTTTATTGTTAGGCTTACGGTTAAGGTTAAGGTTAGAGCTACGTATGTCATTATGGTTAGTGTTGGCTCTGGGGTTGGTAGAGTTACAGTTACTGTAAGAACTAGTATTAAGTTTAGTTCAGGCATAGTGCCTGCATGTGGAGTTTCAATTTCAATAGGTCTAGGCTTATATTCAGGGCTCATGCTTGAGATAGGGCTTTATTTATTATAAGAACTAGATATTGGATTAGTATCTAAGTTTATTCTAAGGTTAGAAAGAATGGTGTTCAATTTTTTCTTTTGTTTTTGAAATTATAATATACTTATACCATTTCTTGTATCCATTTCCTTTCTCCAAGCCCTCTAATATGACTTTCCTTTCTCTCCTTCTAATTTGTGGTTTCTTTTTAAAATTATATACATGTACGTATGTATATTCCTAAATATAATCTGCTCAGTCTGCTTAATGTTACTTATATGCATTTTTTTATGACTGGACATTTTGTATTTGGATAACCAGCTATTGTGTTCTTGCCCAGATAATACTATTTTTCCCACTTTCAGCATTTCTGAGTTTTTTGCAGTTCTTTATGTAGGACTGAGATCTCATGACCCTTTCCCTGTTCTCTTTGGCATGCACATTGGAGTCATTCTTAACCAGTTGATGCTCAGGACGTCATGTTTCTGACACTTTACTTGTGTAGCTTATGACGTCACTAAGAGTCACAATCTCATAATAAACTGTCTAATCCACTGGTGATGATAGCCATTCTTTATCTTCTTCCAAAATGTTCCATGAGCTGTAGGTCTAGGAATGTTTTTTTTATAGATATACTGATTGGGACTAGTTTTCACAACTCTGCCCTTTGCTTGGCTATGTATGTGCATGTTTCTTTCTTACTTTTTTTGTAATGATCCCTGTCTGCTGCAAAAAGACTTTTCCTTGAAAAGGTGAGGACTACATGTATCTGTGGGTATAAGAACAAATGTTTAGATCTTATGGATTGTTATGGTTTATAAAGTAGGGGTTGTAGGTTCTCCTTCAAGATCCATAACTTCACTAGTCCTGAGTATTTGGTTAATTTTCAACATTAAATATGTTTTGTCTCTTAATGATTAGTTCTTAAGTCCAGTTAGAGAGCAATTGGTCAATGCCAAGATACATGTGTCACTACCGTACTCTTAGGGTTATCATGCTATGCTAGCCATTGGTGCACTTTATTGGCATCCTGGCAGGGTATGGGTGTTGGTCGCTTTCCTTCTTTGGTAGTTTGCATGGGTCTTTCTTGTACCTTAAAAATGAGCTGATATGGGATTCCCTTCTGTGTCCTATGAATATGTTTTATTACTGTTTGTTAATAAAGAAGCTGCTTCAGCCTATAGCAGGGCAGAATATAGCCAGGCTGGAGGATATTGAAAGAGAGAGTAGAAAGAGTCAAAGAGATGCAATAAAGCTGATGAAAAAGAGAAACGGTGCCCAGAACCATTACTGGTAAGCCACAGTCTCGTGTCAATATACAGGTTACTTGAAATGGCTTAATTCAAAATGTAAGAGCTAATTTGAAATACATCTGGGTCATTGGCCAATCAGTGTTGTAATTAATACAGTTTCTGTGTGATTATTCTGGTCTGGAAGGCCAGGAATGAAAGAGCAGTCTCGTACTATGAGTCCTCAGAATGGAGAATTTCAGCTTAATCTTAGCCACTTATTTTCTAAGTAGTGTATCTAAGTGGATGGTGTCTTCAAACACAAGAATTACCTTCCACCTTTTGGGACAACGAAGAGCAGCAGCAAAAGGCTATATGTTTTAGTAGTCTCTTGGACAATCCTGACTACTGACTCAAAAGACAGCTTCTTATGTCTAGTTTTTGATGGGTTGTCTGGAGTTAGCCCAAATGAGAAAAGTTTATTTAAACTATATATGTTTAATTATTCATAGAATCACATGTATTATAGATTTTTTTAGATCAAGTCAACAGTGTAATTCCCTGTGTCTTTTTCTCAGACATTCTTATTTGTATTTTATTCTACTTCCTTCTTTCTCTGTGTGGCCTTGTCCTAAAGAATCCTCCTAATCACAATCCCCACTTTGAGCTGTTCTATCCTATAATTGCCCTTTAACTTCTTTCCTTCTTCTGTATTTATGTCCCTACCCATTTTTATAGATCACAAGTTTTCCCATTGCCATGATAAGATGACATGTTCCCTGCTATTCTTCCCACTGCTATAATACACCCCCATATTGTCAATTGCCCCTTTTTATCATCCTGCTTATTGAAGTTTCCCAAGGATATTTGTTTACATTGGAGGAATTGGAACTAGGAGCTCCAGTGAGATAAAATATGTGATAATTGTCTTACTGTGTCTGTATCAACAATTTCAATATGACCTTTCCTAGTTCTATCCATTTACTTGTAGTTTATGATTTCATTTTTTTCTACAGCTGAATATTACTCCATAGTGTATATGTATCACATTTTCAATATTTATTAGTCATTTGAAGGAAATTTAGGCTGTTACCATTTTCTAGATATTGTATGTAGAACAGCAAGAACTTATCTGAACACTTATCTCTGAAGTAGAATGTCAAGTCCTTTGGGCATATGCCAAGGTATGGTATATCTTATAGGCCGTATGGTAGACTTATTTTTAGTTTTTATGAGAATTTATCATACTGATTCTATAATGGCTAAACTAGTTTGAAATCTCAACAACAGTAAGTGAGTGGTCCGTTTTCCCCATGTTCCCTCCAGCATTTTGTTAATCTCAGTCATTCTTACTGGCTAAAGATAAAATATCAATTTATTAGTATGTGTTTGGATTATAGTTCCCCTTCCCCAAGTTCTCCCAGATTCTCCCCACCTCTCCTCCCAAACAAATCCACACCTCTTTTCCCTCTCTTATGAGAAAACAATCAGGAATCTCAAAAATAAGATAAAAACCAACCAACCAACCAATCAGAATAAGACAATATAAGCAAACCAATAGAAAAAAGAAAGACAATAAAAAAGGACAAGAAAAGAAGCACATACAGATGCAGAGATGTAACACATTTGCACACACAAAAATCCCATTAAGAGAAACAAATTAGGAAACCATCTTATGTTAAGGAAAATATCTTTAAGGTAAGAAAGTGGGTTTTTAAACAGTTGGGTAATACTCAATCGTGTAAAAATATCACTTTTACTTTATCTGTACATTTGTTGACAGACATCTCAGTTGTTTCCAATTTATGACTACTATAGATAGAGCAAAATTGAATATGGATGATAATTATCTCTGTAGTAGAATGTAGAATCTTTTGGGTATATGCTCAATAGTGGTACAGCTGGATCTTGAAGCAGATCTAGTCCCATCCCAATGTGATGATGGCACCAATTTGTTGGAGGAAAGAGTCACTTGTTTGTTCCCAGCCACCTGGCTAGCTTAGACCCAAAATAATCACACAGAAACTGTATTAATTAAATCACTGCTTGGCCCATCAACTCTAGCTTCTTATTGGCTAATGCTTTCATATTAATTTAACCCATTTATATTAATTACAAGGTCATGACCTACCAGAAAAGTTTCAGCACATCTATCTCTGGCAGTGGCTCCATGGCATCTTTCTGACTCTGCCCTCCTGTCTCACAGCATTCAGCCTAGCTTTCCCTGCCTACCTAAGTTATGCCTTGTTATAGGTCCAAAGCATTTTCTTTATTCATTAATTGTAATCACAGCACACAGAGGGATCTCCCACATCAAACACTCTTTCTGCATTAATGAGATTATGATGTTTTTTTATTATTCAGTTTATTTATATAGTATATTATATTTATTGATTTATATATGTTGAACTGTTCCTGTATCTCTGGGATGAAAGCAACTTGCTCCTTGTGAATGATCTTTTTTGCTCTGTACTTGAATTTGGTTTTGAAGCATTTTATTAACAGTTTTATAAACTATATTCATAAAGGAAATTGGTCTGTAAACTGCCTTTTTGAGTATTTATGTGCTTTAGGTGTTAGGGCAATTGCAGTCTCATAAAAAGAATTAGGCAATGTTCCCTCTCTTCTTATTTTTCAGAAAAATGTTAGGAGTAGCGATGTTAATTCTTTTTTTTTTCTCTTTATTTTACCCTTCAACATAACAGCTCCATTGATTGAGAATTCCATACAATGCACCCCAGTCATACCTGATTTTTTCCTCCCACATTCACCTTCCTACCTTTATGCCTCCCCAAAACAAAAGAAGAAAAGAAAAAAAAAGCACATGAAGTCTAATTTGTGTTGCCCACATACTCATTAGAGCATGGTTAAACCCCCAGTGACCAACTGAGTCCTTCTCCTGTCCTGCTGCCAGGAGTCATCTAGTGTGAAGAGCTACACTTCCACATTTTTGTCATAATTTTAAAGGGCTCTATGAAATAGGTCCTCTCTGGGCTGTATTATCATTATTATTATTAGCACAGGGGGACAGGTTGGGGGCAACTGTCACAGAAACCTTCAACTCATTCTTAATTATGAGTCTTCAGTAATAGGCACCATTCTGCAAAGGAAGCTTCCTTGCCCAAAACAACCAGCGAGCACTGATCATGGACTTCATGGTAGCACAGTCAAACATCATCATAACCTCTGGTGGGAACGCAGATCTCAGACATCCCTACTCAGCAATGGCGTGGTCCTTTGTCTGATGCAGTATGCTTGCATACCCATCATGCCACTCTGCTTCTGTGTCTCTGGTTTTCCTTTTTTTCACCACATGCTAGGCTTTTCTCTGACATTTTATTTTTCAATTCCATAAGACCACATTTTAAAAGCATTCTCCCATGAAGCCTTTTAGAGTTGTTTCAGAGATACTGTGCACGCCACAAACTTATCTCCACTGCCAAATCTCTCCTCTAAGCCTTCATAAAAACTTAAGGCTTCCCCGGGAGGTTCTGTGACCCCATGGGTGCTGGTAGCCCCGTTTTTGAGATTTTGACATTAATTCTCTTTTGAATGTCTGATAGACTTCACTGAATTCTGCATTGAATCCATCTCACCCCCATGGTTAATTTTTTGATTGCTATTTTTACTTCACTGTGGCTTTGTTGAAATTGCTTATCTGATCTAATCTTATCTAATTTAATTTTGGTAGGTAGTATTTATCAAGAAACTGTTCCATGTCTTTTTGGTTTTTCAATTGGGTATAGAACAGACTTTTAACATATGTCCTTATGATTCTCTGAATTTCCTTGGTATCTCTTTTTCTGTTCCCATTTTTTACTAATTTGGACATTTTAATAATCTTACTACTCTCTCTCCATTGTATAGATAATCTTGCTAATATTAATCAATATCATTGATTTTTGCAAAGAAAATATTTCATTTCAGGCTAGAGAGATGGCTCAGGGGCTATGAGCATTGTGTGTTCTTCCAAAGATCCTGAGTTCAATTCCCAGCAACCACATGGTGTCTCACGGCCATATTCAATGAGATCAGGGGCCCTCTTCTGGCCTGCAGGAACACATACAGGCAAATGCAGTCTGCATAATACATAAATAAATCTTTAAAAAAAAAAGAAACTTGGGATCAGGCTTTTCTTTTTAAAAAATTATTTAAATGATTTCTTTGTACTATTTTTGCTTCTGTCATATTGATCTCAGCTCTGAGTTTGTTATTTCTTAATATCTACTCCTTTTGAGTGTTTTTGAGTGTTATTTCTTCTTCTTTTTTTCACAGAACTTTCATGTGTGTCATTTAGTTGCTAATATGAATCTCCCCTTTCTTTTCTTCTTCTTCTTCTTCTCCTCCTCCTCCTTCCTCTTATTTTTATCTAGGCACATAATGCTGTGAACTTGGGTTTTAGAACCATCTTCATTGTATCCACAGGTTTTGGAATGTTGTGTTTTTATTTTATTCAGTTCTAAAAAAATCTTAATTTCTGTCTTGACTCATTTTTCATTCAGTAATGAGTGGTTCAATTTCCATGAGTTTGTAAACTTTCTGTTGTTGATGCGATACAACTTTAATCTACTGTGATCAAATAGAATTCAGGGAGTTATTTAAATTTTCTTGTATCTTTTGAGACTTACTTTGGGTCCAAGTCTGTCGTCAGTTTTAGATAAAGTTCCATGTGGTGCAGAAAACAAGGTATATTCTTTGTGTTTGGGTGAAATGTTCTGTCAATATCTGTTAGGACCATGTGGTTTTTTACATCTGTTTGCTCCAGCATTTCTCTCTTTAGTTCTTGTCTGGACCACTGTCTACTGGGGGTATTGACATCTCCTACTATCAGTGTATATGGGTCAATATGTGATTTAAGTTATAATAATGTTTCTTTTACAAACTTGGGTGCCCTTGTGTTTGGGGCATGAAGGAATATGGCTGGGAGGACAAAGGAATATAATGCAGGAGGAGATAAAAGTTCATGGCACTCACTCTGAGAATACCTAGAGAAAGGATCTTGCCCACTTTGGTGTGAGGATTTGGTAGAGGTAAAAGATCTTTCTGGCAGCTGCCTCCCTTACTTCTCTAATCTTCCAACATTTATGCCAATATCAGATATTATCAGACTCTGGGTCTGACCTTCATGATTGGCCAATGTTCCTAGACACAGGTACAAAGGAATAGATGGCAAAATAGCTGATGCCAGTTTATTCCCTTGCATCATACTATCATTAAACAACGTTGGACAACCTAAAGAAGTTCATGGTCGTGTGTTGTTTTCATCCTTTTGAACTGAACCACCATAGTGAGCATGTCACCATTCATAATGATCAATAATTAGTTGATGTGTCTATTAATCCATCACCCTATTTTATGTAAGGTGTGATTTTAGAGTCCTTATAATATCCACAAACTATCTTTTCTTCTAAATGATGGCACAAATCTCAATCAATGATTGAATTCTTAGTTTTGCTTCTTAGTAAATTTTGATACAGGTTTTGTGGTTGAGGCATCACGTCAATCTGATATGGCTATTTGACCTCTTTCCTTGAATATTTCTGTTTGTTCCTAGACAGTTCAGATCCATTGTCTTATATTCTCCAAGTCTAAGGATTTTTTTCCCAATTTATCATTAATCTTATTCTTCAGAATCTATTGTTGATTCTCAGTTTAATTTAGTGATTCGTTTGCCTTCAAAAGAAGGAAAAGGTACCCTCAAAATCTGTACCTTCCTCAGGAGAATTTTCAGTGTGAGAAGTGATGTTTCCCAAAACTGCAGCTTCAACAAATACTTTAATTCTGTACCTGGTCTTCCAGCTCCAATCACTCTTTCAGTCCACCCATTTTCTATTATCTCCCTAATCACATGTAGAAATGTACATTATTTGCCAGCATTAGTCAGTAAGTCATTTCCTACAAAGTAGAGTCTATGCTCTGGAGTGTGACACATAATACCCCCTATGACACTGCCGCTTGCTCCCTGTATAACTACTGTCAAAATCCATAGTAAGTTATTATCAGCTTCTTATTGCTTCACACACTGGATATTCATTAACTTATTCTTTGTTTAAGGCTATCATTTTCATGCTTCACTTCCTTAGATTTTGATTTATTGTTTGAGTCTCTTATCAAACACCAATCGGAATAGTAAGAAGTGTTCTTACATCTTGTTCATTGGGGTTAATAATTTCACTACATTCTTCCAGTCCAATGTTTGAACTTTATTTTGTCACACTAACTTTATTTTGTATTCTGTAATCCTTACAGAGAGATGGAAGGTATGCTAGTAGTATTGGTAGATTATTATTCTCCTTCAATTCATCATAAAATATGAGTCAAGAGATTTAATCTGGCTTGTAATTAATATAGGTGCTCATCCATATTTGTAGAACAAATGGCGTCTTAGAGAAACAAAGCTTAAGTCATACGGGCATTCATTTTATAATACCTATGGGATGCCAACCTTGTACCAGGTGATACACCAGGTCTAAGATTTGGACAAGCTTATAATAAATGAAAAGGAGTCAGTGTAAGGATCATCATAAGTAGTTGTATTGTACTATATATGTGGGTAACACTGGCATTTTGGTCATACCTTTACAGAAATTTTTCCTTAGTACAGGACTCTTTCTTTATGTTAACATGCATTACCTTAAGCCTTTCATGACTGCTTGATGGTCACTTTCTGATCAAGCACCATCCTCCCTTCTTACCTGGATATATAGTAATTTCACCTCTGTGACTAGGAAGGCAGCTGCAGCAGCACTGTGATGGTTTATGTAGTGTTGACTTTCTGCATTCTACAGGACATTTTTCATTGCAAATTGAAGGATGGATCTGTACAGGAGAAGATAGAGAGAGTGAGAGATATTGCTGAGGAGATTGAATATAACTATGCAGAGTTTTAGGGTCTTGTTTCATTGTCCTCACTTATTGAATCCTTCTCTCTCTTCTTCCTTTTCTTTATTGCTTCTGTATTCATTAAAGTATTTCTCTCCATTCCTTCCCTTTCTCGTCCTCCCTTTCTCCATTTTCATTTCATGTTATTTTCACTTCCCCTTTTTCCATTTTTTAATGCTTTATGTATTACATTACACACAGGGTATTAAGAAACACTGCACGACACTGATAGAAACCAAAGCACCTTGAACTGGAGTTAGACTTGTGTAGGCAGAGACTGCTTGTTCATTTCCCTGACATCTAGATTCAAAATAATCACATAGAAACTATATTAATTACAATAATGTTTGGCCAATGACTCTAGCATATATCTAGCTTGCTCTTACATATTGAATTAACCCATTTCTATTAATCTATGTATTGCTACTCAGCTGTGGCTTATTGGTGCCGGTATGTTACTCCTTCAGTAGTTACAATGTGTCTCCATGACTCCGCCTATTCCCCGCCCCCCCGCCCCCCCAGCATTCAGTTTAGTTTTCCTGCCTAGCTCTATTCTGCCACAGGCCAAAGTAGCTTCTTTACTAATGAATGATAATAAAACACATTCATAGCATACAGAGGGGAATCCCACATCAGACTTGGGGTAGAATTATTCTTCTATCATTATGAAGAGTATGCATTGGTTTTACCTCTCTGAACCTTAGTTTACTTACTAATACAATGCAGGCATTAATAACAACCATTTTGAAGATGGTGTGGAGTTTAGTGACATGCTGCAAGTCAGCCCACATCACAATGGTCATCATGCTGGGAAGGCACTTGGCAAACCCAAGGGGTAAATTGATAATGTGAAGTATTGCCTGGGGGAGTTTGCTTTTCATTCTTGGCTTAATGAATCCCTTTGTTTCTGTTTAAAGTGCACTAACAAGCCGGGCGGTGGTGGCACAGGCCTTTAATCCCAGCAATCGGGAGGCAGAGGCAGGCGGATCTCTGTGAGTTCGAGATCAGCCCGGTCTACAAGAGCTAGTTCCAGGACAGGCTCCAAAACTACAGAGAAACCCTGTCTCGAAAAACCAAATAAGTAAATAAATAAATAAATAAATAAATAAATAAAAATAAAGTGCACTAACCCCATGCCCCAGATCATTCTGAAGAGCACTATTCATGGTGGATGAGAAATAAGAATACTAACACTAGCTCAGACTTGATGCTGTTGGAAAGTCCTAGAGTGTATCCTCAGCTCTACTGATATTTGTACTGTCTTATTCTCTGTTACACAGGACTGTTCTTTTTGGGTGATGTTTAGTAGAGCTTCTGTAAAGCATACTTGGGGGACCAACCCCCATTCAGCACCAGAGTAAGTGAAGATAATCTTTGGATTGCTTCGGAAAAACTCTCAGCTATCTAAAGATTAGACGTTTTCTATCTGAGGGAAGAAAGAAACACAGATGGTTTCTAATAACTTTCTCTTCACTTCATATTGAAAAAATCCTCTCTGAAAGAACTTTCTGGTACTCCCTCTCTCTCTGCCCAGCCATTTTTGTTCTTTCATTGCTGCTCCTCCACTCTCTGCCTCACCACTCTTTTCTGCTGCCTCTGCCCTTTGCTCTCTGCCTCCCTCTGTCACTGCTCTCTGCTTTCTGGCTCTGCACCTCTCTGAGCCAAATTCCAGAAAATTATAAGTTATGTTTTCAGGCCTGACTCATACTCAAAACCCAAGATAAGTCACATATGTTTCTTATAGACTAGGAATGTCACATTGACCCATGCATGTAGCTCTAAGTTGATGAGAGTTCCAAGACACTAACAATTGTGGGAACCCTGAGGTTGGGAAGTATGTGCAGGAAGGTCCATTGCTGCAGGGCGTTATGTCTAAAGTTGCTTCAAGCTCTGGTCTTGAGTCAGCAAAGTAATACCTGGAAAAATGACCTCTTGTATTTGTCTCTAAGGGCAAACATCTTGCTTTTAATCTGCTCTGAAGTATTTATTTAGCTGTCATGTAAAAGACTGTCTTGCCAGGCAGTGGTAGCGCACACCTTTAATCCCAGCACTCAGGAGGCAGAGGCAGGCGGATCTCTGTGAGTTCTAGGCCAGCCTGGTCTATAAGAGCTAGTGCCAGGACAGGCTCCAAAGCTACAGAGAAACCCCTGTCTCGGAAAAAAAAAAGACTGCCTTTGTGGCTGAAAATCCTATGTCAGTCTGATACACACACACACACACACACACACACACACACACACACATATATATATATATATATATATATACTCTAAGTGGGACATTTATATAAAGTTCCTTTATCCCAAATTTCAAAGGTCATTGTGGCAAAGGGGTGGAAAGACTTAGAGTTAGAAGTGGTAGATGACTACCACAAAACAGTGTTTTCTAAACACAGCAGTGTGAATATATGAATTAACAAGTATCTATGACAAAAGGCATAGCATTGACATAAGCTCAAGCCAGACCAAATCTTAGCATGGAGACAGGAGGTGGACATCAAACACTAGCTGAGGAGCTTTTGAAAACTGATAGCTATTGGGAGATGGAGACCAGTTTTCTTTCAGGGTTTGTGCCCTGGAAGGTCAACCATGTGCCAGTGGCTAGAACCATATTCAAGAGCATAAGGGCAGTGCAAATTGGAGTTGATAGGTTAAAAATAATGAGGATGCACAATTTGATGTGTAAGGAAGAAAGCTTGGATTCTGGAGTAGTCGTGAGGAGGGAATACGATTAAAATAAATGGAATAAAATTTTTAGAAGCCTAATAAAAAAGAAGAAATTGTTTGAAGTAACTGAGAAGAGAAACTAAAATTACTAAAGATAATATAGCAATATTTTTACTTTAATTGTCATCTTAGTGGTGTGTTGAAGGTGGCATAGCTAATCAAAAATGGGCTGCTGAATCTTGTCAGGATTCATTAGAAAAAATGCAAGGTGCATGTCATGATAACTGAGGTAAAATTGCCTAAGTGGGTCTTTCCATCTGCCAACTCCATGTCTATTAAATAAAATTGTTCATCACCATTTGTATTTCTTACAACGAGGGTGTAAAGCTAGAATAGTAGCAAGTGCAGGTAGGCACATTGGTTATCCTAGGGTAAATGTGATTGGGAATTTTATGCAAGTTACTTTACCCTTCACTTATTAAATATCTTGATTTTTAGTGAGTATCTCTATGCTGAGAGTGAGAGAGTGGTTTTGGATCATTTATTTTTCTGAAGTCTCAGAATTGTCACTAATCCACTCATGTGACCAAGTAGCATCAAGAGAATAAATACTGTATATGTGATATGTGCTCAGCATCACTTTAAGTATCTTATTGTTCAGGTAATAGTGCTCTTATTTATCACTAATTCTCTCCCAGGAATTGCTCTAAAGTCAAAATATGCAATTTTTTCTGTTCTTTCTGATATGGATGCACATGGATGTTTTTAATATTAATGGTAGTCAACAGCTCCCCATACTTTGTAAAGCAAACCTCTTCCTGGTCTCTGGTGGAGAAGTGTACATTTCTGGTGTAATGGAGGATTTGAAAGTGTGGGTCGAGGATGAAAGGACAGATACTGGTAATAAGGAGAAACAGTTGGGGTGCTTTCTCCATGTCACTAATGGTTCTTCCGTATCAGTGTTTATACTCACTATGATAGAATTGTACTATGACTTAGACTTCTCAGAGTACCAAATATATGAAATAGATTTCTATTGTTTAGGAAAAAACATACAATTTTGGGTATTTTGTTATAGTATCATCAAAGTGTCAAGATAAATGGGATATAAATAATTTTGTTCAATTATCAGGGACTAATATTACTTAATCCATTTTATAATTAATTATAATTATTGTATTAATGATAATCTAATATGTGCTAACTTGTAGTCCTAATGCTGTGTACATTATGTTAGAAGTCAAAAAATTGGTCAACAATCTAAGTCTGGCTTACTGTTTTGAAATAAAGTTTTATTGTAACATGTCTTCAATTGTTAATTTAGCCATTAGCCCAGAAGAAGCAACTCTCATGTAGTGTACAAAAAATATTTCTACCCAAATTTGTGTTTGCTTGACTTTATCAGGATCTCCTTAGGCCTCAAGAGAGGGGAAAATACAAGTTGAATTCAGTTGTCCAAGATGGGGCCACAGGAGCCAACAATCTTGAGATACCTAGAGGCCAGGAGATAGTTTTCCAAGTCACCACTTAGACTTCATTGTCCTTCTTTTCCTGTAATATCTATTGCTGTTGTTGTTACCGTTTTTAGCTTTCCTGTTACAAATGTCTTTTTGCCTGCTCAGTTTGGGTGAGTTCTCAAATCAGCTAGAGTGATAGTATTGTCAGATCACTGATAATCTTCCTGTGGCAACTGCTGTTCCCTAGAACAGTATCGCATTTGGCAGTTTCATTTCTGATTATTGCATTGGGAAAGAATGTGTTTCTGTTTAATAGGAAATTGAATCTAAAGTAACAGAAGAAAAATAACTTGCATAAAATTTTATGCAGATAGAATCTAAGTTATGTTTAAGAAACCATGAGAGGTGATGGGGCTGGAGAGTTGGCTTAGGAGTTAAGAGCATGTACTATTGGACTACCCTTGCAGACCAGATTTTAATTTTCAGCACCCATATATAACAATTTATGTCAGCCTTTACCTATAGCTCTAAGAGATCTGATAGCTTCTTCTGACATTAATAAGCACCTGAATATCTAAAACACACACACACACAAATACACAATTGGAGGGTTGGCTGGTTAAATGGCTTAGTAGGTGAATTAACCTGTCTACATGCCTGATAATCTGAGCTCAATCGTTGATACCCACATGGTAAAAAGGCAGAACAAACTATTAAAAGTTGTTCCCTGATTCTGACATGTACATATATGCACATAGTCATGAAAACACACACACATGAATAAATAAATAAATAAATATAATAAAATAAAACAAAAATTTAGAAGGCACATCCAGTAGCTTCTGTAAAATGAATCTTCTAACAATCTAGTTACAGGATTTGTATTACCTTGTAGGAAGTGTTGGTCTTTGTGTTCTTGAGAAGAATTTCCAGGGTGCACTGTTAGGTTTTATGTTTTGTTTTGTTTTTGCTTTTGTTTTGTTTTTTAGTATGTCCACGGATATTGGTGCATTTTGGAACTAAAATTAAGAAAGTACAATTATCTAATCTTTCTTAGTTCAATTTATGATGCATGTTAGAAATCTATCACTGAAAAGAATCCCAGAAGATAGCAGAATCAGACTCTGTGCCCAGTTCAGGTGTTTCTGAGTGAAATTTGGAGCCTTTGACTGTACAAATCTATTGTCTAGATTTAACTGTAGAGGTCAACAAAAGTCTTTATACACTATATAAGGGGAAAAAAAACAGCTTAAAGAAACACTACCCATATATAGGTTGGTGAACCAATAGTTTTATTGGGGCTAATTTTAGGTGCATAGATGACTCAAAGGCAGTTGCAAAATGAAAAGCTCACCTATAGCATGAGTGATAATTTATGAAGAGGATTTATGGAGTATCTTGGGCGACTTGCAAGAAGCTCCATAGGAAAGAGTCTATTCTTTACTAGCAATTTTTCACTAATTATATATATATATATATATATATATATATATATATATATATATATATATATTATTGGGAAAGGGCTTTGGGTGTTATCATTTTCTGATCCTCCTGGGACTTGTAAGTTTAGTGTGGTACTGGCATAAAAACAGAGAAGTTGACCAATGGAATCGTATAGAAGACCCGAATTTTAACCCACAAACCTATGATCACCTCATTTTCAATAAAGGAGCTAAAAGTATACAATGGAAGAAAGAAAGCATCTTCAACAAATGGTGCTGGCACAACTGGATGTCATCCTGTAGAAGAATGAAAATAGACCCATATCTATCACCATGCACAAAACTCAAGACCTCAATATCAGTCCGAACACACTGAACCTGATAGAAGAGAATTTGGGAGGTACCCTACAACAGATGGGCACAGGTGATCACTTCCTAGGTATAACCCCAGCAGCACAGACTTTAAGGGCAACATTGAATAAATGGGACCTACTAAAACTGAGAAGCTTCTGTAAAGCAAAGGACACTATCACTAAGACAAAAAGGCAACCTATTGACTGGGAGAAGATATTCACCAACCCCGCAACAGACAAAGGTCTGATCTCCAAAATATATAGAGAACTCAAGAAACTAGACTTTAAAATGCTAATTAACACAATTAAAAAATTGGGCACTGAACTGAACAAAGAATTCTCAACAGAAGAAGTTCAAATGGCCCAAAGACACTTATGGTCATGCTTAACCTCCTTAGCGATCAGGGAAATGCAAATCAAAACAACTTTGAGATATCATCTTACACCTGTCAGAATGGCTAAAATCAAAACATCAATGATAGCCTTTGCTGGAGAGGCTGTGGAGGAAGGGGTACCCTCATCCATTGTTGGTGGGAATGCAATCTTGTGCAACCACTTTGGAAATCAATGTTTCGGTTTCTCAGGAAATTCGGGATCAACCTACCCCTGGACCCAGCAATACCACTCCTGGGAATATACCCAAGAGATGCCCTATCATATGACAAAAGCATTTGTTCAACTATGTTCATAGGAGTATTATTTGTAATAGCCAGAACTTGGAAACAACCTAGATGCCCTTCAATGAAAGAATGGGTGAAGAAAGTGTGGAATATGTACACATTAGAGTACTACGCTGAGGTAAAAAACAATGACTTCTTGAATTTTGCATGCAAATGGATGGAAATAGAAAACACTATCCTGAGTGAGGTAACCCAGACCCAAAAAGAGGAACATGGGATGTACTCACTCATAATTGGTTTCTAGCCATAAATAACGGTCACGGAGTCTATAATTGGTGAACCTAAAGAAGCTAAATAAGAAGGTGAACCCAAGGAAAAACATATAGTTATCCTCTTGGCTAAGGGAAGTAGACAAAATTGCTGGGGAGAAAATTGAGATCTTGGGGGTGGGGTGGGATGGGGGTAAGGGGAGATGGGGAGAGAAAAGTGGGAAGGGGAGGATGGGGGGAACTTGGGGAAACAGGATGATTCGGATAAAGGAAGGTTGGACAGGGAAGCACAATTCTTAGTTAAGGGAGCTACCTTAGGGTTGGCAAGAGTGGCTCCCAGGAGCCCAAGGCGATGTCCCCAGTTAGTTCCTTGGGCAGCTGAGGATAGGGAACCTGAAATGACCCTATCCTATAGCAATACTGACGAATATCTTGCATATCATCATCTGGTGATGGATGGAGATAGAGACAGAGACCCACACTGGAGCACTGGACTGAGCTCCCAGTTTCCCAATGAGGAGCAGAAGGAGGGAGAACATGAGCAAAGTCAGGACCACAAGGGGTGCACCCACCCATGAAGACAGTGGGGCTGATCTATTGTGAGCTCACCAAGGCCAGCTGGACTGTGACTGAAAAAGCATGGGATAGAACCGGACTCTCTGAATATGGTGGACAATGAGGGCTGCTGAGAAACCAAGGACAATGGCACTGGGTTTTGATCCTATTTCATGTTCTGGCTTTGTGGGAGCCTAGACATTTTGGATGTTCACCTTCCTAGACCAGGATGGAGGGGGGAGAACTTTGGACTTTCCACAGGGCAGGAACCCTGACTGCTCTTCAGACTGGAGAGGGAAGGGGAGAGGAGTGGGGGGAGGGGGAGAGGAGTGGGAGGAGGGGGAGGGAAATGGGAGGCTGGGAGGAGGCAGAAATTTTTTTCTTTCAATAAAAACATTTTAAAAAAATTAAAAAAAGAAACCTAATGTGTGACTAATTGACAAGAAAGTTGCAAGTAAGAAGTCACTGTAATGATGAAGGGAGAGGCCTACATTGTCCAATACTTCTTGACTTTTTGGGTGACATATTAAAAGGAAAACATAAAGATTCCAATTCATAGGGACTAGATAAATAATTTGTTATGGAAAGCACAGTAATATTAAGATCAGCAAAGATAAGAGAGAAAAGGCATTAAGAATTGTGGGTCAGGTGATATAACTCAAAATATCTTGGACCTCAGATTCTCTAAAGAATCAGAATAAAGCAGGGAGTGACTGACTGACAGAATGAACACGAAGTTATGGTTAGGGACAAGGATAAAGAATTGTAGAGTTTTTTTTTTGGATAAAAATTTCACCACATTTTTATATTTCCTTGTCTGGTGTCACTTATCTACTTCTCCATTTGTGGGTAGAACATCTGATGTCCATTAGAATACGCTAGATAAATTTGACTAAGATAAGAGATCTTCTCATTTAGTGTTGTATGCTGTGGGACATCTGACATCTATCCATGACCTTCTTGAAGGCAGCCTTCACATCCTTGTTTCTTAGACTATAGATTAAAGGGTTCAGCATAGGAATGACCACAGTGTAGAAGACAGACACAATTTTGTCTTCTTCCAGGGATTTTCTTGAACCATTCCGTATATACATGAAAATGAGGGTCCCAAATAAAAGAGCCACAGCAGTGAGGTGGGAGACACATGTAGAGAAAGTCTTGACCCTTCCAACTGAAGACTTCATCCTCATGACAGCCTTGATGATAAACAGGTAGGAAATGAGTATGATCAAGGCATTGGCCAAAATTACAAAATTCCCAAAGAAGACAATGATAATCTCAGCATTTGTTGTATCACTGCAGGCCAGTTTCAGCAGAGGTGGGAGGTCACAAAAGAAGAAATTGATTTGATTATTTTCACAAAAGGAGAGGGAGAAGGTACATGTGGAACGCAGGATGGCCCCAGACACTCCACAGACATAGGCTCCTGCTACCAAACTCCAGCATCTTTGAGGGTTCATAGCCACAGTGTATAGTAGTGGGTTGCTAATAGCAACATAGCGATCATAGGCCATTGCAGACAGTAGGAAGCACTCTGTACCTGCACAGATGGTGAAGAAGAAGAACTGGGTAGCACACTGACCATAGGAGATGACTGTTTTGCCTGTAGCGAGTGTGGCTAGGATCTGAGGGGTGATGACCGAGGTATAGCAAGCATCCAATACAGAGAGATGGCTCAGGAAAAAATACATGGGGGTGTGAAGTTGAACATCTACCTGGATGAGAAGAACCATGCCCAAGTTCCCCAGAATGGTGACAAGATAGAATCCGATAAACACCAGAAAGAGGGGAATCTTCCACTCAGGGTGGTCAGTAAAGCCAATTAGAATGAATTCAGTTACTGTAGTGAGATTATTCTTGGCCATGGATTCAACGTTGGCAGTTTCTTTATCAGAAGTTAAGAGTGAATTGTAAAGAAGCCAGAATCAAAGCACAGAATTTTTTTCTTAGTGATGGAAGTCTTAATTTTATAAAATGTATTTGTTCTTTAAAACTTCTCTTTCTGATTAATTTTGGTGTAAATTTGAAATGTTCTGTAAAGAAGATATGTACATTCTTCTCAGGTTTAAAATCACCAAGGTGTCTGTTCTCACCCTAGAACTAGATGACCATCTGGTTCACATGTGAACCTCCGTTCACCAACAAGTCAACACATTAATTCTCATTTTGAGCCTGGATTCTGTTACTTTGTACAATTTGTGCAGTGACCTCTAGACATTTGTAAGACTTACTGAATTGTGGAAATGAACAGCCTGCTCTTCATGTAGACTAATTCCTTACTGCACACATTCATGATTTTTTCTTATTACCTGACTACTCAGCAAGACAAATGGTCTATACAGATAGTACTAATAACTAAAAGTTTTTCATTTGATCTTAGTCTTTATCACTCCAAATCAGAAAGCATCATCTTTAATATATTAAACTTCACTTTTTGCAGTATTTATTACACCATATGCACAAGTACATTCAAACTTGTAGTCATCTTTTATTTCATGTCCTTTGGTCAAGTTTTCTAACTCCTTTGTGTCCTAATTCCTTTTGATGGTAACTTACTTAGCTTACAAAATAATTGGTTTTACTACAGAATATATGTGTATATCATGGTATCTTATTCTTATTTTCATGATTCCCTTACTCCACTCTGTCCCTCTTCTCCATTCCCCATATTTTTCTGTCCTCATTATTCCTTCAAATCTTCAAATAGTCTCCATTCATACCTTCATGGCAGGCATACACACTTAAATCTAGATTCTTTATATTAAGGAAAACTACTTATCTTTTACCACATTACTTGTTCTTGTTCCTCCTAGATTTCTTAGTCATATCTCCCATCTACTACTTTGCTATTAACTCTAAATATATATAAATATGAATTTTAAATATCTAAATAAATATATCTAAGTCGATGTTTCTGGGCCTTGGTTTCTTATCCCTAACATGAACAAAGCATACTTGTAACATTAGGGTATATAAAATAGTTTTCTGCTTGCAAATAGAGAAGAGTTGTTCCCAGCATATAGAAAGAGCTGAGTAATATAAGCTTTCTGCCAGTATTATCATCAACTTTAGTTAGCATAATACATTCATTTCTATTTTTATATATATTTGCTTTTTCTCTGTACATGCATGCATATCTTTATGTCAATAATTGATAAATTTGTTCTTTCACTAAATACAGTAAGGAAATTCCTCCCACTTCTTCTTTATTCAGCCCCATTGAAAATCTTCTTTATTTTATAGCATTTATGTAACAGTGCTCATTAGTGTAGGTAAATCTTCTATACTTTGACTATGGGCTTGGTTTTAAAAATTTTAAATGGTGTTTCCATCACATGATTGCATATATGACTTCTGCCAAAGATGAAATTGTATATTTGGAGGTATAGAGAAGGATTTGTCACTAAGCTTCTGTTGTTTCTAGAAGAAGCTTTCAAACATAGAGTAAAATGTAAGGCTGGAGCGATGGCTCAGCCGCTAAAGGCTAGGCTCACAACCAAAAATATAACAGTAAAATGTGATGTTCTTTTTCCTGTTCTGTACTGATTGCTCAAGGAGATTATATTTCTGTATGTTAAGCCATGGCATTTTTTTTCCATGCCTAAAATTCCTTGTTGCCATATGGTCTAAATCTGGCTTGCATCATCACATCGTCTGCTCTTTGTTGATCATTTTTCTACTGTAGCTAGGATTGTCATGAAAGTACCTCATCTTTAAGTGGCCACAGGGAGCTTTTTTTTTTTAAAGAAAACCAATACACTTATATTTTATTTCTTGAAAGATATTACTATCATTCACCTTCTACTTGCAATATTTTATAGATTCATGACATTAATCTTACTGGAAAGGTTTATAGTCTTATATTTGGGTGAGAAAATAAAGCCAGATAAACTATTTGTAACCTCATGAATGATCTGCAATTTACAGCTAAGACCTTTACCTTCTCTATCCTTTGCTGATTCATTTGAACCATTTGATTAGCCTCCTCATTCCATACCAACTACTTCAGGTTTGAAATTCCTAACATGGAGTCCTTAAATGTACAACCAAGACTATAATTATCTAAATTAGATCATTAAAAATTCTTTTTCCATTAGTATAACCAAGAGTTTTATTTCTGTGGAATGGATCTTTCACGTGAAAAATATAATCTACACAATTAAAACTCAATAACGCATTGTAGTGCATTCATTTTCATACATTTTAACATCTGTAAACATTTGTGCTTGTGTATATACCTTGTGACAAATTTTAATATTGTTCTTATGTTGCTAATGAAAAGAATGATACCCAGAGAAGTTAATGGCTATTCAAAGTTCAAAGAAATAGTACTGTAGATCTGAGACTAGCAGAGAATCCTGTGTCTTTGAGAAGGTCCCATTGTATCTACCTGTTTGACCACAAGAATGACTTCCACTAGGAGCTGAACTTGAAATGAGGCTCACCAAGTCTGTCCTTCTGTAATATCATAATGGTCTCATCAATTCTAATACTTGAAGAACAAATGAGGCAAACTTCTACTGAAGGCTTGGTGGAAGCTGCTCTTGAGTACAGAACTCCTTTGAGCTCTAATCTCCTGTTTCTATAGGGAGGGCAACTCTGCCATACCACAAATGACATTGCTTTCCAGCTTATTCCCTCCACCCCCTGAAGCAGCAGTGACCAGAAATGAGCCAGTTTTTTTGTAAGACCCTCTTGCTGTTACTTAGGCTCCGTGGTTGTGGTCTCTAGGTATTAATTCACTGAACAAACCTGAGAAGTCTACTTTCTTTCCTTGGGCTTCACTTTCCAAATTTTTCATTGTAAATGTTAGATATAGATTCTATTATCATTAAAGGAATTTTGTTTCTCACAAGTCATGATTTCTATGGTGAGGAATTCTTGCTGAGGCTCTTGAAAAGATTTTTTTTTATTATTTATACTATTCAAACATACACACTTATCAGCTAATAATTACTGTATTTAGGAAGAACACATGCTTGGTCTACAATGATTTATAGTTATTTAACCTTTATATTGCTGAGCCTTATCAAATTTAAATGACTTTCTACTTCCAAATAACAGCCATTCTTGGTCAAGGCAAGGCTTGTCTTTATTTTACAAAATATTGTCTGTCTTTTTCCTTACAGTCTGACTATTGCCCTTATCCTGATGGGTATCCACTCTACATTAGTTAATAGATACATCCCTCCATGAATATTCCTTTTATATTTACGTAGAAACATATATATTTAAAATATTAGTTGGGTCCTTAAGATTATGCATCCATCATTATGATACAATTCCCCTCATTTAATTTTCTATATAAATCTATTTTTGTGAATTATATATGCTGTGCAAAAACCTGGTTAATTACTTGCAATTTTATTATAGTCTTCTCTACTATGCTTATGGAATTTTTGACTTATCCATATTGATAAAGATGTTTTATCTGCATGTTATAATTTTAAGCAGTTATCTATTTTTACTAAGAAGAAATTAAACCCCTGTGTGTCTAAGATATGCCAGGGAGGTCCAAGTGCGTTGATGTAAATTCTGTCTCCTTTGATATATATTTGTTTCATCTCTCTATGTACCTCATAGAATCTTTTTACTTTAAAAAATAAATTTATATGCAGTTAGTTAGATATTTTTCACTTTTAAAACAGATAAAAGATAAATTTGAACACTTTTCTGAGTGATCTATTATAAAATTGCCAAAGCCCACTTTCTGTCTTTTGGCTGAATTCTGGTATCCCTGTGATGAACAGATAGGTACTCAAAGTTCCTCAATAGAAACTTAGTGACAACAGATTGGGTGTCTAACACTGGGACAGTTACCCCTCCCTGCACCAGATCTACCTTTACCTCTCCCCACCTATGCATGCTGAAACTAGATATGATTATTTTATGGACAAATTCTAGAGATGTCAAGGAACTTGCCTATTTGAACCCAGAACTTTCTAACTCCAAATCCTGTATTATATACACCAAATTATCTTGTTATTTTAGGAGAATAAAATGTCCCATCTTGCAGATTAAAGCCTGAATCTTTATTAAAATCCTCCTCTAAGATCATCAAGCACATAACTTTTATGGAAGAACGTTATCAAAGTTGATTTTTAGATTTTTCTATAGCACATGTCTTTTTCTTTTGTCCTATTTTACCATGTTTCCTTTGTTATGTTCTTATTGAAATTGTTCAGCTAATAAGAACCTCAATTTTAAAAATCAAATGATAATATGGTAATGATAAAAACAAGACTTTTACATAACATGGTAGAGCTTGCTTATTTCATAAAACAACTCCTAAGCGATTTTAAAGACGGAAAACATTTCAGAGCAGTCTTATGAAAGGCAGTTTCATACAATGTTATCCTGGAAGAGTTGTTAGATACTGTCATCTTGGAATGAGCCCCGATGAGAGAGATGCAATATATTTCTAAAATTTCTAAACCCAGGACAGCTTAAAAAGGGGAAGGTTTATGGCTAATGAACATTTTAGGTTATAACACTTTTGGGCTTAATATATCATCTGTATTATGTACCACAGAAAACTGTGTGATCTCTGGGGAGATAGGGAAAGAGAAAGCTCTTATCCAAGAACTCTTCAGGGAATAAATGATTCTCATTTCTTGTACTTATTTTGACTTGCAGCCCTCTCTCAACTTTTTCTTTTTATTCTGAAGATTGAGTCTCTTTGGGGATAATGAAAGAGTTCAACAGTGTTAATGTTCTTCACCTTACTGGAATTGGTGTCTCAAAATGTAATTACCTAAGCACTAAGATCTTGCTTTGAAACAAGAAGATTCTAAACATTGCAAAAGTATTATTTCAACTTCACAACAAAATTAAGCTTGCAACATTTGTTCTTATTTTAAAGAATCCAAGTTTTCTTTAAATGTTAAATGCCTTGCTTGAGATTTCACAGGTTAAAAAAAAAGATGTTTATTGTTTACCTGGTCCCCTGACTGCAGTTGCACTTGTAGACCATGTTGTTTCCCCACAGTTTTTAGGTGTTTATTGATCAGCTGCTTTTATGATGTGACACATTCTGCTCCCATTGTCTTATATAATCCATATGGCTCTACTGAAAAATTGTTATTTTGATACGGAGGGGACTAGGACTCTGACTAGTACATAGTAACTTGTCCAAGATCATATCAATAGTCAATGAAAATTCCAGAGTTTCAGTTAGGTCAATTTCTTTGTAAAGACATAGTTATACTGAATGTGGATAGTTTCCTTTTTAGTACAAATATAGTTGGTATGGTTATCCACAAAGGAATCTATTGTGTAAGCTCTATAGTTTAGTATACATTTTCATTCCTATAGAAGAATATTTCTGGAGAATTATTAGGTGACAAATAAGCAGTCTACATAAAAAGGTAAAGAGGGATGCTTCAATAAAAGTGAAACATTCTTACCTAGGTGTCCGAAACAGAACCTGAACTTTCTGGATAGACATGGCATTAGGTGACGACATACTCCAATGGCAAAGGCCAGATTTTCTGTACAGTTACGTTTGCTTGTTTGTGTAGATCTTTCTTTGGAGCAGTATCTTCTCAGGATTTTCAGAGGTGAGGTAATTATGTCATAAATACCTGGTGGAATAAACCATCTGAATTCATTGAGTGTGCAATTAAACTAACACACTTTTGCTTAAACATTTTGTAGGAAACAAGTAAATTGTACAAATGTCCAACCTAACTCATGTATTTATTTTCCTTACATGACAATCTGGCTGGTATATAAAATGCTTTGGGAGATGATCTAGTGGGAGTAATGCAATGGAAAAGAACTCCCTGGATCATGATTCAGCTCTAGGGACAGCCCAGACTCCTGGGAAAAGCCATCCCTGTAGAGAGAACACACTTCAGAAGAGACAAGACTCATTATTTCATCGTCTCCACACATCTTCTGGGGTAAAAGGAAACATTTAGGGATTGAGTGGTTACTCCTAAGCTGTTCACTCTCAGAACTCCATGCAGCTCCTACATGGAGTGAACAAGTTTTTGATCACTGGCCATCATATTCTGTCTGAAGTTAGTCAGGGATAATGGTGGAATTGTAATTCAGATGTGTGGATTTTTAAAGAAGTTAATGGATCGGTAGGATTAACATAGTAAAAGTGGTGATCTTAACACAATCTACAGATTTAATATAATTCCCATCAAATTTCCAACAGACTTCTTTACATATATTGAAAGAAAAATACTTAATTTTATGCAAAACCAAAAAAACTTAGGAGAGCTAAAACAATCATGTACAATAAAATAAATTCTTGAGTTATTACTATCCAATTTCATGCTATACTAAAGATCTATAGAGTGATAAAAATAGCACAATATTGGCATAAAACCAGACAAAATAATCAATGGAATTGAATTTATATGGAAGGTCCATATAAATCTACACACCTATGGATATCTTATTTTTGATAAAGAAGTCAGAAATACACAATAAAAATCTTCAACAAATGATGCAGGTCTAAGTGGATGTCAGCATGCACAATAATGCAACTATATCTATTATCCTGCACAGAAAGTCCAAATGGATCAAAGCCTTCAACACAAAACCGAATGTAATAGTCAAGAAAGTAGGAATAGACTTGAATGCATTGGCAAAAGAGACAATTCCCTGAACACTGATAGCATAGGCACTAAAATTAGCAATCAATAAATGAGACCTCATGAAACTGAAAAGCTTCTGTATAAAAAAAATACCATCAATAGTACAAAATGGAAGCCCACAGAATGAGAAAAAGATTATCATTAACTCTACATCAGGTAGATGACTGATATCCAAAAAGTTAAAAAGTTATAAAGTACTCATGAAATCTAGACTTCAAAACCACCAAATTAGCTAATTTCAAAGTGTGGTAAAGATCTAAATAGATAATTGCCAACAGAAAAATAACAAATGGATGGGAAACTCTTATAGTCATATGAGGATAGCATCATGGTGGACTTATGAGGTCATGACCTGCTGTAAAAGTGGAATACCTGAATTAATATTTATGCAGTCTCAGAAATACATGTTTCTGGGAAGGATATTATAAGGTACTATAAAAAGGTAACCAGCCATTAAGGCTGTATATAAACCCCAAACAACTAGCAAACCTTCAGATGTACCAAAGGCCCTATCTTTGAAATGGTTAACTGAGGAACCAATATGGGTTAAACAACGACCTTTAACAGAAGAGAAACTGCAGGCTTTAGAACATCTGGTACAGAAACAACTAGATGCTTACCATATTGAAGAATCAACCAGTCCTTCGAATCCTCCGTATTTGATGTTAAAAAGACATCTGGAAATTGGAGAATGATGATAGATCTAAGTTATCAATTAAGTAATTCAACCTTTGGGCCCTCTAAATCTGGAATCCCTTTGCCTTCCTTATTACCTAAAGGATAGCTTCTTATAATTATTGATTTAAAAGACTGTTTCTTCACTATACCTTTATAAGAAACGGTTAAAGAGAAATTTGCCTTCAAAGTACCTAATTATAATAATTCTCAGGCTACAATGAGATATCAATAAACCATCTGCCCACAGGAAATGCTCAATAGCCCCACCCTGTACCAATACTTTGTAAGTCAGTCATTTGAAATAATATGTAAGCAATTTCTTGAATCTATAATTTACCATTATATAGATGACATTTTGCTATTTGATCTAATGTAGTTACTCAGGAAAGAATGTTTGAAGAAGTAAGGAAAAATTTTCTAAATGGGGATTGCAAATTATTCCTGAATATATACAAAAAGGAGATTCTATCAATTACCTACATTATAAAATAGGTTTACAGAAAATTAGAACACAAAAAGTGCAAATTAGGAGAGACAAATTGTGAACTCTTAATGACTTTCAGTGATTGTTAGTAGACATTTCCAATCTACAACCTGCTAGTGGGATAATGCCTGATCTAATAATTTATTTGATCAAAACTTAGATGGTGAAAAAAACTTAAATAGTACCAGGAAATTAACAACTGAAACTGAAAAAGTATTAACTGTGGTTAAAGGGAAATTATAGAAGGTCATGTGGATCAAGTGGATCCAAATCTTAATTGCCATCCTAGTCATCCTGTCTTCCAGAATTTCCCCTACAGGAATTTTAAGGCAAAGGGAGATATTATCTTAGAATAAATCTTCTTACCACAGAAACTGAGTAAAATATTAAAAACTTATGTGATAAAGTGGTCTGAATTATAAAAGGAAAATTGAGATTTTGTCAACTGGCAGGAATAGACCCAGCAGAGATTATAGTGCCTTTTACTATTGATAAAGTTTTAAAAAATGGGAAGACAATAAACCCTGGCAAAGAGCTTATGCTAATTTTAAGGAGAGATTAATATTAATTTTCCCAAAAGTGATGGAATTAACCTCATAAAGAGAACTGCTTGGATCTTTCCCTGCATTGTAGGTTAAACAGCAATAACTGGAGCCCATACATTCTATACTAATGTAAATAAATCAGGAAAGACAGATTCCAAACCAGAAGATTTAAGCAAGGTGGATCAAAGCCATCATAATTCTTCCAAAACTCAGAATTATATGCTATTTTCATGGTACTAAGAAATTTTAAAGAACCTCTCAATATAGTTACTGATTCACAATATGCAGAAACAGTTGTTTTGCATATTGAAACCAATGAATTTATGCCAAATGATACAGAATTGACTTCATTATTCATTCAGGTTCAATATCTAATCAGGAATAGGCTCTGTCTTATATATATAATACACATTTGATCCCATATGTGTCTGCCAGGTCCTCTAGCACAAGGTAATGTATAAATTTATTCATTATTGTTTGGAAATGTGCTGAAGTCCTCAGAATTTCATAAAAAAAGATCGTGTCAATAGCAAAGGTTTTAAGAAAGAGTTTTCTATTACATGGCAACAAGCTAAGGATATGTCCTACTTTCTTTTCTATACCCAAACAATGCTATCTGCAGGTCACAACCCAAAGGTTACTCTAAGGAATGAAATCTGGCAGATGTGTGTATTCCAATATATGGAATTTGGAAAATTAAAATAAGTACATCACACATTGATACTTTTTCTTGGCAAGCTCAGAAAAGACTGATTCAGTAATCACACATTTATTAAAACTTATGGCTATCATAGGTATACCTGTACAGATAAAGACAGATAATAGTCAGTATCTAGAAAAATTAAACAGAATTTTTATTTATTATAATATAAAGCATTTTACAGGTATACCAAATAATGCTATAGGTCAGGCAGTTATAGAAAGATCAAATAAAATTATAAAGAATATGCTATAGGAGTTCTTTGGTAGAGTTTTTGGGGTCGCTTACGTACACTATCATATCATCTGCAAATAATGAAAGTTTGACTTCTTCTTTTCCAATTCGAATCCCCTTGATCTCCTTATGCTGTCTTATTGCTATTGCTAGAACTTCAAGCACTATATTGAAGAGGTATGGAGAGAGTGGACAGCCTTGTCTTGTTCCAGATTTAGTGGGATGGCTTTGAGTTTCTCTCCATTTAATTTAATGTTAGCTGTTGGCTTGCTGTATATTGCTTTTATTATATTTAGGAATGAACCTTGTATCCCTAGTCTCTCCAAGACCTTTATCATAAAGATGTGTTGAATTTCACCCCACCCCAGGATCCAGCAATACCACTCTTGGGAATATACCCAAGAGATGCTCTATCATACTACAAAAGCATTTGTTCAACTATGTTCATAGCAGCATTATTTGTAATAGCCAGAACATGGAAACAACCTAGATGCACCTGAATGGAAGAATGGATAAAAAAAAGTGTGGAATATGTACACATTAGAATATTACTCAGGGGTAAAAGGCAATGACACCTTGAATTTTGTATGCAAATGGATGGAAATAGAAAACACTTTTTTCTCACCATCTCCCCTTACCCCCACCCCACCCCCACCCCCAAGTTTCCAATTTTTGCCTGGCAATCTTGTCTCCTTTCAATATCCAGGAGGATAACTGTATGTTTTTCTTTGGGTTCACCTTCTTATTTAGCTTTTCTGAGGGAGGTAACCTAGACCCAAAAAGACAAATATGGTATGTACTCACTCATAAGTGGATTTTAGCTATAAATAGAGGACATTGAGCCTATAATCCATGATCCCAGAAAAGCTAAATAAGGTCCAAATGAGGCGCAGAAGGAGGGAGAACATGAGCAAGGAAGTCAGGACCGCGAGGGGTGCGCCCACCCACTCAGACGGTGGAGCTGGATCTACTGGGTGCTCACCAAAGCAAGCTGGACTGGGACTGATGGAACATGTGATCAAACCGGACTCCCTGAACGTGTCAGACAAGGAGGGCTGACTGAGAAGCCAAGCACAATGGCAATGGGTTTTGATCCTACTGCATGTGCTGGCTGTGTGGGAGCCTAGTCTGTTTGGATACTCACCTTCCTAGACCTGGATGGAGGGGGGAGGACCTTGGACTTCCCGCAGGGCAGGGAACCCTGACTGCTCTTTGGACTGGAGAAGAAGGGGGAGGGGAATTAGGGGAGGGGGAGGGAAATGGGAAGGAGGTGGAAATTTTTAAGTAAAAATAAATAAAAATAAAAACTAATATGCTAAACAAGCAGAAAGGAATGATAAATACTCCCAGAAATATAATGCATAATGCTTTATTAACCTTAAATTTTCATAATGCTAATGAGAAAGGAACAAAGGCAACAGAGAGACATTTTATAATAGAAAAAAACTTCTGAATTAAATCAGCTGGTGTATTTCAAAGTTGTGCTTACAACAGAATGGAAACCAAGAAATGTGTTATGTTGGATAAGGGGTTTCACCTTCTTCCCTTTGACTGTTGACAGTGCATGTAGAATGGGGTTATTACTGTAAAGTAACTTTTTTACTTTATATTTTGAACATCACTGAAGTTCCTTATATTAAATAAATTCCATCCATTGAACAAAGCAATAAAAGGCAGTGTATAGTGTAGTGGTTACAGGCATCAAAATCTAGGTCCCATGATTCCAATCTCAGTAACACTATTTTTTTAAAAAATAGTTCTTTCATGGTATGAGAAAGCTGTATGTATGTATGTATGTATGTACACCATGTGTGTAGAGTACCCTTTGAGGTGAGAGGAGGGAGTCAATTCAGGAACAATGTGAGTTCTGAGTCTTCCAGAAGAACAGCTAGTACTCTACAATGCTGGGCAGTTCTTGACCCTTTCAGCTCTTCTGTTTACTATTAATGAGTGTTCCATCACTCTGACTTTCATGTCATTTATTTGTAGAATATTATGGTGGTAGCAGCGGCCTTATGGGATTTTTGTCATAACTTGCCAATTCAAGTATAAATTAAAATAATATAATATGTCAGTATGATCCCATATATATAATATTAGATTATATGGTATAATAATTAAATATTAGTTGAATAAACGAGTAAGCAAGTTACTAGGTTTTTCCACAGACAAATTATTTCATTTGTGTCTCATAAATGAGATTGACCAGGGTAAATCATTTTAGATTTCTGACACGTTCTCAGAAAACAGAACACAGAAGAATATCCCTCTTCCCCAAAATGAGACTGAGTCATGCTAAAGCTTTGGATGGGATGAAGACTGGGTGGAGAAGTATTAAGAATGACAACGTAGGGGACATTTCTTGAAGGTGTCTTTCCTCTGAGAGTTGACAGATTCCTAATTAGAAGCTTAGGGCCTGATTAGAAATTCCATTCAATGGCAATCCCTTAGCCTCAGCCTTCTAATTGCCTTGTTGGGATGAAGGATCTAGGCCAGAATAGGGCAGAGGTCCCACACCAATTAGCAGGTGCTTCTGATATGCTGGGGCTGCAGATGACACAGATGCCTATTTTTTCAGTCACTCAAAAGCCCAGTTAGACACCACATATTTCCCACATTCCTATAGCTTTCTGTATTTGGGAGGGACCTTTGGTCTTGCTGAAGGTGAGTGTCACTGTAACTGTTCAGAGAAAGTGAATGGCAGTCAAGATTTCAAATGTAGTAGACTACCTGAGTCTCACTTTCTTTTCACCTTAAACAGACCTTTCTTTTTTGTTCTTTGCAATGTACTGTCAAAAATAAGCATAATCTCCTTGTCCCTTGCAAGTATGCATGGTACTGAGCATTTTTGACTCCCATCTATAGATAAAAAGTGCTTTAATACATAGCTTTGCTTATCGTTTATAGTGTCAGAAGATCTGAGGTTTTCCTTACACAGAAAAATGGTGAAGCTATTGGTCTCAACATTGAAAAGAGAAGTGGTGAGTCTAGATAGGTTGCAAGATAAAATGTTTCTTTGGAGAATAATTTTTCTATCCTTAGAATTGTTGGAGTTCCATATATGCTTCTAGTTAGAGAGGGTTACTGTCAATTTAGAAATAGTGATACTAAGCATAATAGGGTTTGTAGTCTGGATGACAGGAAAACTTTAAATCATTTCAGTTTATGAAATTTCCCTCTATGTTTTCCTGGGCTACCAAGGTACAGAGAACTGAGACCTGACCTGTAGAAACTGGCCATGTGGGTGCTGACTGTGACAGAGATGTGGTTAAAGAGTGAAGGTGTCCAAGGCAGAACTAAGGAGGTCTGATGCCTACTTCATGCTATTTCATTTGTCCTATGTAGGAATTCACACCACCACTGTACCTTATTTTTTAATGCCACTTGAAAGTATTTTCTGTCTGCTCCCACCATTTTCTAAGAAATAGAGATGTCGGAAACTCTGGGTTCACAAGCATTGATCTAAGACTCTGAAAAGAGGCACAGCCCAAGCAATGGATGAATGTCCAGGGCTACTGAAGAGCTGGAGTATGATTATGCCAACCATTACCCCTAGCTGATTGTATTTAGGCAAGACCTTCTTCATTTCAAGGCCCCCATTCCTCATCTCCAGGATAGATTGTAATGCACTTCATCTATCAGAAGGCAGGAAGCTGAAACAATGACCTTCAGAAGCTCCTATGTGTTTCAAGATACTAATAGACATGCAATGTAAACCACAGATGGGATGGGGGATCATGATATGGGCAAGCAAAAGGGAAAGATATTTGAGCTCATTATCTATGCAGATGTTATGTGCTACTACTCCAGAACTTATGATAGTGTGGGAAAATGGGGAAGAACCAGGATCTCAAAATGTTACTTTCCTTTCCACCTCTGGTAGGTGGCACCTGTTGAATTGTCTCTGAGGTCTAGTGTATTTCCAGGTGTTTTTATTCCTAGCTCTCATAACTCATTTGCACACAAAGTGATATATTTGCATCTTACCTTCTTCCTCTTAAAATGGACTGCATGAGCAACAGATGAGGTAGCAGGTGCACAGTATTCTAAAATAAGGGGTTGTGGATAATTTGTAGTTTGGGGAAGGGAGGGCTCCCCTCTATGTACCACAGAAATTTGGTTGAGCATGACATCTTTTTCTGAATTCATCTTCAAAAGAGCTCATGGGTTGGATAGTATTAGGACTGTATTATACATCACAAAGATATTATTCAGGGAATGAAGAGACTGTTTGAGATTTGAGCAAGTGAAATAGACCTTTAAAGAATTCTGGTTCCCAAACACTACACTGCTCTCACTTCTTTTTTTTTTCCCTAGGGAAAACCTGATGATAGAAAGTTTTTCCAGTTTTTTTTTATTCAGCTAGAAATGATCATTTTTTTTTTTAAAAAAAAACCACATTTCTAAGGGAAACAGTTATCTCTGTCAGGGTGTTGTATGTGTGCAAACATGTTCATATATATGTGAGTGTGTGTGTTCAGGTGTTCATGCAAATGTGTGCACATGTAGCTGGGACTAGAGATTGGTGTAGGGTATCTTCTTTAATCACTTTTCACCTAATAGTTTTAGATAAAGTCTTTCCTTGAACCTAGAATTCATCAGGCTAGTCTGACTGGCCAGCAAGACACAGTTTTCTTCTGCCTACACTTTCAGAATTGTGATTAGTGGCTTATGGACTTGCACTTGACTTTTATGTGACTCCTGGGGATCTACCCTCATGTCATCATGATTGTGAGACAAGCAGGTTACCCATTGTGTCATCTCCTCATATCTGCACCTCTTGAATGGAGGCCATTTAAATCTCTAGCTTAATCCATTTCAGGATAGTGTAGAGAGTTGTCATAGTTTTCACCCTTTAAAGACCCAAGGTCCTACATATGCACCAACACACTAAGAGGAAGGCAGAGCAAGCTGCCTTATAATCTGTTATCCTTTTCACTTTTATGTCAGCCCAGGCAGATAGTGCCTATTTAGTTATAAAAACAGGGGGAGAATGACAGTCATCTGTATCCATTTGTTCCATTCATTTGCCAGCATTTCCTGAATGCTGTCTGCTACAGACAAAATCAATATATATTTCATTGTATAGTTTCAATTGATAGCACTGGCTATATTACTTCAGACATATCACACAAATGTTTATACCTTACCATTTAAAAATAACCTTAAGTCTGCCATAAAGTACCTAAGTGGGCTATATTAATATTCTTCAGATCCTTACATATCTCATTGTAAGTGTTATTCTGAAGCTGAACTCGGGACACAGAGATAATCTCTTGCAACTGCAAACTTTTAAATTTTATTTTAGAATCATCTTTCTAGACACTTATTTGTTTCACAATAGTCTCCTCATTCCTAATTCCACATCTTTTGCAGCTCTAAGGTCACAAAGCCTGTTAAAGTTTAGTGGACTGTCTCACTTCTGAATACCTATTGTTTACTGAGAGTTAGCAAAGGTTTACGAGAAAGCATTGGCAGTCTCAGAGAGCAAACAATCCTGAATTCCATCTCTTTTAACTTTGGAACAAGTGGAATTATTACATATCATAGGTGTGTGCACCTTTGTATGATAAAGGAAGCTGTGAGGTCTGGTGAGGAGGTTCATTGGATAAAACACCCATTGCTCTAATATAACGACTGGAGCTTAAAGTGGACAGGCATAGTGATCAGTGGCAGTTTTAGAACATTTGGGCAGATGTGAGATCCTGAGGACAAGGTGACTAGTTGGAGAAGCTGGATTTGATGATTTCTGAGTTCAACAAGAGACCCTACCTCCATAAGTAAGGGGGACAGTGACTGCAGAACACATTAGAGAAGAATTTATGGCTTCCAAATGGACCTAAGCAAGTATTCCTGCACCCCCAAATTCATGCCCACAAACATATATGTAAGTACATAGTATGTACATGCAAAACATGAGACTTTGAACCTTGGAAAAACATCAGTAATGTTCCTCCGAGAAGAATAACCCGTTATGGAGATCTTCTATGGGAGGCACAGTAACAGAGGGCTATGGATGGAAAGTATGTGGCCTTGCTTGTGTGATGGAGGGTGGTGGGTTCAAATGGCACAAAGAATTAGTTTCTTCTGTTGCTTTTCTCTAACTCGCAATTCTATGTGTGAGGTTTAAAAATAGGATACTCATCTTCTAGAGTTCTGTTTGTTTACTCTCAGCAATCAAGTTCATCTAAAGTTCCTTTTTCTTTTTCTCCCAAGCTTACATATATTTTTAAATATACTGTAAACCATTTGGAGGTTTCTTTTTCCAGTCTGAATCTTTCCTTACTGTATATATCTATCTTATTTTCTGAGCACATTAGTCTTTAATCTGCAGGATCAATACTGCAGCTTTGAGAGCTGGCTTCACAGTATTCCTTAGCTTCCTGAGAGTCTAGTTTCAAGGTGCAGGCTCAGGCCATGTTTATTGACACACTCTGTGGAGCTTCTAGGTCCATGCCACCACTGAGATGGATACTTCTGACTGCTCATAAATATCACTTAAGTATTTGATGGCAGGGCCTCTTAAAAGAACTGAGAGTTTTGCTACTAATGCTGAGTCAGGAAGCCTCTCTTAAAGGAACCATGTCTCTACTTACCACAAGTAAAAAAAGCCTATTGAGAAAGATGGTTACTAAGAAGCTGTGCTTAACTCTGTTCATGTCTGTCTAGAATTCTTTTTTTTTTTTTAAAAAAAAAGATTTCTCAGGCTTTATGCAGAAACTTCTCCAGAAGTTTGTGCATCACTTGTAGATGGAGGCTTCTGTCCTTCCTGGTCCCACAGCTTGTGTTAATTAAACCTGTTTGGCCTATTAACTCAGCCTTAGTAGTAACTAACTCTTACAACTTAAATTAACCCATAATTCTTGTCTATGTTTAGCTACATGGCTTGGTATTTTTCCTCAGTGAGGCATTCTTATCTTGCTTCCTGTGCTTCTGACTGATGACTGCATCTCTACCTTTCCGTTTCCTAAAATTCTCCTGGTCTGGTTGCCCTACCTATACTTCCTGCCTGGCTACTGGCCAATCATTGTCTTATTAATCAATAAAAGTGACAAAATTTATGGTGTACAAGAACATTATTCCACAGCAGATGACAGAAAACAGAGTCAGATCCCATGGAGCTGGAGTTACAGTCAATTGTAAGTTGCCTGTTGTGATCATTTAGAACAGAACTCAGGTTCTCTGCAAAATCAGTGTGTATTCTTAATCACTGAGCCATTTTTCTGCCCATCTTTATCTTCTTCATAATATATCCTGATATTCTCTGTCTCTAAGAGAGGGCCATATAATTGTAATTTTGATTTAAATTACACACAATTAATTTGTGTAATTGAGATGTAGGGGCTCATATATCACTGCATATGAGTGAAGGTCAGAGGGCAAGACGCAGGACTTGGTTTTCTCTTTTCAATATGTGGATCTTGGGGATTGAACTCCAGTCATCTGGCTTGACACCAAGCATTTTGACCTGTTAAGGTATCTTGCTGGTTTTTTTTTTATTTAAATTTTCAGAAGTTTCTTGTTGTAGCAAGACCTAGATATATCCCAAGTATTTCCGGTTTCTCCCTTGAATACTTATATTTTACATCATATTTGTTTGATTGACTCTTTGTAAGTTGTCTTTATAGAACTCAATAGACAAAGTCTTCTGGCAATGCTCTTACTGGCCTGATACTGATATAGTGAACTATTTTATATTTATTTATTTATCAACACAATTCCCCCAAAATATTTAAGTAGCTTATAAATAAGTACAACATACAGCAAGACAAAATAGATTAAAATGAGTTTTTGGCAAAGACAGAGCATCTGTAGGAAGATATTCAGAACTGGGGCAAGGATGTTCATATGACATTTGTCTTTTAGTTATCATGGAGTAGATGGTCTCAGGTGGGCAAAGATTCTGTGTAAATGGAGACTATTCTTTCATTTTCTGACAATGCTGATCCAAATAATCACAGAAAAACTATATTAATTACAACACTGTTTGTCATATTAGCTGAGAGTCCTTATTAACTAATTCGTACATCTTAGACTAACCAACTTCTATTATTTTATATTTTACCATGAGGCTCATGATTTGTTACCTCTTGCTTCTTGGGCAGCTACATGGCATCTACCTGACTTTGTCTTCTTTCCTCCTCTATCTCTGCTTGGATTTTCTACCGTGCTATATTCTATCCTTCATAGGCCAAAGTAACTTATTTATTAACCAGTGCTAATAAGACATATTCACAGCCTAGAGAGAGAAATCTCAGATCATCTCCCATTTTCTGCCTAACAAAAAGGAGGGTTTGAACTTTAACATAGTAAAATTATATATAATAAAACATGTATCAAACAAAAATTATAGTTATAATATTTCTTTGTGAGTTTAAAGTTTCATATCTACTTTATCTTTTATAATAACTTAGGAAAACTATAACTATCTGTCTTCAACTCCATCAATAACCCAAGAAGTATATAAATAAACAGGAAATACACTGTAAGCATCTTCTAAAATTCTAGAATTAACAGAGATATATCACTGCCTGTACAGTCACCCAAAGTTCTTCTGTAATGTTGAGGCATCCATCTTCAGCCTAAAATACTATAGTTTCTGATAGACTTTTCCATGAAGCAGGAAATTTGAAAGACGGTTTTCCTATATTGGCAGTTTGTAAGTCACTTCCTTCTGTGTCTTGCAGAACATTTGGGAGTTTCCTCTGTGAAGTAGGAACCCTGAGAGACCATCCCATTTCGGGGAAAGTTTAGCAGTTGCTTTTCTGTGGGGCCTGAATGTCTAGTTCATATAGCATACCATTAAGCAGTCCATGCAAGAATGATTTCTTGCCCAAATGACTAGCAAACTCCATAAGGATTCTCTTTGATGCCCATCATCTTCTTGAAGAAATTGGTGCTGCCGGAAGCAGACATGTCTCACTGTCAAGAAAAGTCTAAATTAAAACATTTTAAATGCCACATCCTGTAGGTTTTTGAAAGGTTTGAAGAATAGGTAGCCATCTGAAATATGTCTTTGTACATCTAGAAAACCTATTATTTCTAGTTTGACTATTATAGTTTACTATCCATTAATCCATAATTTTATTAAATGAACATATAATACATTGAATAAGAGTAGAAATATATATACCAAAATTGATTTTAATTTGTATAAATGAACCAAAATCCATAACAATATAAAATATTCATTTCTATATAATACCCCACTTTATATGAAAACAAATATTTATAAATAATCGTTTTTGGAAATTGGGCATTGTTTTCTCCAAACTGCTTCCTGCTGTTTAATGGGCAAAGTACTTTTAGGGTTCATAGAGACTTTTTGGGGGTTCTTGTTCCATCAAAGCACATTAGCCTGAAAGAAATCCATAGGTTCTCATCTTCTGTGAAAATAAAAGCAGAATCTCTTTTCTATAGTAACATATCCTTAGACTCAAATTTTAAAGTCAAGATACTCTAAAATATATATGTTGATCTAGCTCAGTTGGTCAAACATGAGACTCTCAATCTTGGCGTCCTGGTTTTGTGCCCTACATTGGGTACTATTTGTAAACAAAAACTGTTCTTTTGTTTTCTGGCTACCATGACTCAAATAATCACAGAAAACTATATTAATCACAACAATCTTTGACCTATTAATTTTCTTAAGTTTACAAAAGCAAAGAAAACATTTATATTATATAGAATCCCAGATGTGGGGGTGAATCACTTAGACAATGAACATTATTTCACCATTAAGTTAGTTTTTGCCAAACATCAAAGTTTTACTTAATTATTTATCTAAATCCATGTGAAGTCTTTATAAATTCAGATTTCATTTCACCTATACAAAGAGTACAAGTGGAATGTTGTTGGAAGTCCACATTATTGTATTTCAGTTCCCCAAATGATGAGTACAGAAAGACAGAGCCAGGAATCTCCTGATGCTTGACAAGAACCCCATCTGTGTCAAAATTCTAATCTCATAGTCTCTTAATGAGCATTGTAGTCTAGTTCTGGAATGCCTTGATTCATGCATTTCCCTGATTGATAATGATCTGGCATTAAAGATTGAAAATTATTTGGCTTTAATTATTGATAATTATCTGTCAGCAAAAAGATGAGGCAAGTCATTGGGAATAAGAGAACTTGGAAAATATGTGATGATGTTTGCTAGAACAGAAAGTGAGGATCAACCAGCCAAAGTACTCTGAAGGTAAGAGTGTTTGTTCTTTCTGGCTGGCTGTATATTACCTATGTGATTTTTTTCCATAAACACATTAAAAAACAACCTCAAAACCAGTTGTGTACACATACCATCCTTTCATTCAAGACACTGAGGCAGGATGGTGGGAAGTTCAAATCCAGATGGGGTTATGTATAAATTTCTGCTTTTTAAAAAATAAGAAGACACAGAAATAAACCAATGCAAATATATCCACCTGATCTTTTGACATTTTTAAATTGAAAATTGATTTTTTTCATACAATATATTTTGATTACATTTTCCTCTCCTCTAACTTCTTCCACGTCCTTCCAGCCTCCCTTCTCAACCAGGTCCATTCCCTTTCTTCCTTTCTTGCTCATTAAAAAAAACAAACAGGCATCTAAAATAAGAAATACTAAGATTAAATAAAATAAAAAAATCATAATAGGGTAAAATAAACAGAAGAAAAAGAGCTCTCAATGCTCAAGAAATATTTGCAGACCCAGATAGTCACATATTAACGCACAGAAAATTCCCATGGAAATACAAAATTGGAAATCATAATCTATAAGCAAAATACTTGTAAGATAAAATGCCAGGAAAAACATTATAAGGAAAAAAAATCATCCAAAAATGCTATTGAGTTGATTTTGTGTTGGTTGTCTACTACTGGGCATGGGAAATGTCTTTAGGTGTGTTTGTATACCCAGTGAGACACTTTTTTAGAAAACTAATTTTCTTTTGTGATATGTTGTCAAGTGAAGAAATAGCTTCCAGGTTAGGAATGAGAACTTGTCACTTGTCTTTTAGTGCTGGGACCCATGTGCAGGCCCGGTGAGTGTTGCCATCATCTGTGTGAATTCATCAGTGTGTCAGTCCTGTTGGGTTTAGAAGGCCTTGTTTCCTTGTTGTCTTCCTTTCCAACTGGTTCTAAAATCCTTTTGTTTACTCTTCTACAGAGATCCTTGTGATCTGAGGGGAGGTATTTGATGGAAACATCCCATTTAGGATAGAATATTATGAGATCTCTCTCATTCTCTATGCATTGTCCAGTTGTAAGTCTCTGTGTTTCTTCCATTTATATCAGGAAAAATATTTCTCTTGTGATAACTGAATAAGACACTGATATAGAAAAATGTTGCCGGGGGTCATTGTATTGATATATATATATATATATATATATATATATATATATATATATCTCACAACAGCAGTATTTGGTTTTCCTCTAGCTCCATATCCTGTCTGATCTGGGGTTCTTAACTAGTGTCAGGCTTGGGTTCCATTTCATGGAATAGGTCTTCAATCCCATAAGCTAGTGGTTGATTAGCACCACAACTTTTGTCCCTCTATTGCACCAATATATATTATAGGTAAATCACCACTGTAGATCAGAGAGTTTGCAGCTGGGTTGGTGCTTACCTTCTCCTATGGTAGGATGCAGAGTAACTTCCAGTACCACTAACACCAGTTAGTAAGATTTAAGGCTCTAGGTAGGACCCAGATAGACTTCTTTGTGTCCAACAGGCTATGTTGTTGTCTTTGGCAATAGGGCCTTATGAGCCTTACCATCAGTATGTGGAGAACAACCAATTGCCTCGGCAAAAACATGGGTTGGGGGGTTTCATGGGGCCCCTTTGTTCAACAACTCAAGATATAACTCATTACTGGCATGGGATGTTTCATTTGGCAGTAAGAAATGTCTAAGTAGGGCCCCCATATTATTTGTTGATTCAATTTATATTTCTATCATGTATGTACACATTTTAAGAAGCTTCCAATACAGCAAGTTTCTATATGTCCTCTCAATGGTCCTTAGTTTTATTTTTCCCATTCCATATTCTGTCTCTTACCCTTCTCTTTCCTCCACTCTCCATTTAATCCTCCCGTTCCAGTCTTTGATTCCTTTTCATCCATATCTACAGCAAAGCAAAAGAGACATTCCATAGATTGCAGAAAAGCTTTGCTAACTTTAAAGACCATAGGGGATTCATATCTAGAGTTTAAAAAGTTCCCCAACTATTAAACACTCAAAACTGTCATCTAATCAATAAAAATGGCAATGACAGAACAAGCAATTCTCAAAAGAAGAAATACAAAGAGTCAATAAATATATGAAACAGTTCAATATTCTTAGCCATCACAGAAATACAAATTAAAACAACCTAAATTCAGATTCCATCTTACCTGAAAAGAATGACTATCATTAGGGAAATAAATGATAATGAGTCTTGGAAGCACTGGTTTACATTCTCATTATTCTAGAGAATGAGACGAGAGGATAATAATTCAAGGTCTTCTTTACTTGCAAGTGAGCTCAAGGTCAGTCTGGGCATTTAATGAGACTATTTAAAAACTTTTAAAAAAAAGAAGTAAAAAATGAGAATTAGGCTATAATTCAGTGGAAAAGAAAAAACTTGTTTAACATGCATGTGACTCTAGGTTGAATTCTCATTAAACAACAACAATGACAAATACAACAAAGCACTAAAGAATTACTGGTGAGAATCTGAGGAAAGAGGAGCTTTAACACTACTGTTTTAAATGTAAACTAGTCTAGTCACTATGGAAACCATCCCAACACCTCACTGAAACACTAACACTAGAACTGTATTACCAAACAATACTACTTCTGGGTGTGTATCCAAAAAGATTCATGGTAGCATGCCACAGAGACAGTCAGATACCAGTATTTATTGCTGCCGTAATCACAATAGCCAAAACATTGAGCCAGCCTAGATGTCTATCAACAGGTGAGTAAATATGGAAAATATGAGAGATATATACACTAGTGTTTTATTCAGCTATGAAGAGCAAACTTAACCTATTTACATGAGTAATGGTTGATGTTCATGTTTAGAAAGATTAATTAACGTGTTCAAATTGTGAAAGGATTTTAAACCTATATGATTCCATTTATTTCTGAGAAACTTCTTTCTGGCTGAACATGAAGTCACCGAGAAACTGAATGCTAAGTCTCGACTTGCCTGTTTCCAATTAAGAATCATTGTGGGGATGCCTAAATCTCTTTATCTCTATGTTATTCTTCTGTCAAAAGGGGGATTAATACAGCATTATATACTTTACAGGGTTTATAAACCAAGTGAAACCAAACTTGTGAAGTGTTTTCAAATAAGGCTTATTATAGACAACCAAGCAGGTTGTAGTTACTCCAATTAACTTTCAGTGGTAACTTATTATTAACTGTTTTTTTTTTATTTCCCCAGGTGACATTTTCTTTATGGCAGACAATGGCACCAGGGTGACAGAATTTATTCTGATGGGGTTCCAGCTGCAGGCAGAGTTGCAGCTAGGTCTCTTCTTCATGTTTCTGGCTTTTTATCTCATCACCATGGGAGGAAACCTGGGTATGATCATGCTAATTCAGAGTGACCCTCGGCTCCAAACACCCATGTACTTCTTCCTCAGCCATCTGTCCTTCCTGGATATTTGCTACTCTTCTGTTATCGTGCCTCAGCTGCTGGAGACCTTGGGAACTCATAAGATGGTCATCACTTATGAGCGCTGTGCCACCCAGTTCTTCTTCTTCACCTGGTATGCTAGTACTGAGTGCTTCCTTTTGGCTGTCATGGCCTATGACCGCTATGTGGCTGTCTGTTCTCCTCTCCTCTATGCCATGGCCATGACACCACAGACTCGCCTGGGGCTGGTTGCTGCAGCATACTCTGGTGCAATGGTAAATACTGTTGTCCGAACTGGGTGTACCTTTTCCATTTCCTTTTGTAAATCTAACCAGGTTGATTTCTTCTTTTGTGACCTCCCACCCCTGCTAAAGCTTGCCTGTAGTGAGACCAAGTCACGAGAGCAGGTAATCTTTCTGTTGGCTTTCTTGGTCATCGCAACTAGTATTTCAGTGATTCTTATATCCTACCTATTCATCATTTGGGCTATTCTGAAGATTCGTACAGCAGGGGCCAAAGCCAAGACCTTCTCCACTTGTGCATCTCACATGACTGCAGTGGCTCTATTTTTTGGAACACTTATATTCATGTACTTGAAAGGTAACATGGGAAAATCACTCTGGGAAGACAAAATTGTGTCTGTATTCTATACTGTGGTGATCCCTATGCTGAACCCTATGATCTATAGCCTGAGGAACAAGGAAGTGAAGGAGGCTCTGAAGAAAGCTTTCCAAAGAATGAAGGTTTCCCAAGGCGAGTAAGACTTAATCAAACTTCCTCAGTTCAGAAATTTCTGACAGTCCTTTGGGCCTTTGTTTTGACTTCTTAAAATGTTACTCTGTTCTCATAGTTTGACTTATATATTGAAGTGGAAAATAATTTTGGCTTTCAGAACTTTATTAGCTCTGTGATTTTAAGCAAGAAATTCTTTGTATCATTTTATTACACATGAAATTTTTATTGAAGCTAAAGAGATGGCCCAGTAGTTGATAGTACATCTTGTTCATGCAGAGGACTCAAATTCAATGTTAAGTACTAACTTTTATCTACATCTAGATATCCACAGGCTCTTCTGACCTCCACGGACTCTTGTTCTCTCTCTCTCTCTCTCTCTCTCTCTCTCTCTCTCTCTCCCACATACACACATATGATTGCATAATTAAAAATAATATATTTAAGAAGAAATTTTTCTTCTTTGATATGATTGAAAGTCAAGAGATGTTTACCCCAGATCAAGAGAGACAGGATCAATGTCAAGGACATTTACAAATACAAATGTGTTACAAATTGTGAGCTTGATTTTTCATATCAATCTTGGGTATTATTGAATATTTCAATAAGCTACTTTATTCTTTCATATAAAACTTGTTTTTTAAACTTATGATAATCACAAGCACTAGTGTGTTTCTTATGTGATTAAGATAAACTCTTTGGTTATGGATGGTTAAGCAGATATCAGTATTGGACAAAGAGATTGAATCTTCACTCACAAATAATTTAGGTGTTTTTCATGGAGGAATAGAAGTAGCTAAACAAAAGATGGAAGACTTGATGAAAAGGAATTATGATTCAGGAATGCTCAGCTATAGTATATTTGTTTACTTTCCAAGAGGGCATAAAGTCAAGGTGCTGTAAAATAAAGGGAAGAAGCAATGATTGATATTAACTATTGGAAATACGTTGATCTTGATGTATGGTGGAACTAAAACACACAGATATCGTTATACTAATTTTTTCAATCACCAAAGGTCAGATGTTCTATTTTTCTCATCATTATTCAAGGAAAGATGCTTCAATTAATTCAGGTTATTTTATATTCTCTAGTGAGAGCCACCACTATCTTCTCTCATCTTCCCTAGGACTTTTACCTTATTATCAGAAAACAGAGAAGGACAAATCTATCACCTTTTAATGTCTTCCATAATGTGATAGTAATATTACTTGGAAATATTTCCATGGAGACTTTGCAGTCTTGTTCACCATTTCATCAATATAGTCACTATTGTGTAGCAAAGATGATATTTGGCTGGAACATGGTAATAAATAAAATACATAATAAAATTTATAAGGGTTATCCTGAATGGAATTTGAAACATGGGGCATAGTCAAGTATTGTCATGCCAGACCATTATACAGGCAATTAACTTTTAAAGTTTTGGAAAGTGGAAATGAAAAATAATTTAACAAAAATAAGCATCACATGTCATTGTTAAGTGGTGTAGTAAGGCTTTAACATAGTCTGGCTAAAAAAAATTAATCTTCAATTAACTAACATCTAGCAAGAAACCTAAAGAATTACATATGCTATTTTTCTAAGAAGGGGATACTATATCAGATTGGAATAATTATAAATGCAAAATTCTGTGAAATCTGATGCACTGAAGGTAAGCCAAATCACAGGAATCTTAGGGGAAATGGCAGAGGTGAACTCAGGAGAAACCAGGGCACAAACCCTTGCAGGTTTGCTTAAGGGCTTGCAAATTTTATTCCAAGAGCAGGATAGGAAATGATAGTTTCAAATTTTAAAAAACTCCATTTCCTGCAGTTGATTAGGTTGGAAAGGAGGAGACCAATAGTGATGGAAATATGGGAGCAGAGACTCAGCTGTGTAAGAAACAAGTGGAATATTCTAGTACATAATAGTATATGTCTGTGAAATACAGTATGATGCTTCTCAAATTCATCTTAGGAAAGAGAAAACTAACAGGCAAAGGACTATGATGTGAGATTAGGACTGATTCTCAGAAAAATGGTAAAGTTAACAAAATATCTGTCTTTGCAGTTAACTTGTTTCAGGTCTGGTCTTTCCTGGGTCTGTGGACTATACCACCTATCAAAATGGCTATTTAATTAATCTTCTGGTCTATAATAGGCTGCAATAATGAGCTTAAGAAATCATTCATTATAGGGAAATTTTAAATAAAACACATATACAAAATATTAAACTAAGATTTTCTTTCTTAGTGGTAGTGGAAATTAGTTACCTCACTTTCCTCTCAATTTCTACTTGGTAAGTCAAAACCAATTCTGCTTATAGAGGAGTCATTTTATGTAATTAATGTATACTTAGAAAAATATCCAAAATGGACAAACAAACAAATGATTTTCCCAGTATTGCGTAGATGCACAATTGATTCTGGAATACAAAAGGCAGATTAAAATAAGGTTTAATGATTGCAAACATTGCTTTTTTAACAATTTAACTTTATTTTATGTGTATGAACGTTTTGACAGCATGCATATATGGATACCATGTGCATGCAATTCCCAAAAAGGCCAGAAGAGAGCACTGGATTCCTTGGAACTTGAGTGGTAGATTGTGAGCAGCCATGTGGGTTGGAGGAATCGAATCTTGCTCCTCTATAAGAAGAGCAAGTGTTCTTAACTACTGAGCCATCTGTCCAATCCCCAAGGGGCTAACTCATGCATGATGTGTAGCATTTATTGTTCTCTCAGAGATACTCATCAATAAATGAATGAAACTATTGACTGCCTAATCTGTATGAAGTTCTATGCAAAGCTCCTTTATTCTTTTTTTAAAAGTTCCATTTTGAAAATAAAAAATTTTCACTCACTATTTTATTTTATTGCTGTTGTTTAGTCACATTGTGTAACCCAAGTTAGCCTCAAGCTCAAGGTTTTTCTTTTTCAGCCTCCCAGATGCTGGAATTGAAATCACATGCCACCCAGTAGGCCCACCCAGGGAGGATAGGGAGAACTTGGGGGAATGGGATGGTTGGGATAATGGAAGGATGGATATGGGAGCAGGGAAGTATATATCTTAATTAAGGGAGCCATTTTAGGGTTGGCAAGAGCCTTGACTCTAGAGGGGTTCAGAGAGATGTACCCAACTAGGTCCTTGGGCAGCTGAGGAGAGAGAGCCTGAAATGGCCCGATCCTATGGCCATACTAACGAATATCTTGTATATCACCATAGAACCTTCATCTGGAGATGTATGGAGATAGAGACAGAGACCCACATTGGAGCAATGGACTGAGCTCCCAAGGTCCAAATGAGGAGCAGAAGGAGGGAGAACATGAGCAAGGAAGTCAAGACTGAGACGGTGGGGCTGATCTATTAGGAGATCACCAAGGCCAGCTGGACTGGGACTGAAAATACATGGGATAAAACCAGACTCACTGAATATGGTGGATAATGAGGGCTGCTGAGAAGCCAAGGACAATGTCACTGAGTTTTGACCCTACTGCATGTACTGGCTTTGTGGGAGCCTAGCCGCTTTGGATGCTCACCTTCCTAGACCTGGATGGAGGGGGGAGGACCATGGACTTACCACAGGGCAGGGAACCCTGACTGCTCTTTGGACTGGAGAGAGAGGGGAGGGAAGTGGGGCATGGGGAGTGGCAGGGAAGAGGCAGAAATTTTTAATTAAAATCCTACGTAATGTGATGGCTTTGTGGGAGCCTAGCCAGTTTGGATGTTCACCTTCCTAGATATGGACTGAGGGGGGAGGTCCTAGGTCTTACCACAGGGCAGAAAACCCTGACTGCTCTTTGGACTGGAGAGGGAGGGGAAAAGGAGTGGGGGGGAGGGGGAGAAGGGTGGGAGGAGGGGGAGGGAAATGGGAGGCTGGGAGGAGGTGGAAACTTGTTTTTTTTTCTCCTTTTCTCAATAAAAAAAAGTAAAAAAAAATTAATTAAAAAAAAATTTAAAAAAAAAAAGAAAAAAGAAGTAGAAAACAGTCAATGGTTTTGAAATGGCTTTCCTTTCTTTTTCTTTTCTTTTCTTTTATCTTCTTTTCTTTTTATTCTCAACTTCAGAGTTCCACCAAGGTTTCAGGAGGATACATGAGTTTGGTGGTCAGGAAGGGGTCAGTAGCTTGCAGGGTCCGGTGGATGGGGGTGGGTACTGGGGCAGCCTATCTGCAGGTAACTCTCCTGCTGGCTAACTAGAAAAGCCAAGGCAGTTGGGGAAGGGGCTTGGGGTTTTGCCCCACTATGGAGGTCCTAGAGAGTGGGATGTTCTGCCAGGTGGCTGGTCACTCACCTCTTGGTCTTCTCTGCATTGTAGCAAGCTGTGTTTCAGAGTTCCACCAAGGTTGCAGAAGGATAGGCAAGTTTACGGGGCAGGATGAGTCTAATAGCTTGCAGGGTCCAGTGGATGAGGGTGAGTATTGGGGCAGCCTACCTGCAGCTGAAATGATAATATTTAGCTAAAATATTTTTCTCTTGGTCTTCACACAATTGTCTTTGAAAAAAGTGAAGAAAGTAGACCTGCAAACTTTTATTAAAGCTGGCAATGACTAGAGGCTATATGTTTGTGACTACATGCACAAGATCAGCCAAAGAAGAAACCAATCTAAACCCCAGTATAGGTGGAAGAGGGGATTCATGAAGTGCCACCTAGGCTGAGCTACTGTTGGCAACTGATGGCTACAAGAAAGGGAGAGAAATTTTTTTTTGTGCTACAGGCCCTGACAACTACACATGCATCAATAGATGATCTTAAACCCTTGTACACATAGGCAGACCTAAGTAAAAATCACTGTATTTAAAAATAAAATGAAAGCATATGAAGTTTGGAGGGAGAAATGATGGGATATAGAAAGAAGATTGGAGGGGATGGAATAAGGGATGGATTTAATCAAAAAATTATATACATATATAATGTTTTCAAATAATAAAAATATAAATAAAATAAAAATATAAAAATAAAATATTTAATCAATGAAAAACACAAGACTAATACTTTTAACTATAAATTTTTTACACTCTCTCTCTCTGTGTATTTGTATGTATGATTACATATATATTAATTTGAATGAGTATAGATATGGGCCAATTTAACTAGATTGTTATTATAAGAGCAGCAGTTGTTGGAAAATGAAGGCCTATAACCCATATTACTCATGATATTATGCCCTTAAAAGAAGTGTGTGCTTGAAAATTTTCTTTTCTTTGTGGAGTATGAGATTTAGGCTTTGGGACCTGCAACTAGGGGAGAACAGCTGTCTGTTTTCCTCTGTGACGGGTAACAGGTGCCTTGTTAGGAAATCACATAGGCAATAGATGTTGCCCCTCAGAGACTATTTTAACCACTGTGTGGAGATCTCAGAGTTTTGTAACCAAAATTAGCATCTTCTCTTAAAGGTGATTAAAAACATATAAGAAAAGGCTGTTCTCCAACCTTTGGTGACTGAATCTAATATGTAACTGAACTACACTCAAGACAAAGAATGCATCCTGGTTAGATTTAGTAGATTCTGGAAAACACAAAAAAATCTTTGGTATGGCAGATGGTTAGAAGGATTTCAAGAATTATTGGAGGAAGAGTCTATTAAGGCATTATTATGTCCATGCTGATTAATATGGTACTTGCATGAGTGTGTGTGTGTGTGTGTGTGTGTGTGTGTGTGTGTGTGTGTGTGAATGTATGTGAATCTTTCTCAGTCTCGTAACTAAAAGTATAGGAAGAAGCAGAAGTCAGCAAATCTTTTGCAGCTTAGGGCAGTATTGCTACTATTATACCCTTAGGATACTTCTTTACCAGGGAGATGAAATGAAATGATCTTGTTTAGACTAAGGAAAAGTAGTGGATAAAGAGAAAAGAGGGTCAGTGGGGTAAAGCCAAACCTGAAGTCAGATCAAACTAACCAAAACCATTTTTTCTTATTTACCATTATCCCCTGCACTTTAGTCCAGCACTGGTCTAGCTACCAGAAATTTATGTGACAATGCTTTCTAACATCTTCTCTGCCCTGATATACTTATATTCAGTCAAATGACAATCAATTCTCTAGCTTCAAAGCCTCTATCACCATTTGAGCTTTTTGACTTAATGGTGGACATTTTGTCTAAGTAACAGGAATTGGAAGGAATCATGTGAAATCAGTTACACGGTAAGCAGTTTGTAGCATATGTGCAACTTGGTACCTAATGGCAATTAGATCATTTCCTAGCTGTGCTGTCTTGGGCTTGTAGCTTAAGTGAGGTCTTGGCTTTCTCACACACAGAAAGAAGAAAATCCATTTAATGAATCATATCATTAAGAGTAGTCTACCAAAGTTTTTTATTATTGTCAATGTTGTTCTAATTAAAATGTATATCTTTTTGTGAAAATCAACAATTTATTTCAGTTAAGTAGCACATTTTAAGGTAATAGATAGAGGTATAAAACCTAGAAAGAACTTATGACAATCACTAATATTTTCATCAGTTGTACTGAATTCACATGTTTAGGACATGTTCTGATTTTGCAACTGGAGTTTTAACACAATGTTGTTCTCTTTTCAAGGTGTATCACATATTATTTAATAACTTCATTCTATAAAGTATATTAATCCTTTCCTGAGTGATGAACTCCCTGGGGACATTTACTGTCTTGAGAAGGAATAATGAAAGGAGGTTTCTTGTAAGGCCTATGATTTGATAAATAATTTGAAGGTAGTGTAAGCGCTGGGGAGGACCCTGAGATCAGGAAAGGTGTTCTTTCTAGGCAGAAGTGATATTCTGCCTGAAGCACAGAGACATGCGGGAATGGAGGAGTATCAACTCTGTGAACGATTCAGTACATCTGGGAAAATTTGGGGAGAGTGAGGTGTCACTATGTGTGTTATGACTGGGAAGTAAATTGTGTACGTAAGAAAATAAGTAGGGGAAATAATTTAGATAATCCCAGCACATTAAGGATGCTAACTAATTTTCTGCTCTTTAAAGGGTTCATGACCTAGATTTTTGTCTAATGGGTGAGACATGATCAAAATAAAATCTTGGAAATAACAAGATTTTAATTGATATTAAATTTAAAAATTGGCAATAACTGGTAAAAAGTTACTCTGACTCGGGAGTGAGGGAAAGCAGTTAGCTCTATGGCTTTTGATTTAACCCAGAAAAGAGATGAAGAGGGTTGGAAATAGGAGGAGAAGCTGTGACCATCAAAGAAAGGAGGTAGAATCCTGAGATGGTCAACTGCATGGTAGGAAAATGACCACAAATCACTGGATAGGCTCTGCTTGATTTACAGGGCTCACATTTGCAGTACAGATGGGATAACCCACTCTCTTGATCTGCAAATGTTCACGTGTGTCTTCTTTTCTGCTCAGTCTCTTAAGGTGACTATCACAGCACTTCCTTGAAGGAAGGAATTAATACCTGTCCTGTATAAAGTTCCCTCTCTAGCACCTGGGTATTTTCGGTGTGTTCAAAGGTGTACACTGTACTTACAGGTACATCTTGTGTGCAGCACACTGACTTGCTTCTAATGCTTTCTCAGGTACAGCTGGCTTCATGGCCAAGGTGAACCTTACTTTGGTGACAGAGTTTCTCCTCATAGCGTTCACTGAACACCCAGAACGGGGGCTCCCTCTGTTCCACCTGTTCTTATTTATCTATCTCTTCACTTTGCTGGGGAACTCAGGCATGATTATTCTGATCCGCATGGATCGCCAGCTCCACACCCCAATGTACTTTCTTCTAAGCCACCTCTCTTTCATGGACATCTGCTACTCCTCTGTCACTGTTCCTCAGACGATGGCTGTGTTGTTGGAGCACGGGGCAGCCATATCCTATGCACGCTGCGAGGCTCAGTTTTTCCTGTTTACTTTCTTTGGCTCCATCGATTGCTACCTCTTGGCTCTCATGGCCTATGACCGCTATGTGGCTGTGTGCCAGCCTCTGCTTTATGCCACCATCATGACACAGAAAGCCCTTCTAAATTTCGTGGCTGGGGCTTATGTTGCTGGCCTCCTCAGTGCCTTGGTGCGGACAATCTCAGCATTCTCCCTCTCATTTTGTGGAAACAATGAAATCGACTTCATTTTCTGTGACCTTCCTCCCCTGTTAAAGCTGACCTGTGGAGAGAGCTACACGCAAGAATTAGTAATCATTGTGTTTGCCATTTTTGTTATCCCTGCTTGTATGGTGGTAATTGTGGTTTCCTACCTGTTTATCATAGTGGCCATTCTGAGGATCCCTTCGGCAGGAAGTAGGGCTAAGACCTTCTCAACATGTGCTTCCCACCTGACTGCAGTGTTTCTCTTCTTCGGCACCCTCATCTTCATGTACCTCAGAGATAACTCTGGCCAGGCTTCAGAAAAGGACCGTGTAGTGTCTGTATTCTACACAACAGTAATTCCCATGTTGAATCCCCTCATCTACAGCTTGAGAAACAAGGAAGTGAAGGAAGCACTAAAGAAAGTTCTCAATAGAGTCAAGACTTCCTAACCTCTTCTCACCTTGGAAAATGCTGAGAATAATCTGTTTTCTAATGCTAGCACTTGAAGATTTCCTTATTTATATTATTCCCAATTTTAAAAGTGGATATCATGATCTAGGGTTTATAAAAAGTGAGGATGTTTAGCTTCAAGGAGAGGCAAGAAGAACTGTAAAGTCATCTGGAGAAGAGATTTGAGTGTGGACCATGGCACCCAGGATATGTACAGTTTGGCAGGTCTCACTGGTTTGTGATAATTGAGAAAGATTGTAGCCTTTGCAAAACTTTCCATAAAAATAAAATGTTGAAAATACCCTTTAATAAGCATTATTCTCTTTAATTTCTGTTAATGTTAATAGTTTGTTATATTTATTTCATTAAATACATATGACAAATCCATTAAAATAACCATTCATCTATTTTTCCATCAAACTGTGCTATGTTTTATTCATATCAATATAAGTTGCAGAAAACATTAAAATATTATGATTATGCTATCATGTTTGTATTTGAGATTCAAAATTTATAATATATTTAATTTTTATTTTAATTTTAAGTAAAACATTTTGAGACAGGATATCATGTAGTCCACTCTGGCCTCAAACTCTCTATGAAGGTGAGGATGAAGTTCAATTTCTGATCTTCCTCTACCTTATGATTGCTCTGATTAAAGGTCTCCATTAATTGCGGAACTTAGGCAATTCTTAAGATCAAACCATGGACTTTGGTAGGCAGGCATTCTCCTACTCAATTGAGCTTTGGATGACATTTTCAAAATATTTACTTACTTTCATTTATTTATGTGTGCATGTGCGTGCTTGTGTGTGTGTGTGTGTGTGTGTGTGTGCTCACGCGCGCGTGCGTGCCTGTGCCAGAAAAGTACATCAGGTGACCTTCTCAATCACTTTCAATCTACTTTCCAGAGTCTTTCCCTGGATCTCTAGCTAGTTTTTTCTGGACAAGGCTGGAATCTAGAAAACCCCAGTGATTCCCCTGTCTCTGTCCTTGGAGCTGGAATTTCAGGCATTTATGGAACTCCAGGCTTGTTTAGTGGGTATTAATCTAACCTGGTTTTTATGATTGTGCCATAAGCATTCTCAATCACTGAACCATCTTTTCAGAATTGCAATTTATTTTTAATTATTTAATTGTGGTAGCTTAATGATGTAATTAATGAAGTTTACCTTATTCAAAGTTCTATTCCGATTATGTAGTTTTTGCCAGGGTGCCTTACTAGAATATTTGCTGAGTAAGACCTACAATAAGATGATTGTTAATTGCTGGCTTTTCGTCCTCAAAATATGTCCTGTTATTTCTTCTATCCACCTAGTCTAGATTCCTTCTGTTCTATTGCAAACTTGGAGTCCTTTTGAGGAAATTACACCTCTCTACTGTCCATGATAGTGTTCCTTGTATCTGTAAAACATATATATATATATATGTATATATATATATATACATATATATATATATATCTTTCTCCTGCATGTTCTGTCTTGTCTGTGGGTAGGCAGGTTCTAGTCAATCCAAAGGCCCAGTGCCCTGAAAAACGTCAGCCAGTGTCCAATACCATACAACTCTGGATCTTTCCCTCTTCAATCACAGATCCCTTGACTTGACTGAACCTGAGGAACTGTTAAAGGAACAGATCACATTGACTCATTGTTTTTGGTTTAGCTTGCTTCTCACTCCAAAATTTTATTCCCTGAAATAAAAGTAAGCAATATGGTGTTTATATAAAATGATGCACAGTATGTAATCTAGAGGAAGATGATGTCTAGTGTCTAATAGGATTATTGAAACACAAACACATATCTCACAACTAACTCCAATGACAGGATCTCTGAGTGGATGAAGCAAATTTGTGCAAGGTGAAAAGGTGGGGATGTAGTGTCCTAAGATATTTAATTTTAGATCACACATCTAAATAAAACCCATATATATCTTCAAAGCTTTCTAAGAGAGCACTTTATTCAGAAATATACATTCTAATTCTCATAAATAATATAAAAATATTATACTCCTTTGAGTATCATTTTGTCATATATTAAAATGCAGGTTAAAATGGGTGATTAGTTCATAGTTCACACATAGATTGTACTATACATGGTGCAGACAACTAAGCAGCCATAGAAAACTCAAATTAGTTGAATAAAATTTCCTCCAGGTTGAAGTAGACAATATTTGGTTCTTGCAAAAAAAAATCAATATGCTGGAGAGTTACCTGCTCTCAGAACTCATTAGAAGGAAAAGAGCAGGTGGGTGGAAAGAATGGACTAAGCAAATGAATTTCCAGGCTTAAAGAAACAAGTTAATGTTTTCTGGTATCCGATCAAATGTTAAGCAGACAAGTAAGGAATCCATTTAAGAAGAAAAGACAAAATTATGAAGTTGTGGGAACTTGGCCTACATTAATTAATATAGGAAATCTTTACTTTTTCTTGTTTTATATTAGTGCACATTGAGGTAAATATCATGAATTCCTTTATGTATTCAATGTGCTTTGGATATATTATTCATATATTATGTCTTTTTCCTCTTATCTCTCTTCCACTTTCTAACTAGCCTCTATGTCATGTCTTTCTTTCAAAATGTTTTCCTACATGTGAGAAAAAACAGTCAGTATTTGCATTGTGATTATGAATTGTTTTGCTTAACATGATGATCACCAGTTCCAACCATTTTTTTGAAAATAATATGATGTAATTCTTTTTTATGTCTGAAAATTTGTCCATTATGCACATATACCACATGTTATTTATATATTAATACATTGCTGTACACCTTGACGAAGTCTATAAGTTAGAAACTGTGAAGAGTGCTGCAATAAATAAGAGGATATTTTTATGTTGTGTAATTGCTTGTATTTAAAATATATATATACAGCTGTGATATAGGTGGATTATATATAATGACTGTATTTTAGTTTCCATTTTTTTTTTAGTTTTTTGAGACAGGGTTTCTCTGTAGCTTTGGAACCTGTCCTGTAACTAGCTCTTGTAGACCAGGCTGGCCTTTAACTCACAGAGATCTACCTGCCTCTTCCTCCCAAGTGCTGGGATTAAAGGCTTGCACCACAACCAGGCTAGATTTGGTTTAATTTTTTGTATTATTTTTTCATTTTTGTTTTTGGAGTTTCTTTTTTTTAATTGATTTTTATTGATCTGTACATTTTTCTCTGCTCCCCTCCCTGCCTCTCACCTTCTTCCTTCAACCCTCCCCCAAAATCCCCATGCTCCCAATTTACTCAAGAGATCTTGTCTTTTTCTACTTCCCATGAAGATTAGATCTATGTAAGTCTCTCTTAGTGTCCGCATCGATGTCTAAGTTCTCTGGGATTGTGGTTTGTAGGCTGGTTATTCTTTAAAAACCACCTGTGAGTGAGTACATGTATTAATTGTCTTTCTGTGTCTGGGTTACCTCACTCAAAATAATGTTTTCTAGCTTCATCCATTTTCCGGCAAAATTCATGATGTCATTATCAGTGTTTCGTTTTTTCAACACAGGATTTCTCTGTGTATCTCAGGTTGTCCTGGATCTCACTCTGTATATCAGGCTGTCCTCGAACTCAGAGAGATTCACCTGCCTCTGCTTCCCTGAGTGTTGGGATTAAAAGCGTGTGACACCACCACGTGGCTTAGTTCCTAAATTTTTTTAAAATAATTTGAATATACCTTCACACTAATGGGTTTTTATTTCCTCTATTTTGTTTTTGCTGATTTTCCATTTCACTTCCCTATCCAGTTCAAAAGTGCCTTTCATCTATTTTTGATCTTTTGTGTTTCCATTTGAACTGTAGGATTATTTTTCTTGCTCTATGTAGACTTTTCAAGAAATTTTAAGAAGATTTTATTAAATCTGTAAACCACCTTTGGAAATATACATAAGAAATAAATCTTATTTTTTTAAGACACTAAGAGTTTATACAACTTACTTCAGTAGTGCAGCTTAGCATAACTTATTTAAAAATCTGACCTCTTGGGAGAAGAAAAAAATGAATAAGTAGTCTGTAAGATAAGTCTAGAACATACCTTCTATATATCAAAAATTTTTAGTACTTTTTAATTTATTCTTTTCTCAGGCAATTCTGACTGCAGTTTTTCTTCCCCCAAGTTTTCTAAGATCCCCCCACCTTATCCCCCAGATCGACTCTCCCCTCTTTCTCTTTAGAAAATATCAAATCATTGAGGGATATCAACTGAATGTGGAATAACAAGAAATATTGTTATTATTTCATTTATATTTTACATTTTAACAATATTTCTGACATATAAAACACATTACATAGAAAAATATACATGGATTTTCTTATTTTTACATGTATTTTTAGGTTGAAAAATATATTTCTGAATCAGAAATACAATTCCAACAGCTCTATCAGAGGCCAGTCTGGTCCTATGTACCAAAGTAGAAGATTCAAGCTTTACTGGAGGCCAGGCCTGGCCAGATCTAGGAAGACTTTTGCTTTTTCAGAGACCAGACCCAATCAAGGAACCCAAGGCCCCCAAACCCCAGAGTAGAAGCCCTACTTTTGTGGCTATTGTTAGGGTATTGTTTCCTTGATTTCTTTCTCAGACCTTTAATTTTGTATAAGAGAGCTACATATCTTGAGATAGCTCTATCCAAGCAAGTGAAAGACCTGTATAACAAGCAGTTCAAGCCTTTGAAGAAAGAAATTGGAGAAGATATCAAAAGACAGACAGATCTCCCATGTTCATGGATCAGTAGGATTAACATAATAAATAAGGCCATTTTACCTAAATCAACCTGTAGATTCTGTTGTTCTTAATTCCTGCGGGTTAGACGAGGGTTACGCGAGGAAAGACACAGACACGCGGCGGTCCCACGTGGTACACTTTTAATGGGAGGGGGAAACACACTAGGAAAAGTGAAAGGAAGGGGCAAAAGGGAAGGGACAAGAAGGGGCGAACTCGTGGCTTGTCTTTGCTTTTAATGGGGGATGCAAAGGCTTCTGGGAAATGTGTCCCACGCTTGCGTGTGCTGGAGTCCAGAGGGATGTTGGGAGTTGTAGTGTTGCAAGAGAACAACATTTCACCCTTTTGGTTTGATTAAAAAAAAATTGGGGGACCTTAAAGGGTAGGGAATGGGGGCGTAGTCCAGTCTCTCATGGCTGCTTCCTGCTGGCTTTGGGCCAACGTTGAGGGGTCCAGGGAATGTCCGATTATCTTGGCAATGTCCCATTGGCGTTTGTGGTCGCTGGTGTAGTTGGTCACTGATGTCCAGGGTTTCTGGCTGGTGTAGTTGGTCAATGATGTCCAGGGTTGCTGGCTGGTGTAGTTGGTCAATGATGTCCAGGGTTGCTGGCTGGTGTAGTTGGTCAATGATGTTTGAAGTCCTGGCTGTCATCTGAGGCAGCTGATTGAAGAAATCTGTGTGGCTTTTCCTGAGTAGCTGGGTCATCATTAAGATGCTGGAAGGCAAAAGTTGCATTAGTAAAAGAAAAAAAAATTAAAAGAAGGGGGGGAGTTTTTGGGGAGCTGGGGTGAAGGGGGGGGGAGAGGGTCTTAGGATGTCCGGGGTTAAGAAATGATAAAAAAAAATTAAGTGATACTTATTCCTTTGTGTTTGATCTGTTGGGCTGGCATCTTGAAGCTTAAGGAAACTGTCTTAAAAGAACTAGATTCTAACCATACATCTCTTGACATTTCAGGGGCCACTGCTGCAGTCAGCGGCTGGCCTGTTATGTTAAAGAGCTTTGTAGAGGAGAATCTGCTTACCACTTGACTTCGTATTTGATGGGGGTACCTGTAACGACAGCTAGACGGTTATTTATGAATTTAAAGAAGGGAGGGTGTGTTAACACAGCGACGGATCGGGACCATTGTTTTCCTTAGACTGTAGTAGGGGGGCTGAATCCGGCGTCCTTTGGAACTTAAGAGTACAGGGTCTGGTTTGAGTCACCGTGTACGAAGGATTATCTTGAGCTGTGGAGATAAACGGTTTAAGATGTGACAGGTGAATCCAATGAGGAATTCCTTTAAGCTTGGCAGCTGTGGGAGTTAAAAGAATTACTTTGAAAGGGCCCTGCCATTTAGGGGAAAGGGGTGAAGGGCGCTGGCCTGGGGGTGAGAGTAATACCTCATCCCCTATTTTAACTGGCGGCGGACATGTATTAGCACATGGTCGAGATAGTGAGTGATCTGTGAAGTCCCATAGTAGTGAGCGTAAGTGGAACAGGAGGGGAGTGAGCAGGTGGTCAGGAAGGGGGGCAGTCTCCGATGAGAAGCCGGGGGTTAAGACCGGCCACCCATACATGAGTTCAAAGGGTGAGATGAGGAGGGGGCCCCTTGGAAGGGCTCGGAGTTGGAAAAGAGCTAAAGGCAGGAGCCTTACCCAGTCGAGGTGGAGTTCTTGTGACATCTTAATGAGGGCTTCCTTTAAAGAGCGGTTAGTTCGTTCTACCTTACCTGACGACTGAGGATGGTACGGTATGTGAAAATTCCAGGGGATCCCGAGCGCTTTAGACAGATTTTGAGAAATCTGAGAAGTAAACTCTGGAGTGTTATCTGACTGAAGAGAAGTTGGGAGTCCAAACCGAGGAATAATCTCTCGGAGAAGAATATCAGAGACTGTCTGGGCCCTCTTGTTAGAGGTGGGGAAGGCTTCAACCCACCCAGACATTGTATCCACCAGAACCAGGAGATATTTAATCCTTCTGACTGTGGGCATATGAGTAAAATCCAGCTGCCAATCAGTTCCCGGAAGGGAGCCCCTTGCTTGGTGGGTAGGGAAAGGGAAGCTACGATATTTAGTCCTGGGATCTGACTTTTGGCAGATCTGACAGGAGGCAGTGGTGGCTTTTAGAAACCTGATGTCCTCAGGCATGGGTTTGATATGTGTTTTTACAAAATGAAGCAGAGCTTTTTCATTAGGATGAAAAAGCTGGTGCAGGTAGGACAGGATCTGTTGAGTGTTAGGAGGTGTCTGTGAGGTTGTAGGCTGTGCTGTAAGGACTCCCTGAGGTAACTGAGGCAGGTCTGAGCTAAGTGCTGCTGTCTTAGCTGCTCTGTCAGCCCGATTATTTCCCTTGGAAACAATAGAACTGTCAGACTGATGAGACCGACAGTGAATAATTCCTATAGCTTTAGGTAGATAGGAGGCCCTCAGCAAGTCCATAATATACTCTGAGTTGGTAATAGACCCTCCCTTCACTGTGAGAAGCCCGCGTTCCTTCCAGATGGCCGCGTGGGACAACAGGATATGAAAAGCATATTTAGAATCTGTATAAACATTTAAAGATTGTCCGGCGGCTAACTGGAAGGCACGGGTGAGGGCTATCAGCTCAGCCTGCTGGTTGGTAGTATGAGCAGGGAGTGGCTTTGCCTCGACTATCTCTGTGTCTGACACTATGGCATAACCTGCTCTGCGTGTCCCATCACATAGAAAGGAGCTGCCGTCCGTGTACCAGGTGTGGGTGGCCTGGGGCAGACTGCCCTCCTGTATATGTGAGGGGTGGGGCAGTAGGTCCTCTAGGACCTCAATGCAGGAATGGGATGGGGAATCATTAGCACCAGGTTGAGGTAGAAGATTTGAAATGTTGGGAGGTGGGCAGCACTGGAATGTGAGACTCGTATCTTCCACCAGCGTCACCTGAAGTGAAAGAACTTGAGAAGGAGGTAGGGTCTGTAGGCCTTTGTAAGTTAAGAGGTTAGACAAGTTATGATGGGAGAAAACCGTAGTAGGTGCTCCGAAGGTTAACTTTTTTGACTCACGAATAAGAAGTTCTGCAGCTGACAAGGCCCGTATGCAGGGTGCCCAGCCCCGAGTGGTGAGGTCCATCTTCTTTGACAGGTAAGCTACAGGTGCGAAGGAAGGTCCCAGTTGATGGCCTAGAACTCCCAGGGCATAGCCCTCTTTTTCTGCTACGTAAAGAGAAAAAGGGCGGGTTAAATCCGGAAGATGGAAAGCTGGGGCCTGGGTAAGGGCCTGTTGGAGTCTCCGGAAAGGTTTGGTGATGGGGTGAAGCAGGGGCTCATGAATAGAGCTGAGGGCTGCTTCGTATAGGGGGCGGGCGAGGAGAGAGAATGAGGGAATCCAGGATCGCAGGAAACCGGCCACTCCCAGGAATGACAGAACCTCTTCTTTGGTGGAGGGAACTGCAAGAGATTGAATTAGTCTCTTTCTGTCTAAGGTGATAGCCTTTTGTGTTGGGGTTATAGTTAACCCCAAATACGTTACCTGAGTGGTGGACAATTGAGCCTTCGAAGGCGAGACTCTGTAGCCCTTTTTGGATAAAAAATTTAATAAGGTGGCAGTGTCAGTCCTGCTAGTCTCCAAAGAGGGGCTACATAGCAGGATGTCATCAACATAGAGTACCAGTTTTGATTTAAGGAGGGAGAGTGAGAGCAGATCAGAGGCCAGAGCCTGGCCAAAGAGGTGTGGGCTATCCCGAAATCCCTGAGGGAGGACGGTCCAGGTTAGTTGTGTGGAGAAATTAGTATCAGGATCTGTCCAGGTGAAGGCAAAGATGTTCTGAGACTGAGGGCTGAGAGGAATAGAGAAAAAGGCATCCTTTAGGTCTAAGACTGAAAAGTGGGAGGTCCCTGAAGGAATGTTAGACAGAAGTGTGAGAGGATTGGGTACCACTGGGTGTAGGGGAACGACAGCAGAATTAATGAGCCGGAGGTCCTGAACCAAACGATAAGTTTCGTTAGATTTTTTGACAGCCAGTATAGGAGTGTTAAAGGGGGATGAGGTGGGGCAGAGCAGCCCCTTCCTCAAGAGATCAGAGATTATAGGTTTTAGTCCTTTGAGGCTTTGGGAAGGAAGCGGGTACTGGGCTTGAGTGATATACCCAGTAGGGTTTTTTAACTGAATAACAACGGGGGGGGGTGTTTAGCGACAGCTGGGTTTTGGATGTCCCACACGAGAGGGTCCACCTGGGAAGCTGGGAGGGGAAAAGACATGTTAGTATCAGAGGGTCGCGGAGCCAGGAGAAGCAGCAGCTGTGTCACTGACGGATCTGAAACGAAACGGGTGGGGGGGGGCAAAAGAAATGGAAGCTCCCAGCTTGGTCAGAAGATCCCTTCCCAAGAGTGGAACTGGACAGATTGGTAGAACTAGGAATGAATGAGTGAGAAAGATACCTTTAAATATGCAATTGAGAGGTGGAGTTTGGAGAGGTAGATAAGGCTGTCCCCCTACCCCGACAATAGGGGAACGTGAGGGGGAGGTTGGCCCCCAAAATTCCCTTAGAACCGAATATGTTGCTCCGGTGTCCAAGAGAAAGGAGATGAGGCGCCCCGACACTGTAAGAAGTACCCGCGGCTCCTGGTTGCAGATGAGCGTAGCAGTCGGGTTGTCGGTGGAGGAGCCCGGGAACCTTCAGTCTTCCAGAGCCAGACCCAATAGGTCAACCTGGGGGTCCTCTGGGGCGGCTGCCCCAGCGTCATCGAACGCACGAGGGCAGTCTGTGGACCAATGACCCTCCCTGTGACACTTTGGGCAGGGGCCCCTTGGGTTGCGATGGGGATTGGGGCACACCTTTGACCAGTGACCTGTCTTACCACACTTGAAGCATGGGCCGGGGGGCGGGGGAGCCGCGCGCGGAGGGCGGGCAGTGGAGTCCATCACCTCGGCTGGCCTGGCGGGTGCGGTGATCACGTGGCAATGATTTCTGGCCTTGTCATTCCTTGAGTGGTAGATCTTGAAGGCCATCTCCAGGATCTGTGCCTGTGGAGTTAAGGGACCCTTCTCCAAACGTCTGAGCTTCGCCTTGATGTCTGAGTAGGACTGGTTGACAAAGTGGGACATCAGGAGTTGTCTGCCCTCGGTGGATTCTGGATCCATGTTTGTGAACTGTAGCATAGCTTTGGTGAGAAGGTCAAGGAATGCGGAAGGATTCTCCTTTGTATCCTGAAATATTTCTGCAAGTTTAGAAATATATAGCTCTGGTTTGAGAGCTGCCTTTCTTAATCCCACCAGGAGGCAGGTTAAGAATCAGTCTCTGGCCAGAATGCCCCCGGGGGAGTTGTAATCCCAGTGGGGTTCTTGTTTGGGCACCACATCTGCACCGGGTGGATGAGAAGGCTGAGTCTGGTGTACTTCGTCAGCATGCAGTCTCGCCTGCTCCCAGACCCATCGGCGTTTCTCAGGAAGCAAGTTGTTAAAGAGAATCATATAAATATCATGATAAGTTAGGCTGTAAGATTGGGTTAAATATTGAAACTCTTTTGTGAAATTAGTGGGGTTAGCCGTATACGACCCTAGTAGCTTAGAAATATGTGAAAGTTCCGATAAGGCGAAGGGGACGTGCACCCGAAGTGGGCCCTCGACCCCAGCTACCTCTCGTAAGGGCAGAACGGTAGCTGGTTTGGGTTGATCAGGGTCTGCTGCTGCGGCAGCGGCTCGTGAGCATGTAAGGGGAGGGGTGAAATTAGGCGCAAGGCGGCAGGTGGGGTTAGTGCCTGAGGGGGTCTTGGAAGACCGAGGCAGAGGGGTGGGGCGGGGAGGTGAGATGGAAGAATCCGAAGTCGATTCAGCCAGCCTGCTGCGCCTCCTGTGATGGGAAGAAATTGTTAATTGTCTTCGCAGTCCAGTCCTGCTGGGAGAGAAGTTAGGTGAAGCTGGATCGGAAAGGCTGGGATATATGAGACAGGGGAATGAGATTTTTGGGGGGATTCAGAGGAACGGGAAGGCGACCCAGAAGGATGTTTACGCGGAACCCCTGGAGACCTAGGAATGAAGCATTTAGAGGCATGGGGAGAAGGTGTAGGCGACTCCTTTTTGTACCTAAAAGAAACTTTTGAAGGAGGGGGGATAGAGGAGGTGGCCCCCGATTGGGCAGGGCTGGAAGGAGTGGTCCCACGAGGTCGGGGAGGTGGGGGGTCGTCAGCGGGGTCCATGGTCGGAGCGGAGGGTTCCTGGAGGGAGGGTAGAGCCAAAAACATGTGAGCTGGTGAACAGTGTGACGAGGTAGATGGGTCAGTTTTTAGAGCCATATAAAAGAAGGCCATCACGTACATTAATTCCTTCCATTTAGCTGACCGGTGACAAAAATTTGCCAGCTCCCACAGAGTGTCAGGGTCAAATGATCCCTGGGAAGGCCAGCGGATGGAACCTTGTAAATTGTATTTAGGCCAAGTCTTGGAACAAAGCTGTGTTAACTTGGAAAGTTTTATGGAGGGAATGAGGGCGTGAGGTTCGAGAGCTTCCAGAAGCTGCCCGAGCGGGGAAGATGGAGGGATTGGTTTAGAATTTTTTGAGCCCATGGCCGAAGTGTAGCCCAGCCGCAAAAAGGTACCAACAGAGTACCGCGAACATGGCAAGCCAAAAACGCAGGTGTCCGAGCGAATTTGGGGTGTGTTAACACTTAACTGCCTCGAGCCCAGCAACTGTAAGGGGAAGAAAAAGCCCCGGCTGGGAGGAGGCGATTAAGCTCTTTAGGAGGTGCCGCAAGGAGCGGCCTGAAAGGGGACAGGAAAAAGTTAGAAAAAAAGGAAGAAAAGTAAAAAAGAGAAAAAGCTGAGAGCACCGAACTCCGGGTGCGCGGACTGAGTGTTTCGGCCGAGGGCAAAAAACCGGGGGAGGCAAGTTAGCAACCCAGCCCTAGCCCGGGGTGCGCAAAGAAAGCCGGCCGGACAGTCTTTGAACGCCCCGGGGGGTAAGGAAGCCAACTCAGGGTAACTCACAGATCAGGATGAAGCAGTGGAAATGGCCATGGAGAACAGGTGGCGGTGAGCAAAGGCTGTCGGTTCTTTAGACCTTGTCGGTGAAACCCAGAGGCAAAAGCCTCGGGCACCAGATGGAGAGGTCTCTGGGTTGAGGACGGCACCAAAATGTTGTTCTTAATTCCTGCTGGTTAGACGAGGGTTACGCGAGGAAAGACACAGACACGCGGTGGTCCTACGTGGTACACTTTTAATGGGCGGGACACATTTCCCAGAAGCTTTTGCATCCCCCGTTAAAAGCAAAGACAAGCCACGAGTTCGCCCCTTCTTGCCCCTTCCTTTCACTTTTCCTAGTGTGTTTCCCCCTCCCATTAAAAGTGTACCACGTGGGACCGCTGCGTGTCTGTGTCTTTCCTCGCGTAACCCTCGTCTAACCCGCAGGAATTAAGAACAACAGATTCAATGCAATCCTCATCAAAATTCTAGCACAATTCTTTACAAACCTTGATAAACAATACTCAACCTCATTTGGAAAAACACAAACTCTAAGACAGCTAACAGAGTGCTTTACAATAAACGAACTGCCAGAGGTGTCTATCCTTGATCTCAAGTTCTACTATAGAGTAGTATTTTTAGTAATTAGTAATACAATGAAATAAAAGCAGACAAGTGGATCAATGGAATTGAGTCCAAGTCCCAGACATAGATCCATATACCTATGTACACAGGATTTTTGATAAAAAGTCAAAATTATACAATGGAAAAAGAAAGCATCATCAACAAATGGTGCTGGTCTTACTGCATGTCACCATGTAGACTTCAAATAGATCCATGTTTATCCACATGTACAAAACTCAAGTCCAAGTGAATCAAAGACCTCAACACAAATCCGGTTATACTGAATTTGATAGAAGAGAAAATGGGAAATAGCCTTGAAATTATTGGCATAAGAGACAACTTCCTGAATAGAATATCAGAAGCATAAACTCTAAGATTGAAAATTAATAAATGAAACCTTTTGAAGGTTTTGTATAGCCAAGGACACTGTTAATAGGACAAAATTGTAGCCTACACAGTAAACATGCTACTCAGAGCAGAAGCAAATGAAGTGTATTTAGACTATCCCATACTCAGTCTCACATTCAATAATCACATTTCCTTATGAAATTCTGAGTAGATAATGAAACTAGCTGTTCAGTCCTATGTTGTGACTGTATAGCAAGACTGAAGGTAAATGTGATATAAAGAGACTGTCATGGAAAGTCCTCAACTCCAAGCTCCAGTACCAATACTGACTCTGAATAACAAGTTGAGCAGAACCTGAGTTACGTCAGTGCCAAAAGTCAATTCCCTGGAGGAGTTGCTAATTAGATATATAACTCAAGATGTTTAGGAGTTTCCATGTAATCCCAAAAGGTTTTCTTTTATCGTCTAGGCTGAGTGGAAGGGATGAGATAATGAACGTCTTCTAGGGTTCAATCTCTCTGTAGGGCTTGACTTTCCACAGCAGCCCCAGAGGCATCTTTGGAGCTGATTTTTGATCAAAGGAAGCCTTTCCATGTTTTTGTTCCCACAGAAACAAATACCAAACAATTTTTATAATATCCATTTGATTAATAAGAATAAAAAATAAAAATATATGTGTTATGTTGAGCCATGTGGGTGATTTTAGATGCTTTCTGCAAAATGTTGTTCAAAATTGTTTCAACAACAATTATTAGTTTGAATTCAAAATCAGTCAACTAGATGACTTTATTAAGTATTTTTTAAATAACTATTGCTCTGGAAACTCTGGGAAGATACTGGCTCTAAAATAAGGGGTACACAAATTAGGGAAGGGGAACAGGAGAGAAGATTTGGCCATGGACAATGCAGACAGTCATCACACGGGACTTTGTTTATCATAGGAATATAATAGGTAAGATTGAGTTACTTCTTTGAAACTTTTGGTTGAGACTATAAAAACATAGTTTTGTGCAAATGAGTCTGATTATATTATATAGTATTGTATTATATTATATTAGACTATAGAGTTTATACACAGATTTCCCTGTAATTATTCTATGCTGTATTCATCCACTTTGAGGAACCAACCTTGTACATTTGATTTCTGATTTAGAAAGATTATGTAAGGTTGAAGATTATTTCCCAGACTAGCCATGAAAACTTATTCAGCTATTTGAGTCCAAGTCTTCTTAAGGACAAAATAACTGTTTCATAGGATCATAGAATTGTGTAAGATAATATGTGCAGAATGTGTCATGTTGTGATTGGCTCAGGACAGGTGTTAACCAAATGACCACCAGTATTTGGAAAAGAAACAAGACCTAAAGGAGATCATCTGTAGTCTGGGAAACCAAGGTAGAATCCAAAAAGCTTTTTTTATTAGTTGTCGTATGCTTGAAAAATAACTGAGTATTCAAAGCTCTGATTCTTTATATCTAAGGTAAGGTTGGCTGTTGTTACCTCATATTGTTATTGTCAAGTTGAATTGGGACTGGCACCTTTAAAGTGCTTAGCATGTGCTTGAAGCAAAGTAAGGACACAATATTTAGGTAGAATAATTTTGAGACATTAATTCCATAAGTGAAGAATTTAGCATTGTAGAGCTTGATTGTCATCAATGATAATTATCCTTTGGAAGATAAAGAAGAAAGAGTTTGAGAAAAGGTTGCAACTAAAAGTGTAAGGTAACTGGGGCATTGTTCTTGGCTAAAATATTTCTCTTTCCCTAGGGATCTCTCAGAGCCTCCATCTTATTCTGTGCTGGATGTTGTATAATAAAAGCATATCACAGGTAATAAGTACTGTCAACTCATACATGTTTTAGGATTTATTAAAATGTTTATAAGCCTTGTAGTCCACGCGTCACATCTGCCTTTCATAATTTTTCTATCTTATCTTCTGTAATCATCCCTGAGCCTTGGGAGGAGAGGGTATGTAATATGCAGCTCTGATTTATGGCCGAGCATTCTGAAGTTTCTGATTATTTGTTCATCAGACAGTTGTTGGTCTTTTTGTTCACCACATTTTACTGGAAAAAAGTTTTAGGAACTCTTGGCAATTAATAGATGCTGGAGGAGGGAGAGTCAGGTTTTAGATCATGTTCCAGTAAATGATGCACGTTCTAGAGCAGATTTGCAGCACAACGTAGACTTTATGGATTTAAACAAAAAGGATGATACAAAACTGGGTGGGTAGGGGAAAGGGTGCGGCTCTAGGAGTTGGGATAGGAGAATGAATATTATCAAAAAAACATTTTTGCAAACTCTCAAAAAACTAATAAAATGTGTTGATTATCCAATTTTCCATTTTAAAGCAGTTTTCAGTTTAAGGAGGCTATTCCCTCTCTCTACTCTGGCCACAATCTAAAATACTAGTTCCCCAAAACTCTTCTTAAATAACGTCACACAAAATATGAATATACCAGGTGGGTCGTCAAAATATTCCTTCTGTAAACTATGGCTAAATTGTCCTTAGATGAACCTAGGCAGCTTTAGAACATTGGTTCTAAGTTGTTGAAACACTCATTCATATTTGCCTCTTGGTTAAGCAATTTACTTAAAGACCCACCAAGAAAAACATGGGGCAAGAAGGTCTATGTCAATCCAGAATCATGAAAGAAAAAAAAAAACCCACACAAGTATTGCAAAAGTTCAAAGCAAACCTTAATAATTATTTGCCTAAAGATCTTTAAGAAGTATGTGTGTGTGGTTAAGTTTTGGAATGGGGTATGCAGACAATTTTGTTTCTGAGAACAGAAATACAATGTGGTTGAAAGAGTACAGAATTTGGCATTAGAAAGTCCTAGGTTCAAATACAGTATGATGAACAAGTTCCATAGTCACTCTGAACTTCACTGTGTTTGTTCATCATGTATGTATTCCTGTCAGAAGCAGGAGAGGTAATATGATGTGGGTTTGGAAAGAGAAAGAGAGACAGAGAGAGACACACAGAGAAACAGAGAAAGTGACAGGAAGAGGCAGAACGACAGAGACACAGTCTTAGTGTCCTGTATTTTTAGCTGTACCCAATTTGCTGACATTTAGTCTCTGCTCAGGTACTTTGAACACTAAACCTGTCACAAGGATTCCACAAGCCAGTCATTAGACAGAAAATGTAATTAAAAAGTTTACCAGTTAGATGATAAAAACATGTTAATAATTAGCCAATTTTTTTCATCGTTTCAATGTAGGAAGCTTGCAATGAACCACAGGGGAACTTCTCCATACTGTGGATATGAACATGTGGGAAAATATAGTAAAACAAAAATATAGTACTTCTGATGCGGGATTTTCCTCTGTATGCTGTGATTTCCATTAACGAATAAAGAAACTGCTTTGTCCTGCTGATAGGCTAGAACTTAGGTAGGGATAGCTAGGCTGAATGCTGGGAGAGAGAAGGGCAGAGTCAGAGAGACGCCATGGAGCCACGAGAGATAGACAGAAACTTTGCTGGTAGGCCATGATCTCATGTTGATGCACATATTAATGGAGACGGGTTAAATTAAGATGTAAGAGTTAGCGAATAAGAAGCTAGAGCTAATGGACCAATCAGTACTTTAAATAATATGGTTTCTATGTGATTATATCGGGTCTAAGCTAGCCGGGTGACCAGAACCAACAAGCAGCCTCCCTGCAACATATTTTCTTATTATAAATTGTAGCAAATGAATATAGATTTAAACATACACACATAGTGGCATAAAAATAGAAAGGGCACTTATGGGGCAAGAGGATGTAACCTGGATAGGAGAGAGAAGGGAGGAAGAAATGGTTACTGAGAAAGAAAATCAAAGAGTATTTCTTTTCTTTGGTATGAGGAGGCTGTATTATTCAGAGAGTGTACTATTTCATGAAAGGAAAGGTCCGGAAGAAAAACGACTGGGGTAAGTGGTGGGTAAGAGCAAAGAACACTTACATGTATGTATAAAATATCACAACAATGATAAAAGAATTAATGATGGAAATGAATGCAATCACAAAGGAATAAAGAAACAATAAAATTAGATTATGTGACCCAAGTCACAGAACTAAGGCATAGGAAGATTGTGGATTTGGATTATTTAATTTTAGATGTTGTATATTAAAAACTCTTGAAGCACAGTATATTAAATGTGATGGGTAAGAATTGAAGTAGAAAAAATTGTTCTAGTATTATCTGAATAAACAATATCCTGGAAAATGATATAATAGTAAGAAGAATATATGGATGTATGTATTAAGGGATTATTCAACACAAAAAAACAGACTAATCAACTTTCTATTTCTTTATCACTTTCATGAAAAGATGGGTTACATTGATTTGAGGATAATGACAAAAGCTAAGGTCAGTGTGTGGAGGGGAGAGAGAGAGACAGGGTCCAGTTTCAAGAAGAGAATTGTACAGGTTGTACTGCCTGAGGATATGGTGGCTCATATGGACAACAAATAAAAACATGTTGGCATCCAGCAAAGAAGACTCCTTCCTGTAATGGGGTTGGAATGGAGGTACAAAGGGTCATTTTGGTCTTCCCCAAACCTGAGGATCATCTCTCTTGTCCTCAGAGAAACCTACAAATGTAAAGCAGAATTCATTTGAAGCAGAAAGAGCAACTGAAGAGTCACCTCATATGCTTTGGAAATGTCTAAGGAAAATCACTGAGATTCAACAATTCCTGAAAAACACTTGTATAAATAGCCTCAGAAATACAAATTAACACATACTGTAGAGAAAAAGATTGGTCATCAGTCCTGGATTCATTGCATTTCACTCTTATATTCTGATGAGTATATAGTCCACACTGAATATGACCAATAGTAATTATACCACAGTAACTGAATTCATTCTTGTAGGTTTTACTGACTACCCAGAGTGGGAAATTCCTCTCTTCTTAATGTTTTTGAGTTTCTATCTTGTAACCATCCTGGGGAATTTGGGTATGGTCATTCTTATTCTGGTGGACATCCAACTTCACACCCCAATGTATTTCTTCCTGTGCCATCTCTCTGTAATGGATGCATGCTACACCTCGGTTATCACCCCTCAAATTCTGGCCACACTGGCCACAGGCAAAACCGTAATTACCTATCATCACTGTGCTGCTCAGTTCTTCTTCTTCACCTTCTGTGCAAGCACAGAGTGTTTCCTCTTGGCAGTGATGGCCTATGATCGCTATGTTGCCATTAGCAATCCTCTGCTCTACACTGTGGCCATGAGTCCGAGAAAATGCTGGAGTTTGGTAGTGGGAGCCTATGTGTGTGGATTGTCTGGGTCCATTCAGAGGACCACATGTACCTTCTCCCTCTCATTCTGTAAAGACAATAGGATAAATTTCTTCTTTTGTGACCTCCCACCTCTACTGAAGCTCTCCTGCAGTGATACAACAAATGCTGAGATTATCATTGTGTTATTTGGGAACTTTGTCATCTTGGTTAATGCTTTGATCATACTCATTTCCTACCTGCTCATCATCAAGACTGTCATCAGGATGAAGTCTTCAGGTGGCAGAGGTAAAACATTCTCCACATGTGTCTCACACCTCACTGCTGTGGTTCTTTTCTTTGGGACCCTCACCTTCATGTATATAAGAAGTGGCTTAGGAAAATCCCTAGAGGAAGACAAAGTTGTATCAGTCTTCTACACCGTGGTCATCCCCATGCTTAACCCACTGATCTACAGTTTGAGAAATAAAGATGTAAAGATTGCCTTCAGAAGGGTCACTAATAGACGACAGATGTCCTAGACTGTATAGAACTGAGTGAGATGACTTCTCCTCATTGTCAATTTTCTATGAAGATCATTAATTACATAATAGACAGCAACAATATAATCATCTTCTATCTATGAACAGAGTGGATGCTTGCAAGTTGTTTCAGGCAAGATGAAAAGTTGTCATGCATTTTATATCCAGAAAATAAAGTATCTTTCTTTCTTCTGTCATGGTCTCCTGATGCTCTCTGATACCATCACTTAGAGAAGGTTTAAGAGACCTCATGATTTTATGCTCTAAATTCTGTTATACTTTCCATATTGTCTTTGCTGCTGTGCATGTCATTGTGCTTATTGTGTCAGATATTACATTTCAGGACTCTGTGCATGGAGTTATTTGACTTTTTTGTTTCCTTTTCCATATGTAAAGTATACAGTATAAGCTTCTCCTTCAATATTACAATGTCTTTCTTTTTTCTGGGCTTATAATAAAAGAACTTTCAAACTGTTTTTATAACCCACTTATTTTCTTTTCTATTGATATGTTGATGACTTCAGAATGAACCTAGCCACTTCACCTATAGAAAGGTGTCTACAAGGGTCAATTCTGGCCTTAGTAGGATGATGCACTGTCATTCTTCCTCACTCTAATGCCTACCTTGTTGGAAGCTCTCGTCCCAGTATCATGCCTTTAGGATTAGCGATGTTAAGATAGCACAGAAACAGACAGTTAAACCACTCATTCCCTTTTTTTGTAGTAGACTTTATGACCTGTGAATACAATACCAGGCTGTAAAACATAAGATAATTTTCTTTCTTTTCTTAATTTCCATGTCAGAAGTCAGATGAGATATCAGTAATTGCATTTGAAAAAGATTCTGTCACATACATAGTTCTATTTGCATTTCATTTTAACTTCAGAGGCAGATGAGAAGATGTTGCCAAATAGGAAATTTTCATTTAGTAATAAGTAAAATATTTCCTTCAAACCCAGAGTACTCAGAATACAAAGCACACACAGCAGTAAGCTAGGTATGGGTAGTTTGAAGATAAAACTAATTTTGTCTCTAATTAATTGTGAGAGTTTGGATAAATATTTCACACTTTTTATATATATTATATATTATAAAATATATAAATATTTTAGACTTTCAGATCTAAAATAAGTATAGCAATTCCAAATTTAAATACACTATAATAATTGAGTAAGATGATAAGTAAGAAATTTCCTAGTGTAAGTCAAGTGTCGGTATAATTTGATCTCTTTCTTTACATTCTCTAACTCTATGAAATTAATGCTATTCTCTTGCTGCAACTGCATGACTCATTCAATATTGATATAAAACAATAATGACAAAAGGTAATGGATAGAGGAAGATGAATTAATCAAACATATTTCATGTTTATCTGGGGAATTATACTTATGGCATCTCATATAACCAAAATAACTGAAGAACTCCTTCTTTGAATTTTCTTTTTTTTTTAAATTTATTTATTTATTTATTAAGGATTTCTGCCTCCTCCCCGCCACCGCCTCCCATTTCCCTCCCCGTCCCCCGATCAAGTCCCTCTCCCTCATCAGCTCGAAGAGCAATCAGGGTTCCCTGACCTGTGGGAAGTCCAAGGACCGCCCACCTCCATCCAGGTTTAGTAAGGTGAGCATCCAAACTGCCTAGGCTCCCACAAAGCCAGTACGTGCAGTAGGATCAAAAAACCATTGCCCATTAAGTAGGTTCAAAACCCCGTGCCATTGTCCTTGGGTTCTCATCAGCCATCATTGTTCGCCATGCTCAGAGAGTCCAGTTTTATCCCATGCTTTTTCAGTCACAGTCCAGCTGGCCTTGGTGAGCTCCCAATAGATCAGCTCCACTGTCTCAGTGGGTGGGTGCTCCCCTCGTGGTCCCGACTTCTTTGCTCATGTTCTCCCTCCTTCTGCTCCTCATCGGGACCTTGGGAGCTCAGTCCAGTAATGTGCTGGCTTTGTGGGAGCCTAGCCAGTTTGGATGTTCACCTTCCTAGAAATGGACGGAGGGGGGAGGACCTAAGGACTTACCACAGGGCAGGGAAATCTGACTGCTCTTTGGGCTGGAGAGGGAGGGGGAGAGGAGTGGGAGAGGGGGAGAAGGGTGGGAGGAGGGGGAGGGAAATGGGAGGCTGAGAGGAGGAGGAAATTTGTTTTTTTTTTCTTTTCTCAATAAAAAAAAAGTTAAAAAAAAAACATTGCCATTGTTCTTGAGTTCTCAGTAGTCCTCATTGTCCGCTATGTTCAGCAGGTCCGGTTTTATCCCATGCTTTTTCAGACCCTGGCCAGCTGGCCTTGGTGAATTCCCGATAGAACATCCCCATTGTCTCAGTGTGTGGGTGCACCCCTCGCGGTCCTGAGTTCCTTGCTCGTGCTCCCTCTCCTTCTGCTCCTGATTTGGACCTTGAGATTTCTGTCCGGTGCTCCAATGTGGGTCTCTGTCTCCTTTCATCGCCTGATGAAGGTTAATATTCAGGAGGATGCCTATATGTTTGTCTTTGGATTCACCTTCTTATTTAGCTTCTCTAGGATCGCGAATTATGAGCTCAATGTCCTTTATTTATGGCTAGAAACCAAATATGAGTGAGTACATCCCATGTTCTTTTCTTTGGCTTTATTTTCAAATTATGTGTTTGGGTGTTTTGTCTGCATACTGCATGTGTGCAGTATCCATAAAAGGCCAGAAGAGGGCATCAAATCACCTGGAATTGGAGTTAGAGTTAGCCATGAGCTGCCTTGAGATGCTGGAAACTGAACTTGAATCTTCTGGATGAGCTGCCATCTCTTAACTGTGAATCCATCTCTCCATCTCCAATGACAACTTTTTTTACTGAGCATATTGTTTTGTTACACTGAAATCTTTACCCTGGCTGCCATTTTTGAGACATTGTTTCTTTTCCTTCCATATTGAGGTCCTTTGGGGTCCAGTCTCAAGGTCCTCTTCAGAGTTCTTATTGAATGCTACAGCAAGAGCTGTTCCAAACAAGTCTCTTTATTCTTCTGCTTCTATTCTAATTGTCCTTCCTTGATTCTATTTCCCCTTGTAGGTTTTTGGTATGTTGTGTTTTCACTCAATTCTTATATTTTTTAACGTTTCACTTTTTTTATTTCCTCAACAACCCTTTTATCACTTAGTAGTATATAATCTTCATAAGCTTCTGTATATCCTATAGTATCTTATGCTCCTGAGTTTTAGCTTTATTTCACTGTTGTGATCATATAGAATATGGCATACAAACAAATATTTCATTATTTTACTCTATTTGTCACATTGTCTTTGGGTCCTAATAGGTGATCTACTTAGAGAAAGATCCATGGGCTGCTGAGAAGAATCTAAATTCTGGAGTATTTTAATTGGATAGTCTGTAAATGTTTAAAAAATGTACTTGATATACAGTGTCATTTAATTTAGATATTTCCATGAATTTATGACATGTGCGCATGTGTGTGTGTGTGTGTGTATGTATGTGTGTGTGTTGACCTGTCAATTCATTTGAGTATTGAGGCCAATCACTACTATTGTGCTGTGGTTAATTTGTGACTTTGCATCAAATAGTATTTCTTTTATGAAACTGGATTCACCCATGTTTTAAAGCATGCATGGGTTTAAAATTAAGATGTCTTCTTGATGAGTAATTCACTTAATTGCTATGAATTGATATCCTTTATCTCTTCTGAAGTTTTGCTTGGAGTCCATTTTGCCAGATCATAAAATCACAACTATTGCTTGTTTCCTACATCCCTTTCCTTTGACTATCTTCTCAATGTTTTTATCCTAAAGAAGCATCTGTCTTTTATGTTTAGTTACATTTTTTGGGGGGCAAATGATGGTCCTAGACCCAAATGATGGTAACCCAGACCCAAAAAGATGAATATGGGATGTACTCACTCATAATTGGTTTCTAGCCATAAATAAGGGTCACAGAGTCTACAATTGGTGATCCCAAAGAAGCTAAGTAAGAAGGTGAACCAAAGGAAAAACATATAGTTGTCCTCTTGGCTATGGGAAGTAGACAAAATTGCCGGGGAGAAAATTGAGATCTTGGGGGTGGGGTGGGATGGGGGTAAGGGGATATGGGGAGAGAAAAGTGAGAAGGGGAGGATGGGGGGAACTTGGGGAAAAAGGAGGATTGGGATAAAGGAAGGTTGGATAGGGGAGCACGGAAGCACAATTTTTAGTTAGGGAGCCACCTTAGGGTTGGCAAGAGACTTGAACCTAGAGTGGCTCCCAGGAGCCCAAGGCAATGTCCCCAGTTAGTTCCTTGGGCAGCTGAGGATAGGGAACCGGAAATGACCCTATCCTATAGCCATACTGACAAATATCTTGCATATCATCATAGAACCTTCATCTGGTGATGGATGGAGATTGAGACAGAGACCCACACTGGAGCACTGGACTGAGCTCCCAAGGTCCCAATGAGGAGCAGAAGGAGGGAGAACATGAGCAAAGAAGTCGGGACCACGAGGGGTGCACCCACCCACTGAGACAGTGGAGCTATCTATTGGGAGCTCACCAAGGCCAGCTGGACTGGGACTGAAAAAGCATGGGATAAAACCGGACTCTCTGAACATGATGAACAATGAGGGCTGATGAGAAGCCAAGGACAATGGCACGGGGTTTTGAACCTACGTAATGGGCTGGCTTTGTGGGAGCCTAGCCAGTTTGGATGTTCACCTTCCTAGAAATGGACGGAGGGGGGAGGACCTAGGACTTTCCACAGGGCAGGGAACCCTGACTGCTCTTTAGACTAGAGAGGGAGGGGGAGAGGAGTGGGGGGAGGGGGAGAAGGGTGGGAGGAGGGGAAGAAGGGTGGGAGGAGGGGGAGAAGGGTGGGAGGAGGGGGAGGGAAATTGGAGGCTGGGAGGAGGGGGAAACTTGTTTTTTTTTCTCCTTTTCTCAATTAAAAAAAAAGAAAATTCATGTTCAGAGATATTGTGGGAAGATATGTATCAATTATTGTTATTTTGTTGATTTTGTAGAGCTTGTTGTTTTCTTACTCCTCTGTTATGTAACTATTATTCCAGTGTGCTTTCCTTCCTTTGGGCTTATGAATATATTTTTTTAATTCTTTCTCTTCAAGTCAAAACTTTCCTTCAAGTTTCTTAAATAGCTAGCTTCATGGTCATAAAATACTTTAGCTTATTTTTTATCACAGAAATTTTATTTTAATCTTTTAATGATGACATAGCATTACTAGTTATAATAGTTTGAATTGATAGTTATTTTTCAGAACCTGAACTGTATCATTCTCTGGATTTCTATTGAGAAACTCATGAGGATGCCTTTATATATAACTTGGTATTTCTCTCTTGCCACGTGAAATATTTTTCCTTCTTTTTTGTTTATTTGTTATTTAATTATGATATGATATAAGATCTCTATTGTTTTCTTTTTTTTTTTTGGTCTTCTCAGCTTGCTGTTCTAAATGCCTATTTTATTTAGATTGTATATCTTTCCTTATTTTCTGGATAATTTTCTTGTTTGATTTAAAATATTTTCCATGCTTTTAAAATGAAATTATTCTCTTTGCTTTGTATCCATAATTGTTAGGTGTGATATTTTCACACTTTCTCATATATCTTTTAAGTCTCCCTTTATGCCTTCTCTTAAATAAATTAATGAAATGGAAGTTTGGGGCGCATTTCCTGGGAATATTTGTGGAGGTCAGAGGACAACTTGCAAGGAAATGGTTCTCTCCTCCCATCATGTGGCTTGTAGGGATTGAACTCAGTTAGTTAAGGCTCTGCAGAAAGCATCTTCATCCTCTGAGCCATCTTGTTATGCCAACTTTTGCATGAATACTGTCTTTTTCCTCATTGGATTGTTTTGATTCCTATATCTTTTCTTCTGCTCACATATTCTATCATCTTCTCATATCATCCTGCATCTGCACGCTCAAAACCATGGCTAAGCCAAATGCTTGTTAATTATCAAAATATTTATTCAAACTTCGATACTTAGGAAGTATATTACATCATTGACACTTCTAGTGCTAGAATACTGTGAATCTTAGAATTCCAAGTAGATGAAAGCAAACAGGCTAGGCTGAGTTAACTGAAAAGAACATTTGAGAATTTACCATGAAGCTGAAGAAACAAGACTAACTACCAATGAATAATGACTATGTAATGCAAATGCAATTTTGGCAAATTGTATGTTTCTAACAAAAATATTGGTGGTTTCAAAGGCAGGAAATATAAAAACGGAACAAAGAACGTTAGTCACAGAGCTCTGGAAATGGATCTTGAAGGAGGTGGGAAAGTATTCTGCTCAGTGCAGAAACAGTTGAAGTATGGTTATACCACCATAAATTTGCTGCCCTTTGAGTAAAAACTCATACTTCCTTATGAAAATTGAAACCTTCTGTGCTGTTGGATTTCAGATCTGAGTTGTTGTAACTGGACAATGGCTGTAAAAATATGTATACTGTAAAGATACCTTTATGTGGGGACCTCTGATCTGAATTTCAGGCCTTTGACTAACTGAGCAGAACTTGTCTGTTCCCCGTAAAAGCTATGGTTGATCTCCAGATCCTAGTTGGAAGTTGCCATGAAATATCAAAGGTAAGATTTTATCCACTAAGAGATGTGTAGAAGACAGAAAAATAGGCTTCTGCCTGAGAGAAATGGCTGGGAAAATGATGGGGGAGCTTTCCCCAAGAGTTTTAGAACCTGTTCCTGGAACTGATTTATGATTCAGGGGAATACTTCTTTGCTGCAAAGCTTCTACTTGGCCATCCCCCAAAGCATTTTAATTACCCATGTTGCTATTCAAGAAGAAATCCCCAAATGATCCATTACATTGAACTATGTGTGCAATCTTAGCTGCTTTCTAAAAATACTTAATGCATTTGTTAATTTGAATTCAAAGGCTTCAATTGAGTTCAATAGGTAGATTCTACCACCTTACAATCTTTTAAAGATAATAAAAATTTCTAGACAAACCAGCAAATGACAATTAGGGCTAGAATAAGGCCATTGCTGCTTGACCTTTTTTAAAATTTCTTCTTATTTGTGTGTATTAATGCTTTGCCTACACACAGTATGTGCACCATATATGTGCCTGATACTTGCAGAAGCCAGAACATGGCATCAGATACCCTGGAACAGATGATTGTGAGATTCCATGTGGCTACTAAGGGTGGAACATAAGTCAGTGATGAAAGATGAAAGAAAAACAATGCTCTTAATCAATCAGGTATCTCTCTGGATCCAGACAGTCCCATCTTAGGGTAGCATAGCCATTCGAAGAGATCAGTTTTCATCTAAATGCATGGGTATGTACGGATCATTTTGTTTTGCAAATACCATCTTTCATGTCTTTGCAGTTGGGTATCAATAAGTACCTTTTAGAAAATAAAGTTTCTTAAGAGATATTCTCACCAGATTATAGAGTTTAGTTTTGGTATTTCTCTGAGGACATGAATTTTGCCCTTCTAGTAGCTATGCTGAAAGATGCAATAACCACATATATTACAGTTACATCTTTGGATTAAGATAAATCTACATTAGATTCCAGATTTACTAGTTGCTTTGACCTTGAGAAGTATCCTTTGTTATTTAATCTTAAACTCCTCAAGGACAAAAATAACACCTCTTTCCTAGGTGTAAGATAATGTGTGATAAACATGACACATGGTGATTGTCAAAGAGCAGGTACTCATTGAACAAAATACTAGTGTTTGGTAAGCATAAAGTCATAAATTGATTTACTTGCACTCAGGGGATCAAGGTGGGACCTTTTTTGTTCAGTAGTAACATTTCAGGAAAATTATTTAGTATCTCTGGGCTTCATTTTTATCTGTAAAATAAAAGTAAAATTTTGAATATTGTAATATGGGATTATCAAATTGAAAGGAAATAATAGCTTTAACATGTTCAGCATCTACCTCACTCCATGAAGAAGCTCAATAAGTGTGTAGTAGTGTTTTGAGAAACTGATTCTGGTGAAGTGAGGAAAGATACTATTTTTGAGCTCCTTTGATGATAACCCTCCAACCTCCCAGGAACTCAATCCTTGCAAGAAATAGGAAGATGTTGAGGGTAGGTTGAAAGTTAGACTAAGTATAATTTTTAGAATTAATCTCCTTTTTAAAGTTTCTATTTAGATATCATACCCTTTTAATTCCCCTCAAGGATCTAATATTCTTTATTGTATATTATAAATATGATATCAACTCATAAAAATCCCCTGTGTTTTTATCAAAATGTTCACTAGGAGTAAACTGGTTTCAGTAAGGCTGTTGACTTCTATTACTCTAGGGTCAAACCAACTTGATGTTGCCTCAAACCCTTTAAAAAACATCTAAAAAAAGTGGATATTTCCAGTCACATTCTGACAGTTTCCTTTGTAAAATACCTTAGATATTTATCTGTCAAACAATAAGGAGTGTACAGGCATTTGTAGAGGTGTATGTTTATAAATATTTATGAAAATGGTAGAGACACATTACATTAAATTAGTCATTTTATTATGATAAATTTTATAAAAATGGTAATTCCATGTTACTACAGCAAATAATAATTTATTTGTAATATATTTTGTGTGTTCATGTATTTTGTTAAAGAATCAGCAACTTTAAGTAGTCAAGTTTTAACCCGAATCCCATGTAGGGAATGTGGTGCTAAGCTAATGGGCAAATGGTTCTAGGGAAGAAGTTTAGAGTAATAGAAACAGGGCTCTTTAAAATGGACAGTGATTCCTCTGCATGTGAATTCAATGGGGAGTTTTCATATCTGGTTTTAGTTTCTCTTCCATAAATAATGTATTGATAGCAACTATCTAATGATATTATTGACAGTAATCTTTAAAATATTTAAATATCAATGCCTTTAAAGTAAGGATTATGTATCTGGGTTTCCATGAAGAAATTTTCAATGACCATTTGGATGTTAGGAACGTTCATGAAAAGACAGAATGCATATGAGAGATGGTAAGTAGCATGCATGTTAGTGATGATGTGACTCGGATCTGTGTAGTGGCATTTCATTTGTTTTAATAAATAAAGCTTGCCTGAAGATCAGAAAAGTAAAATAGTCACACTGGCCAGCCTTATGTACCAGGCAGTGGTCACACACAACTTTAAACCCAGTAGTACACTAGCTTGCCATAGAAACCAGGCGGTAGTGGTGCATGCCCTTAATTCCAGAACTAGAGATGAATATAAAATAGAAGGAGAAAGGTCTCAGTCTCTGTCACATTCTGAGGTTTCCTGGAGGCAGGATCACTATTTTCAGACTGAGGTTGAGGTAAGAGCCAATGGCTGACTGCTTTACCCTTCTGGTCCTCAGGTTGAATCCCAACATATGTCTTTGCATTTTATTAATCATATTATAGATCTGTGACATATGGCAATAAGAAATTGTAGGAAATTCAAATTGCCATAACTCATTATGAAACAAGTTAAACATAATTATCTTGGAAAAGTGATAAAACATAACATAAGAACATTAGTTTCACTTGATATTTGAAATATCTCCCCAGAATCAACAGAATCCCTTTAGTGTATGGTACATATGCAATCATAATAGGAAAACACCACTTAGCATTTCCATAACTGAGCAATCAATTCATGAATCTAGCCATAAGAACAAGTATTTGTACAGGTATGGAATGAAAGACAAGATTTCTTCTAGGAGAAAAAAACCTGAATTAAGAGGGATTTACTTTATGTAATGAGAGGCCAAAATAACTCATTATTGTGCCAAACTTGCTTATGTAAATCAATCTGTCACTCAAGAAATTTCTAATATGAAAATACATTGTTAATGAGATGCATAGGTAAATATAGAGAATTTATATGAGGGAAATATATTATATTTAAGCAAGAGAACAATATGTCATATTTAAAATCTATCATAACATTAGCAATAATAATAAATAAATATATTTAGGTCTTTTAGAACTGAACATTATATCTCTTACACACATTAAATTACTTAATACTAATAGAGCAATGGTGATGTATGCTTTTAATCCCAGCACTGGAAAGGCAGAGGACGGTAAATCTCTGTGAGTTTGAGGTCAGCCTGCTCTATACAGCTAGTTCTAGCACAGCCAAGTCTACACAAAGAAACCCTATCCCAAAAAGAAACAACAACAAAAAAACACTTAACACTCACAACAATACTTTAGTATAGGCATAATCTTTCCATATTATAGATAAGAAATTGATGCAAATAAGGAAATACTAAAGCCACATAATAAGGAGAAGAATGAAAACACAACATGTTGAATATGGTAGCTTTTGAGTTAGATGCTAAAAGACTGAAGTGAAGATAAAAAGGAATATGTATTTATCTATTGTCTCTCTCTTCTCTCTCCCTCTGTGTGTGTGTGTGTGTGTGTGTGTGTGTGTGTGTGTGTGCGTGTGTGCGTGCACCCACAGGCACTCAATGCTCTCTGTGGAGATCAGGGGACAACTCTTTGTAGTTGATTCTCTCCAGGCACCTTGTGAAATATGGGAAACTAATTCACATTATTAGGCCTGTGTGCAAGTGCCTCTATTAGCTGAGCTGTCTTGCTGGTCCCTGAGAAGGTATTTTTTTCTCAGCCTGCTTAAATAAACATATAAATTAGAGAAAATATACATGAATGTGTGCTACAGGGACAAATAGAAGAGAAAATATATCACCTTCAAATTTCTGTCAAAAGTTCATGAAAAGAAGGCATTAGGTGAATTCAAGTGTCATGAAAAGGTAAACTGAGGCCACTCAATGAGAGGTTTGGACAGACAGATTCCATTTTTATATGTAATGATAACACTGTGATACAAGAGATGTTGGAATATATGTTGTCTTGGTCCTTTTCAAGCCTAGGGTCACTTGTGTCTTTTCTTCACAGGAATTTCCAAATATAAACCAGAATTCCATTGAATCAGAAACAGCAGCTTAATTCTCAGCTCTGTCAAATTTAGGAACTGCTATAAAAGAATAAGCCTGGTTCAGAATTTCTGAAACAAGCATTGAAAATAAACTATAGTTGCAAACTCAGCTTCTACCATAGACAAAGGGGGTTTGTACTTTATTCCCTTATTTTTTAATTTTACTTCATTCTCATACTCAGACTAAAGGTCACATTGATTGACCTGTTATGGCCAATAAAAACCTCACTACAGTATCCAGGTTTGTTCTCATGGGCTTTATTGACCTTCCCAAGTGGGAAATGCCCCTTTTTTTGGTTTTTCTCATGGTCTATCTTATCACCATTTTGGGAAACTTGGGGTTAATCATTATCATACAAGTGGATATACAACTCCATACTCCAATGTATTTCTTTCTGAGCCACCTTTCTATGCTGGATGCCTGCTACACCTCAGTCATCACCCCTCAGATCCTGGCTACACTGGTCAAAGACAAAATGGTCATCTCCTATGGCCAATGTGCTGCTCAGTTTTTCTTCTTTACCATTTGTGCAGCAACAGAATGTTTCCTGCTGTCTGTGATGGCCTATGACCGATATGTTGCTATTAGTAACCCACTGCTCTACACTGTTGTCATGAGCCCTAGAAGATGCTGGAGTTTGGTGGCTGGAGCCTATGGTGGTGGGCTGTTTGGGGCCATCTTAAGAACTACATGTACCTTTTCTCTCTTCTTCTGTGAAAATAATCAAATAAATTTCTTCTTTTGTGACCTTCCACCTCTGCTGAAGCTCTCCTGCAGTGACACAACAAATGTTGAGATCATTATTGTTTTCTTTGGGAACTTTGTCATTTTGGTGAATGCCTTGGTCATACTGATTTCCTACTTGCTCATCATCAAGGTTGTCATGAAGATGAAATCTTCATGTGGCAGAGTCAAGACTTTCTCAACATGTGTCTCCCACCTCACCGCTGTAGCTCTTTTCTTTGGGACCCTCATCTTCATGTATATACGAAACAGCTCAGGAAAATCCCTGGAGGAGGACAAGATAGTATCTGTCTTCTACACTGTGGTCATCCCCATGTTGAACCCTCTTATCTATAGCTTAAGGAACAAAGATGTGAAGGCTGCCTTCAGAAAGATCACTGGTAGATTCCAGGTTTCTCAAACCTTGCACAATTGAGTGAAAGGATGACTTAGTCATTTTTGTTCCTACTATCGGTATTTCCTAGGTGGTATACTATTCTTAGAATAGAGGAAGCAAGTAAGTATTGGAGAGTGCAAAGTACATAGTGGTGAAATGTGTATTTGAAATACTATTGTATTCCCTTTTTACCTCTGTTTGTCACTGCCAGTTTGTTAGTTGGCTCTAGTAACTACTGGTATTCTGCCTCATCATTTATAAGATCAGATTTTGCATTAGTTCACTTGACTTGAATTCTGGACTATCTTTCTCTCTTGTCTTAGTTTTCATCAACATTGCAACTTATTTGTGTAAAAGTTTATATCATGGGCTTGCTTTAAATAGTGAAGTATGGATTTTCACTTCTCTTTAGATGTATAAATGCTTGGTCAATGCAGTTATGTAGCATGCTGATATAGTAACGATACAGTACCAATTCCCTGCTTCGTTAGATTTTCTATCTGCTCTGGCCAAATTAACAAAGTTTGCAAATTGCCTTGCCACTCCTTAAATCACTGTATTTCCTTTTCTTTTTTGTCATCTTCTTCTAAGAGTTTCAAGATGAGATAAGCCACCTTTTATATTCTTAGGCCTCCACAAGGGCTAATGTAGTGTAGTTTTTGAAAGACACAATACATTGCTGTTCCTTCTCACACTTTTATCCTGGTTGTAAGAGGCTCTTACTAAGCATCCTGTGTCATGCATAGCACAGTGACTATAGACAGATATAGATAGTTTAAGCACACCTTATGTTCTGGGTCAAAGATCTGATTAAGGAGGAGAGTAACTACGTGCCCTTCACAAAACTGAGAAATACTTCAAAGCATAGTATTTATTTCCTTCACTTCTAAGTACAGGTTCTACATCAGTCAACTGCTTTGGAAATATTTTTTCATTCCTGGAAATGGTCTCATTTGAGTTTCAAGAAAATGAGAAAGACATTGTGACAAATAAAATTTTCATTTTGAAATCAAGGAAATAGTTTCTTGTTCTTCAGTGTCCTCAGATTATATAGGAGAATCTAAATCCTATTTTCTTTCTAGTGATACTTTGGGTAAATTAATTTCTCAGTCTAAAAGAGGTATAATAACTCTGAATTAAGGAGATATTACAAAATTCATACAACGACGAATATGAGAAATCCCAGAAAAAATCAGCTCTCAGTATCACCCATTCATTTTCTTTTCCATTTCCTTAGTTATTTATGTCAACCTATGAGCCTTGCAAAAAGTCTGTAACAATTGACCAGACTGGAAATGTTTATAAACCAAAATGGTAAAGAGAATGAACTGAGGGAAAGAATTAGTCCATGATTCTCAACATAAAACAAAATCAACTTGTATAAAAATCTGGCAATCTACAAGATATGTTTCCATTGTATGCATTATTTTAAAAGTAACATTACTTTGTATTTAATATATTAAAATTTTCACAATGAATTTTATTTGTTTTAAACAGATATTTATGTTAAAAATTCTCTTTACAAATGGACAGTTTTTCTAAAGGGGTGGCTACTATATAATTCCTGTCAATTTTTCCAGGTTAAACATTAAGCAAATAGCTGTAAATTATAAATGAGTTGCCAAAATATTTCTAAAGAATGATAAAGACAATATTGGGACTTTGTGAATAAAACCAGTATGATTTATCTCTTAGAATTTTTGAAATACACGGAGTTAACAAAGAAAGGAAATGATGTGCAAGGAAAAGTTTTCCCACTATAGAGGAAAAATGCCTTTCTTTTTAAAAGGGTTCATGTTAATTATACAAAATAATTGTCTACCTATGACATTTTCATATATGCATTATATATATATGATTTTATTTGCATATTGTGTCCATAGAGAATACATTCAGTAGTTGTTTCTTAGGAATATGGTTATTTCATTCAACATGATGATTGTTAGTTCCACCAATTTTCCTTCAAATGATATGAATTTATTCTTGATGACTGAGTAATACTCAATTGGGTGTGTATACCATTTTTTTCTGTCTATTCATCTATTGATACACACCAATCTACCATACTGTCTTCAATAAAAGCATTCCCTGGTTCTTCCTTTTGATTTCTTTCCTTCTAAGTGATGCAGTGTTGAGTAAGAACATTATTATAATAATCAATCTCTGAGATTTTATCTGCATATTTGAGTTATTTGGGATTCAAATTGGTATTATTTGTAATTGAGCCTAGTGTATTGTGCATGGCAATGGAGCACTCTATCACTTAATCAACTCCTAATATCTCTATTTGGATTTTAATCCTGCTGACTTTTAAATTATTTCATAAACACTTGGACATTAAATGTGACAAGTTCTTTTGTTCTTTGAAATACTGTCTGGAGTGGTTTATGATGGATTCACGCACTTTAAATGTGAATGATTAGATTTCATGTTGGGAGTAAAGGGCAGGAAAAATGAATTTTTAAGACACCAAATTTTCATATTTTGTGTAAGTCCTTGGAGGACTAGCATGATGTATAAAGAATCAGCAAGAATCCTTAATCCTCTATAAGTTTGTGAAGTTTATATACAGATGCTCTGATTGAACTGAGAAACCTCATAACAATAGCATCAAATGATAATTATCTCTCAATACATATATCCATGAGGATTTTGGGTGTCAGGATGGCAGACCTTAACGATTTTCAATAAAATTTAGTTCAATTTTCAGTTTCTCTATATGTGGTGTCTTCTGAATTTTCATTTCTCTCTATCTGTGGTGTCTTCTGTGATCAACAAGGGATTTGTGTGTAAAGTACTGGTTAATTAGATGGTTCCTAGATAGTCATAGCTTGAACATAAACTCAATCATTGGCAGTCTTCTTATTTGGAATCTTAGACCATTTGCATGCAAACCAGAAAGCTTGAACTATTTGACTTATAATACTCCTTTTAATTTTAATATCTTATGATAACCTACAAAAACCCTGCAGGTCTAAAATATGTAAACTGACAGCAGGAAAAACCATTGTGAAATGAGAGGGAACTCTGAATCAGGGTGGTGCTGCCAAAGTTCTTTCTAGGGATATTTAGAGATACTAGTTGTTTTAAATCTTTATGACCCACCCAAGAAGATTTAACCATGAAAATTTACATTCAGACTTAAATGCTACTCAGTCACAGGCCCTGACTTTTTGCCTCAGAGGCCCAGGTATGTATGTATAGTAGTTAAATGAAAAGATTGCTTAGAAAAAGAGAGCGCCACTGCTTGTAGTCAATTGACACAGGGTTGTGTCCTTGCCCTGTTGGCTGTGGCTGGGAAAGTGATACTATTAATGTAAGCCCAGCTCATCACCAGGGAGTGTGCAGATACTTTACAAAACATGCAGCAATGTGGTCAGGGAGAGGAAGAATTTTCTGCCACAATCTCCTTATTCTGTAGCTTAGGTGCCACCCATAAGCATATCTCCTTCCATTTTCTGACAGAGAAATGCAAATCTCCCAAGAATTTCTAAATGGAGAGTTCAGAATTAACCTCTTGAGAAATATGAAAGAGAAGTCAGGAGTATGCATTCTGCAACCAGACTTAGGGGCTCAAATCCAGATGTATGCCTAGTATGAGACTATTAAAGGGCTGCTTCTGCTTTCTATGCATAAATTACCTTCTCTCCTTAAAGTCAGGCTAGTAATGTAATCAAGCTGTGGTAATGTTGCATGGATTACATGAGCTAAGATGTTTAATTCAATAATCTACTTTACAGTTGTCTTTCCAACTATGTCTATCTCAGAAGACAGAATTTACACACACATATGCTCTCTCACACACACATGTAAACAGACATGTATGTGTGCATATGTATATATGTACATGTATATTTATATCACCTAATGTAGTCCTTAGGCATACACATACTAGGGCAGACCCTAAAATTTGTTGGACTTCCATTTCAAAGTTTAGTCTCAGGGAAAACGTTCTTGGCTAAAACTATTTCATAATCCCCAATTTTAATCAATTGTTGGGGTTTGTTTCTCATCTTTTATTAGTTCTTTGAGAATTTTTAGCTCATTGTGTTTTGATCTTATTCATCCTTCCTCTACCACCTCCACCCTGCACCTAAGTTCATTGTATCTTTTACACCGTGACTGACTTTTTAAAAATTATTATTGTAAAGTCAATACAATTTTTTTAAAATATTTTATGCCAAGTCTTGGAGGTACCTACCTTTAATCCATTTACATTGGAGGAAGAAGCAGGTGAATCTCTGAGTTGGTGGGCAACCTGGTACACAGAGTGAGTTTCATAACATCCAGGGTTATACAAAGAAAGCCCCCAAAACAAATAAAACTCTTTTATGTCTATGGTTTTTGTTTACATCATGTGTAATATATATATATTACATATTATATATATTACATATTATATATATATATATATATATATATATATATATATATATATACTTGGTGCCTATTGAGGTGAGAAGAGACACTGGAGATGTAGATGATTGTGAGATACCATATGGATACTAGGAATTAAATCTGGGTCCTCTGAAGTATCAGCCAGTGCTCTTGACTGCCGAGCCATCTCGGTGATGTGAGATTTCCCTCTGTATGCTGTGATTACCGTTAATGAATAAAGAACTGCCTTGAGCCTATAGCAGAGCAGGGTGAGGCAGAGCAGAGCTAGGCAAGGAGGACTAGACTGAATGCTGGGAGAAAAAAAGGGCAGAGTCAGAGAGAAACCATGTAGCCCTGCTGGAGCCAGATGGAACTTAAGCCAAAAAGCCACAGCCACAGGGCAATACACAGATTAAAAGAAATGGATTAAATTAATATGTAAGAGTTAGCCAATAAGAAGCTAGAGCTAATGGGCCAAGCAATTGTTTAACTAATACAATTTCTATGTGATTCTTTCAGCAGCCTCCTTACTACAATTGTGAGATACCATATGGATGCTGGAAATTGAATCTGCGTCCTCTGGAAGATCAGCCAGTGCTCTGGACTTCTGAGCCATCGCTACACTCTCTCTTCTTACCTGGAGGAAGTATGTGCCACAATGTGCATGTGAAAGTCAAGAAACAACTATATAAAGTGAATTCTTTTCATACACCTTTATGGGGACTCTGGAGATTGACTCAGGTTACAAGGCTTGCATGGCAAATATTTACTCACAGCATCATCTCTTTGGCTTCAATATGCCTATTTATGAGGTATGTATTTAATATATTATAGAAAGATGCAATATCCCTAACTAGATAGGTGAAGTTCCTCAGATTTATTAAATGCTTCCTAAAACAGGGCTTCCGTCACCTGAATGAACTCAATACTGCTTATGAAATAGAACTTTAGGGACTCAGCTATGGGATCCACTTCATGACTCTATAGATCTGGAAGGATGATACTTCTACAAATACATCCCAAGACTTTTCCCAAAAGAGGCATTTGCTTCTGAAAAGATAGTCACACTGTGGCCTAAAGGAGCCATATCCAGAGGTGAATTATATGCAATTATAACCTTACATAAAATCATAATAAAATTCTGTGTTTTATTAAATTAATTACTGCTTTGCTGTTTGCCATTTGGACAATTTCTGAGCCTTTTAAAATCTGAACTGTCTAATGGGTACCCTTCCCCAGGAATACCAGGCTGTTATTGAAATAGAAGATCTATGCTTAATTGCTTTTGGAAATTTGTGGGTTAAAGTTGGTATGGTTTCTTGATTATAGGGCTTTATACATGCAGTTACACGGTATGATTTTCTACCTAATGAATAAGTAACAAAAAGTTGGTCTTTAAGTGTTTGGGAATACTAAAACCATGTCCTGAAACATCTGACGAAGATACCTGAGAACATGCAGGAGCTTCTGACTGACTCTCAAGCCTTACTTCATATTGTAGTCACTTAGGGAGTAAAATCAAAATATACTGGGACTTGCTCTTACACTCAGATACTCTCATGTAATTATTACACACTAAAATATGGGCCTCTGGATTCTAACAGTTCCTAGGGGGATTCTCTTTTATTATTTATTTATTTATTTATTTTTACATACCAACCACAGTTTTGCCTCCCTCCCCTCCTCTTACTCCCCCCACCACCTTCCCCACATTCCCCATCCACTCCTCAGACCTTCCATGGGGAGTCATCAAAATCTGGCATATCAAGTAAGGCAGTACCAAGTCACTGCCCCCTGTATCAAGGCTGAGCAAGGTATCAATCACTCCATAGGGGATGGGTTCCAAAAAGTCATTTTGTTCACTAGAGATAAATTCTGGTCCCACTGCTAGTAGGCCCACAGAATTCCCAGGCCATAGAACTGTCATCCACATTCAGAGGGCCTAGTCTGGTCTTATGCAAGTTCCCTAGCTAGAAATCCAGAGACTGAGAGCTCCAGTTAGCTCAGGTCAGCTGTCTCTGTCTGTTTCCTCATCATGATCTTGACCCCTTTGCTCATATCATCTCTCTGATCTCTGCCCTTTCTTAGACTGTACTCAGTCTCAATATAATTTGGATATTCATGTGTAGCCTTGAATTTCCAAAAGTCATCCTGCTTCTGTTTCTGAGCTCTGAAATTACAGGTGTCCACACCACAGACACCCTGGTGTTTTTTTATATATGTATATCATATGCTTTGATCATATTCAGTAAACAGTGAACCTATACAGTCACGCATTTTAGGATGTCTTTAACATACAAGCAAGAACTCATTCTTAAGAAACTACATTTTTTGTGATCAAGTCAGAGTTGATTATACTAGCATCAAGGTGAGATATAAGAGATCTTCCTTCCAAAAATGAATTGCTTTTTGAACAAAGTAAGAGAAAGATAATTCTATGAACCAGCTTCATTACACTGTACTCCATGTCATGCCATGGGGATTTGAGAGTTTGAAATTAGAAAGCAACTTTCAAAATTATTAGATACCTTGTTAGGAAGTCACAAAATTGCTTTCCCTGGAGAGTCACCTCAGGAGCTAATTAGAAGGCAGTACTGTGACAGTGACTGTAAGATGCGTATCAAGCTTCTTATATTCAGAATAGTTGGAATCAGAACCTTAGGGATACTTGCTGGTTCCTTAAGCCCTACTATTGTAGAAAGAGTATGAAGCAATCTCAGGAGACCAGGGTCAGGTTTGCTAATGTTGAGAGGGTTCCTTGCAGTGAGAGTAAGACATAAAAGAACTGGCTGTGACCCATTTCAACCATAGTGCTATAAATATGAGGAATAGCAGTATTTTTAACAAAAAGAAGAAAGTCAAAGGAAATTAAGACAGAAAGGAAGTATGACTTGCCGATGGCTCCACGTGGTGAACTGGATGAAGGAATCACATGGAATAGCAGGCCACAAGTAGAAATACCACACCAAGAAGAAAAGTACCAGCAGAATTCAGGAAAAGACAACTCAGAGTTTGTGTGTCTGTTTTTCTTTTTCTGTGTTCTCAACCCCATCGGATCAGTTCATCATTGGCCTGCCCTTTGTAGTAGCTGTTTTTCAAATCATCAGCTACTCTTTACAGCTCTGTTGTAGAACATTATCAAAGAATGCGAAATCTTTTCATTCAAACTTCATTAGTTCATCAATACTAGACTGCAGAATACTTTCTGTTTTATTCTCCTTTCAAATATGTAAGTTGTTTATTATTAAACTTTTACTAGAGGTTTTAAAAATAATCAACCAATCATCATGAGGCTTTGTTAGATACCTGTAGGAGCTTATGTTTGCTCTCTTGGTTGCAAGGCTAATGCTAGTGTGAGTATGAGTATATACATTTATAGAGAGTCTTAATTACTCAGCCAGCTTAAAATAAGACAGCAGTTGTCGTAAAGAATTCATACAGTAAAACTGAAAATAAATATTTCTATAAGTAGGGACTATTGTTGATTAATAATGCTTTTTGACTAATTTTGACTCATGCTGTTTTGTTTACAAAAGATAAAATACTCATTTGGACAGGACTGGTGAAAGAAATTCTCTGGTTGCTCAACATAATTTCTTTTTTTAACATAATTTCATTAATGTGCATATTGCATGTAGAAAGAATGCTTTTCAAGGAATTAAAAGTTACCAGATACCATTAAGATGAAATAATATGCTGTATATTCTAATCCTTTTGGTGACCAAATAGAGCATACAATATTATCAATATGATAATTTCTCATTATGTTATTTACGCAAAAATGTTGGGCATTCCAAACTTCTTGTGATTAGAAACAAAGTTAGACACAAGTCTATTCTTGGGAATATCCCCTTGTATTATTTGTTTTGTTAGATGGATATTTAATCACCTCTTTGGTAATTCACTGACATGGTAATAATTGAACCCAGAAGATTTGCAGAACTTCTCAATGGAATTTAAGTGGTGTATGCTGCAGAAATGCAGGTTCACTGATACTTAAAACTCATAGGATAATATTGTCTAGAAATCCTAAATTCTCTATTTTGAAATTTATGGCCTCTTGTGTCTACTACCATCAAAAGCAGCTCTATAAGCTTTCAAACACAGAAGATTTATTTTTATTATTCTTTAGTTTTATTGTTCTTATTTGGAAGAACTATATATCTGCATGCTTTTTCTAGAAGAAAATATACTTCAAGGATCGTATTTCTGAGTGTTTCACATTATGCTTTCACTTGAAAGACAATTTGACATGAAATTTTATTATTAATAAATATTTATTAATAATAATAAAATTTAGTAACAGTGGTTATTTAAAGTCAAATGAGAGGCAGTTAGCAGAAGATGCTCACTTAAAATTTAAACAAGCAACTTTATGCCTATTTAGTGTATTCTAGCATTTCAGTGTCTAGAATCTGTTTTAATCAGCATATGGCTATATTAATATCTTTTGACAGAAGAAGAAATTGAGGTTTAGAAAGGTTAAGTGTTCCATATAATCTAATGTAGCTAATTGGAGAGCAGTTGTAAATGCAAGATCTAAGATGTCAGTCTAAGATCACTTGCTCCCCATTCCTCCTCTAATAGAAACATCCATTGTGTTTTATCTTATCTTAGAGTGAGCTCTGCATTTCCGGAAGTCTTCCTCAGTCTTCAAACTCTGTTGTAGTCAAAGACCACATATCAGAGACTCAATTTAAGTTCTATTATTTGAAATAACTTAATCTTCCCTTGTGAGTCTCTTCACTGGATCTTGTCTTAGCCCTCACAGGTAAACTTCTAGATGAATGGCTGGGAGGAATTACACCTTCGTGACTGAGTTCTTTCTGACTGCATTCACTGAACATCCTGAGTGGGGGCTTCCTCTCTTCCTTTTATTTTTGAGTTTCTACCTCTCTACTCTGCTGGGGAACACAGGAATGATCATCCTGATCCAGAAGAACCGTCGACTTCAAACCCCAATGTATTTCTTCCTCAGCCACCTTTCCTTTGTGGACGTATGTTACTCCTCTGTTATCATCCCTCAGATGCTGGCTGTATTATGGGAATGTGGCACGACTATCTCTCAAGTTCGTTGTGCAGCTCAGTTCTTCCTTTTTACCTTCTTTGCTTCCATTGACTGTTACCTCTTGGCAATCATGGCCTATGACCGTTATGTGGCAGTGTGTCAACCATTGCTTTATGTCACCATTATGACTGAGAAGGCCTGTTTAGGCTTGGTATCTGGGGCATATGTGGCTGGTTTTTCTAGTGGCTTTGTTCGGACTGTCACAGCTTTTACTCTCTCCTTCTGTGGAAGCAATGAGATCAACTTCATTTTCTGTGACCTCCCTCCTCTGTTAAAACTTGTGTGTGGAGACAGCTACATCCAGGAAGTAGTGATTATTGTCTTTGCCATTTTTGTCATGCCTGCTTGCATTGTGGTGATCTCTGTGTCCTATCTCTTCATCATTGTGGCCATCACCAAGATCCGCTCGTCGGGAGGCAGGGCCAAGACTTTCTCCACCTGCACTTCCCACCTCACTGCTGTAGCTCTTTTCTTTGGTACGCTTATCTTCATGTATCTGAGAGATAATGCAGACCAGTCCTCAGAGGGGGACCGAGTTGTGTCTGTGTTTTATACGGTGGTGACCCCATTACTGAATCCACTCATCTATAGCCTGAGGAATAAGGAGGTAAAAGAGGCCATTTTGAAATCTCTGAGAAGATCAAAGATTTCTGGAAGGCCATAATTAGTTTCTGTAAGTCTTTTATCAAGCAGAATCTTTCTTTTGTTTCTATGTTTTATTTTTTCTCAAACATCACTCATTTGGAAGGCTTCTGTAGACTCTAAGATAGACTCAAACATCCCACCTTCACTTTCAGACTTATTGCTCTATGTGCTACTTGCTACTGAATGATGAAAACATTTTATGTATCTGATATGGACTATAGTCAAAATTGGAAAGTAGATAACATGAGAACAGAACATTCTTTGTCAATCTCTCTGCTTCATATACAAATCATCTACAAATAGGAAACATTCTGCACATATTTATTGCATGAATGAATTATTCCCAGATTTCAGTATTAATCTCTATTTTCTAGCTTCTTTAGTCCTTAGTTTCCTAAGGGCAAGATGGGTGAACTCAATTAATCAAGTTATAGTTTTGAGGCTCCAATATACAAATAGCCAGGGGTTGGGAGCCACGAGGCCCAGTTTTGGACCAGTGTACATGTGTTTATTCAGCATGGCTCCAGATGAGGCAAAGCCCACAGGGACAGTCTCATTCAGCAAAGACCAGTGGATTTGGGGGCAGCACAGACTACTGCTGGGACTATGTGGCCTGCATGCTCTCTTCTCTCTCATAATATTGGTGATTCTCTAGGTAGTTTTTAGTGTCATTATGTCAGTCACCCATGGAAGAGATGTGATCATTCCTGGAAACACCATTTTTCTCAAATGTTTTCCCCTAAAATTCTTTGGGAGCTGATGCTTCCTGGGTTTCTTGTGATAACCATCTGTCACTCCAGACACTGATTCATTGCTGACAGGATTGGAGGCGATTCACCCCTATTTCTGTAACTATGCTTTGCTAACTTTTGAAAGTTATTGTTGTTCTTGAAAATATGTGCCTATGTTTATCACCTTCTAGTTTTGTAAAGACACTGTACCTGGATCAATATTTGGCCAAGCTAGCAAATTGATAAATGTTGTTTTTGATTTAAAAGATGTTTTAATGTAGAAGTTGGGAAAAAAACATATTTGCCACATTTGTTTTTGCCAGATGTTAACACTGGGAAAAACAAATCTGTTTGTATGAAAAAACATGCTTGTTTTTTAAGTATAAATAAAGATGGCTCAAGCTGTTCAAGGTCATCCACATGTGTGAAACTCATCTGGTAGTCAAATACTTGACTTGTTGCCAAGTGATAGAAAAATCTTCAAAATTTTGTTGTTAACCTGGTCTTTCTTAGCTCACAGAGTTTGGACCAAAAGCTAGGTATTTGGCATGGGACTGACTTCAGCCCTCTGTATGTGGGTAACACTGTGTAGCTTGGTCTTTTGTGGGGTCCCTAGCAGTGTGAACAGTACATATCCCTGACACATGAGCTGGCACTTTGGAACCACCAATTCTCTACAGCGGAGTGTCTTACTCATCTTGTAAGGGAAAGGAGTTTGGTCCTGCTTCAACTTGATGTACCGTGCTGTGTTACTTCCATGGGATACCTTGCCCTTTCTGAATGGAGATGGAGTTAGTGTGGATTGGGAGGTAGAAGGGAGGTGCAGGGAGAGAATGTCAGGAAAGGGGAGTGGGGGAAACTGTGGTTGGTATGTAAAATAAATATAACAGAAAGTTTTAAAACATGATTTAAATTCTTAAAATACATGGTGTTTCTTATGAAATTCAAAGGCTCCCAGCACTTTTGTTAATAGTCTCTGAACAATTTCATCATTATCTTGTGCTAGAGGGTCTGGTAGACAGGTAAGGGATCTGATGTGTGTTATATACACTGGATGGTTTCTATTTCTGATTACTTATTTGAGTTGCATAAAAAGCAAAAAATAATTCTGAGTCATCCAGAATAACTTAGTTAATATGTTAATATTCTCTATTTTCCAGATTTCTTTTTAATGCCAAATAAAGGAGAATTCCAAGGACAAGTCAATTCTTCAATATGTCGAACATTTAGCTGCTCCTATAGCAGCAGTCCTACTTCCTACAATTTTTCTGATGTCAAAGGCATTGTTCCCCCAATGGAGAGTTAGCACCTAACTGTTTTAGAGGTGGGGAAGCTGGTACGTTGAAAGTCAATCAGCTATTATGTTCCTGCTTGTGAACAGCCCGAAGAGTCTTGATAAAACCTTTCAATATTTTTTCTCAGAAGTGTTCTTTATTTTATGGCTTATTTCTGAGACTGGAGGAATGTTAACCTGTCTTTTCCATTGCTACAACAAATCAAGTCCCTAAAAATTCATGGCTGTATTAGATTCATATAGTTTTAACTGTCATATTTTTCCTTCTTGCCCTATACACTTGACTCATCTTGCAATTTATTTTATTTGAGTCATAGTTCTTATCCCTAGAAGCTGAATATTTACCTCCTGAAGAGATCAATGCCGATGGCAGTATTTTGGTGAAAATATTATATCTGCTCCTCTGTCAACTGAGCCTTCAATTTCAATACCATTTATTTGTAATTTTAGCTTTGGTCTCTGATTATTTATAGCAGTATGTTAAAATAACTTGTTTTCTCAGCTCTTCTGGAATTTTGTTTTGTGTACTGAAATTTTCTGTACTTGATTACATCCAGAGCAATATTATTTTCAACAACAAGCAAATGAAAATTCTTTTTATTGCTCTATGGATGAGTTTCTGTTATGATAACAGGGAATAAATGAATCCAATTTGATATCAGGGGACCAGTGGGAAGTCCTTTAGGGTATTTTCTGATAGCAAAGGGTTACCTTGCCTTTACCTTGTTGAACTGCATTCTTTATTACAATTACAGTCTTTGCTCAACATTTCAGAAAAACGGGACTGCCATTTACATTATCAATAAAAAAAATTGTTACTTGGAATGCCTTGCCTACAATACCTTTTCAAATGACCTTGCTTATCACAATTATAATATTTTGGTTTTTTTCTTAAAGTATTTCAAAATTCTGCTATCAGAGTAGCATCATAATAATGAGATCTGATATGCCATTTTTCTAATCCATTCACCTATTGGTGCTAATCTTGCCTTTAAAGACCCAATCACCCTTTTGCATTCTGAATTAGCACTTTCAAAAGCAAAATATTTGATTAATAATTGTTTGATTTCTGGCTCTGATACTACTCCTCTTATAGCTGTAGTTTATTTTGCAAAAAAAAAAAATCATTGAAGGCTGTCTTTGTAACTTAGCATATTGACCTTCACCTAGCAACTGATCTTTAGAAATAATAACAGCTCTAGCCCTATTTCATTGTTCTATGGCCCTAGCTTCCTTTTTCTACCATGCTTGCCATTGTAACTGAAGACCAGCTTCCAAGATGCTGTTTGTAAATCTTTCCATTCTTGCTGGATAATTCTGTTATGACCTGCCCACGAATTTAATACCTGCTTAACATAGGGTGAATGCATACCATATGGAATGAGTGCTTCCATAAATCTCCTCAAATCTAATATTTCTACAGATTACATTTAACTTCTCTTTAACATTGGGGATGCCTATATCTGCTGGTCGTTCTTGTATAGTGACTGGTTAAACTAAGGTTGGTTTTCTAATAACCTTGTCTAAATTCCTTTTTGTATCTGAGTATTTTTTATTTTCATTTATCAGACTTTTTAAGGTTTGTATCTTATCAATCCACTTTTCATTTTTTTTTTGTTTTTGTTTTTTCGAGACAGGGTTTCTCTGTAGCTTTGGAGCCTGTCCTGGAACTCACTCTGTAGACCCAGCTGGCCTCAAACTCACAGAGATCCCTTTACCTCTGCCTCCTGAGTGCTTGGATTAAAGGCATGTGACACCGCCGCCCAGCCCACTTTTCATATCTGCCACAATTATCAAACTGCTTTTCATATTTGTCACAAAAACCACTATGGCTATTAAGAATAAAATATAGATTATCAGACAGATTTAATAATTATAATTAGCATTAGGTCAATCTCTGTAAGTCATTTATCTTTTCATTTTCTGTTCCTTTTTCAAGTCATCTAAGATAGCACTATGCAGGGTCCAATGCACTATATTAAAATATTTTCCATCCTTAACATGAGAAGTATTTTTCTCTTTTAGTATCACTTAACTGTTTTCTTAAAGACTTCCCAGGTCTCTTATCAAATCTGATAGCATCTCAAATTGTTCACAGCTGGTGTGATTTCTCTGTCCATATGGTCACACCATAGACTGGAACACCAAATGCTGTTTTTAGCAAAATTTCAATCACTTGATTTTACCAATACAAGCCCAAGATCCAGATGCTGGGGTGAAAGCCTGCTATCTCAGAGAGGCAGAAAAAGCACCCAGCTGACCTTCCTCCTCCACCAACATCCAACCGGCCTCCCTATCCTATGGGATTTCAAATAAGTTTCTTCAAATTTAAATGTCCCTTCCCTCTACTTTCTGTGCCTCTCTATCTCTGTACTCTTGATTTCTTGTTATCCTCTATGTATTTTTTTAATCATTTTATGTTCATTTCCTGTCAACCAATTGCTTGCTCCACCTCTTGATCTATGATTGACTTTATTTAATCTTGTTTACACTATCCAAGCAGAAAGCTCTTTGATTAAAGGTGTGTACTAAGGCTGATTCACACTGCAGCTAGAAGACAGTGTTTCCAGTAAATAACATAATCTTAGGTTTCACAGTGTGATCAAATATCCTGCAATCTCTCAGTGCTTTATAGAATTTGATTGGGGTACCTTAAGATAGCTTATAAATGTGACATAAATGTGAAAATATGAAATATACTTGATTTTCATTGTGTGTCTATGTACAAGATCTAGGGGAATGTTTGGCCTCTTTGAGTAAGCCTGATTGCCTCTGATAAGCTAATATCTTCCAAATTCCTTCCCAAATGCTTCCTAGGTCAAAACCTCTTCCTAAATAGTTAATTTGAAATCTGCTACCAGACAGTGACTCACCGCATCTGGACTTTAGATCTTGTTTAATCACCAGTCAGTTTTTTCTCTAAAATTTTAAATAAAACTAAGGCATTCAAGATATTTTCCCAAAATAATGATCATTTCTATTTTTCACTAGTTAACAGAATTTTAAAATATTGAATTATGCATGTATCAGTGATTTTTTTGTTCTATCATCACTGTATTCTCTAAAACATGAATGTGACTGACTTGCTGTGTCTTCTAGACATGACCTAGCTCTTTCACTCATTTGAATTCAGAGCAGTTTTAGATTCCTCTATAATATCTGCAGAAGGTCAAGTTGTTTAAAATTTCCATCATGGAAAGGGGAAGAACTCCTGACGTCCCATTCACACATAAAAATATATTTTTAATTAAAGGCTGCTGGTAGATATAGAGTCGTTTTTCTTTGGAAAGTACCCACTGGTATGTTACACATGTTACATTAGATTTCCAAACAACACTCATGTTTAAACAGGCATACTAATTGTATTAAATAATCTATTAAAAAGTAAATAAAGTTTGGATAGGATTATATTGGCAAGTGTGAGAGTTTGCAGCAGGAGCTATTTGAGGTTAGTATCATGATAAATTTTATGCATGTATAAATTCTTCAAAGAATAAAATAAACACAAGCAAGTAGAAGAGGATATGTGGAAAGAAGTGTGATATGTTTACTTCTCTAAAACATATTCTGAAGTAATTTTTGCTTGATTTAGATGTGGTAACTGAATTGAAGAAATTCTTAGCAGACAATAGGAATAATAGCAGAAAAGTTTAAATTCTTTAAAAAATTTTTATTCCTCAGAAGTTTTGTACACTTATACAATGTATTTTAACCATACCCATCTATTACCATATCCTACCAACTTGTATCACGCCCCCAGCTTCATGTCTTTATTTATTTATTTATTTATTTATTACTAATAACTTACTGAATCCAGTTTGTGCTGTTCATATGCCCATAGGTGTGTAGCAATCCATTTAAGAAGGATCTTACATTTATGCTATCTGTAGTTAGATAGTTAGATGACAGAGGTTATTTGTGATGTGTTTACAAAGCATAGATAGGTTTTTCTCAGCACGGCTAGTACAATTGATTAAAAATAGGATAAAGTGCAAATTTCATAGACTCTTTATGCACACTTCTTTGATTAATGACTTTAGTAGTGGACCAAATGTTACCTTTCCTTATTGATATTAAAAATGATGCAAAATTAGATTTACTTTTTTGTTTCATTTGGTAATAAAATTATACTATGGGATATTCAGTCTTTTAATTTCTGGAATACCTCTCAAGACTGGTAAATAAAAAGTTCTTGGACAATGTTTGTTGAAAATATTGAGTTGAAGAATTATTCTGGGAAATACAGACATTTAGATATAAATCCAAGACCTTTTCTCTGTGAGAACTCATCAAGGTCATCATGAAAATTTGTAAAACTATTTCTTTCAATTACACATTTTTAGGCAAACCACAACTTGCATACAACTCTATTACTGGTCAAGTTAACCTTTTCTTATCTCATGACTCACTACAAATGGAGTATAGTTTCTAATCTTACACAAAATTTATAAGCCAGGCAATATAGATTAGGATGTCAGGCCCAAAGATATACAAACCAATTTAAATCATATTTCCTAGACAACCAAGCATATTATAAAATAAAAGTACATGGCTCCTGGAGCAGTTGAATTGTTGATCCAGGTGAGGTATGGAAGATAATGATAAAATCTTTTTTGAAATCTTTTTCAGCCAGATAACTGTTTAAACTTTGGTCAAAATTCTACTGCAATTAATTTCTATTCATGAGAAACCTAACTGATTGGAAACCTCTGTTTGAGGAGGTGCAGCTACACTAGAAAACAAATTGTCTTAAGTACATATATGACTATCAAGGACCAAGAAATACTCAAGGAAATCCTGGACTGAAGGTCTTCTCACTTGAGTTTGTTGGTTCTTTCTCTTTATTTTTAATTTATATTTTTAAAATTTATTTATTCAGGGGTAGGTTGATCCTGAATTTCTTGAGAAACCGAAACACTGCTTTCCAGAGTGGTTGCACAAGTTTGCATTCCCACCAGCAGTGGGTGAGTGTACCCCTTTCTCCACAACCTCTCCAGCAAAGGCTATCATTGGTGTTTTTTATTTTAGCCATTCTGACAGGTGTAAGATGGTATCTTAAAGTTGTCTTGATTTGCATTTCCCTGATCGCTAAGGAAGTTGAGCATGACGTTAAGTGTCTTTTGGCCATTTGAAGTTCTTCTGTTGAGAATTCTCTGTTCAGCTCAATGACCCATTTTATAATTGGGTTGATTAGCCTTTTACGGTCTAGTTTCTTGATTTCTTTATATATTTTGGAGATCAGACCTTTGTCAGTTGCGGGGTTGGTGAAAATCTTTTCCCAGTAAGTGGGTTGTCTTTTTGTCTTAGTGACAGTGTCCTTTGCTTTACAGAAGCTTCTCAGCCTCAGGAGGTCCCATTTATTCAATGATGCCCTTAGTGTCTGTGCTGCTGGGGTTATACGTAGGAAGTGGTCTCCTGTGCCCATGTGCTGTAGAGTACTTCCCACTTTCTCTTCTATCAGGTTCAGTGTGTTCGGACTGATATTGAGGTCTTTAATCCATTTAGACTTGAGTTTTGTGCATGGTGATAGATATGGATCTATTTTCATTCTGTAAAGCAGTTTCTGTTTTTGTTGTGACTTACCATGTAGATGACAGGTCTCATTTCTAGTACCAAAATTCTTCAAAATGCACCTACCCTTCAGAGGTTGGAGTAGGAGGCAATTGGGCAGATAAACAAAGAGTCACTAAAAGTTGGGTCAACATAACTATTATACAACCTTTTGATTCTATCATTCATTTAGTTATGTAAGTCAAAAGAGTTCAAGTGCTCATGACATCAAAGGGAAGAAATGTCTTTTATTTATGAGTTTTTTCAAGGCACCTTTCATGTCTTTATTTCTCAAGCTATAGATGAAAGGGTTCATCATGGGTGTTACCACAGTGAAGAGTACTGCACCAATCTTATCTGTGTCCTCAGGGTGTGCAGATGAAGGGAAAAAGTAAACCCCTACAATAGTTCCATAGAAGAGTATTACGACTGTCAAGTGAGAACCACAGGTAGAAAAGGCCTTCCACTTTCCCTCTGTGGATGAAATTCTCAGTATATCCCTGATAATGCGGACATAGGAGAAGAGGATAAGAGCAAAGGGAAAGGTGATGACTGATAAACCCACAATAAATTTCATAAGTTCATTGATCATTGCATCTGAGCAGGATAGTTTGAGCAGAGGAGCCAAGTCACAGAAGAAGTGTTGGATGGTGTTGTGGTTACAGAAAACCAATCGATTGGCCAGAAGAGTATGTGTCAGGGCAACAACATTGCTAAGAACCCATGGGCAAACAGTGAGCAAAAAACAGAACCTAGAGTGCATGATGACTGTGTAATTCAGAGGGTGGCAGATGGCCACAAAGCGGTCATAAGCCATGACCCCCAAGAGAAAATTATCAATGACAACAAATACAATAGAAAAGTACATCTGTGTAATGCAGCCTTCATATGAAATGGACTGACTCCTGGTGTGAATATTTATCAGCATTTTCGGGACTGAAGTAGAAGAGGAAGAAATGTCAGCAAAGGATAGGTTGGCAAGGAAGAGATACATGGGTGTATGTAGATGTACATCCAAGCCAATGGCCAGAATGATGAGCCCATTTCCAACCACAGTGACAAGGTACATACTGAGGAAAAGCAAAAAGATGAGTTTCTGCTTCTCAGCCTGGTTGGAGAAACCAAGGAGGATAAATTCAGAGATGGTGGTTTGGTTTCCTTGATTCATATTTCTGTTAATCTGAAGAAAAGAGCATAAACTTTTTTTTTATTGAGAAAAGGAAAAAAAACAAAACAAGTTTCCGCCTCCTCCCAGCCTCCCATTTCCCTCCCCCTCCTCCCACCCTTCTCCCCGTAAGAGCATAAACTTTTTACAAACCACAAAATCAAGCAAGCAAAGAAAAGTCAAGTGGCATCGTTTACCTGTAGCTAATTTGTGGGTGGTACTTCCTTGATGCTGAAGGAGAATGAGCTTTCTTCTGTGTCAAAGTAGAAAGGCTCCTTACTACAGAATTATATGAGAAATGCGGAGGCTAAGAAAATTCCTCAGCAATACCGGAAGGATAGTGTTTGTCAATGGTCATGTTCTGACCATAATTTTAATAGTTGGCTCTAAATTTTTAAATACCTAAACTGAGGCAGCTTATAGTTGCTCCATAGTATAAAGATACTAGATTGCCCCATATTATATAGATACTAACATTAATTATTTACAGTACACAAAGAGAGGACATGAAGGTAGATTAGCTGGTAAATTGCTTGATGTGTAAAAAAAATGAGGACGCGAGTTTCATTTAGAGCACTCATAGAAATAAAAAATCATGGTGATTGTGCAGGCCTTAAAGTAAACTTTCTCTTTCCTCCTCTCTTCCTTTCTCCTCTCTTCTACCTCCCTCCATCTTCTTCTCTTTGTGTTCACATGTTCGTGTGTGTGTGTGTGTGTGTGTGTGTGTGTGTGTGTGTACAGGAGAATCCCTGTGGCTTTCTGATTGGACAGACTAGAAGCGTCATGGCCCAGTGAGAAAATCTGTGTCCAAAAATTAGGAGGAATGACACCTGAGGAATGACACCCAGCATTGACCTTGGGTCTTTTCACATACATACAACCACATACATCTGTACACAGATGTATACTCTGCTAATAATGACACAAACCTAAAATGAAGAAAATGATCCCAAGATTTTCTCTATTTTCACCCTTTAAACCTGAGAAATTGGAGACTTGAAGAATCACTGTAGTGCAATATCCTGAGGGACAAAACCAACTGAGGTTCAGGGATAGAAACCTGAAGACAGGGATATGTCTTCCACTTCTGAACATGGGAAGCTCATTGGCCCACTATTGAAGGCTTGGGGAAAAGGTGAATGGTAGAAGAGAAAGCTTGTATTCTCACTCATGACACAGCAGAAATATTATGATCTTTGTATATGGTAAGAAAATTCTCAGGAGGTGATTATACTTGGGTCACCTTATTAGACTCAAATCAAGAGGCATATTAGTGGGATGGAGGAGGCTAAGGTGGTAACATACATGAGCAGTTCTCTTATTAAAGGAATAAGGAAAAAAATGAAATTGTGCTTGTAAAGTAATTCTACTACTCAACAGTCTCCAAAGTAGGGCTTCTATAGAAGCCCTAAATGATATCAGGGCTATCATAAAAAAAAATAACCCACTTTCTGGAAACTTCCTTGGATAGTGTTCCCTTTTCTGCTTCCTTACACCTTTCTGCCTCTATAAAACAGAAACGAAGGGTGAGAGGTTAAAGGAGCAATTACAATGCTGAAAATACACGTGTTCTGGGGGAGATGAGGTTAAAGAAAGAGAGCAGGGTAAAGGCTCCTGCCCACTGCACAGCCCCTGACTACCCAGGGCACAGTCTCTATTGACTACAGTATACCCACTGACTACAGAAGTTATAGACTCTGACTACTCATTTAAAACACTTACTGCCCAAGCCCGGGTTGTCCTTTACCCACTCCGTGACTGCACAGCACAGCTCCTGACTATATGTGGCATAGCGATTTACTACTCAACACACATCCTTTAATGATCCCCAGCACAGCCCCTGACTACTCACTCCTAATCACATTCCCTTACTACGTGAGGTCAAGAGAGAAGACATGCTTTGAACTGAAGTGAAATGTCAAAATGGGACTTTTAAAATCTTGAAATAAGTCCTTAGTACCAAAAATTATTAGAACACAAGTGGTCAATTTTTTTTTTCAATTTATAAGTTGTCACCTAAAGACAGGTGAGATTAAACAAGTTGATTTTTCTCGAAGACATTGGTCTCTATCTTTCTTCTCTCCTGATAGAACTTTAGCATCACCCCTCTCCTTTCTCCCTCTGTCTCTCTCCATCTCCATTTGTTCATATCTCTTCAAGTCACTGTCTGTCAAATGGTTCTTTCCATGGAGGAAAGACAGTCAAACATTGCCACTGGGATTCTGAAATATGGAAGGGTAGTAGGGAGAGGAGTAGGTCTGAGAACTTCTTACTTCAGAGAAACCCAGCTTGCAAATTAGACGGGAAAATGCAAAATGGAGACTCCATGAGGAAACTCAAATTGGGGTAAAAAACTGAAAGTGATCTGCACCTGACATAGAGAAAAAACTGAGAAGTTCCTATGGTTCTAGGTCCTAGGCTGGTTTGGATTTGCCTAGAATGGGGACTTATAAGAAGATTCTGCAGGGTTGGCAGAAACCTGGCTCTAGAGAAATTCCCAGGAATCCACAAGGATGTCCCTGGCTAAGACCCTCAGTGATAGAGGAGAGAGGGCCCGATTTTGACTTGCTCTGTAGTCTGACTGATGAAGATATTAAGTATCACCATAGAACTTTCACCCAGCAACTGATGGAAACAGAGGCAGAGACCCACTTCAGAGCACTGGACTGAGCTCTCAAAGTTCAGTTGAAGAGTGAAAGGAATGAGAATATGAGCAAAGACGTCAAGACCACAATTGGTTCACCCACTGAAACAGTTTACCTGAGCTAATAGGAGCTCACCAATTCCAGACAGGCTAGGAAGGAACAAGCATAGGATTTGTTCCTTTGAATGTGGTTGAATTGCTGGGACAGACTGAGAGGCCACTGGCAGTGCCACCAGGATCAATCCCTAATGCATGTACTGGCTTTTTGGGGTTCTATTCTCTTTTGATGTATACCTTGCTCAGCCTAGATATTGTAAGGAGGGCCTTGGACCTTCCACAAAGCAATGTGCCTTACCTTTTCTGAAGATTAGATGGAGGAGAGATGGGAGGGTATGTGGAAGGAATGCGAGGAGGGGAGGGAGTGGGAACTTGGATTGGTATTTTTTAAAAATCTAATAAAAAAAGAAAAAAGATTTTGAACATCTAACTTTAACCTCACTTTCCTATTCTCCTTCTCCCAGCTATCAGCAATCTTGCTCAATCCATTCTAAATTTCTGTGGTAGCTGTATAGATGGTTAAGACCAAAGGTAAATTCTAAGATGCTCACCTGTGAATGATGGTTTAAAAAACCCAAAGGTTTTTTGTTGTCGCATTTGTGACAGTAGAATGATGCTAAAAGCAGTCCTTCTGTGCTTCTCAGTTAATGCTTCTATCGTGCTGGATTCACATGGGGCATTTAGCTCCTACCAAGTCCTCAGGGACAACATCCCCTGAAGTATTTTCCTCAAGACAAACAGTAATTTTGGCATAATGGTTTGCATAGTTAAATGAGGGAATAGACACACAGTTGTTTTTCGCTTTTTCTTCAAATCCTCTTTCTATGCTGAGGATTCCCTGTTGTAACTGAGTTGGTCATTACTATTTAGAAAAAAATGAACTGTTTTTTTTAGAAAAAAAATGCTATGTTTTGATTTCCAGTAATATAGGATCATTTTGAGATTTTCTTTTTAGTTCCTTTATGCTGCCTAGTAAATAGGAATGCTTAGTTAACACCCTGAAAATTGAGTTGCATTCCTTTACCACTGGTTATGACTCCAACAAGATGGCACCTGCAGTGGAAGGAGGTCATGGTCCGTGGATTGCTGAACGAACGTCAGCATTCTAGGTTCAAGTCTCTTGCCAACCCTAAGGTGGCTCCCTTAACTAAGAATTGTGCTTCCGTGCTCCCCTATCCAACCTTCCTTTATCCCAATCCTCCTTTTTCCCCAAGTTCCCCCCATTCTCCCCTTCTCCTTTTCTCTCCCCATCTCCCCTTACCCCCATCCCACCCCACCCCCAAGATACCAATTTTCTCCCCGGCAATTTTGTCTACTTCCCATAGCCAAGAGGACAACTATATGCTTTTCCTTTGGTTCACCTTCTTACTTAGCTTCCTTGGGATCACCAATTGTAGACTCCGTGACCCTTGTTTATGGCTAGAAACCAATTATGAGTGAGTACATCCCATATTCATCTTTTTGGGTCTGGGTTACCTCACTCAGGATAGTGTTTTCTATTTCCATCCATTTGCATGCAAAATTTGAGAAGTCATTGTTTTTTACCGCAGCATAGTACTCTAATGTGTAGATATTCCACACTTTCTTCATCCATTCTTCCATTGAAGGTCATCTAGGTTGTTTCCAGGTTCTGGCTATAGAGTGGCTCCCAGATGCCCAAGCCGAGGTCCCCAGTTAGTTCCTTGGGCAGCTGAGGATAGGGAACCTGAAATGACCCTATCCTATAGCAATACTGACGAATATCTTGCATATCATCATAGAACCTTCATCTGGTGATGGATGGAGACAGAGACAGAGACCCACACTGGAGCACTGGACTGAGCTCCCAAGGTCCCAATGAGGAGCAGAAGGAGGGAAAACGTGAGCAAAGAAGTCGGGACCACGAGGGGTGCACCCACCCACTGAGACAGTGGATCTGATCTATTGGGAGCTCACCAAGGCCAGCTGGACTGTGACTGAAAAAGCATGGGATAAAACTGGACTCTCTGAGCATGGAGAACAATGAGGGCTGATGAGATGCCAAGGACAATGGCACGGGGTTTTGAACCTACATAATGTGCTGGCTTTGTGGGAGCCTAGCCAGTTTGGATGTTCACCTTCCTAGAAATGGACGGAGGGGGGAGGACCTAGAACTTACCACAGGGCAGGGAACACTGACTGCTCTTTGGACTGGAGAGGGAGGGGGAGAGGAGTGGGGGGAGGGGGAGAAGGGTGGGAGGAGGGGGAGAAGGGTGGGAGGAGGGGGAGGGAAATGGGAGGCTGGGAAGAGGAGGAAATTTGTTTTTTTTTCTCCTTTTCTCAATAAAATAAATAAATAAATAAATAGATAAATAAATAAATAAAAAGATACAATAGTAAGAGAGAAAAAAAAAGAACGTCAGCATTCGAAGAGAGTCTGAAAACCAAGCGATTCAGATTCTAAACTCTCTCTTTTTTTTTTTACTTTCATTGATTGTTTGTGGATTTCACAGTATACATTCTGATCTCACTTGTCTCCCTGTAGCCCCATATCTGTTATCTGCCCTTGCTATGTTCCCCTCAAACAAAATCAGATTTAAAACAAAACCAAAGACTGTGCAAAACAAAAAAACCAAAACAAAATAAAAGCAAAAAAAAAAAGGATAAACAAAAAAGAAAAATCATCTCTTGGAAGTTGAAGTGTGGGTCAGTGAGTCACACAGTTTACCCTTAGTTCACATATCTTTTAGTTTTATTTTTTATTGATTTTTATTTAGCTCTACATTTTTCTCTGCTCCCCTCCCTGCTTCTCTCCTCCCTGCTTCAACCCTCCCCCAGGTCCACATGCTCCCAATTTACTCAGGAGATCTTGTCTTTTTCTACTTCCCATGTAGATTAGATCCATGTAAATCCTTGTGTCCTTATTGTTGTCTAAGTTCTCTGGGAATCAAGACCAGATAAAAAGATTAAATAGTTCACATATCTAAGTGTTCATTGCTATGGATCATTGGGCTGGTTTCAGGCCTCTGATTTCTACCACACCACCAGTAACAGGTGCTCACTGGGGCTTCTCTTGGATATCCTGTTGTCCTGTGTCATGGAGATCCTGCTGTTTTGGTTTTGTAGGGTCATCCCATTCACATCCTCCACAGTTCCACAGATTTGATGGATGTTGGGGTGGGCTGTTGTGGAATAATCCTTTTGTACATTGTGAAAATGTGTCATCCTCATTGTTAACAAAAAAATGATTAGCCAAGAGCTAGGCACGATTGCGGCGCGGGGGGGGGGGGGGTAGAGAGAATGCTGGGAAGAAGGGCAGAGGTTGAGGAGTCTCAAACCAGACTCAGAAGAAGCACCATGGGAAGTTCATAGATGAGATAAATAAACCTTGAGGTGACACAGAGATGAATAGAAATTGATTAATTTAAGTTTTAAGAGCTGGCTGGAGACAAGCCTAAGATATTGAATGAGCATTTATAACTAATATTAAGTTTCTGTGTGACTATTTGGGGAGAAGCTGGTAGAACAGAAAAGTCTACATACAGAGAGCCAATTCACAGCCCTGGTTCTGGGCCTGAGTGGTAGCTGGCTTGGTCTTCATCATCATTACGCAAATGAGCTCTGTAGCACTGCCTTGGGTAGCTCACCCAATGTGGCCTTCAGCAAGAAGTGAGACTAGTTCCCCTGTTTTTAAGCCCTCAGATTTGGGTCCCCCTCAGTCATATCATTAGGGCCAGCTCTACCGTTTGGCCCAGGCAAGGATCAGGGTCCTCTCTCCTGATTACTTTCTGGGGCAGATGAGGACAGCATCAGCTTTCCTGCTCTCCCACCTTCAGGGCTGGATCACCTGTATCCTCTAGTGTGCTGCCCATGAAAAGCAAAGGTTGCTTTCTCATGCACTGTAGCTGGTGAGGGTCAGGGCTAATTCTTCTACTCTTTTGATCCCAGGGCCAGCTCTCTCACCTGTTGCAGGTGGTAATAGGTAAGGGGAAGGACATGTTTCTCTCACCCTGTCACCACATTGTAGACAAGTAGGAGCAGAGTCAACTCTTCAGTTCTGGGATGGCTCCTCTGTGTCCCCAAGCACAGGGTCAGCTCTAGTGTGTTTCCCAGGTGAAGCCATCTTTCATTAGTGCATGAGTGAGCTTTCCACTGAGGTATAGGGCTAACTCACGTGCTGCAATATTTGGCAAGAGGTAGAGCAATCATTCCTGGCCCAGTGAAAAGAACTGACATAGTTGCAATAATTTCCATGCTAACATCAGTCATGAACTTCACCACAGACCCCAGGTTCGGCAGGACCATGGATCCAGACATATTCCTCAGCAGCAACTAAGGCCTAGATGTCACTAGTCCTGCAAAGGCCCCTCAGATCAGCACAGCCTTAGTAGTAGCATGGCCCTTGGGCATCAACATGCTCCCAGGTGGCTGGCTATATGCCTGACATCCATAGAGAGCCTTCAGTGACAACTAAAGCCACTAAAGGACACCTACCCACAGACCCCATAAATTCTGTCAGTGATTCCCACCCTATACACAACCCCACCCATCCTTGTTTCTTTGTCCCAACTTCAAATTCAGATAAAGACCATCTAATTGGCCAGAGGCCATGCTAGCTACTAGAATTCCAGTTCCCAACTTTGGTGGAGACTCCCTTGCTCAACCACAGACCACACAGACTAGAGCAGAGAAGAAACAGAAATCAAAGAACAAAACACCCACCTTGCAAACACAAATTCAGAAATTGATATTTATACCTATAATTAACACAAACACAGATGCCTGGATTCAGCATAAGTATACAATAAATAATGGCTAAGGAAATATGTCAACACTAGAACACATCTATTGTATTTTAGAAATCTCTACATATTTATACTCAGTTGAACCACAATAAAAAAGCCTTAAAATCAACTTTATGAGGATGATAGAGGTCCTTTAAGAGGAAATTAATAAATCCCTTCAAGAAATGGAAGAAAAGACAAACAAAAATGAAGGAAATGAATTAAACTCTTCAAGACTTAGAAGCAGAACTAGAAACAATAAGCAAAACACAAATTGGGGGATTCTCAAAATGGAAAATCTAGATAAATGATGAGGAACTACAGATGCAAGCATTACCAACACAATTAAGAAATATAAGAGTGACTCTCAGACTCTGAAAATATATTAGAAAGAATAAATACTTTGGTCAAAGAAAATGTTAAAGTTCTATAAAATTCCCAACATAAAACATCCAGGGACTCTGGGACACCATGAAAAGACTAAACCTAAGAATAATAGCAAAGAAGAAGAATCCCAGCTTAAAAGCCCACAAAATGACTTTAAGAAAAGCACAGAAAAAAATTTTCCTAACCTAAATAAGGAGGTGACTATAAAGGTACAAGAACTTAGAGAACACTAAAAAGATTAAACCTGAAAACGAAATGCCCTCACCATATAACATAACACTAAACACATATAACAAAGAAAGAATATAAAAAGTTGTAAGGGATTGATTTTAGTTTGAAGTCAATTTTGTTAGAAATTAGTATGGCCACACCCGCTTGTTTCTTAGGTCCATTTGCTTGAAAAACCTTTTCCCAACCCTTTACTCTGAGTAGATATCTGTCTTTGTGGTTGAGGTGTGTTTCTTTTAAACAGCAGAATGTTGGATCCTGTTTTTGTATCCAATCTCTTAGTCTGTGCCTTTTTATAGGTGAATTGAGTCCATTGATATTAGGTGATATTAATGAACAGTGGTTGTTGACTCCAGTTATTTTTTTGTAGAAGAATTTATGTGTTTCCCTTCTTTGAGTTGTGCTGGTGAAGGGTCGCTAGATGTCTGAGTTATTGTGGGCATTGTTGGATTCCTTCATTGTGATTTTCCTTCTATTACTTTCTGTAAGGCTGGATTTGTGGCTACATATTGTTTAAATTTGTTTTTATCCTGTAATATTTTGTTTTCTTCATTGACTTACACCTGACTTCTCTATAGAAACCATGAAAGCCGGAAGTTCCTGGATAGATGTACTGTAGAAACTAAGAGACCATGGATGCAAGCCCAGACTACTATACCCAGCCAAGCTTTCATTCACTATCAATGGAGAAAACAAAATATATACCATTCGTAGGTCAAATGCATGCAAACTTATTGAATATATGTCTTAATTAGTATAACTTACATTTTCCTTTATTAAGACAAGTTTCTGAAGTATACTGAGAATATATTCACCCAAAATAACCCATTTAGCAAAAACCAAAATTCTCTTAAAATGTCACAGGTCATGGAATATACCATTTGTAGGTCAAATGCATGCAAACTTATTGAATATATGTTAGGAAAATATTTATTCAAAAGACATTTACTCATCTTTTAGTCTGTTTGCAGAAACTAGTGTTACCAGAGATGAAAATGTTTTCAAACTATTTATTAGGTGTTGTCATAATTAAGACAAGGGTTTCCTGAAGCAAACAAGCTGATTGTACTTCACCAGTCGAAACATTTTAACTAGAGGTGAATTTTAATGAGCCCTCCTGGATCCATTGTGGAATTGTGGATGGTCCAGTCTTGTGTAGTCAGTCCTGATCAATTTGAGTTCCTGAAGGCAACACTACGTTATGTTCAAAGAACAATTTTGCAGGAATTCTACTCAACCTGTGGTTCTTACAATCTACCTGGTTCCTCTTCTGCAATGTTTCTTTGCACTACATGGAAAGCAGATATGACACAGATATCTTATATAAGCCTGAGCAATTCATGGAGTACCTGAGCTATTAATATTAAAGGTTAATATTAGAATTTGGATTCATGATATTGAAAAGGAGAATAGAATAATTCCTAATACACTGGAAAACCAGAATCAAACCCTAAAGTACACAAAGAGAAGGGAGGTTGCCCATTGAAAAATGCTACAAAATTGCTTTCTTTTCTTCTAATAGTAACATATGTTATTGTCATTCAAATAAAATCATTCATTCATTGTGCACTCAATAGGAAGAAACAAATATGTTTATTAACTGTTATTATGACATGCATGTCACATATGTTCATAATTTATATTTAAAATAAAGAAGTAATAGAAAGGAATACACATCTACTTATCTATTTATATATCAGCCTATTATCTTTCTACCTATCATATCTATATCTCATTTATCTGTTTATCTATCTATCTATCTATCTATTATCTGTACGTCTATATATATATCTCTAACTAGAAATAAAGAAATATGGATAAAGCTAGAATCTTTCATTTGGTGATTTGACTATGAGGGATTATTAAAAAGTAGTTTATTGTATGTCTAATTAGGAGTTTTATGGGGAGTAGAACCATAGGTATGATTTAAGTCTTCAATATTTTGACAGAAAAGGTTAAAATTATGAGGAGTATAGGAAACTTAGCTTAGGGTAAATGCAAATCAACCTAATAAAGTTTGTTTCTTAAAGAGTCATTTTTCACAACAAACACTTAAGAGCCAGGACAAGTTTTTCCTCAGATGTATTCATGAGATATTCAATCATGGTAGAAAGGGAAATCACACTTGAAATCCATGAATAGAAGAAAGGAATTGTGCTTGTTTTCACGTCCCTTCTTTTTTATATTTTCCATTACTCCAATTACAACACAGAAACTATTACTGAACTTTCATGTTGGGCTTGTATCTTATTAAATATGAAGTTTTTGTGTATCCAAGTAAGAAAGAAAAACTTGTAATTTTCACTAAGGCATTTATTCTGAGTCCAATTTGTGTGAGGATATTTTGAAGGTAAGTATTTGCTGAGTAATTCATTATCAGCTAGGACAAGGTGGAATGTCGCAGCAGAGACTGTGAACTGGGTGGTGCCATTAGATAGGATGAGATAGTAAACTACATAGATGAATCAATGGGTAATCGCATCCGCTGCAAAGACTGATGACTTGAGTTAAATTCCTTGTAAAAGTAGGAAGCTGACCCTACAAATTGTCGACAGCAAAATGCCATATATAGTTTTTAATTATGTCATTCCATCTAGCTTCAATAATATGAAGCATAAGATTAAATGTTAATTCAATGGCCATTAATTTATTATCATACTCTGGTGGATAAAATTTAGTTTCTTTGTGTCAAGCAATTTCATTGAGGCATTTTTTTGAATACTCAAAGACTATAGACATTTCTGGACCTTTGCTCAATAAAGTTTAATTATATTCAGGGAATTTATGTTAATTTCTCAGGGCAGCTCTAAAGCACATGGGCGTTAGAACTAATGAATCTGATTTATCTTATGGCCTGGACTTAGCAAATTCCTACTGCTGTCCTGGGAGAAGCTAACCCTTGGTTGAGTATTGTTCTCAATCTACTGTGAACAACAGAGAGAAGTGACTTCTACTGAAATGTACATTTGCTTGAGTATTGCACTTCTTAGCCTATATTATTTGGCAGGCAAGTACACAAGTGAGTACCAAACTCAAGCAGAAGTGGGAGGAAGAATACCTGAGTGCTTTCAGAACCTGGAGACATCAAGAAAGGGAGTGGAGAGGAGGTGGACCATCAAACTCCGATGCCAGAATTTGCAGCACAGAGGTTTTATGCTGTTGGCCACAAGAGTTAGATTTTGGTATACTAGCCTAGTTCACCATAGGTGCTTAGCCAGTGGAAGCTAATTCCTGCTTCTCTACCAGTAGAAGAAAATGAACTCACCAGTCGAAATATCTGACATTAAGTAAACCCATAAATTAATTAAGCAATTGAAAACTCTATCTTCACATCAAACACAGAGAAATATTTATTTTGGAAAATGTTCACTCTTTTAAAAATGTAAGTAGCTCTCTTTTATAGAATGGGCATCTCTGCCTCCTCAAGAGACTGCACATGAACATACAACAGCCTTTGTTAAAATGCAGCATATTTGTGAGGTCCCCAACAAAGCAGTTGGTACACTATGAGCAGAGAATCATAAAAAGAGTGATATAGACCAGTGCTTTCCATATGGAAGCTTTATTCACATTTTAAAATATTCTATAAGTTCAAAAAATTGAGGCAGGCTATCCTGGGCAACAAATGGTTAAAGTAACCGACTTCATCAAGTTTGACACTGGTAACCTGTGTATGGTGACTGGGGGTGCTAGCTTGGGAAGAATTGGTATGATCACCAACAGAGAGAGACATCCTGGCTCTTTTGATGTGGTCCATGTGAAAGATGCCAATGGGAACAGCTTTGCCACCCGGCTTTCCAACATTTTTGTTATTGGCAAGGGCAACAAACCATGGATTTCTCTTCACCGAGGAAAAGGAATCTGCCTCCCAATTGCTGAAGAGACAAGAGGCTAGCGGCCAAACGGAGCAATGGGTGAAACTGTCTCTAAGAGACATGCTGGAGACGTATTTGTACTCTTGCTAACAAACCTTTCTAGGCAACGTGCTAGATTAAACAGCATGATGAAAACAACAAACAAACAAATCCCAATGTGATTCTAATGACAATAAATAATATAATTGTCCTTTTCAGTTGAATGATTTAACTGACAGTCACCCACCCAACTACTCTGTTATCTTTTCATGTTTTTAACTCTCCTCAGACTGCTTTATTGAAAATGAAGTTTCTCAGGGCACCTTTGACATCTTTATTTCGAAGGGTGTAAATCAGAGGGTTGAGTAATGGAGTTACAAAGGTGTAGACCAGGGCAATTTGACGGTCCTCATCCTCTGAGGTGCTGGAGCGAGGCCTCAGGTACACCAAGCTACAACACCCATATTGAAGCAAGACCACAGTGAGGTGGGAGGAACAGGTGGAAAAGGCCCGCTGGCGGCCTTCTGCAGAGCGCATGTGCAGAATGGTGGAAGCAATGAACACATAGGAGATGCAAATCAATAGGAATGGAACTGTAAGCACCAGGATGCCCACAACATAGAGGACTGCCTGGTGCACATGGATGTCAGCACAGGCCAGCCGCAGGACGGGAGGCACATCGCAGAGGAAATGGTTGATTTCCCTGTGATGTCCACAGAACGGCAAGGTAAAAATTAAGGCAGTGAGTTGCAGGGACAGAAAGAGTGCCAGGCCCAAGGAACCCAGCACCATTTGGATGCACAGATTCCGGGTCATGATGAGGCTGTAGTGCAGTGGATGACAGATGGCCACATAGCGATCATAGGCCATGACTGCCAATAGAAAGCAGTCAGTGCTTCCTAGAGTTACAAAGAAGAACATTTGTGTTCCACAACTAGCTAATGACATGGGCTTCTGAGCTCCAAAGATGTTGGAAAGCATCAAGGGCACCACATCTGTGGTGTAGCAGATTTCCAGGAGAGACAGGCTGCCCAGGAAGAAATACATAGGTGTATGCAGGGAACTGTGTGTGCACACCACCCAGATGATGGCAGTGTTGCCACAGAGGATCATCAGATAGAGCAGGAGGAAAAGGGTGAAGAGCAAAGCCTGGAATTCAGGGACATTGGTGAACACACGGAACACGAACTCAGGGGACCCCGATTGGTTGAGTACAGGTTTCCTGGCTAGTATGTCTTCTGGAAAAAAGGTGGGTGAGGCAGGGTGGGGATCTCTCATTTACTGGGTTGTTTCGAGACTGACGAAAAGCAAGGATGGAGTTTTGCTTCGTGGTTTATTTCTTAAAGTTGAGTTTCAATTCCAATTTTCAGAGATGAATACACAATAAAAAGTCTGACATATTTTTCCTTAGAAATCTTCATTAGTAATGGAGATGCTTATCTATGGGAAAATTCCAGATAAAATAGATATATTTGTCAGCTCAATTACATTTATCAATTTGTTTTAGCATTTTAATTTAACTGAGAAATGCTCAAATTTTACTTGAATGTAAAAGAGTATATTTTTGCATACATTTTATAAGGTACAAAGATATATTGTTGCTATGTTTAAAATTATATAAGTGGCTTCACAGTTCACATTTTAGTATATATTCTTCTCATATAGGACATGTACAGATAGTAGTATACATGCAAAGTCCAAGTAAAGATCTTAACTATTTTTGCAATAAAACTAATTCATTGCTAAGATGAATATACACAATAAAAATATACAGACATTTTCCTATTCCTTTAAACTTTTTGTATCTGAATGGTAACCAATTTTTTTTTGGCTTTCATCATTGCAGATTATCTAACTATGTTTCAATTCCATATGTAATGATGATGTATGTACTTTATTGTATCTTGCTTCCACACCATAACTGCAAATGTTGTTCAGGTTTCTTTTGCAGTTTTGTGCAATAATACCCTTCTTCTCATAGCATTATTATACCCTACATCGTGGCCTTACTCTAATTTTTATGAACCATTCACTTTATATTCAAGTTGGACCTCATATCAAACTAGCAATCATCATCATTCTGATCTTTTATGACATATAAATTCTATGTATTTCCCCTAATTTGACTTTTTTTCTAGATTTTCTACTCTGACCCAAACCTTTTCAACTTAGATAAAAATTTACCTGACAATGAATTTAACAGAGTTGTATTATGGTTAGAGTAATATTACCTGATATGAATCGATAACAAAAAAATGTAGTAACAAATTGAATTATACATGAAAATTATAAAACAAATTAAAGATAATCTTATGTGTATAATGTATTAGATAATAATTATAGATTAAACATTTTCAGTTTTGATTGCAACTGAATTAAAAAATAAGGTCTAAATAGAGTGTTATGTAGTTTTAAGAAAAATATTGTTCAAAAAATCTCTACACCAAGTATAGTAATTTGTGTTTTAAAGTAATAGAAAAACAGTCTGAGATTTACAGGGACATTGGAATATGATTAACTGTAATCAAAACAACTTTTCAATAACTACTGTAGGTTTCTGAGTACTTAATTGAAATATATACCTCCACACTAAGAAATGATAAAGCAAAACAATATGTTTTGAAGAATCACACATAAAATACACATTATTTATATATTGTTAATATAAAATTATGAAAATCAAAAAATTAATTGCCAGTAACCAGAAAATATATATGATATAAAACTTATGTGTATTACAATAAATGTGAAAGTATGTATGTGTGTATATATATACATATATATTCTACAAATGTAAAATTACCTCATATATTTGAACCCAAAATTTATTTAATTAGGAAGGCCACAAAAATTAAATTATGCAAATTTTCTCCATCTAAATAAATAATATTCAGAAGCTATTATGATGTGACTAACTAGGCCCCTGCATTTCAGAAAAATCATACATAGTTGAAGACTTAGATTATTAATTCCAAAAGTCATATGCTTAAAAATGTGCCATACAATGCAAACAGTCAAAAAGAAAAAAAATTATTACATTTTATGTTAGAAAATGCTGAAAATAAACAAAACATGACTATTTCACTATGTATAAGTTGAAATTAGGCTTATGCTCTCTCAGAGACACAGTATATATAAGCACTGTACACCCAACAGAATGTGTAAGGACAGAAAGGCTAGCATCACTTCTTATTTTTTGTTTTTTGTTTTGTTTTTTACAGGCAGTAGTTCTATATTGACTCACTTTAAACTGACAGAGATCCACCTGCCTCCGTCTCCTGTGTGTTCTGATTAAAGGCATGTGCCACTACTTCCAGGCTAACATCATCTTTACAATTGTGATTTATCCAGTCTCTAGTTCCTGGCCATCAAGCAGTATTGTTCATGGGCTTCTTCTCGTGTATAATGAATATACATATATATTAGTACAACTTGGCAATGTATAACAAAAGATTTGAACAAACCTATACACTTTGACCAGGAATATTGATTTCAGAAATTGGTTTTTATTTATTGAGATAGATTTTTGCAATAATTTTCAATGGAATAGAGGAAATAAAAATCAAGTTTTGATAAAAATCAAAAAAGTACCGAGTTTGATAGTTGATAGGCCAAGTTTGTATATTATCCATAAAAGACTGGCTGTTTTCTGAATAGAAATGGAAGAATGGATGGATGGGGGAGGCAGAATAGATGTGTGGGCACTGGGAGGACAGGAGGGAGGGAAAACTGTGGCCATGGTGTAAAATGAGTAAATAAAAGAAAAAGTGAAAAATCAAAGTAACATCAAGAAAATGCTTATTAATATTAATAAATTATTATTATGCCTATGGATAAGTCTCTAAAATAATTTGAAATGATACTGTGTAAACTCTAACAAGATTGGACAAGCTCATGATAATGAGTTTGTAAAGAAATATACCATATTAAATTACATATATTCACAAAAATTAAGAAATATGCCTGGAAATATTAAATATTGGCATTGTGGGGTTTTATGTTTGACATTTCAGAGAGTGCAAGGAGACAGGATGGTAGAGTGATGATTAATTGAATTTCATGATCAGATCTGAGTTTGAAGCTCAATACACTTACCTGCTAATTCAGTTTTCACACTGATCAAATTACTTGACATTTCTTGTTTCTCTAATGTGTGGCAGGCATGTAACATGGTCTCTGTAAACAATTTATAAACACCAAATGTTCTAAATGTTTAACATTTCAGGCTTATCTGGGTCCCTACAGGGCTACTCCCTGCTCTCTCAACAGGATGGTGTTCCCCTTGAATACTTACTCTTTCATCTCTCTTTTTCTTAAATGAGGTGGGGGTGAGGTTTTTTAGGAATGCATCTTCTCAGACCTTTTGCTGCTCTCTAAGCCTTCAATAATAAGTAATAATGGGTATGAGATAAAGAAATCTAAAAGCAAAATAAAAGAAGAATTTCAGCAGGAAAATTATGAGCACATATCATTAAAACAAGGTAGAATTTGGTTCAGGAAAACTTTCAAATATTATTCTATCAACTTAACACATGAAAACCAAGTTAGCAACATTGCATCAATGGATGGAAAGGCAGTCATGATCTGATTCATAACAGATCCTTTCTGTGCATCAAGTAAGAGATGGATGTTTGGAGTCTGATGCCTGCCAGAACAAATCTCAATAGAGCAACTGCAAAAAAAAAAAAAGCACACATATTCAAGGTATGGCCATGCCCTAAAAGCATCATATAAATCCAAATTTGATTGGAAAACTTGATATTGACCATTCTGAAAATCACTACCAAAGGATATTAAAACATATTTGTGCATGCGCATATGTCTCTGTGTGAAATTCAAACACTTTTCTCGATTATTTAACAGTCTCTGAAAACCCACTGCTTGCAGTTTTCATCCTTCATATTCTATGACTTTCATGAAGACTGTTTATGGAGACCACCACAACCTTGCCATCATCCTCATATAAAGAATACATTTTTTTATAAGTGGCTGTATTGCCTCTTGAGAGTCTGATGCTTGATGCAATCCATTTCTGTCAAAGCTAGTTTGATAAACATTTTAGTTACTGTTATATTAAATTCCACAAGGCCATAGGCTATGAGTTCTGATAATTTTTATATTTCTACCTGTTTATTTGGTTTTGTTTGAGCTAAATGTTATTCATTTGTTAATTTCAATTTTTAAACCATATTTAAAAGCAAATATTAAGTGATGTTCTCTACGACCCAGTTATGCTATAATTACTTTAGACTACACAGACTATTACTTCTTCCTTACCAATGGTTATTCTGTTTATGTTTATCTAATATACATAGTATAGGAAACTCAGGTGAGATCACTGATTATTCCTTGATCCACTGATCAATGGACACTGGAAAGTGCAAAAATAAAATTTTGAATTATTTGTTGCACCAATAAGTTTTAAAGACTGTACATTGCAGCATTTCCCTGGTCATCATGTTTCCTCTACTCTGGTGACAGGTATGCCATTTGTGAACATTTTGGTAAGCTTATCCTTACCTCAACTGCCTGACCATTACAACTGACCAGCAAATAAAACAGGCAAACAAGCTGAGTCTAAACTATTAACTCAAGTCTTGGTCACAACTGAAAAAATAAAAAGTCATGGTTGCTAAACTTATCTTCATAAGAAAACACAAATTAAAATAGAGAAATTTAAAGACTCTGGGAGCTAAATCTAAATTGTTTCTTTTTCTCTTTTTTTCCTTTCTTCCTTTCTTTCTTTCTTCCTTTCTTCCTTTTTTTCTTTTCTGTTTTTTTTCTTTCCTTTTTTGGTTTCCTTGAGACAGGGTGTCTCTCTGTAACCCTGGCCATCCTGGAACTCTCTCTAGACCAGGTTGGCTTCAAACTCAGAGATCCTCTTGCATCTGTCTCCTAAGTGCTGAGATTAAAGGTGTGGAGCATCACCATTCAGTTTAAATTAGGTAATTTAGAACAAGAATTCCCTACCTTTCTTTGGAAATGAAAAGTATAGTGGTCAATTTGAAAACATTGCCTTATATTTTTTAAAGATTTACAGTACATATTATCATGATATTAGTTTGTTAGGAAATGGTGCAATTAATCTAACATAACATTTCAACATGGAACTTATAATTCTTACATAAGACTTTTCATGTTTCAAAGATATACCAAAAATGCAGATGATCCAAGATTTAATCTGACCTTATCATTTATGTGGTCCTAGAAAATTCAATCATGCATCACAGTTCTGGGCTCCATGTCTATAAATGCAATTAATGTATATTTTGACAACTCATTTGTGGTCCATATTTTAATCTGACATTCATGATTATTCACTTTCAGTTATAAGCATTGTAGAAATTATATTTTTTATTATTTGTTGGAAGAAAATTACTATGAAGGAAATGGAGTCTTTTACATACTCCCTTACCGGTTTCAAATTCATTTCATTCCATTTGCTGTCTAAGGAAACTCACCAAATACAAGTTGATTTTGCTGCTGAGGTGTTACTGCCACATATGATTAAAGGAGCTCTCTAAAGAAATTTCAGCAGTCTTCAAACAGGTGAATAGAGAATGATAGTCCACAAGGTTTTGGATTAAAATCTTAGAGATGGAATAAGAAGAGGGCATGATGCCTTTTTAAAGTCTCTGTGACAGTAGGAAGTGTTCTTCATATTCTGACAATCAGGAGAAAATTGATTCCTTAGAAATCAGTGGTTGGGGTAGAATTGAGTAAAAAGGAAATCCATGTGAATGATAAAATTAAAAAATAATCCAAGTTTTAAGTTCTGAGAAGACATATATCTTCCTCAATAACATAGAATAGATTCTGATATAATTGCTGAGTCCATTCTTGACTGATCTAGTCAGACCTCTTAGTGTCCTTTATGGAATTTCTACAAAATTAATGAGCCCCTGAAGAGGCAAATCCCTGGTGGTATCCCTTAAACTTAATACATCGAGAAAATGACAGAGGTTAAGGAGAAACTTTTCAGTGTGGTCACTATACAAATTATTCCCTTGGGATTCCAGGCAGGGATCTGTAATTCCTGTCTGACACCCAACAGGGAATTGATGGATTTAGGGTCCAGGTAAGATATCCCAAGAGAGTTTCTGAAGTCAGATATCCATTCCTGCTTCAGACCTCGAAGCATGTGTAACATACTTACCCAACACTGGCCCAGACTTTCTGGAGATCCGAGATATTATTTTTGGTTCTAGCATGTGGCAATTGTCATCCTCATGCCATAAGGAAGTTCATAAGTGTACATTCTCACCTTTGGTGGGAGATATTAGACTCCATTAACACCATAAGTCTGTTAGATTTTAAATGCAATGAACTGTGGCCTTTTTTCAAAAGCAGAGTGTGTAAAGTATTTTTAAATGGTCATTTTTTTGTAGTATTTGATACAGCTATTCCTTTTTTTCCTTTCTTAATCAAGTTTCCTTCTGTTGATTTTTTTGAATTTTTTTTCTCACTCTCAGTGACATTGTGGAGGCCAGAGAAGAATATAGGATATCCTCTTCTACTTCGCTCACTTGATAAGAACCTGGAGCTATGCTCATGTCAAAAAACCCCACAAATCCTTCTGTCTTTACCTCCCACAGCACTAGGGTTACAGGCATGCATAGCATGCCAGATTATGACATGAGTTCTAGGAATTTGAACACAGTTCCTCATGCTTTCACAGCAAGGGCTGCTCTTACTCACAAAGCCATCTCTCCACACAGATTTCTCTAATCTTCAAAGCATTTATTAGAACTGATAACTTTACCCTAACTCTTAGCATAATCATATATTTTCTTATTTGTTTCTTTTCACCTCTTCCCACATGTTTGAAATCATGTTCTTTATTATGGATGCTATTAACATTATATTTGTGGACCCTCCCTGCTGCTCCTCAACAGCCTTCTTGCTGTAACACGAGGAGCAGCAGAGAGTCACAAGAGTGATGAGATTCATGTGTGTAAGTGCAACATTGCCTATTTGTAGTCCAGCTTATTTATTCTACTAGTGTATTACTTTGAAAAAAATTATAGTTTCTATTTATATCAGTCCCCATATCTATAAATTGAGGATAACAGTAGTCTGAGCCTCCTAAAACATTTGCAAGGATTAAAATTCTTCAAAACATAAGCTTTTAAAAGGTATTGGTAATAAACAATACAAATGTTCTTTACTATCTCCAACTTCATTACTGCCATTACTACCACAATATAGCCACAATCATCACTTCCACCATAATCATAAATATCAGTTACCATGACCTCCACCATTATGTAACCACCACTACCACCAACACCACCAACATTGCTACCAACACCATTGTTATCATTCTTTTTTGGAGAAAGTGTTTGTGTAGCCCTGGATGTCCTGGAACTATCTCTGTAGACCAGGCTGACCTTGAACTCACAATGATCGAGGCTATGCTACCCAAATGCTGGGATGAAAGACATGCACCACCATAGCCTGGCTACTGTCATCATTCTTAAGATTTGTAGTATGGCAAAACACCGCGATTATTTTCCTATTCCTTTCTTTGTGCTCCACCACAGCCTATTTGTCTTTCTCTGTGTAATATACTAAATGCACACAGCTGGGACAAGTATAAGACAATGTAGGTTAAACAACAAATGAGATGGTATAATATTGGGTGACTGGAATGTATAAAGAAAGTTGAACTTTGTAGCCATATTTTACTATATAAAATCCTCAATAAATTAAAAATGAAAAGACATGTTGATTAATGGTAAATTGCTACTTCAGCAAGACATAAGTGTGCTTGACATGTTTAAATCCTATTACAAATTTTCAAAACACAGAAACAACACACAAATATATATATATATATATATGTGTGTGTGTGTGTGTGTGTGTGTATGAAAATACATGTATGCATACAATGATAATTAGTGAAAAGAGCCCATCATTTTGAAAGATAAAGGAGGGAAACATTGGAGTATTTGGAGGAAGGAAAGAGAAGGGAGAAATGTAATTAAATTACAATCTCAAAATTAAACAATATAAAATATGTGGCATGAAATTGATATTATAGATCTGTTTCTTGGCATAAAAATAAAAGTAAAAACAGGAAATGATATGAGAGGACCAATCTACAATGAGAGTTGCATATTTTGACCATAGACAAACTATACAAACACATTTCACATTGAAACCACACTATTTCTTAAGAATGGTAGCTCATGTGTATATTCTCAGTTCTTTGGGGACTACTTCCCTATTTAAATTCTATATAGCACACACAATGGGGAAAGGAAAAGACATCACCGTGGAATAATTTACTGTACAACATCAACTCTAACTGAATACTTGCTGCTGAGAACTGGCAGCTAACTATCTCCATTGATTATGGAGAAATTACACTGTCTAGGACAATTTACTAATACAAAAAACTAATAGTTATTTGAAAATATTGGCCCTGTTGCTTCTTTCTACCCATAAATACTCCTATTATTACAAAAGCAAATATTTCTGAAGATTAATATAAAATATGTTGATAGGTATGTATATTATATGCTATGTGTTTTGTTTCTACATTTATAAAAACATAAAAATTTAATTGTAACATTAATAATACATAGAATTTTAAGACAGAGGTAAAGCTGAATTACATTCCTTAATGAAAAACTGAAGTATTGTTTAATCAATACTTTATTAGAGAATGTTCTTTTATGTATAATAAACAACTTAGTTCATTTTGTTGCAAGGCCTCAAATTCCATTTCTACAAGCTTGTATGTCAAGAGAATGACTTCGTGGTAGCAGGCTCTCATGCATTCACTTGTGTTTCACATTACAGGATTGAGCAACAGACACAAAAGTTATTGTACTGCCCTCCCTTGTTTCCCTTGCTGTCATCATATTGGTTAAAAGATTTTTTTATGCCACTTAAAGTTACCATTCCTGGAACAAATTCCCTTTTGCATCAATTTCCAATGATTTTCTGATAACAATGTATTTGTTTTTCTTTTTCAGGTGTCTAATTGATAATGGCTCCCTACAATCAATCATTCCCTGATTCATAAGTGCTGCTGTAATTTTATTGTTTTATCAAAAACTTGCACAATAGACTAAATTTTTCCTATATAAAGTCATATACTGGCCAGTTAGCATTATTTTCGTCTCACGTACTTGTTTATGTCTTTCTTACAAGACTAATCACCCAGTCTAAAAGAAGCACATAGAGAACAATATCACCACACAGAGGTAAACATTAAGGTGCTTTATGTTTATTGTTTCCATGAACATCATTTCAAAATCAGCTGAGAAAATACTTTTGTAGGACACAGTGACTTGCTTTAGATAGGACTAAATTGTATTTTGTTGGATTTTTCTATCTTATCAGTTTCTGGGAGAGATAATTTCTGGTAAGAATTTTCCCTATGGCTCCTTTCATCTCACTGTTCCTCAGAGTGTAAATGAGGGGGTTGAGGAATGGGGTTCCTAGTGTGTATACCAAGGAGATGAACTGATCTTGCTTGGGGTGGTAGTTGGAGTTGGGGCGAAGGTACATGAAGGCACAGCAGCCATACTGCAACAGCACCACAGTGAGGTGAGAGGAGCAGGTGTTGAAGGCCCTGTGGCGACCAGCTGCTGAGTGGAGTTTGAACACAGCAGTCACTATCAAGGCATAGGTGGTAGCAATGAAAAGGAAAGGTACAGCAATGGCTAGTGTGGCTGCCACTAGCACAGAGAGCTCATGGATATGACTCTTGGCACACACAAGACGCATGACTGGTGGGACATCACAAAAGAAGTGCTCTATGCCTCTAGCCTGACAGAATGGCAGACAGAAGATGAAGACCACAAGCTGTAAGGACAGGAACAAGCCAATGACCACAGAAGCCACAACCAAGCGTACACAAAATGTTATAGTCATGATGAGAGGGTACTGTAAGGGGTGACAGATGGCGACATATCTGTCATAGGCCATGGAAGCCAGGAGGAAGCAGTCAGCACTACCAAGTCCAATGAAGAAAACCATCTGAGTGGCACAGCTCAGCAGAGTGATGGTCTTCTCTGAATATAGGGTGTTGGCCAGGATGTGTGGTACCACCACTGCAGTGTAGCATAGTTCTATCCCTGAGAGGCTACCCAGGAAATAGTACATGGGTGTATGTAGGCGGGCTTCTGTCTGTATAGATATCACAATGAGGACATTTCCAGAGATGATCAATGCATAAGCCAGGCTGACTCCAATGAAGCAGAGGGTACGTAGATCTGGGCAGTTAGGATAGGCTAAGAACACAAACTCCATCAATACTGAGTGGTTCTCCCAGGTCATTGAGTCCACAGGTGTTTTCTTTAGAATGGAAAATAATACATGACAGATGAGTGATATATTTACCTTATAAATAATGATTTAATTTTACTAATTAAATATATATTTAGATGTGAGAGACAGACTATACCTTTTATTTGTCTATTTTTACAAAATTTGGTCTCATGTAAATCTACATGTTAATGTCTACCTGGAAATAGTTTGGGAATGAGAAACTATTAACCAAAACCACCAGAGGAAATGGGGAGATCCAGAAAGTTATTTTTAGTGGGCATGGAGTAACAATTAAATTCTTTCTGTAAACACATTATCAATTATCAAGGATTTCTTGAGTCAAAAATCATTCAAGAGTATACATGAAGAATTTCATCCAATATTCCCTCATATAATATTTTTATAAATTTCACATATATGTATATATACTTCACTGTCTTTTGAGACATTAAATCAGTGACACGTGAATTTTATACACACAAATCATCATACAATGGAAAATTAAGATGGAAAGAAAGAAGCAAGACAGGTTATGGGAGGAATAGTCATCTCACATCAAGTTAGATTTGACAGTGACTCAACTAGATACAAAATATCATGGCCTCCTTTTATGAATTCTCTAAGCTTATCAGATAAGGAAGATACTTGTATTTTACAGTAGGTCATTCCCCTAAAACATTAAGACATGAACAAAACAAATGAAGACTTAAGAAAACTTTCTGTGAGTTTGCACAGAACTGCAGAATATCGATCTAGAATCTTTTCCCATATTTCCCTTCATTTTCCACAATGAATGTGAAATCAAGAGGGGAAATGTATATTCCTCAAAAGGCAAAACAGAACAAAACAATATAAACTCACTCCAAAATTTCAATAAATAGGCAGAACTTATAAGGTATGTCCATTTCACGTTTTCATTAACCAACATGTATTTAGTAAGACTGAAGAAAGGTTTCCTATAATCTTATTTCAAATTATGAAATTTTGATACTGGCAGTTAGCCAATATAGTCTCTTAAAAAATATTATTTACAAATACTCCTTTTAAACATAAAAGTCATTAACAGAAAGCCATGCTAATGTCACATTCATATTGGGCATTAAATGGTTTCTATTTGATCCATTTTATTGTCCTGAATTTCAAAAATATTTCCAATATTTTCTCATGATAGCACTTCTGACACTTCACAACACTATCAAGATGAAGGGTATTGTGTAAGTATGAAATTAAGACCAATTGTCTCTATCATGCTAGGAAATCTGGAATTTCTCTGAATTTAAATTTCTTAATTGAAAAATTGAAAGAACAATTATGCATAATTAAAAAAATTATTGCAAATTTAAGTGGGGTAGTGATCTACAATATCAATTTGAATCTATATGAAGAGAAACAGTAAAACATAACCTCATAATCATCAGTAAGTTCAAGGGCAATTATCTGCTTTATTTACATTTTTGCCTGTTACAACACCGAGGGGAATGATGAGTAAAGTTTCACAAAATAGTTGTACACTGGAGAGCTAAGCATTCATTTAGATATGACTAATTTTTGTTTCCACTTTTATGACTACTTCATAGTAAAATACTTTTCCAAGATTATTATGAAAAATGGCTTACATTCTATATTTGAGATGCACCACGAGAAACATTTTATTACTTAAGCATATAGTATTTTCGTCTGCAATAAGCAAAATCCACAGGCTAGCCTAATGTTTATGGATGTGATCTGAGAATTTTATTGAAATCCAGAAAACTATGTCATCTTAATCATGTAGTTTATGAAATATTCACATGAGAAGTGTGAGAGGCTATGGATTATTAGTCTTGAAAGGGACATTAGAAATTTTTATGATTTTCATCAGGTATTTGAAACTTAAGGAGATTCTGTACATCAGGACATCCTTAATGTACAATTAGAATGTCCAATTCTTGCTTCAGTATTAGAAGGTAGAATTCTCTGGAATTCGCTATATGATAAACTGTAACTGGATTCTTTGTGACTTCTGTCTAATATGTCTCTTCTAAACAGTGGCATATTTCCTCTACAGAAACAATTCAGACACTATAACTATTCCTTTACTCCCCAGTATTCTTTATCATTTATTTCAGTACTTTTAACATCAAAGTTCGAATTTGGTCATAGTTGAAACATGTTCCTTTTCATCTTGCATTCATAAATACACAACAGCAATGAACAAGAATGATTTGAGGATGGTTATGTCTGAATATTCTTGCAAACTTGATAATCTAGGCTAGAACAGCACACAGAGTCGAATTAATGTCACATAAAACATGAGATTATGGATTTGATATTTAGAAGTCCTCAGTTAGACACTCACTCTCCTAATAACAAGATGATCCTTTGGGAAGACGATTTCACATAAATAACTCTGTGCTTGAAGATGTAAAACTAATATTAACTTAATGGTGTTGTACTAAGAGAAACATCAGATTGCTAACACTTGGCTTGATGCATGAAACCTAAGAAAGTGGATAATACATGTCTTCTCTAATTTTTGTATCTGTTTTAAGTATGGTATTAACAATATCAACTTTACAAAGAGGATAAGATTTCTATTAAACTTCAAATTTATGAAATATAGATATTTACTACATTAATATTAAATATTGGTGGTTAATATTTTAGTCAAAGCAACTAGACTGTTAAGTGAATTCAGAATAACATTTTGTCCTGGGCTAAAGTATTTCTGACATCTTAGAATCTATTCATAAATTCATCATCATTCTAATAGTAAAGTTTGCAAACTGAAAGATAGAAAAAGACTTCTCTTACCTCCAATTGTGAAGAGAGAAGGGTATAGAATAGGTCTGTCTCCTCAGGTGTGCCTGTAAAACACCGAACCTAGAATATGGTGGCTGACTACTCTTGTGAACAGGTATGAGAAGACAGTGATGGAGACTGCTCCTATGGGATTGAGCCTTCGTAGACCATACAAACAAAACGGCAGAAGGAGCAAATTGCTTTGTCACCTAGAGTCATGCCTCATAGATTTCATCTCCCAGAAGAAGGTAGTTCAGTGATTGTCAATATATCCCCTTGTTACCAAAGAATTCTGAGGGCTTTATTGATTACTCTGTTTAAATAGGCACCCAGAGAATGTATGAGTTTTTCGGTGAACTGTTAAAATGAATATCACTAAACAATGTAAAGATGTAAGTGACATGGTGTGATATGGGGGTACCTCCAATCAATGAGAGTCAGCCAAGCTCTCCATCTGGCTGGAGAGGCATCTACTTAGTTTTTGCTGTCTCATCCTTACTCAAACTCCAGCCCGGCTTTTCTCTGTTCTACAGGCCTCGAAGTATAGGTCATGAACTTGAGCCAGGCATTTTTCTGCCTTATAGGCCTCACGGTACAGACCCTGAGATAATATTGGCCCAATACTTAACTATGGGACTTAACTCCCAAATATGTAACAGAAGGGAAATCAGCTACAGTTAAAAATCTACAGCAATGGACAGTCACTCATTCACAAAGCAATAACACTAAAAAATCTTGGATTTTGGTTTAAAAAACTTTACTTTAAAAAGTCATTGGATTTGATAAGTTATTGATAAAAATATGTCTGTATAATATGTATAATTACTGTAAAATATGGCCTGTAGCTTATCTGTATGTCTTGAATATTACTTTCTAAAGTTATTGTTCTTTCTGCCAATTTCTCATTACCATTGTCCACGGTCTGTGTTTTGATAGTTAATTTATTGAAGGCGAAGGTGTAAGTCACAACAATCCCACAACAGTTTGGAATTATGATTAATAGAATGATTATTTATTTAAAGTGTAAAAAACTTACAGATCACCGTCCCAGACAACAGCCCTCTGCAATCCCTTTTTTAAAGGGATAGAGACCACGCCCCAATGGGCTGGTATCTCAGCAAATATTGGCTGAAGGAGTGGGAGGAGCTCCCGCAACAATTTATCATTAACTTATTTAAAGGTATGTATTATTTTAATCAGTTTCTGATTTTTTTCTATCAAAGTCTGTTTTTTTTTACATTTTTTTTTATTGAGAAAAGGAAAACAAAAGTTTCCGCCTCCTCCCAGCCTTCCATTTCCCTCCCGCTCCTCCCACCCTTCTCCCCTCCCCCCACTCCTCTCTCCCTCACTCTCCAGTCCAAAGAGCAGTCAGGGTTCCCTGCCCTGTGGAAAGTCCAAGATCTTCCCCCCTCCGTCCATGTCTAGGAAGGTAAACATCCAAACTGGCTAGGCTCCCACAAAGCCAGAACATGAAGTAGGAGCAAAACCCCGTGCCATTGTCCTTGGCTTCTCATCAGCCCTCATTGTTTGCCATGTTCAAAGAGTCCGGTTTTATCCCATGCTTTTTCAGTCACAGTCCAGATGGCCTTGGTGAGCTCCCAATAGATCAGCCCCACTGTCTCAGTGGGTGGGTGCACCCCTCGTGGTCCTGACTTCCTTGCTCATCTTCTCTCTCCTTCTGCTCCTCATTGGGACCTTGGGAGCTCAGTCCAGTGCTCCAGTGTGGGTCTCTGTCTCTATCTCCATCCATCACCAGATGAAGGTTCTATGGTGAAATGCAAGATATTCGTCAGTATTGCTATAGGATAGGGTCATTTCAGGTTTCCTATCCTCATCTGCCCCAGGAACTAACTTGGGATCTCGCCTTGGGCTCCTAGGAGCCACTCTAGGTTCAAGTCTCTTGCCAACCCTAAGGTGGCTCCCTTAACTAAGAATTGTGCTTCCGTGCTCCCCTATCCAACCTTCCTTTATCCCAATCATCCTGTTTCCCCAAGTTCCCCACATCCTCCCCTTCTCACTTTTCTCTCCCCATCTCCCCTTACCCCCATCCCACCCCACCCCAAGATCCCAATTTTCTACCCAGCAATTTTGTCTATTTCCCTTAGCCAAGAGGATAACGATATGTTTTTCCTTAGGTTCACCTTCTTACTTAGCTTCTTTAGGTTCACCAGTTATAGACTCCGTGACCTTTATTTATGGCTAGAAACCAATTATGAGTGAGTACATCCCATGTTCATCTTTTTGGGTCTGGGTTACCTCACTCAGGATAGTGTTTTCTATTTCCATCCATTTGCATGCAAAATTCGAGAAGTCATTGTTTTTTACCGCTGAGTAGTACTCTAATGTGTATATATTCCACACTTTCTTCATCCATTCTTCCATTGAAGGACATCTAGGTTGTTTCCAGGTTCTGGCTATTACAAATAATGCTGCTATGAACATAGTTGAACAAATGCTTTTGTCATATGATAGGGCATCTCTTGGGTATATTCCCAAGAGTGTTATTGCTGGGTCCAGGAATAGGTTGATCCTGAATTTCATGAGAAACTGAAACACTGATTTCCACAGTGGTTGCATAAGATTGCATTCCCTCCAGCAATGGATGAGGGTACCCCTTCCTCCACAGCCTCTCCAGCAAAGGCTATCATTGGTGTTTTTGATTTTAGCCATTCTGACATGTGTAAGATGATATCTCAAAGTTGTTTTGATTTGCATTTCCCTGATTGCTAAGGAGGTTAAGCATGACCTTAAGTGTCTTTTGGCCATTTGAAGTTCTTCTGTTGAGAATTCTCTGTTCAGCTCAGTGCCCCATTTTATAATTGGGTTGATTAGCCTGTTACAGTCTAGTTTCTTGTGTTCTCTATATATTTTGGAGATCAGACCTTTGTCTGTTGCAGGGTTGGTGAAGATCTTCTCCCAGTCAGTAGGTTGCCTTTTGTCTTAGTGACAGTGTCCTTTGCTTTACAGAAGCCTCTCAGTTTTAGTAGTTCTCATTTATTCAATGTTGCCCTTAATGTCTGTGCTGCTAGGGCAGTTTCTCATTTTTATCATTGTTTTCAAACTAGTTTTTAAGGATATGAATTGCCAGACTAATAACAAGTAATTTACCTCAGTTAAAATCCTCAGAAGATTGTCATAGGTATGATAGCCTTGGTTGACTAGCAGGTGGAACCAATGTTCAGATGGCTGGTTTATGTGAAGATTTTATAATTTAATAATGATATTTGGCCAAAAGATGGCATAGGTGTGGTGTCAAGGGAGGCCAGCTCAAGCTGACTCAAATTTGATTCAGGCTCCCAGAGTTGACCATACTGTGAATTAAAGATTCTCCCAGGCAAACCCCTAGCCTGGTAGTCGTGAGCTACCTGGTACTAGGAAGAGTTAGAAGGGTGATGGAGAAGACGTGAATTATAGCCCCAGGCCACAGCAGACTTCTCCTTTGGGAAATGTTTATTAAAAAAAAACAAATTTGTTTAGAATGAGCATCTGTATGCAGAGCAGTGGGACCAGAACCTGTGATTTGAGTAGGGGTGAGGTCAGGTGACTCAGGGCACAGGAACATATATGTACTTGGAGATGTGACTCAGTCTAGCACTGGGAACCAGCTCAAAGTTTGGTGTGGGACATTTGTCTGTCTATGTGGTGCTCTTATTGGTTAATGAATAAAGCTGTTTTGGCCAGTGGATTAGCAGAATAGGGCAAGGTAGAAATTCCAAGCAGATAGAAGATCGAGTGTGTACGGGGAGTCAGAGAGAAGTCATGTAGTCCCCCTCAGGAGACAGATGCTCCGGAAACTTCCTGGTAAGCCATAGTCATGTGCTGATATATAGATCAATAGAAATGTGTTAATTTAAGATAAAAGTGCAAGCTAGAAAGATGCTTAAGCTATTTGCCAAATAGTATTGCAATTGGTAAAAATTTCTGTGTGATTATTTTGGGAGTCTGGGTGGCCAGGAAACAAATAAGCAGTTTCCCACAATAATTTGTCTACCAGCAACAAATGGTACACACAGGCCATTAATTTACAGGACTGGGTAATTTAAAACCAAGTGTGATGCATAAAAGTGGAAATATCTGGCATGCAGGCCCAGTGACTGGTGAGCTGTTTAAAATATGGTTTGAATAGGTCACAGTTTCTCCTTGGCCAGAACTAATGGTGCTAAGGATGACCCTGGAGGCAGGATGCGTGCAGGCAGTTGGGAGCAGGGTAAGTTTGTGCCTAAGCAGCATACCTGTAAGGTGCTCCTAGAGCCTGAAGGAACTGCCCACTGAACTGAGGCCTGAATGCTGGTGGGTTTCTGACACCAGAGCTGCAGAACACAGCCACTGGATGAGAAGGGTACACACCAGACTGAATTAAATGTGGGAGGCAGAAGTGCAATGCGGGTGATTATGCCATGATGCATTTTTGCATATTTTGGCTAAAAATGCCCAAAGGTATTGCATGTCTCTTGCAGTTCCAGAACAGGAAATTTTTTGTTGTTGTTTATATCCTTTTTTTTTTATTTTCAAGATAGGGTTTCTCTGTATAGGTTTGGTTCTCTTAGACCTCACTCCATTGATCAGGATGGTCTCAAACTCATAGAGATCTGCCTGCTTCTGCCTCCTGAGTGCTGGGGCTAAAGGCATGTACCACTCAGAGTCAGAATTTAAAAAAAAAAAAGGTTAGGCAGGATGAGTGCTGGGAAGGGCTCGGTTAACAAGTTTTGAAATGTTGGAAGCGTCCCAGGGTAGGCTTCCATGAGCCAAACAGCAGTTAGGTTGTTCAGTACAATCAGAACAGCAGTTGGTGAGGGAAATGGGGCCAAAATGCTGGCAGTGGTATGAGGCAAATGACCCCCACAGGCTACGTAGACTAGTTGCAAGGGACCAGATGGTGTTAGGCCATAAGCAGCCAGGTGAAGTGAAAACACACAAAGCTCTATTTATCAAAATTTTAAGGGGTACAATGGAAAAACAAGCTTACAAATACAGAACAAGGAAGATGCTACTGATCCAGTTGCTGTTGTCCCCTCATTCTCCAAAGGGCTATGAGTATCATCTGTAAGGCTTACTCCAACTCTTACCACCCAAGAGAGAGTGTGCAACCCTTCTTCATTTTATCCAGTCATGTTTCCAGAGAAAAATGTGCCCATGAAAGTCACCTCAAAAGTTATTGACTAAAACAATTGAGTACCCACAACAATTACTTCTCGTTGTCTGAGGGTGATGCCATCTTTAGGGGATCCTTAGAAAATTGGGATAATGGCCAAGTCCCGAGATAGCTAGATGTATAATTTATTGTCTAATCTCTGTATAATGGGAAAATTCAGGGCTTAACTGAATTCTTGGCTGGAGTAGTCTGTGAGACTTGTCCATCTTTACTAGCTGCTTTGAAGGTTTGCTGATTGTAGAATTTTGAGGAAATAGCAGCAGAGGCATTTTGAGAGGAAGAATCACTTGTCATTTGTCTTGTCTTCATTAGTGTCTGGTACTTTTCTTCTGAAACACAGAGATTTTTAAAGATAATCTACTTATCTGTATTAACTAAATATGTAATGTTCAGTGTGCAAAAGTCAGTTAAACATGATTTTCTCTTCTGTTTGAGTAGATACAAGGCATCTACCACCTTTAAAGTACATTTGAACTGCAAGACCAAAGTATCATGAGGAGTCTGTAGCAAACAAGATTTATTATATATCATCTAGTCTCAGAGTTCTTCCCATGTGAAAGTCTCAGCATATATATGTCCTGTCATATTTTTTCTTGGTTTCTTTCTTCATGTCTACAGTCAAGATTTCAGGAGATATCCCCGGTCAAATCTGATCTTCATTGATTTTGAGGAAACCATAACTTTTTGTTTTCTGTGGAAACAATGTCATAACCTCTCCACCAATATAATAAATATTCTGACTTCTATTCAGTAGTTAAGATGTTCTTAAAATATATAAACTGGTTTAATTCATCAGTTTTTTTAAACAAATCAATGTATCTCAGCAACTGTCTTTTTTTGCTCATTAGCATTTAAAAATTAAAGTTAATAAAACACTCTATAGGAAAAAGATACTTTGTGTGATGGCACTTTCTGTCTTTACATGGCTTTTTCTTTTTATATTACTGTATTTAGAGGTTTCTCTCCTGCCTTCCATGTCCCAAACTCTTGCAGTTTCTTCTGAGTTCTACATATAGAACAGCCTCATGTATGCTGGCTGAGATGACCCAGCCTCACAAAATGCTCCAGTGAGTATTTGACAATAATCCTTAATTTTCTCGAGGTCCTTCAAAGATTACCAGTGGCTCCAGTCAGCAGAAGTAGCCTGACTAATTGACCAGTAGCCAGGCAGGAAGTGTAGGTGGGGCAACCAGATTAAGAGAATTATGGGGAGAAAGGCAGAGAGCAGTTACCAGCCATTCACAGAGGAAGCAAGATGAGGATGCTGCTCTGAATAAAGGTACCAAGTCACATGGATAATCATAGATCAAAATTATGGGTTAATTTAAGTTGTAAGAACTAGTTAATGATAAATCTGAGCTAATAGGCCAAACAGTATGTAATTAATATAAGCCTCTGTGTATCACTTTGGTACTGAATGACTGTGGGGCAGGACAGTACAGAAACTTCCATCTACACCAATCTAAAGCTTAATATTAATTACAAAATGGCTCAGGCTCCTTACTCAATAGCTATACACATGAATTTACCCACTTCAAATAATCAGTGTATCACCACATGCCCCATGGCTTACCAGTAATGCTCTGGTGTATTACTTCTCCAATGACTGCTGATATCTTCCTGATTCTGTTTTGTTTCTTCCTGTCATTTTTTGGCTTCTCCTGCCTATCTACATTTTTCCCCGCCATCAACCAAAGCAGCTTTACTCATCAACCAATAAAAGCAACACATATTCTCAGCATACAGAAGGCCATCCCACACCATATTAATTTACTATCTCTTTAAAGACTTCACCTTGTTATTTTCAAATGATTTATTTATATTTTTCCTAGCAATGTATATAGCCATTTTATTTTTCTTCAGAACTAGAGACAGATGCTGGAACTTTACCCGGTAAGCCACAGCCTTGCGGTAATACACAGATGAGTTGAGATGGGTAAATTTAAGACATGAGTTAGCCAGGACTATGCTAAAGCTATTGGCCAAACAGTATTGCAAATAATATGGTTTCTGTGTGACTATTTCAGGGCTGAGTAGCCAGGAACAAACAAGTGGCCTCGCACAACAATTCCATATCTGTTCAGAAGTTTTATTAGTCTGGATATGTCTTTTTGTGGGTTTGTAGCCACACACTGTCTAAATGAGCCAAGCCTTAATGGACCAGGTCACCTCTGTAGGCTCTTTCTGGGGCTCCTGTCAACACGTGGTGCTTATGTATAACTCTGTTGCCCTCATGCTAGTCCAGCAGGCTTGCCCATCAGTTCTGGGCTGCAGCGATAGTTTCCCTTTCGGGAAGAGCCCATCTTCCTGTCCACTGGTACTAGCTGGGAGGTGAAAGACTCCAATGGTTAAGGAGTTGTGCATGCCTCTGTCTCTGAAACTCTTCAACTTTCTCAGACTGTGTTTGGATATATGTGCTGCATGTTCGGCACCAAGTGTTATGGGTTGTTCTTTGGACCCCCAGCTCAGAAATAAGGACATAGAGACTTTATTTTAACAATTGGTCAGGCTTGTTCCCAATTAGCTCTTAAAACTTAAATTAACCTGGTTATATTAATAAACATCTGTCACATAGAATTTTGCCCTTCTTCAATATCATACATCTGACTTTTTCTTTGTTTGACTGACAAATCTCCTGCTTCCGATTATTTTTCAATGTTTTTATCTCTATATGGAAGTTCTGCCTATCTTTTCCTGCCTGTGATTGGCCATTCAGCTCTAAACCCAAGTATAAGGTCCCTTAGGCAGGTGAAATAAAACAGAGACATGGTCACACTGTGTACAAAAAGATTATCACTCCTTAGGGGTGAATAAGTGGGATAGGTTTGTTTCTAGTGCCTTGTGATTATGTAAGGCAAGTTGTCTGTAGTTAATAATAACATTTTTTTGGGCAGTGTTCATTACAGGCTGGAATTTTTGCAGGGTATGATGTGGGCTTATTGCCAGACTAGAATCTCATCCTTGCCATCCATAATTGAATTCAGTCAATATCTGCATATTCACAGAAAGAAACACTAAAAGCAAGGTAAATGTCTGCAGTATAGATACTGGAGATTCCATTATAAAGAGGTGAGAGTTGTACCTTCACCAAGTTGATTCCAAAACATGCAATAGAAGAGAACTGATTAGGAATATATGGAGAGAAGTAACAGGGCATATTTCTTCCAAGCACTGGGATACTTTGGGTCTTGTTTATATAATTATCGAAGGAACCCTGGATAAACTACATTTTGAAGAGTCAGCTTCATTAGTCAGACCATTAAACTACCATAATGTCATTACTAGAAATAAATGTCAGGGCTTAAAAAGATGGCTTGTTGGTTAATATCTTTTGCTATGCAATCATATCAATGAGAGTTACTATCACAACACTCACACAATATCCTAAATGTCTCACAAACACTTGTAACTCCAGCTTTGAGGTCAGTGCAACAAGAAACTCCCTGGCATTGATTGACACCCAAACTCTGCCCAGAAAGCCCAAACACCAGGTCCAGTGCCAGATCTTTACTCAAAGGAATAAGCAAAGCATGGTAGGAGTGACTGATGTTCTGTTCTATTCTAACTTCTACCCAAGAACAGATAAGTGCAGCTACACACAAGTGCACATTTACACAGAAGCTTGAATAATAAGTTAATAAATAAATGTCTCTAGAAAATACCACCTAGGTTTCAAGCTACAGTTAAATTCAGTAGGAGAGTAACTACCTAGAATCTATATAGGCCTGTGCTTAGTCCCTAGTACCACAAAACTATAGCCAGTAAGGTGGTTCAAGTTGCAATTTTATAGAAAACTCTAGGCCAGGCAGGCTACACAAGACTCTGGTTCAAACAATAAATAAATAAACAAATAAAAACAAACAAATAAAGAAAATACAGTCCAAATTTTGAATCTCAATTTATTACATGATTTTGAGGAATAGGGTGGTAGAGGGTCTGCAACTTGCTTTGTAAAGGTAATATTTTTCAATTACTCTCTATTTAATTTTTGATAATTTTTGGGATGTTCACTATGTATTCTGATCTTATTTATGCCTCACTAACTGATTTTTCTGCCCCTAAGAACTGCAATAAATCTCTCTCCCTCATGACTTTGTCCCTCATTTTAATAATCATTATTATGAATAATTCCAGACTCCAATTAGTGCTAGCAACATACACATGGGTATAAGACAATTCACTGGGGAATGGTGATGCCTGCAACTAATGCTAATATCTACAAATCACTCTTAACTAATAAAAAATAATGCTTATTGAGATGTATATTGATAGATGGGGCATGAATAAATGATCTTTATGTAATAAATTAAAATATGATAATTACAGAATTTATGAATTATAAAGCACAGTAGTCATTATTTCTGCATTCCTATACAATAGAAACTTCTTACAATATTTTATAAATACTATGTCGCTTTTTCTTTACAGACCATTGAGATCAGTCACATTTAGAATTCCTGTGTCCTTGGAACTACAATCCATACTTGTAACATGATTAGTAAAAACCCAGAAACAGAAATTGTGGTTCAACCTGTAGGTCAGAAAACCAAAACAGCCAACTACTCTTACCTGTACCTCAGTCCAAAATGGCAGTCCTGCCACCAGAAATCTCAGAATGAGACTGTGTCTGTGAGTTGTCTCCTTCAATATTATATTCCTCTCTAGGGCTGAGACTAAAGGCATACAACACTGGAATGAAAGACATGAACTGTCTGGTTTCTATGGTAAACTAGTATGGTTACTGGAATTAAAGGTGTGTGTCACCACTGTCTTGTCTGTAAGACTGACCAATGTGACTGTTTTATAATAAGCAAAAAAAAACTGTTTTGTTGTCTTGAAATGAGACATGTGCGGGAACATTGTCTGTATTTGTGCATGTATATTCAAGGTGGTCATAAATTTGAATAAATATGTGCATACTGAGTCAGCCTTTTTTGAACTCAAAACAGTTGCCCATTGAAAACCTGAATAGGTGTAGAGGCCCAAAAATGTGAGCCTATTCCACCTTGTCTGATGGTCAGTGTTTGAATGTTGCTCAGAATTGATGACTATAACCAGCACTATACATCCTGACTCAGAATGTGGTTATTTGGCCCATACTGGTAGATTCACTCCACCCTAGCAGATGGTCATGGTATGCAAATGCATTTTGGCTCCTTCTTTTGTAATAGGAGGCTGCCTAGAAAGTGGCTGCTTTAAAGATACTTGATACAGTGTGTGTTCACTGCCTAAACGACAGAATGCTAATCAGTTCATGTCTCAAAGTGTTGAAGCAATTAACTGTTCATGTTGTCCTTTGTATCATGTTAAGAAGTCTTTTGCTGCCTTCTTCTTCCCTTTATATTGGGATACAAAAGTATATGAACCAATAAACACAGGTGATTTTAGTATTCAGTGGAACTCCTTCCTGATACTATCCTATGTTTTCTATTTTATTATTTTTATTTGGGTCTTCATATTCTTTCTTTATTTTTCTGAATCCCATGACCTTACTCCAGCAAGAGGCATTTTTGTCTAGGCTGATCCCTGACAAATAGGTAACAAGAGTGTGGTGTACATACTTTAGTTTTCCAAATTCTACAAAATGGAACACATCCATCTGCCAGATTTCATTCCATTGAGTACCCTTTGGGTTACTTCCTGCAGGTAGTGGTATTTTGTTGTATAAAGAACAAATAGGACATTTCCATAAAATTTCCTTGGCTTGTTGCCATGTGATAGGGAAGGAATAGAAATTCTAGTTTGTAGAGAGTCCATTGGATGAATCATCTTACTAACAGCTTTTGGATCTGTTATGATTATCCACTTTCCAGAATCATTTTTAACAACAAATACAGGAGAATCCACGTGATGTTTGAATCTTCAATATGCTGAGCATCTAGTTGCTCCTGTACCAACTGTTCTAAAGCCTGCAGTTCCTCTATTGTTAAGGTCCTTGTTTAACCCATATAGGCTTATCTGTTAACTGTTTTAAATTTATGGCCATTGGTACCTCTGAGAATTCATACTTATAGTTTTATACATATAGTTTTCATATATAGAGAGATTTCATACATATAGGTTCATACATATAATTTTCATACATATATGTTCCCATTGCATTCTGTGCACCTTTAGGGTATTTTCTATTTTCTGTCTTTCAGAAATAGTCACAGATAAGTAGATTAAACTCTTGGTAAGTCATCTCTGTCTCTAAGAGGTACTGGTGATGTTAAGTCTTTATTATTGTTTTCTGTCTGTACCTCATCTCCCCACTTACCAGTTCTGAAAAGTTCCTCAATTGTTACAAATCTACATATTGCTGTCTTGTGTGGAGTATGAATTTGTTGACCTCTGAATATTTCTAATCATTTCATCAAATCCATTAATTTATGATTCTCATCATGCACCTATGATTCTAAGTCTTATGTTTTTCCATTAACGATATCTTCTCATCCTTAGAGATTATTTGGATGACATGTAGACTGCCTTCCAGGAGGGACGTTCTATCTGATAACTTGTCATAACTGTCTTTTAAAACAGATTTTGATTGTCATTTTTAACAGTATGAATCCTTTCAGTTAATTTCTCAGTACTATTCTGTATGGTTTCATAACCAATTGTCATGGAGTGAATTTTGCATGTCAACTTATTTTTATCATTTTCAATGGTACAAATCCTTTCAGTCAGCTTCTCCTTACTAATCTGTAAAGTCTGTATTTCTAAAAGTTTCGAATTCTTGACTTTGTTAGCAAATCATTTCTTGAAGAGCATAATATGAATTATCAAACTAATAACAGCTATGGCAAGAACGTAAATGACCCAGGTCGGTCATATGCATGGCTTAGAATTTCTTCCATAGTAGAAATAAAAGGGTTATAAACTTTTTGATGATGTTGATATTTGTCATTATCAGATAAGAATTGTTCAGATAAGAATTATTGTTCATTATCAGATAAGAATTGTTCATGTAAGAATTGTAAAGTGTAATAATGACTTGGCCAGCAGATGTCGCAATTTTACCGCTAAATCATTCCAGAGATGCTGGAGCTCTGGTTTTCCTTTTTTCGATTTCACTAACCTGTGCATTTTCTAAGCAGAAGTCAAAACCAAACTGAAAGGATTCTTGTTAAAGAGTCACTGGCCAAGGAACCCATGCAGTGGATGTGTGGGCTGCAGGAACCAAATGAATCCGCAGTAGCTGCCTGAGTGCTGCATGGAGATTGGTTAGCAAGTTATGGTGATTGCAGGAGCCTCCGGAAGCTGTGCAGTGTGGCATGGGAAGCTGTCTTACTGCTGTGTGGGGTGGCATCAAGCTCGGGTGCCACAGGTTGACAAGTGGGGTAGTAGAGGAAGCTTATATTCCTTTCTAGGACTGGAATTGGAGGCATGTACCACTGTGATTAAAGCATGCACTACCTTGTTTATACGGCATATACGTGTGACTACTCGGATTAAAGGTGTATGTCACCACTTTCTGGTCTGTAAGACTGACCAGTGGGGATGTTTAACTCTCGGATTGGCAGGCAAGCTTTATTTATTAAAATACAAATTAGATATCACTACACACACTCAAATCTCTTCCCTAGCTGACTTTCATATTTCTTCTTGCCACTACCTGGAATTAAATAGTTTCAATCTTTTCCAAACATTGTATCATGATATCTAAATAAATATTAGTCATAGTGCAAATAACAAAGCCATAAAATACTGGCATTAGAGAGGATTTGCGGAACTTCACAAAGCTGGGAAAGATTAGGAAAGCTTGACTCTCTTGAGAACTTATTTTTCTATAGATGAGGGGAGTAATCACAGAAATTCAGTTGTGTAGAACACAGACACCAACCAATTATTTTATGAGACCTGGCCACAGTTATCTCTCAAGTGCATGAAGATGCGGGTGTCAAAGAAGAGAGAAACAGTGGGTAGTGAGTTGGGTGGTGCAGGTAAAGGTCTTTCTTTACCCTGCCTCCTGATGAAGGGACTCATAAAGTGGCCATGATGATGAACAGAGAGGAAACCACAATTAGCACTATGTAAGCAGATGAGATGAAAAAGGCTAGTTAGGAAATACACCTGAACCATTGGCCAAACTGTATGATACAACAAAATGAACATAACAATTAAAGGTCACAGGCTACATCCACAGTTAAACATTCTGTTGCTAGAACAAAACAAGTCACGCTATCACCCTAGACCGAAACATTCTGTAGGTAAACCATTCTCTGGGTAGAATCCAATGTTATCTCCATAAAGGAACTGGACCCTTATGGATCCTTAGACTTTTGTTTGAGTGAGAAACATATCTACTTCTCTATTCCTGAGATATAAGGTCTGGATATTATTAGGCACACCTGTTGACAATAACTTTGAGAGAGTAGAACTCTCTGAATGAAATCTACCTTTGTTTGCGGTAGACACACGATAACCTTGAAGTAATAGAGGTAAGTTCCAATTCTTTGACCTTTGGTCAATGTGGAAATAGTGTCACATTTTTGGGTCTCCACAATTCCTCCCTTTTTATTAATGTTAATAAAGTCTGTGCTTCCGCAACAAGACAGACAATCACATCTGCCTTAGGTGAACACTTTTTTTTTTCATTTTCCTGACTTACCAGTCTTTGGAACATGCATTCCTATTATGCAAGTCCATGTCTTAGTTGCCAGGTGGGGGGAAGGATCAAATTTGTCAGTGACTGTTGACCTCTGTAATCAAAGGTTTAAGGGAGAAATTACCTTTAGTCTCTATATCTCTGAGCCAAGGTTCTGTCAAGAGAGTTAATCAGCGATTAGTTAATGGTAAGCAAACAGATAATACTTTGTGCTACTTCTATGACTATAGTATCTTCTAATTAAGGGTGTGTAGGATCACCAGGGTAGGGCACACCCACTTTGAATTGGTCTAGAGTGTTTCTTAACACTCTACAGTACACAGCTGTATTAAAATCTAAATTTGATTATCAAACATGTCAAATTCAAGAATTCATTGGTAAAGTCAAGCTTTTCTTAAAGAAGTTCTAATCTTTTTCTAATCATTAATATCTTAGTGAACTAAAGCATTAATACCATATTACCATACCATAACATGATTTAACAAGTTAATACCATAACATAATTTACCAAATCATTATTCTCTTAAATGCACTCTAAGCAAAAAACAACACCAACAAAAAAGGTTTCTGTAATGCATGAGAGTCCAAATGCAATGCTACTTTTAAGCAAGTATCCCAGTCTCTGAGCAGCAGCAAAGAGGCTATGCTCCTCATCTCTGAAGAGAGGCTTTAGTCACCCCTTGTAACAAGTCCTTTTTTTTTTTTTTTTTTTTTTTTTTTTTTTTTTTTTTGCTGAGGGGAAAATTGAAGTCTCAGTTCTCAGGTTCTTTCAACATTTCTTTTTTTTTTTTTTTTACATGGATAAGTTCTCAGCTTTATTACCTAGCTTATGCCTGAATTTTCAGAGAATAAAATTTCTATCCCTGAAACAACTTCTCAAAGTTGATTCTCTAAGACCTACTGCCATGTTTCTTTTTTTTTTTATAATTTTTTTTTATTAAGAAAAGAAGAAAAAAAACATAAACAAAAAACAAGTTTCCACCTCCTCCCAGCTTCCCATTTCCCTCCCCCTCCTCCCACCCTTCTCCCCCTCCTCCCACCCTTCTATCCCTCCCCCCACTCCTCTCCCCCTCCCTCTCCAGTCCACAGAGCAGTCCAGGTTCCCTGCCCTGTGGTAAGTCCTAGGTCCTTCCCCCTCCATCCATATCTAGGAAGGTGAACATCCAAACTGGCTAGGCTTCCACAAAGCCAGCACATTAAGTAGGATCAAAACCCCGTGCCATTGTCCTTGGCGTCTCATCAGCCCTCATTGTTCGCCATGTTCAGAGAGTCCGGTTTTATCCCATGCTTTTTCGGTCACAGTCCAGCTGGCCTTGGTGAGCTCCCAGTAGATCAGCTCCACTGTCTCAGTGGGTGGGTGCACGCCTCGTGGTCCCGACTTCTTTGCTCATGTTCTCCCTCCTTCTGCTCCTCATTGGGACCTTGGGAGCTCAGTCCAGTGCTCCAGTGTGGGTCTCTGTCTCTGTCTCCATCCATCACCAGATGAAGGTTCTATGATGATATGCAAGATATTCGTCAGTATTGCTCTCGGATAGGGTCATTTCAGGTTCCCAATCCTCAGCTACCCAAGGAACTAACTGGGAACCTCATGTTGGGCACTTGGGAGCCCCTCTAGAGTCAAATCTCTTGCTTACCCTAAAGTGGTTCCCTTAACTAAGAATTGTGGTTCCGTGCTCCCCTATCCACCTTTCCTTTATCCCAATTCTCCTGATTCCCCAAGTCCCCCCTCCTTCCCTTCTACCTTTTCTCTCCCCATCTCCCCTACCCCCATCCCACCCCACCCCCAAGATCCTAATTTTCTCCCCGGCAATTGGGTCTACTTCCCTTAGCCAAGAGGATAACTATATGTTTTTCCTTCGGTTCACCTTCTTACTTAGCTTCTTTAGGTTCACCTATTGTAGACTCCGTGGCCCTAATTTATGGCTAGAAACCAATTATGAGCGAGTACATCCCATGTTCATCTTTTTGGGTCTGGGACACCTCACTCAGGATAGTGTTTTCTATTTCCATCCATTTGCCTGCAAAATTCGAGAAGTCATTGTTTTTTACCGCAGCGTAGTACTCTAGCGTGTATATATTCCATACTTTCTTCATCCATTCTTCCATTGAAGGGCATCTAGGTTGTTTCCAGGTTCTGGCTATTACAAATAATACTGCTATGAACATAGTTGAACAAATGCTTTTGTCATATGATAGAGCATCTCTTGGGTATATTCCCAGGAGTGGTATTGCTGGGTCCAGGGGTAAGTTGATCCCGAATTTCCTGAGAAACCGAAACACTGACTTCCACAGTGGTTGCACAAGATGGCATTCCCACCAGCAATGGATGAGGGTACCCGTTCCTCCACAGCCTCTCCAGCAAAGGTTATCCTTGGTGTTTTTGACTTTAGCCATTCTGACAGGTGTAAGATGATATCTCAAAGTTGTTTTGATTTGCATTTCCCTGATTGCTAAGGAAGTTGAGCACGACTTTAAGTGTCTTTTGGCCATTTGAACTTCCTCTGCTGAGAATTCTCTGTTCAGTTCAGTGCCCCATTTTTTAATTGGGTTAATTAGCATTTTAAAGTCTAGTTTCTTGAGTTCTTTATATATTTTGGAGATCAGACCTTTGTCTGTTGTGGGGTTGGTGAAGATCTTCTCCCAATCAGTAGGTTGCCTTTGTGTCTTATTGACTATGTCCTTTGCTTTACAGAAGCTTCTCAGTTTAAGTATGTCCCATTTATTCAATGTTGCCCTTAATGTCTGTGCTTCTGGGGTTATACATAGGAAGCGATCTCCTGTGCCCAGCTCCTGTAGGGTACTTCCCACTTTCTCTTCTATCAGGTTCAGTGTGTTCGGGCTGATATTGAGGTCTTTAATCCATTTGGACTTGAGTTTTGTGCACGGTGATAGATAAGGGTCTATTTTCATTCTTCTACAAGATGACATCCAGTTGTGCCAGCACCATTTGTTGAAGATGCTTTCTTTCTTCCATTTTATACTTTTAGCTCCTTTATCGAAAATCAGGTGTTCATAGGTTTGTGGGATAAAATCCGGGTCTTCTATACGATTCCATTGGTCGACATCTCTGTTTTTATGCCAGTACCACACTGTTTTCATTACTGTAGCTCTGTAATAGAGTTTGAAGTCAGGGATGGTAATGCCTCCAGAAGATCCTTTATTGTATAGGATTGTTTTGGCTATCCTGGGTTTTTTGTTTTTCCATATAAAGTTGATTATTGTCCTCTCAAGATCTGTGAAGAATTTTGATGGGATCTTGATGGGGATTGCATTGAATCTATAAATAGCCTTTGGTAGAATTGCCATTTTTACTATGTTGATCCTCCCAATCCAAGAGCAAGGGAGGTCCATCCATTTTTTGGTATCCTCTTCAATTTCTTTCTTCAATGCCTTAAAGTTCTTGTCAAATAGATCTTTCACTTCCTTGGTTAGATGTACCCCAAGATATTTTATGCTGTTTTTGGCTATTGTGAATGGTGAAGCTTCTCTGATTTCCCTCTCTGCTTCCATATCCTTTGTGTATAAGAGGGCGACTGATTTTTTGGAGTTGATCCTGTATCCTGCCACATTACTAAAGCTGTTTATCAGCTGTAGGAGTTCTTTGGTGGAGTTTTTGGGGTCGCTTATGTACACTATCATATCATCTGCAAATAACGAAAGTTTAACTTCTTCCTTTCCAATTCGAATCCCCTTGGTTCCATTATGTTGTCTTATTGCTATTGCTAGAACTTCAAGCACTATATTGAAGAGGTATGGGGAGAGTGGACAGCCTTGTCGTGTTCCTGAGTTAAGTGGGATGGCTTTGAGTTTCTCTCCGTTTAATTTGATGTTAGCTGTCGGCTTGCTGTATATAGCTTTTATTATATTTAGGTATGACCCTTGTATCCCTAATCTCTTCAAGACTTTTAACATAAATGGATGTTGAATTTTGTCAAATGCTTTTTCAGCATCTAATGAAATGATCACATGGTTTTTTTCTTTCAGTTTATTTATATGCTGGATTACATTGATAGATTTTCGTATGTTGAACCAGCCCTGCATCTCAGGAATGAAGCCTACTTGATCATAATGGATAATTTTTTGGATGTGTTCTTGGATTCGATTTGCCAGTATTTTGTTGAGGATTTTTGCGTCGATATTCATGAGTGAGATTGGCCTGTAGTTCTCTTTCCTGGTTGAGTCTTTGAGTGGTTTTGGTATCAGAGTAATTGTGGCTTCATAAAAGGAGTTTGGTAATGACCCTTCTGTTTCTATCTTGTGGAATACATTAAGGAGTATAGGTATTAGATCTTCTTGGAAGATCTGGTAGAATTCCGCATTTAAACCATCTGGTCCTGGGCTTTTTTTGGTAGGGAGGTTTTTGATAACCTCTTCTAATTCTTCGCGACTAACAGGTCTATTTAGATTGTTCACCAGGTCCTGATTTAACTTTGGTATATGATATTTATCTAAAAAAGTATCCATTTCCTTTACATTTTCCAATTTTGTGGCATATAGGCTTTTGTAGTAAGATCTAATGATTCTCTGAATTTCCTCTGTGTCTGTGGTTATGTCCCCCTTTTCATTTCTGATCTTATTAATTTGCAAATTCTCTCTCTGCCGTTTGATTAGCTTGGATAGTGGTTTGTCAATCTTGTTGATTTTCTCCAGGAACCAGCTTTTTGTTTCATTGATTTTTTGTATTGTTTTCTGTGTTTCTATTTTGTTGATTTCAGTCCTCATTTTGATTATTTCCAGTCTTCTACTCCTCCTAGGTGAGTCTGCTTCTTTTTTTTCTAGAGCTTTCAGGTGGGCTGTTAATTCTCCAATGTGAGCTTTCTCTGTTTTCTTTAAGTGGGCACTTAGTGCTATGAACTTTCCTCTTAGGACTGCTTTCATAGTGTCCCATAAGTTTGAGTATGTTGTTTCTTTATTTTCATTGAATTCCAGGAAGACTTTAATTTCTTTCTTTATTTCTTCCTTAATCCAGCTATGGTTCAATAGTTGACTGTTCAGTTTCCATGACTTTGTATGCTTTCTGGGGGTAGCATTATTGTTGAATTCTAACTTTAATCCATGGTGATCTGATAAGACACAGGTGGTTACTAATATTTTTTTGTAACTGTGGATGTTTGCTTTGTTACCGACTATGTGGTCGATTTTCGAGAAGGTTCCATGAGCTGCAGAGAAGAAGGTATATTCTTTCCTATTTGGATGGAATGTTCTATAGATGTCTGTTAAGTACATTTGATTCATTACCTCCACTAATTCTCTTATTTCTCTGTTAGGTTCCTGTCTGATTGACCTGTCCATTGGTGAGAGAGGAGTGTTGAAGTCTCCTACTATTAGTGTGTGCGGTTTGATGGCTGCCTTGAATTTTAGCAATGTTTCTTTTATGTACGTGGGTGCTTTTATATTAGGGGCATAGATGTTCAGGATTGAGACTTCATCCTGATGAACTGTTCCTGTTATGAGTATAAAATGCCCCTCTCCATCTCTTCTGATTGATTTAAGTTTAAAGTCAACTTTGTTAGAGATTAGTATGGCCACACCTGCCTGTTTCTTAGGTCCATTTGCTTGATAGGCCTTTTCCCAGCCCTTTACTCTGAGTAGGTGCCTGTCTTTGTGGTTGAGGTGTGTTTCTTGTAAACAGCAGAATGTTGGATCCTGTTTTCTTATCCAATCTCTTAGCCTGTGCCTTTTTATAGGTGAGTTGAGTCCATTGACATTAAGTGATATTAATGACCAGTGGTTGTTAACTCCGGTCATTTTTTTTTAGTCGTAGAGTTTGTGTGTTTCCCTTCTTTGTTTTGTGTTGGTGAAGGGTCTCTAGATGTCTGAGTTATTGTGGTCATTGTTGGACTCCTTGGTTAGTGATTTTCCTTCAATTACTTTCTGTAAGGCTGGATTTGTGGCTGCGTATTGTTTAAATTTGTTTTTATCCTGGAAAATTTTATTTTCTCCATTTATAGTGAATGAAAGCTTGGCTGGGTATAGTAATCTGGGCTTGCACCCATGGTCTCTCAGTTTCTGCAGTACATCTATCCAGGACCTTCTGGCTTTCATGGTTTCCATGGAGAAGTCAGGTGAAAGTCTGATAGGTTTACCTTTATAAGTAATTTGGCCTTTTTCCTTTGCAGCTCTTAATATTCTTTCCTCATTCTGTATGCTTTGTGTTTTGATAATTATATGGCGAGGGGATGTTTTTTTTTGATCCAGCCTATTCGGTGTTCTGTATGCTTCTTGCACCTTCATAGGAAAATCTTTCCTTAGGTTGGGAAAGTTTTCTTCTATAATTTTATTAAATAGATTTTCTGGACCATTGAGCTGCCCTTCTTCTCCTTCTTCTACTCCTATTATTCTTAGGTTTGGTCTTTTTATTGTGTCCCATATTTCCTGAATGTTTTGTGATGAGAGTTTGTTGGACTTGCTGTTTTCTTTGATCAGTGTGTTTATTTTCTCTATGGTATCTTCAGAATCCGAGAGTCTTTCTTCTATCTCTTGTATTCTGCTGGTTATGCTTGTTTCTGTAGTCTCTATTCGTTTACCTAGATTTTCCATGTCCAGACGGCCCTCTGTTTGTGTTTTCTTCTTTGCCTCCATTTCAGTTTTCAGGTCTTGAACTGTTTCCATTATCTGTTTGATTGTTTTTCCTTGGTTTTCTAGGGTATCATTCACTGATTTATTCAATTCTTCAAACTTTCTGTTATATTTCTCATCCATTTCTATAAGGGCGTTTTTTACATGCTGTTTAAGGTTGTCAATCACTTTCATAAAGTCAATCTTTTCTCCTTCCTCTTGATTAAGGGGTTCTTGTCCTCCCGTTGTGAGGTCGCTTGTTTCTGGTAGCTTCATGTTGCTTTTCAGCTTGTTGGGCGAATTCTTGCCTTGACGTCGGCCCATCTCTTCTTCCAAATGCTCCCTATGGATCTTCTTTTACCGGATTAGGTCTCCTTGCCTACCAAACGCTGTCTCTCCCCAATGTTTGCTCTCCCAATGCTGGGTCTCCTGGCGCCGAAAGATCAGGCCTCCGTGCTGGTTGGGCAGCTTGCAGACAAAGCGCCTACCCCGCTTGGTGCAGGCAGGCCACAGAAACAAAGGAACTGCTGCCCGCCCGGGAGCCCCAGATACTCGGACCCTGTGCCCAGATAGGCTGCGCTGGGCGATGCCACGCGCCTAAAGAGGGCAGTGGGGGCGAAATGGGGAGGGCTCTGGACGGAAGCTGGGTGGGCCAGGAAGAAAGAGGCAGCACCCGGGGAGTAGAGGCCCTGCAGAGAGCCCAAGCAGGACAGGGGGCCAAGAAACCCCCGAGCTCCCCGTCCCAGGCTGGCGCCGTGGGCCAGAAACTCACCCCAATGCTGGGTCTCCTGGCGCCGAAAGATCAGGCCTCCGTGCTGGTTGGGCAGCTCGCAGACAAAGCGCCTACCTCGCTTGGTGCAGGCAGGCCACAGAAACAAAGGAACTGCTGCCCGCCCGGGAGCCCCGGGTACTCGGACCCAGTGCCCAGATAGGCTGCGCTGTGCGATGCCACGCGCCAAAAGAGGGCAGTGGGGGCGAAGTGGGGAGGGCTCTGGACGGAAGCTGGGTGGGCCAGGAAGAAAGAGGCAGCAGAGAGCCCAAGCAGGACAGGGGGCCAAGAAACCCCCGAGCTCCCCGTCCCAGGCTGGCGCCGTGGGCCAGAAACTCACCCCAATGCTGGGTCTCCTGGCGCCGAAAGATCAGGCCTCCGTGCTGGTTGGGCAGCTCGCAGACAAAGCGCCTACCCCGCTTGGTGCAGGCAGGCCACAGAAACAAAGGAACTGCTGCCCGCCCGGGAGCCCCAGGTACTCGGACCCAGCGCCCAGATAGGCTGCGCTGGGCGATGCCACGCGCCAAAAGCCCAGATAGGCTGCGCTGGGCGATGCCACGCGCCAAAAGCTCTTTCAACATTTCTACAACAGACTGAATACCTCATTGGCAATCTGAGTTCTGTGTCCAAAAGTATAGAAGAGTCAAATGTTCAGTCTGCATTTCTGGTCTGGCTCCAAAGTAAACAGGACTGACTAGGTCTGGATTTTTTCACAGCAAGTCTATCAAAAAATAAAAAACAAACTAGGAATGACCAGCTGTCACCATGATCTTCTTTCCCTTCTCAGACTGCAGCATGATGTTGTACATCAGGAACACTAGTTCAGGTACCTATCTCCTTGCCTTGCAGCACGGTGGTATAAGGGGGTCAAGATCACAGGTCCAGGAACCTCTTTCTACTTCTTTTATGGGGTCATCAATGGCTGCAATGCCATCAGGGCTGGCATTCCTCTGCTATACACCTCAAAACAGACATTCCTTAAGTCATCTCGCTTGATCCTCATTGTGTGAAAAGACACAGATAAGCTGTCGACTGCATATTAACACAAGGTCAGGTTATTTCCATAATCCAGTACAAGGGTCTTTTCACTTTGCTTTAGCAACGGTCACCTTGATTCCATCATGTCAAAATAAGCCTATAGCAAATTGCTCATGGACATCCATATTCAAAACATTTAGCACAAAGAGTGCTTGGCTCAAGGCATTATGTGATGTTTGAGGATATAATTCTCCAAGTTTTATCTTTTTAAGTTGTTTTCAAGGAGTCTTGGAATGGTCCACAATTACTTTTCACCATATGCAGCTCTTCTATTAGAAGAACACCTGTAAAATTCAGCATAGCATCCTTTAAAGGATGCTACAACTTTAGGTAAAATAAAGAAATATAGTTAAGCAAATTGCAGCAACAATCAGCTGGGAATATGTTATTAATCTGGGCTTTAAATTAAGCAAACACAATTGCCCAAGATTCACTAATTTGAAATAACAAACCAGTCTGTTGCTTAGGACAAGGAATATTGATCAAAGCCAGTTCTTGATCAAAATATCTCCTAGATTCCATTCTGCTTTTTTGTGTAAAAGAAGCTACTGCTTTAAAATAAGGGTTGAATACCTTAATTGGTAATGCTGAGGGGACCTAAGAGGTGAGTGAACAGCTACATGGCTGGATGCCCTACTATCTAGAAACTCCCCAGTGGGACAAAAACCAGGGGCCCTTCCCCAACTTCATTGGCATTTCTAGCCACTCAGCAGGGAATTTCCTGCAGCCAGACTCTCCCACAAGCCATCCATCTGCCATTCAAACTACTAGATATACCCCATACTCAAACCAGCCTACTCCCCTGCAATTTTGGTGGAACTCTGAAATACAGCTTGCTCCAATGTTGAGGGGACCTAAGAGGTGAGTGAACAGCCACATGGCAGGACACCCCACTATCTAGGACCTCCCCAGCAGGACAAAACTGTGGGCCCTTTCCCCAACACCCTTGGGTTTTCTAGCCAGCCAGAAGGGAGTTTCTTGTAGCTAGGCTTCCGCTGAACCCATCCAGATGCTATTCAAACTACTACTAGCTAGACCCTGCCCCTCAAACCCACCTACTCTCCTGCAATCTCAGTGGAACTCTGAAACACAGCTTGCTCCAATATTGATGGGACCTAAGAGGTGAGTGAACAGCCACACAGCCAGATGTCCCATTCTCCAGGACTCCCTAGTGGGACAAAACCCAGGGGCCCTTTCCCAACTCCCTGGCTTTTCTAGCTATCCAGCAGTGAGTTTCTTCTGACAGGGATCCCCCAAAACCCAAACCCATCCACTGGACCCCACAAGCTACTAACCACACCCTGCCTAAGAGCTGAGAGCTTGCTATAATACTGAGGGGACCAAGAACATGCATCAACACTGAGGGCATTAAGAGAAAGCACCAAGAGAGCAAACCAAGAGAGAAGACAAGGCAAGCATGTGAATAAAGGTCTCAAAAGCTTTCTAAGACAGACATTACATTGCAGAAACGACCAAGAAAAACTCCCAAATACTTAGACAGCAACAGCAAGGATTGGACGAAGATTCAAAGACATTGCTGGACTCATTTGAAGGAAGAGACTGGTAGGCACCAATAAAAGAATTCCTCCAACAACCTATAAAGCAACATGCTAACAACAGAACACAGCAGTCACACATCAGGAAGACTTGATCATCCTAAACCAGAAGAAGTAGAAGAAAATGACTTTAAACATAACTTTATGAAAATGATGGAGACCTTTAAAGAGGAAATGAAAAACTTCCTTAAAGAAATGGAAGAGAAGAAAAACAAAACATTAGAAGTAATTAATAAATCCCTCAAAAAAAAAACAAGAAAAACAATCAAACAGGTGAAGGAAACAGTTCAAGACTTGAAGACTGAAATAGAGGTAATAAAGAAAACACAAACCAAAGGAAGGCTGGATATGGAAAATCTGAGTAAATGAACAGGAATTACAGAGACAAGCATAACCAACAGAATACAAGAGATAGAAGAAAGAGTCTCAGGTGTTGAAGATACTATAAAGGAAATAGACTCATTGGTCAAAGAAAACATTAACTCCAACAAATTCTTAATACAAAACATTCAGGAAATCTGGGACACCATGAAAAGACCAAACCAAAGAATAATAGAGATAGAAAAAGGAGAAAAATTCCAGCACAAAGGCACAAAAATTATATTCAACAAAATTATAGAAGAAAACTTTCCCAACCTAAAGAAGGACAGCCATATGAAGGTACAAGAAGCGTACAAAACACCAAGTAGACTGGATCAAAAAGAAACATCCCCTCACTATATAATAATCAAAACAAAAAACATACAGAATAAAGAAAGAGTATTAAGAGTTGCAAAGGAAAAAGGTCAAGTAACATATAAAGGGAAAGCTCTCAGAATTACAGCTGACTTCTCGATGGAAACCATGAAAACCAGAAGGTCCTGGATAGATGTGCTGCAGACACTAAGAGAACATGGATACAAGACCAGACAACTATACCCAGCAAAGCTTTCATTCACCATCGATGGAGAAAACAAGATATTACAGGACAAAAGTAGATTTAAACAATACGTATCCACAAACCTAGCCTTACAGAAAGTACTAGAAGGAAAACCCAACCCAAGGAAGCTAACTATGTCTACAAAACACAGACTTCTGTTAACTCCCACCAGCATAACTCAAAGAAGGGAAGCACACAAACATTACTCCTGAAAGATAACCAGAGTCAACAGCCATTGGTCATTAATATCACTTAATATCAATGGACTCAATTCACCTATAAAAAGACACAGGCTAGGCAGACTAACAAGAAACTTTACCTGGGATGCAAGGAGCGCATTGATATCAAGCAGGCATAGGGCTCCTTCCTGCCAGATAGACAAGTGCTTGTGACGCCATAGCAGGGCAATGACTGGAAAAAACGATGGCCGGAGAGATCAGCCTAGACAACACCGCACTGGCTACGTGGAACATGCTATCCAAAATGTCTGCTCAACAAAAGAAGCACAACCACGATGGATAATTGGTGCAAATACAGATTTTGTCGTCTTCCAGGCAGTATGGGTCAGAAGTCTTGGGACACTAGTCTGGCTGAAAACACTCATTGGCCAACTACGTCCTTACTTTGCACACTAGCACCAATGAGCCAAAGGTTTCTTAAAGTGTTTTATTCATAGGAGCCAGATCATGTTTTATGTCTAATTCTGCCTCAGCCTTCCTGGCCGACCTGGATTCCTCCCACAAAAGGAAAGGACCGAGGAAGAAAATGATGTATGTGATTTGAAATCGCTATTGGATTGCAGCCCGGGGCCTGCTGACAGCCTATCAGAAGTCGGTTGGGCAGACGAATCTTGGACACTCACGGACCGCTCAACAAGGGCTGGAAAACCGTTAGTGCTGGCGCTGTACACTTTGAATCATAGCGAGGCTGCTTGCCCCGCGCCGCAGAAATCCCAGAAGTGAAGTGTCCAGACTGCACCTCTGGGGCAGAACTGCAGATTGAAGTCAGAAGTCTTTAACTGGGACTTCATTGGCACCGACTCCTGCTGTGACCACCCACCACAGGGAACCTGAGGACCAGAGGACTAACCACCGACAGGGACTGGTGAGCAAGGCCGGACAAATCACCAAGGTGGTGAAAAGGAGAAGCAAGTGGTTATGCCAGTGTGGTCTTGCCCACGATACAAAACCGCGCTGAGACCCTAGAAAGGGAGGCAAGAGGGCAAAGGCCATTGGAGAAGGTGCCACACTGAAGCCCTCGATCATTCTTAGTCTGAAAACTTCCCACACAATGAGAGGAAGACAGCCGCAATGGAGATTCCTTGATACAAACACCAAATTTGTCGTTTTCCAGGTGGTTGGGTCGGATGTCTTGGGACACTTGCTCAGCAGAAAATGGGCGTTTGTCGATGACATCCTCAAGAAATGGGCTAAGGTAAAAAAAAAAAAAATGGACAAATTTTCTTTCTTTTCTTTTCAATCTCTCTCTCTCTCTCTTTCTCTCCATCTCCCTCCCTCCCTTCCTTTCTTTTTCTTCCTTTCTTTCTTTTGATTTTTATTGAGCTCTACATTTTTCTCCACTCCCTTCCTTGCCTCCCCCCTCCCCTTCAACCCTTTCCCAAGGGCTCACTACTGAATGCTGACTCCTCAATGCCCCCTGCATGCCAAAGTCTGGATTCCTGCACCAATTCCGGCTACTAAATCTGCTTTCTGGTTCCCAGGCATGAGGCAGTTGATGTCACCTATGATGCTACGGTACGTGCTATCCAGCCAGCAGTTGTGAGGCGACTGGAGAAACTCATGGACCTGAAATGGAGTTTTGGTGATAAGGAAGAGGACCCTGGCAGCTACACTGTGGACCCATGAAAGACGATCAAGGAGTTGCCCGCAGTGTTACATAGGTGAAGCCAAGATGACAGAGCAGTTCTGCCCTGGTTTTGTGGAAGATATGTCAGGTTCTTCACAGCACAGTCAGCAAAGTCCACATGCATTGCCAGGCCTGAGTCCACGGTATTCCAAGTCCTGGCTACTGTGTTGCTGTAAAGAGCCAAGCCACTGCTTTGAAGAGGGAAGGTCTGTTGGGTAGGAACTGCTTTCCCTTCCCTGTGGGCTTGACAAATACCATTCCAGACTGATTGTACTCCACAATCTCAGTGGTAACCTAGGCCATTGCTAGGTGAAACATCATACTCTATTCTTTCCACTTGCTCAGGAACAATAGAGGCTGTGGCAAGGTGGCCAAAGCACCACCACTTGCAGGGCGAAGTTGAGGCCTGATTTTGACCTCTCCAAGACCTGGATAAGCCCAAAGGGTAGGAATATAATATTTGCAAACTCTAGAAATCTCTGCCTTTGTTCCTGATTTATTTCAGCTCCTCTAGCTATCAAAATACATCTAAGCAACTGTACAGATAGTTGAATCCTGTTTCCTTGTCCCATATCTGCAAATATTTACAGTTTTATTCCTGATTATTTGCCCCTCCCCATTTTCTTTCTTTTTTTATATCTACAATTTATTTCCAAGTCCTCCTGTTATGCCCAGACTCTTGCTCCTTGAAGAGACCATCAGGGAATCGGGACTTGGATGCAAAAGCAAGGTTTATTCCAAAGTGCAGTATGAGCCTAGGCACAGAACTCGTCCAGCACACTCAACGCAGGGAGTGTCAGCCAGAGAAGCTGCCTTCCAGAGATTACAGGACTTTTTATAGATAATCTTGCAAGATCACCAATTCTCACCTAATTTGCATACCTGGACCTAATTGAGGACAGCAAATGATTAGAAAAGGGTGTAAAGTTCAATAAGCATGATATCGTTATGCAAATAAAGAAAAGGACCATTCCTATCTGTCCTTGGGGTATGTAGATGAAGCATACTATGGACATATTTTTAATTGGTCAGTTCTTGGCTATCCTTGAGGCTCTCCCAGTTGTTATTGGCTCCTCCTGTGATGGCCCTTGTCACATGTGAAGTGTTTTTCAAATATCCTAGCTTAAACAGTATGATTCAGGTGGAAAGCAATTAGGTCACTTTGACTGGTTTTATTTCTTTCGCTCATTACTACCTCTGTGCTTGTGCGATTTTCTTGTGAGTTCCCTCACATACTCCCTGTTCACATTTCACATGGCCACACTTCTGTGCATTTTTGGGTTCACCTGTCAGCCCAACTTTTCAGCACCATTTTTCAGGGATCAGCCTAGACAAAAATACCTCTCGCTAGGGTAGAGACATGTGAATTTAGAAAATATTAGTAAAGAATGTGAAGACATGAAAGAAAATTATAAAACAGAGAAACATATAGGATGGTATTGGGAGGGAATTCCAGTGAGAAGTGAAATTCACCTGCATTTTATTTCCAATTGTTTTAAATACTCCTAAGTCCAAAAGGTAGGAATAAGACAAAAAACTGTATTAACATGATACAAAGAGATAATCATACCAATTGAAGGTTGCCAGCTACATCCATAGTTAAACATTCTGTTGCTAGAAAAAAAGCAAGTTACACTCATATCTTAGACCAAAACATTTTTTAAGGAAAACCATTCCCTGAATGGAATCCAGTGTTATCCCCATAAAGAAACTAGACACTTTGTCAGATCCTTAGACATTTGTTTGAGGTAGAAGAATATCTACTTCTCTAATCCTGAAATACAAGTCTGGATATTAGGCATACCTGTTGACAATAACATTGCGAGAATAGAATTCTCATCTAAATTTAGTTTGGACCTTTATTTGAGGTAGAATCATGGCAACTTTGAAGGAATAGAGATAAGTTCCAATTCATTGATATGGTCCATAGAGAACAGAATCACATTTTCAGGCCTCCACAAGTCAGATCAGAGTTTGAAGCTCCATTTGGTAACTTAATTGTCACACTTGTCACAATGCATGACATTGCTTTGCTTTCTAATGTGTCACGGGGATGTGAATACCAAATGTTTTAAATATGTAACATTGCTGGGGGTAGTACGATTTTTCCTTTTGGATGCCTATTTGTTATCTCATGTTTTGTAAAATGAAGAGTGAGGGCCTTTAGAGCTGTGTCTTCTTAGGCTTCTTAGGCTTTGTGTTGCTCTGCTAAACTTTCACTAAGAAAATGAACAAAAGCTAAAGAAATATAAAAATAAAGTACTATAGCACAAGAATTCCAAGCACACATCAAAACCTCATAATGTGAAAGCTTGTTCAGAGAAGCTTCAAAGATAGTTTTGTCTTCTTCTACATGAAACCCAAGGTAGCAACATGGTACACACACAAAGGCAGCAAATTGATGTAAAACACGCCATTCTTTTTTTTTTTCAATTGACTCTATGCATGGAGTTTTATTGCTTGCTTCCACTGTTGCTTTCTAAGAAAATTCCCAGAAAGGATTTCCAATTAGGTTTTGTATGGCCAAGTGGACCTTTCACAGACATGAATGGCTCCAGGTCACATTTCATGAGGTACACATAGACAACCATTCCTTTGGGCAAGGCTAATGTTCATGTATAAGGCATTGGCAAACACTGGTTAAAGTTTTTGACTGGAAGACTGGCAGTAGTGCTTCTGAATGACCAAATAGGAGTTGCTCTCAATAACATATGGGGTCTCAAGTTGGATGGGCTTTCATACTCAGTTAACTGTAAAAGAAATTACTACTTTGTTTTTGTTTGGGGCCTAGAGATCTGCAAAATTTTTCTCATGAAATCTTGGCTACAATAATGATCAAATGTTGCCCCAGGAGATATAGCCTGGAATGTGTTGAAAGGTAACACTGACTAACATGTATGTTTTGCATAAGCAAAGACTGAGAAAAAGATGGATGTTACCTTGTAACATCTTGGCTTGGGAATTACAGTAGTAACCTCAAACCTTGTAAAACATGCCATTCTAATGAATAAAACCTGACATAGTGTGGGGAGTCTGGCATCTGCCACAATATCACTTGACAGATTAAGGCAGTGCTTCTCAACATTCGTAATGTTGTGACTCTTTATTTTCTCATGTTGCTGGTAACCCCATCCTAAAATTGTTTCACTGCTACCCCATGAATGTAATTTTGTTACTTTTATGAATCATGTGTATATTATATATGAGTGATATCGGATATGCAGCTTTGTGGTGGTCACAGCCCAGAGCTTGAGATCCGCTGTAATGTGGGGGGGGGGGAGGAACATATTATCTCAAGGTCAGGTGACAGCTTTAAAAAGGCATGTAAATTAGAATGTATATTTGAAAACTCTCTTTGAGTATTTGATAGTGATCTTTATCAAGGTTAGTATCAAAATCTTTTAAAATATCTTTGCAATGTGCACATTTTTCTGTGTGTTCTGCTAAAACGATTCCATTATTTTACAGCCCCTGAAAATCCAAAGTTTGCATTTTTAATCCTCATTATTTTATGGCTCCCCCAAGAATGCTTTCGAAGTTCACTCAAACCTTGTAAATAATACAGTTGATTATGAATGCCTATATGACCTGCTTGTGGTCCTGTTGTTGGGACCATTTGGAGTCCTGGCCTCCAGCTGCTCTTCCCTGCTAGAGATCTTTAGTTTTCCTTCTGATTTGAGGTACTGAAAGCTGTGTCAAAGTTGTTTACCAGCTCTGCTTCAAGAGCATGTGTTGCCTTGCCTTGAGTATCAGAGGATAAGGTTTTCACCTGTTGGCCCACTTGACTGTTGGGTATATAAGCCTCCATGGTTCTATTGAATAAAAGGCTTCTTTTTTTAAAAATTTTTATATATAATATTCTTTCTTTTTTTTCTTTGAAAAAAACAAGTTTCCACCTCCTCCTAGCCTCCCATTTCCCTCCCCCTCCTCCCACCCTTCTCCCCCTCCCCCCACTCCTCTCCCCCTCCCTCTCCAGTCCAAAGAGCAGTCAGGCTTTGTGTGAGCCTAGCCAGTTTGGACGTTCACCTTCCTAGAAATGGACGGAGGGGGGAGGACCTAGGACTTACCACAGGGCAGGGAACCCTGAATAAAAGGCTTCTTACAAGTGAATAGAAGTCCATGTCTTTGTCTCTGTCTGTGTGAATCTTTGTGCGTTTCAACCTCCAGCCCCTTGCCCGAAGCTCACGAACTGTATGGTAGCGCATAGAGCTCAGACAGGCGTTGTGTGTTGCAGTCCTGATTATAAAGTTGTTGTTTACTGTCAAAGCAAGTTGTTAAACATTTTATTTACAGCTATATTAATTTCTTCAAGGCAATAGGATATCTATCTCAATTGTTTCATATATCTGGCTCAGTATTTGTCTTTGTTTTCTAATTTTAAACCCTATAACCAAGTTTTCAAATGCCATGTTCAGGAACTATTTCTACATTCAAGTTATTTTATAATTAGTTTAGTCCATGGTGACTGTGACTTTTCTCTGACTGATGATTATGTGGGTCTTTTTGTTTGGCACATACAGTAACTTAAGCCTTGGTTTCAATGGATTCAATTGATAAATGTTAAAGCTTTATAAAAAATTTCAATTTTACTTTTATGGAAAGAAAATAAATATCAAGAAATTGAAATCATTTAGATACTCTCACACTAATTTCAAATTTGTTTCATTCCATTAGGGATTAATTCTAAGGAAATTCACCAAAGAGAAAGTGAACTTTGCTGCTAAGATGTTGCTGCCACAGATGACTTTGGAGGTCCCTCAGAGATATTTCTTTAGTCTTCTTATCATGGAGGAAGGTCATTGGCTAATAAAGGAACTGCCTTGGCCCATTTTATTGGTTAGAGGATAGGTGGGAGGAGTAGACAGGACAGAACGCTGGGAGGAAGAGGAAGTGAGGTCAGAGTCTCGACAGCTCTCCTCTCAGGAGCAGATGCCTGAGAGAGACGCCATGCCCCGCTCCCGGGATGAAGCTCCGACCCAGGATGGACATAGGCTAGAATCTTCCTGGTAAGTGCACCTTGGGGTGCCATACACAGATGATTAGAGATGAGCTAAATTAATATGTGAGAATTAGCCTAGAAGAGAATGGGCCAAGCAGTGCTTAAAAGAATACAGTGTCTGTGTAATTATTTTGGGGCATAAGCTAGCCGAGCAGGCGGCTGGGGTGCCAGGGACGCAGCCCCGCCGCCCCTTTTACTACATTCTTATATCAGATGATATAATGAGGGTCCACAAGGTTTTTGGTTAGCCTCATACAGAGAGAAGGAGACATCGTGTGATGCCATCACAAGATCCACAAGACAGTAGGAAGTGTTCTTTATATGTTGACACTCAGGCAAAAAAAAATGTTTCTAAAAATTGATGTCTGGGATAGAAATGAGTGGAAAGGATTTCCATCCAAACCATACTATCATGGAATCATTCCAATTTAAGTCATGACTGTGAAGGCATATAATTTCCCCAGTAATATAAAATATATTGTGATATAATTTCTGAGTCCTATCTTGTCTCATCTAGTGACATTTTTGAATGTCCTTAATGGGATCTCTTGAGAACTAATGAGTCTATAAAGAAGAGGTATATCCCTAGTGGAACCCCTTAACCTTCATGCAACTGCAGAAAGACAAAAGATAAATAATTTCCTCTATGTGGCCACTATAAAAAATTGCTGCGTTGGGTTTCAAGGCAGGTATCTTTAATGTCTGTCTTAAACCCAACAGGGACTTGCTGTTGTTACATTTCAGGTATGAAAACTCATGAGCATTCCTGAAAGCAAATACTCCAGCCATCTTTAACTTTGAGGTTTTGTGCACTTATCCAACACTGGTCTGGTTCTGCAGATCTAATGTCTTAGTTGTGACTCTGGTATATGGTGGTTGCTATTGTCAAGTCTGTAGAGAAGTACCTAAGTGGGCTTTGTTATCCATGATAGAAGATGCTGAATTATATGGACTCCGTGAGTCCATTATATTTACAAGTAAATGGATTGTGACGTACTTGTGAAAAGCAATTTATGAAGGGTTTTTCTGGTGTTTGGTGACTTTTTCCTTATTGTATATATTTTCTTTTCTAATGAAGCTTCTTCTGCTAATTTTTAGCTATTTTCCCTCACCTCTCTCTCTCTCTCTCTCTCTCTCTCTCTCTCTCTCTCTGACCTGTTTTTGTCTCTCAATGCTTTCATAGAACATATAGTATTTTCTATTCTATCAGTCTCTACCTCATTATTTTGATAGCAACCTGGGGTTATACTTATGATCTTAAAACCCAATTATCATCTATTTTCTGCCTCCCAGAGCACTGGGGTTATAGACATGCACAGTATGTCCAGTTTTTCATGGGAATTATGGTACTGAAGACAGTGGCACAGCAAGTTCTCTTATCCACTTAGTGATCTCCCTGAACCAATATCTGAGTTGTTAGTCTCTGAAGTTTTTTATTTTTTTCTTTGGTTTTTAGAACTGATAACTATACCAAAACTCTTAGCTCAGCTATACTTTTATTTGTCACCTTTATTTTCATCTTCTTTCTACTTTCATATATAAATGCATGTACTTACTTGTAGACAGAAGTGTCTGTTTTGTCCAGTCCTGCAGCTGTTCAATCCCAAATAAACACACAGAGGCTTTGGTTAATTATAAACTATTTGGCCTATTTCCAAGGCCTGTTACTAACTAGCACTTACAACTTAAATGAACCCATAATTCTTATCTATGTTTAGCCTTATGGCTTGGTACTTTTTCTCAGTAAGGCATTCTCATCTTCTTCTGCATCAGGCTGATGACGGCATCTCTGCATTTCCTCTTCCTAGAATTCTTCTAGTCTTATTGCCCTGCTTATACTTCGCCCCTGGCTCTTGGCCAATCAGACCTTTCTTAAACAAGAGCATTATCCCACAGCATTTCCCATTTTTTAAAAACAAAAATCCTGAATCTATTCTTCTTTGTTTAGAATTTTCCTATTATCCATAAAAACTTGTAGATGTAAACTGTTTTAAGACAGGGGTAGGGCAAAGCAAAACCTCCTTCATGAAACTAGATATCAACATTTCAAATATACCCCTAAAAGAAAATGTCTCTCAAATATATGCAAGCAAAAATGGCTTACTTTTACATCCATGCTAATGACTAATCCAGAATCAATACAAGATCATAGAACATGTACAACTGAAGGGTATTTTATTTCATAGGGGGGCTATGCCAAATTTATTTTTATTTTATTTAGGTTCTTTGATAATCTCTCAGTTTCTTGAGTTCTCTAGAATTAGTCATGACACATTCAAATTTGTAACTAAGACTAGTTCATGGTAAATTGCAAAGATAGGTCTGAGCACAGAAGTCTGAAATATGTTCAGGTCAGTGATTATAAGGGTAGGGCTATTTATGGAGTTAGGGAGAAACCTAGTTCCAGAGAATCTCCCAGATATCCATAAGGATGACCCTAGCTAAAACTCCAAGCAACAGTGGTGAACTGGCTTTCCCTTGTAATCATCTTAGTGACTACCCTAATTGTCATCATGGAGTCTTTGTCTAGTACCTGGTAGAAGTAGATGCAGAGATTCATTATCAAGCACTGGGATGAACTCCAGGAGTCCTGTTGAAGAGAAGATGGAGGGATTATATGAACAAGGGGGCTGTCAAGATCATGGTGGGAATGCTCACAGAGACAACTAACAAACTTGTAGGAACTGTGGACAGATATCTAGAGAGCCAGCATGGGCCTGAACTAGGCCCTTGGCATATGGATGACAGCTATGTAGCTTGGTCATTTGTGGGGCTCATCGTAGTGGAACCAGAACCTGTCTCTTTGGAACCTATTATATATGGTTCTATGCCTTGTTCATCATTGATGGAGGGTTGAGGAACTTGGTCCTGCCTCTACTTAGTATGCCATGCTTTGTTGATTCCCATTGGAGGGCTTAACTTATCTAATAGAGACAGAGGAGGAGTGGATGGGGATGGGGTAGAAACGAGGTGAGGGAAGGGAGAAGGGGGGGAGCAGATAGGGGGAATGTGGTTGGTATGTAAAATAATGATGAATAAAAAGAAGCTATCAGTTTGAAAGTGGGGAGTATGAAAGATGGTGGAGTGAGAAGTCTTGGGAGAGGTGAATGGAAGAAAGGAGGAAATTATGTATTTATATTTGAATTAAAATGCTTTCAAAAGAATTAATGGTCGAAACAACAAGCAAATACTGGTAGGGCTAAAAACATTGTTGCCTGTTCAAATGATTAATCAATGCCATGTACATTTGATCATTTAGCATGTGTTAAAAATGCTGACACAAAATGGGTTACTTTAAATGTCATTGAAGGCAGAAAAACTAAAGTCCTGAATAGAGAGAACTCTGGGGTGTCTTGTCATTTGAGTCCAGAATAAAGACATGGACTCACTAAAGGAGAGAGAGGGTGGCAATGAAAAGATGGAAGGGTTCCCTTTCTTTTATTTTTAAAAATAAATTTTATTGCATACATTTAACTTATACAAAAAATATTTGGGATACATATACATATTTGGGATACATATAAATTCATTTTCCTCAAGTATTGCATGGCAAGAACAAAAATTCCAGTATATTATAATTTATTAATTATAGGAGAGGAATATTTAAATATGAACAATGTGCTGATGATTTCTGAAGTCATAACTTTCCTTATCCCACTTGATCTAAATGTACCAAAGTTTACAAACACAACACACACAAAGAATCAAATGCACTTCCTTCTTTTTGAATCATTGAAGCTCCCACCAAAAAAAGTCATACTTTTTAGTTTTCTCTACTGCATTCTCTACAGGCTTCCTCATTTCATTAAATGAAATATTGCCATTCATTGACCTCATACTCAGTACACATGAATTTCCATTGTTTAATCTTTCAAAAACATCTGAACATTAGTACTTGATGTCAATGTGATAATGGGAGGCAAATTAATCATTCCTCTAAATTAGAAAATTTGCTTTCTGTTGGAAGATAGGTATATTTAAATGAAACCCTGGAAACCTATCTCTCCCCAAATTTTTCTGTGACTTTGCATCTTACTCTGAAAGAACTCAGTTTTCAATATGATATATATCACCAGTATCTTGATTCTGAGTAAATTATGACCTGATACGTTACCATCCCACTGGTTTGTCATCTGTCATGTTTTTGACATTCAAACAACACAGACTTCTTGCTGTACTTCAAAGAACAAAATAGAGCCAAAAGAATGATGAGATGCATGTGCATAGGCGCCTCTGCCTGGTTCTAGTTCTGACTAACCACTTTACTAGATTATTTCCTTGGAGAAATATGCTTTCTATCTCTATCGGCCCCAATATCTATAAATTGATAAGTAATTTCCTCCTTCTGAAGGGTTTGTAAAGAAAGAAACAAACCATAGTATAAAATCATCAAATGTATTAGTTATCAATATCATTCAGGATTGTGATCATCATCACCATCACTATAGTTATTTTCACCTCAATACAACCACCATTATCCCCTCCATTGAAATGGCCATTAGGTAACATAACCTCTACTGTTAGATAACAACAACCACCATTACAATTTGTCTTCATCATTGGTATTTATCACCAAGTCATCATCATTCTCATTCTCCTTGTTTTCTTTCTGTCCTTATATCTTCTCTTCTTCTTTCCCTTCAGTTGGTGTCAAATGCACAGTGTGGGACAGGGATAAAATAATGGTTACAGTTATTCCTGTTCAAAAGCAATGAAACAAAAGAAAATGTGCCTCCTTGAAGTTAATTAAGACAGTCCTTTGTTTCTAACATATGAAAGTAATAGATGAATATGGGAGATGGATTTGATTGAAATACATAATATACATCTATGTAATCATAAATAATATTTTTAAGAATAATTACAATAAAGTGTATCAAATTATGTGTGGTCTCATGAGCAATTCACATTTAAAATATGTGCATGTGTTTATTGCCCAAACATACACATTTAATGAAACATACACAAACACATGTTTATATTAATACTCCCAAACATACATATACAAAGAAACACACAAAAACATCCATTGGAATGAATTTTGACTATGTGTGAATTAATTTAAAATAGAACATGAGTTTTTAAATTGTGTAAGTATTGTTATCCCTAAAATTATAAAATTCACAAGTAAATGAACACAGCTAGAAAAAAAAATCTTCCAGGGTGAAGTAACATGGGTTTCAATGGACAAATATTGTATATTTTCTGTTACTGGTAGATCTTAGATATTAATCATTCTATCAGCATGCTTCAGTTGTTATAACCAAAGAGATTAGATATAGAGTAAATGAGTAGGTGAGCTATTTCCCTATAAAGGGAAATAGAATATATAATTATGGAGAGATGGTGGGGAAATGGGAGTGCTGACAACTTTAGTTAGACATCAACTTGATTTCTCCATGCTCTATGTGTTATGTAAAAGTTGTCCTCAGCAATTAAGTTGCCTCCTAACTTTATGTTCAGTGTACTGAAATATTCTCTGTATACTACAAGGGAAGAAAGGTAACTATAAACCCACTTACAAACCTTAGGATCTACAGTGGTGACCTGCCTGCATGATATGCTTGAGCATCAGTGGTATAAACGTAAGACTAACCAAGTTGGATTTAAGGCCTATTCCATAAGATTAAACTCATTCCTGGCAATGGTCAGGTAGCTAAAAACCTGAGAATGATTATTTCATAGGCCTGGAAAAAAACAAATACTATTCTGGTAAGGTAGCAAAGCCAATAAGTCCTACTGATGTCCTGCTGTACTTGTTTATCAGTCTTGATCAGCCATCACCAGAGAAACTTCCTCTTGTAGTATGTTACAACTGATATAGAGACCCACAGCTATGCAATGTGAAAGGATTGGAAGACTTAGGAACACCCAGTTCGATCTAAAATGGATGACTTCAAGAATCCTCTCCTTTTAGGTCCCAGGAAATTCTGTGAAAGAGGATAAGGAAAAGCTGTAAAAGAAAAAAGAGATAAATTCTCCAAGAAAAATATGGTCTTTCTGAAGCAACCAAACTAATGTACATATGAAACTACAGAGATTGTGGTAGCATGTACAGAGCCCATGTAATCAAGCAGATGGGGTCTTAATGCTGAGAATAAAATTGACTACTATCCCTAACCAAGAAACAATCTCCAATTGATATTGACTTGTAAAGTATTTAGTTATCTCTAAAGGAGGCTCATGGGTTATATTTACTACATTTAATAATAGAAGTCAACAGAAGTTTCTATTCTGCCCAGTCGCACAGCCATTTAGTACCAAATAAATATATAGAGGCTTATATTAATTATAAACTGTTTGGCAAATTGCTCAGGCTTATTACTAACTAGCTTTTACAACTCAAATATACTCATAAATCTTGTCTATGTTTAGCCTCATGGCTCGGTACCTTCTTTCAGTAAGGAATTCTTTTTTAATTTTTTATTGATTTTTATTGAGCTTTACGTTTTTCTCAGTAAGGAATTCTTATCTTGCTTCCTTTGCATCTGGCTGATGACTGGATCTCTGCCTTTCCTCTTTCCAGAATTGTTTTAATCTGGTTTCCATACCTATACGTCCCCCTGGATACTGGCCAATCAATGTTTTATTAAACCAATATGAGTTAAAAATCTTTACAGTGTGGAAGAATATTTTTCCACAGCAAGTAGGACCTATGTCTAGCATTACATGGCCAACAAAAAATAAACTCAGAATAGACTTCTTGTTTTATATTAATTTTTCACCCTTACTAGTCTTTCATTTTGCAGTTTCTGATTGATTGTGTATTTTAATGGACTTTGGGATACATGTGTGTTTGTGTGTGTGTATGTGTGTCTTGTGGATTTACTATTTTATTAATATGTGTGGGAATTGCCTATATGTAAAATAGAACATAATTTTTATCCATTAATTTAAATACCATTTAACTTAAAAGTATAACCCATTTATGATTTGAGCAATATTATTATCAGAAGATTAATATTTCATTTTATAAAAGTAAGTAACAGATAATGTAGATAGACAACTACTTAAAGATGGAACATTAAAATGATACTATTACTTGGGAGTTGTGCCTCTTCTCTGTATTCTCAGTCCTTAAAAGTCTGAGATAGACAGATTGCAAGTTTGGGACCAGTCAATGTCCACATGAAAAAAAATGAATAAAAAAATATACTAACAATATACTATTAGCTAATTTAAAGTTACAGCCATCCGTTGTGATCTTTAAGATGCATATTCCTTTTCAAGTCACGTGGAACATTCACCTGATTAGATTTTGTGTTATGAAGCACAACTCCATGCTCCAAACTGCAAATGATGTTAAGAATGGAGCACCTTGTAATTAGCATCTTCCCTACCTAAATTATACACACAGCTCCACACAGAAAAGGAAGGAAAGGAAATCACTTTAGAAACCATCAGTACAACATTGACTCTTACAACTATTAGAACAGTTTTCCAGCCTCCTAGATCTGGCAGTAAAGTACATCCCTTTATTAAGAAGAAATTATATTGTCTAAGACTTATTAACTAAGCGTAGTTATCTGAAAATATTGAGTAAACTCTTTTGATCATTCTACTGACAGTCTTTTATTATAATAATAGAAAGGACTTTTGAGAACTTACATAAAACATTTATGTTTCAGACATTTGTTACAATATATGTGCATTATCTATATTTCTTGAACAATGAAAGCACTTAATGATAACATTACTAGTACCCAGAACATTCAGATAAATACAAATTTAATTCCATTCCTAATGAAAAAAGTATTTAATAAACATTTTAAGAAAATTCAATTAATAATGTTTGTTATTTTTACATATAATACTATAGTAAATAACTTGAGGCTTTCTGTTGGTTGATAACCCTCAAACTCCCTCTCACCACAGTTTACATCTCTCAAGAATGACCTCGCTATAAAATCACACAGATACAACCTTCTCTTGCCAACAATTGGTTTCCAAAGTACAGGACTAAGCAAGAGATGCAAAAGACATGTGGTACTGCCCTCCCTGATTTCTCTTTGTGTTATTTTGCTTGTTAAAAGTTTCTTTAACTGGATCAAAACTACCATTCCTGGAATAGATTCTATTCTGAATCTTGTTTTCATTGTTTTTTTTTTAAAAAAAACAGTGTACCTTTTCTTACTTTTTAGGTGTCTTTATGATAATGGCCTCTTGCAGTCAAAAGGATTAAATGATTTTACATTCCCTGACTCCCAAGTACTGCAGACAAGCCATTATTTTTATCATTTTATCTAAAATTAATGGAATAAGCAAGTACTATATACTATCTATCTAGCTATATAATGTCATATACTTTACTAGTACCAATATTTTGTGCTTATCTACAAATAATCATATAAACTAATCACCCAGTCTAAAACTAGCACATAGTAAAGAATGTCACCATATAAATGGAAAATTTTTGTAATTTAGGTTCCTTGCTTTTTAGGGACATCATTTCTAAATCAGTTAAGACAATACTTTTGTAGAGACACAGGGATTTGATTTAGCTAAGACTAAATTTTGTTATATTGGGTTTTTCCTATCATATGAGTTTTTGGGAAAGATAATTCTTGGTAATATTTTCCCTATGGCCCCTTTCATCTCACTGTTCCTCAGAGTGTAGATGAGGGGATTGAGGAATGGGGTTCCCAGTATGTACACGAGAGAGATGAATTGATCTTGCTTGGGGTGGTAGCTGGAGTTGGGGCGCAGGTACATGAAGGCACAGCAGCCATACTGCAGCAACACCACAGTGAGGTGAGAGGAGCAGGTGTTGAAGGCCCTGCGCCGACCAGATGCTGAGTGGAGTTTGAGTACAGCATTCACTATCAAGGCATAGGTGGTAGCAATGAAAAAGAAAGGTACAGCAATGGCTAGTGTGGCTGCCACTAGCACAGAGAGCTCATGGATATGACTTGTGGCACACACAAGACGCATGACTGGTGGTGCATCACAAAAGAAGTGCTCTATTTCCCTGTTCTGACAGAATGGAAGACAGAAGATGAAGACCACAAGCTGTAAGGACAGGAACAAGCCAATGACCACAGAAGCCACAACCAAGCGGATGCAAATAGTTACAGTCATGATGAGAGGGTATTGCAAGGGGAGACAGATGGCAACATATCTGTCGTAAGCCATGATAGCCAAGAGGAAGCAGTCAGCACTGCCAAGTCCAATGAGAAAAACCATCTGAGTAGCACAGCTCAACAAAGTGATAGTGTTCTCTGACTGTAGGGTGTTGACCAGCATGTGTGGTACCACCACTGCAGTGTAGCATAGTTCTATCCCTGAGAGGCTACCCAGGAAATAGTACATGGGTGTATGTAGGCGGGATTCTGTCTGGATGGAGATCACAATGAGGATATTCCCAGAGATGATTAGTGCATAAGCCAGGCTGATTCCAGTGAAGCAGAGGGTACGTAATTCTGGGACTTTGGGATAAGCCAGGAACACAAACTCCATCAGTACTGAGTGGTTCTCCCAGGTCATTGAATCCACAGGTGTTCTCTTCAGTGTGGAAAAATACCTGTCAGATTTCTAATTTACCTTATAGACAATTATTTTTACTTTACTAATAAAATCTATATTTAAATGCACAACAGGTAAATACTTCATCTTTTAATTTTTATTTTTATGAAATAGGTTCTCCTGAAAATCCACATGTTAATTTTTATCTTCAGTTTGGTAGTGAGATATTATTAAGCAAGAGCATTAGAGCAAATGTATTGGATACACAAAGGTATTTTCAGAAGGCATTGAGCAGCAATTAAATTCTTTCAGTAAATTCATTAGTAAGCATCATAGAACTAATTAGTCAAATCAATTCAAGTGTGTTAGGAAAGAATTGCTCCAATTTATTCTTTCATACACATATTCACTATAGATTTAATTTATTTGTGTATGTATTTCATTGTCCTTAGTTCAGTGACATGTCAATGTCATATTCACAGATTATTGTAAAATAGAAATTTAAGGAAAGAAAGAAGCAATAAAGGAATTATAAGAGAAGTGATCATGGACAAATTATTGTTCAAGTTAGACTTGGCAGCGTTACAAATAAGATGCAGATAATGGTGTACATTTTTTTTTGGTTTATCTAGGCTTATCCAATTAGGACAGCAATGACACCAGTACAACCTTATTTTATCTTAGGTTCCATTCTAACAGTAAAAACACGAACAAAACTATTGAGTACCCTTGAAAAATATTCTTTGACTTTACACAGGGTTTTAGAAAGCATAACTAGTATCCTTTCCCACATTTACCTTTGCTTTCCAAGAGAAAACGTGAGATTGAAACAGGGGTGTTGTCCTTTCCTAAAAAGTCAAAGCAAAGCAAAGAATATAAAGTGACCTCAAAATTTCAGCGAATATTGACAGTTCTAAAGAATACTATTTCTGCTTCTTTTCTTAAATCTATAATTAGGAAAGCTGAAGAAAGGTATCCTGTAATGTTAATTCAAATTACCCAACTTTAATATTAGCCATTAGTCAGTAAGTTCTGTTAAAAAAATCTCTTTCCAAATGCCCTTTCTCAGGAGAAATATCATTTGCAGAAAGCAATGCTACTGTCTCATATATCTTAGTCATAGATGGCTCTCTATGCTATTCTTAAAGGTAAGGAATGGTCATTGCTTCATTCCTTTTTCTTCTTTCTCTGAGTTTCAAAATGCTTGAAATAATTTCTCATGACACTTAGCACTCTGTTTCATGTCAGAGTAAGGAGGAAGGGTTAAGTGTGAATACAAAATTCATGCTGATTGTGCATAATATGACAAGTATAATTCTATTAACTGGCACTACAATGCCAGGAAATTTGGAACCTCTCTGAATTTCAATTTCCTTACTTGAAATATGTGGATGATAATTATACATAAGTCAAAAGTATTATTAGGAATTTAAGAGGGATATTAATGTAAAATATCTATCAGAATCTATAAAACATGATCTCTTAACCATCTCTAGTTTCAAGGATAAACACCTGCATTATTAATACCTTTCTATGACAACATGAAAAATGATAAATACATTTATACATAATAATAACACATTTTTGAAGCTTACCAACAATGAATTTATTTTAATAATTTTTATGTGAAATGTCTTCAGATTTTTTCTGCTTCTTTATTTTTTTTATTAATATCTGCCTCCTCCCTGCCTCCTTTTCCTCCCCCTCCCCACGTCCCATCCCCCACTCCCCTCCCCCTCCCTCGCATTTTATAGATAAATATTCTTTGAAAAATTATAATTTTTATTTTGAGATTATTTCATAATGAAATATTTTTCAGTATGCTTATTAAAATAACTTATATCCTATACTTGAACTGCACTATGAAAACATTTTATTACTTAAGTATTTAGTATTTTGGTGTTTACAATAACCAAACATCTAAAGGTAGGTAGCCTAACACTTGTCTGATGATGGAAGGCCTTGAAATTCATCCTAGAATGATGAGTTCTGAGAAGGTTATTGAAATTCAGCAAAATTGTATCTTCTTAATAGTACAATTAACTAAATATTCACATGGGAACTATGTGAGGTCATGAATTATTAGTGTTGAAAGGGACATCATAAACTACCTTGTGTAGTTTTCACCAGATACATGAACTTAAGAAAAGATTAAAATTTAATCACATAAGAATATCATCAATAGACAATAAATCCACTAAATTTCTAATTCTTGATTAAGTATTGGAAGGAAGGATTGTCTGAAATTAAATTCTGTGCTTAGCTGAAACTGGCCTCTATTTGAATTCTATCTGTTCTAGCTCTTTTACACAATGGTATATTTTCTTTACAGAAATACTTCAGACACTGTTACTATTCCTTTAGTGTCAAATATTCTTTCCCATTTATTTTTAATACATTTAACACCATGGGTTTGATGTGTGTCACTAGTTAAATGTTCCTCTCTGTCTTATATCTACAGAAAGCACAACATCATTAACCAGGAATTACATGAGAAAGGTTTACTGTGCACATTCATGAGAACCCATTAATCTGCATTAGAACAGCATACTGCTAGTGTCTAGTTAGTGTTACATAAAAAATAGATCATACATTTAATATTCAGAAGACCTAAGTTAGACCCTTAACAATATAATCCCTTGAGAAGTCTATCTCACAAAATTTTCTTTTTCCTTTTGCTTAAAGATATAAATACTAATATTAACCTAATAGTTTGGGGCTTATTCAAACATGGGATTACAAACACTTGACTTGATGTATAAAACCCATGAAGGTGTGTAATGCCCATTTTCTTCTCTCATTTTTTTTGTATCTCCTTTAGGTATTCCATTAACACTATCCACTTAGCAGAAGAGGATTAGATGGACCCAAAGAGGACAAGATTTCTAATAAATTGAAAATTACCAATTTTAAACATTTACTATATTAACATTTATTAAAGATTGGTTATTAATATTAAGTGAAAGTAACTAGACTGTAAAGAGAATTCACAGGAACACTGAGTCCTGGGCTAAAGTATTTCTGACATCCTAGAATGTATTGACGAGAACCTCAGTTTTCTAACAGAATCAATAGTTTGCATATCAAGGGAGGAAAAAGACTTCTCTTACCTTCAATGTGAAGAGAGAGAGAGGGCTTAATAAGTTCTCGGTTTTACCTGCAAGAGACAGGACATAAAATATGGTGACTGACTATTCTTTTGAACCAGCAGGAGAAGACATCTTGGGGAAACTGTTCCTGTGGGACTGAGCCTTAATATATCATCATACAAAACCACAGAAGGAGCAAATTGCTTTGCCAATTCATCTTGTCTCATATGTTCCATCTTCCTGAAGAAAGCAGTTCAGTGATTGCCAATCTATTTTCTTATTATCAAAATTTCTGAGGAACTTACTGATTAACCTATTTAAATAGGCACAGAATAAAGTATGAGAATTCATAGTGAACTGTCAAATCAGTATCACCAAGCACTCCAAAAAGCACCATTTTCATAATTGTGTGAAGCCTTCTTCCAAGACTGACACATTATTTGGAAAAATTATTCCAGGAATTAAAATGGAAAACTTAGAAAACTAAAGGAAAGAAAAGCAGGCCATGCTGACATGAGAGATTAGTATGAAACTTAAACAAATGAACTGTATTTTTAAATCAAGTTTGTACCACTGGAACAAATCATAACACTGGAAAGTGCATCTTAATGTGTGTGAGAAGAAAGTCTACAGTGAAAGTAATACCTTATATATCTTTGAAAAACACTTATTAAATCTCTGATGGTAGAACAATTGATGAACTTGTAGGCAAGGTGAATGTGCACTGTATTTCATGAATTATAAAACAGTTTTCGATATATCTAATGTCACGATTAACTCAAAACCTTTTGTTTCTTTCTCAATACATGTTTGGATATATATTTCATTTCTAAAGTTTGTTTTATTTTTGAGATTATAATACAATTGTATAATCTCTCTTTTCCATTTTCTCCTTTAACACTCTTCCATATTTTCCTCCTTGCTTGTCTTTCAAATTCATGGCTTGCTTGGTTGTGTAATGTTACTTTTTTGTGTGTTTTCAGGACTGCTCATTTGATATTAGATAACAAATTGATGTGCTTTTCCCTGTACAAAACTATTTCTTCAACTCTCAACATTGCTTAGATATTTATAGTTCTTCCAGGTGTAAGAGTTGAGGCTTCTCGGGTTTTGTCTGTCCCCATTAACATGCTCAAGTTTTCTAGGTTTAGTAACATAATTGACTCATAAGGAAATGTATTTTTAGCCTAAAATATGAAAGAAGTGATGAAATATTTGATGTATTTGTTTATTCGTCCATATGAAATGTTTAAAATTGTAAATGTCAAAAACAATATATAAAAATATACAAGGCAGATGAAATAATTAAATGGCATCTCTCACATACAAAACAGACATGCTCTGGATTTATCTTCCATAGTCCTAGTTTTAGTTGAGTTATATTACAGTACACTACTGAGAAATATCCTTTGTATTTATAGTACCTTAAGAAAACAAGAATTTATTTCTTGCCCATATTGTCAAAAGTGGTTTATTGATTCAGTGCATTATCACCAAAACTTCAATGACTCTATACAAAATAAGAAAAAGAACTCTAAAATTCATATGGAAATACAAAAGCCATAAAAATGAAATGAGTCTGGGAATGGCAAGAGAACTACAGAATAAACATCAAAATAAGGTATTTATAGAACTGCATAATAAAACCCATCACGCTGTGGTCTAATAATTTTTTTTTTTTGGTTTTTTGAGACAGGGTTTCTCTGTGGTTTTGGAGCCTGTCCTGGAACTAGCTCTTGTAGACCAGGCTGGTCTCGAACTCACAGAGATCCACCTGCCTCTGCCTCCCGAGTGCTGGGATTAAAGGCGTGCGCCACCACCGCCCGGCCTGTGGTCTAATAATTTAAAAAAATCATTAATTTTATAAAATAATGGGCCCACCACATAATTCTGTTTATTACACTTTTCTGTTACTCTCAGATAAATATTAATAGCACACTACAGAAATATCTCCACACTCTTATTTATTACAGCACTATTCCCAATATCCAAGTTACGGACCAATTGGAGGTATGTCATGATGATGAAACATGTAAAGAATATTTGCTATATGTATACAATAGAATATTTTTTTAATTTTTTATTGAGAAAAAGAAAAAAAAAGTTTCCACCTCCTCCCAGCCTCCCATTTCCCTCCTCCCGCCCTTCTCCCCCTCCCCCCACTCCTCTCCCCCTCCCTCTCCAGTCCAAAGAGCAGTCAGGGTTCCCTGCCCTGTGGAAAGTCCAAGGTCCTCCCCTCTCTGCCATGTCTAGGAAGGTGAACATCCAAACTGGCTAGGCTCCCACAAAGCCAAAACATGAAGTAGGATCAAAACCCTGTGACAATGGAATATTTTTATGTTTAAAATGAATTATATAATATCATTTTCAGGAAAGTGGAATTTACTGGAGATCATCATACTATATGACACAATTAAGGGTTATAAAGGCAAGTACTGAATGATTTCTTTCACATGTAGGGATATAATCTGAAAGAAAAGACATGAAATTAGAAAGGAGGATATTTGAAAACCTGTAGAAGGAAGGTGAAGGTAAAAGTTGACAGTGTTTATAATATAATAAAATGCATTGCAAACATAAATAAATTCAAAATTTTGTAATTCAATATACATTTATTTAAAGCCACAAATAAAAACAACGTATGGAGTACAATATACATACTTTATACTTTATGACAGAGTTTTAACAGCCTGCTTAGCAGTCAGCTAGATTCCAGAAATATTAACATAGTTTTCTGTACCTGGAAATGTAGTTTCTTATTCCTATGTTTCATTTGCTTACTCTTTGCATTCCAATGAATTCTTAAAATAATTAACTTTTTAGCATAATGATTTTATATAAATAACTTCAATATAATCATTTTGTTTAAAAGGACTAGCTTGCAATTTGTAGAAAGTGTCATCAATAATTTAACGTATCCAATGACATTTTGATGCTCTTTATAAGCTTTAACACAACTGATACTTTAACTATAAATTTACCAACCCTGTTTGCTTCTATATTTTAGTATCTGAAACTTCTCAAATGATAAACATATTACTTTTGAAAACCTAATAAATGTTTTTAACATTCTTTCAGAATAAACATACCTTTGAGGATTTAAATGTATTTTACGTACTATGTGACCTCAGGTTGAATATTCTAGTGTCCTGTACACAAGCTCTGATCCATCTACTTGGAGATATTATCATTACTAGTAATTATTGTTCTAGTAATTATTGGCAAGCTACTTTTTTCAGTTAAATAATTATTTAAAAGAAAATAGGCCGGGCGGTGGTGGCCCACGCCTTTAATCCCAGCACTTGGGAGACAGAGGCAGGCAGACCTCTGTGAGTTCAAGGCCAGCCTGGTCTAGTTCCAGGATAGGAACCAAAAGCTATGGAGAAAACCTGTCTTGAAAATCAATAAAAAAAAGAAAGAAAGAAAAGAAAAAAGAAAATGAATTTGGTTTCTTTTAAACTGTATAGTAATACATTTGATGGGAAGATAATTTTCCAATAGAGTATATAAAGAATTGTATCCATGGAAGCTTCCATATGTGTGAGCTTGATCTAACAGAATAAATGTCTGCTAGAATATACTTCCTTCAGTGTGTGGGTGCACCCCTCGTGGTCCTGAGTTCCTTGCTCATGCTCTCTCTCCTGCTCCTGATTTGGACCTTGGGATTTCAGTCCGGTGCTCCAATGTGGGTCTCTGTCTCTGTCTCCTTTCATCGCCTGATGAAGGTTAATATCCAGGAGGATGACTATATGTTTTTCTTTGGGTTCACCTTCTTATATAGCTTTTCTAGGATCACGAATTATAGGCTCAATGCCCTTTATTTATGGCTAGAAACCAAATATGAGTGAGTACATCCCATGTTCCTCTTTTTGGGTCTGGCTTACCTCACTCAGGATAGTGTTTTGGGGATGTTCTATCAGGAACTCACCAAGGCCAGCTGGCCTGGGTCTGAAAAAGCATGGGATACAACCGGACTCGCTGAACATAGCAGACAATGAGGACTATTGAGAACTCAAGAACAATGGCAATGGGTTTTGATCCTACTGCACATACTGGCTTTGTGGGAGCCTAGGCAGTTTGGATGCTCACCTAACTAGACCTGGAAGGAGGTGGGAGGTCCTTGGACTTCCCACAGGGCAAGGAACCCTGATTGCTCTTCGGGTTGATGAGGGAGGGGGACTTGATTGGGGGAGGGAGAGGGAAATGGGAGGCGGTGGAGGGGAGGAGGCAGAAATCTTTAATAAATAAACAAACAAATAAATAAATTTAAAATAAATAAATAAATTAGTTACATGGAAAAAAATATGCTTCCTTCACATGTGATGTTGAAGATGGTAAAATTCTTTTGCCGAAGAGAGGAAAAGCACTGGCATAGGATAGTGTATATCCAATAACTTCTCGGCTTTGATGCTGAGAATGCTCAATTTTCTTGAATGAATATCTAACAAGTGAAGTTCCTTTTTATTTTATTTCGATCTCTTTTTTTTCTGTAAATATGGCAATCTGCATGGATTGGCTTGGAGATTTTTCTTCTGTCTAGCATCCTTGAAATCACAATATCTACCAGCCTGAGAATAGGCTGTCTTATTTCCAAAAAACATCTTAAATTTGGGTTACGGGATTTATGAGTAAAAATGATTATGGATGATAAGTCTGTTTATCAATGATGACTAAACTTGGGGTAAATGATTGTAGAAGATAACTGTTTTATCGCAGATTATTAATGATGAGTATACTTGTGACCCCAGATGTGCAAGAGATAAAGATAACATGTGTCCAGAATAAAAAATGATATGGTATATGTTTTGGAACACCATGACTCTATCCCTGCTTACTGAATCCTACATAAATAAAGAAGAATTCTGACTGCTAGTTAGTTAGGTTTCAAGATTCTTGCCACCAGTAATGGCCTGTCTCACTCATTCTCTCACTTACTCTTTGCCTACAGATGAATTTTAGTTGGCCTTAATAATAAAAATCCAAGAGTCAGATATAGGGGTTAATGATGAAGATCAGAGAAGCCAAGTAGTCAACTACTATGGAGTATTTTTATTTCTACCAATGTTCAGACCAAAGTCGTGATCCTGTCTTCAAACTGTCTGTCTCTACCAAACCTCAGACTGCACGACTCCTCAGACTCTTCCCACCTTACATTCCTCTCTTTGATCCACTATGTCACTCCTATTTCTTCTCCCTAGTGCTGGGATTAAAGGCATGGGATCCTAAATGCTGAGATTAAAGGTGTGTGCCACCACTACCTGGCCTCTATAGCCATAAAGCTAATATGGATTGCTTTGCACTCTGATACTCAGGTAAGGTTTATTTGTTAAAACATAAACAAAATATCACCACACTGGCCTCCTCTCTGAAATCCATCAGTGATCAGGATAGGCCCCTGACAACAGGCATCAGAAATCTATGAAGAAAGAAGTAACGGCATATTTCTAGCAAACAACAGGGAACTATAGATCATATTTAGAAATCTCTTTAAAAAGTCCTAGGAAAAACCACCATAACCCAAAGAATACATTGTTTAAGGTCAGCTTCATTACCAGGCCACTGAACTATCATAATTTCATTACTAGCCATAAATGTTAGGGCTAGAAACATGGCTTGTTGGTTAAAAGTTCTTGCTATGCAAGCACAAAGATAAGAGAGAATTGAGACCCTAACACTCACATAGGTCATTGCCTCTGTTCCCATCTGTTGTTGGATGAAAGTTCTATGGTGATGTTTAAGAAAACCATCAGTCTGACTACAGCATAAGGCCAGATCAGACACCCTCTCCTCTATTACTTAGGGTCTTAGCTGAGGTCATCCCTGTGGGTTCTTGGGCATTTTTCTAGAGCCAGGATTCTTGCTTACTCCATAATGGCTTCCTCAATCATATCTGTCTTTCCTCCATCTCAACTATCCCATTCCTTCGAGTTCTTTTCAACCCCTCTTTCTCTGCTTATTTCTACCCCCCTCTTCCCTCTGCTCTAAAATTAATTTCCAGGTGGGTCTATATATATTTTTCTTTGGGTTCACCTTATTACTTAGTTTCTAAGATCATGAACTATAGGCTCAATGCCCTTTGTTTATGGCTAGAATCCACTAATGAGTATACCATATTCATTTTTGGGTCTGGGTTACCTCACTCAGGATAGCGTTTTCTAATTCGATCCATTTGCATGCAAAATTCAAGATGTCATTATTTTTTACCACTGAGTAGTACTCTATTGGGAAGATGTGCCACATTTTCTTTATTCATTTTTCACTTGAGTGGCATCTAAGTTGTTTCCAGGTTCTGGCTATTACAAGTAATGCTGCTATGAACTTTGTTTAACAAATGTCTTGATAGAATGATTATCTTTTGGATATATGCCCAAGAGTGGTATTTCTGGATCCTCAGGTAGGTTGATTCCCAATTTTCTGAGAGTAGTAAGAGAGGCGAGCAAGCCTGCTTTTCATCACACCCAGCTCCCACACAGCTAGCTCAGCCCCGGAAATAATAACACAGAAACTGTATTCATTTAAACACTGCCTTGCCCATTAACTCTAGCCTCTTATTGGCTAAATTTCACATTTTGATTAACCCATTTCTGTTAAATTTGTGTATCACCACGAGGCTGTGGCTTACAGGGAAAGATTCTAACCTGCGTCCATATCAGGCCAGAGATTTACGTCTGCTTCTTTCTCCCAGCATTCTGTTTGGTCTACTCCACCTATCTAAATCCTGCCCTATCAAAAAGCCAAAGCAGTTTTTTTTTTTATTTAACCAATGAAAGTAACACATAGACAAATGACCCTACTGCATCATGTGAGAAACCACCATACTGATTTCCAAAATGGTTGTTCAAGTTTGCATTCCCACGAGCAGTGAATAAGTGTTTCCCTTACTTCCAATTCTCTCCAGCATAAGCTATCATTGGTGTTTTTGATCTTTTCCATTCTGACTCCTATAAGATTGTATCACAGAGTTGTTTTGATTTGCATTTCCCTGATGCCTAAATATGTTGAACATTTCCTTAAGTATCTTTTGGCCATTTGAGATTCTTCTGTTGAGAATTCTCTGTTTACCTCAGTACACCACTTTTTATTTGGGTTGTTTAAAATTTTAATGTTTAATTTCTTGAGTTCGTTATAAAGTTTGGAGATCAGTCCTTTGTCTGATATGGGGATGGTGAAGATCTTTTCCCATTCAGTAGGCTGCCTTTTTGTCTTATTGACTGTGTCCTTTGCTTTAAAGAAGCTTCTCAGTTTCAAGAGGTCCCATTTATTTATTGGTGCTCTTATTGTCTGTGCTTCTGGGGTTGTATTTAGGAAGAGGTCTCCTACACCCATGCATTGAAGGCTACTTCCCACTTTCTCCTCTATCAGGTTCAGTGTGGTTGGATTTATATTGAGATCCTCAATTCATTTGGACTTGAGTTTTGTACATGGCCACAGACATATATCTATTTTCATTCTTTTACAGGTTGATATGCAGTTATGCTAGCACCATTTGTTAAAGATGCTTTCTTTTTTCATTGTATCTTTCTTGCTTCTTTGTCAAAAATAAGGTGTTCATAGGTTTGTGGATTAATATCTGGATCTTCAATTTGATTCCATTGGTCAACATCTCTGTTTTTAAAACAATACCAAACTGATTTCGTTACTGTAGTTCTGTAATAGAGCTTGATGTCAGGGATGGTAATGCCTCCGGCAATTCCTTTATTGTACAGGAATTTTTTGGCTATCTTGGGTTTTTTGTTTTTCCATATGAAGTTGACTGTTGTTCTTTCAAGGTCTGTGAAGAATTGTGTTGAGATTCTGATGGGGATTACATTGAATCTATAGATTGCCTTCAGTAAGATTGCCATTTTTATTATGTTGATCCTTCCTATTCAAGAGCATGGGAGATCTTTCTATTTTCTGGCATCTTCTTCAATTTCTTTCTTCAGAGACTTAAAGTTCAAATAGGTCTTTCACATCCTTTGTTAGTGTTATCCCCAGATATTTTATGTGATTTGTGGCTATTGTGAAAGGTGAAGTTTCTCTGATTTCCCTCTCAGCTTCTTTATTCTTTGTGTATAGGAGGGCTACTGATTTTTTTTTTTTACTTGATCTTGTATCCTGCCACATCACTGAAGGTATTTATCAGCTTTAGGAGTTCTTTGGTAGACTATATATATGTATATATATATATATATACATATATATATACATATATACATATATATATGTGTGTGTGTGTGTGTGTAGTCTATTTATTGTTGCGTATACATATTTATGTATGCATATAAATGTATATATATATATTTACGGTAAATGAATAAAAGAAGGGGAAGTCATGAATTTGAGAGCAAGGTAGGTACAAGGAAGGAGTTGTCGGAAAGATGGGTAGAAATAATATAAAGACAGTTCTCATGTATGACATTCACAAAGAAATAAAAATAAGATTTACTCTTTTTTTCAGATTTTAGCGTATGCATTTTTTAAAAATTTTGTTTCTTTATTTTTTTTATTGAGAAAAGGAGAAAAAAAAACAAGTTTCCACCTCCTCCCAGCCTCCCATTTCCCTCCCCCTCCTCCCACCCTTCTCCCCCTCCTCCTACACTTCTCTCCCTCCCCCCACTCCTCTCCCCCTCCCTCTCCAGTCCAAAGAGCAGTCAGGGTTCCCTGCCCTGTGGTAAGTCCTAGGTCCTCCCCCCTCCGTCCGCATCGAGGAAGGTGAACATCCAAACTGGCTAGGCTCCCACAAAGCCAGCACATTAAGTAGGATCAAAACCCTGTGTCATTGTCCTTGGCGTCTCATCAGCCCTCATTGTTCGCCATGTTCAGAGAGTCCAGTTTTATCCCATGCTTTTTCAGTCACAGTCCAGCTGGCCTTGGTGAGCTCCCAGTAGATCAGCTCCACTGTCTCAGTGGGTGGGTGCACCCCTCGTGGTCCCGACTTCTTTGCTCATGTTCTCCCACCTTCTGCTCCTCATTGGGACCTTGGGCGCTCAGTCCAGTGCTCCAGTGGGGGTCTCTGTCTCTATCTCCATCCATCACCAGATGAAGGTTCTATGATGATATGAAAGATATTCGTCAGTATTGCTCTAGGATAGGGTCATTTCCGGTTCCCTATCCTCAGCTGCCCAAGGAACTAACTGGGAACCTCATCTTGGGCACCTGGGAGTCACTCCAGAGTCAAGTCTCTTGCCCACCCTAAAGTGGCTCCCTTAACTAAGAATTGTGGTTCCGTGCTCCCCTATCTAACCTTCCTTTATCCCAATCCTCCTGTTTCCCCAAGTCCCCCCTCCTTCCCTTCTAACTTTTCTCTCCCCATCTCCCCTTACCCCCATCCCACCCCACCCCCAAGATCCCAATTTTCTCCCCGGCAATTTGGTCTACTTCCCTTAGCCAAGAGGATAACTATATGTTTTTCCTTGGGTTCACCTTCTTACTTAGCTTCTTTAGGTTCACCTATTGTAGACTCCGTGACCCTTATTTATGGCTAGAAACCAATTATGAGCGAGTACATCCCATGTTCATCTTTTTGGGTCTGGGATACCTCACTCAGGATAGTGTTTTCTATTTCTATCCATTTGCATGCAAAATTCGAGAAGTCATTGTTTTTTACCGCAGCGTAGTACTCTAGTGTGTATATATTCCATACTGTCTTCATCCATTCTTCCATTGAAGGGCATCTAGGTTGTTTCCAGGTTCTGGCTATTACAAATAATACTGCTATGAACATAGTTGAACAAATGCTTTTGTTATATGATAGAGCATCTCTTGGGTATATTCCCAGGAGTGGTATTTGACAAAAAAGAACCAGACATTTAAAATAAAAGAGGTGTAGCACATGCAGGTAGGCTACCTTGGTCTCTCTCCTCCACTCTAATTGCCACAGTTTGAAGGCTGTTCTCCAGGGAGAGCACATTTCCTTCATCCAGTTAAAATTCCTTTGTAACTCACCAGATTTTAGTCACACTTGCTTTCATGTAAAGTTTTAGCCAACATAAGTGCTTCTGTTATCCCTTTCTGCTTTCATTCCAGTTACTCAAGCCAAATCCAATCTCCAACATTTGGAAACATCTTATATCTTGTGTACCATCTGATGTGTGATCTTGACCCAAGATCATTTGCACTTTATCCAAATTTCAGGCAACCTCTGTTTTTACATCTGTATGTCGATATAACTTTATAATTCCCTGGGTTTTTTTTTTTTTTTTTTTTTTTTTTTGCTCATGCTATCCCCAGCCCTCAAGTTTATCCAGGCCACACAATGTAAGGAAGCCTAGAATCTTTCAGATTAGACACACAACCAAAAAAAGAAGTCCACATGCTCATAACTCATCATGAAAACAAAGATAAAGTGTAAGACCAAAACTTTCTATGTCTTCTAAAATCCCCTGGTCATAGAAATGTCTTCTACCAAGAATTACCTAGATGAATGCCAGGAATGAGAAATTTAAAAAATATATATAACATTTGTGAAGGATTCAAAGCATTTAAATACAAAATGAATGAATAGACTAATGAACTCAGCAAAAAAAAAAAACAGTAACTACCTCAGCAATCCCCCAAAAAGCATTAACATATGCCTGAATAAGATGACAAAGACAGCCTGGTGACTTGAAAGTTGATTTCATGAAATAGATAGAAGTATTGAAGCGAAGTGAATATGATATGAAGGTAGAATTAAAAAGCTCCGTAACTCACTGGAACCCTCAGAGTTGGGCATACAATCCTGCCAGTCACCACGAAGCTTTTAGCAATTAGCAATTACTAGGAGAATGTGACAGTTATCTCTAAAAGTGCAGCCATAGATAAGTTTACAACATTCCAGTGGTAGACAAATATTCAAGATTATATTGAATACACAAAGTATTTCTCAAAGTGAAGAAACCAAAGGGCAGGAAATTAGATGGGTAGAGAAGAAAAAAACTTGAATGAGCAAGGGTGATTATGATCAATCACATTATATGAAACAAGAAATCAATAAAACTTTAAAGAGTATTTGAGAATATGACTCTGGTATTTATCTACCTCTATCCATCTACTTATCTATGTATGCGTCTATCTATCATGAACTTATCTGTCTGTTTTGCCATCATAGTAGCTTTAAGTCTATCCTGAGATGTGTACCTAGGCAGAGCCCTAGTGAAAGACCAAAGAAACTATTTCATCCAAATCTATCCTGCAGAATCAATTAGTTTGGTAGAGGCTGTGTCTTACATAAGTATGGGTGAGAACTTGCCTACAGTAACATGGGTGTCTCTAGACAGATTCACTTTTGAAAAGCCCACCCATCTTGGGTGACCACTCAGGAAGAAATCTGAAACCTATAACTCAATAAATAACTTAAAAGAAGCTTGGTTTGGGATTCTCTTCTTTCTAGTATGCTATTTTTCCTGTTACAATTTTTAAATCCTGAGTTTGTTAGGCTTGTATCTTTTTAAGATCTGGAGGCAGGTAAGTATCATTGACAGCCTGAACCTTTTAAGATTAACACATATTAGTGTTTAATATTGATTTATTTTTTACGTTTTATAATATACTTTCACTCTCGAGGACAAATGTTTCAATTCAGAGGAAATAGTTATAGAACAGCAACTCATATATGAAATGTGGTGTAATTTGGAGTACTGTTGGATTAGAAACTTGATTTTTAAAATTGAGCTGCCTTATTTTAATAATAAAATATATAAAATGCATAGTAAAAATAAAAGGAATGAATAGAAAATACTTCATTCATAAAATATCTACTCACCCATAAAATATCTATTAAGAGAAATTAAACTAAAAATAATTATAATAAAATATTTACAGGCAATATGTCTTGAATTTTTATATCATTTTCATGTACTTTACACTTAGTAGGCTAATTCTAGGGAAGACAGTACTTTCACAGCAATTTTCTTGAATGCATTCTTGACCTCTTTGTTTCTCAGGCTGTAGACAAGAGGGTTTAGCATGGGGATGATCATTGTGTAGAACACAGATGCTACTTTGTCAGTGTCCATGGAGTGACTGGAGTTGGGCTGTAAGTACATGAAGATGATGGTACCATAGAAGATGGTAACAATGGTGAGATGGGATGCACAGGTAGAAAAGGCCTTCTTCCGGCCCTCAACAGAACGCATTCTCAGGATTGCAATAAAAATAAGTAGGTAAGAGTTCAAGACAACCAATATAGTTAAAGTAACATTGAATGCTGCGAATGTCATCAACACAATTTCATTATTAGAAATGTCAGAACAAGAAATAGCCAGCAATGGGGGAATGTCACAGAAAAAGTGGTTAATTGCATTGGAATGACAGAAGGAGAGGTGGAAAGTGAGGGCAACATTGATGGAAGCTTGCAAGAGTCCATTGATATAAGAGCCAACAACAAGCAGGGAACATTTTGAAGTTGTCATGGTGGTAGAGTAATGCAAGGGTTTGCATACTGCTGCATGGCGGTCAAAAGCCATTGAAGCAATAAGGAAACCTTCAATAATTGCAAAGGCTATTAAGAAGAACATTTGGGCTGCACATGCATTGTAGGATATGACCTTGTGTTCTGTGAGAAACCCTTCTATTACCTTGGGAGTGATAGCTGAGGCATAAACACAATCTACCAGTGAGAGGTTACTAAGAAATATGTACATGGGAGTGTGGAGGCGGGAGTCCAGGAAAATCAACAGTATCATCCCAAGGTTCCCAAGTAGTGTGGTCAAATAAATGAGAGTGAAGATGATAAATAAAATGAATTGCAACTCTGGGGCATCTGTTAACCCCACAAGGATGAATTCAGTCACCTCTGAAATATTCTGCATCTGTGTTATCTGGAAATTTTAACAGGTTCCTGGAATGAAAGGAAGAAATAATTATTCGATATTGACCATACCATGAAATTTGCCAGTGACCAATTACTCTAACTAAAAAGTTAGCATTATTTAATGTGAAGGAGCCTAAACAGGAAACTGGGGAGAAATGCTCTGTTTAAGTCACTTATCTGGGAGTAGGACAAATGGAGACTGCCTCTTCTGCACTGTTAATTGGGTTTCTGATTATGAATCTATGGCTTCTTACAGTTTTCCGTCATATGATAATGATTACTTTAGTAACCCACATATAACTGATTTGGTATTTTCCACATCTAACAAAAACACTTTTCTAAAATATTCAAAGTTAGTTGGCAATGTAAGAATATACATTGATATTCTTACAATGTAAGAATATACATTGCTACATGTTAGTACCAAAACTTATTTGATGTATTTCCTTGCAATGATGCTTGCACCAAGTTCAACTCACTAGCTGTATCTATGCAGTGATTTGAGGTGCTGCTTCATGAATACTATGTTTTATCTTCAATTTGTCAAGGTCTTCCCTTGAATTCTCTTTGAACCATAGACCAAATGATAACTGCTTATTGAATGAGGCATACTATTCGTGACGTTTAGACATGCAGCAATATACAGAAATTTTAGTGCATAGTTTCCCCCCCAAAAAGAAATAATTTTAATTACTTTCTTTTAATTTAGTGGTTTAATTTTTCACAGAAACTGATATTTTTATTATCATCACACAAGTCTGTTTTGTTTGTGTTTGATGGAGAATAGATTAAAAAGGAATAAAGAGTTACATTTGTTCTGTCTACAGAATCTGTGTCCTCAAACAAAAGTATTTCATGTTGTACATTTTATGATTTGGATCAAGTAATTCCTGACTATGCAGCTACCATTATACATGAGTGTACTTCAACATGAGAGCCACTTTTAACTTTGGAATCTTGGGGATGCTCATTCCTCTACATTATTAACAACTTATATTCCAGACAATAAAGGAGGTAATAATCTTATTCTTTTAAATGGCCATGGTGAAATTAATTCTTCTTACAAGGCTGTATCTGCACTTATTATACAAAGAATGTAGATATAATACAAAGAATGTAGATGTTCTCGAAAATTATAAAAGATACTAAAATTTTTAAATCATGTATTTCATACACGTTATCTTCCCTCTCCTTTCTCATATTTTTGTACTTTCCTCAGAATGTTCATCTGAAAGTACTATTTGCTAACACTTGGTGTCCTCAAGAAAAGGGACCTAGTAATTGACATGTCAAATAGATTTTGAAAGTCCTACAGCTTTCTGAAATTAAAAAGAAGCTATAATCTGTGGAGTACCTTTCCCATACATTATAAATACAGAAAATTAGAACATGGTCTTCCTCTGGAGTGAAACTATCATCACAGGATCTAAAAGTCCTTAATGGCAGGAAGTCTGGCTTCTCTAGAACAGTGTAGTAGTAATAAGAGTTGTGATCCACCAGTGAAAAGATTATTAATAATGTTTTGTCTATGACTCATCCTCTTCCCATTCTATACATTAAGTTGACTTTTTGTTTGCACTTATGAAATAAAAATGACTAGGTAATGTATCACCATTTAAAGATCTGAATACGCACACACACATATATGTATATATATGTAAATGCATATTGATACTTACTATTATGACATGAATAGTTAAATAGGAGTAAAAAAGGTGACTGTTAGATATTTTATATCTAAAGCAATGACCTAACATCCAGGAAAGCATTTTTGCTGATCTTCTTCTCCACCAGTACAGCTCTGCTCTGAAATGGGGTCTGATTTTGTAATATATTGTCCAACAAAAGACAGGAGACCATCCCCAAGCAACACATACATCTCAGGAGGAGCAGTGGATGTCCCTGGAGACTTTTGAACATACATTGGTTCTTCAGCCTGATGTTGATGAAGAACAGCAGAGGACAGTGTTTGTATTTTTTTCCAACAGCACTTATGGAAGTATTGGGAGGTATTAGAAGCTTAGAGGAAAGAGCATCCAGTTATTAATCATAGCTGCTACATAATAAGATTGTGTACAAAAATGAAAGCTTTACTAAAAGTTTACTTAGGTAATTTTAGGAACTTATGCAGGTGTTCTGATATCAGATTTTCTCAAATCTAAGAAATGGCACCAGGACCTTTCATTCTCTCATTTAAACTTTATGAAGAAGAGATGACACACAGCCTCCCTCAGCTTTTTCTCACACTCTATCTCTGTTTCTTTCTGTCACATACTGATCAGCAAAAGCACTGTCTACAGAGGAACCCACAGTCATCACATTTTCCTAAGATACAGAGAGGGTAACAGAAAATAAAGAACAGAACACTAAACTATGGCAAGGTCAGTTATAAACTCTTAGAATCACTTCAATAATCAGAACTGCAGATGCTTAAACACCAGTCTAAAAACAGTAAAATAAGTAGTCATGATAAAATATCCCCATCAGAATCCAGCAAGTCTATCAGTGTATGTCCTGAGTAGTGCAATATATCTATGGCACAAGGCAAGGACTTCAACCTATCAATCATGAATATATCCAAGGTCCTCAAAGAGATTATGAATAAATCCATTAATGAAGCATGTTAGAACACATACAAAGAGTTAAATAAAATAATAAAACCAGGCCAAACATAAAGTACAAATAGAAAAACTAAAATAACACAAACTGAAAGAAAAAAGAAATGAGAAAATTTAGAAAGTCACATAATATACTCATGGTTAAGCATTACCAATAGAATATAAAATACTGAAAACAGAATCTCAGGCATTGAATACAAGGGAGAATAAAAGGACACTGCAGTCAAAGAAAATATTTAAAGAATATGTAGGAAATCTGGTACACTATAAAAATTTAAAACTATAAATAATTGGAATAGATGAAGGAGAAAAAAGCCAATTTAATGGAATAGAAAATATTCAACAAATTCACATAAGAAAATATTTCCCCAACCTTTTAGAAGGAGGTGACAATCAATGTACAAGAACTATAAAAATACTAAGTAGAAGTAGAAAAGAGATTATTATGTCACATAATAATTAAAACACCAAGTGTATTGAATAAATTTATAATCTTTTTAAATGAAGGGGAAAAATACCAAGTCATATATAAAGTCAGGTTCAATATAATAACAATTTACTTTATAATAAACTTTTACCAAATAGGCCAATAAGGATTTGCTACTTATTCTGAGACTAGAGATAGCAGGCCAGGTATTACTATACTCAACAAAACTATCTGTCATAATGAGAGTATAAGATAAAACATGATTCTATGATAAAACAAAATGTAAGTAATGCCTATCTATCAATAAAACTCTAAAAAGGATAATAAAAATATCCATCCTAAAGAGGTAAACTACACTCAAGGATACACAAAAATAAATGATCCCAGAACATTAAATCAAAAGAGAAAATGCCTCACCATTGCAGCAAAATAAAATCAGTCAATAAATACTGCTCATTTATAACTCTCATTATCATGGTCATAATTTTCTAATAAAAAGACACAATCCAAAATATTTTATTGGAAAACAGAACACATTTTTCTGTTGAATACACAATACACACCTTCCCATCAAGGATAAACTCTGATTCAAGTTAAATATTGGGAGAATATATTGTAAGCTAATGGTTCCAAGAAGTAAAGAGGTGTAGCCATTTTAATAGCTGACAAAATAGATAGAATTCAAGCCTAAACTAATCAGGTTATTTAGGGAAGGGTATTATATTCCAATGAAAGAAAAACTTCTCCAAGAGTATATTAAAATTTATATCACAAACTCAGGGCTCCAAAACACATAAAAGAAAGTCTATCATGCCTTTGGTCGCATATTGATTCTTAGCACAGTAACAGTGAATGATTCAGTACCCTGCACTTGTTTAAACATAGCATCCAGACAAAAACTGAACAGCGAGTTTCTGGGCATAAACAATGCCATAAATAAATGAACCTAGCAGATATTTATAGCAAGTTTCATCCAAACACAAATGAATATTCATTCTTCTCAACAACTCATGGAATTTTCTCCAAAATTGAGCACATACTTTGACAAAATCCAATCTCTGGATAAAAGAAATTTTTGTGCTTTTTTATTAAGTATTTTTAATAAATCTTTTCTCATTTTATTTAGCTTTTATATTTATCATATATACTTACACACATATGCATACATATATATGTATATTAATAACCAGAAATAAAGATCAACTCCAAATGCTTTAACAAAATTAACATAAGACCAAATATCCTGAATCTGATAAGAGAAAAAGTTGAAAGTAGGCTTAAGCTTACTGAAACCGAAAAAGATTCTCTGAAGGAGACACTGATAGCATAGTCAGTAAGACCAACAATTATTAAATAAAACCCCATGATGATGAAAGGCTTACGTATTGCAAAGGACACCATCATTCAGATATAGAATTGGAAAAATTTATCAATTACATATTCAAAGCAGTGTTACTAACTAAAATATATAAGGGACTAAAAAAGTAGACACCATGAAACATATAATCCAACTAAAAATCGGTTTCTGAAGAAGGCAGAGAATCTTCAAAAGATGAAATGTAAGTGATTGAGAAACATTTAAGGAAATATTCAATATTCTTAATCATCATGGAAATGCAAGTTATAACAATTTTGAGATTTCATCTAAATAGTGTCATAATGGTTAAGATCAATAAATCAAATCACAACTCTTGCTGGTGAGGATTTGCGGGACAGAAGAATATTTACTCATTGCAGGAAATAGTGCCCCCAGTGCCAACAACTCTTAACAACACTGTTAAGAGTTTGAAAGTACCAGATAAAACAACTATAGATTCCATTTTGATTATAAATTTTTATTTAAAAAATTTCTCACAGGATATATTCGGATTATTGTTTCTCCTCTCTGACCTGCTCTAAGTTTGTCCACACTTCATGTACCTTCTAGATTTACTTCATTTCTGTCTCTCATTAGATAAGAACTTTTGTTGAGGGACATCGAGGCTTTTTCATTGCATGTGGTTATGAATAAAGATGCAATAAATATGGCTGAGTAATTTTGCTTGTGGTAGGATGAAGTGAAAACTTTTATAACCACTATGAAAATCAATATGGTGATTCCTCAGAAAGCTGAGAATCTATTTCAAAATCTAGCTCTACCACTCTTGGGCATAAACATAGAAGATGCTTCATCCTACCATTTGGGTAATAACTTAATGAGTTATTAACACTGTCAGCAAGGTGACAGCCTTAAAGCTAAATCAAAGGTTAGCTACACCAAAGATTAATTAGGGAGGAATTTTAAAGGTGGAGATAGAAATTATATTTTCTCTGTGGAATTTGCAGCTGTGTGAGAAGCCGCTTCATTCTCCTCAGCTACACGGGATGTCTGTTTCTCCCTAATACAGTGATAAATAAACTGCCATACAGCCTGTTAAACAGTGATGAGCTGTTTCAGAAATAACAAAGCAGGCAATTAGTCATGTCACAACAAACGCATCATTTTGGGGAGGGTGAAAATTTCACGTTTCAAGAATGTAGAAAAAAGGTCAATAACTACTAATGAGATTAACTGGCACAGAGTTGAATATCTTTAGCTATCACTTTTGTCTAATGTCTCTAGATTATTTGAATAAAATCATTTATCCATGTGGGATATAGGCTGATACCAAGTCTGTAGGTAAATATTCATTTGTTTGTTTGTTCGCTTGCTTGTTTTGATTTCATTTTTATCATTTTAAATCATAGTTCTCACCATCTTCCAACCCTTCCTCACCTCCTGCCTGCCCACACTGATCTACTCTTCCCAATGAGCAAAAGCTCCCATGTGGAGTCAACAAAATCTTGCACATTAAGTTAGGACAGCCAAGCCCTTCCTTCCTGCAATAAGGCTGAGCATGGCATCCCACCATAGGGATTTGGTTCCAAGAAGCTTGCTCAAGCACCAGGTAGTCCTACTTCCAGGGGTCTCTTGGAAAGCCAAATTTTACCCGTCTCCCACACATGAAGAACCTAGCTCAGTTCCATGGAGGCTACACAGCTGTCAATCTAGACTTCATGGGTTTGTATGAGCTTGGTTCAGCTCTATGTGTAGATTTCTCTATCATGATCTTGACATCTCGTGCTCACATATTTCCTCCCCGATCTCTATGATTGGATTCCTAAAGTTCAGCCTGGTGCTTGGTTCTACATTTCTGTATCTGGTCCAATCAGTTGCTGGATGAACACTCTAAAATTATATGTGGGGTATTTAGCAATATGATTATAGGCGAAAGTCAATTCAGGTACTTTCTCCATTATCGCTAGGAGATTTTGCTGGATTCATCCTTGTGGACTCTGGAATTTTCTTAGAACCAGGTTTCTCCCTAACCCTATAATGGCTCCCTTTATCAACATCTCTCTGTCATTGCTCTACCATTCCATCGCTCTTCCAGTCAAACATCCCATTCCCTCGTGTTCTCATATACTATCCCCTTTCCTTTATCACCCCAATCTCCAGTTTTTCCAAGAGATTTCATATAATTACCCTTCCCAGGGCAATACATGTGTCCCTCATAGGGTCTTCCTTGTTTGCTAGCTTCTCTGGAGCTATGGATTGCACTTTGGTTATCTTTTGCTTTACATTTAGTATATCACTAAGGATGGCTTTTTTTTCCATTCATCCAATTGCCTACAAATTTCATGATATCATTGCTATTTTTCTTTTTTTAATTATTTTTTTATTTTTTTTTATTAATTTTTTTTATTGAGAAAAGGAAAAAAAAAGTATCCGCCTCCTCCCAACCTCCCATTTCCCTTCCCCTCCTCCCACCCTTCTCCCCCGCCCCTCAAACTTCTCTCCCCCTCCCTCTCCAGTCCAAAGAGCAGTCAGGGTTCCCTGCCTGTGGAAAGTCCTAGGTCCTCCCCACTCCGTCCATGTCTAGGAAGGTGAACATCCTGGACTGAGCTCCCAAGGTTCCAATGAGGAGCGGAAGGAGGGAGAAGATGAGCAAGGAAGTCAGGACCACGAGGGGTGCACCCACCCACTGAGACAATGGGGCTGATCTAATGGGAGCTCACCAAGGCCAGCTGGACTGTGACCAAAAAAGCATGGGATAAAACCAGACTCTCTGAACATGGCGGACAATGAGGACTGATGAGAAGCCAGGGACAATGGCAGGGAGTTTTGATCCTACTTCATGTACTGGTTTTGTGGGAGCCTAACCAGTTTGGATGCTATTTTTCTTTTTTAAAAATATTGCTTTTATTTTGCATATCATTCCAAGTTCCCTCTCTCTTCTTTCCTCCCACTTCTGTCACCTTCTTCCCACCCTATTCCCCCTCTTTCCTTCAGAGAGTGTGAGGCCTCTCATGGGAAGTCAACAAGTTGTGCCACATTGCTTGAGGCAGGACCAAGGCTCTCCTCTCTGTATCTATGCTGAGCAAGTTATCGCTCCATAGGGAATAGGCTCTAAAAATCCAGTTCACGCAATAGGGATAAATACAGGTAACATGGCCAGTGGCACCACAAACTGCCCAAGTCACATAATTGTCACCCACATTCAGAGGGCCTAGTTCAATCCTATGCAGCTTCCCTAGCTATCAGTCCAGAATCACTGAGTTCCCACTAGCTCCGGTCAGCTGTTTCTGTGGGTTTTCTCATCATTGTCTTGACTCCTTGGCTCATATTATAGCTCCTCCCTCTCAATGATTGGACTCCAGGAGCTTTGTCCAGTGTTTAGCTGTGTATTTCTGCATTTGCTCCCATCAGTTACTTGATGAAAGTTCTGTGATGACTATTATTGTAGTCATCAATCTCGTTGCAGGGAAAGGGAAGATAAGGCAACCTTTCCATGATTTCCTATATTCTTAGTTAGGATCATCCTTATGGATTACTGGTAATTTCCCTAGTGCCAGGTTTCTCACTAATCCCATAATTCCATAATTACTCTCTCTATCATGTTATCTCCCCTCTTGATCTCCCTCTCTGTCTATCCACCATATTAGCTATCACATCCCCTTATGTTCTCTTCTCCCTACCCTTCTCTTCCCACTCACTTTAAACCCTACCTCTTTCCTTCCTCCATACTCCCACTTTACTCAGGAGACCTTGCATGTTTCCCCTTCTCAGTAGCAAGATCCATTCTTCTCATTCTTAGGGTGATCCTTGTTTCTTGGTTTTTCTGGGATTGTGAACTCTAGGCTAGTTGTCCTTTGCTTTATGTCTAATATCCACTGATAAGTAGATGCATACCATGTTTTTTTTTTCTTTTTGATTCTTGGTTACCTCAATCAGGACAGTTTTTTGTGGTATGATGAGGCTGCTCCAGGTCTCTGGGACTTTGTTGTGGGTGGATGTGCTGTAGGATCAATGTTATTGTTTTTGTTTGCTTGCTTGTCTGTTTGTTTGTTTTTACAGATGAGTAATACTTCGTTATGCAAATGTACTATATTTTATTTATTCTTTAGTCGAAGTACATATACATTGTTTCCAGGATCTGGATATTATGAACATTGTTTAGAAAGTGTCCTTGTAGTATGATTGAGCATCCATTGGACAAACCCAGGATAATATTACTGGTTCTTGAATTTTCTGAGCAACCTCCATATTGATTTTCAAAGTGTCTCGACCAGTTTACACTACCACCAGAACTGGAAGAGTGTTTCCTGCCTCCACATCCTCTGCAACATAAGCTGTCCTCATTATTTTTGATTCTAGCCATTCTCACAGTGTAAGATATTATCTCAGAATTATTTTGACTTGCATTTATGTGATGATTAAGGATGTTGAGTGATTCCTTAAAAGTATTTGTGTCTGTGGATTAATCTCCGGGTCTTCTATTCAGATCCATTGGTCCTCCTGTCTGTTCTTACGCCAAACCAGACTGTTTTCAGTACTGTAGCTCTGTAGTAGAGTTTGAAGTCAGGGATTGTGATGCCTCCAGAAGTTCTTTTATTGTACAGGATTATTTTGGCTATTCTGTATTTTTTTGGTTATTCTGTATTTTTTGGTTTTCCATATGAAGTTGAGTATCATTCTTTCAAGTTCTGTGAAGAATTTTGCTGGGATTTGGAGGGGCATTGCATTGAATCTGTAGATTTCTTTTGGTAAGATTGCCATTTTTACTATGATAATTCTGCCTACCCAAGAGCATGGGAGATCTTTCTACTTTCTGGTGTCTTCAATTTCTTTCTTCAAAGATTTAAGTTCTTGTCATAACAGACTTCCACTTGTTTGGTTAGAGTTACTCTGAGATATTTTATGCTATTTGTGACTATTGTGAAGGGTGGTGTTTCTCTGATTTCTTTCTCAGCCCTTTTATCATCTGAGTACAGGAGGACTACTGATTTTTTTTAGTTAATCTTGTGTCCTTCTACATTACTGAACGTGTTTATGAGCCTGGAAACATTTCTCTGTATTGCAGAGGGAATCTGCCGTGTTCTCCTACCTGCCCAAGCCCAGTAGACCTAATCGCACTGCCTGCCCAGGCAGGAAGAGCCAAGCCATGGGCATAGCCTCAGCTATGTTCCTCCTGACCCTGAATGGGCACACAAACATTTTACATGGAAAAGCAACAATAAATCAATGGATAGCTAAAACAATGCTATACAAGTCCATATATTGATATTTTAACAGCATTAATTTCTTTATTATATGTTAGCATCCAACTTGTTCTTTCTATAGTTATCCAATAGAGTCTATTTGAAGTTATTTACTTTATCACTCGGCATTTTAAATTTTGGTCTTGAATAATTGAGATTCCTGTTCCCAAAGCATGCGAATTTATGATTTCTTCTGTTGTAAGAAAGAAAATAAATATAACTGAGATTTCTAATTTTTTTCAAGAAGGGCCTATTTGACTTCATTAAGAGTGTCCCCTCAATGTAGGGACTATTTTTTACCTTTATCTCTAGTATACATATCTATTTGGGAATGGATATAGATTAGAATACAAATATCTCCTTATTACCTCATTTTGAAATGTTTATCTGTTATACAACTAGGAAGGTCAGATGTGTAGGCCTCCCATGTCCCTGACTTCAAACTCTATTACAGAGCTGCAGTATTGAAAACAGATTGGTATTGGCATAAAAACAGAGAAGTCGACCAATGGAATCGAATAGAAGACCCAGACCTGATTTTCGATAAAGGAGCTAAAAGTAGGAAGAAAGAGAGCATCTTCAACAAATGGTGCTGGCAGAACCGGTTGTCAACCTGTAGAGGAATGAAAATAGATCCATATCTATCACCATGTACAAAACTCAAGTCCAAATGGATTAAAGACCTCAACAAAATACTTAGTTTTGCTGAACTGGTGACATGTTCGTCATGTTACCCTCAGCTCTGAACATGAAACTTTTCATTTTACCATTATAAGGAGAGGGAGCCTGAAATGGCCCTATCCTATAGCTATACTGATGACTATCTTGTACCCCCTTCATCTGTTTCTACATTGATCTTGTAGAGCCCAGGGTGGTCTTCAACTCACAGAGATACATCTGCCTCTGTCTTTCAAATTCTGGGGATAAAGTTATGTGACACCATTGTTTGGCCCCTAGTGGGCTTATATATACCCTCTGATCTTTAATAAAACTTTGTTTATTAAACATAGATAAAATACTACTATAAAGTCAAGGTTTGGCACCATGAAGAGAGTCTAAAAGAAGCTGTTGGTAAAAGTATAGCCCATTTTCAACAAGGAACTCCAATGTTTTAAGGATGCCAGTATCACAGGAGGACCACCAAGAAATTCAACAACAGTGAAGTAGAACCAGCCAGAGCAAAGAAGGTAAACTGTGTGTGTTGCACATGGCAGGGCCAGAGAAGTGAACCCAGCCCTTTAAAGGAATTCAGAAGATAGTGAATCCCAGATACTTCATGGTGGGTATCTTGTTTTGATTTGATTTGATTTGATTTGATTTGATTTGATTTGATTGTAACTGTGCCCTGATTTTTTCCTCTTGAAGTAAAAAAAGTGTTTTTGTCTAGGCCACACTTGGGAGAGTTGAATTTTATTTTATTTTATTTTATTGATTTTTTGAGACAGGGTTTCTCTGTAGCTTTTTGGTTCCTGTCCTGGAACTAGCTCTTGTAGACCAGGCTGGCCTCTAACTCACAGAGATCCGTCTGCCTCTGCCTCCCGAGTGCTGGGATTAAAGGCGTGTGCCACCACCGCCAGGCTTGAGAGTTGAATTTTAAAAGACTCTGGATTTCTAAAGAGATTGACTATTTTAAAGGAACTGACAATTTAGTGTGTTTAAATATGTAAAGACTTGGAATTCATGAAGTTATTTAAGATCTCAGAGATTAATAAGAAAGAAAAGTTATGCCTTACTAGTGATGTGTTCCAAAAACTGTACAATTGTCTATCCCCAGCAAAAAAAAAAATGTTTCCACTTTTTTCTTCACATCCTACCTGACACTTGCTGTCATTTCTTTCATTTATCTTGAGCAATTTGTTCAAAGATGAAATATCAAAATAGTTTTAATTTTAAATTCCCTGATTTCTAAGGATGCTGAACACTTCTTTGTTTCTTGACCTTTCTTCTTTAAGCATTCTGTTTAGTATTATTTACTTGTAATTGAGTTGTTTGTTTTCTTTCTGTTGCCTTCAGAAAGATTTTGAAATACATTTTGACAAAAAAAATATACACTATGAGTTGAATAATTGGAAAAGATCTTTCTAATTCTGTATAATGTCTATTTTTTCAGTGATCATGTACTTTGATATACAGAGGCATTCAGTTTCATGAGACAGCATTTATTGTTTGTATTTTATCTGTGCTATTGGTATTCTATTCAACATTCTTTCTTATGCCAATGAGTTAATAAAAAGGCAAAAACAGATACTAAAAATGACACAAGAAAATTAAAACATCACTTACTGTTGCTGAGTTTTTAAACTTATGGAGCCACTATTGAAATCAGTGTGGAGAATTCCCAGAATGCTAAAATTTATATTTTCAAGCTATACTATTCATATGATCAAGATATAGTATTCCTTGGAATATGTCCAAAGGACTCAACATAATATTCCACAGACACTTGCTTATCAGTGTTCATTGATCCTCTATTCACAATAGTTAGGAAATGAAAACTGTTAAAAGTTCTTCAACCAATGAATGAATAATGAAAATACTGTAGGTATACCCTCTGCAATACTATTCAACTGCAAATCAAAATAAAAACTTGAACTTATCCATTCACTGGTTGAGAGACATTTAGGTTGTTTCCTTATACTGGCTATGACAAGCAATGTTGATATTAACATAGTTGAGTTAATGTCCTTATGGTACAACTGAGCCTTCTTTCGATATATACCCAAGTGTTATTGCTGGGTGTTATGGAAGGCTGTATCCTAATATTCTGAGAAATCACCGTACTGATAACCAAAGGGGCTGTACCAACTTACCCTCCCACCAGCAATGTAGGAGTGTTCCCTTTACCCCACAACTTCTCCAGCATAAGTTGTCTTCAGTGTTTTGGATCTTGACCATTAATACAAGTATAAGATGGAATCTCAAAGTTGTTTTGATTTGTATTTCTCTGATGGCTAAGGATGTTGAGCAGCATTTCCTTAAGTGTCTTTCAGCCATTTTAGATGAGAGATCTCTGCTTAGATCTCTACTCCATTTTTATTGGATTATTTGTTCTTTTGAAGACCAATTTCTTGGAAAATGTATTATATTTACAAAACAGAGTACTACACATCAGAAAAATTAATGACATCTTGAAATTTGCAGGCAAATGGATGGGTCTAGCAAACACTGCATTGAGTGAGGTAACCCAGACCTAGAAAGACATATATCATATCTACTCATTTAAAAGTGGATTTTAGGCATAAAGAAAAGAAAACCAGCCTACAAATCATAATCTCAGAGAACCTAGACAACAATGAGGACCCTAAGAGAAACATATGTGGATCTAGACATATGGGGGAAGTAGAAAAAAGAAGATCTCCTGAGTAAATTTGGAGCAGGGGGACCATGGGAGAGGTTTGAAGGAGGGGTGAGGAAGGAAGAGCAGAGAAAAATGTATAGCTCAATAGAATCAATAAAAATATACCTCCAAAACTTGAACTTTGCTGATAAATGGTTAAACTAGAAACAATAATGTTGAATGAGTTAAGCTAAAACCAGAAAGATAAATATCAAATATCCTCTATCATTGAGGTCTGTGTCTCCAAATATTCAAATGTTAGTAAATACCCTTAGTAAATACAAAAATCGGGATATAAAAATATAACATTTTGGGGTAAGGAATATGTGGATTAATAGAAAGAGGAATAAAATTGTATAAGATATCTCACCTGGGAAATGGAAAAGGCAGTGTCTTAGATAGTGGGCATGTAATAAACAAAGAAGCATGGTAGAATATATCCATGCTTTTAAAGCATTTTATCCCAACTCTATGGAGAAATGTGATGCTGAGGCTACCTGGAATAATAATTTTGGTCTTGAACTGAATTAAATCACGTTTTTGGTAAAATGATCACAGTTTACACATAATTATATTCACCAAAAGGAATAGTGAGGTTTTATATATAATTCACAGATAAGAAATAAGTAAAAGTATTCTTAGACAAGGGAGGCCAATAAAAGTTTTACATGTCTTAAAAAACATTAGCTAATTGACTAGGCCCAGGGAAGTCAGCATTTTTCCAGCAACCTTCTTGAATGCATTCTTGACTTCTTTGTTTCTCAGGCTGTAGACTAAAGGGTTCAACATGGGTATTATCATGGTGTAGAACATAGACGCCATTTTGTCTCTGTCCATTGAGTGATTGGAGTTGGGTTGTAAGTACATAAAGATAATCGTCCCATAGAAGAGAGAAACAGTGATGAGGTGTGATGTACAAGTTGAGAAGGCCTTTTTTCTGCCTTCTGCAGAGCGCATCCTTAAGATAGCAATGAAAATAAGAAGGTAAGAGTTCAGGATAACCACAAGAGAAAAACTAACATCATATGTACACAACAAAAACAGTATAATCTCATTTAAGTGGATATCAGAACAAGACAGAGAAAGTATTGGGGGAATGTCACAGAAAAAGTGATTAATCACATGGGAATGACAAAAGGAGAGTTGGAAAGTGAGAATAACATGGGTGGAAGATTGGAGAAATCCATTCATGTAGCAGCAGGTAACAAGTAGGATACATGTGGTCCTTGTCATGGAGGTTGAGTAATGTAGGGGCTTACACACTGCTGCATGACGGTCAAAAGCCATTGCAGCAAGGAGGAAACTTTCAGTAGTGGCAAAGGCTATCAAAAAGAACATCTGGGCAGCACATGCATTGAAAGATATGATCTTGTTTTCTGTGAGAAACCCTTCCATTACTTTGGGAGTGACTGCTGAGGCATAAACAAAGTCCACCAGGGAGAGGTTACTGAGGAAAAAATACATTGGAGTATGGAGTCGAGAGTCCAGTAGAATCAGCATGATCATCCCAAGGTTCCCAATCAGTGTGATCAAATAAATGACAGTGAAGATGATAAACATAGGAACCTGAAGCTCTGGGGTATTTGTTAACCCCACAAGAATAAATTCAGTCACCTCTGAAATATTCTCCATGAAAGTCATTTGGGAAATTTTCTTTGAGATATGCCTAGGAAGAAATGAACAAATAAAATTTTTGTTAGCTAATCATGAGTGTCAGATAGAAAATATGAACACGTTCTTATGCCTATATTTTTTTCTTTCTATGCAGAGCAGAAGCTACATGCAAAATGACATACTGAAATAGGATGGGAACACACAGTTTTTTTTCATAAGGAAATGCTACAAATAATAATTCAAACTTCAGTGTAGGCAGTGACTAGAACAGTTGTGCCATTTCAAATTTGTGAGTCTCAATTTCATTTTCCTGGTTTATAAAAAAGTATAGTCTCTTCTAAACTAAACTGTACAATATCCATTACAACTATTTGCAATAGCTACAAACTTTCATGTTAAGATAAATGTTGAAAACTTAACAAGCAGAGAGCACAGTGAAGAACAGGTCATCAAGATTTGATAGTATATAATGAATTTGCACCCTCACACTGAGACAATGGGGATGTTCTATCGGGAACTCACCAAAGCCAGCTGTCCTCGGTCTGAAAAAGCATGGGATAAAACTGGACTCACTGAACATAGCAGACAATTAGGACTACTGAGAACTCAAGAATAATGGCAATGGGTCTTTGATCCTACTGCACGTACTGGCTTTGTGGGAGCCTAGGCAGTTTGGATGCTCACCTTACTAGACCTGGATAGAGGTGGGTGGTCCTTGGACTTCCCACAAGGCAGGGAACCCTGATTGCTCTTTGGGCTGACAAAGGAGGGGGACTTGATTGGGGGAGGGGGCGGGAAATGGGAGGCGGTGGCGGGGAAGAGAAAGAAATCTTAAATAAATAAATAAATAAATAAAGTATTTCCATTCACTAATGCATCCTTCCATTTTAAATATATCCAGTGATCTGCCATTTTCTCCTAGGGATACTTGAGTCTAATAAATTTGTCGCAAAGTAATGAGGACTTTGTTGGGTCATTTCCTTCATATATTGGCACCTTTAGAAAACTGTATGTATAATGGCATACTTTCTTAATTAAGTGTTGATATATTAAACATGTCAAAATAAAAGTGTTTGGTCAGTTAGATGGCATAGTGAGTAAATGGATTTTTGTACATTGTGAAAAGAAAGAAATGACTGGCCTATGTTCTCAGAATCCCCATATACATTATAGCATATTTATTTACCCCAAATATATACACTCAGATAAATATAATATAAAGGAAAAAGTTGAGCCTGGAGAATTGGCTCAGCAATGAAGGACACTGGCTACTTTTCCAGAGGACCATGTTTCAATTCCCAGCACCCACATGGCAGCTCACAACTGTCTGTAACTCCTGTTCCATGGGATCCGACACCCTCCCATCGACCTACATGCAGGCAAAGCATCAATGTGCATAAAAAACAAATAAATAAATTATAAAAAGAATAACTTTAAGAAACATCAAGATCTAAGGTTTAAGGACATAGAACAGTGGTAGAACATGCCATCTTGAAAAAATAGCCTGGGTTTAATCCTTAGAGATAAATTAAAAAATAAGTAAAAGAGAGACTTTTCAAAAGGCAGGAACAAAGATTTGTTGCTTTCTCTTCATATAAATTTTGTGTTCCTACAGAATAGTGTTTGTTTTTCTCAAAAACATCAATATATTGTCTTTATGTTTCAAGAATGAAAAAAAATAAGATGGAAGAGTTTCTCTTACTCTCGCTCTATTCTTAGTGTTAATGACCAATCCATATTTAAAAATGCCTCTGCCTGTATTCTCCTCCATTGTGGATGAGATAACAAATGGCTGTGCTATTTTAACTTCAATGGGAAAGGTCTTTTGTACCCTGGAGACAGGTTTGACAATGAAATTTTACTCTTACTTATTTCTCTGAACTAAGCATCCTACTTATTCAAGGCAGGAGGGGCTGCCCACTCATCTTTCTTTAAGTATAATTATCATCCTGACCTTTTCTAAAGGCTCCAGATTTTCAGATCTTAGAAATTTGTATACGATGGTGATACTGAAAGGAATGAAAAAAATGAACCCAGAGTGAGATGACTTCTAGAATTTGCATGTCTGTTCTGTAGTGGTTTAAAACTTCTGGAAACTATTTTTCATTATTTTTTTCTCATTAGCAAATTAATATAGTTGGGCAACTTTTCCCTTACTACCAGTCTAACTAATTGCTTGTATTTTTATCATTTAAACCTGATTTAGATAAATTTGCATATATATTTCATGAAAATCAATCATTCTCAGGCCCCCATTCTGCCACCCCTTTTAAATTTCCAAATTTCAAAAAATCTTTTTCTCGCTTTCATGTCTGTCATTTTGTTTCATGACTCACTGTGATTAATGGCACTATTTGTACACATATAAAGTAGAAGTAATCTGTTGAGGCTTGGTGGTCTAGAGGTAGGTAGAAACTAAAGAGAATCATTTGTCCTCTTCGAGGAGTGAGAAGTAGCCAGTACTTCAGATGTAAGGTTTTTTGTCCTGTGAAACCCTTGCCATTCACTGACTAAGTTTTGATAGTTTTTTAGAGTCCCAGCATAGGTAATTACTGCTCTCAGGAGTTACCAGGATTTCAATAGGTTTTTTTGTAGAGTTTAGAATATGGAATTTTGTATTACTTTAACCCATCTTTCTGCTCCAACATACTTTCTGTCACTTCCTCTAAAATATTTCCCCAGCCTCAGAGAGGGAGATATGAGTGCCTTCTTTCGAATGGGTTTTAAAATACTTACTGCTGTCCTAGGAAATGACAAGTAGTGGAAGGAAGGCTGCACAGATTGGATATGAATGTCTAAAACTTTCACATCTACAGCATTGGTCCAGTGTTCATATCCAGGAAATCATCTTGTTATGGGGGTCTTCTTCTGCATCTGAAACTTTGCTGTGAGACAACATCTGGACTAGGGCTTAAAATTTTCAAGTTATAGGTGGCAAGCTTTGCAAACATCTAAGGGACCACTGACATATTATTTTGTCTCTCTTGAGGCCTATGATCGAAACAAGCTCTCCAGAGGGCTGTTATCATGTTGGGTGAGAGTCTTTATGATGATGTTGGGGAATAGCAGTTCAGGGAATAGAACCTACAATTATCAGTTCAGTTAGACTACAGCCAAGTAAGGCAGAAAAAATAACAACAACAAGCTTAACTGAAGTCTCTGCACACATCATTGAATACTTGTCTGTGTCCATTATTTTTATATTTTCCATTATTTAAAACAATATTCAAATTCAAATATATTGGTCTTATTTTTCACCTTCCATAATATTGTCACAAAAACCGTGGTATTACCTCAACATAAAGTTTTCTTTCAGTTTATTTTATTGTAAAGAAAATATCCATTTTTTTCTGATCTCAAGTCCCTTAGGGAACTTTCATTGGTCATAGGAATGAAGATTCTTAACACATTGGAATCTGCCTGGATAGTTCATTTTCAAAGAAAAATTGAATTTGTGTCTTTAATGTAAAAACAAGTTTCTTTGTTTCCTTTTTTTCTTCTCATTTTTTCAGGACAGGGTTTTAGAGAGCTATAGAGTAGCTTTTGAACCTGTCCTAAAACTTACTCTGTAGACCAGACTGAAGTTGAACTCAAAGAGATCCCCTTGTCTCTGCTTCCTGAGTTCTGGCATTAAAGATATTTACCACCACCCCCTGGCCAAGAAATGAGTTTCAAGGAGAGAAAATATGATACACAGTTATATCTATGAGAAGCAGAATGGAAGGTACTCTAATAATTCTGGGATAAGAATCATGCCATGACAAGTAAGAATTTCTCAAAAAAGAGTCGTATTACTGTATATTTTTATATATGTGTACATGTGTGTATGTACTCTTCCCTGCTTTATTTCTAAAGGGTACTTTTATACTAATACACACACACACACACACACACACCACATTATTTTTTTCAATGCCACCCTAAAATGTAATGTTTTACAATGGTAAATGTTAAAAGAATTCTGTTCAAGAAAAATTTGGCATGTGTGCTTATTAGGAGTATCATTAAGAAGATTGAGGTCTTGGGGACATTAGATTACACATAATATTAACTCTAGTTAAGCATGTTATGGTTATTTTCTTTGATCACCTTTATTAAATAAAGTGTCTTTCTGAATGAATCATTTATATCGAAGTGAGCATAATTTGCTTACTGTCTTTCTCACAAGATGCCTTCGAAAAACACAGTCAGTATCAGACAGCCATTGGTTCTTATCAGTGGCGTATAAAGTCCCTTGCCTTTTTTCAGCAACAAATACAGGTTAGATTATGGAAGTAGAATTTTCTACCTCTCTTAAGGTCTTTCCCCATTTCTGTAATTCCTTTATACCCCACCTGAGTACACTCTTTTATCAATATAGATGTATTAATTACTTTCTGGTTGCTGTGGTAAAACTCCATGACGAAACCCAACTTATAGAAGACAAGTTTGTTTGGATTTATGGTTTGAAAGGCTTAGGATCCAATGTGGTGGGGAAAACATGGCTTCAGGTAGAAGCATTTGGAAGCTAACTGATCACATTTCTTTCCCAATAGGAAGAAGAAAAAGTAAATTGGAAGAAGGATGAGGCTGTAAACTTTAAAAACTAACCCAAGTCTTCTAGCATTTCTCTGTGGCCTACTATTTTTTATGACCTCCTCAATTGTGACTAAAATCTGGAAACTAGGTGTTCAACTACATGAACCTCTGGAATAAATTTCTCATTTAAATACTAACCAAACTCTGATTAGAATCCTGATTTGTGTGATCAAGTGGTCTAATTTCACCTCCTACTTTGACACCTGTTGGAATATGACCTGCCTCAAATTATTTATTTCAAAAAATTCAGTAAAACATGTAAAAACAGCAATGATATGTTTTATTAATTGGTGAGACATAATGGTAAAATGAAAAGTCTCATGTTCAGAGCTGAGGGTAACATGATGAATATGTCACAAGTTCAGCAAACTTAAGTATTACATTGAGGTCTTTAATCCATTTGGACTTGAGTTTTGTACATGGTGATAGACATGGATCTATTTTCATTCTTCTTCAGGTTGACATCAGTTATGCATGCACCATTTGTTGAAGATGCTTTCTTTCTTCCATTGTATACTTTTTAGCTCCTTTATCGAAAATCAAGTGGTCATAGGATTGAGGGTTAAAATCCGGGTCTTCTATTCGATTCCATTGGTCGACTTCTCTGTTTTTATGCCAATACCAAGCTGTTTTCAATACTGTAGCTCTGTAATAGAGTTTGAAGTCCGGGATGATAATGCACACTTTCACAGGTAATTTGGAATGAGTTATTTCTTTGAAAAAATAAAAGAATTGTTTTTTTTTCTGCCCAAAGTCCTATAATGGAACTTTCCCTGACTTTAGGGAAACAGCTCCTAAATACACTGGAATTTGCCTGAATAGTTCTTTCTTAGAGATCTGAACCTAAAAAAAACTTAACTACTGTCTTTGATGGAAAAATTAGTTCCAAGGAGAGAAAATATGATGCAGTTAGAGTTATCGAAAGGAGAATGGAAGGTATTCTGTGACCCCTGGGTTAAGACTCCTGATTGGACAATTGAAAGTGCTTAAAGAAGAGCCACATTAAAGTGTACTTTTGTTTGTGTGTGTGTGTGTGTGTATGTGTTATGCTAAGAGTTATCTTTAAGCATTAATATTGTCATAAAACACACACACACAAACACATATACTCACTTTTTCCCAATGCTAGCCTAAATTGTGATTTGACACAAGGGCAAACTTTAAATAATTCTTTCCCAGAAAACAAAGTTGAAAGGTGGATTTATCAGGAGTATCATTCAGAAGAGTGAAATTTTACAGACATCGAATACATATCGTATTAACTCTAGGTAAGGATGTTATAGTTACTGTCTTTAACAGTCTTGATAGAAGTGTCTTTATGAATGTATCATTCAGATCTAAGTAAGCACAATTTACTTACCATTTCTCCAACAAAAGCCTTTGAAAAACACATTCTGTATCTGAGAGTCATTGGTCCTTATTAGTGGCATATAATGTCTCTGCTTTTGTTAATCAAAAAAAAATCAGATTAAGTCATGGGATTATAGCCTCCTACCTCATTTAAACTCTTCTCCCTATTTCTATAATCCCCTATCTTTTTTGCTTTTTCTGGGCATACTTTCTTTTATTAATGAAGTTATATTAGTTATTTTCTGATGCTGGGAAAAAATATCATGACCAAAAAACAATTTATAGAAGAACAAGTTTATTCAGATTTAAGGTTCCAAAGTATTAGACTCCATAATGGTTGGATAAAAAACAGCAACAGGTTATTACCATCTGTGAACCAAACTTTAGAGCCTCTGGGATATATTTTTTATTTAACTCAAAATCAAAGTAAACTAGAGTGAATATCTTGATTTGTGTGTTTAATGTATTTCCTCAAGTTATTTATATCTACAATTTCAGTAAAATATGTAAAAATAAAAATGATCTGATTTATTCTTCAATAATACATGCTAAATGAGAAGAGTCATACTCAGTGGTGAGAGTAACATGAGGAACATGTCACAAGTTCAACAAACTAAAGTGTTTTTCATACTTGAAACTGATATTACCTATGGAAAAAAGGACATTTAAATATTATATTGACTGCCAATGATGCTGAAAACCTTAAAATTTGTACAATTATACAAAATGGATTGAAAAAGAGGCAGGTATATCAGCTCTCAGCATTCTAGACTGTTGTACTTGCTGCTGGAGTTGGTGGGAAGGTCCTGGGTCGACTCTGTGACAGCACTGCATTGCACTGCTTCCCTTCTCGCAGGTCTCTCTATACTGATGAGTTCAGGAAAGATTAGATAATCATTCTCAATACCAAATATACTTTCCTGCAGATAAGAAATTCATTTCTTGGGAATAATTGCCCACCCCACAGGACAAGATTAGTTTTTTTCACCTAAAATATATTTTTTCACTCATAATTGTTTAGAATTATTTCTTTTTTTTTATTAAGAAAAGAAGAAAAAAAACATAAACAAAAAACAAGTTTCCACCTCCTCCCAGCCTCCCATTTCCCTCCCCCTCCTCCCACCGTTCTCCCCCTCCTCCCACCCTTCTCCCCCTCCCCCCATTCCTCTCCCCCTCCCTCTCCAGTCCACAGAGCAGTCCGGGTTCCCTGCCCTGTGGTAAGTCCTAGGTCCTCCCCCCTCCGTCCATATCTAGGAAGGTGAACATCCAAACTGGCTAGGCTTCCACAAAGCCAGCACATTAAGTAGGATCAAAACCCCGTGCCATTGTCCTTGGCGTCTCATCAGCCCTCATTGTTCGCCATGTTCAGAGAGTCCGGTTTTATCCCATGCTTTTTCGGTCACAGTCCAGCTGGCCTTGGTGAGCTCCCAGTAGATCAGAGGTGGGTGCACGCCTCGTGGTCCCGACTTCTTTGCTCATGTTCTCCATCCTTCTGCTCCTCATTGGGACCTTGGGAGTTCAGTCCAGTGCTCATGTGTGGGTCTCTGTCTCTATCTCTATCCATCACCAGATGAAGGTTCTATGATGATATGAAAGATATTCGTCAGTATTGCTCTAGGATAGGGTCATTTCAGGTTCCCAATCCTCAGCTGCCCAAGGAACTAACTGGGAACCTCATCTTGGGCACTTGGGAGCCCCTCTAGGGTCAAATCTCTTGCCCACCCTACTAAAAGTATACAATGGAAGAAAGAAAGCATCTTCAACAAATGGTGCTGGCATAACTGGATGTCATCCTGTAGAAGAATGAAAATAGACCCTTATCTATCACCGTGCACAAAACTCAAGTCCAAATGGATTAAAGACCTCAATATCAGCCCGAACACACTGAACCTGATAGAAGAGAAAGTGGGAAGTACCCTACAGGAGATGGGCACAGGAGATCGCTTCCTATGTATAACCCCAGAAGCACAGACATTAAGGGCAACATTGAATAAATGGGACATACTTAAACTGAGAAGCTTCTGTAAAGCAAAGGACATAGTCACTAAGACACAAAGGCAACCTACTGACTGGGAGAAGATCTTCACCAACCCCACAACAGACAAAGGTCTGATCTCCAAAATATATAGAGAACTCAAGAAACTAGACTTTAAAATGCTAATTAACCCAATTAAAAAATGGGGCACTGAACTGAACAGAGAATTCTCAGCAGAGGAAGTTCAAATGGCCAAAAGACACTTAAAGTCGTGCTCAACTTCCTTAGCAATCAGGGAAATGCAAATCAAAACAACTTTGAGATATCATCTTACACCTGTCAGAATGGCTAAAATAAAAAACACCAAGGATAACCTTTGCTGGAGAGGCTGTGGAGGAAAGGGTACCCTCATCCATTGCTGGTGGGAATACAATCTTGTGCAACCACTGTGGAAGTCAGTGTTTCGGTTTCTCAGGAAATTCGGGATCAACTTACCCCTGGACCCAGCAATACCACTCCTGGGAATATACCCAAGAGATGCTATTTCATATGACAAAAGCATTTGTTCAACTATGTTCATAGCAGTATTATTTGTAATAGCCAGAACCTGGAAACAACCTAGGCGCCCTTCAATGGAAGAATGGATGAAGAAAGTATGGAATATATACACGCTAGAGTACTACGCTGCGGTAAAAAACAATGACTTCTCGAATTTTGCAGGCAAATGGATGGAAATAGAAAACACTATCCTGAGTGAGGCATCCCAGACCCAAAAAGATGAACATGGGATGTACTCGCTCATAATTGGTTTCTCGTCATAAATAAGGGCCACGGAGTCTACAATAGGTGAACCTAAAGAAGCTAAGTAAGAAGGTGAACCCAAGGAAAAACATATAGTTATCCTCTTGGCTAAGGGAAGTAGACCAAATTGCCGGGGAGAAAATTAGTATCTTGGGGGTGGGGTGGGATGGGGGTAAGGTGAGATGGGGAGAGAAAAGGTAGAAGGGAAGGAGGGGGGACTTGGGGAATCAGGAGAATTGGGATAAAGGAAAGGTGGATAGGGGAGCACGGAACCACAATTCTTAGTTTAGAATTATTTCTTAACATTTTCAGGCATGTCTGCCTTTTTGACATTGTGATATAATGTTTATATCTACAGAGTTTAATGTGAAGAGTACACATTTGAACTAAAACCCATTCACAAAATAATTTCATATATTTTTTAGTCAGAATATGATTTCCTGTATGGACACATTTAGATCAATCCCAAGGCATAAGAAGTTCTAAGGATGATCGTGCCTCAAAGCTTGTTAGCACTTTGCCTTTCTAACAAAACTTTTCTCCTTGGTAATGAAAGTGGACAATCATCTTGCCAAGTTCAAAGAACAGGAAAGGCTATTTTGGCAAAAAATTTTTTAAATCCTATTACATATTTTAGTGCAAATGTTCTTCAAAACTCACTGAAGGCATTTCTACTGCATTAAAGAATATACTATGAGACTCAGGAAAAGCACTGTCAGAGGATCACTGCTCATGAAATCATGCAAACACATAAATGCATATAAATACAAATAAGTGAATAAATTATTATATTTGAAATAACATTTTATTTATAGTAAAGGAAATACAAACTTTTCTTGAGCCTTATCATAAAAGTATATCAAATGGGCAGCAATGAAAACACATAGGCAAGTAATATACAGACAGAGCAGATTATATTCATGATTATGTGAAATATATATACATATATGTACAAAATAAGAAGTAAAAAAGCAATTAATTTGAAAGAGGATAAGGAGGGATATATGAGAATATTTGAAGGGGAAACAGTATAACAGTGATCTCAAAATAAAAGAAACAATTTATTAATAAAATAAGTTTTAAATATAAAATAAGGGGATATTTAGAAAAGAAAAGTATGAAACAAAATTTATATTCAGAAAAAAAATGTAGTTTTAAATAATATAATATAAACTTTCTTGGATGATAGAAAACATATAGAACTTTCTTGTAGCCTATAATTTTATTAATTTGCTAAGGATAGTGAAGACTTTGCTTTTCCAGGAGGTTTCTTGGCTACACTCTTAGTCTCTTGTTCTTCACAACATAGGTCAGAGGGTTCACACGAGCCTGATCTTGGTGCAGAATGTGGGTACTATTCTCAATGAAATGACTAGAGTTAGCTTGTAAATACATCAACATATTGTTGTATAGAACATTACAACAGCAGTGAGGTGAGATGCACATGTGGAGGAGGTCTTCCAGTTCTCAGCTAGTGGAAAGGTTTTTCAGCCCTCATATATCCAATACAATGAAAGAGTATCATTCATTGCTGCCAACATGAACATTACCCATCTTATTTGTATCAGCAATAATTAGTCAGTAGTGATGTAATGCCACAAAGAAACAACATTGGAATGGCATAAAGAGAAATGGAAAGTGAAGATGGCATTAATGGAATATTGCAAATACACTGATAAAGGAGCCATCACCAAACAGGAGACGTATGATACCTCTCATGTAGATGGACTATTTTAGAGATTTATTCATTGATGCATGATGGTCTTCGGCTTTTGAGGCAAGCATGCAGGTTCCAATAGTTGCAAAAACTGGAAAGAAAAGCATCTTGAAATCACATGGAGAGTGACAGCTGAAGCATAGATACAATTTATTGGGAGAGATTACTGAGAAAAAATAGGTGACACTGTGAGGTCCTTAGTCCAATAGATTCAGTACAACCATCACAATATTCTCAATCAGAATGATCAAATAAACTGAGAAAAAATATAAATAATGGCTCTTACAATTCTGGGGTACTCTTAAGTTCACATGAATAAATTCATTCTCCCCTAAAGTATTCTCCAGATCTAACTGACTATATTACAGTGTGAGTATGTTTTTCAGTTCTTCCTGGCATCATACAAATATGGAGACATGGGAAATATGCTATTTGTTTCATAACCAGAAAACTAGTTCAATGTTCAAATCTAGGAAAACACCTATTATACTTCTCCGTCTGTAAAGCTTTGATACAGAACAGAACTTGGGCTTATGCCTTGGCAAACATCAAGGCAGAGATGGAAGCTTTGCCTGTGTCCCAAGGAAAGTGATGCCATGTAGCTGGTGATCTGTAAAGGTTTGTGATTCCCACATTGGTCTTTCAATATGTCCTTGGTCAGCACACAGAGGAAAGGGTCTGAATTTGTTTCCAGGGTGCTTACAATGGCTAAGGAGAATAGAGTTATCAGAATAAAAAAAATCCCAATTATCAGATAAGTGGGAGTAACAAATATTTTAAGATAAATATATTAGTGTATAGTTGAAATTCTGATTCAAAGATGGAATATGACTATATTGTTTGCACATATGCTGATTAATGACGAGAGCCTTTAAATGAATCTCACTGAAAATCTTACAGTAGATAAATATTGATGATATAGTAATAAAAATACTATTTATAAATGGCTAAAGATCTGTGTAAACTTTTCTCCAAAGCAGACATATAATCATGCACATACAGCACTTCCAACAATGCCAAGATCATTAAACACTAGGTACACAGAGGCTAAAACCATAATCACATGTCATCTTGCCGATCTAGTGTAACCAATATACAAATAATGATAATATCGAATGTTAGGTAATACCATGATAGAAAAGTGAGTATCCAAACATCTTGATGGGTTCATAAAACACATAATCTGAGAAATATTTAGGGAAATCAAAACCAATTAAATAGACATATAACATATAACACATTTATATTGATATAAAGAAACAGCATGGACTGTGTGGTTCATAATGAACATTGTTTGTGGCAGTTTTAAGGCTTAATGCTTGCCCACCCCATGCAGCTCAGGTAAGATGGAAGAATAATGCAGCATGAGAGGGAAAAACAGACTTAGGGTTTGCTCTATGCTCTTCTCTGTCCACTGTTCTAATCTAAAGATCTGAGTACCCTGAGTCTTTTTTTAAAATTTATTTATTTATTAAAGATTTCTGTCTCTTCCCAGCCGCCGCCTCCCATCCTTCCCCTCCCCCAATTAAGTCCCCCTCCCTCGTCAGCCCAAAGAGCAATCAGGGTTCTCTGCCCTGTGGTAAGTCCAAGGACCACCGACCTCCATCCAGGTCTAGTAAGGTGAGCATCCAAACTGCCTAGGCTCCCACAAAGCCAGTACGTGCAGTAGGATCAAAAACCCATTGCCATTGTTCTTGAGTTCTCAGTAGTCCTCATTGTCCGCTATGTTCAGTGAGTCCAGTTTTATCCCAGGCTTTTTCAGACCCAGTCCATCTGGCCTTGGTGAGTTCCCGATAGAACATCCCCGTTGTCTCAGTGTGTGGGTGGACCCCTCACGGTGCTGAGTTCCTTGCTCGTGCTCTCTCTCCTTCTGCTCCTGATTTGGACATTGAGATTTCTGTCCGGTGCTCCCATGTGGGTCTCTGTCTCTGTCTCCTTTAATCGCCTGATGAAGGACCCAGCAATACCACTCTTGGAAATATACCCAAGAGAGGCCTTATCATACAACAAAAGTATATGCTCTACTATATTCATAGCAGCATTGTTTGTAATAGCCAGAACCCGGAAACAATCTAGATGCCTTCAATGGAAGAATGGATGAAGAAAGTATGGAATATATACATATTAGAGTACTACTCAGCAGTAAAAAACAAGGACTTCTTCAATTTTGCATGCAAATGGATGGAAATAGAAAACACTATCCTGAGTGAGGTAAGCCAGAACCAAAAAGAGGAACATGGGATGTACTCACTCATATTTGTTTTCTAGCCATAAATAAAGGACATTGAGCCTATAATTCGTGATCCTAGAGAAGCTAAATAAGGAGAACCCAAAGAAAAACATATAGGCATCCTCCTGAATATTACCCTGAGTCTTTGATTGGAACAACATCCTTGAGATCTCTGCAGTATCTTTAGGGTCATCATCCGCTGTTCTGATTAATAGCAAATGGCAGGGTCTGTTCTTGCTACTCTCTTCCAAGGTGTGCTGGATCACAGTCTCGGATTTTAATTCTTTTACAGTCAGTTAGGTAATCTTCCAGATCATTATCTTCTGTTATTATAATTCAAAACTTCACATAATTTCTCTATTTTTAATTTTTATTCTAAGTACTTAAGTAAAAATCACATAACAACTTTAGTGATTTTCTGTTGAGAGCTATTTTATACCCAAAATTTAGTTTATTGAATGACTTTTAACTTCATTAAATCCCACTTGTTTGCAAAATGACATACTTTCAATATCACAAAGAAGTGAAACTGACTTAATCAAGAATGAAAACAAATATACAGTGAACTAGAATATTCTTTTCACAAATTCCTAAAATATCTCCAATTCAAAAATATATAAATATCTAGAATTTTAAAACCAGTATCCACATATAAGAGAATATGTAACAACTTATATTCTGTGCCCTTCGTTCAATAATACCCATCAGCATTTTGCCACAAATTGTATAATTATTTTAAAATAATAAACTTAACATTCCTTAGAATATCCATACATAAACAATGTATTTTGATCATACCCAATTGCACAAAACCTCCCAAATGTTTTTACTACACTACTTCATGTTTTTCCTCCACTTATCTGTTAATAATTCCTGAATGCAGTTAGTGCTACCCATCCAACTGTGTCTGGAACTATCCGCTGGCAGACTGCCAATAGAAAACATCTATTATTTGCCAGTAACTGATCAAGTGGATATGGAGCCGCAGAAGCTCTACTTCAAAGTAGAATCTTTTTTTTTATTTTTTAAATTTATTTATTTATTAAGGATTTCTGCCTCGTCCCCACAACCGCTTCCCATTTCCCTCCCCCTCCCCCGATCAAGTCCCCCCCCCCATCTGCTCGAAGAGCAATCAGGGTTCCCTGACCTGTGGGAAGCCCAAGGACTGCCCACCTCTATCCAGGTCTCGTAAGGTGAGCATTCAAACTGCCTAGGCTCCCACAAAGCCAGTACGTGCAGTAGGATCAAAAACCCACTGCAATTGTTCTTAAATTCTCAGTATTCCTCATTAAGAATGGATGAAGAAAGTATGGAATATATACATATTAGAGTATTACTCAGCAGTAAAAAACAAGGACTTCTTGAATTTTGCATACAAATGGATGGAAATAGAAAACACTATCCTGAGTGAGGTAAGCCAGACCCAAAAAGAGGAACATGGGATGTACTCACTCATATTTGGTTTCTAGCCATAAATAAAGGACATTGACCCTATAATTCATGTTCCTAGAGAAGCTAAATAAGGTGAATCCAAAGACAAACACATAGGCATCCTCAGGAATATTAACCTTCATCAGGCGATGAAAGGAGACAGAGACAGAGACCCACACGGGAGCACCGGACAGAAATCTCAAGGTCCAAATCAGGAGCAGAAGGAGACGGAGCACGAGCAAGGAACTCAGGACCACGAGGGGTGCACCCACACACTAAGACAATGGGGATGTTCTATTGGGATCTCACCAAGGCCAGCTGGCCTAGGTCTGAAAAAGCATGGGATAAATTCAAAGTAGAATCTTGATTTGCTGTATTTTATTCAAACACAGATGGTGTGTGTCCATAAGTATGATAGCCAATTTATATTCTTAAGACGACATTTCCCACAAGTTCTCCTCCTCTGACTCTTGCTCCCTCTTCTACAACGTTCTCTGACATTTGGGATGGTGGGGATGTTTATTTAATTGTCCCATCTATGAATAAACACTCACAGTCACTTATAATCAGCACTCCAACCATTTATGAGTTTTTTCTATTAACCACTAACCTGACGCATAAAAGAGAAGTTGGATGCTGAGAGCATCCCAAATAAATAGATAAAAGCAGATATATTTAGAAGGAAATGAGACAATGTGATCATGTAACAAACATGAATAGTAGTTCTTGCCTAGGAGTCTATGTGTCCCTAGACATAGGACTAGGTTTATAGTACTAGACATGAAAGATGTAATCTTGTTAATAAACTCTAAGTAGTGCTTTCTCTTACTCATCTACTCACTTATATACGTTTAATTTTCTGCTCACACATTTTATGAAGAGATTATTTAGTTACTTAATAATTTAATTTTTTCATTGAATATGTACATAGTAATTATGTGAGAAAAATATGGCTGATACCCAATGTGGGAGTTGATACAGGAGAAGAAACTCATTTTTGTCAGTGCACAAATTTCAGTTTATGTGATTGTATTTAATGTATGCACTTCTTGGCTATGATTTTGATTTGATTTATTGAACACCTGAAGAGATCTGGACTGCATTTGAAGCCCTAAGGCCTTTCCCCAGAATTCTGCTATTGAATCCAGGGTATTTACCTCAAAATACTGAGAATATATGGAGATCTCTAGATTTTTAATCATATTTTTAATGTTTTACTTTCTACTTTACAGATTGGTTAGAATTTTAAATAAAACTTGAAGAAGTTTATTTTATAGAAAATGTTTCTGTCCAATGCAGAAGTTAGACATGGTTAGGTATTGTGTAAAAATCTAGCCAGAAAAGTTCAGAATGTAATATTTCAGTGAATTTCTTTCTGAAGTTTGCTGAAATCCCGGGATTCGATAGTTTTAGAGAATATGTTCTTCTTTATTGTTGATACTCAATATTAGAACTATTTTAACTGAAGGCCCACAAAGGCAATATTATAATTTTTATGTTAAAGCAAAATTATAAGAAATAAAACTGTTTTTGATGAGATCCTTGGATTATGCGTTCTCTCAGGAAGTCTCACATGTTTGTTTGAAGTACTGTTGATAACTATAGCTATCCACTTTGAAAAATAAATTGGAATGAAAATATACTCATAGTTCAAAGGCTCATGATGTCAATTGTGATAAGTTGGGTTACATCCCTGGACCCATAGATCAAGGAGAGAACAAACTCTTCTAAAGACTGCCCTCTGATCTCTCTAGTGGAGTTGTGTCTTGCACACACACAAATATATCCAAATCCCACCCTCACATGAGCACACATGTATACCAAACATATATAATAAAGATATCAGATATTTTAAACTTTAATAATTAAAAATATAGATGTCATGTGAGATTAGATTCAAATAATTCCATACCAAGCATACTGAACATTGTGATCCTGGCAGTATATAGCATTGTAGTCTCAACTTTAAAATTGAATTGCTTCTTCTTTCTGCAATACACCAGCAATTCATGCTAAACTATTCATGCCTGAAAAAATAAGATGGAGATATCATATGTGAGTATAAAAATTAATTTAGTAGAAATAATTTAAGAAAAAAAATACAAAACAATAAATAATAGAAGTTTACATAGTTTAAAACTAATTTGTAATTAATCGACCTAGCCAAATTATGACTTTGATTTTCTCACAGCATTCTTAAATGCACTCTTGACCTCTTTGTTCCTAAGACTATAGACTAGAGGATTCAGCATGGGGATGACCATGGTGTAGAACACAGATGCAATTTTGTCAGTGTCCATGGAATGACTGGAGTTGGGTTGTAAGTACATGAAGATTATTGTTCCAAAAAAGATAGACACAGTGGTGAGGTGTGATGCACAGGTGGAGAAAGCCTTCTTCCGCCCTTCGGCTGAATGCATCCTCAGGATAGTGATGAAAATAAGCAGATAAGAGTACAAGATAATGAACAGAGTGACAATAACATCAAATAAAGCCAATATAAAAACTGTAATCTCATTTACATGGATATCAGAACAAGAAAGGGCCAGCAGTGGAGGTATGTCACAGAAAAAGTGATTGATGACATTGGAATGACAGAAGGAGAGATGGAAGGTGAAGGCAACATGGATGGAGGATTGTATGAGTCCACAAATATAGGAGACAGTTACCATCAGAATACATATAGGACTTGTCATAGTGGTAGAGTAATGCAGGGGTTTGCACACTGCAACATGACGGTCTAAGGCCATTGAGGCCAGGATGAAACTTTCAATAGTAGCAAAGGCTGCAAAGAAGAACATCTGGGCAGCACATGCATTGTAGGATATGATCTTATCTCCTGTGAGAAATCCTTCCATTACCTTGGGAGTGACTGCAGAAGCATAAACACAGTCCACGAAGGAGAGGTTACTGAGGAAAAAATACATGGGAATGTGGAGTCGGGAGTCCAGAAGAATCAACACAATCATCCATAGGTTCCCAAATAGTGTGATCAAATAAATGAGAGTGAAAATGACAAATAAAGGGAACTGCAGCTTTGGGACATCTGTTAATCCCACAAGAATAAATCCAGTTGCCTCTGAAATGTTCTCCATCAAAGCCATTTGTGTCTTGCCATGACATGTACCTACTTCAAGAAAAATAAAAATTATAGTACTCAACACGGATATCTGAAGTTTAAGTAATTTCTTGTGCCAAGGTCTATGTTTCTGTCCATTGTAGAGTTGTATGCAAGACGACCTGAATGCTGGGAAAAGACAGGCAGTGCATTCAGATATCATGCTGCAGATGGTAACTGAAATTTCTTTGGTCACAAAACCTGCCACAGGTAGTTCATATTATTTCTGTAAGATTTAGTTCCTTTTTCTGGTGTATATTCTATGTACTCTCAATCCCAATATTCATTATTGCTATAATAATGTTTGTTAGCATTCTTGTCTAGGATGTAGAATGGAAGCGAAATCAACAGAAACCACAACATGGAAGCATGTTGTCACTTTTCTATGATTAACAGGTAGTGCATTTTCAATCTCTAGCAAATATCTCACTACCTGGAAGGCATCCAAGACTAATGACTCTGTTCTAGGGAGCAGAACCTATTTCTCTAATTTATAAGCATGTTCTTAGATGTTTGTTTTTAAATACTGGAAATATATGCAATGTTCTATGGGTCATATTCTTGAAATATTGGTTAGTCACATATTGTAAAAAAGTCAAACAAGCAGTTTCTTTCAAATAGTAAAACTAACAACTTTACTATTTTATCATCCTGATCATCCTTTTTTCATATAAACTGGATGCTTTTTGTTTCCCGCCATCAATGTATCTTGGTTTTATTTGTGATTTGTGAGGAAATATGGAAAGTTGAAAAAAGTTATTGTCTTTGCCTATAGGTATGCTGTCCTCACCAAATCATATTACATTGTAAAACTCAGGTGACAAACAGTCTTACTACTGTTCTTAGAGTAAAAGGATGCTTTCACCTAAGGAAACCTCTGAAGTTGGAAAGATGATTGTATATATTCCTCCAAACTACTTAATACTTAATGTAAGAAGCAGTTCAGACTTGTCATTAAAGAGAGCCTAAGTAAAATAAATTTTCTTCTATATTTATGTTTTCTCTATGTTTTATAGAGTATAACCTCTGCCCTAACCATTTCTAATATATACCTCATGATTCAGAAAGAAGAAATTTTAGTTCTGTAGAGCTCAGTGGTAGAGTTGGAATAACAGTAAACCAAAAAGTAGACACCTAGAAAATTATATCTTTAGTGAGAATGTTGAACAATTCTAGCCAAAAGTACTCCCCACATACACTTGTTTTTTTTTAAATTTTCATTTGTATAATAAAGTTGTTTATAAATTATTCTTTTTTCTAACTGGCTATACAGTTTTTCAACTGGCTATCCAATTTCATATTGTCCCAGGAAATAGGGCTATCAAGTACTAGATATGAAAAACCCTCATATTCATATCATTGGCTTAATAAGTTTTTATCCCACCTGTAGAATTTCTCCTTTTTGATTTGTGGAGCTCTGCTGTTGAACAGAGACTGTACTTGTATTCTTGACAATATCAAGTCAGTGATGGCAACTTTGCACACATCTCAAGGGAGGCCACACTTGTCACTGAATATCTCTAGAGACTTGTGATTACGTATGGACCTTTCAGCCTGAACTTGATGGAGAGAGAGTAGGGTACATTGTCTGCATTTGAAAAAAAAGTGTTTTTTGTGGGGATAGATGAATTGAAACTTGAAGAAAGAGATCCTATATCTGAGTGACAGACAAGTTGGGCAACAGAAATTAATTTCTGTTTCTCATTAAAATCTCCAGGTATACATCTTAGTTTTCTATTACTAAGATTCCTGTATAAAGTTTTTGTTGTAAGCAATAACATACTGTGCACTTAAAAATAATCTAATAATTGAGCCTGTAATGTGACTCAATAGACAACAATTTTAAAATAGCATGAGATCTATTACTGAGATTTATTACTAGTACTAAAAATGAAGAACCAAATTGTTTTATGACAAATAAGTGCTATTTTTTCATTAAAGAATAAATCCCTTCTCTTCAAACATGTTTTAAAGATAGTTGGGATGTTGAAGAAAATCCTATATTATCTTGTGAGTTACATAAAGAATAGGAATAATATGAGGGCCTAAATATTAGAAGACATATTATGTGATTATAAACCTGAATAAATAGAATATAAGATACATATAAGGGCTCTTTATATCAAACCTATGGTCAACACTTTACTAAATGATAAGAAATAAAACTATATTTAATAAGATAAGGGATCAGACAAGGTTTTGTATACTCTCACCAATTGTGCAATCTAAATTTAATGATTTTCCTATATGTATATATAATTTTTAGTGTATGATGAGATCAGCTCTCATCATTGTGAATATTTGTACTCTGTGTGTTACAGATACTTGTGAATTTATTTTTCAGCCCAAATATAAGGGTGATTTAAAAACACATGGATGGGATTTTATATGCTTAGACTAGTTGATCAAGACTTTTGTGAAAACTTTGTGCTTGTATTTACTATTTATTATGAGAAAAACAATAAGCTTTCAATATCACTTATCTTAAATATACCAAACACAGAAATGAGATGATTCTGTATATAAGCCTTCACTGTTAAAAGTACACTAAGTTTTTTTGCTATGGAATATAGACAAAAATTAGCCTTGATACACATAATAATATCCTTAGGTAGACAGGCATGGACAGCAACATAAAGATGCAGACAAAATACAATGGTAGTCACGGAGTCGATGGGCAAAGATAAGGCATGGGCCAATTATCTGTTGTTGGATTTCTTTTACTAAATGTAAAACAAACATTTTTATATTTATTTCCATGTACTACAATAAACATTGTACTTATTAGTTCATATATCGTATCTCATTAAATGTCAGCCCAAATTCAGAAAGTAAGTACTTCTATTGCTTTGGTTTTGATTACTATATTAATATAGTTGGAAGAAATTCTGCATTGAGCAGTGAATGATATAATTTTGTTATTGTAGGGTTAAGACAGCCCCTTTAGGGGGCGGGATTTGCCTTGGGCGAATGCCTACAGATAAATGGGCACACGGGAGGCGGCTCCTCCCTTTTCCTTCCTACCTCCTGTGCCACGCGGGAACTTCGGTTCTGTAAGTTTATCATTAAAGTGTAAATATTCTTTAATATCTGCATTGCATTTATTTACGCCGATACATTTGGTGCCCTCCCCGTGGGGCTTTGCTGAGACCTGGCCCAAATCGGAGTCTCTTGGGGCCACTGCTCCCTGCAGTGGTCTCCTTGGGCGCGCAGAAGCAGCTGAGATTCTGAGTGACTCGATTTTCCCTGCTGCTTGCTAGAGAATCAAGCAGGACAGGAGAGCAAGCACTCCCCGGTGTTTTGAAATCGGCAGCGCCTCTGTAACAGCATGATCAGTCTCTGTTCCCCTCCCACCTCCACCAGAGCTCGGGTCACGTGACAGCGGCCCTGCGAGCCCTGCACTCCGGCATCCCTCTGATTTGTTCACTTTGGAGGCTTTTCTCTCTGTTCCCATTCTGGCCAAATTGCTACTTATCAGTCTGGTGTCTGTTTCAATTTTGTTTTTGAGTCATTTATTTCAGACTTAGGCCACGTGGACTCAAGTGGACTCTTTTGCCACCACTGGCAGGAACCGGTCATTACAGGTAAAAGAATTTTTTCTTTTATACATAAAATGTCTGAGAACGTGACAGTTTCAGATTGCAAGAGATTTTATGAGTGTACCATTTGGGAGATTTTACAAGAGGTGTCTATTACCCCACATCTATGGATATTTCTGGGATTCTTAATTTTCCTTAGCACTATTTGGTTTGATAATAGGAAAATGATCAAATCTCTTAAGGCAGAGGTTGAACGTTTAAAAACTATTGAGAATGATAACAATCTTCTCAAGAATCAGTTTGAAGTTCTCCAGAAAGAAAACAGATCTTTGTTTAACATGACTCGGTTAACTGAGCAAAATCTAGAAAAGGTACAGGCTGATGTTAAGGAGAAATTCATTACTATGGAAGAAGGAACAGCTGAATTAGATCGTAAGTTCCAGCAGTCCCTTTCTGTAGGAACTGAAACATTAACTGAGAGAATCAAAACTGCTGAATGTGACAATTGAATTTTGTCTAAAGCTTATGACAGATTGGCGGAAAGATTATCAATACAAGAAGGCACGGTTTATGCCATAAAAATTATGTCCAAAGATGACAAGTTATCTCTAATGGACAAATTTCATACTTTAGAATCCTCAATGAAGGCTTTGGAACATAATTCTGGACAGGAGATTCAGACATTACAAAAAGCAATGGTGAATAGAATTGAAAAGATTGAGGAATTTCTAAATTCTGATGAAGAAGAGCAAAGGGTAGAAAGGCAAATTTTAACTACATCTGTGGATAAATCCTTCAGGGACAATTTCCACAAAGCTCTACGTACAGCTCTACATGCCTTTCCAGTAATAACAACAGAAAAGATGATTGGTTCCAGAAACCCTAGGGTCATCAAGGAAGATACATGGGAGCCTGTCCGTATGAATGATCTCAAAGAAATTAACAGGCCGTCATGACTTTTGGGATGCATGCCTCTTTTGTTAAAGAGATGCTAAAATCTTGGGCCACAACAAGCAGAGCAACCCCCTTGGACTGGCTCCAGCTGAGCTCCGCGGTCCTTGAGAGTGGACCACAATTAAAATGGAAATGCTTATTCAGGCAAGAGGCTAGACTTTTAGAGCAGCAGGAAAAGGCAAAGGGAATTGACATTTCCCTAGATAAAATTCTAGGTGAAGGGCTCTTTTCCGACCCTCAGGAAAAAGCTAATTTGGATGAAAACATACTCTCCATGTGTACTACAGCAGCCTTAAGGGCCTGGGACAGAGTACAAGACCCAGGATAGAGAATGGAATCATTTGTCACAGTTAAACAGGGTCAGAGAGAACCCTTTAGTGACTTTTTACAAAGGTTAACTAAGGCTGTACAAATAGGGATATCTGACCCAGAAGCAAGACGTATAATAATTGATTCTTTGGTTTATGAAAATGCTAATGTGGAATGCAAAAAGATCTTGGGGCCTTTAAAGTTCAGATCAGCATCCTTGGAAGAATGGGTCTTGCATACACTAAATGTTGACACATTTGACTATGGCACTGAAGCATAGGCAGAAGAAGCAATTTCCAATGGTAAAAAGAGACACCAGAATACCAAATGATTTAATTGTGGCAAACTGGGTCATATGAAAAGGAATTGTAAACAATGGATTTTCAGAAATAATAATAATGCATCTTCTAGAAATAACAGAAATAGAAGGACTCAGCCTTCAGGTTTATGTAGAAGATGTGAAAAAGGCAGGCATTGGACGAATGAATGCAGGTCTACAAGAGATAGACAAGGCAATCTGATACAGACGGGAAACGTGAGGGGGGGGGCTCACAGGCCCCCATGCCAAACATGGTTCAGTCATTTCCAGTTTCTGCAGAGAACATGCCTTGTCAGGACAATTAGGAAGCCACATGCCTACTGTTACAAGCACTAGTAATCAGAAAGATGAGTTACGTGTGTTTTGGCAAACTTCTATAAATGATCAAAGACCTAAGCTGAGAGTGTGTGTAAATGGCGTTTTTCTTACTGGCCTGCTGGACACAGGTGCTGATGTAAGTATCATTACCCCAGAATCTTGGCATCCATATTGGCCTCTTCAGAATGTAAATGTTCAGCTCCTGGGAATTGGAACCCTATCTCGAGTAAGGCGGAGCACGAGATGGGTTGAATGTATAGGGCCTGAGGGACAAATAGGAAAATTAAGGCCATATGTAGCCAATATTGCAATGAATTTATGGGGTCGTGACCTATTACAACAATGGAATACCCAAATTAACATTCCTGCTACTTCTAGACACTATTCTGAAAATAATATTAAAAATTATTACAAATGGAGAAAACCAGCCATTAGGGCTGTGCAAGAACAAGCAATTGATGTCCCTTCAGAGATACCAACAGCCTTGCCTCTAAAATGGTTGACTGAGAAACCAATATGGACAAAGCAATGGCTTTTAGCTGAGGAAAAGTTACAGGCTTTAGAACAGCTGGTACAAGAACAATTAGATGCTGGACATATAGAAGAATCTACCAGCCCTTGGAATTCTCCTGTATTTGTGGTTAAGAAAAAATCAGGTAAATGGAGAATGGTGACAGATCTCAGGGCCATCAACAAGGTTATTCAACCTATGGGCCCTCTGCAATCTGGAATTCCTTTGCCCTCTTTATTACCAAAAGGATGGCCTCTCATAGTTATTGATTTAAAAGATTGTTTTTTCACTATACCTTTGCAAAACGAAGATAGAGAAAAATTTGCCTTCACAGTGACAATTTATAACAATTCTCAACCTTCGAGGAGGTACCATTGGGCCGTCCTCTTCCAGGGTATGTTAAATAGCCCCTCCCTGTGCCAATATTTTGTGAACCAACCATTGCAAATAATATGCAAGAAATTTCCCAAATCTATAGTATACCATTACATGGACGACATATTGTTATCTGATTCAAACATAGATACCTTGAACAGACTGTTTGAAGAAATACAGATACTGTTACCTCAATGGGAATTGCAAATTGCTCCTGAAAAGATTCAGAAGGGAGATTCTGTTAATTATTTAGGTTATAGAATAGGTTTGCAAAAAATTAAGACACCAAAGGCACAAATTCGGAGGGATCGCCTACGGACTCTTAATGACTTTCAAAGACTGTTAGGAGACATTTCCAGTCTACGACCAGCTATCGGAATAACACCTGATCTAATAATTCATTTGAACAAAACCTTGGATGGTGATAAAGATTTAAACAGTCCCAGAGAATTAACAGCTGAAGCAGAAAAGGAACTGACAATGATTGAGGAGAAATTACAACAGGCACATGTGGACAGAGTGAATCCAGAACTCGATTGTATTCTCGTCATATTACCGTCAAAAATTTCTCCTACAGGAATTTTAATGCAGAGAGATGATATTATCTTGGAATGGATCTTTCTACCACATAAACCAAGTAAGAAACTGAAAACTTATGTGGAAAAAGTCTCTGAGTTAATTATAAAAGGCAAGCTGAGACTTCGTCAACTAGCAGGCATAGACCCAGCAGAAATTATAGTGCCTTTCACTGCTGATGAACTAAAGAAATTATGGGAAGATAATGAACCATGGCAAAGAGCTTGTGCTAATTTTTTGGGAGATATTAATAACAACTATCCAAAAAGCAAGCGGCTTAACTTCATAAATAGAACTTCTTGGATCCTTCCTCGAATCGTCTATGATGCTCCAATAACTGGAGCCCATACATTCTATACTGATGCCAGTAAATCAGGGAAGGCAGGTTACAAATCAGAAGACTTGGGTAAGGTGGAACAAAGTCCTTATGATTCTGTCCAGAAGGCAGAATTATATGCCATTCTTATGGTACTAAGAGATTTTAAAGAACCTATTAATATAGTTACTGATTCACAATACGCAAAAAGAGTTATTTTACATATTGAAACTGCTGACTTTATACCTGATGATACAGAACTAAATTCATTGTTTATCCAGGTTCAAGATTTGATCAGGAACAGGCTTTGCCTTATGTACATAACACACATCCGATCCCATACGGGTCTGCCAGGCCCTCTAGCACAAGGTAATGCAGAAATTGATCAATTATTGATTGGTAGTGTGCTACAAGCCTCTGAATTTCATAGAAAACATCATGTTAATAGCAAAGGTTTGAAGAAAGAGTTTTCTATTACATGGCAACAAGCTAAGGAGATTGTAAAGAAATGCCCTACCTGTTCTTTCTATAACCAAACGCCACTGCCAGCAGGGGCTAATCCAAAGGGCACCCAAAAGAATGAAATCTGGCAGATGGATGTGTTCCACTTTGCAGAATTTGGCAAACTGAAGTTTGTTCATCACACCATTGCCACTTATTCAGGCTTTCAGTGGGCAACTGCTTTAAGTACAGAAAAAGCTGATTCAGTAATCACTCATTTATTAGAAGTCATGGCTATCATGGGTATACCTACACAAATAAAGACAGATAATGGTCCTGCTTATGTCTCTACGAAAATGAAACGGTTTTTTGATTATTACAATATCAAGCATGTTACAGGTATACCATATAATCCTACAGGTCAAGCAGTCATAGAAAGATCAAATCAAACTATAAAGGATATGTTGAACAAACAGAAAGGGATGGAAAACACTCCCAGAAATAGGTTACATAATGCATTGTTAACCTTGAATTTTCTCAACGCTAATGAGAAGGGAACGACAGCTGCAGAAAGACATTGATAATGGAAAAGTCTGCTGAACTAAATCAACCAGTTTATTTCAAGGATGTGCTGACCTCACAATGGAAGTCAGGAGATGTACTGCGTTGGGGAAGGGGTTTTGCTCTTATCTCCACAGGTGAGGAAAAATTATGGATACCGTCAAAATTAAAAAAGGTTCGGTTTGAAGAAAAGTAGTCACTTGGAAAATTTAAATAACAATTCATTCACAAGGATGACGGGCATTCTGATGGTAAGGATTACAGATAGGTTGGGGGCAGGGTTCTTTTCTTATCACCACAGGAAAATACTCATCTTCAAAGAATTTAAGGGACCCTGAATATTTAATTACTGATGGATGGAAAATAGTTACGACCCACTGAGTATCAACAATAAAATTCTATATATACTGTAAGTATTGATTTTTTTATATCTATTTATATGTTTTATTGAATACTTCTTTATAAATGTGTAGAGCTGTTTTTGGAGTTGGACTATGGCTCAGTCCCTCTTCAATTCCAAGCCTGTTGATAAGAGATATTTCAGAGTTTCTGTCTCAGGTCAGGAGCCATGAAATGGGACAGAATAAGAATAATTTTATATTTGATAAGCTTTCTTTGCCTTTCCTCATATCTGTGTCTTTCTTTATGTCAGTATATGTCCTTGTTGTTAATGTTTAAATTTCCCATAACAAGCAACATATTTTCCTACAGTAATCTTTGAAGTTTCCAGGATGAAGATGGGGCCCCACAACATCAATTCAATCTGGCTTTTATGATGTCATGATTTTTTTTTTAAGCGCTAATATTAGACCTGTTTTTTGGTACCAACTGCAGCTAAGGATTGGGACAATTTTGAATGATGCACATTTTTGACAACACTCTGGCTGGACCTTCTCAAAACGCTCAGAGACTAGTTATAATTTTCTTAAGTCAAAGGTTAATTTGGGAATTTTATCATCATTTGCTTTCACAGGGGTCCCTAAGAAGAGCGTCGCCCCCATGTCAGCTAGAAGCAATCTAAGAGGACGACGTCCCCTCTCCCAACAGAGTTTGCCCACAGGGTTAGGGACATCTTTTAGTGGTTGGTTTAGGGTTGAGGGGATGGGGAGATATTGTATGGAATTAGGGGTATATACAAAAAAGGGGGGGATTAACTGGTTTGATGGGATGATTGGTATTTGTGACTTACTGCTTTTAGAAAATTATTTTGGTACTGTTTCTTGTATATTGATATATTGAATATTGAATGTGAGTGTTCCTACCTCTATTTTTGTATAAGAGTATGCTTATATTGTATGGATACATCTATCATATCACAATGTACATTTCTACCTCTGGTACTATTTATGTAATAACATTGTTTACATTTTGGTATGTAATGACATTGTTTACAGGTGAAGATCATTGTCTTCATATATTGCACAGTTGTTTATTCTCTTAGTTTTCAAATTAGATAGGTATTGAGAATTATATGTTTGTCATATTTATTTTTAGGTTAATCAGGTCTTTTAGATACATAGAGATTATTTTTAGTATAGATAGTATAATCTTCAGCCTCTTTGAGGAGCTGTAGAAAATGGTCTTTAATCTAAGCTAGAATTCTCTACCATCGAGACAATATTACTCCTGGCAACACCACTCTACTCCAGAGAGAACGTTGAGCATCAAAGACACTCCACTGAGAGCTTGTCTTCTTGGCAGAACTGGCCTTTGGGTTAAGAAAAACCCATACCTCAACTACTGACTAAGATATGAAACAGGATTGTCTTATCTTGCCAAGACAGGGTAGGATAATTCTAAGAAAGTTCCTTGCATTTCATAATGGTAAGTCAGTTATGTTAGGCCTTAGCCAAAGTTGGTTGACTCAATATTGCAAACGAGACTTTGGGTGATTGCCCAGGTAGTCAGTTGTCTCTGTCATTTGTTGCACATTTTGGATATCTCTCATTGTTAAGTAATATTGATTCCCTTCTCAGATCTTTGATGGAGTTGAAGATTATTTAATAGTAGTTACTCTCTACATTATTTAGACTCCTTGAGATAGAATGCCTAGTAAAACTTTCGTTCTCAATATTGTTTGTTATATTTATCATTTGTTATTATTGTTTATACTTATATTTGGTTTAGTTCTGTCTTATTTAGACAAAAGGGGGAGATGTAGGGTTAAGACAGCCCCTTTAGGGGGCGGGGTTTGCCTCGGGCGAATGCCTACAGATAAATGGGCGCATGGGAGGCGGCTCCACCCTTTTCCTTCCTACCTCCCGTGCCATGTGGGAACTTCGGTTCTGTAAGTTTATCATTAAAGTGTAAATATTCTTTAATATCTGCATTGCATTTATTTACGCCAATACATGTTATGACTATAAGACAGCCATTGATGTTTCCTAGATATTTTCTTTCTTACCTGTAGGAATTCTAAAGAGAATGCATTGGGTACTAATAATATTATTTTTTTCCAAGTATGATAATCGATTTTTGAGTTATCTTTGAAAAATAAAAATTCTTTGTTAGTATGTGGCACTATACCTGAATCCTCAAGATAGATGCCAGTTGACCACACCTTTAGTTACATTCCCTCCATCAGGCAGTGGAGATTCAATGATGTGAAACCTTCTTCTGCTACATTTTCTGTACCATGAGCTGCAAGCAACTGGTGTTTAGTGTCATTGATAGTTTGATTCTAACTTCTTATTTTCCCCATATTCTTAAGTATGTAAACAGTTTCAGCATTCAAGAAGACATAGGATATATTTAGAGATACGTTGTGGGTTAAGTGAATGAAATATGAAAAAGTGGACAACTTCCAGTTCATTGGTATACATGAAAAAAGCATATAGTCTAGTAATATCAGAGTTTTCCCTTCTTTATGACCATAAAATAATCAGTCCCAGAGTCCTTTGATAACTAACAGGGAACTACCTTGGTGTTTACTCATTAATTAGGTCTTAGTTATGCTTCCTGTCACACAGATACTCATTTATTTTCATTTTTAATTATTAACCAATTAGATAATTAATTTATTTTTACTTAACTTTTATTCTTTTTGAATATTTATTTAATAACTTCTATAAACACCAGCTTGATAGATATAAAAAGTTGATAGAGAGCCATTACCATCAGGAATAAACAATTCCCACTGGATATCAGTTTCAGTGATCCTAATTAATGTAGCTCCCTATTAACTCTGGTACTTAATTCCCATATCAAACATTCCCTCTACAGTCCACCAAAAATGTCCAATAGCTAGTGTTCTTGAGTTTGATATCTTCACTTGAAGTACTCTTTAGTAATAACAGAAATAACTCATTGTCGTTTCCACCCTTCTAATGGCTTCTGTTCCCATAAGTAATTGATTTATAAATTTCCCATTGTCTAGATTCAGAAGGATATTATGGAAAGACTAAATAAACACAGTGATGGAAAATATTGCTATGCAAAATAGTCAAGAAATGTGGTCAAATACTGTATAGAGTGCAGAAAAGGAACAGATTTGAGAAACACTGTTTTGTTTACTTGTTCATGTAATCATTTATCTCCACTTCACAAATATTTTCTTTAAGAAAAATACTGCTTAAATGCTGCAACTTAGAACTACATAAGTTTTAAGTGTACTAATTAACCTATTATTATTTTTTGTTGACTGTCATTTGTATTTGGACTCTAGAATTCAGTATTAGTTACATTTAGATAATATGCTTCCATTTATTGTGAAAACTCCATAACTAAAATTATTTTAACTTCAAGATTCAAGTCTTCTGTATCACCAAAACCATGTGACTCATATTATTTGGACTGAGAACTTTGGATTATGCATGGCAACATCTCCAGACACTATTCTATAGACTTAATACCTGAGAGCAATTCATTTATGCCAAATATAAATATTATGGAGTGATTTTGAACTTTAGTAACTACTGAAAAATGAAACCATGAATTATAAAGAGAGCAAACAGAAATTTATACCATGATTCTGATGAAGGAACAGGAATTGGAAATTATGTAAGGTATTCTCCAATAAAGAAATAATTATAACTAATAACGATAATATAAAACAATTGATAATATAATTTTTCATACATACATGAAATTTAACCTGCAAAGTACATCCTGCCAATTTAAGAAGCAGCATTGCATGTGAATTTTCTAGCATTATACTGATTTAAAAACTAAGTTGAAATCTTATTTATTCTAAGATACACTCCAATTCATTATAAATTAATCATATTACCAATACATGAAGACAGATTTTTCTTTTTTAAAAAAATATTTAAAGAAATCACAGACAAGAAATACTTATAAATATTTTTTTTTATTTTCTAAAACAATCTTTCTTATTTTACATGCTCATCCCAGTCCTCCTTCCCCATGCTCCCTCCTCCTGCTCTCCCCACCTTCCACCCACCCACCCACCCAAGCATATACTACTCAGAGAGAGTGAGGCTTTCCATAATGAGTCAAGAAAGTCTGAAACATCACTTTGAGACAGGAACAAGGCCCTCACCCTATATCAAGTCTGAGCAAGGTATCCCTCCAAAGAGAATGGGCTCCAAAAAGCCAGTTCAAGCACTACAGATAAATCCTGGTGCCTCTACCAGTAGACCCACAAACTGCCTCAGCCACACAACTATCACCCACATTCTTAGACCCTAGTTTGGGCATTTGCAGGTTTCCCTGATGAAGTCAGTGAACTGCCATTTGCTCAGGTCGTGTTTCTGTAGGTATCCTTATCATGGACTTGACCCCTTTGCTCATAGTATCGCTCCTCCCTCTGTTTGAATGGACTCTAGGAACTTGGCCTAGTGCTAGCTGTGGATCCATCCATCTGCTTCCATCAGTTGCTGACTGAAGTTTCTTTGATGGCAACTAAGGTAGTCATTAATGAAATTATAGGAGAAGGCCAGTTCAGTCACCTTTTACACTATTGCTTATGGTCATGTTCATCCTTGTAGATTCCTGGGAATTTCACTAGTGCCAGGTTTCTTGATAGCCCCATTTTGGCTCCCTCAACCAAGATATCACTTCCTTAATCTGTCTCTCTCTCTCTCTCTCTCTCTCTCTCTCTCTCTCTCTTTTCTTTACCTATCAAGACCATCCCATTTCCTCATGTTCTCCTCCACACACCCCTTCTCACCTCTCCCTCCTTTCTACCCACCCTCCCTTCCACCTCCCCATGCTCTCAATTTTCTCAGGAGTTTTTGTCTATTTCCTCTTCCCAGTGAATCCATGTATATCTCTCTTAGGGTTCTGCTTGTTCCATAATTTCTCTGGGGTCATGTATTAATGCTGGCTATCATTTGATTTACATCTATTGTCCACCTATTAAGTACTTAATAATGAATAAAATAACAATGGCATCTTGAAATTTACAGGTAAATTGAGGGAAGTAGAAAAGTCCACCCTGAGTGTGGTGAACCAGTCCCAGAGAGACAAATATGATATGTACTCACTAATAAACTATTCTTTAAAGATAAAGGTTCAAAGTTTCAGATGCTAGTGGGGCTGATCTATTGGGAACTCACCAAGGCCAGCTGGACTGTGACTGAAAAAGCATGGGTTAAAACCGGACTCTCTGAACATGGCGAACAATGAGGGCTGATGAGAAGCCAAGGACAATGGCACGGGGTTTTGATCCTACTTAATGTGCTGGCTTTGTGGGAGCCTAGTCAGTTTGGATGTTCACCTTCCTAGATATGGACGGAGGGGGGAAGACCTTGGACTGTCCACAGGGCAGGGAACCCTGACTGCTCTTTGGACTGGAGAGGAAGGGGGAGAGGAGTAGGGGGAGGAGGACAAAGGTGGGAGGAGGGGGAGGGAAATGGGAGGCTGGGAGGAGGCAGAAACTTGTTTTTTTCCTTTTATCAATAAAAACAAATAAGTAAATAAATAAATAAATAAATAAATCAGAATTAAACGACTAAGTTCAGTGAAGAATTTAGTTTTCCAACAACTTTCCTGAATGCGTTTTTGACATCTTTGTTCCTCAGGCTATATACCATAGGATTCAGCATAGGGATAACCACGGTGTAAAACACAGATGCAATTTTGTCTGTGTTCATGGAATGATGAGTTCTGGGCTGTAAGTACATGAATATGAGTGACCCAAAGAAGATGGATACAGTAGTGAGGTGAGACGAACAGGTAGAAAAGGCCTTTCTCTGTGCTTCAGCTGAATGCATCCTCAGGATAGTGATGAAAATAAGCATGTAAGTTCTCAAGATGACCACAAGAGTGAAAACAATATCCATTGTAGCCAAGAGAAGGAGTGCAATCTCATTTATGTAGGTATCAGAACAAGAAATGTTCAGTAAGGGAGGAATGTCACAGAAAAAGTGATTAATCACGTTGGAATGATAGAAGGAAAGATGAAACGCAAGAGCTACATGGATGGAGGATTGCAGGATTCCACACATATAACAGCAGGCGACCATTAGGACACATGTGGTACTTGTCATGATTGTAGTATAGTGCAGGGGTTTACACACTGCCGCATGGCGGTCATAGGCCATTGAAGCCAGAATCAGACTTTCAATAGCACCAAAGGCTACAAAGAAGAACATCTGGGTAGCACATGCATTGTAGGATATAACCATATTTCCTGTGAGAAACCCAACCATTACCTTTGGAGCAACTGCTGAGGCATAAACACAGTCCACCAGGGAGAGGTTACTGAGGAAAAAATACATTGGAGTATGGAGTTGGGGGTCCATCAGAATCAACATAATCATCCCAAGATTCCCAAACAGTGTTATCAAATAAACGAGAGTGAAGACAATAGACAAAGGAATTTGCAATTCTAGGACATCTGTTAGGCCCACAAGAATAAATTCTGTAATCTCTGAAATATTCTCCATCAGTGTCATTTGGCAGTGATCATGATGAGTTCCTAAAATAAATAAAATTACATACTATTTAAATATCACCAGTATTATAATCGATGATAAAGGTTTTTACACAGTTATTCTTGTGAAGGACACTGTTTAGAAAGTGATGAACTTCATTCTGGGGAACTGCAGGCAGTGGGCTCATGTGGAAATAGTGAATATGGACAAAGAGCTTCTTTGCTACCACAGATGGCCAATATATCTGTGTGACCCAATTCTATTTCCATTAAATAAGGTGTTTCATACTCCATTAAATCATACAATATTCATCATTATTAATTTTATTGAATTAATTTTTAATTAATTAATTTAATTTAATTAATTATTAATTTTAATGAATTTTTGTATAAAAGAAACCTTGAAACTTTAGTCAGCAGTAGAGACTGAGGATATATGACTTTTATATATCTGCACAAAATCTTTAAAATGAATTTTGCATGTCTGGTATATCGTTCACCACTCTAAAGATATACAGTGATCTTGGAGTCTGATTGAGACACACACAAGTTTTCTATCTATTTAATTAGACCCCATAATTAGATTCAGAAATGTGGGTGTGCTCTTCTTCCTTTTAAATGTTAGCACTTATAGGATCTTTTATGGTATCTTTATACGTTTCAGCAGGACAAAAATGTAAGGAAACAATTTTTCAAAACTGTTGAGCAAATATATATCCACTTACTCTCCATGCCATAAACTTTTTCACATAGATTAATGTTTTCCCTTATTTACCATAAACTATGTCTGTTTGCTCTGTGTTTTGGGAGAAGAGAGAAAATAAGAAAATTGCTTTCTTGCTTCTATAGAGAGCTGGTACTCTTCAGCAACTCATATCACATGGCATATATGATTGACCTACCTCCACAATAGCTCAAATGACATATGACTGCTACTGGATTCTCTTTGAAAGACCCTCAACCCAAGAGAAACCTCTGACTTTGGAATGCTGGGACATACTAACACTCAGCAGCAAACTTAATTCTTATTCAATAAATGAGAAGATATATAAGGATATCTAAACTGAATGTGATTTTCTCCCTACCTCAAAGTTTCAGTGTATTGGATTTATTTTTAGAGTAGTCACCACATTAGCAGCTTCTGAAAGGGAATCGTCTGATCCTGAGCATCAAAATGTAAACAATATAAAGCAATGTAAAACAATGGTGGAAAAACATTGGAACAAAAAAGAGAAAATAACTCACAGTCTGTCTATAGTATGGATATTCACGTTTTGGCATTATTTTCTATTTTTTTCACTTAGAAAATAAAAAAATGGCTTGACTTCATGTCCCTTGCAGTTATAAGTTACTCCTGTTACATATTATAATACTTACCATTGTTCTAGGAACAGACAAGTGTAAAAAGGGAATGGAGAATGAAATGCTTCATGCCGAGAGTACTGTCCTGGCATCCACTCCTAGGAATTTATTGTAAAGAATGCTTTGATTTCCTTTCTGCAAAACACGGCTGTAGAATAGACTTCTGGCTTGTACTTTTGTCAGTATCAAGGCAGAGGTTTCAAGCTCTTTATAGTCTCAGGAGAATAAGTATAAGAAAGTACATATCTCTGGAGAATTGAGATGCCTTGTTAGCTATTTATTATGACCTTAATAGAGACATCAAGAAGTTTTGAATTTTTGTGAAAAGTCCTTATGAGGATGTGAGAGAATAGATGCTTAGAGGGAAGGGACTCTAATTATTAACTTAGAAAATAAAAACAAAATTCCATAGAATCTCAGGAGCAGGTACCTATCCAGGGTCATTAGCTTTGTCACTTGGTTTTAGGACATCATTTTTTTCTTTCTAGCTGAATTTTAATAAAATACCAATTTTCTAATCACCACAGATCACTTCTAAGATTTTTCTTTATAGATTCCTTTTACAAATTTATCAACATATATATTCATCAATGTGCAGAAATTTGAGATATAGTGAGACACATATGCATGGTCCTATAATCATTGTGTAAACCAGTAAAATTATCATTATTCGATTTTAAAATGTACCTGTTGATATGAAAAATCCAAAGTATTGTTTTGTAGTTTAAAATATACACTATGTTTTTTCTTAGCTAATGTGATCTTTTTGTAGTATGTTTATATCAAATTAATAGGAGTAAGTAATTTTTTCTCTTTAAAATTTGAAAGTACACCCATTAATTCTCACCATGACTGCTGAAATATGTGAGAAACAAGATCAACAACCCAATGTGAACATGACAAAGACATGAGGGCTCAACCGTACCATAAGAAGCCAAGGCAATTCAAGAATGTTGAAAGTGTAAAATAGTCTTGTGCAGGGAAAAGCCTAGCAATTAGACATGCAATAAAAATAATCAAACATGAAAACACATATACGAGTGAAATTAAAGTGGCCAGGTTTATTTAGGTACACACACACATACATTTATATATATATGCATATATTTATATATGCTATATACATATATTGTTATATATGTGTGACAATAATCAAGAAAAAAGAGGCTGCAAAATTGAAAGATAACAAAGAGAAGTATTTTAGAGAACGTTAAGAAAGGAGAAGACACAAATTATATTATGATATCTTATATAAAAAATTTAATTATATGAATGCATTTTTCTACATAGTTTTTTATTTAAAGTGCCATAATTTCTTCCTTTTGTCAACACGGTCAAGAACAGTTATCCATCTGTATTTATCATAGGATTAATCTTCAAATGTTTTTTAAACAATCTTTTGCCATTTTACTGAACTATGATGCTTCTGCAAACTGCAAGTATCCTCTGAGGTAAAAGCCTCAGAAGTTGTTTTATATGTAACTCAGCTAAAAATTAAGAATATAGTGGCTGGCATGGGGCTTGGGAACTGGGGAAATGTGATGAAGAATGACTGTGTTCTAATTTCAAAGAATCTTTGTACTTTTTGTGAACTGCTTTGCCCATGTAATGGTTAACCTGTGACATAAAAATAGAATCAATTTCCTTGTGTAAAATTTACAATAAAAGATGGAGGTTTGAAGCTTGGGGTGGAAGAAGAACCTGCAATGCAGCTGATAGCCTGTGTTCGTGTACTCACTTTACCTTCCAGACATCCCAGGTTCAAGACCCACTTCTCAGTTTGAGTGGCAGTGGAGGAATAGGATGTTCTTCCCTGGGCAAGGACCTAGAGAGCTGAGGCCTCCAAGCAGGATCCCAGAAGCTTGCTTCTCCAGCAGCAGTTTGGGCCAAGGCTCTGGTGGCTATAGAAGCAGTGGGGAATAAAAGCTGGTGTGTGGAGGCTGCTAGGGGTCTCCTGGGCTTCATGAGTGGGGGCAGGAAAATGGGATGTTCCTCCCCAGGCAAGGGCCAAGAGGGCTGAGTCCTACAAATGGGAGCCTAGAGGCTTACGTCTCAAGCAAATTATTATTCATTAGTCAAGTATAATTTCCAGTTACAATTGTCTTGCTCTTGGATTGGGAGGATCAACATAGTAAAAATGGCAATTCTACCAAAGGCAATTTATAGATTCAATGCAATCCCCATCAGGGTCCCATCAAAATTCTTCACAGATCTTGAGAGGACAATAATCAACTTTATATGGAAAAACAAAAAACCCAGGATAGCCAAAACAATCCTATACAATAAAGGATTGTCTGGAGGCATTACCATCCCTGACTTCAAACTCTATTACCGAGCTACAGTGATGAAAACAGTGTGGTACTGGCATAAAAACAGAGAAGTTGACCAATAGAATCGTATAGAAAACCCGAATTTTAACCCACAAACCTATGAACACCTCATTTTTGATAAAGGAGCCAAAAGTATAAAATGGAAGAAAAAAAGCATTTTTAACAAATGTTATTTAATTTAAAAATTAGAAATGGAAATTTCTCCTGAGAAGAATAGGTTTACTTCTGTGAAAAGCACCCAAATAGATTATACAATTCCATGTGTTAAGTCCTAGATACATATATATCTATATATAAATATTATATATTTATAAACAATTACTATACTATGTATTATATGTATTTATGCAATCTGGGTCAGTCCTATATAATACACATAATTATACATGTTTAAAGAAAAATGAGACATAAACAGGTAGACTACATTGCTCTCCCTCCATTCTCCTCCTCTCCAGTCCCCCTAGTCTGGAAGCTGTTTGCCCTTCCCTCAGTCTCTTGCTATGCTTTGAAACTAACTTCATACCAGCATTACTTGCTTCCAGAACCTGTCGTCATACAAGTGTATCTGTTCCCCTCCCCTTCTTCTATTTTAGTTGCTTATGCAACATTCAGCCTCGAAGCCTTGGAAAGATCCTATTTAAGGGTTTTGCAGGCTGATGCGTTTCCTTGACTCAGATCACCTACACTGTACCAAACTCCAGGCTTACAATGGTTACACATCTGTAGGGCTACAAAACTTGATGAGTCGCTAGAAACTCACCTACTCATGCTGTTTCTAACACTGAGGTCTTTCCCAGGTCACACAACTTAGGTTAGCCAAGAATCCCATATAAGACACAGAGTCAAAAAAGAAGTCAGCATGCTTAGAATTCATTACAGAAACAGAGACAGTATGCAAATCCAAAAATGTATGCATTTCATAAAATGCAGTTCCCTAAAGAATTATCTTCCAAGGAAAACGATGTGAATGAACCCTGAAACAAATAAATTCAAAGAATAATTATAAACTTATCAAAAGGTTCAAAGTGTTTGGAGAAGACATTAGCATGCAGATCAGTGAAATTAACATGAATAGCAATAACAACAAAACAGATGCCCAAGAAAAACAGAAACAAATAATAGAGTACAATGTCAAAAACAACATGGTATTCAAAAACTGGTACCAGTTCCATCCATTTTCCTGCAAAATTCAAGATGTCATTTTTTTCTGCTGTGTAGCACTTCATTGTGTAAATACATCATATTTTCCTTATCCATTCTTCAGTTGAGGGGCATTGAGATTGTTTCTAGGTTCTGGCTATGGCAAACAATGATGCTATAAACATAGTTGAGCACATGTCATTGTGGAAATACTGAGCATCCTTTGGATATATATCCAAAAGTCATATTACTGGTTCTTGAGGAAGGTTGTTTCCTAATTTTCTGAGAAATAGCCACACTGGCCCACTGATAAGTGGTATTTAAACACAAAGTAAAGAAAACCAGCCCACAAATCCCAATCCCAGAGAACTTAGACAACAATAAGGACACTAAGAGAGACATACACAGATCCAATCTACATGGGAAGTAGAAAAAGAAGAACTCCTGAATAAATTGAGAGCATGGGGACCTTGGGAGAGGACTGAAGAGGATTGAGAGGAAGGGAGGGGAACAGAGAAAAATGTAGGGCTCAATAAAAATCAATAAAAAACTGATATCAGTATAGGGATAGAAATATTGAAGGACACTAAAATTAAAATGAAGGTGGAATTATAAAACTAAATAACCAAACTGAAAATGTCAGAGAACACATGTGTATAACCCTACCACTGGCCATGAAGGTACTGCCACCTAATAACTGCTGGAAGAAACAGTTTTCTCTAACAGTGTAGTCAATACTAATTGACCATACATTCCTGGATGGCCACACATCAAGGACTGTTTGACTTGGTCTTAAATGGAGAAAAAAATGTGTATAAAGATAGATGGGTAGAGAAGAAAAGTTGAGAGAGAAGGGATAAATATGACAAAAGATTGCATATAACACTCATGAAAGTAGAACTTGTACAATATATTTGAAACTATACCTTTACTATTTCTTGATCTCTCTTCTCTCTCTCTCTCTCTCTCTCTCTCTCTATACACACACACACACACACACACACACACACACACACACACACATATATATATATATATATATATATATATATATATATATATATATATTCATGATTTCCCATCAAAGTGGTTTCTTGTAACTGTCCTGAGATATAAAATAAAGTCTATAAAATCCATAGAGGTTACCAATGAAAGAATAGATAATGCAGGTTTGTCTTTCTGGAACAATGAGTTTAGACCTTGTTGTGACTTACATGAGTATGTGTGATGAGATATCTACAGGAATATGGTTGTAACTAACATAGAAGCACCATTAGAATGTCCAATCACCATGTCTGACAACTGAGGGTAAAATGAATTACTAGAACCCAATAAACAAGTTTCAAGTAGTGTGACTTGATAGTCTCCATTAGATATCAATAGCTTGCCGCTATCATTCCCTGTATCAGACTATGGGAATATTGTTACTTTCTGAGCTCTGGAACCTTTTGAGTTTCAATAGCATCCTGAATCTTTTAAATTTTGGGAGATGTCTGAGCTGTGACTTTTGTTTATTTCCTGAGACATTAAAGCTATCTCTATTCTCAAGAAATTAATTTCTCACTTCAGAGGAAATAATTATACAGATTCAGTATTTCATACAGACGATGTGGTGGCACTATGAGATATTATAATATATATGATTACAATGTTGAATTTTAGAGTGAAATGACTAATTTCTATAACAGAATATCCCATCCTAGAAGAATGAATAGAAGTAGCTTTATCTATGAAAATATGTTCAGAAATATTAAATATTAAAGTCAGGAAATAATGATTTTTAAGATATTTATCAACAAAAATAACATGAAGTGTTACATCATTTTCAAACATGTAACACTAAATTGACGAATCACAGTGAAGATACCGCTTTTCCAAGAAACTTCCTGAATGCGTTCTTGACTTCTTTGTTCCTGAGGCTATAAACAAGAGGGTTAAGCATGGGAATAACCATGGTGTAGAACACAGATGCCATTTTGTCAGTGTCCATATAATGACTGGAACTGGGTTGTAAGTACATGAAGATAATTGTGCCATAGAATATGGAAACAGTGGTGAGGTGGGATGCACAGGTGGAGATGGCTTTCTTTCGGCCCTCAGTAGACTGCATCCTCAGGATTGCAACAAAAATAAGTAGGTAAGAGGTAACGATAACCAATAGAGTAAAAGCGACATTGAATGCTGCCAACACGAACAGCACAATTTCATCTGTGTAGATATCAGAACAAGAAAGAGCAAGTAGTGGGGGAATATCACAAAAAAAGTGATTCACCACATTGGAATTACAGAACGAAAGTTGGAAAGTAAAGGACACATGAATAGAAGATTGCAAGATTCCATTCAGGTAAGAACCAGAAACAAGCAGAACACACATTGCAGTTGTCTTCGTGGTGGAATAATGCAAGGGTTTGCACACTGCTGCATGACGGTCAAAGGCCATTGAGGCCAGAATGAAGCTTTCAATAGTAGCAAAGGCTGCAAAGAAGAACATCTGGGCAGCACATGCATTGTAGGATATGATCTTGTATCCTGTAAGAAACCCTTCTATTACCTTGGGAGTGACTGCTGAAGCATAAACACAGTCCACGAAGGAAAGATTACTGAGGAAAAAGTACATTGGAGTGTGGAGTCGGGAGTCCATCATAATCAGCACCAGCATTCCAAGGTTCCCAACCAGTGTGAACAAATAAATGAAGGTGAAGATGACAAATAAAGGGACCTGCAGCTCTGGGACATCTGTTAATCCCACAAGAACAAATTCCATCACTTCAGAAATATTCTGCATCAGTGCTATTTGGGAATTGTGACAGGTTCCTAGAATGAAAAGAAGAAATGAAAAAAATTTTCTATTCAGAACTTAACACGGTGATTTTTAAGTATGATTAAGTTCTCTTATTCACAAAGCAGCATCTCTAGTGTGATGGAGAGTACACTGGATTTTGGTTTGAAAAGTGCTAAATAGAGCCATAATTCTTTGCTCCTATTAGGGGTCCCTGTTAAATTTATGGCTTATTTCAGTTTTCTTATTTTAGTAACCCACAAAGGACCTGTTATTTTCAATAATTTTCAAACACACCTGTCTAAAAGATACATAAAAGTCTTACTTTGAAGCATTAACAATATAGGAAAATGCAATTACTATATGTTAGTAGCAAAGTATATATAATTCATTTCCAGTGCCTGACAGTTAACCAAGTTCAATGCCCTAGCTGTGTCTATGCACTGATATAGTGTACTGCCCCATAGATATTCAGTTTTATATTTAATTTGATAAGGACTTTTCTTAGAATTTTTACTTTGAACCTTTGATCAGATGATCACTATTCATGGGCCATTTTATTTGTGAAGTTTAGAAATGGTGCAGGTTCCTAGAAACCTAAAAACAGAGCTCTTTCAAAAAGTAGAAACAATTTTAACTTCTTTCTTTACATGTAATGGGCCTTATATTTTTCAGAGGATGATATTTTTTATTACCATCAGAGAAGTTTGTTACATTTGTTTTTGAGAGAGATAAAGTAAAAGCCAGGGAAGAGTTACTTTTGTTCTCTCTACATAATATGTAACCTCAAACATGAAGTATTTCCCGGTGTACCACGTTGTAACATTGTCATATTGGATTAGATGACACTTGATTATGCAGCTATGTTTACATATGAGCCTGCCTCTTAAATTGAGATCAACATTTAGCTTTGGAATAGTGTGCATTTTCCTCCCTCTGTATTGATACCATTTTATATTCAAGACACCAGATGCTGTATTTATATACTTTTAAAATGACTGAGGTGAAAATAATCCTAATTCCCAGAAGTATCTTCAAGAACATTATAAGTAATGTGTAAGTTCTCCCAAGTTATAAAAGATATTAAAATTTTTAAATTATGCAAATCATGTCTGCTACCTTCTGTGGCCTTGCTCATATTTTCTTGGTTTCTTCAGAATGGTTAGCTCATGATATTAATGTCTAGAGTTTGATACTCTCAGGAAAAGGGACCCAGTAATTGATATTTTTAAATTGAGGTTGAAAGTAATACAACCTTCTGAAATTAAAAATGAGCTATAATTGGTGAACTTCTAATCCTGTCGAACGTTATCAATATTAGAAAATTAGAGCATGTTCTTCCTCTGGAGTGAAATAATCTCAACAAAATCTAAAGATTTTTAGACAGAAAAGCTTGCTGCCCTTGTGCAGCCTCATAGTGTAAAGCACAGTAGGTCAAACATAAGATTATTATCGATAATGATAGCTCTGTGTCCTACCTGCCTTACTTTTAAGACATTAGCTTCATTTTTTATTTGCGCTTATGAAACAAAAATAACCAGATATTTTACCTCTATTTCTAGCTCAGTCTAGTGATACACAAGTATTTTTAATACTTACTGTCTTGCAAGGAACAGACCAAGAGAAGTAAAAAGAAGAGGTCTGAAATATTTCATGTCCACATCACTGGCCTAATATCTATATCAATAAAAGAATCTTTCTGTTCTTAATAAGGAATGGAAGCTGGTCTTGTATTAATGCCAACACCACAGCAGAAAGATCAAACTATACATGTATCTCAAGGGTAGCAGTACACTTGAGCAATGTCTCTTGATACTCATCAACCCACATCGGCTTTTAGCCTTATCTTGCTAGCAACAATAGAGGATATTGCTTGGATTTAGTGTAATATCATTTACAAAGACATTGGGGAATAGAAGAAGAGCTAAAAGAGAACAGCCTCCAGTTATTAATCACAGGTCTTCCATAAGCAGGTTGAAGAAAGTAAACAAACCAAAAGCTTGAATGTTTCATTATTTTTTTTTACTTAAGAAAGTTTAGCAACCTATACTGATCACATATTTTCTCAAAAGTTAAAAGATGGCGCTGGAACATTTTATTCTTTCATTTTAAGCCTTGCAAACAAGAAACTTTCTTTTCTTTTTTTCTTTTTTGCCATAATGATAATTTTCTTTTTTGTTCTTTTTTTATTGAGCTCTATACTTTTCTCTGCTCCTCTCCCTATCTATCCCCTCCCCTTCAACCTTCTCCCAAGATCCCCTTGCTCCCAATTTACACAGGAGATCTTGTCTTTTTCTAATTCCCATGTAGATTAGATCCATGTAAGTCTCTCTTAGAGTTCTCAGTGTTGTCTAGGTTCTATGGGATTGTGAATTACAGGCTGGTTTTCTTTGCTTTATGTTTAAAACCCACTTATGAGTGAGTACATGTGATAATTGTCTTTCTGGATCTGGGTTACCTCACTCAAAACTGATGTTTTCTTGCTCCATCAATTTGCCTGCAAAATTCAAGATGTTAATTTTTTCTACTGTGTAGTACTCCATTGTGTAAATGTACCACATTTTTCTTATCCATTCTTCAGTCAAAGGGTATTTAGGTTGTTTCCAGTTTCTGGTTATGACAAACAATGCTGCTATGAACATAGTCAAGCACAGGTTCTTGTGGCACAATTGAACATCCTTTGGATATATACCCAAAAGTGGTATTATTGGGTCTTGAGGAAAGGTTGTTTCCCAATTTTCTGAGATATCCAAAGGGGCTGCACCAGCTTGAATTCTCACCAGCAATGCAGGAGTGTTCCCTTTACCCCCCAATCTCTCCAGCATAAGTTGTCATCAGTGTTTTTGATGTTGGCCATTCTTACAGGTGTAAGAAGGAATCTCGGAATTGTTTTGACTTGCATTTCTCTGATGACTAAGGATGTTGAACATTTTATTAAGTGTCTTTCAGAAAATCCCAGTAATCCCACTGAAATCAGGAACAAAACTTGTTTTTCTTGACACAAAGTATATCATTTATGTATATGTTTTTCTACTTCAGTTGAAACTTTGAGGCATCCCATATTATCCTCCAGGGCCTTTCCATGAAATTTTCTCTGATATCCCTGTTGAGATAATCTCTGTAATCTCCAGATGTAGCCTGGGTTCCACAACCATTGCCCCTATCTTTTCTGACCAATAATACCAACACTTCAGCTAAACTCTAGGCTTCTATATGGACTAGAACTGATTCTATATGGAACCTCTCATAGGTCAATTCTGTAATTCATTGAGCCACTCTTCACGTCAAACTTGTCATTTCTCATTTGCTTATACAGAGACTAACCGATTGAACTACTTGTTCACACATTCTCAAAAAAAAAAAAAAGCTAAAACAAGTCCAAGCTCCAACCACATAGTATCTATCGTAGACTTTCTCCCTTGGTTTCACCAAAAAAGATCTCTAGTCTCTCATTAGGACACTCTCTAGATATCTCTTAACACATAGGAACCTCCTACACCATGTCCCACATCTATAAAACCATATCTACCCACACAATCTAGGTTTGGGCAGTAGGGAAAATACTGAACACCATCTCAATCCCCTCTTGCCAAATGAATCCATTCCATCCAAGATATTTCCAACTTCTAGTCTCCCCTGCTCACAAATCCTGCATTGTGCCCAAGACAAAATAAAGAAATTCACATTGCCATTTATCATTCCAATTATACCAAGAATTTGAACTTTCAGGCCAGTATCATTTCAATAAAACTTTTCAGATATGTAGAAATACTTAACAATTGGAATTTTGAATATGAACCACAGGGCACAGAGCTTACAAATAAAATCATAAACTTCATTAAAGAATTCAATGAGTCTAAGGAAGATACAAAAAAAATGGGAAAATGAAGTTAAGAAGATAGACCTTAAGGATACCAATCGCATGAGTAATAAAAGCAAAACCAGAAGACTGATCAAAGTTAAAGAAGACAATCCAAGACTTTAAAAGAGGTTTCAGTCTGATTATAGAAACATTAAAGAAGACAGCAACTAATTCAAAGATGGAACTTAAAATCCCAATAATACCTAGAAAACACAGAAGATGTTCTATGTTAATGTCAGGTCCACTTTCAATGTTCAGTAAATTGTGTAGATGTTGTCTTTGCAATGGGACATTTCATCAGTTTGTGTAGAGCAACCAAATTCCTAAGAATATCCAGTGTTGGTTGGTGATTCTTGTTCTCACTGTCTTATAAAATAATCAGAAAAGAGGCATAACATATACTTAGCAAACTTGTGCAGACTCCTGCAGGTCCTGTGCTCATTAATTCAGTCTCTTTGAGTACATCTGAGCCCTGATTTGTTAATTGAGTAGACCATATTCCTTATGTCCTCTCACTAATACAATCGTTTTTACCTCTCTTCCATGGCACTTTCTGCTCATGGAGGGGAATGGACCAGATGAAGGTATCAACTTATGTAAATGTCATCAGAAAAGGTTGTGGAGAATCACCAGTACTTTATGATGTTTACAGTTTCCATGAGGAATTTTTAAAAGCTAAGATTCACACACACACACACACACACACACACACACACACACAAACGCATATACATATGTATGATATCAGAATTATTTTCAGTTCTGGGTTAGCCTACTTTTGATGATTTACATGAAATTTCATAAAATTATTTCTTACAACGAATGAATTATATACTTTTACATAAATGAGCCACATTTTTTTATCTATTCACTAGTTTATGTACCTCTATGCTATAGCCAGAGGAATAGTGAACATGGATAAGCAGGTATCTCTAAAGTACGACATAGGATCATTTGGGTAAAGATCCAAACATGGTACAATTTGAGACTTGAGGTAGACCTATCCCCAGCATCATAAGGTAGCACGACTCTGATTTTCAAAAAAAAATCTGTACAAGTTTCTAGCCCAGCATCAATGAATAAGTGTTCCTGTCTTTTCTTTACATTCTTACCAACATTTGCTGTCATTTGTTTTATTGATATTAGCCAATATGTCTACTATAAGATAAAATCAATAATAGTTCTAATTTCAATTTCCCTGATGACAAAGGATTTGAAGACTTCTTATGTGTTTCTTATCTATGTATATCATCTTTTGAGAATCTGTTTGGTATTATAATCCACATGCAATTATGCTATTTACTTTATTGATTTCATCATATAGAAAGTTCTTTGAAATATATATTTTGTATACCCTCTATGAGTTATATAATTTGAATATATATGTATATATAATTCAGTATGCCATTTTCTCAACGATGATGTACTCTGACATATGGTGGCATTCAGTTTTATGAGATGGAACTTATTGTTGGCATGTTCTGTGTGTTATTGGTGTACTTCACAATATTCCATCCTGTGCCAAGGAGTTAGGAAAGCAAATGCTAATTGGGGTGCAACAAAAATGAAAATATAATTTATTGTCAGTGATTATTTTACTAATTTGTGTAGCTACTATGGATATCTGTGTGAAGAATTCTAAAAATGATAAAAAGTGATATAATTAAGCTCTACTATACTTACAATGACACTTTACTATTCCTTGATATATGACCAAAGGAATCAACATCATGTTCAACTGTTACATTTGCAGCTGTGTTTATTGATGTTATTTTCACAATAGTTTGGAAATGGGTACTATCTATAATCACTTCAACCAATGAATAGAAAGAAATGTTGTAGATGTAATCTGTGGAAAACTATTCAATTGTAAATGACAGATATGAAATAATTACAAGTCAAATATTCTTAGACAGTACAGGCACAATGAAAGATTTCAAGTCTTGAAAAAATGTGTTAATTGATTAAGCCAAGTAAAGACAGTACTTTTCCAGCAAACTTTTTGAATGCATTCTTGACCTCTTTGTTTCTCAGGCTATAGACCAGAGGATTCAACATGGGGATGATCATGGTGTAAAACACAGATGCCATTTTGTCTCTGTCCATGGAGTGACTGGAGTTGGGTTGTAAGTACATGAAGATGAGTGTTCCATAGAAGAGAGAAACAGTGGTGAGGTGGGATGTACAGGTTGAGAAGGCCTTCTTTCGGCCCTCTGTTGAATGCATCCTCAAGATAGCAATGAAAATAAGTAGGTAAGAATTCAAGATAACCAAAAGAGGAAAAACAACATCAAATGAAGCCAACATAAAGACTATAATCACATTTATGTGGGTATCAGAACATGACAGAGCAAGCATTAGGGGAATATCACAGAAAAAGTGATTAATCACATTGGAATGGCAGAAGGAGAGGTGGAAAGTAAAAGCAACAAGAATGGAGGATTGGAGCAATCCATTGATGTAACAACAGGTAACAATTAGGACACAAGTGGTACTTGTCATGGAGGTTGAGTAATGTAGAGGCTTACACACTGCCGCATGACGGTCAAAAGCCATTGCAGCCAGGAGGAAGCTTTCAACAGTGGCAAGGGCTATCAAGAAGAAAATCTGTGTAGCACATGCGTTGTAGGATATGACCTTGTTTTGTGTGAGAAACCCTTCCATTACTTTGGGAGTGACTGCTGAGGCATAAATGAAGTCCACCAGGGAGAGGTTACTGAGGAAGAAGTACATGGGCGTGTGGAGTCGGGAGTCCAGTAGAATCAATATGATCATGCCAAGGTTCCCAGTCAGTGTGATCAAATAAATGAGAGTGAAAATGATAAATAAAGGAACCTGGAGCTCTGGGGTATTTGTTAACCCCACAAGAATAAATTCACTCACCTCTGAAATATTCTCCATGAAAGTAATCTGTGAGTTGTTATGAAATATATCTAGGGAAGATGTACAAATAAAGTTTATATTAGCTTATTATTGTCAGATAAAAAATGCAAAAAAGTTCTTGTGTTTATAATTTTAATTTATATACAGAGCAGAATCTACATTCAGGATGATATCCTTTAACTGGGTAAGGTCAGGCATTTTGTTCATATGGAAGAGGTGCAAATGGTACTTCAAACTTCTTTGAAGGCAGTGATTGCCACAGGTGTTCTTTATTACAATTATGGGACTTAATTCCATTTGCCTTGAATTTCTTTTTTTCCTTTCATTTGTCGAGACAGGGTTTCTCTGTAGCTTTTTTTTTTGGTTCCTGTCCTGAAACTAGCTCTTCTAGACCAGGCTGGCCTCGAACTCAGAGATCCACCTGCCTCTCCACCCCAAGTGCTGGGATTAAAGGTATGCACCACCACCGCCCAGCCCTCGAATTTCTAACTGTATAGTCTGCTCTAAACTAAACTATCATAGACATGATAACTACTTGTATTATCTACAAACATTCTTGTTTAAGATATACTTTGAAAACTTATCCAGCAAAGAACGTTGTGAAGAACAGTTCATTAAGATTTGGAATTGTATAACTAATTTGAAAATGTATTTCCTTCTTCACTGTATCCTTCATTATTTTAAATATAACCAATGATCTGTGACCTTCTCTTGAGATACCTGTACCTAATTTATTTCTCCCTAATTTATGAGGACCTTTGTTGGATCATTTTCTTTAAATATTGTCACCTTTAGGAAACAGTATATCTATTCCATACTTTCTGGGTTAAGTGTTGATATATTTATACATGTTAAAATAAAGGTATAGCGTCAGTGGTATGATATAGTAAAAGGAATCGGTGCCTCTGGTGGATGAACTGATTTGCTTGCATATTATTTTCTGACCTCACATATACCTTACGTCATGTTTGTGCACCACTAGTATACACTCAAATAAACATAATAAAAATAAAAAAAAACATAATAAAAAGAAATGAAGCAAAAACTGAGGGTTACGGCCATAGCTCAATTGTAGAGGGTTTGCGCACTTCTACAATACCCTTGGTTTAATCCCAGGAGGCAAATCAAAAGAAAATTAGTATAGGAAGAATTTTTAAAAAGACCGAAGAAAAGATTTGCTTATTTCCCTTCACATATTTTTCTTTTTTTCTATAAAATAGTGTATCTTCTCCCAATAGCACCAATTTATTTACTTCATTTGAGTTTAAAGAATGAAAACAATAAAATGTGAAAGTTTCTCTTACACTCCCTCTATTCTTACTGTTCACAAACAAACCATATTTCAAAGTGCATCTGGCTCTATTCCCTCCTTGGTGGACAAGGTGATTAGTGGCTGTGCTATTGTAACTGCAGTAGGAAAGGGCCTTTGGACCCTAAAGATAGCTTTGACTATTGAAGTTTTGTCTTATTTATTTTTCTTCACTAATCATCCTTCTTAATCAAAGCAGGAGGCACTGCTGCCTCACTTTCTTTTAAGGATACCTATCATCCTAGCCTTCTCAAAAGGCATCAGATTATCTGACCTTAGAAATCTGTATAATGTGGTGATATTGAATGGAATAGTAAATGAACCTGAGCCAAAAGACACCTAGAATTTGTGTGTCTGCTTGCAGGGGCTTAAAATTTCTGGACATTATTTTTCCTTTTTCCCTCAATAGTAAATTTTAATGGTTGGATATTCTCGCTCCAACTAGAAGTCTAACTTGCAAGGGAAAATTACTTATTTGTATTTTTTATAATTTAAATTTCTTTTCTGATGCTCTTGCATATATATTTTATGAATATCTTTATTCTCAGTCTCCCTTTGTACAAACCCACTAAATTTCCACTCCCCACCAATCTCTTTCTCATGTTCATTTCTATTCATTTTTTTCATGACCCACTGGGATTAATTGCAGTTAGTAGATATGTGGGTTTGCAGTAATCTCTTGAAGTTTATGGGCTAACAGTGGGTACAGAACTAAAATGTGCCAATCCTCCTTTTCCATGGTCTATCAACAGCTAGTATTTCAGAGGTATAGTTTGGTGTCCTCTAAAAACTTTCCCTTCATTAACTTAGACTTGGTAGCCTTTTGTGGTTCAGGTGCAGGTAACTACAATTCTTGGTAGTTACCAATTTAAATAATTTTATATAGAGTCTAGAATATAAAATTTTGTATTACTTTAACCCCATCTTTCTGCTCTAACAAACTTTCTGTCACTCTAAAATAATCCTTGAGCCTCAGAGAAGGTATGAGTGTTTATCCTAAAGGATGCATGCTTTGAAATTACTTACCAATGTCCTAGGAACTGACAAGTGTTGGAAGAAGGGCTGCAATGGTGGAACACTGATATGTGAAACTTTCATATTTACAGTATTTATACAATGTCCACACCGAGGAAATCATCTTGTTGTGGAGTCTTCTTCTCTTCATCCAAATCTGTGAAACTTTGCTGTGAATTAAAATCTGGGTTTCAGCTTAAAAATTTCAAGTTTCAAGTGGTGAGCTTTGCAAGTATTTAGGGGCACAATGCCATGCCAATTCTTGTTTTTAGATTCTCTTGCATATATATTTCATGAATATCATTTATTTTCAGTTCTAATCTCTAGAGGCCTATAATTCCACATTGCACATCCAAGCAAACACTTTAGAGGTCTATACACATTTTGCTGAGAGTGTTTATGAGGGTGTTCAGGATTGGCAGTTCAGGGAATAGAGCCTACAATTATCACTTCAGCTGGCCTACAGCCAATTTGGGCAAAAAATAACAACAAGCATCATTGAAGTTTCTGAACACATCCTAGAATTATGATTTGCATTCATTATTATCATATTTTTCATTATTTAAAACAATTTTCAGAGTTCCTCTGAGGAAGATAGTTTGTTTTCTTTTTAAAAAATTCCCACAGGGCAGGGAACCCTGACTGCTCTTTGGACTGGAGAGGAAGGGGAAAGAGGATGGGGAAGGGGGAAGAAAGGGGGGAAGGAGGTGGAAATATTTAAGTAAAAATAAAAAATAAAAATATATAAAAAATTCGAATTCAAATATATTTGATCATATTTTTATCACCTCTAATATATAGCTTTGTCACAAAGCCTTGGTATGTCTCAACAAAAAATTTCTTTCAACATATATTTATAAAGAAATAATCTAACTTTTTACCACTACAGATTAATTTGGTTTTAATTATATTCTTTTTATAAATATAAATCAATGAATTTTTGTTCATTGTACAGTAAAATGACATGATATTGATATACATGATGAATAGATCATTTTGTAAATCTGATTTGCATAGTCCTTATCTTCTGCATCATTATATTTTAGCTTTCAGATCTTTAATGTTTTTTCCAAAATAATATCCTTTGAATTCATTTAAATAATGCAACAAGATTTTAAAATTAAACTGCAGGAATGAGTTCTTTCTTTGAAAAAGTAAGAGAATTTATTGTTTTTCTGATCTCAAGTTCCTTAGTGAAAGTTTCAACAGCTTTAGGTCCACACACTGGAATCTGCCTGGATAGTTCTTTCACAGAGATCTGTACCCAAGCAAAACTGGACTTGTATCTTTGATGGAAGAATGTTTCAAGGAGAGAAAATATGATGCCCACTTAGATTTATGAAAACTAGAAAGAAAGGTGCTCTAAGAACTCTGTGTTAAGTACCGTGACAAGACAAGTAGGCATTTCTTGAAGGAGAGTAATAGTAAGGTGTATTTTTGCATTTATATAAGTGTGCACACCTGTGTGTATTTATCCAAGGTTTATTTATAACGGTTACTTTAATGCTAATAGACAAGCACACTCACACCCAAACCCACCCACCCACCCATCCCCTCTTTTTTCTTCTATGCGCTCCTAAAATTTGATTTGTTTCAAGAATAAAAGTTAAAGAATTTTGTCCCAGTAAGCAAAATTGCAAGGTATATTTATCAGGAGTATCCTTCTCAAGAGTAGGGTTCTAGAGTTATTGGATTACACATCATATTAACTCTTGATAAGCACATTATTGTTGCTGTCTATGATTTCATTGGTTGAAGTCTGTCTGTGAATGTATCCTTTAGATATAATGGATTTACTTGCTGCCTATCTGATAATAAGAACCACATTTAAAAAACACATTCTGAATTTGAGAGCCATTGGTTCTTAACAGTGCCATATAATGCCCCCTTTACTTTTGTGAGCAGCAAAATCAGATTATATCATGAGACAGAACCTCTCCTATGTCTTTCAAGGTCTTTCCCCATTACTGCAATTTCCTATCTCTCTTGCTTGCCTGAGTAATTTCTTTTTTTATTATTTCAGAAGTTGGATTTGTCCATGACAGTGGATTCTATTGTTAAAAGACCAAGAATTTAATGTGGTATCAACTGACAGCATAGATGTCAATGGGCCATAAAATACATGTGATATCTCACCTATGGATGGGTAATGGTCTAGTGAGAGAAGAGTCAGGAATAATCTGGGGAATTTGTATGAGGTCTGACTCTGTAAATAAAAAAAAAAGTTCATGTCATTAACAACTTCTACCCTCAGCTCTCTGCATGGAATGCAGGTATTTGATTTTAACTCCTCCATTGATTAGACATCCCTGTGTGACTAACATTCCTGGTTTTCTTAGTGGTTCTCTATGAGTACAAGGGAATGTATTGAAATCTCAACTATGCCATGTTTCTTCCTAACCCCATAACGACTCCTTCAATCATGATACCTCTTTCCTTGCTCTCATATCTGTCCTTCTTCCATCTAGTGTGTCATATTCACTCAAATTCTCCTCAACCCTCCCCTTCACCCCTTCTTTTCCCCTCTGCCTCTTCCTTTGAAGTATTTCTAATAAGAAAAGTAATGACACAAGAGTGCCTTATCTCTCAACTCTTATACAATGTAAATCTTAAAGACTTACCAAAAACAATAGACATAAATGACTCCCAACAACTGTTGTAAAAATCCTAGAATTTAAAAATACCTTGAGTATGTAATAGTATAAAAAATCAACAAAAAATGCAACAACTCTTTTTCATCAATAATAAAGAAGACATATAAGATACCAAAACATATTTCCTTTTAATAGAAAAAAATAAAGAAAAATACCTAAAAATTAACATAGTCAATGTAGTGGAAAAATCTACAATGAAATTGTTGATCAAGAAAGAAAGAAAATAGAAAGAAAGAAAGAAAGAAAGAAAGAAAGAAAGAAAGAAAGAAATTATTTGGGAATTTCCCAAATAAAGACATTCAAAAATCCTGGGTTTAATATATATATATATATATATATATATATATATATATATATCCCCAAAGTGAAGATAATTTAAAACTTCTTTGGATATTGTCATCATGAATTAGATCAATTAGAAACAGAGAATACTCATGAGGTGCTAGAGATAGAAATCCACATGGTAACAATAACATTACTTAGAATAAAAGAGAAGTTTACAGGCAACACAGTGTATATTCAAAAGACTGTTGTAATATAAATATTAATCCTGATTCTAGACCCAGTTCAACCATTTATATCACACTGAAACAAAACTGTAAACATCATAATCATCCCCTCACATCTCAGCACTCACTGTCCTTATACATGCTATCCCCTATTATTCAAAGAGTCTAATGTCTTTACAAGAAAGCTATTTTGATTACAGAAGGATGGTTATAAAAAAATTTGGTCAGAGTTGAGTTTTGTGGAAGTAAATTAATGGAGAACTTGCATAAATATCATAAAATCTAGTCATGATATATATTTCAAAGGTTTCTGAAGCTGAGGTATGGGTCTCAGAAATTTCAAATTATATTCAGATATTACTCAGACAACTTCTTGGCTAGTTTATCGAGTTTCCTGTAGAAGTAATTAGACTAAGCATCAGTATTAGTACATATTTGAAGTACTATATAAGGCAAAAGTATATTTTCTTTTTTCCTGTTTGAACAACCTACACCTGCAGCGAGTAAAATCTTTATTATTTAAAAAATAAACTACCTGAGTTCAAACTGTAACATTTACCTTTATTGAGAAAAGAGAAACTAATGCTCATTTTGTATATTGTAGATCTTCCATTAATGGATGATTTCTCTGTCATTATCATCACTTGGTGGAGAGAGGACAAAAAGTTATAAAAGCAAAATTTGTTGCAAAGATGTTCCAAACTCTTTTATCTACAACAAAATTAGAAACAGAGATGTTTTCAAATCTTGATGAAATATAATCTCTGTACTTTATAATTTGTAGATATCAAAATGCCTTCATATCTTCACATTCTTGGAGATATCATATTTAATAACACATTATATTTCTAGTTTAGCAGGACATAAAAATCAGAATTGGTCGACTAATTTTTCTTAGTCCTTGGAAATTCATAATTCTTTCCTAGCACCTTTTATTGAACCTTTTTATAGGATGGCCCCATACTTGTATGCATTCTCGGGTCTAATTATACCCAATGCATCATAAGAAATAAAAAAAACATGGAGTTAGAAAATATCCTGGAGTAGGCTGGAAAAGTTGGAAGAAAGCAATAGCAGTTTGAGATCCATTGTATTTACATACAAAATATTTATATAAAACCAAAAATACCCTGCCAAATATAAGAGTAAATTTTATTGACTGCTCACCTTTATAATCTTAATGAGAAGTTTGATATTAGACTGGTGATTACTTGTATGTTTCTTAGGTATATTTTTCTAGGTTCCTAATAATATTATTGAGTACTTATCATAAAAGTGTTTTCTTCTCTGAAACTGAAGTCTCTGCTATAGAGGTCTTATAAGATTATTTTTAAATTTTGACATTGATTTTTATTCATTTGTGAAGTTCATTTTCAAAAATTTAGATATTCCTAATGCTCCATTTCTATAAGTGGTCCTTTTTAACTATTGCATTAATATAGTAAGAAAAAGCTTCATAGTGGAGAGTCAGTGAAATAATTTTGCTATATCTATAAGGCAGTCATTACTATTTCCCTGATATTTATATTTTTACTGTGAATTCCTCAGATAGGCTCTCTGATAGTATAATTGTCATTGTTCATTTGACACAGGCCCATATACTTTTCCTAATTTCCTAAGCATGTAAACAGTTTCAGGGTTCAAGGTAGAGTGTATGCCGAGAGATAATTTCTAGGTACAATTACTGAAAACTAATAGATCTGTGATGTATAGGAAGTCAGGTTGTTATACACTAATCTCTGAGTTGTCCTTTCTTAAAGTGCATAGAATCATCACTGAGATTCTTGTGATCATTAACAAGGAATACCATTTTGCGTTTGTTCATCCACTCTGCGTCAGTTATGCTTTCTCTAACTCACTCATTTACTCCCTTTTACAAACACTCACAAATTAAATAATTTGTTACTTAATTATAATTGTTCATTAAATATTCATTTAGTAAATTTACTAAACAGCAAGAGTAGGATATGACAAGGGGACTGATAGAGATCAGTTAGCACAGGGAATGCACAGTTCTGTCTGGGTATCAGTTCCAGTGCTCACAATTACTGTACTTCCATATTAACCCTAGTATTGAGTTTCCTTATCAAATATTCCCTCTGCATCCCACCAAAAAGTGCTTCGCATTGTTATTATTCTTGAGTTTAATATCTTCATTTAACTCAAAGTGTTATTCAGTAATGAAATATAAAATGCATTGTCAATTTTATCTTTCTGATGACTTCCATCCCATATGGAATCCAGTTATAAACTTCTAATTGTCTAGATTCACAAAAACTTTACAGAAACACAGTGATGGAAAATTTTGCTGTGAAAAAATATATTAGATGTGGTTAAACATTTTCTAGAATGCAGGAAATGAAGAGATATTTTAAAATTGTTTTGTTTCTTGCTCTGTTAATAGTTTTCAGCATTTTATACATATTTTCTTTAAGAAAAATACTACTTAAATGTTGAGAGTATTTGTATACTACAACTTAGATCTATATAAATTATGAAGCATACAAATTAACCTACAAATTAATGTTTGTTGATTGCAGTCTGTATTTCCCCTCTAGAATTGATTATTAGTTAAATTTAGTTAATTTGCTTCTACTTATGAAAACCCCATCACTGAAATTACTTTAACATAAAGGTTAAAGATTTCTGTGTCACTAAAAACCATGTGAAATTAAGTTATTTGCGGTGAGAACTTGGAATTTGTCAGGACAAAATACTAAGATAAATTTTTATTTTACTAATACCTGAGAACAATTAATATTTGTCATATAAATATCATGAAGCTATTTTAACTTTTTTAATTGAAAAATGAGGTCATGAATTATAAAGAAAGGAAGCAGAAGTATATACTATGAATAAAGGGAAAAGCAAGATGGGAAAATTATGTAATCTACTCTAAAAAGAAGCAGTCATAATTAATAACGATAATAAAGCAATTAAAAATATAACTGTTTTCATGCACACATGAAGTCAAACTAAAAATATTATGTATCAAATTATGAAGTGGTATTGCATGTGAAATTCTATGACATAATATTGATTTAAATATTAAACTGATATCTCATTTCTTGCTAGGTCCACCCCAATTTCACTATAAATTAGTCATATAACCAATGCATGAATTCAGATTTTTGTTTTGTAAACTAACAATTCAAACCATACATACAAAATAATTACATACAAATTATTCCTCAAGGATACAGGTCCAAAGTTTCACATTCTCAAGAAATACTTTATAATCAATTAACTAAATTCACTGCAGGCTTTAGTTTTCTAACAACTTTCATAAATGCATTTTTGACTTCTTTGTTTCTCAGGCTGTAGACCAAAGGGTTCAACATGGGTATGACCATGGTATAAAACACAGATGCAATTTTGTCTGTCTCCATGGTATGACTGGAGCTGGGTTGTAAGTACATGAATATAAGTGACCCAAAGAAGATGGATACAGTGATGAGGTGGGATGCACACGTAGAGAAGGCCTTCTTCTTTGCATCAGCTGAACGCATCCTCAGGATAGCAATGAAAATAAGCAGGTAAGTGTTCAAGATAACCAAGAGTGTGAAAACAACATCCAATGTAGCCAAGATAAGGAGTGTAATCTCATTTGTGTAGGTGTTAGAACACGAAATGTTTAGCAAAGGAGGAATATCACAGAAAAAGTGATTAATTATGTTAGAAAGACAGAAGGAAAGACGAAATGCAAGGGCGACATGGATGGAAGATTGCAAGATTCCACACATGTAACAGCAGGTGACTATTACAATGCAGGTGGTACTTGTCATAGTTGTAGTGTAATGCAGGGGTTTGCACACTGCTGCATGGCGGTCATAGGCCATTGAGGCCAGGATCAAACTTTCAATAGCAATAAAGGCTACAAAGAAGAACATCTGAGCAGCACAGGCATTGTAGGATATAATCTTATTTCCTGTAAGAAACCCAACCATTACTTTAGGAGTGATTGCTGAGGCATAAACACAGTCCACCAGGGAGAGATTACTGAGGAAAAAGTACATGGGAGTGTGGAGTCGTGAGTCCAGTACAATCAGCATGATCATCCCAAGATTCCCAACCAGTGTTATCAAATAAATGAGAGTGAAGACAATAGACAAAGGGACCTGCAGTTCTGGGACATCTGTTAGCCCCACAAGAATAAATTCTGTAATCTCTGAAATATTCTCCATCACCGTCATTTGGGAATGATCATGACAAGTTCCTAGGACAAATAATAAAACATACTAGTTGAATATCAGCAGAATTCCAAACTATCATGAGGTCCTTTACTCATTTATTTTTCTAGTGAAAGACACTGTTTAGAAGATGGTGTACTACATGCTAGGGAACTGTGAGCCGTTTGCTTATATGAAAGTAATACAGATGGACACTGAACTTCTTTTCTGCCAAAGATAGGTACTATATCTATTGAGCTCAATTACACTAAATAGGATGATGCATACTGCACTAAATCACGATATTCATAATCAATACTTATAATATTTAAATGCATGTTTGTATAGAATAGACATTGGAAGTCTAAGGAGCATCAAACACTGTGAGGGCTTTTGAATATTAGCATAAGGTCTGGAAAATGGGTTTCACTTGTTTGGTATCCTCCTATAACTGAAAGATTCATAGTAGTCTGGGAAGCAGATCTAGGCACACCCATATTTACTCTCTGATTAATGAGAACACTTATTTAGTTCTTTTTCTCTGTACACATTAGAAATTATAGAAAATGCATGATATCTTCATATAATTAAGCAGGATAAAATATAAGGAAGAATATTTTCAAAATTGGTGAAGAAAATTGTATTTCATTTCTCTACATTTCAATCATGGTCATATAGACTGATGTTTATCCTTACTCATCATTCACCATATCTTTATGATTTGTGACTGGGGAGGACAGAGAGGATAATTAAAAAACATTGTTCTCATTCTTCCATAGAGTCTCTCTTTAGCGAGTGACAATGCATAGCATATCTGACTTACTTACCTCTGGAGTACTTCCAATGACTGGTGGCTGCTACTGGGGAAAGTATGAAATGCCCATCACCTAATAGAAACCCTGACTCTGAAATGTTGAGACATACTAATTCCCAGCAATAAACATCACTCTAATTCAAGGCAGAAGAAGATTTATAAGGATAGCCAAATGCAATGTGGTTTTCCCTCTTTTTGGTATAACCATCACGTTAACATCTTCTAAGAGGAATCTTCTGATCTCCTGCATCAAAATAAGAATAATATAAAGCCCCGTGTTATGGTTGAAAGAGCAGTGAAGCAAAAGGTAGAAGAAAACTTGTGGTGTTTCTGTAGTATGGATATTCAAAATTTATTGCCATTACTTTTATTTTGTTTTCACTTGGAAAGTAAAAATCGCTTGATTTTGTTTCCATTACAATTCTAAATTGCTAGCACTGTAGATTTTAGTCCTAACCATTGTTTTGCAAACAGACAAATGTACAAAGTAAATAAGGTTTGAAAAACCTCAAGCCCAGTGTTTGCCTGCACCAACACACAGGAAAGCTTTGTTAAAAATGTTCTACTTTCCTGCCTGGACAAGCTTTACTGTAGAACACAACTTTGGACTGTGTTTTTAACAGTATCAAGGTATACATCTCAAGCCCCATATATGTCTCAGAGGAATCAGTCTGTGACAGTAGATATCTCAGGAGGATTGGCATCCCATGTCGGCCATTCATTCTGACCTTAAAGGTGACATAAAAACTTTTGAAGTTTAATGGAAAATCCTTGAGAAGATATGAGTAAATAGATAAATAGATTAAAGTAACTCTAACTATCAGCCCAGTACCACAAAAAATTCCACTGGAATACCAGGGCCAGGCTCCCAGCCCGGGCGTGTGGGCTTCCTAACTTAGTTTTAATGATCATTTTTTGTTTCCCTCTGTTTGGTTTTAATAAAATATCCACTGTCTTAGCACCATAGTTCTCTTCTAAGATTTTTCATTTTTATTTATAAATTTATCACCATACACCAACTATATACACTCATCAAATTTTAAAGAAGAATGTCTTTTTTTCTCACTTGTATTCACTGTGTAGCGATCAATGCGTAAATCAGGGAAATTAGCATGCTGCATATGTTATTTGTTGTTGGGAGAAAATACAAAGTTTCATTTTTTAGTTATTTAAAAATATACTATATTCCTCTTATCTTACATGATCTTATTTTGTCCTATGCTTACAGTTGATTAGTAGGAGTAAGTACTTTCTTCTCGTTAAAATCAGAAACTATACTCAGAAAGTCTCACCATGACTGCCTAAATATGAACAAGGAAAACAGCAATAGCATAACAATGTGAATTAGGCAAAGACCATGAGGTTTCAACCCAATGCAAAAACTATGGACACCTAAGGAATGCTGAGAGTTGGGTAAATGGTCTTGTTTAGGGAACAGCATACAACTAGCCATCCAATACTAAGTTGCCAGCCACAAAAACATATATACAAGAAAATTAAACAGAAAAGATGATATTTTGGAATATATATCATATGCATGTAGCTACAATAAATGAAACATTGGCCATGGATTTAAAAGATAACAAGGAGTATATGGGAGGGATTAAATAAAAGAAAGCAAAGAGAAATCATATAATGATACTAAAATCTCAAATAAGAAAAAAATGATATATATATATATATGTCATTTTACATAATTACCACTGATTTGAAGTTCCATGGTAGAATTTTCTTTATTTTGTTAATGTAGTCAAGAACAGTTATCCATTTGTATTTGTCCTAGGGTTTACCTTCAAAGCATTTTCCTGTTTTCTATTGCAGTATTGTCTTTACTGGCCAATATACTCTTCCCAAGATTCAATGTCGCATTTGTGGAAAAAGTGCTAAATGGATGCCCATACTTAGTGATTTATTTTTTAAAAGAAGAGAATAAAAAGTTTTAACAAGGATGAAATGGGGAGGAAAATGTTAGGCCTAAGGTTAGGCATTTCCCATAAGTACATAATAAATTAATATATAAATCCCACACTTCCTCTCCCCAAACTTTCCCCAAACACTCCAACATGCCCTCTTACTTTCTTTGAAATTTAATCAGTTTAACTCCTTTGTATTTGAGTGCAGAGACATGGACCAGATCATGAGCATTGTACACTATGTTATACCCCCCAAAGAAATTATTCTCCTTTTGCCATCCACTGATGTTAACTGCCAGTATGTCTTCAATCAGGAATGAGATTACACCTATTTGTATGCCCCCATGAATGTGCATACTCTTTTCAGGAGTGGGATGGGGGGGGTTTCATGTGTTACTTTGTTTGTAAATCAGAAGACAACTTCTGCTATCAATCTCAGGAATTCCACCTACTTCCTTTGAGAAAAGAAACATCCTTCTTTCTTTGATAAATTTAATCAGATGGGAAATGATTCAAGAGGCCCAAGATTTTGTCATACGAATTAGGTATGGATCCTAGATGTTAACCCAAAATCAGTGATTCAAGTTCCTATACTTACTTGGGAGTTGATAGCAGAAATAATGAAGGAGTGAGAAAGGCATTAAGGAAGGAAATGAATGGAAATAAAGGATTTCACTAAGGAGTGGCTTATCTGTGTGAACACCTGGGGCTTAATCATAGTAGTAACCTCATGGCTCATAAAAAATGTGACGTAGTGACATTAACTGATAGTAAAGAATGTTACATTTGCTCTGCTTCTTGAATTTTATTTGATAAAAGAACTAAGAAATAGTGATTATTAGTCATCTAAACTTTTTAGTAGTACATATTTAGTTCCCAGAATTCAAGAATGGAAATTGAGAAAAAAAAAGTAAAGGAAAAAGTCTAAGTAAAAAAAAAAATCTCTCAGAGAGAGTTTTGTTTTCAATGGACAAGAAGAGTCAATACAGATATGTATGCTTCAACAAAGTGATATAAGCAACTGAGTTTTTGCCCCCAATAAAGCATCTATATTAATCTCAACACCATTACATAGTTTCAGTGTATACTGTTGAAGAGGAACTATAAAAATGTAAGAACCAGATGATGGGAAGGAGCGCTGTAAAATGATGTCTTCTGGATATGTCATGGCTAATATAATCATAGACTCAGAAGCTGCGACTACCTGCACAAAACCTATACAAAGCCAGTTTTGTTAGATGATATTCTACTAGTCAGGAGCTATTGAAACAATAGTTGTTGTAGGAGAGAAAATCATTATGTTTTTTTTATTGAGAAAAGGAAAAAAAGTTTCCCCCACCTTCCAGCCTCCCATTTCCCTACCCCTCCTCCCACCCTTCTCCCCCTCCCCCCACTCCTCTCCCCCTCCCTCTCCAGTCCAAAGAGCAGTCAGGGTTCCTGGCACTGTGGAAAGTCCAAGGTCCTCCCCCCTCCGTTCATGTCTAAGAAGGTGAACATCCAAACTGGCTAGGCTCCCACAAACCCAGCACATTAAGTAGGATCAAAACCCCGTGCCATTGTCCTTGGCTTCTCATCAGCCCCCATTGTTCGCCATGCTCAGAGATTCCAGTTTTATCCCATGCTTTTTCAGTCACAGTCCAGCAGGCCTTGGTGAGCTCCCAATAGATCAGCTCCACTGTCTCAGTGGATGGGTGCACCCCTCGTGGTCCTGACCTCCCTGCTCATTTTCTCACTCCTTCCGCTCCTCATTGGGACCTTGGGAGATGAGTCCAGTGCTCCAGTGTGGGTCTCTGTCTCTATCTCCATCCATCACCAAATGAAGGTTCTATGGTGATATGCAAGATATTCGTCAGTATTGCCATAGGATAGGGTCGTTTCAGGTTCCCTATCCTCAGCTGCCCAAGGAACTACTGGGGACATCGCCTTGGGCTCCTAGGAGCCACTCTAGGTTCAAGTCTCTTGCCAGCCCTAAGGTGGCTCCCTTAACTAAGAATTGTGCTTCTGTGCTCCCCTATCCAGCCTTCCTTTATCCCAATCATCCTGTTTCCCCAAGTTCCCCCCATCCTCCCCTTCTCACTTTTCTCTCCCCATCTCCCCTACCCCCAACCCACCCCACCCCCAAGATCCCACTTTTCTCCCAGGCAATTTTGCCTACTTCCCATAGGCAAGAGGATAACTATATGTTTTTCCTTGGGTTCACCTTCTTATTTAGCTTCTTTAAGTTCACCAATTGTAGACTCCGTGACCCTTATTTATGGCTATAATCCCAGCAGCACAGACATTAAGGGCAACATTGAATAAATGGGACTTACTAAAACTGAGAAGCTTCTGTAATGCAAAGGACACTGTCATTAAGACAAAAAGGCAACCTACTGACTGGGAGAAGATCTTCACCAACCCCGCAATAGACAAAGGTCTGATCTCCAAAAATATATAGAGAACTCAAGAAACTAGACTTTAAAATGCTAATTAACCCAATTAAAAAATGGAGCACTGAACTGAACAGAGAATTCTCAACAGAAGAAGTTCAAATGGCTAAAAGACACTTAAGGTCATGCTCAACCTCCTTAGCAATCAGGGAAATGCAAATCAAAACAACTTTGAGATATCATCTTACAACTGTCAGAATGGCTAAAATAAAAAACACCAATGATAGCCTTTGCTGTAGAGGCTGTGGAGGAAGGGGTACCCTCATCCATTGCTGGTGGGAATGCAATCTTGTGCAACCATTTTGGAAATCAGTGTTTCGGTTTCTCAGGAAATTCAGGATCAACCTACCCCTGGACCCAGCAATACCACTCTTGGGAATATACCCAAGAGATGCCCGATCATATGACAAGAGCATTTGTTCAACTATGTTCATAGCAGTATTATTTGTAATAGCCAGAACCTGGAAACAACCTAGATGTCCTTCAATGGAAGAATGGATGAAGAAAGTGTGGAATATATACACATTAGAGTACTACGCTGTGGTAAAAAACAATGACTTCTCCAATTTTCCATACAAATGGATGGAAATAGAAAACACTATCCTAAGTGAGGTAACCCAGACCCAAAATAATGAACATGGGATGTACTCACTCATAATTGGTTTCATTATTTTTTGAGAATGTGACATATTTCCCATTCTCTGGTGCATAGATTCACATCCATACATATACCGCACTGAATTTAGTGGGTTATTAAAAAATTCAAAAGTAAAGGAGTGGGGAGAGTGTGTATTGAGGAAGTAATATGGAAAGTTGGAGCATGATTTGGAGAATAGTTATGTAGATATAAAATTTTCTGGTACACATGTATTAAATTCTTCAAATTAGCAAGCAAATAAGCATTTCCAATAACTGTAAAAGTATTAAACTTATTGCACACACATATGTGTGTGTGATAGTTTGACAAAAAAGAGGAGAGATATAATGGAAGCATTATCAAGAATTTTCTATATGATTTGGACATGATAAACAAGATTCTTGTGCAGTTGAAATGTATCTTAATGAATAAAGTGTGACAAGAGAAATGAGTGCCCTCAAAGGGAATATTTACCCTGGAGAACTCTAAGACTGCAATTTTCTCAAGATTCCTATATACTAATGTTTGTAATCCCATCTTGATTCTATATTACATTACTCAATTGGGCCATAGATGAAGCAGAATCCTTTTGTATTTAAGTGATTGCTAATATTTTGTCCACACAAACATCTTTCATTCTGAGTTTTTATGGTGAGTCTTCAACAATGGCCAGAGGAAACTACCAAGGTATCAATTATACTGACACATTATCATAAGATAGTGATATATTAAATTGTAAAATTTATTACTCTGTTAGATAGATTTCAACAGCTATCTTTCATAAATTATTGGGGAAAATAACTTTATTTATTTTCCCATTGTGAAGAAAACATGACTAACCAAAGAAAATAACTTCTAATAATATTGAAAATATATATGGTAAATGCTATACATAAAGCAAAGCAGACTAAGTTCTTGTTACTAATACTATCAATGTGTTTTATGTCTCAGAAGTCTTATAAATTTTACTGAAATAATTTTTGAGAAACAATTTCTCTAAAAAATGTTTGTATATTGAATCACAATTCAGTGTTGTATTATCCTTAATGTTTGAGAAATAAAATATTATGTTCAATGAGAAAGCAGCAAAATTTTAATTGACATGGAAAAACTGGATCACCTAGATTGTTTACAAAATTTTGACGACTGATATGAATGATTGATTTATATATTTTTCTGAAAGATTACAATAGTCACAGAATTTCAAAATGAAAATTATAACAATCCCTGAGATGCAGCGATATTTATGGAATGACAAACCTTCTCTTCTTAAAGTAATCAGGTAAAACCTAAATTGGATGATGCTGTCATTGGGTTGTTGATAGATTCCTGATTTTATTGAAGCTTCCCCAGTAAGGGTGAATGGCATGTATTAAAATTCTAGAGGATCATCATTAGCACATAGAGGCCCTTATTTAATTTTTGGTTTCAGATCTCCACAATTTCATTCTTCTGAGCCTTTTATTTTGCTAATTTTAGAAATTCACAAAGTGAAATGATTTTTAAACCAAAATAATTATAGATAGATTTGATATCTTTAATAAATTTTATTCTACATGTGCACTGTTAAGAGGACCCATTTCCTTAATTTTCTGAACTGTAACATGCCTACATATATATATATATATATATATATATATATATATGTATTTATATGTATATATATAAATACATGCATAAACTCATACATATATAGATTAGTACATATATCAACATTTATTTGAATATGTCTTCATACTTTTACATGTATATGTTCATATACAGTAACTCTCCTTCCTTATTTTGATAAATTTGTATATATACAACATTCTTCAAGCCCTGAATTTGAACAAGAAAGGAGAGGCAAATCTGAGATAGTTTGAAGTGAGGAAAGGGAAAGAGAAATGTTTTAACTATATTATAATCTAATTTTTAAGTAAAATAAAGCTTCACTATGTAAAAATCAATATTTATATAGCATTATAACTATAAATTGGAGTGATGTGATTTCTCTGTATCAGTCATCTAAATATTCACACATTTTCAAATATATTGTTTCATACTTGTCTTATTGTTTTAATAGCTTGACAAATGGCCCTCTGAAAGTTCACACTCTAAGCCCAGGTACTTGTGTCTTTTAGCCTTAACTTGACTATGTAGTTGAGAGTGTTCTGGATAGTCTATATGGGACCAATGAAACAACATACATCATATATCACAGCACATATTTAATCAGAAAACATTCTTACTTTAAGCTATTCTGTGGGTGAGATATTGAAAAAATAAATAATTTAAGATCAGATATGTGGAATATAGTGCAGCTGGGACAAGAGAAGAAGAATGAAGGACAGTGTTCAAAGGGAATCTTTGAACACAGCTAAAATATAAATTCAAATAACGAATTAGTTCAAGATAACTTGGTTTTTCATTGCTCACAAGAATGACTAACAATGCTCACCTATATTGGAGATAAAGGAATATTACCAAAATACTAGAAAAAGAGGAGAGATGAGAGGACATAGCATGTGGGTAATGGCAAATCATGATGCAATGCTGACTGTTTTCAAAATTCACCTAGATCTTGAAGCCTTAGGCTCTTACCTCTCCTACCCAGGAAAAACATCATCTTCCATTCTAATAGTAATTATACAATTATTACTTATCAACCCATTCTCATTCATTATCTTATTTAAATCTTCCAAGAATCACCTAGATAGACCCAATACAATCTATAAATTACTTATGAATAGAGAAGTTGGATGCAAACCAATATCTCTAGAAGTAAATAAAAAGGTAATAATTAAATATTTAAAACTTTTCCCTATCATACACATTTTATATTTGATAGTATATCTTCTTTAAAGAATCATCTTTGTTGGTTGAACTGAACTGTGATGACATGATTATTTTAATAAATGTACTATTCAGATATTTGTAAAATATGCTATAATTTAGTTTAAGCATTTATCTTCGTATATCAAATGTAATAACTGAATATGAACTGCATGAACTTAAAGGCATCTAAATTCATAAATAGAACATCCTAAAATTTAACTGCTTAACTTGTTTGGCATTCTGTACTCTCTGTGAATGAGAACATCTATGATTCCACAAACTTCTTGATGGTATAGGTTCATATAGATATGGAAATTATATCTAACCAGCTTCACAGGATTGAAGATACTAAGTGTATCTCTGCATATAATTTTCCAGGCATTTGAGCCTTTGTTTTTATTTTTGTCCATTTCAAAGAACATTCTGTGGATCCAGAAAAACAGCCATGAACAACAACACAGAAGTGAGTGAATTCATCCTCTTGGGATTAACCAAAGCTCCGGGGTTTCACATTTTTCTCTTTATGATGTTCACATTCTTCTATATCACCACTTTGGTTGGGAACCTTGCAATGATCCTTCTCATTTTGCTAGATGATCATCTCCATACCCCCATGTACTTCTTCCTCAGTAATCTGTCTTTGGTAGACTTTGGTTCTTCCTCAACAGTCACGCCAAAGGTCATCACTGGGCTCCTTACAGGAAACAATGTAATTTCCTACAATGCCTGTGCTGTTCAGATGTTCTTCTTTGTGTTCTTTGCCACTGTTGATAGCTACATTTTAGCTTCAATGGCCTATGATCGTTATGCTGCAGTGTGTAAACCCTTACATTATACTACCACTATGACAAAACGTGTATGTACGTGCCTAGCTATTGCCTCCTATACCTTTGGCATTTTGAATGCTTCTATACAAACCGGAGACACATTCTCCCTCCATTTTTGTGTATACAATGTGATTAATCACTTTTTCTGTGATATTCCAGCAGTGAGGGTTCTAGGTTGCTCTGATAAACACATGAATGAGATGATTCTTATTCTTATGTCTAGCTTTCACATCATGTTTGCTTTTCTTGTTATCTTGATTTCCTACCTACTCATATTTGTGAATATTTTGAAGATGCATTCAGGTGATGGATACCAGAAGGCTTTTTCTACATGTGCTTCTCACCTCATTGCAGTTTTCACATTTTATGGGACTGTCACCATAATGTACTTAAAGCCAAGTTCCAGCCATTCCATGGACACAGATAAATTTGTCTCTGTGTTTTATACTATGGTTATTCCCATGCTGAATCCTGTGGTCTACAGCCTGAGGAACAAAGAAGTTAGAAATGCAGTTAAGAGAGTTGTTCAAAGGTAAAAGTTATGTTTAGGTTTAGTACCTTACTGATGCACATTGATTAATCATTAATAGTGTTTGATTACTTAAATATTAATGATCATGTGGAAAACTTAAAAGATAGAAGTATACCTAATAATCTCATTATGTCTTTTAATATATAAATATATAAGCACATAGACTTTGAGTCTGGTTGAATTTGGTGTATGATGTTTACATGTATTGCCAAGTGTTTTATAATAAAGCTTATAAAATAATAAAGGCACAAGACTAAAAATACATCATGGTTTATATATAAATTATTATGAAATCCACATTTATTCATAGAACATGCAATAGATGTCAATATTATAATAGACAAATAGGAAATATTGAATGTATTACTGAGTTATTTTATCCTTAAGCTTGTAATTATTCTCTTTTCACATTTACTAAAACAAAAACAATAGAACTCCATTCAAAATAACAATAGCTTTATTATCTGGAATTTTGAAACAACTAGTACCATTACTTTAATGGCAGTTTAGGTAGACAATCTGTTAACCTTGATATGCATCCTACCCATTTCATTCACATTAAATCCTTTGTACTCATAGACAACTCTAGCATACCTCTGCCTTAGAATCTTACCATCGACAGTTATCTTTGCACAAACTAAATCCCTCATCATCTTTAGTTTGCTAATTAAATAATATCTTTTCAGAAACAGATCTTTGAGGCATCAATAAACTTCTACATGATATTCAAAATGCAAGTGCATACTTTGCCTTATGTACCTTTCATAACACCAATCAATACATAATCATTGTAATTTTTGTTCATGAATTCATAACTCTTCTTAAACTGTGACAGAAGCAAGCTATGATTTGTTCAGAGTTCTATCTTCTGTACTCCATACATTGTCTTTCACATAGATACTCAAATACTTCCTACATTGATAAATTAATTGTGGAAATTCTAGAAAATAGGTCATGTCAATTCAGGATCAATAAAACAATGATTAATTATCATGTGAGTTTTATTTTAATATTAGTATAAATATAGAAATATAGTAAAAATATTTCTTTATGCCCAGTTTTATAGCAAAAGTGACATATTTTTAATATCCCACATTTTTCAATGTACTACAAAATGAGTATATTAATATACTCATATTGAAAAAAATTAAATTGGCAAAAATAATATAAAACATTTGCATGCTTCCCTCTCTCTTCTTTGACTATCACTGCTGTATTATATTGATTTGGTAGGTTTGTCTGTGATTCCAATACTAGTACATAAGTAATCCCAGACAGATTCTGATTTCAACTGCTTTTCTAATAATCTTCAATTTCTAGTTTAGTTGATAAAATGATCAATGAATTTCATGTTAATTTATGCTATCAATGCCACTGTTACATAAAAACTCATTTCAAGTAAAACAGTAAGCAAATATATATTGTGCTAGAGAGTGATATTTAGATAGAATTTGTGATTCATATCTAATGTGAAATTCACCATGTGTACCTTGTAATCCTACAAGATTTTATATTTGCTTCACCCATAAAATTATGAATAAAATTTTATTTAAAAAGTCATTATACTGCCGGGCCGTGGTGGCGCACGCAGTTAATCCCAGCACTCGGGAGGCAGAGGCAGGCGGATCTCTGTGAGTTCGAGACCAGCCTGGTCTACAAGAGCTAGTTCCAGGACGGGCTCCAAAACCACAGAGAAACCCTGTCTCGAAAAACCAAAAAAAAAAAAAAGTCATTATACTGATAATTAAATTAATTCTTGGGCTCATGATGAGATTATGATAGAACATCTGTCTAGTGTTTGCACAACTCCATCTTCAGTCTTAGTGGCAAAAATCAAAACACAAAATAGCAATTGAGGAAGTCCCTGCTTTATTAGTAAACATGTGGATATAAGGTATATAGTAAATTTTCTCCTGATTTATATATATACAGTGTATATTTTATACATTATTGGATATAGAACACACACATACATACACATACACATACATATACATATACTAAAGCCACAGAAAAAAGTAAACTAACAAAATGAGTTTAAGTTTTAAGAACTAGTTATAAACAAGCCTAAGCTATGGTCTGTGCTTTCATATGGGAGGGACATAAAAATCTATCTATACATAAATTCATAGAGACTGGGGTAGCCTATATAGGCCTGCATATGTGTGAGCCATATGGAGTTCTAGAACTAAAAGAAGTAGGCACATGCCACCATCCATAACCCAGAATTTACCTCCGATGAATAACCACTTTCAAATGAAAATTTATGTTTTTCTCAAGTGAATAATATTGTGGAAAGAAATTATTATATAGTGAAAGTCACATGCTCAGCAGTAGATGGCCAACATAATACAAACTAAAGGCATCTCTGTAGGTTCCTTATCTTGTACTGTCCTGTCACTTCTGTCTCTTTTTTGTTTTTATTTAATTTTCAATTTTTTAATGTATTTATATTATTTATTTAACTTTTCAATAATTTTCATATACATTATGGATTCCAATTTTGTCTTTTGTGGGATTCCTAACTGTGCGAATCATTGTTTCTCTGACTGTATATCTGTTTTCTATTCCACTTCTTAGACTCTCTTCCATCTTATAATTTATTTTATCCTAATTCCATTTGTCTTATTTTGTGCTATCTCTTACTTTCTAAAACACTCACTCTGTACACACAGTAATAATTTATTTAAAGGTAACCAATTTCAATGTTTGAGAATCAGGTTGAAACAGTGTGATTGATCACTAATTTAAACAAACCATGCATGTAAAATCACAGCACTATTCTATGATATGTGCTAGGAATTTATGCTGCACAGGTAACATGCAACTCTTGTTAGAAAAATAAAACAAACTCTACAAGTCATCACTGAATAATTAAAGCAATATTCAAAATTGTCACTGAAATGCCATAAAATGTTAAAAAAAAATGTGTCATCATAGCAAACTGTATATGAAGCTTCTTTCAGAGCTGTCCAAATACATAGATTCATGGTTACAGTTGATTTTTAAAATATTATCAACATTTTGTTGACAATAAGATTACACATAAACAATTATCTATTAAAACTACATAAATATCTTCTCATACCTATGATCATGAATACAATGTCTTTAATATCCTATACAATGGAGTTGCAGAAATACAAGAATCTATTCAGGAATTTAATTGCATGTGGACAAAATGAGAAGCATTATTTATCTTAGAACTTTAAAAATAAATCATTATAAACTATTTTGCTATCAGCAAAATTTTTGTAAAGGCACTCTTGACTTCCTTGTTCCTTAAGCTGTAGACCAGAGGGTTCAACATGGGGATGATCATGGTGTAAAACACAGATGCGATTTTGTCAGTGTCCATGGAGTGACTGGAGCTGGGCTGCAGGTACATGAATATGATAGTCCCATAGAAAATAGACACAGCAGTGAAGTGGGAGGCACAGGTGGATAGAGCCTTTCGATATCCAGCACTTGACTGCATCTTCAGGATAGTGATGAAAATGAATATGTAGGATATCCAGATAACCAAGAGAGCAAAAAATATATTGAAGCTGACAACATAAACAAGAACCAGCTCACTCACGTGTCTGTCAGAGCAAGAAAGAACCATGACTGCTGGGATATCACAAAAAAAGTGATGGACCACATAGGCCCCACAGAAAGAAAGACTGAAAGTGTCCCCAATGTGGATGGAGGCATTCAGAAAACCACAGAAATATGAACCTATAGAAAGGCAAACATACACACTTGTAGTCATAGTGGTAGCATAGTATAGTGGCTTACACACCGCTGCATAACGATCATAGGCCATTGAGGCCAGCAGGTAATTCTCAACAGTAGCAAAGGCTACAAAAAAGAACATCTGTGCAGCACAGTCATTGTAGGAAATGACTTTGTCTCCTACAAGGAGCCCAGTCATGACTGTGGGCGTGACAGCTGAAGAGTAACAAAAATCAACAAAGGAGAGATTGCCTAAGAAAAAGTACATAGGAGTGTGGAGTCGAGAGTCCAGGACAATCAGGAGGATCATCCCCAGGTTGCCCACGAGAGTGATGGTGTAGATGAGGAAGAAGGTGATGAAAAGGGGAATCTGTAGCTCTGGTTCATCCGTGAGTCCCAGCAGGAGAAAGTGTGGCACTTCTGTCCTATTCTGCATCAGTGTCATCTTTAATCCATAGCCACGGAAAGTGAGGGGCATGATGATAAGAAGGTTGAGTAAACATACAAAATCATAAGTGAGGACACGTGCATTTGTGAGGAAACAACCTGTGCCTTGAGATTGTCTGGAAAAAAAATGAATCTTTTTCCCAATCAAATCTAATGTGGTTATTAGACAGAGGGTTATATGCTACTAACTACAATATTATACAGTAATTGCTCAGCCATCTTTTCAGTAGTGACTTATCAAAGTCAAGGGATTTGGTAAAGGCTTTTAAACCAAAGTGCAAGGTTTTTGGCATAACTGCTTTGTGAATAAAGTGGCTGACTTGTTTTATAGACCACTGCTGTAACTAATTCCATTTCTGTTACATATTTGAGTATTAATTCCAGATTTCAGAACAGTGTCCTATTGCCAAGTCTTGTTCCTCTATCCTACGTAAGCACAGAGATCTGCCTTCCTGCTATTATTTTTATCAGCAGGCATTTGGTCAGAGCATCCCATTTAATATTCACAGATATCCAAAAGCATAGAATTACTACTCGCCCAAGATGCTGCTCTGGTTTTACATCACTTAAAAGATTCTTAGCTTCTTAAGCTCACTTTTCCCTCAGTTTACTGATTTTATGTCAGGAAATTTACTGCTTGTGTTTTACATTCAAGGACAACAGAAGAGACCTGGGTCACAAACTCGTGTTACTCACGATCAGAAGAGCTGAAAAGAGTCTTAGGTCCCTTTTTTGTTTCTAACGCCTAGAGCAAAACTCCAGAACTAGGGCCATAGAAACTGAAGCTTTTGGAATGTGTACTATCTGGTCAAGAGCCCTCAGCATCCCCCAACTGTTTACATAGGTTGCCTAGTTACCAGGTAGCCTCTATGCATTCTGGGAGAAAAGAAGCAGCACATTGATTTAAACAATCCCGGCCCTATTCCTAATTTCACTGAAAATAAACTCTAGCTCTTCACTAACCAGCTAAAAATGTAGTGTAGTGCACTAACCTTCCCTCTAAAATCTCCTGATAATTTAATTCCACAAATATCTCCACCCCCCCCCCTCTCTCTCTCTCTCTCTCCCTCTCAGTAAAAACACTTATCTGATCTTCTATAGGACAAAAGAATTCTGTCCCTGGAACTTGCTACCCCTGAGGAATTGCGGAATTGCTAGTTTTAAGAATATATATGATTTACTGCTGAGTAAATGGATGGAAATAGAAAAAACTATCCTGAGTGAGGTAAGCCAGACCCAAAAAGAGGAACATGGGATGTACTCACTCATATTTGGTTTCTAGCCATAAATAAAGTACATTGAGCTTATAATTCATGTTCCTAGAGAAGCTAAATATGAAGGTGAATCCAAAGACAAACACATAGGCATCCTCAGGAATATTAACCTTCATCAGGAGATGAAAGGAGACAGAAACCCACATGAGAGCACTGGACAGAAATCTCAAGATCCAAATCAGGAGCAGAAGAAGACGGAGCACGGAGCAAGGATCTCAGGACCACGAGGGGTGCACCCACACACTGAGACAATGGGGATGTTCTTTCGGGAACTCACCAAGGCCAGCTGGCCTATGTCTGAAAAAGCATGGGATAAATCCGGACTAGCTGAACATAGCAGACAATGAGGAATACTGAGAACTCAAGAACAATCGCAGTGGGTTTTTGATCCTACTGCAAGTACTGGCTTTGTGGGAGCCTAGGCAATTTGGATGCTCACCTTACTAGACATGGATGGAGGTGGGCGGTCCTTGGGCTTCCCACAGATCAGGGAACCCTGATTGCTCTTCGATCAGATGAGGGAGGGGAACTTGATCGGGGGAGGGGGAGGGAAATGGGAAGCGGTTGCGGGGAGGAGGCAGAAATCCTTAATAAATAAATTAATTTAAAAAAATGAATATATATGATTGGGAACATTTGTAAGGGTGAGAACAAGATAGTACAAGGAACGCTGAGAAATGATGGATCGAATAGAGAAAGAAACATGGACAGATGATTCCCATTGTGAGTAGACTTCTTTACCCACAGATTTTTAGGTCTCCTTTAGCTCATCCTGTCATCTTTAATAGAACCCTAGACTTCAAGGCTTCCATTATGTGCTAGATTTTAAAGATTATTAATGGAGTATTTACCAACTTTAAAATTTTGTAGTCTATACAGTTATTAATAGATGTAGACTATTTAAAAATGATATAAAAGAACAATGTGTGGATGATCTTCCAATTCACCTCTGAGTTCCTTAAATCTCTCTATGTTGGTAACTTTTCAAGGATTGCTCTAGAAAAACATTTTAGGTGACCACTTATTAACACTTGGTGATTTTTGCTTTCATTTAAATTATGGAACACAATAAATTGAGTAATTTATACATATTACTAAAGTTTGAGATGCTAGTCTGTGTTTGAGTCTATGACTTTATTTAACTCTTGCTGATGGCCAAGTTTCAGAGTGTAATCAGAATTTAAATGGAAGATAACATTAAATATAATTACACAGCTGCCTTGGCAAGAGCACAGCACTATTTCAGCTACAGAGCTCTGGTTCTATTTCAAAGCATACATTCCTGGTACAGTCTTTTGTTCTGGGACACAAAGGCCAGAAATAGGGTGCAATCTAAAATAAGTACTTTGGCTTGTCACAAAGTTCATTTCCCCTTTTTCTCTATCTATTTTTTGAAAACTGTCCTATGCATACCTTTTCAGAAAGTCAGGTATTTTTAGTTTTTTTTTTATTTGAATCCTTCCTCATCTTCTTCCATGAAGCTACCTAAAATCACCATTGCTGAACAAAGCATGTTTTATGGAAATAGCCCAAAAAATATGTTATTTTCTCTCCGTTTTCACCATCTCCCTCCTATCAACAGCTGCTAGATTTGAAGCTTACCTGTGCTTCTCTCAAACTCTAATAAATTGATCCTAAACATACTTATTAGTTTATTTCTAAAGTATTTTACTAAAGTTAAAAAAGAGTTGAAGAGGCAATACTGAATAGCTAGGTAAGAAATTAGTGTATTTCTCTGTGCAGTAGATATAATGGGAAAATTTAGGTGAAGGCAGCAATTTCAACTTGATTCAGTTCTGTTCTGAAATCTGGCGGCATATAATCATAACTACAGCACACACAGAGCTTTGTTCCATTCACCATATAGGATCCATTGGTCCTTACTACCTTCCCTGACCACTGAAAATTAAACAGTGTAATCACATCATCTTGAAGTTCCATTATAAGAAGTCAACAAGACAGTAAAATGTTCATGTTATGACATGTTTGATTTACATAGACGTTGGAAATGAGGACTTCACTGCAGGTGATATTGACCTGTCTTTCCTCATGTTGCCTTTTCTTCTACAATAGCACCACTGAGTGCCTATGCTATCCAGTGTGTTTCTGATTTCCCTGTAAACACTGATTGCTGACTCTACAATTATCCCAGACCCAGTGTTTCTTGAATTCTTAATGGAAAGGCATATTTTCATTTGATGAAAATCTATATTTCATCAGCTCATACTTTCCTTCATCCTGTCACACCATACCAAAGTCACCAAGACCAAAATAAAATTGGTCGTTTATGGGACATCTTTGTCTCACACATACCTTACAAATACCTTCTGTTTTGTAAAATCATTTCATATGATGTGGCTGTCACTTAACAACATTTCAGCTTCCATATTTGTTTTGTTTTCCTTGGACATTAAGCTTATTTTGACACCTAGGTTGGTTTTTAATTCCTATGATGAAGCTATCTTCTTGCCTCAGCCTTCAGAATGCCTGCAAAGGGGCATTTTTTTTTGCTTGATCTGAAGCCTTGAAACGATATTTAACTTAAACAAATGTGTAACCCCTACCACAAATCTCATAAAATTCCAGAAATTTTAAGTGGCAAACCCACTATATGAGATGACTTTCAGAAAATACTATAATCTCCAATTAATAAGGGATTTATACAAGAATGTATAAATAAATATTATTACTATTATTTTATGCATTTTATTGAAGAAACTGAAAATTTAATAAATCACCAGCTTTTCTAAAGTTATTTCTTCATTTTGAAGAATATTCAAGTTATTTTAAGACTCATATTTGCATTAAACCCATCATTTCCACAATCAGTTAGTGCAATAATTACCTGTATGTGATTGTAGGGAAACCGTTAAAATGTATATAGTGAACCATTCAGAGTATTTTTAAATTTTAAAAAATACTAGCTTATGCTTTTGTTTTTTGTGCTTGCTTCTTTATCTGAAATAATAGTAACATAAATAGGAAATAAAAATCCCAGCTATTCAGAATGTTTTGGTTCTTGCAAGGCTCATGCACATAATGTGCTAAAAAATACTTAAATTACATAAAATGCTACTTTTTACATTTGTACCATAACCAACTCCAGTTTTTGTTTTAAGAAACTGTTTCCATCATTACTTTCACCTTCAACATAATTCACAGTAGGTGGTGCTACACAACCCCTTTTCCATGGACTGTAAGTCTCCCTGACATTGTGTATGTAAGATATTAGCCCTTCAGTTCTTTGGAAGAAAGAACAATGAATCCAACAGTGAATGTGAGATAAGTCAGCTACAGAATATTGGTTACACAGTTCTCTCTCAGGCAGTGATCAAACACTTTTGTATTCTCTGAAATCTTTAAAAACAGAGGAAATAACAGTAAAATGCATCAACTTCTAAAACTCTATAAATTCTTCCCTTTTCAAAACGCCACATATAGGCAGGGCAGTGGTGGCGCACGCCTTTAATCTCAGCACTCGGGAGGCAGAGGCAGGCGGATCTCTGGGAGTTCGAGACCATCCTGGTCTACAAGAGCTAGTTCCAGGACAGGCTCCTAAACCACAGAGAAACCCTGTCTCGAAAAACCAATAAAAAAAAAGTCACATATGTGCCTTACTTACAAAACAAAAATTGTATATTTTACATAATTTGTCATTTATGACTAAGAAAAGATGGCAGGTATGCATGACATTATACCAATTTAAAGTCTGTTGATATAGCTTTTACCTTTTAGCTTTTTTCCTTACACATGCATGAATACTGACAGAAAATCTTCATTCAAAAAGTGGCCAAAAATAGATAACAGTGAATACAATTCAAATGCATAAATAAATTTTTCTGAAACACGACATTAAGCATGTTATTTAAGAAGCAAATGCATGAAGAAAAGGAAAATCTATGTAGATTTGGGCAGCCCTAGAGATTAGATTTCCTTTGTGGGAATACCAGTAGCTCTCAGTCTCCTTTCTAGGAAAAAAGCAATTAAAACCATGGTTACCCATATGCCTATGGAAAGTGCTTCTGATTGGACTCAGAGGGTTATTAATAACAGTGAAGTGAGGTAGTCATACTCTTGGGAGAACAGTTGAGAGATATTGGGCTATGTGGGAGGGAGGTAGTGGTGGACGGATAAGTTCAAGATACATTGTATCGGTATATAAAATGATCATATGAATTAAACATTATTTAAAAACTTAGGAAATGGTTATTCTCATTGTGCACTTGTGTTCAAAGTACTTGCAATGTGTCTTTTAGAGCTATTTCAATTGATGCTTAATATCTAAATACTAGAGTTCACACATTGTGGTGTCGATTTTTGTGTAGTGTGCATTGGATATGTTCTACACAATATCTAGACCAATATATCTGAGATTTTCTTATATAAATTGTAAAAAACTCAAACATAGCTCAAGACCAAAACTTAGTCTTTTAATAGAATTGACAAGTAAAAACGTTTAAAATGGAGATATAAGGAACCTTTAAAGATAGTCCTCGTTTCTACAGAAATGTTCTACCACTATCACCCTCCCACATCTCCAAACGTCACTCAACTTTTCTTCCAAGTTTATCATTTCCATATTTCACTGTCATTAATAACCCTCTGAGTAATCTAGTTCATTAGTCTAAATGAAGAGTCTGAAAAGCATCTCAAATACATGTACTGTGCATTTTGAATATGATTAAGTATTATTTATCATTTAAAGATCAGAATTCAAAAGGCAAGAGAGATTGCTCAGTAATTAAGAGTATATATTGCTTTGCAGAGGATCAAAGTTTTCTTCCCAGCACTCATGTAGGAGGCAAAGAACTTCCTATAACTCTACCTCTTGGGGAATCTGATGACTTTGGTCTCTACAGGCATCTGACCTTTATGTAACACACATAACAATACATATACGTGAACAAATACTTAACTAAAATACTAAAATAATCTTTGAAAAACAACCTGAGTTTAAAATAAAAATTAAAATATGATTTAATAATTTTGATGAAATAACTATAAAGATCAATTTAAAACCAAGTAATATCATATTTTTAGTTTGAAAATTTTTCTATGTAGTTCAAATAAGAGATAAGACATTATTATTATCCTGTTAGTGTCAATAAAATACATAGAGATATTGTTCATAACCAAAGAGTATAAAGTGGTAAGATACACCTGTGAAAGAGGAGCTAGTTTCTGGTTTGGTTACTACTGAAGTTTCTTTGTAGTTCTTCAGTTTTCAAGAACATTGACTTTCCTCAGTCTGGAGCATTCTTTGGCTAACTCGCACATGTGAAATTTTCATATTCCATAGCCAGAAAAGCCAATTATTTACAGAAAATTAATAAATATTCCATTGATTTTGTTTGTGCTCATATCCCTATGTAACCAGAATTTCACTTTGAGATTGTGATTTAACGAGCATATTTCTAGAGATGAACTCATTCCAGATTGTTTCTGGTGTTTATGGTCTTGGCATTCTAAAGCATACCAAGCATTAATGAGTTCATCAGGAAAGAGAGTATGGCAAAACAAAATGTTATTTGGCAATAATAAAGCATAATACATAATCATTGGACACTACAAATAAAGCATGTAAATAAAATGTAGTGTATAAAGAAATTTGTGCTAAGTTTTGTAATCATATATCAGCTTAGAAATCATGTGTTGTAGCCTAAGACTCAAGGTGAATTCATTAATAAATGAGGCTTTCAGGGGAGATATATAGTAATTGAAGCTGCCCTTAGTGTGGTAGGCAGTGTGTGTCAGTCTCATAGAAGACAATGAATCCCTTTCCACTTCATCATGGATCAGTGAACATGGGCTTTTAGGAAGCTATGCAGGCCTTTTTATGTCCTTCTTTCTAAAACTTTCAAAGGACTCAGAATTCTCCCCTATGAGAACTTCACAGAATTTGTATATTTCCTTTCCATCATGTGGAAATACAGCAAAAAGATGTCCAACAAGGAAGGAATCATAACATAACTGTTTGTAAAATTAATTTGGATGCCCAAGCTTCTAAAATCTGAAAAATAAATGTTTGCTTTGAACTCTAAGGTGCTTTTTCATAAGACATATAGACCATCACATCATGAATGTTACTTTTTAAATTTTTGCCAAACTAGAGAATATATTGTGCCTTGTTATTGCTGATGTCATGTGTAGGAGGGAAAATGAAAAGAGAAATTATAACCCTTTTAACTCCTGGATAAATTACACGAATTTTTAAAGTCTGTTTGGAAAAACAATTACCTACTCTAGTTATTTTGCTGAAGATGCTTAAACCAGTACAATCTTTCATTTGACTGATGCGAAAGCCAACATGATACCCCGAGTTACTAAGGAACGTTTTTAAATTATACTTCCATTTAAAAAGCTATGTTACTTAGGAAAACTGGCATCCATACTGAGTGGCATTTGTCCAATCACCCTAACTCAGTGTCAGTCCTCACACCGACCTCTCTGAGAAAGAGAGGTCTCTTTAACAGTTCATTCGGTCATTAACTGCACTCCCAGTTCTCCTTGAACTCTGCCTGTGGCTTTTAGACTCAAGCAGAACTAACAACGGGCAAATCCTGAAAATTAGGATTTATCAGTCTCCAAAACAAAGTAGCATTGATTATATATAATGAAAACTAAAATTATGGTAACTGTGCTTTATTAAAATTGGATGTTTTTATTAACTAAATTTAATTATTTACTTTATATCTTGATCCTAGTTTCCCCTTCTCCTCTCCCCCCATTCTCTCCTTAAATTTTCACCTGCCCCACCTCAATCCATTCCTTCTCTGCTTCTGTTCAGAAAGGGTCAGGCCTACCATGGGTGTCATCAGAACATCGTGTATCAAGTTGAGGTAGCTAAGCTCCTCCCCTCAATTTAAGGCTTGGAAAGGTGATGTAGTACAAGGAATAGGTTTCCAAAAACCTTACAAAGCATCAGTGACAAGCCCTGCTCCCAAGGCTAGGAGTCCCACAAAACGTGAATCTACTTGTTTTTAAACAAATGCCGCTCATTTTGTATACTGAAATTCACTCTTAAACTTTCAAACTTTCATATAGTCAGAGCATAGTCACTTCCACATCCTCTAACATTCCCAAGCCCTAGATAACATAGATATTCCACTAATTCATAAAATTACATTGCTTTCTCCCCTCCATCCTCCCACTCCTCACAAATTCCCCATCTGATAAAACTGATAGTGTCTTTTATAATTATTGTTGTTACACATATAAGTATAAATATATTAATATAACCTTCTGAGTCCATTTAGTGTGGACTTTATTTATCTGACTTCAGGTCTGACCACTTTATATTGAATAACTAATTATGGGCCTCAACCCATGGGAGAAGCTAATTTTCCCTCTCTGTGTCCATAGTTGTCTGCAGTTCTGAACGTTGAGATGAGATTTTTGCCCTTCTTTATAGCATACCTTTTGCTATTGTCTTTTGTTTAAGCCTCTTTGGGTAGTTTTTTGTTAATGTATTAAGCGTATAGCTTCCATGTCATTTCTCTTTTAAAAAATTTATTATATGAGACCAATCAATATTGCCCATATGTTTATATTTGTGGGGTTATCCACTTGGAATGAAAAATATACCAATAAACATTCTCCAAAGAAATGAGTGGTTAGCATTTCCCTGATTGCTAAGGAAGTTGAGCATGACCTTAAGTGTCTTTTGCCCTTTGAACTTCTTCTGTTGAGAATTCGCTGTTCAGCTCAGTGCCCCATTTTATAACTGGGTTGATTAGCCTTTAGAGTCTAGTTTCTTGAGTTCTTTATATATTTTGGAGATCAGACCTTTGTCAGTTGTGGGGTTGGTGAAGATCTTCTCCCAGTCAGTGGGTTGCCTTTCTGTCTTAGTGACAGTGTCCTTTGCTTTACAGAAGCTTCTCAGTCTCAGGAGGTCCCATTTATTCAATGATGCCCTTAATGTCTGTGCTGCTGGGGTTATACGTAGGAAGTGGTCTCCTGTGCCCATGTGTTGTAGAGTACTTCCCACTTTCTCTTTGATCAGGTTCAATGTGTTCGGACTGATATTGAGGTCTTTAATCCATTTGGACTTGAGTTTTGTGCATGGTGATAGATATGGATCTATTTTCATTCTTCTACGGGTTGACATCCAGTTTTGCCAGCACAGTGTGTTGAAGATGCTCTCTTTTTTCCATTGCAAATGAAGGCGACTTTAAGATACCATCTTACACCTGTGAGAATGGCTAAAATCAAAAACACCAATGATAGCCTTTGTTGGAGAGGTTGTGGAGAAAGGGGTACACTCATTCATTGCTGGTGGGAATGCAAACTTGTGCAACCAATTTGGAAAGCAGTGTGGCAGTTTCTCAGGAAATTCGGGATCAACCTACCCCTGGACCCAGCAATACCACTCTTGGGAATATACCCAAGAGAGGCCCTATCATACAACAAAAGTATATGCTCAAGTATGTTCATAGCAGCATTGTTTGTAATAGCCAGATCCTGGAAACAACGTAGATGTCCTTCAATGGAAGAATGGATGAAGAAAGTATGGAATATATACATATTAGAGTACTACTCAGCAGTAAAAAAACAATGACTTCTTGAATTTTGCTTGCAAATGGACATATAGAAAACATTATCCTGAGTGAGGTAAGCCAGACCCAAAAAGAAGAACATGGATGCACTCACTCATATTTGGTTTTTAGCCATAAATAAAGTACATTGAGCCTATAATTTGCGATCCTAGAGAATCTAAATAAGAAGGTGAATCCAAAGACAAACATATAGTCATCCTCCTGGATATTAACCTTCATCAGGCGATGAAAGGAGACAGAGACAGAGGCCCACATTGGAGCACCAGACTACAACCCCGAGGTCCAAATCAGGAACAGAAGGAGAGAGAGCACAAGCAAGGAACTCAGGACCGCGAGGGGTGCACCCACACACTGAGACAATGGGGATGTTCTATCCGGAACTCACCAAGGCCAGATGGACTGGGTCTGAAAAAGCATGGGATAAAACCGGACTCACTGAACATAGCAGACAATGAGGACTGCTGAGAAGTCAAGAACAATGGCACTGGGTTTTGATCCTACTGCACATACTGGCTTTGTGGGAGCCTAGGCTGTTTGGATGTTCACCTTACTAGACTCGGAAGGAGGTGGGAGGTCCTTGGACTTCCCACAGGGCAGGGAACCCGGTCTGCTCTTCAGGCTGATGAGAGAGGGGGAGTTGATTGGGGGAGGGGGAATATGGGAGGCAGCGGCGGGGAAGAGACAAAAATCTTAAATAAATAAATAAACAAACAAACAAACAAAGAAGAAAAAAGAAATGAATGGTTATTATAGGTCTCCCATTTGGGAATGAGCAATCACTTCTCTGCACATAGAGCTGTTGTGGTTCTCTAATAACCTCTACTCAGAAAAATATCTTCTTTGATGATGAGTTTAAAGACATACTAATACAGGGGATAAAGAAAAGTATTTAGCTCTCAGTTGAAATATTACACAGTTGTGTGGTTTTTCAAATATGTATATAAATTATTTATATAATATATTTAACATAATAACATCTTAAGATGGCATTTAAGTTATGTGCTATATGCCACTAAACATGACATCTATTCTTAGTAAAACTTATTAGAGGGCTTGATGTAATAACCAAGAGACTGTGGCCTACCAGTAAAGTTCTGATAAGGTTCCAAGATCTGTCTCCTTTGGCAACTACATGGCATCTCTTTGACTCTGCCTACTCCTACTCTCTCTCTCTCTCTCTCTCTCTCTCTCTCTCTCTGTATACACACACACACACACACACATATATATGTGTGGGGGTGAGGGGTGCGTGGGGGTGGGTGTGTGCTCAGATTTTAATCTGCTTAACCATTAGCCAAAAGCAGTTTTATTCATAATTCAGTAAAGCAACACATATGCAGAAGGACATTCCACATCATTACGCATGACTCACTATTATAATGGATGACTCAAGGGTTCAAAATATGTATTAAACTATTTGTTATTGTGCATATTTGGGAAAGTAGAAATATATTCCAACAAAATACGTGAAAGAAATAATTTTGGTCCCATGAAATTTATATTCCACATGAGAAAAATGAACAGATATTAATAATGCAAGTACATGGTTGGCGAAGATTGACAAATGGTTAAGAATGACAAGAGGGGGCAGGGCATGAGGGGAGTGAAGTACCCTATAACACAGTAACATTTGTGCAAAGGCCTAAAAGTAATGAGATACATTCTCAATGGGAAGAACAAAGGTCCTGAGGTAAGATTCTAATTGTAACCACAAAGAACAAGCAACAATAATACTGGAGATATGGAAGCAAGAATGAACCTCAACCAATGTAGAAAAAGAATAGCCAGCTCTTTCAGAAAGAAAAGTACACATTGCTACTCTCTTTGTTATAAGGAGTCTAAAATATTTAATAACACATGAAAACATTAATTTTTAAAGCTTTATTATGTTTGTACATACTTTGAAAAGTTACCCTTCTAAAAATTAAAATGTTAACATACTGCCTATATAAAAGGACATTATCAAGAAGTACTGATCCATAGGAGACATCATAACAACTTTTTTTTCCAGTAAAATATACAAAAGTAACTTTCATTGTCATATAATAATGAATCTTCTGAAATGGGACTACTAGAATGACAATAGACAAATAAGTAATATGAAACATTTGCATCATAATATCAAAGTTAAATATTAAATTATCAGCAATAAATGCTGATGAACATTTTCTGTGTTTACAAGTGAAGCAGAAACAAAACCGCATTATGTAAACATACAAATTTATGAGCATGGTTTCATGTGAGAGTGGAATGTGTAAAAACCCCTAACATATTAAATGAAGTCTAGGGAATAAAGAAACTATGTAGTCAATTCAGTCTAAATTCAACATCCTAGGAAAAGAAAAAGACATCTGGGTACTGTAGAGCTTGAAGCTCAGACAGGAGTTCTGACATCAAACAATGAAAAAGATATATGTATAAGTTAAAGAGGCAAAAAATGAGAAGAGGGCAAGAGGGAGGGAAGGAAGAAAAGAAAAAGGGAAGAAGAAAGGGAAGAAGAAGAAAGAAGAAAAGAGAATGGGAGAGAAGATAAGACAAAAGTAAGGAACCAACTGCACAGTGAGAAAAAGAACTGGGATGTTTTCTGGTTTCTATTCAGAGGAGCCCACAATGTATGAGATACTGAACACAAACACTGATGAGGGCAAATTTTTTAAATCCACTGCAGCAAGTATAAGATTTTTAGAGAACACTTTTTATGCACAATTGAGAAATTGTCTGATCTTTTCCAGGGTTAATCTGAATCTACTCAAAGGAAGAGATAATGACTCCCAAAAAGCCATGTACAATCTACCTCTAAAAATTACTCATATCCATGAGAGCTTTTCATCCCAAGTATTCCATGTGCATGTCTCTGTTCACAAGCTTCCTTCTAAACCTATGGGCTTTCATATTAACATGCTACTGCAAAATGAAGAAAAATGAATGAATTCATCAAGATCCTGGCTGAAGATTTGTGTAAGCAACCCCTGATGTTTTAGGCATCCTAATTTAGGTATGTGTTTCTGGGAGTAATTTTCCTGTTTGTTTCTAAAAAACAATGTGTATTGGAACATTTACAAAAGGTAAATTTTAAATATGATTCCATAAGTAGTAATATGAGAAAAGAATGAATTCAAGTATTATGGGCATATGAAATGTAAAACTAAAGTTACAAAGACTTTGCCTCCAAAACTATTTTTTTGAATGCACTCTTCACCTCTTTGTTCCTCAGGCTGTAGACCAGAGGATTCAGCATGGGGATGACCATAGTGTAGAACACAGAGGCAATTTTGTCTGTGTCCATAGAGTGAGTGGAACTGGGCTGCGCATACATAAAAATAGCAGTCCCATAGAAAATGGAGACTGCAGTGAAGTGGGAGGCACAGGTGGATACAGCCTTGTGATGTCCTGCAGCTGAGTGCATCTTCAGGATGGTGACAAAAATGAATGTGTAGGATATCCAAATAACTATGAAGGCAAAAAACATGTGGAAGCTCACTATAGAGACAAGAACCAGTTCACTGACCTGTCTGTCAGAACAAGAGAGAACCATGACTGCTGGAATATCACAGAAAAAATGATGGACCACATTAGATCCACAGAAATAGAGCTGAAATGTGTCTCCAATATGGACGGAGGCATTCACAAAACCAATGATATAAGAACCAATGATCAGCGATGTGCACACACTTGTAGTCATGGTAGTGGCATAGTGTAGGGGCTTACACACCGCTGCATAGCGATCATAGGCCATTGAGGCCAGCAGGTAATTTTCCACACTACCAAAGGCTACAAAAAAGAACATTTGTGCAGCACACTCATTGTAGGAAATGACCTTGTCTCCTACAAGAAAACCAGCCATGACTTTTGGAGTGACTGCTGAAGAGTAAAAAAGGTCTGCCAGAGAGAGGTGACCTAGAAAAAAGTACATGGGAGTGTGGAGCCGAAAGTCCATGAAAATCAACAGGATCATCCCAAGGTTCCCCACCAGGGTGATTATGTAGATGAGGAGGAAGGTAATGAAGAGGGGAAGCTGTAGGCTTGGATCATCAGTGAGTCCCAGCAGGAGGAAGTGAGTCACCTCAGACCTGTTCTCCATTATGTTGTACAATCTCTGCAGCAATGAAAAAAAGACATGCAATGTAATAAAGAAATGTAATCAGATGGTGTGAGTATGGTATGTACTCTGCCATTGTAGCTATACATTTCATCTCAAGATTGTCCAAAAGAATATATAAACTTAACAACCAAATTTAATATATCAATTTTTTACTGGGTTTCATAACATCAAATCTAGATCATCTACATAATTTGAAGATTTTATCAATTTATAGGTAGACATATAGACAATATAATAATTTGATAAAATTATTAGTGTAGATGAACCTATTAGACAGCTCATTTTTCTAATTACAATAAAGCTGACGCATTTGATTCCATGTAAAAATTGCTATAAAAATATTGTACCTGTACAATATCCTATCATCAATGTTACTTATTACATATTTGTAAATATTAAGCACACAAAAGTGTGGTTTTCATCCATACTAATATAATACTTAATTGAAATATTGTCTGTCTGACCAACTGAAATTCAAACTCAGACTGAATGGTTGATCTAAAGTAGATTGAATTAAATTAAAATTAAACCCTGGATTCAATTGAACAGAATTAGTATCTAGTTTCAGGTGATATTCACAATATTATAAGATTTAGTGGAACTAAAACCAATATAATAGAATCCTGAAGTATGCATTGAATCCTGTTTTAATAACAAAATTGCCTGCAATTATTACTGATAGTTATTTGACTTGTAACTTTTTTCTGCACTAGCTTATGATTGTTACCACATGGACATACATGCATACTTATGTTTTTAAACTAAGGTTAAAGGTGAGTTTACCTACTAAATCCTATCACATCTCTAATGACTAAATCATTGGAGAATTAGGGAATAATAAAGGCAAGTTCAAGCAGCAATGAAAACTCAACGTGATGTATATAGCATTATGTGCAGCAGAGAATTTGGGTTCTTCAAACAGAAGTCTTTCATTTATATCCAAACATCATTTTTCCATCAGAAAAAAAATAGGATTACAAAAAAAGGTCTACTTTCCATTAACATTATTAGAAGCAAATCAAGTAGTATATAAAAGAAAGTCAATTTTAAGTGTTTATGACAAGTGAGAAGTCTGTCATGTTGTTATTAAGATGGGACAACGTGCAGCATGCTTTGTTTAGTATTTGTAATACAGAACTTTCTTTTATATGAGAGAAGTATTGATAGTTCCCTGTCAAATTTTCTTTCTCTTAAACACTGGTGTCAGTGAGTGTTTATACCTTCCAGTATTTATCTTTCTTTATTCCCAACATATAACTTCTGCTTCTGTAACACCATTTAAGCAATATATTTTGAAAAATTACTTTCATGAAATTTTCATTTTTATCTAGGTGAAAGAGTCTATCCACTCTTAGTACACATTTTTCCTTGAAGACATTCATATCACAACCAAACATTATACAGACTGGGAGTGGAAAAAGTCCCACATTGACGTCTATATTTAGTTCTCATGCCACTTTTGTTGGACCATTCCATCTTCTAAAATAATAATTTGAAATTTTCAAGTTTAGCAACCACTTTTAAAGCTTCCTTATGGGAGTTATAGCCTTTGCCTGGCAGATATGCCATAGATGTTTTGGCTTCTTTATGGTAAACCAATAGAAATTCTAGTTCATGAACCTGACCCTTAAACATATTATGCTGTTACTCTTACATATTAGATTTTGTTGGAATAAGATAGGAATCAAAATTATTCTCATCGGTAGGGGAAAGGTGTATTTGAGAAACTATGTGAAATTTAAAATTATAGAAGCAGCGAAAAGAAATACCCAAGATAGTTAGTGAATCTGGGTTAGGATATGTGTGTGTGTGTGTGTGTGTGTGTGTGTGTGTGTGTGTGTGTGGTCTGTCTGTTTTCAAACCTTCAATGAAATCCAAACATACAGTGCACCAGAAAATCATTACCTCATTTAGTCAAAATATCATTTTTTCTCACTGCTACTCACATTTTATAAGAAAAAATTACTTGTAAAATTATATATATATATATATATATTCCAGTCTCACCTCAGTTTACTAATAAGTATTTTGAAAACATCTCTATCTTCAAAGAACCCATCATGTAGAAAGGGTCCCAACTACTGTTGTATAATTATACTTCTCACTTTAATATTTGTGGAACATGTAAACTTAGTATTCAATGTTGTTAGAAGAGGTAGAATGTTCAATTTAGAAAGTGATTTTGAAGTCATAAAACCAGTTATACTATTTTTAGCAAATACTATTAGATGATCTCTCTCAAGAATGGATCAAAATATTCTAGCATCTGTATTGCAGAGGAGAATGGTGAAAAGAATAGCAACACACATCAAATTTTGTATGAATACTATGTACTTTCTGTATCCTTTGAAGAGTCACTCACCTTTTTATTTGCAAAAGACACATTACATTTATCTCACAATGCATAAAGTATGTCCACAAACAACAGGTAAAAGAGGGCTACAAATATATGAAGAGTTCGTCATTGAAAAGTACATATTTTTTTCTTAATTCCATCTCTCACCATGGTTGAAGCCAACAGCAGATCATCAGGTCAGAAAAAGACTATTATGTTCTCACAGTGATTATTATTCAAACAAATAAAGGATGTCCAATGAAACATGGCATATACTGTACTCCTTTTAAAATACATAATGCTGAATCACTTTGGGTAATACATGGAAAACTGGAATAAATACAAAGAGTTGGAAATCTCTAGAGATTTCCCTCCAGAGAATATGTAACCCATTCATCCACACTTCCCACACAAGAGGTAATTAACTTACCTCTAGGGATCAAGATGACTATTAATTCTACAAAAATTAAAATGTATCCTTTGATTAATAAGTAAAACCAATTATAAATATATATCATAACGCATTATACAATGAGCTATATTTACAAATGCATAAATTATCTCATATTTAAATAAGGCTAAATATATCTTTTTCCAACATTCATTGGATCTATATAATGAAGATTAAAATGTGTTTCCTTTCTGAAACCCATTGTCCTTCAATGTTATCTATAGTTACCCTGCTGTGTAATATCCCATAAAAGCCTCTGATCACAGTTAATAACTACTGTCCTACCCTTGCTGATACCCTTTTACCCTATTGTCTGTAATGTCTTGTCATCACTATTAAATTTTCTACCTCTGTGAGACCTACTATTAAAGGTGCCACGTGTGAATGTAATCAGTCAGCAATTGTTTGTCAGTCTAACTATTGCATCTAGACATGTATACTTGCAGTTTCATCCAATGAAGGAGCCAGAATATGTCTCTATTTCAGATGCATAACAATCCATAATTGTAAATAATGATCTAAGCCTGATTCCAGAAAATCCCTTAACAAAGTCTGGCCAATCAATTAAAAAGGCTAAACCTGGCCTTATAAGGTAGAGATACCCAAAGTTACAGGATACAGATGTTGCTAACCATACGTGGCTAAAAGACTCATAATGAATAAGACTAACACTAGTCCCATCCAATCAACATGTGCCCCATGTACCTGCTCCCAATTACTTTCCAATTAGAATAGAGATACTTAGAATTCCATCCCGATTATAACATAGATATTTAAAATTATAACAGAGATACTTAGGATTCCTCCTTAAAAGGACCTGCATGGCTTTGTCGTGGGTCATCATCATCATTTTGTACTGTAGTCCAAGAGAACCATCTTCTAGGATACAAGAAAGTTTCAGAGAAAATAATATCTAAAGTGTTGTGAACTTCTGAGGGATTTCAGGGCAAAGGAACAAAATAACATCCTTTCTGTCATTATGGACTCAGCCATTCTGCCATTCTGCCAGTTTCTGTCAGTAACTTCCGGTTCTCCTTGTTCTTCACTGTTGTACGCACTCCTTTAGAGAATAATCTTTAAGATATCAGCCACTTGGGCATGGTCTCTTCATGCACTATAAATGCAACCACAGAGATTGCACAATCTCTCTCAGTTGCTGTATTCAATTCCTGCTCCCCACTCATGCAGAGGACTGTGATCTGTGAGTACCATTAAATAAAGAACCATTTGTTGGCTGAGGAATCCCATCAGGACTGGTGAGTGTGTGCTATCCAGGGGCGGACTATCCCGGAAGAGAGCACAAACCCCCCTCCCCCAGCTCCTTCTGCAGGGCTGTCTTTCTTTCGCACGACCCAGCCCCCCCAGCACCCCTCCCAAACCCTGCCCTGCTGTATGCTAAGACCAGTGCTCAAGTACAGTTTAAGCTCCTAAACTAAGGCGACCCACCCAGAGCGGTGAGTGCCTGCCAGCCAGGCAGGCCTCAGGGTCCCCTGTAAGGGAGCCAGACACCTTCAGCTCCAGCGCCAGGCTTCCTGCGAGCTCCTGGATACCACCCCCCCCCTGCTCCATTCATCCCGTTGGCCCTGGATCATTGGGCTACTGGCTGCCCTGTTTAGTTGCTGAGTAATCCCATCAGGACTGTTGCTGAGGAATCCCATCTGGACAGGAACGGTTCCTGCTTCTACACTGAAGAGATATACCCAGAGAGTCAATCACAGCAAAGACTGGACCAAGACACCAGGCCTCTCCTGGCTCCATTTGAAGGAAGAGATGGGAAGACGCCAATGCAAGAATTCCTCCAACAACCTGAAAGGCAACATGACACCACCAGAACCCAGGGATCCCGAAATAAGAAGAATTGTACACCCTACTCCTGAAGAAATAGAAGAAATCGACTCAAAAGTGAACTATATGAAAATAATAGAGGACTTTAAACAGGAGGTGAAAAACTGCCATCAACAATTAGAGATTACAAACAAAAAGGTAGAGGAAATGAATAAATCGCTCAAGGACACTCAAGAAAACCAAGAGAAACAAGAAAAAGCAATCAAACAGGTTAGGGAAGCGGTTCAAGACATGAAGAATGAAATGGAAGCAATGAAGAAAGCACAAACCGAGGGAAGAATGGAGATGGGAAATCTGGATAAACGAACAGGAACGACAGAGACAAGTACTACCAACAGATTACAAGAGATAGAAGAGAAAATATCAGACACTGAAGATACCATAGAGAAAATAAACACACTGATCAAAGAAGACAGCAAAACCAACAAATTCTCATCACAAAACATTCAGGTAATTTGGGACACAATAAAAAGACCAAACCTAAGAATAATTGGAGTAGAAGAAGGAGAAGAAGTGCAGCTCAATGGTACAGAAAATATACTTAATAAAATTATAGAAGAAAACTTTCCCAACCTGAAGAAAGAGGTACCTATGAAGGTTCAAGAAGCATACAGAACACCAAAAGGGCTGGATCAAAAAAAAAATCCCCTTGCCATATAAAAATCAAAACACAAAATATACAGAATAAAGAAAGAATATTAAGAGCCGCAAAGGAAAAAGGCCAAGTTACTTATAAAGGTAAACCTATCAGAATACACATGACTTCTCTATGGAAACCACGAAAGCAAGAAGGTCCTGGATGGATGTACTGCAAAAACTAAGAGATCATGGATGCAAGCCCAGACTACTATATCCAGCCAAGCTTTCGTTCACTATAAATGGAGAAAACAAAATTTTCCAGGATAAAAACAAATTTAAACAATACGTAGCCACAAATCCAGTCTTACAGAAAATTATAGAAGGAAAATCACTAACCAAGGAGTCCAACAATGCCCACAATAACTCAGTCATCTAGAGACCTTTCACCAGCGCAACTCAAAGAAGGGAAACACACAAACCCTACTACTAAAAAAGTGACCAGAGTTAACAACCACTGGTCATTAATATCACTTAATGTCAATGGGCTCAACTCACCTATAAAATGGCACAGGCTAAGAGATTGGATACGAAAACAGGATCCTACATTCTGAGGTCTACAAGAAACACACCTCAACCACAAAGACAGGCACCTACTCAGAGTAAAGGGCTGGGAAAAGGCTTATCAAGCAAATGGACCTAAGAAACAAGCAGGTGTGGCCATACTAATTTCTAACAAAGTTGACTTCAAACTTAAATCAATCAGAAGAGATGGAGAGGGACATTTTATACTCATAACAGGAACAATTCATCAGGATGAAGTCTCAATCCTGAATATCTACGAACATAATATAAAAGCACCCACGTATGTAAAAGAAATATTACTAAAACTCAAGGCAGCCATCAAACCACATACACTAATAGTAGGAGACTTCAACACTCCTCTCTCACCAATGGACAGGTCAATCAAACAGAAACCTAACAGAGAAATTAGAGAATTAATGGAGGTAATGAAGCAAATGGACTTAACAGACGTCTATAGATTATTCCATCCAAAGAGGAAAGAATATACCTTCTTTCTGAGGCTCATGGAACCTTCTCGAAAATTGACCACATACTCGGTAGCAAAGCTAACTTACACAGTTACAAAAAAATATTAGTAACCACCTGCGTCTTATCAGATCACCATGGATTAAAGTTAGAATTCAACAACAATGCTACCCCCAGAAAGCCTACAAACTCATGGAAACTGAACAGTCAACTACTGAACCATACCTGGATTAAGGAAGAAATAAAGAAAGAAATTAAAGTCTTCCTTGAATCAATGAAAATAAAGAAACAACATACTCGAACTTATGGGACACTATGAAAGCAGTGCTAAGAGGAAAGTTCATAGCACTAAGTGCCCACTTAAAGAAAACAGAGAAAGCACATGTTGAAGACTTAAAAGCCCACCTGAAAGCTCTAGAAAAAAAAGAAGCAGACTCACCTAGGAGGAGTAGAAGATTGGAAATAATCAAACTGAGGGCTGAAATCAACAAAATAGAAACTCAGAAAACAATCCAAAGAATCAATGAAACAAAAAGCTGGTTCCTGGAGAAAATCAACAAGATTGATGAACCCCTATCCAAACTAATCAAACGGCAGAGAGAGAATGTGCAAATTAATAGGATCAGAAATGAAAAGGGGGACATAACCACAGACACAGAGGAAATTCAGAGAATCATCAGATCTTATTACAAAAGCCTGTATAACACAAAACTGGAAAATGTAAAAGAAATGGACACTTTGTTAGATAAATACCATATACCAAAGTTAAACCAGGACCAGGTGAACAATCTAAACAGACCTGTTGGTCGCGAAGAATTAGAAGCTGTTATCAAAAACCTCCCTACCAAAAAAAGCCCAGGACCAGATGGTTTCAATGCGGAATTCTACCAGAACTTCCAAGAAGAGCTAATACCTATACTCCTTAATGTATTCCACAATATAGAAACAGCAGGCTCATTACCTAATACCTTTTATGAAGCTACAGTCACTCTGATACCAAAACCACACAGAGACTCAACCAGGAAAGAGAATTTCAGGCCAATCTCACTCATGAACATCGATGCAAAAATCCTCAACAAAATACTGGCAAACCAAATCCAAGAACACATCCGAAAAATTATCCATTATGATCAAGTAGGCTTCATTCCTGAGATGCAGGGCTGGTTCAACATACGAAAATCCATCAATGTAATCCAGCATATAAATAAACTGAAAGAAAATAACCATATGATCACCTCATTAGATGCTGAAAAAGCATTTGACAAAATTCAACATCCCTTTATGATAAAAGTATTGGAGTGATTAGGGATACAAGGGTCATACCTAAATATAATAAAAGTTATATACAGCAAGCCGACAGCTAACATCAAATTAAATGGAGAGAAACTCAAAGCTGTCCCACTTAATTCAGGAACACGACAATGCTGTCCACTCTCGCCTTTCCTCTTCAATATAGTGCTTGAAGCTCTAGCAATAGCAATAAGACAACATAATGGGATCAAGGGGATTCGAATTGGAAAGGAAGAAGTTAAACTTTCGTTATTCGCAGATGATATGATAGTGTACTTAAGCGACCTCCAAAACTCCACCAAAGAACTTTTACAGCTGATAAACAGCTTTAGTAATGTGGCAGGATACAAGATCAGCTCCAAAAAATCAGTCGCCCTCTTATACACAAAGGATATGGAAGCAGAGAGGGAAATCAGAGAAGCTTCACCATTCACAATAGCCACAAACAGCATAAAATATCTTGTGGTAAATCTAACCAAGGAAGTGAAAGATCTATTTGACAAGTACTTTAAGGCATTGAAGAAAGAAATTGAAGAGGATACCAAAAAATGGATGGATCTCCCTTGCTCTTGGATTGGGAGGATCAACATAGTAAAAATGGCAATTCTACCTAAGGCAATTTATAGATTCAATGCAATCCCCATCAAGATCCCATCAAAATTCTTCACAGATCTGGAGAGGACAATAATCAACTTTATATGGAAAAACAAAAAACCCAGGATAGCCAAAACAATCTTATACAATAAAGGATTGTCTGGAGGCATTACCATCCCTGACTTCAAACTCTATTACAGAGCTACAGTAATGAAAACAGTGTGGTACTGGCATAAAAACAGAGAAGTCGACCAATGGAATCGTATAGAAGACCCGGATTTTATCCCACAAACCTATGAACACCTCATTTTCGATAAAGGAGCTAAAAGTATACAATGGAAGAAAGAAAGCATCTTCAACAAATGGTGCTGGCACAACTGGATGTCAACCTGTAGAAGAATGAAAATAGACCCCTATCTAACACCGTGCACAAAACTCAAGTCTAAATGGATTAAAGACCTCAGTATCAGCCCGAACACACTGAACCTGATAGAAGAGACAGTGGGAAATACCGTACAACAGATGGGCACAGGAGATCGCTTCCTATGTATAACATCAGAAGCACAGACATTAAGAGCAACATTGAATAAATGGGACCTACTAAAACTGAGAAGCTTCTGTAAAGCAAAGGACACTGTCACTAAGACACAAAGGCAACCTACTGACTGGGAGAAGATCTTCACCAACCCCGCAACAGACAAAGGTCTGATCTCCAAAATATATAGAGAACTCAAAAAACTAGACTTTAAAATGCTAATTAACCCAATTAAAAAATGGGGCACTGATCTGAACAGAGAATTCTCAACAGAAGAAGTTCAAATGGCCAAAAGACACTTAAGGTCATGCTCAACTTCCTTAGCAATCAGGGAAATGCAAATCAAAACAACTTTGAGATATCATCTTACAACTGTCAGAATGGCTAAAGTCAAAAACAACAACGATAACCTTTGCTGGAGGGGCTGTGGAGGAAGGGGTACCCTCATCCATTGCTGGTGGGAATGCAATCTTGTGCAACCACTGTGGAAGTCAGTGTTTCGGTTTCTCAGGAAATTCGGGATCAACCTACCCCTGGACCCAGCAATACCACTCTTGGGAATATACCCAAGAGATGCCCTATCATATGACAAAAGCATTTGTTCAACTATGTTCATAACAGTATTATTTGTAATAGCCAGAACCTGGAAACAACCTAGATGGCCTTCAATGGAAGAATGGATGAAGAAAGTATGCAATATCTATATACTAGAGTACGACGCTGCGGTAAAAAACAATGACTTCTCGAATTTTGCATGCAAATGGATGGAAATAGAAAATACTATCCTGAGTGAGGTATCCCAGACCCAAAAAGATGAAACTGGGATGTACTCACTCATAATTGGTTTCTAGCCATAAATAAGGGTCACGGAGTCTACAATAGGTGAATCTAAAGAAGCTAAGTAAGAAGGGGAACCCAAGGAAAAACATATACTTATCCTTTTGGCTAAGGGAAGTAGACAAAATTGCTGGGGGAGAAAATTGGGATCTTGGGGGTGGGGTGGGATGGGGGTAAGGGGAGATGGGGAGAGAAAAGTTAGAAGGGAAGGAGGTCGGGCCTTGGGAAAACAGGAGGATTGGGATAAAGGAAGGTTGGACAGGGGAGCACGGAACCACAATTCTTAGTTAAGGGAGCCACTTTAGGGTTGGCAAGAGACCTGACCCTAGAGGGGCTCCCAGGTGCCCAAGCCGAGGTCCCCAATTAGTTCCTTGGGCAGTTGATTATAGGGAACCTGAAATGATCCTATCCTATAGCAATACTGACGAATATCTTGCATACCATCATAGAACCTTCATCTGGTGATGGATGGAGATAGAGACAGAGACCCACACTGGAGCACTGGACTGAGCTCCCAAGGTCCCAATGAGGAGCAGAAGGAGGGAGAACATGAGCAAAGAAGTCGGGACCACGAGGGATGCACCCACCCTCTGAGACAGTGGAGCTGATCTATTGGGAGCTCACCAAGGCCAGCTGGACTGTGACTGAAAAAGCATGGGATAAAACTGGACTCTCTGAACATGGCGAACAATGAGGGCTGATGAGACGCAAAGGACAATGGCATGGGGTTTTGATCCTACTTCATGTGCTGGCTTTGTGGGAGCCTAGCCAGTTTGGATGTTCACCTTCCTAGATATAGACGGAGAGGGGAGGTCCTAGGTCTTACCACAGGGCAGAAAACCCTGACTGCTCTTTGGACTGGAGAGGGAGGGGGAGAGGAGTGGGGGGAAGGGGGAGAAGGGTGGGAGGAGGGGGCGTAGGGTGGGAGGAGGGGGAAGGAAATGGGCGGCTGGGAGGAGGTGGAAACTTGTTTTTTTTTTCTCCTTTTCTCAATAAAAAAAAAAAGAATACTGGATAAGTGTAAATAGAAGCCCAACCATGGAAGACAGAAAACACAACCTTTTGTGACAATCAGTTTTAATTTCAGAACCAGTGTGATGGAGCCAACTGGGAGTAGCTTGCAAGAATCAGCTGTGTGCATTGTTCCCCGACGCTATGTTCACTGCTGTAATTTTGACAGATGAAATCTGTCTTGGTAGGTGTATAAACACTGTATAAATTGACAAACACTATAAATAAGAATTTTGTCAGAGAGAGTGGGGGAAGAGGAGAACATGAATATCACAGGCAGGACTGTTGATGATTAAACATTTAGCAGCACTTCTATAGATATGTCAAAAACTGAAGAGATTTTCTTTTTGCCAAAGAGATATGATGATTAAAAAATTTTCCTAATCAAAATATATATATATATATAAGCTCCAAATAGAAGTTTTCTTAGAGAACACCATTACGTAACAAGACCTGTATGAGTGAAAACCCAGTGTAGAAAAAGAAAAGAAAGTGTAATGTCTGGAACACAGAGGCATCTGTGATCCTTTCTTATCAACATGTACTACTCAAACTGTGTGTTTTTGTCAGATTAGACACTACTCACATTTAGCATTCCCTCTCCCCTAAATCGAAACTGTTCCTGAATAAGCACTCTGCTCTCATTAGGATGCATTTCTTCATATTCTCTCTCTCTCTCTCTCTCTCTCTCTCTCTCTCTCTCTCCTCATACATACATGTGTGCATGCTCACTACAGGTGTGGGTCACACATATGTGGACTGCATGTATATGTGTGCATATACATGTGAACACCCAACTCTGACTGCAGAATCATCCTCCATGGCTTCCTTTTGAGTCAGGTATTACTCACGGTGTGTGAGGGTTATCTGGGAGAGTTGTATTGATTCTGATTTCAGTTTCAGGTCTGTCTTTGCTCCCAGGACCCTCTTGAAGATGTTATACGTCAAGGTTCCTGTTCTGTTGAAAAGAATATGCTACTAATTAATTAATAATTTCATATAAAAATAATGAACAGGGACTCTTTGAGTGAGCGTTTAGCTAAATGGCGACAGCAATGTCACCAACAGTGACAGAACAGCAGAACAATTGACCGATGCTCCCAGCCATTGAATGCAGAAATAGAGCCTTTGAAATTAATGTTTCCTCATAATGAAAACCAATAGCAAAATCATATTTGAAATGAAGTGATGTTAGAAAATATGATTGTTGGACATGGAGAGTCACCTACTTTAAACCGTTTAAACCTCAAAATGAAAAAATATCTGGTGATATAAGGTTGTTCCTTAGGTTATTGATGGGAGGACTGAAAAACCATCCTATCGGTAGCACAGACAGAAAGAATCAACGCCGGGCGAGGAACAATCGATGGGAATGCAATTTTCAGTGTTACAAGTCATTAAGTTGAAGATCTGTGTGAATCAGTTTTAAATACAACATCTCATCAGAATCTACTGTGAAACCACATAATAAAAATAACTTTTTAAAAACTACACCAAGTCAATAAAGGTGTTTATTTAATAAAATAAAAAGCCTGAAAAATAAAAAAAAAAAAGAACCATTTGTTTTACTCATTTTTGAGCTAGTGTAAGGACTACTTTATATTATTCATCTCCACCGGGTGCCCATGTGAATTCCAACTCCATGCCTACCAGAACCAGCCCAAAAGGCCCAAAAGGTCTGTGGCCCACAAGGTCTCACACCCTCACCCACCTGGCTTGATGTTACCTACTAAATGTTTTTGTTTTTTTTTTTTTCCAAAAACCCACCACATCAGAGCTACTGTCAATTTCCTGGGCTCACACACACTTACACACACACACACACACACACACACACACACACACACACTGCTCTCCCTGCTGTACAACGACATGTACAGCTTCTGTTTTGTGATCTCTGCTTGTGAAGCTCTGGCTTCCTTGATATTCTGGCCACCAAAAAGCTCTCTCCGTGTATGGAATTGATTTAATTGCTCTTAATTTGTCAAGCAAAGCATATTTGTCAGTATTTAGGCAGGTGTCAATATGGAACCAAGTGGGACTGTTCTTGCCACTGCTGGTTTTATCTCTCCTCCATCAGTTGCTTCTCTATGCCACTGCTGTTCATGTCTCTATGCCATGTGGCTACAACTTTGACACCTGCTGGTCAGTAAAGATTATTGCACCTAAAAAAAATTACTCATAATAAAGGTAACTTTATTTGATTAACAAATAAAACAATAAATTTTAAAGTTATATAATGACAGATACTATCACCAAGATTTTAGTAGCCTTTTTTTTCTTATACTATGGGTGGTATTCTTCAAGGCTTATGGTTTTTCTGATACATAGATTTATTGGATATTGAGACTTAGTTTTGTTTTTCATATTATATTTGTAAAAGAAAACTGATAACAGAGACAAGAATCAGGCACTTTTAGAAATGATACAGTCTTTACAGACTAATAATGAAAAGTTAGCTGACAGGATTAATATCACCAAAAATCAAAAGTTAGCTATATAAATTAATACCATTGAAAAGGATAACATTAATTTTACAGACAAAATACAATCCATGTCAAAGGGTACTGAGAAATTAGCAAAAAGGATTTTTGCTGTTGAATTTGACAATCAAAATCTGCTAAAAAAGTTATGTTAGCAGATAGAGTACCTCTCTAGGAAGCCAATCTGCATACCATCCAAGTGATATACAAGGCTGAGAAGTTATCCTAATGGTAAAAATTCATACCTTGTAATCATATGTGCAGAAAGAGGACCAAAGGCTAAGTGACTCAATGAAATCATTAGAAATATTCATAGGTCAAAAGATTTGGGCTGCATCATAATGTCACTGCTTAATTTAAGGATCTACAGGTGAAATAAGGCATAAGTGTAAATTCAGTGGTATAATGATATTTGCTAGCAGGAATTCCTGAGCTCAGTGTAACTATGTTTTCCCCATTAAGGTACAGTACTGTATTCATCTTTACCGAAAGTACACTTATCGCCAAAGAATATAAAAATCACTATCAAATGGATTAGTACCAGAAACAATATGGTAACATTAGAAGATAAAACTTTAATATTGTACATCTGTCACCGTTACCTGTTTTATTACATTATGATGCAGCTCTGAGTCTTGAGTACTCAATGTAGTTACTGATTTGCAATACGCAGAAAGAGCTGGTTTGCATAATGAAACTGCTGAATTTATATGAGATAATACAGAATTGACTTCATTATTTATTCAGGTTCAAAATATAATAAGGAATAGGCTTTGTCCCATATACATAACACACATCTGACCCCATACTGGTCTGTCAGGTCCTCTAGCACAAGGTACTGCAAATTGATCAATTATTAACTGGAAATATGCTAAAGGCCTCAGATTTCATTAAAAAAACATGTTAATAGCTAAGGTTTACAGAAAGAGTTTTCTATTACATAGCAACACGCTAAGAAGATTATAAAACGATGTCCTACTTGTTCTTTCTATAACCAAACACTACTCCCTGCAAGGAGTAACCCAAAGGGTACTCAAAGGAATAAAATCTGGCAGATGGATGTGTTCCATTTTATAGTATTTGTCAAATTAAAAATGTGTGCACCACACCATTGACACTTTTACATATTTTCAAAGGGCAAGTGCTTTGAGTTTGGAAAAGGCTAATTCAGTATTCATACATTTATTAGAATTTATGGCCATTATAAGTATACCTTCTCAAATAAAGACAGATAATGGTCCAGCATATGTCTCTAAGAAAATGAAACAGTTTTTTGCTTATTATAATATAAAGCATGTTATAGGTATACCAAACAATCCTACTGGATTTAGATCTGGTTTGTTCTTCTTTCACCAATGATTTACAGTGCTTTATTAATCCACTTATTTGTTCTCTTTCCTATTTTTTCATAAAATTAACTTTTGTTTCTTTGTCCCCTTTTATTATCAGTCAATTCTTTTATGATATATTTTGTTTAGAGTTGTCCCTATTACTATTTACCTCACTGTTTCTCCCCACTTCCATACTGATTCCTGTCTCTCATTAGAAAATAATAGGCTTCTAAATGATAATAAAACATAAAATATAAGGTAAAATGAAAGCCACCAGATCAACATTGGACAAGGCAAACCAACAGAAGGACGAAGGCCCCAAGGGAATGCATGAGAATCAGAGACCCACTCCTTTCCACATGCAGGAACTCAGAAACCCTCTAAAATACTAAATTGAAATTTTAATGTATGTGCAAAGGACCTGGTGCTGACATATGAAGGATCTGTATTTGTTGTCTCAGTCCCTTCGAGTTCCTATGAGCTTTGCTTGTGTTGATTTAGACAACCTTGTTTTCCCAGAGTTCTCCATCTTTTCTGTATCTTACACTCTTCTGGTTTTGACTTACTTGATGTTCTCTAAGCTCTGAGAGGAGGAATTTGATGGAGACATACCATTTAGTGTGTTCTAAGGTCTCACTCTTGGCATTGTCTCTGACTATGGATATCTATATTTGTTCACATATGATGAAGGAGGAAGATTCTCTGATGATGAGTGAATAAATCACAAACCTATGAATATAGCAGAATATCATTAGAAGTCACTTATCACTAATATTTAAGACCAGGAGTATTTAGTTTTACCCTAGGTCTGTGGGTCATCTAGTCTCTGGTTTTGGTCACTAAGCTCTATTGAGCATGAGTTCCATCTCATGGCCTTAAGGTGAATCAGATACTAGTTGGTTACTCCTGTAAGTTCTGTGCCAGCATTTCCCTGCTACCATCTTTTACAGGGAGGATAGATTGTAGATCAAAGGTACCGTGGCTCAGTTGGTATTTCTATTTCTTTTTCAGTAGCCTGCAGATTACCTTTCATACCAAGTACACTACAAAGTAGGAGTAAAGTTTCTATATAGGCATTATCTAGAATGAAAATTTAGGCATATAGAATTATATATTTCCCTCATGGGACTGCTTTATAGGTATCCTAATGGTTTTATTGTTTTTTTAATTTTATTTAGTTTCAATGTTTTATTTTAAAAACTTTTTTATGATTTTCTTCTGTGACTCAATTATTCAGTAATGAATTGTTTAATTTCTATGAGTTTGTGTTTTTACTTGATTTTTGTATACTGTCACATTTTGACATTGTCATCAGATAGGATGCAAATAGTGATTTCAATCCTTTTTTATTAGTAAAGTATTGTCTTGTGTCCCAGGATATTTTCTATATTAGAAAAGCTTTCTATGTACTACTGAAGACAGTGTATATTCTTTGGTGTTTAAGTGGGATATTCTGTAGATACCTCTTAAGTTTATTTGATGTATGATGTATAATTCTGACATAAATAAAATAGCATGTTGAAATCAGCTGCTATTAATGAGTTGATATTAATCTGTGTCTTAAAATACATTTGTAGATTTTTTGTTATTTATTTATTTATTTATTTATTAAAGATTTCTGCCTCCTCCCTGCCGCCGCCTCCCATTTCCCTCCACCTCCCCCAATCAAGTCCCCCTCCTTCGTCAGCCCAAAGAGCAATCAGGGTTCCCTGACCTGTGGGAAGTCCAAGGACCACCCACCTCCATCCAGGTCTAGTAAGGTGAGCATCCAAACAGCCTAGGCTCCCACAAAGGCAGTACATGCAGTAGGATCAAAACCCCATTGCCATTGTTCTTGAGTTCTCAGTAGTCCTCATTGTCCGCTATGTTCAGCGAGCCCGGTTTTATCCCAGGCTTTTTCAGACCCAGGCCAGCTAGAACATCCCCATTGTCTCAGTGTGTGGGTGCACCCCTCGCGGTCCTGAGCTCCTTGCTCGTGCTCTCTCTCCTTCTGTTCCTGATTTGGACCTTGAGATTTCAGTCCGGTGCTCCAATGACATTTGTAGATTTTTTAAAGGAAATTCCATTACTAAGAATTGGGTGTAGATATTTTTAGGATAGAAATACCTTCTTGGTTGACTATTGGTTGAATAAAATCAACTTTCACTCTTTACCCTTTCAAAATAGTTTTATTCTGAAGTCTGTTTTGTCAAATATTAGGAAAATGATGTATCTTACTTCCTGGTCCCACTTTTGACTTCATCTTTTTATCTTGACATTTTCTGTCTTTAGAACTAAGAGGTGTTTCTTGTAGACAAACTATAGATGGATTTTGTTTTTTAATATATTTAGTCACTCCGTGTCTTTATTTGGAGAATATAATAATAATAATGTGATATTTAAAATTATATGAAATATAAGTGCTAATTTCATTTATTGTGTTACTGATTTGTCTTCTCAATTATACCTATTGTGTTTGCAAACATGGATCTACAGTTCTTTTCACAATATCTCTGCCATGCTCATTTCTCCTACCCAAAGTATTATTCCCTGTAATATATATATATATATATATATATATATATATATATATATATATTCTCTATACGATTTTCTATTCACCATTCTCCCTCCAAAGTCCCTTAAATACAGACCCCTGATTTTCTCCAGGTCATGTCATTATATTTTTATTCATTGGTGTTTTATTTTTGTATTTACATTTTTATAAATAAAACTTGCTCAGTCTGTATAATTTATTTGTATGTATATATTCAAGACTGAACATGTGGTATTGATAACCCTTTGGTGTGCTATTCCATATGAAAGATTAATTATTTTTACTCTGCAAATTTCTTAGTTACCTAATTACAGACTTGCCACCGATGAGCTTTTCCTCATTTACTATGGCATGACTATATTTAATGTCCTATTCAGTTCATGTATGGGAAGGAAAGTTTGTAGAACTATGTGTGTCTGGATTTTACATTACTAGGCAGCACATTTTCATAGCAAACTTTCTAATCTTCTGGCTCTCCTGGTCTTTTCACACACACACACACACACACACACACACACACACACACACTGTTCCTTGAGTCAGAGAGATGTCTGTGTATTTTCTCATCTCATTTGTTTGAAGTATTTTGTTCATACTGAATATGATAATATAGTCAATTATTTTTTTCATCAACTTGACATAATGTTATCTTAAACAATTTATTTGGGTTTCACTCTTTTGAAAAAGATGTTACATTTTTGACAGCCAACACATTATTACTGAAGCAAAACTGTCGCTTTAAGTTCAGTGAAGCTACATATACAAATGGGATTTGGTATAAATGTTAAGAAGAAAGGAATGAATTAAAAAAAAGTTTTGCAACTGAAGACATTAAAATCATAGCTCTAAAGATTATTTTGACTTTAATACAATCTTTGTGAATGCACTCTTCACCTCCTTATTCCTTAAGCTGTAGACAAGAGGGTTCAGCATTGGAATGACCATCGTGTAAAACACAGATGAAATTTTGTCTGTGTCCATGGAGTGACTGGAGCTGGGCTGCACATACATGAATGTGACTGTCCCGTAGAAAATGGAGACAGCTGTGAAATGGGATGCACATGTAGAGAGAGCTTTGCGATATCCTGTAGCAGAGCGCATCTTTAGTATATTGGTGAAAATGAACATGTAGGATATTAAGATGAATATAAGAGCACAAAAGATATTGAGGCTAGCTGCATAAATAAGAACTAGCTCATTGACACGTCTTTCAGAACAAGACACAATCATAACTGCTAGAACATCACAGAAAAAATGGTGTACCACATTGAACTCACAAAAAGAGAGACTTAATGCATCCACAGTGCTGATGGATGCATTCAGGAGACCACAGATATAACAGCCAATGATGAGACATGTACACACACTAGTTGTCATGGTGGTGGCATAGTGCAGAGGCTTACACACTGCTACATAGCGATCATAGGCCATTGAGACCAAAAGGTAGTTCTCCACATTGGCAAATGTTGAAAAAAAGAACATCTGAGAGGCACAGGCATTGTAAGACATGATCTTGTCTCTTGTAAGGAATCCAGCTATGACCTTTGGAGTAATTGTCGAAGAGTAACAAAAGTCCACTAAGGACAAGTTACTGAGAAAAATGTACATGGGAGTATGAAGCCAAGAGTCCAAAAGAATCAACAGAAACATCCCCAGGTTTCCAACCAGGGTGATGGTGTAGATAAGAAGGAAGGTGATGAAGAGAGGAAGCTGCAGATGTGGGTTATCGGTGAGTCCCAACAGGATGAACCGTATCACTTCTGTTCTGTTCTCCATTAATGATATCATTTAACCAATGGAAGACCTTAAACAATATTTCAAAAATATAGGATAAGTGTCTGGAGAGGTGGCTTAGCAGATAGAAGCACTGATTTTCTGTTCCAATAGACTCAGCATATACATGGCAGCTCAGCTCACAACTATGTACCTTCTGTACCAGGAGATCTAACACTATCTTACAGCCTCCGTAAGTGTGAGGCACACATTATGCACAGACATACATGGAAGTAAATCACTCATACACATAGGATTAATTTTTAAGGTTTTTTGCCAACACTTATTTATCTATGTATTTTTATATATGTAAGTGCTCTGAATTCATACACATAACAAGAGGTCAACCAACCCCATTATAGATGGTTGTGAAACACTATGTGGTTGCTGAGAATTGAACTCATCAGCTAGTGCTCCTAACCTTTAGCCATATCTCCAGACCTAGGATTAATATTTCTTAAACTTTTAAGAATAGGGTAAATAAAAGAATAGATATCTATGGAATCTTAACTGATTTACTATCAAAAATAAAAAGTACATATATTTGTTATCTACATGCAGACAGTTTTGCAACTGTGTAAAATGGTTTTTTAAATATATCTATGTGCCAATTCACATTTTTCTGGCCTCTATTAAACTAAATTGTGTGCATCTACCAAAAGCTACTATGAAATCAGCCTGTTCTCTGTCAATAGCATAATGACGTTGATAATGTACTACATACAAGTAAATTTTGAGGCACAAGAGATAGAAATTTTGTGCACATTTAAATAACATAATTAGAAGTTTCTGTTCTGGAGCTGGGCAAACTTTTCACTCATTGCAAGCTAATGATATGAACTAATATATCTTAATTGCAATGAATAATTGTATTCTTTTGTTTAATCACAGTGAACTGAGTGGTACAGTGTGTGGTAATTTCATCTTGGTCACAGTTATAACTGTTCTCATTAATGATCAAGCAAACGGGTAATCCCTTAATGTGAAATGTTTTTTTTATACTGAATACTAGAAGGCTACATTCTCATGATTTCAATACAGCACAACTAGTACACTAATAAGGATATACCCAGAAATATGAAGTTATGATTAGCTCAAAGAAGGTTTTATCTTGAGTAAATATTGTTCAATATTTTACATACTAGATTTGTTGAGCTTAAAAGTATTTGAGGATCCTATTCAATCACATAAGCGGTTTGGAATGAAAACTATCATTAATTAAAACACAGAGAACTAAAGTTCTTGAAAGATATACATAACAGATCATCCAGACTACTTAAAAAGAACTTAACCACATTGTCATCCATAAATTAAGACAGTAATGAGGCTTACTTAGGATATTATTGTGTAAATAAGGTAGTATATCAGAGGCAAGAAAATACTGGCTGTTAAACATGCCTCACTACTAATCTTGTCATTACTATGTGATAATAGCATGAAGAACTTTAGTTATCATTAAGTCTTGAAAATTCTCTATCCAAACTATCATTTCTACATTTGGGGCCCCTGTGCCTGTGTCTTCTCATGAATCTTGGTTTGTTTTTATTCTGAAGACATTAATACTAATCGTACAATCTCATGTGCACCATTGTTTTCAAATTTTTCCATCTTATAACCCATTATTTGAGACAAAATATTTCTCTTTTCTAAATTTTTAGCTTTACTTTCTCAGCATATTATCCCACAGCAATAACAGAGACCCAGGAGACCAAAATTCCAGTTTCTGGGCTTCATGTTATTTCATAAATGTTCTTATAGTCTAAGGACACATTAACATTCTTGTTTTGCTTGGCATATTTGGAAGGATATCTACTCTGTTATTTCCTATAATCATTTTCTTGATATTTTTGGTCACCTCAATTATCTACATATATAATAGAAACATTTTAGTTGCCAATTTTACATCATATGATAATCCTCAGTGTTTGACATATTATTTACAAATGGAGTGTGTGCATAAATTATAGTTGAAAATATTATTCCTTACTTCATTAGTAGGACAACTTAATGTCTAATTATTTACATAGGAATCTCAATTTTTGAAGCAATATAAAAAACACTCAAGGTGTAGAAATTAAGATTACATCCAATAATGAGCCTGATCTCATGGCATAAGTGTTGAAATGTGGTTGAGAGAATATTCATTTATTTCTAAGGATTTATCAGTGTAAAGAAAGATATTTTGTCTTTCAGGTGTGTTTGGGTCTTTTGTGATGTTTTTATCTCCAAGTAAATCAAACATTCAGTGAACAAAATAAAATTACAACAGCAAAATTACATTTCATATTCTTTCTAAGAAGAAAAACTTATTATATGAATAATTAAATCTCTAGTAGTATTTTGACATCTTTGTCTAGACTCTACATTTTCAAATTGGTTTTATAAGAGTAACCTTTAGCCTCTGAACTGTTTTATCCATCAAAACTTTTTTTAAACACTTGTTGTCAAGAAACTCAGAGTAACTATACATGGACCACTGCTTTTCTGGGAATTTTACTTCTCACTATTATGGTTATGCAATGTAGGTGACCAGTTTCTAGTAGGGATGTATTTTATATGGTATGGTCACTCTAAAACATTAAAAATCCACTATGCAATATTTCACAAACCCTCTTACAGGAGCATGCTAGAGAGTGATCAGTATTTCAATCTTATCTATAGAAAGAGGGAAGGACAGAACTTCTGCACAGAGCAAGTTCTGAATTCACCATGCATTTCTCCCATTCCCTTGACAGAGTCACTTACCTCCTTACTAGGAACACATACTACAAGAAAAAGACAAGATTGTTTCTCTCCCAGAGTTCACAGGTTGTATCTGTATATAAAAAACAGAAGTCTGTAAGGAAACCCATGAAAATTTTGCCAGATAATAGTTAATCAATCGGATGCTTATCTTTGAATTTTTCCTCCCCTTACTTGAAGGCCCATAGCTGATTTTCAGGTTAGTTAAAAGGGCTGCATGTGTAGAAAATAAATAGCTTCTAATGGATAAAACTATGCAATATGTCCCTTGGTGTGCCACATTGGGATTTCAGAGGCCAGTGCATAGAGATGTAGGAAGAATTATAGACACACAGAGACCTCTGGAGAGGTCCCCCAGAGTGAATCTGAAGATCCTCATCCTGTCTTCTTAGGGAAGCGTAATTAACAGGCCTAGGAGACCAAACTGGTTTCTGTTTCTTAGAAGGTAATTTTTTTAAAAAAAAAATGGATAAATAAAAACACAAAATCTGTACATATTAATTAAATACCATGCAATGTCTCTATACATGATGTATGTTATAAAAGTTAAGAATACCGTTTCTTCACAATAAAAACTTTCAAAATTACCCTTCTAGCATTTTTTTAACATTTCTTCTGGTCTTTCCAAAAATATAATACATTATTGTTATCTATAATAAACCTTGTGCCCAATAGTTCATTGTCTGAGTTTCTTTTGTGTCTGTGGTTATGTCTCCCCTTTCATTTCTGATCTTGTTAATTTGTGTGTTCTCTCTCTCTGCCATTTGATTAGTTTGGATAGGGGTTTGTCAATCTTGTTGATTTTCTCCAAGAACCAGCTTCTTGTTTCATTGTTTCTTTGGATTGTTTTTCTGTGTTTTTATTTTGTTGATTTCAGCCCTCAGTTTGATTACCAGTCTTCTACTCCTCCTGGGGAAATCTGCTTCTTTGTTTCCTAGAGCTTTCAGGTGGGCTGTTAAGTCTCTAATGTGTGCTTTCTCTGTTTTCTTTAAGTGGGCACTTAGTGCTATGAACTTTCCTCTTAGCACTGCTTTCATAGTGTCCCATAGGTTTGAGTATGTTGTTTTTATTTTCATTTAATTCAAGGAAGACTTTAATTTCTTTCTTTATTTCTTCCTTGACCCAGGGGTGGTTCAGTAGTTGACTGTTAAGTTTCCATGAGATTGTAGGCTTTGGGGGTTTAGAATTGTTGTTGAATTCTAACTTTATTCCATGTTGATCCAATAGTACACAAGTGGTTACTACAATTTCTTTGTATCTATGTATGTTTGCTTTGTTACCAATTATGTGATCAATTTTTGAGAAGGTTCCATGAGATTCTGAGAAGGTATATTATTTTCTGTTTGAGTGGAATGTTCTATAGATGTCTGTTAAGTCCATTTGGTACATTACATCTGTTAGTTCTCTTATTTCTTTGTTAAGTTTCTGTCTGGTTGACCTGTCCATTGGTGAGAGAGGAGTGTTGAAATCTCCTACTATTAGAGTGTGGGGTTTTATGGGTGCTTTTAGTTCTTGTAATGTTTACTTTACATATGTGGGTGCTTTTATATTAGGGACATAGATATTCAAGATTGTGACTTCCTTCTGATAAATTGTTCCTGTTTTGAGTATAAAGTGTCTTTGTCTGTCTCTTCTGATTGAGTTTAGTTTGAAATCAATTTTGTTAGATATTAGTACAGCCACACCCGCTTGTTTCTTTGGTCCAATTGATTGGAAAACCTTTTTCCAACACTTTACTCTGAGGTAGTGTCTTCTTTGAGTTTGAGGTGTGTTTCTTGTAAACAGAAGAATGTTGGATCCTGTTTTCTTATCCATTCTCTTAACCTGTGCCTTTTTATAGGTGAATTGAGTCTATTGATATTAATGACCAGAGGTTATTAACTCTGGTTATTTTTTTTCTGGTGGTAGTGTTTGTGTGTTTCCCTTCTTTGAGTTGTGCTGGTGGAGGGTTGTCAGATACTTGCGTTATTATCTTTGCTACATATGGCTTTAATTTCCCTACCTATCCTTATGATTTGAACACCCCTTTAATTTGCTTTACCTGAGATAAGGTTTCATTCACTACAAGTTGAATATTTATTTCCTGAAGAAGGCCAATCTAAATGCAAAAAAGTTGATATAGTTATTGTTTCATTTATGCCTGTACCTAGTAAAACCTTAATTACATTGCCATTTATTAAAATTTTTAGCTTTGGTTCTTGATCATTTATCAAAGTTTGCCAAAATACTTGTTCTATGTGTCTCTCCTAAGACTTTTCCTAATAGCAAAGGGTTACATTGTCTGTCTCTTGTCAATCAGAATTCATTAGTTCAGTGCTGGTTTTTGACATCCTTTATGTATATTCCAGAAGGATGGGACATTTTGTTTGAATTACCACCAGAGAAAACATTGTTTCTAGGAATGCCTTGCCTCCAATCCTGTTTCTGATGCCCTGGTTTACCACAATTAATTTTGAGCACTGTATAATTTGGCAAATATCTCTGACCTCTCTCTTGATTCTTTAACCCTGTTACAAAGCTGTCATACAGCATACTCCCAAGATATGATCATCAAATATAATCTGTCTTTTCAAAGCAGCAAACTGGGCTTCACCAGAAGTTGTTCTTGAGAAAATTTCTTACCCCTAGCCCTACTTCATTGTTTTATGACCGCCATTTCCTCTCATCATGTTTTCCACTGTATCTGAAGACTACAACTTACCTTATGGTTATTTCCTAAGTCTCAGAACACATAATTCAAAGAGTTACACTAGGCAAATAATTAACTTGTTCACATAACTTTTCTGGAAGTTGCTAGAACTGCATCTATATAGCAAGTGTTGATGCATAAGCAATATAATATCCCTAGAAGATTACAGAAGTTGGTGACACAATTAAGGTCTTAAAAGATGGATAGGTATGTAACACCTCCCACGTATTATTGAACTCATCCTATTAGCCTCTACAGAAAGATAATGGCCCTTGGAATTTAACAAAGAATTGCTAGGCATGTTTACTCAGCGGTTGACTCAAATTACACCTATTATGTGAGCTATAACTTCATTTTTTCTAGCAATTACCACTGATTCTTGTACTTGCTTCACAGATATATTGATAACAAATTATTTGTTTCATTCTTGTCAAGGAATACTAGGAAAAGTTATTTTGATTTCTCCACTAAACATTTACACTTGGGCGATTATGTTTCAGGAAACTTCATCATTTTACCAATGCAAAAAAGTTTGCACAGTTCTATTGCATTATGAAAGTTTGATAAATTAACTTAATGATAAATATGAAAAAAGTCAGTAGACTTATAAGTAATACACACATAATGTATGCACATTAAATTAACAAAATTAACTTCAGATACAGAAATCAAGTTAGTAATGAAAAACATTCAAATAAAAACAATTCCAGAGATAAGAAATATTAGTGCTAAATCCTCCCAATACATAGCTCATAGTAATATCTGATTGAAAGGAAAAGATAAGCTAATGATTTGCATTAGATTCTTAGGGCTGGTGCAACAAAACACAGGAAACATGGAAACATCGTAGCGCACATCCTGAAAGGTATATTTTAATGGACATAACAAACGCAGTCAATTTGACAGTAAAGATTAACTATCACACTCTACCGGAAAGAGAAATAATTGAGTATATCAATAATGGTAAAAAATGTTTGACAAATCACCTTAAAAATAAAAAGTATGCTTTTAAATATAATATTCCTTGATTCCCAGGACAAAATAATATCCAGATACATGAATAAGAACTCAGATCTTGAACTAGTATGTTTAAAATACAACACAGTACATCAGAAGATCTGACAAGAATGAATTTTAATGTTGTATATCACAAAAATGTAATGTTGTAACCATAATGATTATTTTTCCTTTAGAAACATTTTTATGAATGCACTCTTGACCTCTTTGTTTCTCAGACTGTAAACTAGAGGATTCAGCATAGGGATGATCATGGTGTAGAACACAGATACTATTTTGTCAGTATCCATTGCATGCTTAGAGCTGGGCTGCAAATACATGAAGATGATAGTTCCATAGAAAATAGAAACTGCAGTGAAGTGGGAGGCACAGGTGGAAAGAGCCTTCTGATACCCTGCTCCTGAATGCATCTTTAATATTGTTATAATAATTATAGTGTAGGACTAATATTATTATGAGAGCAAAAAAGATAGTGAAGCTGGCTAGACAAATAAGAAGCAACTCATTAACATGTTTATCAGAGCAAGAGAGGGCCATGACTGCAGGCATATCGCAGAAAAAATGATGAACCACACGGGAGCCACAGAAGGAGAGACTGAGTGTGTTTCCAGTATAGATACAGGCACTCAGAAAGCCACAGGCATAGCACCCTGCAATCAGCCTTATACAAAAACCTGTAGTCATGTTACTGATATAGTGTAGGGGCTTGCACACTGCTGCATAGCGATCATAGGCCATTGAGGCCAACAGATAATTTTCCACAGTAGCAAAAGCTGCAAAAGAAAACATCTGAGCAGCACAGTTATTGTAAGACATAATCTTGTCTCCTACTAGGAGACCAGCCATGACTTTGGGAGTGATAGCTGAAGAGTAACCAAGATCAACAAGAGAAAGATTACCCAGGAAAAAATACATGGGAGTGTGAAGCCGAGAGTCCAAGAGAATCAACAGGAACATTCCCAAGTTTCCCATCAAGGTGAACGTGTAGATGATGAGGAAGGTGATAAAGAGGGGAAGCTGAAGGCCTTGGGCATCAGTGAGTCCTGTGAGGAAGAACTGTGTTACTTCTGTCACGTTCTTCATCATTATCATCTGACTGCTTATGAATGCTCTCTGAAAATTAGAAAGAAAAATAATACAATAATAACAAACATGAAATTGATAAGTATAAACAAAATATATAGACATTCATTGTGCTAACAATTTCTCTGGAAAGTTTTTTTTTTTACAAAAGTCTGGACTTTAACTGCCTATTTAATGTGTTACCTACAAATTTAACCTCATGCTATTAAATATCAAGAGATCTGATGAAGAACACATTCAATATAAAAGTGGTGTCCATCAGTGTGTAGAGAGTGAAAGACCGTGGAGCACCTTATCCTAACTGGGATGTCCCAAACAAAACTCCTCCTTACAGTGCTCAAAGGATTATGTAGAGGAGGATGTGGAAAGACTGTAAGAGTTAGAGAGAATGTATGACTCCAAAGAAACAGCGTCTTCCAGATTCAGCAGGACTGATATACATGTCAACTCACAGAGGCTATATCAGCATGCGTAAATTCAAGTCAGATGGGCCTCAATATGGAGAGGGGAAAGTAGACACATGCTACAACTTGTAACCAAGTAGCTATCTGTAAGTGATGCACACTGGCAAAGATAAAATCATATTTTTCAATACAGTCTTATTGAGTATTTCAACCACACTCCAGAACAGTTACCAGAAATAGGAGTAGTTGACCTTTACAAAAGGAACTCCATGGGTTTCTATAATTTTTGCTAACTAGGGGATAAATTTAGCATTTTTGCCCTTTTGGTGTTTTGTTTAATTGTTTTGGTTTACCCTTTGTATGTTTTTTTTAGAGGAAGATAGAAATAGAGAAAACATAAAGTTGGGGGGGGGTAATGATAGGTTCAGAAGGAGTTAAGGGGAGAGAAAAAGATGATCACAATATATTGCATGAAAAATTTAAATTATAGAGAAAAATGTTTTGTCCATATGCAAACTAGTTTTTAAACAATTTAATAAATAGAAAACAAATAAATATATCTTTCAATTCACTTCTAAACTCAATAAAGCATGACAATTCCACATTTGCCCCCTGCCAAGAACTGATTTCAACAGTTAGAGTGTATTCACTGTCTCCTCTCAATGATAGGAATTTAAAGAAAATGATAAAACATAGGATCTCTCTGGTAATTTATTCAGGGTCATTTTAACATTTAAACAAGGATCGTAACCTTTTCTTCATTACATATATGTATTATACTGTCTGTTTATTTTACAGCCTTCTATGATAGACAAACGTATTTTAAATATACATCATCAACTTATCTGTCAGTATTATTCCTCTCAGTTTTAACCTTAGCTTTGCACAGTATATGAGGACATTAAGTAAATTACCTATGGTGAAAATTTCTGTAGGTATATCTCAGTTAGGACTTGTTTGTGGAAACAATGGAAAACAATATTTTCATGTTTCAGTAAATCACAGTTGGTGCATTTGTCCCTGAATGACAGAATTAAACTTCTTACTGTATATTCATCATTAACAGGTATCTTGAAAATGAAAATTTGTTTACACAGCTCACTCAATCTGACATTAAATCACCAAAGGAATATAGCCTAAATGTGATTACAGACACATGCTCTCTTAGATGCATTCAACAGATTCTTAGTCCTCTGCAGAAAAAAAAAAAGAATTAGATTTAACATGTATTAATGTCCTTGTTGAATATAATTTCTCTCTTCTTCATCAGTAACATCACATTTGCCACATATTTTACAGATTCTAGCTGTCAGGCTAATTAAGAGACATCAGTGAAGATCTCAAGACAAAGTTAACAATCTAAAAGTATATCAACCTAAAGCTTATCTTTGAATTTAAAAGTATAAGAGTGTAATATTTATCTTTGTGTATTTTATATCACCATGGTTGAGGGTCCTAGTTAATCCTCTGGTCCGAAGGCTTCATGGTTAATTATTACCACTGAAATAAAAACATTGAACAACTAAGTAAAATGTGAACTTCTTTCCTTCAAAACCATAGCATAAAATTGTATTTGTGATTCAGAAACTCCTGTATGCAGATCTGGAGCAAATTATATAGACCTAGCAAGCACTGGAGACTTCCCTCAGGAGTGTACCTTCAGTTTCTGCCCCGACATTGTGGGGAAAAAGAATTAAATGACCCATGAGAATCACATTGGTAACTTTAATGTAAACACATTTTTTGCATTAATATTAATTGATTTTGAAATTGAAGATTTATAATGGCTCTTTATGCTCATTTACAGACATTCTATAACATTTTTCAAGAAATAGCATTCTATTCTTAATGGATATTTTATTTTGTTTTCATAGATAATAAATTCTTCTCTCATACAATACATCCTGACCCAATTTCTACTACACTTTAAAACTGCATGCAATAAATGTGCTTTTTATTAGGGCATTTTGATACTTTGATTTTGTTGGTTCTCCTCCATAGTCCATTATTTTATCTCACTGAGGTTGTATTTTTCTATTAAACGTCAATGGTGTAATAATTTCTGGTGGATTTTTCAACATTCATAACTACATGGAGTAAATTTCAAACAACAAATGTCTCCTTTCTGACTCTCTGTCTTTCTGATATCGGTCTACACACACACACAAGCACACACATATCGACACATACACACCAACTCCACACTTTTTATTTCTTTAATTTTGGAGTGACAACCATTGATATAACCAAGAAGATTAATATGCAAATGAGGTATGATTCAATAGATAACTAGAAATAAAAATTTAAATAAACTGTAGTGTATTTTCATTAGGATGCAAGTTATTAGAATTTATAGTTCAATTGCCAAGGTATGTTTTACTTGCTCAATTTGTCCGGAGACACTGCTTTGTTTCCAATCAATGTTCAGGTTTTTTTATTGGTTTTTATTGAGATCTACATTTTTCTCTGCTCCCCTCCCTGCCTTTCCCCTCCCCCATTTAAGCCCACCCCCAAGGTCCTCATGCTCCCATTTTACTCAGGAGATCTTGTCTTTTCTACTTTCCATGTAGATTAGATCTATGTAAGCCTCTCTTAGTATGCTCATTGTTGTCTAAATTCTCTGGGATTGTGGTTTGTAGGCTGGTTTTCTTTGCTTTATGTTTAAAACCACCTTTGGGTGAGTACATGTGATAATTATCTTGCTGTGTCTGGGTTACCTCACTCAAAATAATGTTTTCTAGCTCCATCCATTTTCCTACAAAATTCAAGATGTCATTATTTGTTTCTGCTGTGTAGTACTCTATTGTGTAAACGTACCAAATTTTCCTTATCCATTATTCTGTCGAGGGGAATTTTGGTTGTTCCCAGATTCTGGTTATGACAAACAAAGCTGCAATGAACATAGCTGAGCACTTGTCCTTGTGGCACGATTGATTATCCTTTGGATATATACCCCAAAGTGGTATTACTGGGTCTTGAGGAATGTTGTTTCCTAATTTACTGATAAATAATCACACTGACATCCAAAAGGGCTATACCAGCTTGCATTCCCACCAGCAGTGCAGGAGTGTTCCCTTTTCCCCACAACTTCTCCAGCATAAGTTGTCATCAGATTTTTTATCTTGGCCATTCTTACAGGTGCAAGATGGAATCTCAGAGTTGTTTTGATTTGCATTTCTCTGATGACTAAGGATGTTGAACATTTCCTTAAGTGTCTTTCAGCCATTTTAGATTCCTCTGTTGAGAGTTCTCTCTTTAGGTCTGTACTCCATTTTTTATATGATTATGTGTTCTTTTGATGACCAATTTCTTGAGTTCTTTGTATATTTTGGAGATCAGACCTTGTCTGATGTGGGGTTAGTGAAGATCTTTCCCATTCTGTAGGCTGTTGTTTTGTTTTGTTGACTGTGTCCTTTGCTTTACAGAAGCTTTTAAGTTTCAGAAGGTCCCATTTATTAATTGTTTCCCTCAGTGTCTGTGCTGCTGTTACGAATCCATAAAAGCACTAAGCTAAAATAAGAATCGTAACATATATATATATATATATATATATATATATATATATATATCATAGCACCAGCTCTTGCAGGTTCTGTGATTGTTGCATTAGTATTTTTAACCCACTATGAGTTCTACATTTAAGTATGTGGGCTGGGTTTTCCTGGTATCTTAGAAATATCTGATTCCTCGAATACTTCCTCTTCCTCTTCCTCTTCCACAGAGTTCCCATAGCTCTAACTCAGGAGGACTTAGGAAGATCTACAATTTGGGCTATTTTTTGAACTCTTTCAGTCTTTTGATCTGCTCCCATCAGCTTCAGATAGAAGTCTTTTTGATGACAACTAGCCTAGGCACCTATCTATGAGTAAATAAGAATATAATTAGCAATCCTTTTATTGATTTTTTATGTCTCTCTGGGTCTATCCAGATCTCTGAGATATCCAGCCTTTTGTTCCTGGATCCAGGCCATCTCAAAAATAGGCTTGCTTTCATAGTATAGGCCTCAAGATAGATCTGTCACTGACTGGCCACTCCCATAAGTTTTCTACCTATCTTGCCCCATCACATCTTTCAAGCAAGGATAGATAATAATTTGAAGGCTTTGTAGCTGGGTTTGTGCTCCATTCCCAATTCTAGAATCATTCCCTCATTAAAGAGGATGACTGTATCAGGCTTTGATTACTCCATTATTAGGAATCCTCACTATGCTCACCCTTATAGAACTCTGAGAGTTTTCTACTGGACTAGGTTTCCATATAACTCCCCAAATGTCTTCAAATTCTAGTCATTTCCCTCCATGCTCTGTCACTCCATCCCTCCACACACCTTATCCCTCTTTTTTGCATTCACACCCACCCCTGTTCACTCACAAAATCTATTCTATTTTCCCCTTCCAAGGAGATCCATGTCTGACACTTAGAGTACTATTTGTTACTTAGCATGTCTGGGTCTGTAGCATATGATTGTTTAACATGATTATCATTGAAGTAATAGGTGATGTCTATTTATAAATGAACACATATAATGTTTATATTTCAGGGTCTTAGTTTCCTCCATCAAGATGATTATTTCTTAGTCCCATCCACTTCCCTGATAATTTCATGATTTCGTCATTTTTTGACAGCTGAGTAATATTCCACTGTGTAAATGTACCACATCTTTATCCATTCATTGATTGTTTTCGGGTTCTGGATATTCAAATAACTGCTATGTATATAACTGAGCAAGTATCCTTGTGGTATGCTGATGTAACGGAAAAATGTTGAATAAAATGTTTGAATGTGATAATATTGTCAGTTAGCATTTTCATAATCTGGCCTTAAGTTATCATAGACTGTTGAGTAAGATTTCTGTTCTGCCCAGTCCCACAGCCATTCAGTCCCAAAGAAAACATGCAGAGGTCTACATTAATCATAATATGGTTGGCCTTAATAGTCTTAATAGACCCAGGCTTGTTATTAACTCTTATAACTTATATTAGCCCATAATTCGTCTTTGTGTTTTCCATGTGCCTTGGTACCTTTATCAGTGAAGCATCTTCATCTTGCTTCCTCTACAGCTGAGTCTCGAATATAGACTCACTCTTTCCTCATCCCAGAATTCTGTTCTTGTTATCCTGCCTCTACTTCCTGCCTGGTCACCCCACCTATACGTCCTGCCAAGTTACTGGCTTATCAGAGTTTTATTAAAATACAAGTAACAAATCTTTACACTGTACAAGACCATAGTTCCACAGCAATAGACATACTATTTATGTTTCACTCTTCTAAAGAAGATGTTAACTTTTTCACAAACAGTACACTATTACTGAGCTAAAGAAGCCAAGTCAAGTTCTTGAAGCCAATGTAGCGTAGGAAAATATGATTCAGTGTAGAATTAAGATGAAAGGAATGAATCCAGATGTTTTGTAACCCAAAGAATTACAATCAAAGCTATAAACATTATCTTGACTTTAATACAATCTTTGTGAATGCATTCTTTACCTCCTGATTCCTTAAGCTGTATACCATAGGGTTCAACATAGGAATGAACATGGTGTAGAAAATAGATGCTATTTTGTCTGTGTCCATGGAGTGACTGGAGCTGGGCTGCAGGTACATGAATATGAGTGTACCATAGAAAATGGAAACAGCTGTGAAATGGGAGGTACAAGTGGAGAGAGCTTTGCGATATGCTGCAACAGAGTTCATCTTTAGAATGTTTATAAAAATGAACATGTAGGATATTAAGATAAGTATTAGAGCAAAAAAGATATTAAAGCTGGCTAAATAAATAAGAACCAGTTCATTGACATGTCGGTCAGAGCAAGATACAATCATGACTGCTAGAACATCACAGAAAAAATGGTGGACCACATTAGACTCACAGAAAGAGAGACTTAATGCATCCACAGTATAGATGGAAGCATTCAGGAAGCCACAGATATAACAGCCAATGATGAGACATGTACACACACTAGTTGTCATGGTGGCGGCATAGTGTAGGGGCTTACACACTGCTACATAGCGATCATAGGCCATTGAGACCAAAAAGTAGTTCTCCAAATCAGCAAAGGTTGCAAAAAAGAACATCTGAGAGGCACAAGCATTGTAGGACATGATCTTGTCTCCTGTAAGGAATCCAGCTATGACCTTTGGAGTGACTGTTGATGAATAACAAAAGTCCACAAAGGACAAGTTGCAGAGAAAAATGTACATGGGTGTGTGAAGTTGAGAGTCCAAAAGAATCAACAGAAACATCCCCAGGTTCCCAACCAGGGTGATGGTATAGATGAGGAGGAAAATGATGAAGAGGGGAAGCTGCAAATTTGGGTCATTTGTGATTCCCATGAGGATAAACTGTGTCACTCCTGTCCTGTTCTCCATCACTGATATCTGTTAATCAACAGAAGGCCTGAAACAATTAAATTGAATATAATAAGAGATTGAAGAGCAGTCAAATTCACTGGCTTTCTATTCCAAAAGGCTTAGCACCTAACTGACAGATTATGACTGCCTATAACTCCAGTACCAATGGATCTAAATGATCTTCTCACCTCTGCAAGTAGGAGGCAAATGTTGTGCACAAACATATATGAAGAAAAATAATGTATATACATAGAATTCAATCCTTAAGTTTTGTTCCAAGATTTACTTATGTATGTATTTTTATGTACATGAGTGTTCTGTCTGCATGCATATGAGAAAAGGGCACGCACTCACGTTACTGATGGTTATGAGCCAACAAGTGAAAATTGAACACAGGACCTCTCAGAAAGGAGGTAGTGCTCTTACTAGCTGAACCATTTATCTGGTATAAGTTAATGTTTAATTTTTAAGAAAATTCTGTGAGAATGGAGTAATGAAGGAATTGCAATCTGTGGAACTTCATTGATTTTCTATTAAAAATCAAAAATATATAAATATTTTCACTATATATAGACTTTTTAGTAACTGTGTTAAAATGGTTGGTTTTAGTATATCTATGTGCCAGTTAACATTTCCTGGGATCTATAAAACTAAGACTACTGTGCTTCCCTGCCAAAATGTACTATAGAAATAGTCTGCTTTCTGTCACTAAGTCTTTGATAAATTATTACATACATGTAAATTGTGAGACACAAGAGATATAAAATTTATGCATATTTAAATAACCTAATTATTAGTTTCTCTTCTAAATCCAAGGAAACTCCTTGCCCACTGCAACCTTATGATCTAAAATAATCTTAATTATAATAAAGAATTATTTTTTATGTTTAATCAGAATGAACTGAGTGGCATACTGTGTAATAATTTCATCTTGGTCACTATTTACCTGTTCTCATTAAAGATTAAAGAAGTGATTAATACCTAACTGTAGAATGTGTCTACTGAGTATTTAAAGTTATGAATGAAGTAATGAGCTTTAAACATTTTAAGTCTTCTTTCCACACACATTGTATTGCTTTTAATACAGCACATCAAGATATATTGATAAGAATACACTAGAAGCAAGAAGTTATGATTAGCTCAAGGGCAGGTTTATCTTGAATCAATATCACTAAATGCTGTACATACTAAATTTGTTGGGCATACATATATGTTGAGAGAATGTTCCATCTCAGAGGCAGTTTGGAATGAAGAAATATTGCTAACAAAAACTCAGAGAGGTCAAGTTCTTCGAAGAGGTACATACTGAGCTCATCTGATGACTACCTAGTGAGCTCCTAGCTCCTCTAAACACCATATAGTTATGTACAAAATGAAGACATTAATGAGGTCTACTTGGGATAATATTGGGAGAATAAAGTAGTATAACAAAGGAAAAAAATGCTTGTTGCTAAGGACAGTTTGGTGAGTACTACTGACCTTGTTATAGCTATGTGACAATAGCTACAGGACTTTAGTTCTGGGTAAGTTTAAGTCTTGAGAAGTAATTTTCCAAATTGCCTTTTCTACGTTTGGTCCCCAGGGATTGTCTGTGCCTTGTTATCAATCTCAGCTTGATTTTATTCTAAGAATATTAGTGTTGGTCTTGTAATCTCATGTGCATCATTGTTTTCAAAAGTTTAATTCTTATAATTCATAATTTTAAATAAAATATTTCTCTTTTCTTAATTTTTAGTTTTTCTTTTCTCAGGATATCTTCCTTCAGAAAGAACAGAGATCCTGGATCCCAAGTTCCTTGATTATAGACTTTTTTTATCTCATAGATATAGTGTTCTTATAGTCTAATGACTTAAACTATGTTTGACTTGTAATATTTAGAAAGATATGAACTCTAACACTTATTTTCTATCATTATTTTCTTGATCCTTTGGTCACTTTAATTATATATGTCTTCACTGAAAAAATTTAGTTCCCAATCTTACCTTGTGTAGTAACTTTCATCATTTGCTATATTATCTACAAAAGATCAAAAGATGTGCTTGTCTGGGTGCATGTGTATGTGAATCTGTGTGTGTGTGTGTGTGTGTGTGTGTGTGTTTGTGTGTGTGTGTGTGTAAAGTAGGACAGGAAGTATGTGTATGTATATAAAGTAGAACAGGAAGTATTATTTCTTATTTTATTAGGAAAATTTAAAATGTATGAAGTCACATGGTAATCTCAATATTATAAGTTGTATCAGAAACACTCAAGGTAAAACAGTTACAAATTTATTTCATCAGTAAGATTGACCTCATGGCATGAGGGTTGAAATGTGATTGAATGAATATTTATTTATTTCTAACCCTTCACCAGTGAGCAGAAAGATTGTTTTATTTAGTAATATATTATTTGTATTTTAATAAATATATCTTGCCTGAAGACCGGAGGCAAAGCTAAAGCTACTAGAGGTCAGGCAATGGTGACACACACCTTTAATCTCAGGATTGGGGAGACAGAAGGAAATAGACGTATGTGAGTTCAAGGCCACCTGGGATACACAAAATCAGTGTATAAAAAAATCCAGATGGTGGTGGTCTACACATTTAAGTCCAGTGCTAGTGAGTCATACACATTTAATCCCAGCACTAGAGAGGATATGAAATGAGAGGACAGATAGCTTTAGTCTGGTCACTCTGTGATTGCCCAGCTTTGGTAGAGGTCAGACTTCTCTCAAGCCTGTCTGCTTACTTTTCTGGTCTTCAGGCAAAATTTATATATTAAAATATAAATATTATACTATTACAATTCTATTTTCTGGGTTTGTTTTTTGTGATTTCTTTTATCTCCAAATAAATCAAACATATAGTGAACAAAATAAAGTTACAGGAACCAAATTGCATTTTATATTCTTTCTGAGAATAATTTATTATATAAATCATCAAATCACCTGTAGTATTTTGACGTTCATACCTAGACTCAGAATTACAAAAATAGTTTTAGAATAACTCTTAGCCTTTGACCAGTTTCAGCTCTCAAAATTATTTTTAAACATCTGTTCTCAATAAACTCATAGTTGGTATACACACCCCACTTGCTTTCTTAGAAATATACTTCACAGTAGTGGTTTTATGAAATGTAGGCAGCCAGTTTTAAGTAGAAGAATATTTTGCAGGGAATACTCATTCTAAAATTTTAAAAACTCACTATGCAATATTACACAAACCCTTTTCCAGAAGCTTGCTCTTAGAAAGTGGTCAGTTTTCAACTCATCTAAAGCAAGAGGGAAGCACAGAACTTATGCACAGATTAAGTTCTGGATTCACCTTGCAGTTCTCCTCTCCCCTTGGCAGAATCACCTTACCTCCTTATGAGGAATACATACTACTTCAAAACTATACAAGGTTACTTCTCTCCCATTGTTCACGGGTTGTGTATGTATACAAAGAACTGAACTCTGTAAGAAGACCCAGAAAGAAATTGCCAAATGCAGTCAATAGGATATTTCCTCTGACTTACTTCAGCTTGCTTGAAGGCCCATTGCTAATCTTCAGATTAGCTAGAAAAGTTGCATTTTTAACATTGAGTGCATGTGGTAACAATACCTGCCATTCAGAAAATAAATGGCATCTAATGGTAATGGCATGCAGCTTTTCCTCTAGTGTGCCACATTGGAACTTCAGAGGCTAGTGCATTGAGGTGTAGAGGAAAATATAGATACTCAGAGAGCTCTGGAGAGTTCCCAGAGAGTTTATCTCAAGATCATCACCCAGTCTTCTTAGGGAAAAAGCAATTAATCAGCCTTGGGGAGCAAACTAGTTTCTTTTTCTTAGAAGTTTAATTTACTTCTTAGTGGGCAAATGAAAAAACAAAAGTCATAAATATTAATGAGATACCTTGCAATGTTTCTATGTGCAATGTTTATTGGAAAATTTAAGTTGGGTTAAGAATGCCTGTCTTCTCAAACACTATTTCTTTGTGGAAAAAAAAACTTTCTGAATCCTTTCTTCTAGAATTTTCCTTTTATTTCTTTCTACATTTTATTTTCATTCATTCTAGTATTTCCAAAAGCATAATACATTATTGTTATCTATAGTAAGGCTTGTGCCCAATAGTGTATCTCAGGTTCTTGTTTCCAGCTAACTGTACTTTCCTTTAATATTCAATGACCTTTGATGAATCTTTTACATGCTATCCATTATAGTACTCTAGAGGATGGTGTGTGTCACATTTTACAAATGTGTCTACTTATTTCTATTGGCCACTAATTAAATATTTTATTTTCTATTATACTTATGTGTTATTTGTGTATTCATTCATTCATTTATTGTGTTTGTGTGCAGAATGTAGGATTACATGAAGAAATCATCTCTCTCCTTTCCTCATGTGGGTTTTAGGGTTTGAACACAAATCATAGGCTTGGAAACAAGCTCCTTTAACCACTGATCCTTATCATCAGTGTCTGTGTATTAATTATTTATAACTGAGTTTAATAATTATTTTATAAACTGTAAAATAACCCCTTTTTAGATGGTCAAGTTTTGCTGTTTCTTATTTGGTATGTTGATATTATTCTAGACATTATTTTCTTTGCCAAGAAGATTTTTTTTACCTTGAGACAACCATATTTTTTATTTGTTTGTTCTTGTTTATCTTTTCTGTGTGATTACTCGTGAAACAAAACAAGAAACGATTGCAATAAATGTCATCAAGTGTGTCCCCTATGTTTTCCTCTAGTATTTTTATAGTTTTTCTCTTTCATTTAAGTCTTTCATTTATTTTGAAGATTGTCTTGCAGCTGGAAAGCTGATGTGTATGTAGTTTTCTTCTTCTTGTGCATATCTGGGTTTCCCAATATCATCGTCCCTTGTTCCAGTGAATTTTCTTGGGACATTTTTAAGCATGACTTGGCTATATATGACTTTAATTCTAGAATGTTTGCTTTATTAATTTTGGGACAGGTTGCATTTGGTCATGGTAAACATTTTTCTAATATACTTCTTGATTTATGTTCTAAGCACTTTGTTGGGAATTTTTTTGTATACACTTATGAAAGATATTGAACATCTACTTTCCTATTAGTGATACCCTGTCTTGGTTTTATTTTCTGTTGTTATAATAAAATGTTCTACCCAAAGCAACATAAAAGTTAGTTAACTTGGGTCTTAATTCCAGGTTATAGACCATCATTGCTGGGAACTCAAGGCTACAGAAACCTGAAGGAGCATCTCCCAGTAATGAAAGTCAGGAACAGAGGACAGAGGAAATAATGCTACATGCTAATGCTTTATCCACTTTCTCCACTCTTACAAAATTTAGGATCCCCTTCCCAGAGAAAGATGCCACCCACAGTGCACAGGTCTTCCAATAAATCAAGACAGTCCCCCACAGATATTCATAATCCAGCCTAATCTAGATAATCCCTCACTCAGACATCATTCACAGGTGACTCTAGATTCTGTCAAGTTACTGAAATTAACCACTATATATTCTTATCTGACTTTGTTAACAAGCTAAAGCTAATTTCATAGGCTGTTTTTGAAATAACTTTTTCCTTATCTATAGTATTTTTATTTAATAAAAATTAACAGACGTTAAAATAGAAAAAAATACAATTGTATTAAATTCCCCTTTCCTTTTTCTCTCCCTCATGATACATCCTAAATTCAAATGATCAAAGACCCAACATAAAAAGATAAGCACTGACTCTGATAGAAGAGAAAGTATGGGTTACCTTTGAACTTGTTGGTCCAGAAGACAATTTCCTGAACAGGACAAAGATTGTGTAGACACTAATTCTAACAATTAATAAATGGGAACTCTGGAACTGAAAAGTTTCAGCATGGCAAACCACGCTGTTTTATGACAAAACAGAAACCTAAAGAATGGAAAAAATCTTTACCAGTTCCACATCAGATATATGGCCAGTATACATAATATATAAGAAACTCAACATATTTTAAAAAAACAAGTTATCCAGCTAAAATTTGGGTAGATATTTAAACAAAGAATATTTAGTAGAGGAAGTCCAAATGTCTGAGTTACAAATACATGTTCAATATTTGTATGCCTCAAGGAAATAAAAATTGAAACAATTTAAGATTCTGTTTTAAACCTGTCCAAATGGCTAAGATCAAAAACACAGGTGACAGTGTACACTGGTGAGGATGTGGAATAACGGGAATACACACCTACTGCAGGTGGGAGAGTGAAGTACACTCACTTTGCAGTATCTAAGAAAGATGAGAATCTATCTACCTCAAGATCCAGATATACCACCCTTGGGAATAAACCCAAAACATGCTTCATCCTGTCACAATGACAATTTCTCAACCATGATCATTGCTGCTCTATTAATAATGCACAGGGATTGGAATGATCCTAGATGGTCTTCAACAGAAAAGGGGCTAAAACATTACATATTTACAAAATAGTGCATTACAGAACTGTTAAAAAAGAAATCATGAAATTTGCAAGAAAATAAGTAAAATTAGAAAAAAATATAAGCGAGGTAACATAGATCCAGAAAGATAAATATGGTATGTATTTACTTATATGTGGAAGCTAGCTGATAAATAAAATATAACTAAGCTACAATCCATAGATACAGAGAGGTTAGGTATAGAAGAAGGGACTAGGGAGACACATGTGTCTCCCTGACTTGGAGAAATGAAATATATTTATGAATTGGGTGAGGGCAGAGAAAATGGGAGCAAAAAGAAAAATTTAGATGGGAACATGGAGGGGAGATGAGTTTGAGACAAATAATTCACAGAGAGACAGCTAGAATTGAGAGGAACTTAAGGGGTGGCATGAAAAACAAGTGTACTGGAATTTCTCCTAAAATATATGAAGGTAGCTGTAATGAAGTCCCCAAATAATGGGGCATACAAAGTCACAAATTGCTATTTCTTCTAACCAAATGAAGTTTCTAGTACCAGAATAGGGTGACACCCAATTGAGTTGTTGGCCAAAAAGGTACCATGGAAATCCCCAAACAGCATAGGCTATTGTCAAGATACTAGATTGCTCTCTACACACTGACAGCAAAGACCGATTGCTGAAGACAGCATCCACACAGAACAGAGAACAGGGAGAAGTCAGGCTGGTGCCTACATAGAATCTTCATCCCTAAGTAAGTCCTAATGTCTTTGGTGCAGGAAGGTACTCTGAAGATTCATGAAAGAGAAATGTCATCACCAACCCAGTCACAAAACCTTTATTCTACAATGGAGTACTGCCTGAAAATATGCTACTAAAATACAAGTACCCAGAAAGACATTAGTTGGGGCATTTTCATTACTGATTTTCCCCCAGGAATTTTCTTTTGTTCTGATTTTGTTTTGACATATCTTGGTGTAAGTTAAATTAGTCTTAAACCACTAATCCATGGATATCAACATCTTCAGTACTAGGAATTCATGAATTTGCCGTCATATATACTTTTGTTATTAAAGAATTATTTAATACACTTAAAATAAACCATAAAACTACCACCTACAGGCAAGCATATTTCATCCTAAAAAAAATGTTCACATCTTTATCAAAGTGTCATCCCAAATAAAGGACATTTCATGGACTTCTAGGCTTAGAAGTTTTTACTATGTTCTTGTTTTACAAATATTTGCACTGATACAAAGTAGAAATAAAATTGTGAAAGATGAGCTAGTATATCATTATTTTCCTTGAACTTGATAAGAAAACCCCAGTACTTTCAGCATTTTCATTTCGGTGCTATGACTGAATATTTCTGCTTTTCTGCAAGGTATCACTTCATGGAATTGAATTAATTCTTAGTTTTTTTAAGTGAAGGCACAGAAAAGAAACCATAAAATATGATTCTTCAATGACTGGGGGAATGGGTTTTATTGTACATAAAAGATAACAGCCTGAGACATCTAAAAGTGTCCAGAACAGAGACATTGTCTGGGCTTCTTGAAAGACAAGGAAGACTAGCAAGAGAGAGAATAGCAGCAGTACTGGGGATATGGGGATTTGCCTTATATAAAGAACCAGCAAGTATCTGTGAGAAGGGAAACCTGAGCTTTGCAACAGCCTGAGAGGTAACATAGTAAAGGAGGAGTTGGGCAGGAGAGAAGGACCAGGAAGTCAGAGTGGACTTTGAAATGCATAACAAATATATGTATGTAGGAACTGAAAGAGTCTACAAGTCAACATAGGCTTTTATATACATCCACCTGTATAGAAAAGAGAATTGGCAATTTTGGAAAGCAGAAACCAGTTTTATTGCAGGTGCCCAGGAAATGCTGTTGCTAGGCTTTTACCTGTCCACCAGAAATCCTCCTTTAGGACAGCTTGAGCTGAGCCTAAAATGTCAGCTCTGGAGTTGTGCACTGACATTTGGAGTTTGAGAAATTGGATTTTCTTTTTGAGTGTGAGCTTTTTCAAATGTGATTCAAGAACACCAAGTTTTCTCAGTGAGAAAAGGTGTTGATTGCCAAAGCTGGGAACCTAAACTTGATCCTTAAACCCTATGTGGGAGGAAGAGAGAGAATTGCCTCCGACAAGCTGTCTCTGACCTTCAAATTAATGATGTGGTTTGCCTCACACACACAAGTGTGTGTACAGACAGGATCATATGCACATACTCACATACAGATGACAGACTGACAGATTGATGATGATGATGATAGGTAGATGATGATGATGATGATGATGATGATAATAGATAGATAGATAGGTAGATAGATAGATAGATAGATAGATAGATAGATAGATAGATAGAATGATGATGATAGATATATAGATAGATAATAGATAGATATAGATAGATGATAAATACATAACAAATCTAATCTGAGTCAGTGAAAAGATATGAAAGAAATGAATCTAGGTATATCATAAACCAAATATGTAAAAATAATATAACAAATGCATTTTGTCCTGAAAACACTCTTTCTGAATGTGTGATAATTTCATCATTCCTCTGGCTTCATATCAGAGAGTTAAGCATTTGAATGGCCATGGTGTAGAATACTGACACAGCTTTTTCCTCATCCATGGCATGACTGGATCTAGGCTGCAAGTACATAAAAATTACAGACCGACAGAAAATAACAACAGGGAAATGGGAGGCACAGGTAAAAATGGCCTTTGCATATCCTGTAGCTCCGTGCATCTTGAGAATTGTGATACAAATTATTGGGTAGGATACTAAGTGACTATGAGGGGAAAAGATAAGAATACTATGAGAACAAAAAATGGACAAAAGGGGGGAGCGGTACTACTCAGCGGTAAAAAACAATGACTTCTCCAATTTTGCATGCAAATGGATGGAAATAGAAAATACTATCCTGAGTGAGGTAACCCAGACCCAAAAAGATGAACATGGGATGTACTCACTCATAATTGGTTTCTAGCCATAAATAAAGGTCAGTGAGTCTATAATTTGATATCCTAAAGAAACTAAATAAGAAGGTGAACCCAAAGAAAAACATATAACTATCCTCCTGGGTAGGGGAAGTAGACAAGATTGCCAGGCAAAATATCGGAATCTTAAGGGTGGGGTGGGAGGGGGGTAGGGGAGATAGGGAGAGAAAAGTGAGAAGGGTAGGATGGGGAGAACTTGGGGCAACGGGATGATTGGGATAAAGGAAGGTTGGCTAGGGGAGCAGGGAAGCACATATCTTAATTAAGGGAGCCATCTTAGGGTTGGGAAGAGACTTGGACTTAGAGGGGCTTCCAGGTGCCCAAGGCGAGGTCCGCAGTTAGTTCCTGGGACAGCTGTAGATAGGGAACCTGAAATGATCGTATCCTATAGCCATACTGATGAATATTTTGCATATCACCATAGAACCTTCATCTGGCGATGGATGGAGATAGAGACAGAGACCCACACTGGAGCACTGGACTGAACTCCCAAAGTCCCAATGAGGAACAGAAGGAGGGGGAAGATGAGCAAAGAAGTCGGGACCACGAGGGGTGCACCCACCTTCTGAGACAGTGGAGCTGATCTATTCGGGAGCTCACCAAGGCCAGCTGGACTGTGACTGAAAAAGCGTGGGACAAAACTGGACTCTCTGAACATGGCGAACAATGAGGGCTGATGAGAAGCCAAGGACAACGGCACTGGGTTTTGATCCTACTTCATGTTCTGGCTTTGTGGGAGCCTAGCCCGTCTGGATGTTCACCTTCCTAGACCAGGATGGAGGGGGGAGGACTTTGGACTTTCCACAGGGCAGGGAACCCTGACTGCTCTTCAGACTTGAGAGGGAGGGGGGGAGGAGTGGGGGGACGGGGAGAGGAGTGGGGGGAGGGGGGGAGGAGTGGGAGGCTGGGAGGAGGCGGAAATTTTTTTTCTCAATAAAAAAAAGAATACTATGAGAACAAAAAAGGAAAAGGAATCAGATCATATGACTGTCTATCAAAGCAAGAGAGTACCATACCTGCAGTCTGATTAATGAAAATGTGATGGACCACCTCCACCTTACAAATGGAGAGACTGAAAGCGACCCCAGTATGGGTACAGGTATTCAAGAAGCCACAGGTGTAACATCCTGCAACAATCCATGTACACATGGTGGTAGCATAATAGAGGAGATTACACACTGCTACATAGTGGTCATATGCCATTGAGACCAGCAGACAATTTTCCACAGAACCAAGGTTAAAAAAATAGAACTTATGAGTAGCCTAGTCATTGTAGGAATTGACCTTGTCTCTTATAAGAATCACAGTCATGACTGTGTGGGTAATGACTGAAGGGTAACAAAAAACAAACAAGGACAGATTGGAATGCCTAGGCAATACTGCATGGTGTGTAGAGTTGAAATACCATGAAAATCACCAAGATCATTGAGGGGTAGGCACAGAAGGGGATCATTCCACCTTGACTGAATGTCAGAGAGCTTAAGCCTACTCTTGTGCTTTCAAAGATATTGACAAGTTGTCTGACTTAAGGAGTGACTACAAACAAACCTAGGCTGTGGTTACTTGATGTTTTAGCTACTACAATGCTGCGAATTGAACTAAGAACCTCTGAAAGAGCAGGTATTCCTCTAAAGAGCTGAGCCATCTCTACAGTCTTCATGATTTTTAAAAAAAATCTGTGAGAATCTAGTAATGAAGGAATTGTAATCTTTGTAACTTTGTTAATTTTATACCAAAAATCAAAAGTATATAAATATTTTAGATATATATATATATATATATATATATATAGAGAGAGAGAGAGAGAGAGAGAGAGAGAAACAGAGAGAGAGAGACAGAGAGACAGAGAAAGAGAGAGAGATTAGTAACTATGTAAAAATGGTTTATTTTAATACGTCATTGTGCCAGTTAACATTTCCTGGGCTTTATAAAACTAACAAAACTGTTTTAATTTAATTAAAATTAAATTAAATTGAAATTGAAATCTGTATTCATAGACAAGTCATGCTTAAAAATATCCCAAGAGAATGCACTGGAACAAGGGACTGTCTTCAGTAAATGTTACTGGGAGACCCAGATATCCACATGAAGAAAAACACTGCATAACCTTCAATGTCTCAGATGCAGGTCCATCTTCAAAATAAAAGAATTATTTAGATAATAGACAAAAATTATGAAAATACTACTGGAAATACAGGGAAGACAACTGAGGACATTGCATTGCAATATGTCTAATTTTTTTCTTATAGTCTCACAGAAAACATAACATGCAGAAACAAACAAAAATATGATAGTCTTGAGGATTAAAAATACTGCCTGGCAAAGAAAATAGTGTATAAAATAAAAGGAAAAAATACAAAATAGGAAACATAGTCAAAATTGTCTATTTCAAATGGAATTAATTTCCATATTATAAAAATAATTATATAACACAATAATAAAGAATTAACAAATGGGGACTATTGATATAGAATAGTGGTTAAGGTAGTTTTTATCCCAAGTCTTATGGGTCTGTGTTTAAATCTAGGGACCTACGTGTAGAAAGGAAAGAACTGATTTCTTCAAGTTATTCTTCCTATTACATATATGCGCAGCATAAATGAGTAGATGAACACAAAAATAGCAGAAAAATGTAACAAAAATTTAAAAATTTAATTTGTTGTAAGTAGGAATAAATAGACTTATTTGTAAAATGTGATATACAACATTCTGTAGAATATTATAAAGGATAGCACATAAAAATGACTAAGGAGCATTAAATATTTTGCCAGAAACAAAGAGCTGAGATGCACTATTGAGCACAAGGGTTACTGTAGAAAACAATAATGTATTGTGTTTTGAAAATGCTGAAAGGAATGAAAAGAATATTCTAGAAGAAATGAAAAGGCTAGAGGGAGAATTTTCACACTTTTTACCACAAACAAATAGTGTTTGAGAAGACAGGCCTTCTTAACCAGACTTGAACATTTATGATAAACTTTATTTACTGAAACTTTGCTTGGTACTCGTTAAGATGTATGACTTCTGTGTTTGCATTTACCCATTAAGAAATAAATTAAACTTCTAAGATACAGAAACTAGCCTGCTCCCCAAGGTTGATTAATTGCTTTTTCCCTAAGAAAACTGGATGATGATCTTCAGATAAACTCTGGGGGAACTCCCCAGAGCTCTTTGGGTGTCTATATTTCTCTCTACATCCCCATGTGCTAGCCTCTGAAATCCCAATATGGCACACTAGGAGAAGCATGCCATTAGATTCTATTTATTTTCTGAGTGGCAGTCATTGTTAATATATGCATTTATTGCTAATTTTTGCAGTTTTTCTAATTACCCTGAAGATAAGCTATCAGTCTCCAAGCAAACTGAGGTAAAACAGTCAAAGAAAAAAATCTCATTGACTGATTGTCTTTGGAAAGTTCTTCATAGGGTTCCTTAAAACTTCTGTTTTTTTATATACAGACAGAACTTGTGAACTATAGGAGAGAAGTAATCTTTTTTTTTTTTTGTTGGTTTTTCGAGACAGGGTTTCTCTGTAGTTTTGGAGCCTGTCCTGGAACGCCCTTTGTAGACCAGGCTGGTCTCGAACTCACAGAGATCCGCCTGCCTATGCCTCCCGAGTGCTGGGATTAAAGGCGTGCGCCACCACCGCCCGGCGAGAGAAGTAATCTTAATCTGGTTTTTATGTATGTTTTCCTAATAAGCAGGTAAGTGACTCCTCCAAGGGAAGAGGAGTGAATTCATAACTTGATTTGTGCATAAGTTCTGTCCTTCCCTCTTGCTTTAGATGAGTTGGAAACTGATCACTTTCTAATAGCAAGCACCTGGAAAATGGTTTGTGAAATATTGCATAGTGAGTTTTTAAACTTGTGGAATGAGTATTCCCTGTAAAATATTCCTCTACTTAAAACTGGCTGCCTATGTTTCATAAACATACTACTGAAAAATATAATTCCCAGAAAGTAAGTAGGATGTGTATACCAACTATGAGTTTATTGAGAACAGATATTTAAAAACCATTTTGAGAGTTAAAACAGTTTAAAGGCTAAGTGTTTTTCTAAAATTAGTTTTGAGATTCTGAGACTAGGTGTAGGGGTCAATATATTACAGGAGATTTAATGATTCATATAGTAAATTATTTAATCAGAAAGAATATAAAATGTAATTTGTTTGTTTTAACTTTATCTTGTCCACTATAGGTTTGATTTACTTGGAGGTAAAAATAAACACAAAAAACATAATCCAAGAAGACAAGTAATCTTTCTGTACACTGATGAAGGGTTAGAAAGAAATTAATATTCACTCAACCATATTTCAACGCATATGCTATGAGATCAGGGTCGCCGTTGAATGGAATCTGCAACGCTTGCACCTTGAGTGTTTCTCATACTACTTAAAAAATGAGATTAGCATGTGACTTCATAAATCTTGTTTTCCTACTAATAAGGTAATAAATAATACTTTCTGTCCTACTTTACACAGACACACACAAAATAAACCCACTCCTTTTGTAGATAATATAGTATAATGATGAAAGTCATTATAAGGTAAGATTGCGAACTAAAATAGTTTAAATATATACTTACACAAAAAATGTAACCAAATGTTCAAGATAATGATAGTTGATAACAGTTATAGAAGATAACCCTCCAAATATGCCAACCTAAACAAGCAAGTTTAAGAATCATTAGACTATAACACTATATTTATGAGATAAACAAAGACCATAAACTAGGGACCTGGGTTCCAGGGTCTCTGTTCTTTCTGAAAGATATTCTATAGAGAAAAGTAAAACCAAAAGTTAAGAAAGGAGGGATATTTTATCTACACTTATGGATTACAAAAATTAAAATTTGAAAACAATGATGAGCATGAGATTTATGATTAGCATTGATATTCCTAACGTAAAAAAACAAGAATCATGACAAAGCATAAACAATCAAGAAGCCAAAATGCAGCAAACACAATTTGAAGAAAGAATTCACAAGATTAAACTTGTCCAAAAATAAAACCCTATATGTTGTTGTTACATTTTAATGACAACATAAAAAATAATGTTCACTTAAATGTGCTTAAGAACCACCATTTCTTGCCTTTAATACATTAGTATCTTTGCAAAATCATACCCCAAGTAGTTTGCACCACTGACATCATTTTGTAAATGGTTATATGCTGTTTAGAAGAGTTAGATGCTTCTTTATAGTCAGTGGATGATTGCAGTATTTATCTTTTCCAATCACTTGACTTCTTTGTGTTTTAGTTAATGATATTTCTTCATTCCAAACTAATTTTGAGATTGAATGATCTTTCATCATACCTCTAAGCTCAACAAGCTGTTCTGTACATCATTAGCAATATTGATTCAAGATAAAGTCTTCCTTGAGCTAATCATAACTTCTTATTCCTGGGTAAGTCCTCAATGTATCTATATGTGTTGTATAAAAAGCACTAAAATGTGTGTGGAAAGAAGCGTTAGAATGCAATTCAAGTCCAATACATTATCCAGAACCTTTAGTATTCAGAAGAAACATTTCACATTTGGGATTACTTGTGTGATCTTTAATGAGAACAGCTATAGAGTGAACAAGATGAAATTGCAACTGAGTATGTTATTCAATTGTCTCTTATTAAACATAGGAAAATAATTTTTCATTATAACTAAATTAAATTATGTTAGATTTGTAGCTTTCTATGGGCAAACAGTTTACCTGAATTCAGAAGAAAATCTTGTAATTATATTATTTAAATGTGCAGAAATTTTAAATCTCTTATACCACACAATTTTCATGGATGTAAAAATTTATCAAAGCCTTGTTACTGACCAATAGAAGACTGTTCCTATAATACCTCCTGGCAGGAAAGCACTGTGTGTTAATTCTACAGAGCCCAACAAAGATTAACTGGTACAATAATAAATATATTATTATATAATATATTATATATATTTATTTATATATTATTTTACTAAAAATAAATCATTTTATAGAGTTACTAAACTGCCTACATATTCCTAAAATATTTATATACTTTTCATTTTTGGTAGAAAATCAGTGAAATTTCACTGATTCCAATCCCAGCATTACTCCCTGCTCATATATTTTTTAAAAGAAAATCAACATTAATTTAGGGCTGGAGATATGGCTCTGTTCTTAAGAAAAATACCTGCTCTTTCAGAGATTCCGAGTTCAATTCACAGCAACCATTTCTTGGTACATAACCATGAGTATGTGAACAGATGTCATCTTCTCATATATATGAAGACCTAACACTCATGTACATGAAATATATCCTTAAATAAATATTGGAAAAGAACTTAAGAAATGAATGTGTAGCATTCCAGTGGTGGCTCAGCTGAGGGTCCAGATGACAACTAACATCTATGACGCGATGCACCCATGGCAAGGCTTCAGATGTCACAGCTCCCAGCCTTCCAGCTGATGTCAGCTCAAGAGAGACAGTCAGTCCTCACCTGTCTTCAATGAAGCTTTAGGAACAAGTACAACTGTGTTCTTTATTTCAAAACTGGCTTCTACAGTGATCTGTTACATGATAATATATAACGTGAATAATTATTAATACAAAAAATCATAGATGTGTACCCACATAAGTCAGTGAAAAACTCCATGCCTATAGACTCATCTTTATAAATGTCAATTGATTAAATGGTTTAATAAATAAAAAGGAAATGAATTCTATGTGCATGCTGCTTTGCCTACATGTATCTCTGTGTACAACAATTTGTCTCATAAGTGCAGAGGCCAGAAGATAGTGTTAGATCCATTGGTCCTAGAGTTATAGACAGTTGTAAGCTGACATGAAGTTGCTGAGCCCTTCAGAATAGAAAGCCATTACTTCTGACAACTGACCTATCTCAGCAACCCCTTATAGTACTCTCTTTTTCACTTGTTTAAGTCGTTCTTTTTATTAACAGATATCAGTGATGGAGAACAGGACAGGAGTAACACAGTTTATCCTCATGGGACTCACAAATGACCCACATCTGCAGCTTCCCCTCTTCATCACTTTCCTCCTCATCTATACCATCACCCTGGTTGGGAACCTGGGGATGTTTCTGTTGATTCTTTTGGACTCTCGGCTTCATACTCCCATGTACATTTTTCTCTGCAACTTGTCCTTCGTGGACTTTTGTTACTCATCAACAATCACTCCAAAGGTCATAGCTGGATTCCTTACAGGAGACAAGATCATGTCCTACAATGCTTGTGCCTCTCAGATGTTCTTTTTTGCAACTTTTGCCAATGTGGAGAACTACCTTTTAGTCGCAATGGCCTATGATCGCTATGTAGCAGTATGTAAGCCCCTGCACTATGCCACCACCATGACAACTAGTGTGTGTACATGTCTCATCATTGGCTGTTATATCTGTGGCTTCCTGAATGCTTCCATCTATACTGTGGATGCATTAAGTCTCTCTTTCTGTGAGTCTAATGTGGTCCACCATTTTTTCTGTGATGTTCTAGCAGTCATGATTGTATCTTGCTCTGACCGACATGTCAATGAACTGGTTCTTATTTATTTAGCCAGCTTTAATATCTTTTTTGCTCTAATACTTATCTTAATATCCTACATGTTCATTTTTACCAACATTCTAAAGATGAACTCTGTTGCAGCATATCGCAAAGCTCTTTCCACTTGTACCTCCCATTTCACAGCTGTCTCCATTTTCTATGGGACAATCATATTCATGTACTTGCAGCCCAGATCAAGTCACTCCATGGACATTGACAAAATAGCATCTGTGTTCTACACCATGTTCATTCCTATGTTGAACCCTCTGGTCTACAGCTTAAGGAATAAGGAGGTGAAGAGTGCATTCACAAAGATTGTATTAATGTCAAGATAATGTTTACAACTTTGATTATTAACTTTTGGATTACAGATCATCTAGATTCATTCATTCCTTTCTTCTTAAGTCAACGCTGACTCACATTTTTCTACCCTACAGAGGTTTGAAGAACTTGAAGTATCATCTTCACCTCAGCAATAGTGTGTTGTTTGTGAAAATATTAACATCTTGTTCAGAAGAGTAAAACTTAAGTAAATTGTCTTTGATAACTTTAGGCCAGCTTGTGAAAAAACTAATTGATTATATTATCATATTCAATCAATTGTATGCAATATTTTTCTGTTATATCAGCACAAATCCTGTAATTAGGTACATAAAGAAACCCATTGAAGAGAAGACACAGTCATAGGTTTCTTTTTAAGACTTATTCAAATGCGTGCCAGAAAAAATTCTACAAGACAATGTAACATAAATTTGCTGTCTGCTTTTGTGTTTATTTAATTGTGCTCAAATCATAGGGATAGCTTGATGACTGTAGTAAACAATTAAATTTGTTTAATTACTAAAATATATAGTTGTGTTTAAAAAGTGCTAAGCAATATAGCAAGTCTATATTACCTTAGCAGACTGATATAGCAATTTTCAACATCCAAGCAATCAAAAACCTGAATTTTGAAACATTGCTATTGTGTGACAGGTTGTATGAAAAGTTTTTACAAAGCATAACATATTAATAGAGATCTTTGAGACAAAGACAGCACTATAAATGACCAATTTTATTTTCATCTTGGTAATTTTGTTATGTTGTGACAGGATGAGGAAAAGAAAAATTTTATTTGAAAGTAGACTTTCATGAAATGAAAATGTATGTACCAAACTAGAATTTGAGGCAGACGGGGTCACAGCAAATTGCAGAAGCAGCCATCAGTGTGTTCAGAAGAAGCAGGAACACACTGGAGAGAACAGAACCTCATTGATATAACGGCAGAAAAATAAAACAGTATGAAGTGGAAGGGTAACTCTCTTGTGCAGCTAGTAGCCTCCTTGCCAGTCTCCATGTAAATCAAATTAGTACAAACCATACCATTTTCTACACAAACATAATATGAAAGATGACTTGGACAAGGTCAACAACCGCATTTTACTGTCTTCTGTAGCATGCTGTTGGATTCTCAATCTAATACCTCAACCTCCTATGATTACACTGTTGAGTTTCTGACCAAAACTGTCTCTGCATGCTATAGCTGATGATTATCTGACAATGTCTTCCAGAATGCATTGAGATGAAGTTGCTGCCATCACCCCAGTTATCTCAACATATCTACTACACATAGGGATATTCTAATCTTTTACATACCTATCAACCATTTATCCATTCAGTTTTTTATCATTAATGAAATACATTAGAAGTATGTACAGAAGGAAGTATGGGAATAATTTTCTTAAAGTTTGAGAGAAAACAAGAATACAACCAACTCTCAAATCCAGCAGATGATATTATGAACAATATGGAAAAAAGGGAGAAAATTATATTTTTGAGTTACATAAAAGAAATATATTATGTTTAGCAATGGTGATCCTTAGGCTGTTGATTGAAAGAAGAGTATGAAGGATATGGATAAAGTAAGAGGAATTTTATATTTTCTGAAAACTTATGATTAGGTAAATATTAAATATATAAATAAAGAAAAAGGGAAATGCATTTAGTGCCAAGACACAGTATTTATTTTGGAGTATACTCCATTATTAAAGGACAAAAATTGTTCCAGGACCACATTCTTAGAAATTGAAACAAAACTCTGTAACTGAAATAACACTGAATTATGACAAAGGCAAGCATATCATTATATATTATACTATTTTCAATTTCATTAAAATTCTGTTTGGTCTCTGATAATTGGGAATCTGTATGGTTGAAAAAGTCATGAACCCAAAGAAAAGACTGATATCTCATACTTGAGTGATATGAATAAATTATTCAATATATTATGCATTGTTGTTTACACAAAAGGAGTAATCACAAAATTCTAGTAGTTGTGGGTATAACATGGAGTAGACATCTAAACTGTCTGTGTAGAGCAATCCTTGGAAAGTAAGCAATAGAGAAGGTGAACATAGAGAATTAGATCATCCACACATCATTTTTATTAAGTAACTGAAACTTTCCATATCTGTTTATAGAATAAAAGAATGCAAATGTGGGTAGGGGATCAACCAACAATCTTTAAATTCTAGCACATGTAACCTCTATAATTACTACATTGAATCTGATTTGGGGAAAGTTCCATTTTCTAAGCAATCTGAGAGCATGGATTATTGTTCAACAAAGGAACATGACTGCAATTATGTTTTCCTATTTTAATTTAACTTCTTTATCATCATGTTTCTCTTTTCCCTTAGCTATGGACTGTTTCGTGTTTGAAAAATGACACTGATTGAGAATAGGAGAAAAGAAACAGAGTTCCTCCTTCTGGAACTGACTGATGCCTAGGCCTACAGATTCCGCATTTCATCACCTTACTCCTCACCTACACCATCACAAAGGTTAGGAATCTGGAGATGACTATCATTGCTACATGGTGGGGTGACATCTATCAGGGTTTATCCTAGAAGGTGTTCACACATTCCAAAGTAAAGTCATGTGGATTAGAAAAATAGGAACAGAGAAAAGAAAGAAATGCAGAGACAGAAGGTTATCGAGTGAATACTGAATATGCCCACATTTATTTTCCAGATGCTTATATATTCTGAGAAACTCTGATACAAAGACTATGACTACACAGAGAGGTTCAAGAGAGGAATTCTGAAGCATAGGCTATGACTGCACAAAGTGGACCAAGAGAACATACCAAGAGAGTCTACCAAGAGAGTGGGCCAAGGGAGACCTTTGCAGCTCTCTGAGACACAGATGGTGACAGTACAGAGCAGATGAATAACATTTCCTGAAGACACAGACAGCAACTACAAGGATTGGACCAAGAGGCAAAAACACTGCTGATACCAAATGAAGAAAGAGATAGGAAGGTGCAAATGCAAGAATTTATTCAATAACCTAAAAAGCAACTTGGTCACACCAGAACCAAGTGATCATACAAAAGAAAGACCTGATCATCTTAACTCAGAGGAAACAGAGGGAAATGATTTTAAATGTAACTTTATGAGGATGATGGAGCATTTTAAAGAGAAAATAACAAATTTCCTTTAAGAAATGGAGGAAAAGACAAACAAACAAATGTAAGAAATCACTAAATCTCTTAAAAAAAACAAGAAAAAAATCAATCAAGCAGGTGAAGCAAATAGTTCAAACAGTTCAAGGCAATAAACAGTTGGAGGCAATAAAGAAAACACAAACTGAGTGAATTCTGCAAGTGGAAAATCTGGGTAAAAAAAAATAGGAACTACAGAGGCAAGCATAACCAACAGAACACAAGAGACAGAAGAGAGAATTTCAGATATTGATGATACTATAGAGCAAATAGATTGATTGATCAAAGAAAACATTAAATCCAGGAAATTCTTAGCATAAAACATCAAGGAAATCTGGGACACCATGAAAAGACCAAACCTAAGAATAATAGGGATAAAAGAAGGAAAAGATATCTATCTCAAATGCAGAGAAAATATATTCTACTAAAATCATAGAAGAAACAGAAACTGAATCCAGCAGCTGAGAGAGAAAGAGCATGAAAACATTACAGCTGGATTTATAGTATAAGAGAACATGCCCAAGTGGGCTATTTCTTTAAAGGCTATTGGTTGCAGGAGTTCCCACAGCACATCCTTCTTTTGTCTAAATAAGAGAGTTCCAAACCTAATACAAAACTATATATAATTAAAACAAATATTAAGCATAAAACTAGAATTATAACTATCATAAACAACATTAAGCAAGAAAAATAAGCTAAGTGTTGATGTGGGAGTGTCATATATCAATCTGTTGATTTCATTGGTTAAGTAATAAACAAACTGCTTGGGCTCATAGCTTAGAACATAGGTGGGTGGAGTAAACAGAGCAGAATGCTGGGAGGAAGAGGAAGTGAGGTAAGACGCCTCAGAGAGAGATGCCATGCCCCGCTCCTGGGCAGACGCATGCGATGAAGCTCCGACCCAGGATGGACGTAGGCTAGAATCTTCCCGGTAAGACCGGTGCTCACAAATTATTAGAGATGGGTTGATCGGGATATGAAAATTAGCCAGTAAGGGCTAGAGCTAAAGGGCCAAGCAATGTTTAAATGAATACAATTTGTGTGTTGTTATTTCAGGGCATAAGCTAGCCAGGCTGCCGGGGTGCTGGGGATGCAGCCCCGCCGCTCCTATTACTACAAAGTGTTTCAATAATTATCCCATCCTAAGGAGTCTAAGTCTCCTATTAGAAATGGCTTGGCAAAGTCATAAGAGAAAAGTAACTATGACTATCTAGTCTTCAACACCATGAAGACCAGAGAAGGGAAATAATATTACTTGAGTAAACAGGTAGTACAATCAAGCAACTTCCAAAATGTGCAGTAAGTGACAGAGATAACTAGCTACCTGGGCATTCACCCACAGTTGCATTTGCAATATTGGAGTAACCAGTGTTGGCTAAGGCCTAGAGTAACTAACAGACCATTTTCAGAGGCTGGAAAAATTTCAAAATCGTCCTCTGTCTTACCCTGTCTTGGCAAGGTTTGGAGTCATTTTTTTTTGTATCCTGCATTTCTTGTCCACACACCACACATTTTGCCACTACTCAAGGCATGGGCAATTTTTTGCTCAAAGGCCAGTTTTGCTGAGATAAAAACAAGCTTCAAGTAGAGTAGAGTGTTCATGGCCAGGATTCTCTCAGGAATAGATTGGTGCTGCCAGAAGCAATCATGCCTCATATCAACGGAACCCTAAGTAATTTAAATGTTGTATTCTACAATTCATTGAAATAGTTGACAATTACCTATCTATGCAGAATACAATCTCTATGTATCTAAAGAACCTCATTAGTCTAACTATAAGTATGACAAATATGGGTGAATATTGACCTATAATACTTGATACCTGTATAACTTAAAGACTAAGACTTCATATTAGAATGTTAAACAATCTTTAAACAGCAATGCAGCAAATAAGGACAATGGCCTCAAAATGTAAACAATGAATAAGTATCTTGATTAGAGTTAGATAAAGCAATATAATAAATATATCCTAAATTATATCATTATACAAAATATCTTAGAGGTAAAACATGCATGCATACAATATGATAAAATAACTTTTCATAGGTGTACAAATATTGTAAGCAGAAATAGAAGCATATTCAATACAACAAATATAATTTGAATTTGTATCAATATACAGGAATATATACTATTGTAAATTTTCTATAAATAATAGCTCACAAATAGTCACTCTTTTACTCACTATCATTATTAGTGTAAGTAACCTCACACTAATCTACCAATTATCCCATTCAATTCCTTTTTTTTAAGTGAGATCCCTGAGCCTACAAAACTTCCACCCCTACCCCAAACCCTATACCAGTTATAATCAACCCATAATTGATGTCCCTAACCCTAAGAACAAACTTTTTTTGGGAGAAGAGCCATTATCTTCTAAAATTACTTCCACATGTGATGCCCAGATGTTATGGGATCCTATAAAACTAAAATGATGGTTATGTTTCAAGATTACTGTCTGGTATAATTACAAATAGTCTCTGAGTAGTCAATAGGGATTTTCTGAATTTCTTATTTGGAGTTCTGGCCATAACGTTTTAAGAAGTTGCACCATTTCAGCTAACCAAGTTGGAACTATCCAGAGGATATTATGTCTCACTTTCTAAATCTCAACTCTCCTTTCTCGAAATCACCTATCTTGTATTCACTCTCTCACCCCAACCCATAAACACTTCACTTATGCTGACTTGCCCATCTGTGTGTCTTAATTCTACCCTCAACAATATCTAAAATATTATCATTTTGGGGTAGGGCTAATTTCTCTTACTCCTGGATCACTGGATACTTACTTGTAATATAACCTCTATACTAAGTTGCTTGTAGATCTCCCAATGAGCATCTTCCTCCCATTAACATTATTTAAAACTGAAAATGCTCTCTTTTAAGTCCCAGAACAGCACTTCCCTCATTGAATTAGACCTTTCCATCTATGCACTTCACAAAAAGGTTATTCCCTAGGCATATTAGAACATTTTCTATGTCCACCCATTGATCCTATCACTTATCTCTCCAAAATTCTAGACAACACCATCTGCAGATGTTCTCCCTGTCTATATGCTATTGTCATAGCCTCTTTGCTAATTTCTAAATTAGCTCTGAGATTCCCTCTTTTACAATATATTCCCACCACCCTTTGTTTTAACTCCTAACTTTCAAAGGAATCTAATCATTTCCACCATCTCAGATTCTATTCCCCTAAACTTCTCTTATCAAAAACTTTATTACTCACATTTCTTACCCATCCTCCCCTCAATCACTCCATGCTTATTTCTTTACCCTAACATTTCCAGACTGTTCTATTGGGTAAGAAACTGTCCTTGTCTCAATTGCTGACAGGAAGTATGCTGTTTAATTCATAGAAACAGAATACAAAGAAAAGCAACTGTCAAAATTTGCCAAGACAGGGTAGGACAGTCTTTCACATTTTCCTTTTTCTAAATATAGTCTGTCAGATATTCTAGGGCTTTAAGACAAAGTTGGATGCCCAAAACTTGTGGGAAAATCTTGACTGACTCTCCAGGCAGTCAGTTCTTTCTGTCATTCTTTGCATTTTTTGAAGTCTTTTGTGTGTACTTTCTGCTTATTCAGATAATATTATTTTCATTCTCAAGCCGTTTATGGAGTTGAAAACTAGATAATTTTAGTTATAGATTGCTGTAGGAAATTCTACAGCTAGTAGCCTTTAAGTTACCTGCCCACTTGGGTGTGGCATCTTGTACTATAAATGCTAATGTAAAGCATGAGCTCTCTCTCTCTTCCAGCTGCTGGATTTAGTTCCTGCTTCCAATTTGTACAGAGGACTGTAATCTGTGAGTCTACAGCTAAATAAATAACCCTTTATTATACTCAATTATGAGTGTGGGATTTCTTTTTAGCTATTTTCATGGTACTAAGGGATTTTCAAGAACCTCTTACTATAGTTACTGATTCACAATATGAAGAAAGAGTTGTCTTGCATATTGAAACTGCTGAATTTATACCACATGATACAGAACTGACTTCATTATTTATACATGTTCAAGATATAATCAGAAATTGGCTTTTCCAATATACATAACACACATTTAATCCCCTATGGGTCTGCCAGGTCATCTAGAACAAGGTAATGCTGAAATTGATTGATTATTGATAGAAAGTGTGTTGAAGTCCAAAGAACTTCATAAGAAGTAGCATGTCAATATCAGAGGTTTAAAGAGGTTTAAATAGAAATTACATGGCTACAAGCTAAGGAGATTATCAATACATTTCCTACTTTATCTTTCTGTAACCAAACACCACTACCTGCAGTGAGTAACCAAAAAGATACTCAAAAAAATGAAATCTAGCAAATGGATGTGTTCCACTTCACAAAATTTGGAAAATTAAAATATGTACACCACATCATTGTCACTTATTCAGGTTTTCAATGGGCAAATGCTTTGAGCTAAGAAAAGGCTTATTCAGTAATCACACATTTATTAGAAGTGATGTCCATCATTGGTATACCTGCACAAATAAAAAGAAATTAAATGGCCCAGCATATTGTCTCTAAGAAAATGAAACAGTTTATTTGTTGTAGACTCTTAATGACTTTCAAAGATTGTTAGGAGACATTTCCAGTCTATGACCAGCTGTTGGGATAACACCTGATCTAATAATTCTTTTAAACAAAACCTTAGATGGTGATAAAGTCTTGAATAGTCCCAGAGACCATGCTAGTGTCCTAGGGCCATGCTGCTACCAGGGCATTACTGACCTGGCTGGTCTGTATTGCCTCTGAGGCCATTATGACATCCATGCCAGAGCTGTTGCCAAGGGCCATGTCTGGGCCCATGGTCCTACTAAAACTGGAGTCTGTGCTGATCTTCATATTCCAAGATACTACAGAGGACCATAGGAAACAATGCATGTAGAAATCTGAGGTCCATGCTGAGACATCACTACCCTATGCTTGTCCTCATTCCTCATGAGAAAACTGGCTCCACACTCAGAAAAAAAAAAGACTCCACCACTCACTACAGGAAAGGAAGAGCTAGCCCTGATAGCATTGGTTCTGATTCTCACTTAAGGGGGTAACTCCACTGGCCCAGACTGACTAAATCAGCTACTACCCAGACCCACATAAAGGGCATTGATTTGTCCCACCTCAACAACTATCCTTTCCATGACCATCTTGAGTGTGTGAAGGGACAGATTCTGCAGAACCATGGCTGCAGGATCTCCATGATTGTGGCAAGGGCAGAATATCTGGGAAGAGTTTCTGTAAGGGTCCAGAGTAGATTGTGTAGCAGAAGTCAGAGGCATTGAACCAAACAAACAACTCATTACAACAAACATTTGCAAGTAAAGTCATAAAGGATGTACTGTGTGACACACTGCAGCTTCCCATGACACTAACACGAATGAAGAGGTGTTGGAGAGGTGGGAGGGCTGGAGGAACAAGTGTCTTTTGTTGTTTGTTTGTTTTGTTTTTAATTAATAGCTTTTAAAATTTCTTTTGTTGTGGATGCCATGGGGCTGAAGCATAGATATAGAGGGACTGGGAAATGAGTGGGACTTGGGTGTGTGCTGTAAATTTCTCAAAGAATAAATTTAAAAATATGTTTTTAGAAAGTCTAGAATATATGGAATAGATGAAAATGTTATTTTTCAAAACTTTATTATTTTTGTGTGTAATCTGACAAGTTATCCTTCTGAAAATTCGAACTTGAACCTATTGGCTGTATGAAAGGTCATGATCAAGCAGGAATACTAATCCATAGGAGATGTCAGAATAGTTCATCTTTCACTAAATTACACAAAGAAAAACGGACAATATTACTTAACAATGCAACTTCTGAAGCTGAACTTGTAGAATAGCAGTGAAATAAATAAACAATATGCAACATTCACATCATCATATCAAATTAAACTATCAGCAATAAATATTTCTGGATTTTTTGAGCTATCCAGTGAAACAAAAACACACACAATTACATGTATACTCACAAACATATTTATGAAGTAGGACATTTATTATGAGTATGGTTTCATGTGATAGTGGAGTGTGTCAAAACCCTAATGCATTGAATGGAGTCTATGGAATAAAGAAAGTAAGTAGTTAATTCAGTCTGAATTCAGCATGCGAAGAAGGGGGAGAGTGAGCTGGCAAACTTAACTCTTGAAGTTCAGACAGAAATCCTCATATCAAAGAGTAAAAGAAGATATATGTTCCAGTTAAAGGGACAGAGAGCATGGGAGAAGGAAAAATTGATAGGCAATGAAGAAATAGAAAAGGAAATAAATTGGAGGGGAGAAGAGAGAACTAGCTACAAAGACAGTGAGAGGAAGAACTAGCCTTTTGTCTGACTTCTGTCCTATTCAGTAGATCCAGCAATGGATAAGATGCTGGCCACAAACACAGATGAGGGCAAATCTTTAAAAGTCTGATGGAGGTGGGTGTTGTATCTTATCTGTTGCTTTCATTGGTTAAGTAATAAAGAAAACTGCTTGGCCCTCTGATAGGGTAGAATTTAGATAGGCAAAGTAAACAAAACAGAATGCTGGGAGAAAGAAGCCAAGTGAGAGAGTCACCATGATTCTCCCACTTCAGACAGACACAGGTTAAGATCTTCTCTGGTAAGCCACCTCATGGGCTACACAGATTATTAGAAATGGATTAGCACAATATGTAAGAGCTAGCCAATAAGAAGCTGGAACTAATGGGCCAGGCAGTGTTTAAAAGAATACAGTTTCCATGTAATTATTTCGGATAAAGCTAGCTGGGTGGCGGGAAGCAGCCTGATGGTCTTATTACAACAAAAGTCTACTGCTGCAAGTGCAAGATACTCTAGAAAACCTTTCTCTGACAGGAGTCGGCGAATATTTGTTTATCTGGGTAAATCTGAACCTAGTGAAATTAACAAATAATATCAACTCTCAGAGACTCCATGTTCCATTTAAATCAGCAAAATAACACACATCATTTTGTGTCTTTCATCATAGGATACCCACATGCATTTTTTTCTGTTCAAATGCTTATTTATGCACTGATGTGCTTTTATAGTAACATGTTACAGCAAGATGCCTGAAAATGTAGTGAATTCATTAACATCCTGGCTGAAGGCTTACGTAAACAAACCTTGAGATGTTTTAGACATTCTCATTCAGGTATGTGTTTCAAGGCATAACTTTTCCTATTTTATTTTATTGGTTTGTTTTTAATAAAACAATGATTCCTGGAACATGCAGCAAAGGTGGATTTTTAAATATAACTCAATAAATAGATAATATTTAAAAAGAATGATTCCAAGTATTATGAATCTCTGAAATGAGAAATCAAAGTCACAAAGATTTTGTCTCCAGAACAATCTTTTTGAATGCACTCTTTACCTCTTTGTTCCTCAGGCTGTAGACCAGAGGATTCAGCATGGGAATGACCATGGTGTAGAACACAGAGGCAATTTTGTCAGTGTCCATGGAGTGACTGGAACTGGGCTGTACATACATAAAAATACTAGTTCCATAGAAAATGGAGACTGCAGTGAAGTGGGAGGCACAGGTGGATACAGCCTTGTGATATCCTGCAGCAGAATGCATCTTCAGGATGGTGACAAAAATGAATGTGTAGGATATCCAAATAACTATGAAGGCAAAAAATATGTGGAAGCTCACTATAGAGACAAGAACCAGCTCACTGACCTGTCTGTCAGAACAAGAGAGAACCATGACTGCTGGAATATCACAGAAAAAATGATGGACCACATTAGACCCACAGAAAGAGAGCCAGAATGTGTCTCCAATGTGGATGGAGGCATTCAGGAAACCAATGACATAAGAACCAATGATCAACCATGTGCAGACACTTGTAGTCATGGTGGTAGCATAGTGTAGGGGCTTACACACCGCTGCATAACGGTCATAGGCCATTGATGCCAAAAGGTAATTTTCCACAGTAATAAAGGCTGCAAAAAAGAACATCTGAGTAGCACAGTCATTGTAGGAAATGGCCTTGTCTCCTATAAGAAAACCAGCCATGACTTTTGGAGTGACTGCTGAAGAGTAACAAAAGTCAGCCAGAGAAAGGTTACCTAGAAAAACGTACATGGGAGTGTGGAGCCGAGAGTCCATGAGAATCAACAGGATCATCCCTAGGTTCCCCACCAGGGTGATAGTGTAGATAAATAGGAAGGCGATAAAGAGGGGAAGCTGTAGGTTTGGATCGTCAGTGAGTCCCAGCAGGAGGAAGTGAGTCACCTCAGTCCTGTTCTCCATCATGTTGTTCAATCTCCTCAGCAATGAAAATAAAAAGAGGGGGCAACACAATAAAGAAACAGAAGGTATGAAGACAAGATGTACTCAGCCATTATAGCTATGATATTTATCTCAATATTTTCCAAAATTATGTACAAAATTGAAACCTAAATTGAATGTAACAATTGCATACAGGATTTTACAGTATCAAATCAGAATCATCTATATAATTTTAGCAATTTATTAATTTGTAAGCAAATGTATAGACAATTAAATTTGTTGAAAATAATTAGTGTGGATAAATGTATCTGAGAGCTCATTTCTACTAATTACTGTAAAAGCTGACACTTCCATAAGCCTACCTCTCAAAATCGCTGTAGATATTTTAATTGTGTTCTCACAATAACCTCTCACCAATGTTACTTGTCACAATTTCTATAAATTAAGAAGCACAAGAAAGTGAATAAATCATGTATTCTGATATATTTAGTTGTAATCTTGTCTCAGTAGAGACATGAACCTATAACTCAGGATGAATAATTCCTAAGTAGGCCTAAAGTTAAATATAAGTTAAATTAAATTTAAACTTCAATTCAAATTAACTGAATTGTTAAATAGTTTCACATGTTGTTCAAAATACTTTTAGCTTTCCATGAAAGTAAAACAAAGCAGCTAGAATCCTGAAGAATGAAGCTGGCTCTCTTTAAATGACAATAACCAGCAATTAATTTATTACCTCTATTTGATTTGCATCCTGTTTCTGCACTAGATCATGGTTATTATTACTTCTCCATCTACGCATTTATACAATTATAAGCAGAGGTTGAAGATGAGTATAACTATTAAATCATATCACATCTCAAGTAATGATCAAATGGTGGGAAAAGTGGTGGGTAATGAGGGCAAGTTCAACCAGCAGAGGCAACTCAAAGTGATGTACATCCACAGTTATTGTAGCATGAAATTTTTAGTTTCATCTTGGAAAAAGAGTCACTTACTCTTAATACTCAATTTTCCTTAGTTACTTTCCTATCACAATCTGTTATCATACAGTGAGGATTGAGAAAGTCCCACATTATTGGCTGTATTCAGCTCTCATATCAGTTCTGTTTGCACATTCCATCTTATAAAATATTTATTTAAACATTTCTAGTGTAGTAACTATATTTAATATTTCCTTACTTGAATCACAGCATTTGGTGTGGATATATTCTATAACTACTTTGGCTTCCTTATTGTAAGCCTATGGAAATTTCAGTTCATCAGCCTGATCCTTAAAGATATTATGTTGTGAGTCTTCCATATTAGATTTCGGGAAAGTGAGGTGGGTAGCATAATTATTCTTTTATCAGTAAAGGAAGTAACAGTTTGAGGAACTGCAAGAAGTTTTAGAATTATAGAGGCAGTATAAAAATATTCTAGATGATTAATTAGTCTGAGTTAGGACTTTGTGTGTGTTTCAAACCTTCAATGAAAGGCAACCATATAGTGCACAAAATAGTCATTATCTCATCAAGAAAAATATAATATCTCTTACTACTATTCATTTTATAAAGGATGCATGACTTGTAAAATGAATTTTCAAAGAATTTATGATAGACATTATGACATATACACTCCAGTCTCACCTCAGTTTGCTAATACCTGTTTTGAAATAATTTCTTTCTATTTTAAACAACCCATAGTAGAGATGGGCTCCCCACAACTGTTTCATAAATTTTCCTTTTCACTTCAGTATTTGTAGAACATGTAAGTGGTATGCCACTTGACTAGAAGAAAAAGAATATTCAATTCAAAGCTCATTTTAAAGTAATGAATACAGCTATATTCTATTTAGTAAATACTGTCAGACAGTCTTTCTCTGAAGGGGTCTAAATATTCTAACTTCTGTAATACAGGAATGAATGGTGGGAAGAACTGGGTGGTAGTGCACTCCTTTAATCCTAGCATTCAGGAGAGAGAGGCAGGCCGAACTCTGTGAATTTAAAGTCAGCCTGGTCTACAGGAACTAGAACCAGGCAAGACTCCAAAGCTATAGAGAAACCATATCCCCAAAATAAAAAAAAATAGAATGGTGGAAAGAATAACAATGCAAGTCAGATTTTGAATGTGTCTTGTATTCCTTCTGCATCCTTTGGAAACTCACTCACCATTTTAGTTGCAAAGGGCACATTGCTTCTCCTTCATAATCCAGAAAATATGTCTGCAAATAACAAATAAAAGAGGGATACAGAACATCATATGAAGAGGCTATCATAAAAATACATATTTTTTCTTGATCTCATTTCTCATGATGGTTGAACCCTGGCAGCAAATCATCAGGTCAGAAAAAGGCTGTTATGTACTCAAAATGATTACCATTCAGACAATTAAGGATGCCCAGTGGAGTATGGTATACAGTGCACTCCTCATAAAACACATGATACTAAATCACTTTGGTAATACATGGGAAACTGGAATAATGACAATGAATTAGAAATCTCTAGAGATTTCCCTCCTTGGAGTATGTAAACCATGCATCCGCCCATCCTAATGAAAAGGCAATTAACTTGCCTTGGGGATCAAGATGACTATTATCTCTTTAAAAAATAAAATGTCTATTTTGTTTAATAAGTAAAAACATTAGAATATATACCATAGTACATTACACCATTAGATATATCACCATGAATATAGATTATATTATATTTAAATAAGTTTAAAAACATCTCTCCCCAAAGATTCGTTGAATATGATGAATATTAAATTGTTTCTCTTCTCTGAAACACATTGTCCCTCTATATTATCTATAGTCATCATGCTGTGTAATAGCCCATCAAAACCTCTGGTCACAATTAATAACTACTACACAGCCTTTTCTCATGCCTCTTAACACTATGTTCTGTAACCTCTGGTCACCACTATTTAATTCCCAACTTCTTCAAAGGTGCACACATAAGATTGAAATCAGCCAGGAATTGTCAGTCTTGCTTATTGCACCTAACCTAATGACCTCTAATTCCATCCATGTTGCTGCAAATGACAGTTTACATGCTTAGGCATGAATAGTGTTCCATGATTTTCACTCTCCATATTTTCTATATACTTCCAGAAGCTGATGAATGACCTAGATATTTTCTTTTTGAAGTCCTAATACATGAAGCTACAGTGAAATTTGAGTTTCATGTATCTTTTGCATATATTTCATTTTTGAATTATTATTAATACTAAAGAGGCTGGAGCAAATAGAATCACCAACTGGTTGTATCAAATAATAAATTTACTGCAGAAACTGAAAGTTTAAGTTTTTTTATTCTTCTTTGAAGACTGTTACTGCCAGTTTGATATAAATTGCAGTTTTTAGACTACAGCTTGGTTGGAACAGAGCTATCCTTAATGGAAAGTTGTCTTTCTTGGATGTAACAGAAAGATTAATAATGTTTTTGAATCCTATCTGTTAATTTCTATCATTTTATTAGTGAATTGAGACCATTAATATTGAGAGTTATCAATGACCATTGTTTATTAATTCTGATCATTTAATTATTATGGTATATGTCCTCAACCCTCTTTGATGTACTATACTTGGATCATTTATTCCTTGTGTGTTCTTATATGTTGTTAAACTTTTCAGACAGAAGTTCTTTTCTAGTACCTTCTATAAAACTGGTTAGTATAAATTGTTTAAATTTGCTTTTATTATGGAATGTTTTTCTTTCTCTGCTGACTACAATTGAGAATTTTGCTGGCTTTGGCAGTCTGGGCTGGCATCTTCAGTCTCTTGATGATGTGAGATCACAATCTGTATTCTTTGAATGCTGTTAGTTAATAAAGAATCTGCATTGGCCTGTGCAGGGGAGAATAGAGGTAGGGGGGAACTAAACTGAATGCTGGGAGAAAGAAGGCAGAGGCAGGAGATGTCATGTAGCCACCACCAGGAATAGACAAGTCAGAACCTTGCCAATAAGCCATAGCTACATGGCAATACAGAGATTAATAGAAATAGGTTAAATTAATATTTAAGAGTTAGCCAATTAGAAGCTAGAGCTTTGGGGGCTGAGCAGCCAGGACCAAACAAGCAGCCTCTGATAACAAATTGGCATGCCAATGTGCCTGACTATATCCATGTAACCTGAGAAAGCTTGGAAAATAATCCTTGTCACAAAAAAAAAAAAAAAAAAAAAAACCTGAGTTATCACAGCTTTTTGCTCTGTTTGCTGACAGTTCCTTTAAGAGAGGTATTTCTAATTCAGTGGTAGGAAAAATAAGTGCAGTTTCAAAATGGCAGCACAAACCACTCTGGCTCGTTCAGGATTCCGAGCACTTGAATGGTGTTTGTGGGCCCGGGTGCTTATGTGTCCACTAGGGGTCAGGAGGAAAGTAGCTGAGACACAGTTCCCAGCCTAGGAAGACGGCAGAATCAGTCTACTAGGCATGAACAAGCAGGAGAGCATGGCAGATTCCTGCCACCATACAGAGAGATATATCCAGGCCACACAGTGTGCTGCATGGCAGACTGAGATTTTACTCAGGTTAAAAAGGGTTTATATGCTGCATGGTGCTTTCCAGAGTTGAGGTGGTGAGGATGACTCCCACCAGGCAGGTTTGGAGGCAATAAATATGCTTCTACCATGTTGGACTGGATGGAGTCAACAGGCCCTAGACATGCCTGCTTAAAAAAATGCTTCTGGTTAGAAAATAATTATAGATACACAATAAATACAGATACAGATAAAAAGACCTCTAAATGGGTCACAGTGTTGGATAAATGTATGTAGGCCTGGGAGAGAGAAGAAAAAAAAGTATAGAGAGTTATAAAAATAAGTAAATTGTTTTTAAAAATAAAACAAAGTCTTTAAAGAGAAAGAGTAAACTTGTAGAAAAAGTAATAGGAATAAAAAAAATAAGCCACATAAAAATGGAATATACACAGAGAGCCTGGATTATGTGTATTATTGTATTTTCTTTGAATTTTTTGACTACAGAGAGACATTTGATTCTGGGGACTGCTAAGATAAACCAACATATGTGTTTTAAAGGTTTCTTGACTTCAAAATTTGAGTCTAAGGATATGTTGCTTTGGAAAACAGGTTCTTCTTTTGTTTCCAAAGAAAATGAGAACCTGTGGATTGCTTCCAGACTAGAGTGATTTAATGGGCCAAGACCCCAAAAGGGTGCTGTGAAAACCTTCAAAAAGAAAATACCTTGCCCAACAAAAAGTAGGAAGCAATTTGGAGAGAACTACGTCCCAATTCCCTAAATGATTGTTTATAAATTTTTGTTTACATTACAAAAGGGATATGCTATAGAGATTTGCAATGGTATATAGATCTTGGTCTATTGATACAAATTTAAGGTCAATTTTGTTATATGTAAATTTCTACTCTTGATTAAGGTATTGTGTTTGTCTAGCCCATTTAAAACTGTAGTGTATAATTAAGAAATATAGATTAATAGATAGTCACCTATAATAGTCAAGCTTGTATTCATACTAGTTAAGTTTTCTAGTTAAATGGAGATATAGTTCAGTTAGGTATTCTTCAAATATTTCAGAGACCTTCAGAATATGACATTTAAAATATTTTAAGAATTTAAGACTTTTCATGGCAATGAGACACATCTGCTCATGGCAGCACAAATCTATTTCAAGAGGATGATGGGCATTGAAGAGGCTCCTTGTGGAGTTTGTTAGCCATTTGGGCAAAAAAACTGCTCTTGCCTGGACTTCTTGAAGGTCTGCTGTATAAACTAGACATGCAGGATCCACAGAAAAATGACTGCCTAAAGGTGAGATGATCCTTCGGGGTTCCTGCATCATGAAAGAGTCTGACAGACATTCTGCAGGACACAGAAGACAGTTACTGACAAACTGCCAATGTAGGTGGAACTGCCTTTGAAATTTCCTCCTTTATGGGAAAGTCTGCTGAATACTATGGGCCTGTGAGCTGAAGATTGAATGCCCCAACAATACAGAAGATCTTTGGGTGACTGTCCAGGCAGTGAGACGTCTCTATTAATTTTGGAGTTTTGGAAGTTGCTTATGTAGGGGAATGTTGCACAGTAGTGGTAATGGACTATCCTGACTTATCGGGAAGCCAGGATATACTTAGAGCTACAATAGGATAGCTCTGGAGGGGTAGAAATGCAATAGGACAGCTTGGGGGATGGTTAGAGCTGCAATAGGACAGCTCTGGGTGGGGGATAGAGCCATAATAGGACAACTCTGAGGGGTATGGCCACAATAGACAGACAGCTCTGGGGGCTAGAGCTGTAATAGGACAGCTCTGGGGGGGGGGGGGTAGACCCGCAATAGGATGGCTTTGGATGCCAGAACTGCAATGGGACAGCTCAGCCCTGGACAAAAGGTGTCCTGACTATTGGGAAGCCAAGATACCTGACACTGGGGTGCAGTGGGGTGATGGTCTCCCCACAGGATATAGGGATCCTGCTACTCTCCTGGAGAGTTGCTAGAACTGAGTTCTGCTCTACTCCCTTACAAGAGCATCCTAGCAGAGCTATCTGCTTCTTTTTTTATGAATTTTTTTTATTGAGAAAAGGAAAAAAAAGTTTCAGCCTCCTCCCAGCCTCCCATTTCCCTCTCCCTCCTCCCACCCTTCTCCCCCTCCCCCCACTCCTCTCCCCCTCCCTCTCCAGTCCACAGAGCAGTCAGGGTTCCCTGCCCTGTGGAAAGTCCAAGGTCCTCCCCCCTCCGTCCATGTCTAGGAAGGTGAACATCCAAACTGGCTAGGCTCCCACAAAGCCAGAACATGAAGTAGGATCAAAACCCCGTGCCATTGTCCTTGGCTTCTCAGCAGCCCTCATTGTTCGCCATATTCAGAGAGTCCGGTTTTATCCCATGCTTTTTCAGTCACAGTCCAGCTGGCCTTGGTGAGCTCCCAATAGAAGCTATCTGCTTCTTATCTGGCTCAAAATGTTTCTTCTGTTAACAATCTGCTAAGGGAAGCTTCCCTCAAAAATGTAGCAGTCTCCTCCAACTCTGATGAAAAGTTGTTACTTTTCCTACATTGGCCTTGTTCAGTCCCCTTAAGGAACATCCTAGCAAGGTTCTTGTGTTCTGCTCTGCTGCCTTGCTGAAGCCTCCTAGAGAGCATCTCAACAACGTTTTTCTGCTCAGTACCCTAAGTGACATCCCAGATAGGTTTTTCTTTTCTGAACCTTTTTCTTCTCTGTGCCAGCAAATGAAGGTAATCACCCAACACTCTTTTGAGGCAATTTATTTGGGAAGAAGTTGTCCAAAAGAATGGCTGCCATTTAATGGCAGCTCTCAACTAAAAGGTAGAGGGACTTATATAGGGCTTCTTAGGGGTGGAGGTTTCCCAGGGAGGAAGGGGATTTCTTAATTTTTCCCTGCTCAGGGATTGGTCCGTTTAGCTGGTCAAAGACAGAAATGGCTCTGACTGTGTTTTTTTCCGCTGGTCTTTCTTAGCTTTTTGACTCTAATCTTAGGACCAAGGAATATGTCTTTCACTTGCTCTAATTCTAGGGACAAAAAATTCTTTGACACTAGTTTCAGAGCCAGGGCACATGTCTTTAGTTCTGAGTTCAGGGATAAAGATGTTTCTTTTCTAGCTCAGGCCTCAAATACAGGGTGTGTTTCTTTCACTGGCTTTGGGTTCAGAGTCAGGGTGCTCAGTGATAGGTCAGTTTCTTGTCCTGAAATTGATTGGTTCAGTTGGGCAGTTGGGCAGGGACAGAGTGGCTTTGCCTTTATGACCAAACTGTGTTTCTTTGACTGGTCATTTTTAGCTTTTTGACTCTAATATTAGAACCAGGGAATACTTCTTTCACTGGTTCTAATTCAACGGACAAAGTGTGTTTCTTTGACATGTGTCAGGGCACATGTCTTTAGTCCTGTGTTCAGGAATAAAGATGTTTTTCTCCCTGGCCGAGGTCTCAAATCCAGGGTGTGTTTCTTTCTCTGACTCTGGATTTACAGTCAGGGTGCTCAGTGATTGATTGGTTTCCTGTCCCAGTTGTCCCTTTTGCCCTACAGCTTGCAATTTACTTCCTTTTTACTAAGGTGATATTATATTTTTCTGGAGTCTTTGATAGAGTTGAAGAATAAATAGAGTTATTCTAAGTTATGATAAAAGATAAAGTAGATACAAATATTGCAAATATAATTTATGATTGATACCTGTTTTGTTTTGTGCACTTTTACTATGTTAAAATTAAAACCTTTCTTTTCATGTAAACAGAAAAGGGAAAGTGATGTGGGATTCCCATCTGTATGCTGTGAATGCCATTGGTTAATAAAGAATCTGAATTGGCCTGCACAGAGCAGAGTAGAATAAAGGTAGGCAGGAAAAACTAAACTGAATGCTGGGAGAAAGAAGGTGGAGTCAGGAGATGCCATGTAGCCACCACTGGGAATAGACATGACAGAAGCTTTCCAGTAAGCCACACTCATGTGGCAATACACGAATTAATATAAATGGGTTAAATTAAGATATAAGAGTTAACCAAAAAGAAGTTAGAACTAATGGGCCAAGCGGTGATTTAATTAATACAGTTTCTGTATGATTATTTTGGGCCTGAGAAGTCAGGAACAAACAAGTGGCCTCTTACAACATCATAGAGTTTATAGAACACACATGCAGGCACCCTTTTAGCTTTCAGAATCTCCTTGAGAAATCAGAAGTCATTCTAATTCTCTGGTATGTATAATGCACTTGGTCTTTTTATTTTACAGTGCTTATTTTTTTCCTTGTTTGAGAGTTTTGTTTATCATTATTATTATTGCTATTTTTATTATTATGTAACATGGGGAATTTCTTTTCTGCTCCTGTCTATTTAGTGTTATATGTTCTTCTTGTACTTTGATAAGAAACTCTTTCTTTAGACTTGGAGATTTTCTGTTAAATTTTGTTGAAAATATTTTCTGTGTCTTTTAACTGGGTTTATTCTCCTTTCTGTATCCTTGTCATTCATAATTTTGGTCTTTTCAAGGTATACCAGGTTTATTGGAAGTTTTGGGTCTGGATCCTTTTTAATTCAACATTTTCTTTGATTGATCTATGTCTTTATTCTCTTGTCTTCAACACCTGAGATTTATTTTTCTATCTCTTGTAATCTGTTGGTGAGGTATACCTCTGAGGCTTTTTGTTTGATATCCTAAATATTTCATTTCCAGGTGTTTTTTTTTTCAGTTAGGTTTTTCTTAGTGATTCCGTTTCTACTTTTATATTATGAACTGTTTTTATTATTTATTTTGATTGCTTCTTTGTGTTGTTATGGAATTCATTAAGAGATATAGTTATATAAGGTCATTGATCATATTAATAATTGGTATATTGAGGTCCTTGCCTTGTGTTTCAATTATATTGTCTTTCTCATGTTCTACAGTAATAATGTCATGTAGGCATAATGTCTTGGGTACTTGTGTTTTAGTTTTTTGTTTTGTTTTCTTTAGTTTTTTTTGTTGTTGTTCACTTTTGCCATTAGTTTTATGCTTGCTGTGGTCTATCGATATGGAGTTCTGATGTTGGAAGTGTTTCTTGATATTGATGTTTTGTCTTGTGTGTGTTGGTTGCTATCTTATATTCTGGATCTTAAACAAGTGAGATAGCTATAGAGTCCCTGGTAGAGAAGGTTTTTGTAATTTGATTGGTAGCAGAAAGGAATGTACTTGAGCTAAAAGAGAGAGAGAGAGAGAGAGAGAGAGATTGAGAAGGTCTGTGAGAAAGAGACTTGAACCTCTACTAAGATGCATCCTTCCTCAGAGTAGATTTATGGTGGAAGAAGAAGTTTCTACATGTAAACTTCAGTAAGACAAAGAATAAGTCTGGGCAGACAGGGATGAAAGAACTAGGAGAACCCTGAATCCACACCAAAAGGTTAAGGCTCCAGTTAATTATGTTGTGGTGACAGAGGAGGCTCCTAAGAATTTAATGTAGGAGAGGAAGGCTAGTGGAGAATTCCTAACTGAATCCTAGTCCAATATGGTTACTTGTGGTTCTTTTTTTTTTTTTTTTTTTTTTAGTTTTTTTCGAGACAGGGTTTCTCTGTGGCTACTTGTGGTTCTTGATGGAAAGAGGTGTGGTGATCTCCAATTAACATAAAGAAATACCTGAGAGAAAGAGCTTGTGTGAACCTGTACAAAAAGGCTAAGTCCCCAGTAATTAGAGAAGGCAGGGTATATTCCTTTAATCAAATTCCCATTGGGGATATTAACATATTAGAGATACTTCAGTGAAGGACACGAAGGATTATGAAATCATCTACCTAAGTTCTAGCCTGATATGGTCTTTCAAGCTCTAACCCTCCAAGCTCTGACAGAACAGCCTTCAAGCCACAAGCACTCAAAAATTTTTCCTGTCCAAAGGGTCAAAATCCTCTGCAATCCTCTCCAAACACAGTGGTCATATATGAGACAGAAATATCCCCCATAAACTTGGTACCAATGTCTCTTCTATCTAATTTTATTTCCATCAGGCTCTAATAATGATCATGGCCAAAATCATCCAAAGGAGGAAATAAGCTATTTCATTTTAACGATTAAAGTACATCAAGAAGAAAAGTAAGAGCTATTTGTATATGATTCTCATACTTGTTTATGTTGAAATTTGCAGGTGTCTCCTAATATTGCTGACAAATGTGAAGAAGAAGAAAGAGTTATCTTAGAAGTCTGAGTTATAAGCATGAGTTATGGATCAATTACCTCAGAGTTTCTGTTTCTTCTGAAAGAGATGCTTATGTTTTGTAGCAAGAATGTCAAGATTGTTGAAATTGCCAAGGGCATGAGTTGGAATTAAAATTTCCAGTGTGTGTCTATTATAGAAGTTATAGCATTGATTGTGTAGAAGTAGGACTCTGAAAATTAGAATGTGTGGAATCATCTTGATGAAGATAGTTATCAATCACCTCTATTCTAGTGAGATGTTTGTAGAGATGGACTTTCTATAAGCAGTAGAATCAATTCCTATGCATTACCTAAATTGTTTTCTTCAGAATTTTACTCAAATTACAGATACGGTCTGAATTTTGTTTCATGATGTAAGCAATGGAGCAATCTCTGTGATTTGAAACATTTTACTCCAAACAGTAGGAGTGGGAGTGTCTCTGACTCTTTTGCCTGCTCTTAGGACCCTTTTCCTCCTACTATGCTGCCTCATCTAACCTCGAGGATTTGTGGCTAGTCTTATGGCACCATGATATGTTGTGTTTGGTTGATGTCCATAGGAGGCCTGTTCTTTTCTGAAAGTCAAAGTAGGAGCAATATCTCTTTGAGAAAGTGGAGGTCAGGGTGGAGTACTGGGAGAAATGGGGGGAAGAAGGGCTGTGGTTGGAATGAATTATATGAGGTAAAAATAAGCAAGTAAATAAGTAAGTAAATAAAAATGATGATAGATAGATAGATAGATAGATAGATAGATAGATAGATAGATAGATAGGTCTTCTAAAGTTACTAGGTTATTTGTCACCTCTAACAGTAAGATATTTCTGTCTTGTAGAATTAGACTGTAGATAATTACCTAAGATCATAAGGTCATGAGCCAAGGGAAAAATCTAATATTATTTTGCTGAAGTGACAAAGCAATGAAATGCTCCCAAAGGCATTCTGCAGAGACTCAAACTAGAAAGGGTCCCTATGCTGAAAAGAGGAAAGGAATAAAGGGACCAACCCCTAACCAAGAAGCCAACAACAATTGAAATCTTCTTGCAAAAGGAAAATCATTTGTTGTTGTTTTGTTTGTTTTATTTTGTTTTTTTTCTCTACAGTGAAGTCTCACTACATTTTTCAGTCAAGTTCCATGCCGAGGAGTAGTTGAGCAACATCAAATAAAGTCACTAAAATAATTTTGTTTTTTTGTTTTGGGGTTTTTTTGTTTTATCTTGCTTTGCTTTTTATTTCTTGCTTCTTTTTGTTTTATTTGAATATTTTTTGTCAAACACAAAGATCCACAGTCAGACACTATGTAGATGGTGAGTGACCTGAAAACACTCTTTCATAACCAGGATGTTTTCATCAAATCCCTGTCCTCAGATTTAGGGAGTTCTGCAGAAATGGAAGTAGAAACAGTTTAAGAGACAGAGAGGGAAGAGGATATCAAGAAAACAACACCTCCTACACAGAGGAGGCTGTAACACTTGTGAGCTCATAAAACAATAGCAGCCTGCACAGGGTCTGGAATGGTCTGTATCAAAAGGATTCTTGGAGCTGAAATAATTATACACAAACTTTCTTCCATAATGACGGAGCCATGTCCAATAAAGAACCATTGCAAATAAAAAATTAACCTTATCAAAGGAAGTCTCACCCTATCCTATAGTCATACTGATGACTATCTTGCATATCACCATAGAACCTTCATCTGGCGATGGATGGAGATAGAGACAGAGACCCACACTGGAGCACCGGACTGAGCTCCCAATGTCCCAATGAGGAGCAGAAGGAGGGAGAACATGAGCAAGGAAGTCAGGACCATGAGAAGTGCACCCACCCACTGAGACAGTGGAGCTGATCTATTGGGAGCTCACCAAGGCCAGCTGGACTGTGACTGAAAAAGCATGGGATAAAACCGGACTCTCTGAACATGGCGAACAATGAGGGCTGATGAGAAGCCAAGGAAAATGGCACTGGGTTTTGATCCTACTTCATGTTCTGGCATTGTGGGAGCCTAGCCAGTTTGGATGTTCACCTTCCTAGACCTGGATGGAGGGGGGACAACCTTGGACTTTCCACAGGGCAGGGAACTCTGACTGCTCTTTGGACTAGAGAGGGAGGGGGAGAGGAGTGGGAGGAGGGGGAGGGAAATGGGAGGCTGGGAGGAGGTGGAAATTTTTTTTCAATAAAAAAATAAATAAAAAAATTTTAAAAAAACTCTATGCACTCTTCCTATCCCATACAGCTTACGTCCAGATCCCCCCACCCCCTGTCTCCCTCCCTCCCTCCTTTCTTGGGCCGCATAGCACCTCCCTGCTCAGCCTGCTGGGGCGCTGGGACTGAACCCTAACTGGGAGGACAAAGGGGTGGCAGGTAGCTCTTTTGTTCCCATAGCCTGCCCGCAGCAAGCAGGGTGGGCCCTTTGTTCGCAAGCTAACCAAGCAGCGCGGAGTTTCGATCTGGGCACCAAGTGAAACATCATTGTGGTGAGTGAGTGCTGCAGCAGCTGGGAACATACCTCAGCCCTCCCACACTTCCTGGCCATCCTACAGGGGCTATACTGCCCATACCTCCTCTCTCTTCCTATCCCATACAGCTTACATCCAGATATCCCCACCCCCTGTCTCCCTCCCTCACTCCCTTCTTTGGCGGCATAGCACCTCCCTGCTCAGCCTGCTAGGGCGCTGGGACTGAACCCGAACCGGGAGGACAAAGGGGTGGCCTGTAGCTCCTTTGTTCCCATAGCCTGCCCGCAGCGAGCAGGGTGGGCCCTTTGTTGGCGAGCTAACCAAGCAGCGGAGTTTCGATCTGGGCCCCAAGTGAAACATCATTGCTGAGAAACATCTCTGGGGAGTGACATCACGGGGAAGGTACATCAGTGGGCAAGAAGACCTGATCCTGTAAAAGAAGATCCGAAGGGGAGTATTGGGAGGAAGAGATGGGCAGACACCAATGCAGGAATTCTCCCAACAATCTGAAAAACAACACGAAAGCACCAGAAGCCACTGACCTCACAACAGGAGGACATGAACACCTTAATCAAGAAGAAGTAGAAAAAACTGACTTCATGAAAGTGATTGACACCCTTAAACAGCATATAAAAAACGCCCTTAGAGAAATGGATGAGAAGTATAACAGAAAGTTCGAGGAATTGAGTAAATCAATTGAAGTAATAAGGGCGGCGGGGCTGCGTCCCCAGCACCCCGGCCGCCTGCTCGGCTAGCTTATGCCCCGAAATAATTACACGGACACTGTATTCCTCCAAACACTGCCTGGCCCATTCTCTTCTAGGCTAATTCTCACATATTAATTTAGCCCACCTCTAATCATCTGTATGTAGCACCCAAGGTGCGCTTACCGGGGAGATTCCAGCCTAGTCCATCCTGGGTCGGAGCTTCATCCCGGGAGCGGGGCATGGCGTCTCTCTCTGAGGCGTCTGCTCCCGAGAGAGCTGTGGAGTCTCTGAGCTCACTTCCTCTTCCTCCCAGCATTTTGTTCTGTTTACTCCTCCCACCTATCCTCTAACCAATAAAATGGGCCAGGGCAGTGCCTTTATTAGCCAATGACCTTCCTCCATCAATCAATGAATGATACCCAAGGAAAATAAGGAAAAACAATCAAGCAGATAATGGAAACAGTTCATGACTTGAAAACTGAAATGGAGGCAAAGAAGAAAACACAAACAGAGGGCCGGCTGGACATGGAAAATCTAGGTAAATGAATAGAGACTACAGAATCAAGCATAACCGGCAGAATACAAGAGATAGAAGAAAGAATCACAGATTCTGAGGATAACATAGAGAAAATAAACGCTCTGATCAAAGAAAACAACAAGTCCAACAAACTCTCATCACAAAACATTCAGGAAATATGGGACACAATAAAAAGACCAAACCTAAGAATAATTGGAGTAGAAGAAGGAGAAGAAGTGCAGCTCAACGGTCCAGAAAATATACTTAATAAAATTATAGAAGAAAACTTTCCCAACCTGAAGACAGAGGTACCTATGAAGGTTCAAGAAGCATACAGAACACCAAATAGGCTGGATCAAAAGAAAACATCCCCTCGCCATATAATAATCAAAACACAAAATACACAGAATAAAGAAAGAATATTAAGAGCCACAAAGGAAAAAGGCCAAGTTACTTATAAAGGTAAACCTATCAGACTTACACCTGACTTCTCTATGAAAACCATGAAAGCCAGAAGGTCCTGGATAGATGTACTCCAAAAACTAAGAGACCACGGATAAAAGCCCAGACTACTCTATCCAGCCAAACTTTCGTTCACTATAAATGGAGAAAACAAAATTTTCCAGGATAAAAACAAATTTAAACAATACGTAGCCACAAATCCAGCCTTACAGAAAATAATAGAAGGAAAATCACTAACCAAGGAGTCCAACAATGACCACAATAACTCAGTCATCTAGAGACCTTTCACCAAAGCAAATCAAAGAAGGAAAACACACAAACCCTACTACTAAAAAAGTGACCGGAGCTAACAACCACTGGTCATTAATATCACTTAATATCAATGGGCTCAACTCACCTATAAAAAGGCACAGGCTAAGAGATTGGATACGAAAACAGGATCCAACATTCTGCTGTCTACAAGAAACACACCTCAACCACAAAGACAGGCACCTACTCAGAGTAAAGGGCTGGGAAAAGGCTTATCAAGCAAATGAACCTAAGAAACAAGTAGGTGTGGCCATACTAATTTCTAACAAAGTTGACTTCAAACTTAAATCAATCAGAAGAGATGGAGAGGGACATTTTATACTCATAACAGGAACAATTCATCAGGAAGAAGTCTCAATCCTGAATATCTATGCCCCTAATATAAAAGCACCCACGTACGTAAAAGAAACATTACTAAAACTTAAGGCAGCCATCAAACCACACAAACTAATAGTAGGAGACTTCAACACTCCTCTCTCACCAATGTACAGGTGAATCAAACAGAAACCTAACAGAGAAATTAGAGAATTAATGGGGGTAATGAAGCAAATGGACTTAACAGACATCTATAGATTATTCCATCCAAAGAGGAAAGAATATACCTTCTTCTCTGCAGCTCATGGAATCTTCTCGAAAATTGACCACATACTCGGTAACAAAGCTAACTTACACAGTTACAAAAAAATATTAGTAACCACCTGCGTCTTATCAGATCACCATGGATTAAAGTTAGAATTCAACAACAATGCTACCCCCAGAAAGCCTACAAACTCATGGAAACTGAACAGTCAACTACTGAACCATACCTGGATTAAGAAAGAAATAAAGAAAGAAATTAAAGTCTTCCTTGAATTCAATGAAAATAAAGAAACAACATACTCGAACTTTTGGGACACTATGAAAGCAGTCCTGAGAGGAAAGTTCATAGCACTAAGTGCCCACCTAAAGAAAACAGAGAAAGCACATGTTGGAGACTTAACAGCCCACTTGAAAGCTCTAGAAAAAAAAGAAGCAGACTCACCTAGGAGGAGTAGAATACTGGAAATAATCAAACTGAGGGCTGAAATCAGCAAAATAGAAACACAGAAAACAATCCAAAGAATCAATGAATAAAAAGCTGGTTCCTGGAGAAAATCAACAAGATTGATAAACCCCTATCCAAACTAATCAAACGGCCGAGAGAGAAAACGCAAATAATTAAGATCAGAAATGAAAAGGGGGACATAACCACAGACACAGAGGAAATTCAGAGAGTCATTAGATCTTACTACAAAAGCCTGTATGCCACAAAACTGGAAAATGGAAAAGAAATGGACACGTTTTTAGATAAATGCCATTTACCAATACTAAACCAGGACCAGGTGAACAATCTAAACAGACCTGTTGGTCACGAAGAATTAGAAGCTGTTATCAAAAACCTCCCTACCAAAAAAAGCCGAGGACCAGATGGTTTTCATGCAGAATTCTACCAGAACTTCAAGAAGACCTAATGCCTATACTCCTTAATGTATTCCACAATATAGAAACAGAAGGGTCATTACCAAATTCCTTTTCTGAAGCCACGATTACTCTGACACTAAAACCACTCAAAGACTCAACCAGGAAAGAGAACTACAGGCCGATCTCACTCATGAATATCGAAGCAAAAATCCTCAACTAAATACTGGCAAATCGAATCCAAGAACACATCCGAAGAATTATCCATTATGATCAAGTAGGCTTCATTCCTGAGATGCAGGGCTGGTTCAACATACGAAAATCTATCAATGTAATCCAGCATATAAATAAACTGAAAGAAAAAACCATATGAAAATTTCATTGGATGCTGAAAAAGCATTTGACAAAATTCAATATCCATTTATGTTAAAAGTCTTGGAGAGATTAGGGAGACAAGGGTCATACCTAAATATAATAAAAGCTATATACAGCAAGCCGACAGCTAACATCAAATTAAACGGAGAGAAACTCAAAGCCATCCCACTTAACTCAGGAACACGACAAGGCTGCCCACTCTCGCCATACCTCTTCAATATAGTGCTTGAAGTTCTAGAAATAGGAATAAGACAACATAATGGAATCAAGGGGATTCGAATTGGAAAAAGAAGAATTGAAACTTTAGTTATATGCAGATGATATGATAGTGTACATAAGCGACCCCCAAAACTCCACCAAAGAACTTTTACAGCTGATAAACAGCTTTAGTAATGTGGCAGGATACAAGATCAGCTCCAAAAAATCAGTCGCCCTCTTATACACAAAGGATATGGAAGCAGAGAGGGAAATCAGAGAAGTTTCACCATTCACAATAGCCACAAACAGCATAAAATATCTAGGGGTAAATCTAACCAAGGAAGTGAAAGATCTATTTGACAAGAACTTTAAGGTATTGAAGAAAGAAATTGAAGAGGATACCAAAAAATGGATGGACTTCCCTTGCTCTTGGATTGGGAGGATCAACATAGTAAAAATGGCAATTCTACCAAAGGCAATTTATAGATTCAATGCAATCCCCATCAAGATCCCATCAAAATTCTTCACAGATCTGGAGAGGACAATAATCAACTTTATATGGAAAAACAAAAAACCCAGGATAGCCAAAACAATCCTATACAATAAAGGATCTGCTGGAGGCATTACAATCCCTGACTTCAAACTCTATTACAGAGCTACAGTAATGAACACAGTGTGGTACTGGCATAAAAACAGAGAAGTCGACCAATGGAATCGTATAGAAGACCCGGATTTTATCCCACAAACCTATGAACACTTCATTTTTGATAAAGGAGCTAAAAGTACACAATGGAAGATAGAAAGCATCTTCAACAAATGGTGCTGGCACAACTGGATGTCATCCTGTAGAAGAATGAAAAGAGACCTATATCTATCACCGTGCACAAAACTCAAGTCCAAATGGATTAAAGACCTCAATATCAGCCCGAACACACTGAAAAGGATAGAAGAGAAAGTGGGAAATACCCTACAACAGATGGACACAGGTGATCACTTCCTATGTATAACCCCAGAAGCACAGACATTAAGGGCAACATTGAATAAATTGGACCTAATTAAACTGAGAAGCTTCTGTAAAGCAAATGACATTGTCACTAAGACACAAAGGCAACCTACTGACTGGGAGAAGATCTTCACCAACCCCACAACAGACAAAGGTCTGATCTCCAAAATATATAGAGAACTCAAAAAACTAGACTTTAAAATGCTAATTAACCCAATTAAAAAATGGGGCACTGATCTGAACAGAGAATTCTCATCAGAAGAAGTTCAAATGGCCAAAAGACACTTAAGGTCATGCTCAACTTCCTTAGCAATCAGGGAAATGCAAATCAAAACAACTTTGAGATATCATCTTACACCTGTCAAAATGGCTAAAGTCAAAAAAAAAAACAACGATAATCTTTGCTGGAGAGGTTGTGGAGGAACGGGTACCCTAATCCATTGCTGGTGGGAATGCATTCTTGTGCAACCACTGTGGAAGTCAGTGTTTCGGTTTCTCAGAAAATTTGGGATCAACTTACCCCTGGACCCAGCAATACCACTCTTGGGAATATACCCAAGAGATGCTCTATCATATGACAAAAGCATTTGTTCAACTATGTTCATAGCAGTATTATTTGTAATAGCCAGAACCTGGAAACAACCTAGATGCCCTTCAATGGAAGAATGCATGAAGAAAGTATGGAATATATACACGCAAGAGTACTACGCTGCGGTAAAAAACAATGACATCTCGAATTTTGTATGCAAATGGATGGAAATAGAAAACACTATCCTGAGTGAGGTGTCCCAGACCCAAAAAGATGAACATGGGATGTACTCGCTCATTCTTGGTTTCTAGCCATAAATAAGGGCCACGGAGTCTACAATATGTGAACCTAAAGAAGCTAAGTAAGAAGGTGAACCCAAGGAAAAACATACAGTTATCCTCTTGGCTAAGGGAAGTAGACCAAATTGCCAGGGAGAAAATTGGGATCTTGGGGGTGGGGTGGGATGGGGGAAAGGGGAGATGGGGAGAGAAAAGGTAGAAGGGAAGGAGGGAGGACTTGGGAAAACAGGAGAATTGGGATAAAGGAAAGGTGGATAGGGGACTACGGAACCACAATCCTTAATTAAGGGAGCCACTTTAGGGTGGGCAAGAGACTTGACACTAGAGGGGCTCCCAAGTGCCCAAGATGAGGTTCCCAGTCAGTTCCTTGGGCAGCTGAGGATTGGGAACCTGAAATAACCCAATCCTAGAGCAATACTGACGAATATCTTGCATATCATCATAGAACCTTCATCTGGTGATGGATAGAACTAGAGACAGAGACCCACACAGGAGCACTGGACTGAACTCCCAAGGTCCCAATGAGGAGCAGAAGGAGGGAGAACATGAGCAAAGAAGTCGGGACCCCACTGAGAAAGTGGAACTGATCTACTAGGAGCTCACCAAGGCCAGCTGGACTGTGACCGAAAAAGCATGGGATAAAACCGGACTCTCTGAACATGGCGAACAATGAGGGCTGATGAGACGCCAAGGACAATGGCATGGGGTTTTGATCCTACTTAATGTGCTGGCTTTGTGGGAGCCTAGCCAGTTTGGATGTTCACCTTCCTAGATATGGACGGAGGGGGGAGGACCTAGGACTTACCACAGGGCAGGGAACCCTGACTGCTCTGTGGACTGGAGAGGGAGGGGGAGAGGAGTGGGGGGAGGGGGAGAAGGATGGGAGGAGGGAGAGAAGGGTGGGAGGAGGGGGAGGGAAATGGGAGGCTGGGAGGAGGTGGAAACTTGTTTTTTGTTTATGTTTTTTTTTCTTTTTTCTTCTTTTCTCAATAAAAATAAATAAAAAAATAAAAACAAGTGAGAACACTGAAAAAAAACTCTATGCATGTTGAAAATTGGAAATATTGCAGAAAAACTAAGCATAGGAAAGTATTACAAGGTAATAGCCAAATGCCTCCCTTACTTACTTTTTTAAAGTTTACAGGCAATGTGAAATTTCCAAAGAATGAATAAAGAATTAAGTTTTTTAAAAAAAAGTTTCCCCATCTCCCCTTACCCCAACCCCACCCCACCCCAAAATCCCAATTTTCTTATGGGGGGAACTTGGGGAAAAAGGATGATTGGGATAAAGAAGGTTGGATAAGGGAGCAGGGAAGCACAAATCTTAGTTAAGGAGGCCACCTTAGGGTTGGCAAGAGACTTGAACCTAGAGTGGCTCCCAGAGCCCAAGCCAAGGTCCCCAGTTAGTTCCTTGGGCAGCTGAGGATAGGGAACCTGAAATGACCCTATCCTATAGCAATACTGACAAATATATTGCATATCACCATAGAACCTTCATCTGGTGATGGATGGAGATAGAGACAGAGACCCACACTGGAGCACTGGACTGTGCTCCCAAGGTCCCAATGAGGAACAGAAGGAGGGAGAACATGAGCAAAGAAGTCGGGACCACGAGAGGTGCACCCACCCACTGAGATAGTGGACCTGATCTATTGGGAGCTCACCAAGGCCAGCTGGACTGTGACTGAAAAAGCATGGGATAAAACCGGACTCTCTGAACATGGCGAACAATGAGGGCTGATGAGAAGCCAAGGACAATGGCACTGGGTTTTGATCCTACTTAATGTGCTGGCTTTGTGGGATCATAGCCAGTTTGGATGTTCACCTTCCTAGATATGGACGGAGGGGGGAGGACCTAGGACTTACCACAGGGCAGGGAACCCTGACTGCTCTTTGGACTGGAGAGGGAGGAGGAGAGGAGTGGGGGAAAGGGAAGAAGGGTGGGAGGAGGGGGAGAAGGGAGGGAGGAGGGGAAGGAAAATGGGAGGCTGGGAGGAGGCGGAAACTTGTATTTTTTTTCCTTTTCTCAATTAAAAAAAAAGTTTGCAGGCAACATTTTTGCCTAACATTTTATTTGAAAAACTTTATTCTAAACTGTATTTATTCTCTACATCTTAAATGCATATTAGTTTCCTGATTTAAATCAGCCTTATAAACATTGCTGATGTCTTGGGTGAATCAGGACAAATCACCTTTAAATGTCAAGAGCTGTCTCTGAATTAATTAATAATGTATTTGCATTTCTGTGATGCTGGCATATTTATTGGTTTGTTTAATATCAATTAGGGCCTTTTGCATTGATTTATGATGACATTGAAATACCAGCTGTTAAGATTAAGTTATTTTTTTTCTCTTTTTTTTTATTGAGAAAAGGAGAAAAAAAAAAACAAGTTTCCACCTCCTCCCAGCCTCCCATTTCCTTCCCCCTCCTCCCACACTATGCCCCCTCCTCCCACCCTTCTCCCCCTCCCCCCACTCCTTTCCCCCTCCCTCTCCAGTCCAAAGAGCAGTCAGGGTTTCCTGCCCTGTGGTAAGACCTAGGACCTCCACCCTCTGTCCATATCTAGGAAGGTGAACATCGAAACTGGCTAGGCTCCCACAAAGCCATCACATTAAGAACGAAAAAACCCCGTGCCATTGTCCTTGGCGTCTCATCAGCCCTCATAGTTCGCCATGTTCAGAGAGTCCAGTTTTGTCCCATGCTTTTTCAGTCACAGTCCAGCTGATCTTGGTGAGCTCCCAATAGATCTGCTCCACTGTCTCAGTGGGTGGGTGCATCCCTCGTGGTCCCGACTTCTTTGCTCATGTTCTCCCTCCTTCTGTTCCTCATTGGGACCTTGGGAGCTCAGTCCAGTGCTCCAGTGTGGGTCTCTGTCTCTATCTCAATCCATCACCAGATGAAGGTTCTATGATGATATGCAAGATATTCGTCAGTATTGCTCTAGGATAGGGTCATTTCAGGTTCCCTATCCTCAACTGCCCAAGGAACTAACAGGGGACCTCGGATTGGGCACCTGGGAGACCCTCTAGGGTCAGGTCTCTTGCCAACCCTAATGTGGCTCCCTAACTAAGAATTGTGGTTCTGTGCTCCCCTGTCCAACCTTCCTTTATCCCAATCCATCCTGTTTTCCCAAGGCCCGACCTCCTTCCCTTCTAACTTTTCTCTCCCCAACTCCCCTTACCCCCATCCCACCCCACCCCCCAAGATCCCAATTTTCTCCCCGGCAATTTTGTCTACTTCCCTTAGCCAAAAGGATAAGTATATGTTTTTCCTTGGGTTCCCCTTCTTACTTTGCTTCTTTAGATTCACTTATTGTAGACTCCGTGACCCTTATTTATGGCTAGAAACCAATTATGAGTGAGTACATCCCATGTTCATCTTTTTGGGTCTGGGATACCTCACTCAGGATAGTGTTTTCTATTTCCATCCATTTGCATGCAAAATTCGAGAAGTCATTGTTTTTTACCACAGCGTAGTACTCTAGTTTATAGATATTCCATACTTTCTTCATCCATTTTTCCATTGAAGGGCATCTAGGTTGTTTCCAGGTTCTGGCTATTACAAATAATACTGCTATGAACATAGTTGAACAAATGCTTTTATCATATGATAGGGCATCTCTTGGGTATATTCCCAAGAGTGGTATTGCTGGGTCCAGGGGTAGGTTGATCCCGAATTTCCTGAGAAACTGAAACACTGACTTCCATAGTGGTTGCACAAGATTGCATTCCCACCAGCAATGAATGAGGGTACCCCTTCCTCCACAGCCCCTCCAGCAAAGGTTATCGTTGTTGTTTTTGACTTTAGCCATTCTGACAGGTGTAAGATGATATCTCAAAGTTGTTTTGACTTGCATTTCCCTGATTGCTAAGGAAGTTGAGCATGACCTTAAGTGTCTTTTGGCCATTTGAACTTCTTCTGTTGAGAATTCTCTGTTCAGATCAGTGCCCCATTTTTTAATTGGGTTAATTAGCATTTTAAAGTCTAGATTTTTGAGTTCTCTATATATTTTGGAGATCAGACTTTTTTTTTTCTTGCCTATTTTATTTTTTTATTGAGAAAAGGAGAAAAAAAAAACAAGTTTCCACCTCCTCCCAGCCTCCCATTTCCCTCCCCCTGCTCCCCCCCTACGCCCCCTCCTCCCACCCTTCTCCCCCTCCCCCCACTCCTTTCCCCCTCCCTCTCCAGTCCAAAGAGCAGTCAGGGTTTTATGCCCTGTGGTAAGACCTAGGACCTCCCACCTCCGTCCATATCTAGGAAGGGGAACATCCCAACTGGCTGGGCTCCCACAAAGCCATCACATTACGTAGGATCAAACCCCCGTGCCATTGTCCTTTGCGTCTCATCAGCCATCATTGTTCGCCATGTTCAGAGAGTCCAGTTTTATCCCATGCTTTTTCAGTCACAGTCCAGCTGATCTTGGTGAGCTCTCAATAGATCAGCTCCACTGTCTCAGTGGGTGGGTGCATCCCTCGTGGTTCCGACTTCTTTGCTCATGTTCTCCCTCCTTCTGCTCCTCATTGGGACTTTGGGAGATCAGTCCAGTGCTCCAGTGTGGGTCTTGACTCTAGCTCCATCCATCACAGGTGAAGGTTCTATGATGATATGCAAGATATTCGTCAGTATTGCTCTAGGATAGGGTCATTTCAGTTTCCCAATCCTCAGCTTCCCAAGGAACTAACTGGGAACCTCAGCTTGGGCACCTGGGAGCCCCTCTAGGGTCAGGTCTCTTGCCAACCCTAAAGTGGTTCCCTTAACTAAGAATTGTGGTTCCGTGCTCCCCTGTCCAACCTTCCTTTATCCCAATCCTCCTGTTTTCCCATGGCCCGACCTCCTTCCCTTCTAAATTTTCTCTCCCCATCTCCCCTTACCCCCAACCCACCCCACCCCAAGATCCCAATTTTCTCCCCGGCAATTTTGTCTACTTCCCTTAGCCAAAAGGATAAGTATATGTTTTTCCTTGGGTTCCCCTTCTTACTTAGCTTCTTTAGATTCACTTATTGTAGACTCCGTGACCCTTATTTATTGCTAGAAACCAATTATGAGTGAGTACATCCCATGTTCATCTTTTTGGGTCTGGGATACCTCACTCAGGATAGTGTTTTCTATTTCCATCCATTTGCATGCAAAATTCGAGAAGTCATTGTTTTTTACCGCAGCGTAGACTCTAGTGTATAGATATTCCATACTTTCTTCATCCATTCTTCCATTGAAGGGCATCTAGGTTGTTTTCAGGTTCAGGCTATTACAAATAATACTGCTATGAACATAGTTGAACAAATGCTTTTGTCATATGATAGGGCATCTCTTGGGTATATTCCCAAGAGTGGTATTGCTGGGTCCAGGGGTAGGTTGATCCCAAATTTTCTGAGAAACCGAAACACTGACTTCCATAGTGGTTGCACAAGATTGCATTCCCACCAGCAATGGATGAGGGTACCCCTTCCTCCACAGCCCCTCCAGCAAAGGTTATCGTTGTTGTTTTTGACTTTAGCCATTCTGACAGGTGTAAGATGATATCTCAAAGTTGTTTTGATTTGCATTTCCCTGATTGCTAAGGAAGTTGAGCATGACCTTAAGTGTCTTTTGGCCATTTGAACTTCTTCTGTTGAGAATTCTCTGTTCAGATCAGTGCCCCAAATTTAATTGGGTTAATTAGCATTTTAAAGTCTATTTTTTTGAGTTCTCTATATATTTTGGAGATCAGACCTTTGTCTGTTGCGGGGTTGGTGAAGATCTTCTCCCAGTCAGTAGGTTGCCTTTGTGTCTTAGTGACAGTGTCCATTGCTTTACAGAAGCTTCTCAGTTTAACTAGGTCCCATTTATTCAATGTTGCCCTTAATGTCTGTGCTTCTGGGGTTATACATAGGAAGCGATCTCCTGTGCCCATCTGTTGTAGGGTATTTCCCACTTTCTCTTCTATCCTTTTCAGTGTGTTCGGGCTGATATTGAGGTCTTTAATCCATTTGGACTTGAGTTTTGTGCACCGTGATTGATACGGGTCTATTTTCATTCTTCTACAGGTTGACATCCAGTTGTGCCAGCACCATTTGTTGAAGATGCTTTCTTTCTTCCATTGTATACTTTTAGCTCCTTTATCAAAAATGAGGTGTTCATAGGTTTGTGGGTTAAAATCCAGGTCTTCTATATGATTCCATTGGTCGACTTCTCTGTTTTTATGCCAGTACCACACTGTTTTCATTACTGTAGCTCTATAATAGTGTTTGAAATCATGAATGGTAATGCCTCCAGACAATCTTTATTATATAGGATTGTTTTGGCTATCCTGTGTTTTTTGTTTTTCCATATAAAGTTGATTATTGTCCTCTCCAGATCTGTGAAGAATTTTGATGGGATCTTGATGGGGATTGCATTGAATCTATAAATTGCCTTTGGTAGAATTGCCATTTTTACTATGTTGATCCTCCCAATCCAGGTGCAAGGGAGGTCCATCCATTTTTTGGTAACTTCTTCAATTTCTTTCTTCAATACCTTAAAGTTCTTGTCAAATAGATCTTTCACTTCCTTGGTTAGATTTACCCCTAGATATTTTATGCTGTTTGTGGCTATCGTGAATGGTGAAACTTCTCTGATTTCCCTCTCTGCTTCCATATCCTTTGTGTATAAAATGGCGACTGATTTTTTGGAGTTGGTCTTGTATCCTGACACATTACTAAAGCTGTTTATCAGCTGTAAAAGTTCTTTGGTGGAGGTTTGGGGGTCGCTTATGTACACTATCATATCATCTGCAAATAACGAAAGTTTCACTTCTTCCTTTCCAATTCAAATCCCCTTGATCCCATTATGTTGTCTTAGTGCTATTGCTAGAGCTTCAAGCACTATATTGAAGAGGTATGGCGAGAGTGGACAGCCTTGTCGTGTTCCTGAGTTAAGCGGGATGGCTTTGAGTTTCTCTCCGTTTAATTTGATGTTAGCTGTCGGCTTGCTGTATATAGCATTTATTATATTTGGGTATGACCCTTGTCTCCCTAATCTCTCCAAGACTTTTAACATAAATGGATGTTGAATTTTGTCGAATGCTTTTTCATCATCTAATGAGATGATCATATGGTTATTTTCTTTCAGTTTATTTATATGCTGGATTACATTGATAGATTTTCGTATGTTGAACCAGCCCTGCATCTCAGGAATGAAGCCTACTTGATCATAATGGATAATTTTTCTAATGTGTTCTTGGATTCGATTTGCCAGTATTTTGTTGAGGATTTTTGTTTCGATGTTCATGAGTGAGATCGGCCTGTAATTCTCTTTCCTGGTTGAGTCTTTGTGTGGTTTTGGTATCAGAGTAACTGTAGCTTCATAAAAGGAATTAGGTAATGACCCTTCTGTTTCTATATTGTGGAATACATTAAGGAGTATAGGTATTAACTCCTCTTCTAAGTTCTGGTAGAATTCCGCATTGAAGCCCTCTGGTCCTGGGCTTTTTTGGTAGGGAGGTTTTTGATAACAGCTTCTAATTCTTCGTGACCAACAGGTCTGTTTAGATTGTTCACCTGGTCCTGGTGTAACTTTGGTATATGGTATTTATCTAAAAAAGTGTCCATTTCTTTTACATTTTCCAGTTTTGTGTTATACAGGCTTTTGTAATAAGATCTGATGATTCTCTGAATTTCCTTTGTGTCTGTGGATATGTCCCCCTTTTCATTTCTGATCCTATTAATTTGCACATTCTCTCTCTGCCGTTTGATTAGTTTGGATAGGGGTTTTTCTATAGCTTTCAAGTGGGCTGTTAAGTCTTCAATATGTGCTTTATCTGTTTTCTTCAGTGGGCACTTAGTACAATGAACTTTCCTCTTAACACTGCTTTCATAGTGGCCCATAAGTTCGAGTATGTTGTTTCTTTATTTTCATTGAATTCAAGGAAGACTTTAACTTCTTTCTTGATTTCTTCCTTAATCCAGGTATGGTTCAGTAGTTGACTGTTCAGTTTCCATGATTTTGTAGGCTTTCTGGGGGTAGCATTGTTGTTGAATTCTAACTTTAATCCATGGTGATCTGATAAGACGCAGGTGGTTACTAATATTTTTTTGTAACAGTGTAAGTTAGCTTTGCTACCGAGTATGTGGTCAATTTTCGAGAAGGTTCCATGAGCTGCAGAGAAGAAGGTATATTCTTTCCTCTTTGGATGGAATAATCTATAGATGTCTGTTAAGTCCATTTGCTTCATTACCTCCATTAATTCTCTGATTTCTCTGTTAGGTTTCTGTTTGATTGACCTGTACATTGATGAGAGAGGAGTGTTGATGTCTCCTACTATTAGTGTGTGCTGTTTGATGGCTGCCTTGAGTTTTAGTAATGTTTCTTTTACATTCGTGGGCGCTTTTATATTAGGGGCATAGATATTCAGGATTGAGACTTCTTCCTGATGAATTGTTCCTGTTATGAGTATTAAATGTCCCTCTCCATCTCTTCTGATTGATTTAAGTTTGAAGTCAACTTTGTTAGAAATTAGTATGGCCACACCTGCTTGTTTCTTAGGTCTATTTGCTTGATAAGCCTTTTCCCAGCCCTTTACTCTGAGTAGGTGCCTGTCTTTGTGGTTGAGGTGTGTTTCTTGTAGACAGCAGAATGTTGGATCCTGTTTTCGTATCCAATCTCTTAGCCTGTGCCTTTTTATAGGTGAGTTGAGCCCATTGACATTAAGTGATATTAATGACCAGTGGTTGTTAACTCCGGTCACTTTTTTAGTAGTAGGGTTTGTGTGTTTCCCTTTTTTGAGTTGTGCTGGTGAAAGGTCTCTAGATGACTGAGTTATTGTGGGCATTGTTGGACTCCTTGGTTAGTGATTTTCCTTCTATTATTTTCTGTAAGGCTGGATTTGTGGCTACGTATTGTTTAAATTTGTTTTTATCCTGGAAAATTTTGTTTTCTCCATTTATAGTGAACGAAAGTTTGGCTGGATAGAGTAGTCTGGGCTTACATCCATGATCTCTTAGTTTTTGAAGTACGTCTATCCTGGACCTTCTGGCTTTCATGGTTTCCATAGAGAAGTCAGGTGTAAGTCTGATAGGTTTACCTTTATAAGTAACTTTGCCTTTTTTCCTTTGCGGCTCTTAATATTCTTTTTTTATTCTGTATATTTTGTGTTTTGATTATTATATGGCAAGGGGATGTTTTTTTTTGATCCAGCCTATTTGGTGTTCCGTATGCTTCTTGAACCTTCATAGGTACCTCTCTCTTCAGGTTGGGAAAGTTTTCTTCTATAATTTTATTAAGTATATTTTCTGGACCGTTGAGCTGCACTTCTTCTCCTTCTTCTACTCCAATTATTCTTAGGTTTGTTCTTTTTATTGTGTCCCAAATTTCCTGAATGTTTTGTGATGAGAATTTGTTGGTTTTGCTGTTTTCTTTGATCAGTGTGTTTATTTTCTCTATGGTATCTTCAGTGTCTGATATTCTCTCTTCTATCTCTTGTAATCTGTTGTTAGTACTTGTCTCTGTTGTTCCTGTTCGTTTATCCAGATTTTCCATCTCCATTCTTCCCTCGGTTTGTGCTTTTTTCATTGCTTCCATTTCATTCTTCATGTCTTGAACGTCTTCCCTAACCTGTTTGATTGCTTTTTCTTGTTTCTCTTGTCTTTCTTGTGTGTCTTTGAGCGATTTATTCATTTCCTCTACCTTTTTGTTTGTAATTTCTAATTGTTTATGGCAGTTTTTCACCTCCTGTTTAAGGTCCTCTATTATTTTCATATAGTTCACTTTTGAGTCGATTTCTTCTATTTCTTCAGGAGTAGGGTGTACAATTCTTCTTATTTTGGGATCGCTGGGTTCTGGTGGTGTCATGTTGCCTTTCAGGTTGTTGGAGGAATTCTTGCATTGGCGCCTTCCCATCTCTTCCTTCAAATGGAGCCAGGAGAGGCCTGGTCTCTTGGTCCAGTCTTTGCTGTGATTGACTCTCTGGGTATATCTCTTCAGTGTAGAAGTAGGAACCATTCCCGTCCAGATGGGATTCCTCAGCAACCGTCCTGATGGGATTCCTCAGCAACTAAACAGGGCCGCCGGTAGCCCAATGATCCAGGGCCAACAGGATGATTGTAGCAAGGGGGGGGGGTATCCAGGAGCTTGCAGGAAGCCTGGCGCCGGAGCTGAATGTGCCCGGGCTCCCTTACAGGGGACCCTGAGGCCTGCCCGGTAGGCAGGCACTCACCGCTCTGGGTGGGTAGCCTTAGTTTAGGAGCTTAAATCTGTACTTGAGCACTGGTCCTAGCATACAGCAGGGCAGGGTTTGGGAGGGGTGCTGGGGGGGCTGGGTCGTGCGAAAGAAAGACGGCCCTGCAGAAGGAGCTGGGGGAGGGGGGTTTGTGCTCTCTTCCGGGACAGTCCGCCCCTAGATAGCACACACTCACCCGTCCTGATGGGATTCCTCAGCAACTAAACAGGGCCTCCGGTAGCCCAATGATCCAGGGCCAACAGGATGAATGGAGCAAGGGCAGGGGGTGGTATCCAGGAGCGAGCAGGAAGCCTGGCGCCGGAGCTGGAGGTGCCTGGGCTCCCTTACAGGGGACCCTGAGGCCTGCCCGGTAGGCAGGCACTCACCGCTCTGGGTGGGTAGCCTTAGTTTAGAGCTTAAAACTGTACTTGACCACTGGTCCTAGCATACAGCAGGGCAGGGTTGGGGAGGGGTGCTGGGGGTGCTGGGTCGTGTGAACAGATTAAGTTATTTTAAATAGTCCCTTGTAGATATACCTTTGGGATGAAATGTCTTCAGATGATTAGTGTTTCAGAAAACGTGCACAGCGGAAATATATTACAAGAAGGAATGGTACATAACATTAAAATATTGACTCAACTAAATTATGTCAGAATTTTTGGAATCTTGACAGGAGACATGTAGAATAGAGAAATATTTCTTTTTGTATTGATGTCATAAAAAATAAGGTAAAAGCCATTTTTCTCATTTTATATACTAATTATAAATATAAGTATTTAAGTTAACAAGGAAGTTCATAACAACTACAATGAAAAGTAAAAATAAAATAAAACAAAATAAGAAAACATTGAAACATCCTAGAGGACATCCCTAGAAGTATATTTCAATGAGAATTAAGACTCCAGTCAAGTTGACAAAAAAGATTAACTATTACAATACATGAAAAAGAGAAAGCAAAAAGAAATCATTGCATAATAATGATAAAATGACTTTTTGAAACCTCAAACTCAAAAAATATAAAATATTTGTATTGATGTATTACAATTCTAATTCTAAATATAAAGTTTTCTGATTCTTGGAAGAAAATGATGTTCAGGGGCATAATGAGAAGTCAGATATTGAACTAGTATTATTAAATACAATTAAGCATGAGATCTGACAAAAATGAATTTAAATCGTCTATACCACAAAACATATTATGTTATAATCATAATGATTATTTTTCCTTCAGAACTATTTTTATAAATGCTCTCTTGACCTCCTTGTTCCTCAGGCTGTAGACTAGAGGATTCAACATAGGGATAATCATGGTATAGAACACAGACACAATTTTGTCAGTGTCCATTGCATGTCTAGAGCTGGGCTGCAAATACATGAATATTATTGTCCCATAGAAAATAGAGACTGCAGTGAAGTGGGAGGCACAAGTAGATAAAGCTTTCTGATGTCCTGCTCCTGAATGCATCTTTAAGATCGTTATAAAAATTATAATATAGGATACTAATATTATTATGAGAGCAAAAAATATATTGAAGCTAGCTAGAAAAATAAGAACCAGCTCATTTACACGTCTATCAGAGCAGGAGAGAGCCATGACTGCTGGCATTTCACAGAAAAAATGATGAACCACATTAGACTTACAGAAGGAGAGACTGAATGTATCTCCAGTGTAGACTGAGACATTCAAGAAACCAAGAACATAGCAGGCCATGATCAGATACACACACACACTTGTATTCATGGAGGAAGCATAGTGTAAGGGCTTACACACTGCTGCATAGCGATCATAGGCCATCGAAGCCAACAAGAAATTTTCCACAGTGGCAAAAGCTGCAAAAAAGAACATCTGAGCAGCACAGTCATTGTAGGACATGATCTTGTCTCCTATTAGGAGCCCAGACATGACTTTGGGAGTAACAGCTGAAGAGTAGCCAAAATCAACCAGGGACAAGTTACCAAGGAAGTAGTACATGGGAGTGTGAAGCCGAGAATCCAAGAAAATCAACAGGATCATCCCCAGGTTACCAATCAGGGTAATGATGTATATGAGAAGGAAGGTGATAAAGAGGGGAAGCTGCAGGCCTGAGTCATTGGTCAGTCCCATGAGGATAAACTGTGTTACTTCTGTCCTGTTTTTCATCATCGTCATATTCCAGCCACTTGATGTTCTGTGGCAATGAGAAAGAAAATGAATATTAAAATAATGAATATGAAATTGAGAAATATAAACACAAGGTATAAACATTAATTGAATTAATAATTTATTGGAAAGATTCTCAACCAAGTTCTTGACTTTGAATGCCAATTTAATGTGTTTGCTACATATATGTTCACATGCTATTAAATCTAAAAGGTAATACATTTAAAAGTGGTATTCATCAGTGTGCACAGAGTGAAACACTTTGGAGAACCTTCTCCTAAAAGGATGTTCTCATTAACCTCTCCTCATAGAGCTAAAGAAACTATGTAGAAAATGTAGAAAAACTGAAAGACCCAGAGAGATGGGTTGCTCTAAGGAAACAGTATCTTCCACACACAGCAAGACTGATATACATGTGAACTCACAGAGACTATGTCAGCACTCAAAAGTTACAACCAGAATGGGCCCTAAAATGAAGATGGGACAGTAGATGCAGGCCTAAACTTCTAAACAAGACACAACCTGTAAATGGCACACACTGGAAAAGAAAAAGTTACTTTTCTACAATAAAGTCTCCAGAGAAGTTGCCATTAACAAGAAGAATTGGATTATACACAAAGAACATCAGGGTCTTTGTGAGATTTTTCTCAAATATTTGTTCTGTTGCGTTTTGATTGTTTAGTTTGGTTTTCCTTTTGTGAGATTTTTTTGAGAAAGACTGAGGGAGAGAGAGAAAAGACATAAAGTTGGTTGGGTAGAGAGGATCTAGGAGTAATTAATTAGAGAAAAACTTTATCAAAATATATTGCAAAAAAATTAAAAATTAAAAATGTTTTGTACATATTCTAATTAATGAACAACAAATAAAATAAATGAACAACAAATAAATATATCTTCCAGTTCACCTCTGAACTCAATTAAGTTCAATACTTGACATTTGTCACCTGCCGACAACCAATTTAAATAGTTAGATTGCACTTATTATCCTCTCTCAATGATATGAATTCAGAAAAAAAACACTAAAACAGGTCTCTGTTCATTCACTCAAGTGTATTTTGTCACTTAAACAAGGACTTTTTCCTTTTCTTTGTTATTTATGTTTTGAGGTTATTTTATTGCCTCCTGTGATATAGAACCATATTCTAAATATAATAGACAAACATACTCTAAATATAAAACATCGGTGTCATTCATGTCAGTTTTTTAAATCTTAGCTTTGCATATCACATGAGAGCAATCAATAAATTGCCTATGGTGAAAATGTCTATACTCACTTAGAACTTAGTTTTAGGAAACTACTGAACATATTTTTACTTTTTCAACAACTCAGAGTGGATACATCTGCCCCTGCTTTGACATAAATTATACTTCTTACTGTATATTCACCCTTTACCATTTTCTTGTGGAGAAACACTTAGTCTTATATAAAGTCAGCAATGGAATGATGCTTATATATGATTACAAGTACATGCTTTCCTAGTTGTATTCAAAAGTTTTTAAGTTCTCTGTGCAGAGAAATTAGAAGAATGAGCACTAACATAGATCAATGTCTAAATTAACCATTATTAATTTCTGCTTTATAGGTAATATTATGAAAATGTTGCCACTGCCACATATTTTGTAAAGTCTGGCTGTAAGGCTGAATAAGAGATATCAGCGAAAATCTCAAGAGAGAGTTTACAATTTAAAACTATATCAGTCTAATGTTTATCTTTGAATATTTTTTCTCACCGATTCTGAAGCTCCTATCTAATTCTCTGGTCCGATGTTAACTATTATCACTCAAAAATAAATTGATCATTGAAGCATGGCCTGAATTTCATTCCTTCAAAACTGCAGTATGAATTTGTATTTGTGTTTCATACCCACATGCAAATCTGGAGGAAATTATACAGACCTATGAAGTGCTAGAGACTTCTCCCAGGAGTCTGTCTATAGCTTCTGTCCCTTCATTATGTGGAGGAAGCAATTAAATGACCCAGGGGAATCACATTAGTTACTTTAATATGCACACATAATTTTGCTTTACTCTTATTAATTTGTTTTGAACTTTAAAATTAGTAACAAATCTTTTTATTTTACTTTCTTTTGGGTACATTCTATGACATATCAAGAAATCTTAGGAAATAGTTTTAATGGGTGATTTACCTTATTTTTATTTTTATTGAAAAGAGTTTCTTCTCTTATATAATATATCCTAAACAGTTTCCCTGTGTATTAAATAAGTGTGCGAAGTAATAGACTTTTCATTATAGCATTTTCCACCTTTTTTCTGGTTGGCCCACTTCTGTCAGTCCATTACTCCACCTCCTTCCACCACTGCATGCTGGTGCTACTCCTTTCCCCAATAATTCTCCTTTCTCAGAAAATACTTTCCTCACTTGATACCTCTAAATGGGTCACAGTGTTGGATGGGTATACATAAGCTTAGGAGAGAGAAGAAAAAGAGTATAGAAAGTCATAAAATAAAGCTAATGCTTTAAAAAGGGGGGGGGGGGTAAAGTCTTAAAAGAGACAGTGTACAGATAGTCATAGATAAAAAGAAGTAAAGAAAAATAAGCCAGGCAAAAATGAAAAATTCACAGAGAGTCTGGATTCTGTATATTATTGTGTTTAATTTTTTTTTTACTGTGAAGGAGTTAAGTGCAGAGACATTTCATTGTATGAGCTGCTAGGCTAAACCACCATGTACATTATTACAAAAGTATAATGGTTTCAGAATTTGGGTCTAAGGATGTGATGTTTTGGAAAAGAGGTTCTTCTTTTGTTTTCAGAGGATGAGACCCTGTGGATTGCTTCTAGACCAATATGGTATGACAGACCATGCCCTCCTGAAAGGTTGTTGTAAACACCCTTAAAAAATTACTTCACTCAACTGCTGATTGAGATGTACCTAGCATACAGGATACACCATAAAAAACCTGATTAACAGCGCTTCCATACAGCACGAAGCAGTTTGGAGAGAAAAACTATGCCCATATTCCCAAATATTGTTTATAAATATTCTTTTACATTTAAAGGGGGCTATGATATAGATATGAATAATTTGCATTGGTATAAATCTTGATTTATTGATACAAACTTAAGGTCAATTTTGTTATAAGTGTATGTATTTCTAATCTTGATTAAAGTATTGTGAATGCGTAGTTCATTTAAAATGTAATGTATAATTAGAAAATATAGGTTGTTAATGACAATCTTCGATAATAGTTAAGTTTGTAGTCATGTTAAATTTTCTAGATGTACTAAGATATATTTTAGTTAGATAGGCATTCTTTATATCTTTCAAAGAATATGGCATTTAAAATGCTTTAATAACTTAGAACTTCTCATGACAATGAGACATGTCTGCTCCTGGCAGCACCAATCTACTTCAAGAGGAAGATGGTCATCAAAGAGGCTCCTTATGGAGTTGGTTAGCCATTTGGGGAAAAAACTTCTCTTGCTTGGACTGATGCATAAAATGGACATGAAGAACCCATAAAGAGATGACTGCTGAACTTGTCTAAAGATGAGATGATACTTCAGGGTTCCTGTTTCATAAAAGAGTCTGTGAGACATTCTGCAGGACACAAAAGAAAGTGACTGAACTGTCTTTAAAATTTGCTGCTTCATGGAAATGTCTGCTGGATACTATGGACCTGTAGGCTGAAGATGGATGCCCCAGCAGTACAGAAGAACTTTGGGTGACTGTACAGGCAGCAAGATGTCTCTGTCAATTCTTGAGTTTTAGAAGTTGCTTACTTCCAGTTTACATAGGTAATATTATATCCTATCTTTGATAAGAGTTGAAGAATAGATAGTTATAGTTTTCCTTTGTTATGATAAAAGATAAAATAGATATAAATATTGTAACTGTAATTCTTGCTTGATAACTGTTTTGTTATATGTAATTTTACTATGTTAAAGTTAAAGCCTTCCTTTTTGTTTAAACAGAAAAGGGGAAATGGTGTAGGTAGGAGGTCCTTATGTTTATGTGTTGCTTTCATTGGTTAATCAATAAAGAAACTGCTTTGCCTGAACTTAGGTAGAAGACAGAACTGAATTCAGGGAGGAAATAAGAGTCAGAGAGCTGCCATGGAGACACCAGGTCAGACATGCTGAACGGTAAGCCACGACCTCGTGGTGACATAAAGGTTAATCGAAATGGGATAAATAAAGATGTGAGAGTTAGCCAATAAAAGGCTAGAGATAATGGGCCAAGCAGTAATTTAATTAATAGAATTTCTGTGTGGTTATTTCGGGTGTAAGATAGCCGGGCAGCCAGGACAAACAGTGGGCCCTTTCCCTGTAACATCCATTTCTTTGAGAGAATTTTTCATTTTCTCTTTACGGGCCTCAAACATTCTCCTAAAGTAATTTTTGGGGTTATTTTCTTCCGTTTCATATATGTTTGGTTGCTCAAGTCTTGGTGTTGTAGGGCCACTAGTTTTTATTGGTGTCATGTTGCTCTTTGTGGGGCTGAGCGTATTCTAACCATGTCTAACCATCTCTTCCTCTGATTGGTGTAGTTGGGGCTGTCTGTGACTCTAGTGATCAATCTTTCAGGTGCCAGTGGATCCAAGGCTCAGATGGTTGCTCCTTGTGTTGCAGCCAGAGCCATTGTTTCAATAATCATGGAGGTCACTTGGTGTTCCTGGAGGTCACTCAGCACTCCATGGGGTTGCTGTGCAATATCAGGGGTACACATGGAGGTTGCTTGCTTGGGGCTGCTTCCACTGAGGTCACTCCCTTGGGTTTGCTCTGCATGGGTCACTGGCTCAGGCCTGCTTTGGTGGAGGTCACTGGTTTGGGCCTGTTCTAGTAGAGATCACTGGCTCAGGCCTGCTATCTCAGAGGTTGCTTATTCCCACCCAGTCCCATAGAAGCCTCTGGCTTGGGACATCTCCCTCAGCAGTGGCTCCCTTGTACCTGCTCCTGTGGATGTCGCTGCCTCAGGCCTGTTCTGGTGGGTATCACTGGTTGAGGCTTGCTTTGGTGGAGGTCACTGGCTCAGACCTGCTTCTGTCGATGCCTGGGCCTGCTCTTTCAGAGGTTCCTGACTCATGTCTGGACCCACAGAGGACTCTGGCTTGGACCTGCTCCCTCAGAGGTCACCCCCTTGAACCTGCTCCTATGGGGGTTGCTGCCTCAGGCATACTCCAGTGGCTCAGGCCTGCTACCTTAAAAGTCACTGATTCATGCCCAGTCCCACAGAGGCTGGCTCAGGCTCACTCCCTCATCAGTGGCTCCCTTGTACTTGCTCCTGTGGAGGTCACTGCCTCAGGCCTGCTCCAGGGGAGATTGCTGATTTAGGGCTGCTCCAACAGAGCTTACTAGCTCAGGCCTGTTCCCATAGATGTCCCGGCCTGGGCCTGGTCCTGCAGAGGTCCCTGGCTTGGGCCCTGTCCCTTAGACTTATCTGGCTCAGGCCTGCTTCCTCAGAGGTCTCTGCCTCAGTCCTGAACCCGCAGAGGTCTCTGGCTTGGGCCTGCTCCCTCAGTGGTTCACTCCCCTGTACCTGTTCCTGTGGGGATTGCTGCCTCAGGCCTGCTCTGGCAGAGATTTTTGGTTCAGGTCTGCTGCTGCAGAGGTTGCTCTGAATTTTACGAATTTTCTGTCTCTTCTTCCACAGTGATTCCTTAGCCTTGAAAGTTTGTAAGGATACCCCTCTTAAGGATTAGTGCTACAAAGTCTCTCACATTCTGCAATTGTCCAATTATTAGTGATTTTAGTGAAAGAAGAAATTTCTATGATGAGGGTTGACCAATGTAATGATCTACAGGTACATCATAATTCATCATGGTCATTTCATTGCTGTGTTCATTAATAATAGTATGTTTTCCCCTAGGGCCCATGCTTACCAATCATAGGTTCTTGGCCCCTTTAGGTTTGTCAAGCATAGGTTCCATGTCATGCAGAGAACCTAAAATCCAATCCAAATGTTTTTGGCTTCTCTCATACTGTTTGTGTCAGTGATGCACCTGGCAGGCAAGTAACTGTGCTGTCTCTCAGAATTGGTACTTATGTCAGGCTGATGATTGCTTTTCTCCTCTGGTAGCATGGGTAGTACCTGGCAAACTATGAACTCTAGTCATTAGGGGTGAAGCTTCTAGTTAGGCAACAGTTTAATTTCTCCATTTGTTCCAGTAGATATTAGATGTTAGACAACATAAGTAAATGTTGTCTTCAGCAGTAGGGCCTTACTGTCAAGTTAGAAAGGTGACCAATAGCATTGACAATAAACTGTGAGGTTTAGAGAGGTCTATGGATCCCCTTTGGCCAAAGACTGCGTAAAGCTCTGACCAATTTTGGGTAGTAGGGGTCTCACTAACTAATATATAAGTTTACGTGGGACATTTTTCTCCCCCCACATATTATAATGCAATTTCTATCCCTTTCATATATGTGTATATTTTAGAAATCATTTACAGTAGTTGTTCTGCACATAGCTTTGGAAATATCTTTAGTGTTAATTGTCCCTCCCCATATTTATTCCCTTCACTCCCATTCTAATCTCCCAGTTAATTCTTTCCTCTGGTTTTCTCTTTATTATTTTATAACACTATATTCTATTGTTCTTCCCCTCCCCACTCCATGGCTATTTACCAGCTTCTTAACCTCCATGGTTGTAATAAATGAAACACACATATCTAAAGCTTAAAAGAGGCTATATGCTATAAAAGAGACAATTCTTGTGTTTCTAAATCTGGGTTGCCTCACTCAGATTGACTGTTTCTGACTTCATCTCTTTACCTCAAATTTCATTTTTCTTAACAACTAAATAATATTCTATTATAAAAATGTATGACATTTTCAACACATATTCATTATCTTGTGGATATCTAGGATGCTTTCATTTCCTAGAAATTATGAATATGACATCAGTGAACATTGATAATCCCCGTTCACACTGATTTTCATAATAAATATACATATATATATATATATTGTTTCTTTCATTTCTTTAAGAGAATTTTTCATTTCATCTTTAAGGGCCTCAAATATTCTCCTAAGGTTAATTTTAGGTCATTTTTTCTGCTTCAACTGTACTGAGGTGTTCAAGTCTTGCTGTCATAGTTTTTGTTGGTGTTGTGTTGCTCTTTTTGGTGTTGAGTGTGTTCTTACCTTGTCTACCCATTTTTCCCTCTGATTGGGGTAGTTGGGGCTGTTTATCTGGTTATCATTCTTCCAGGTGCCAGTAGAGACAAAACTCAGATGATTGTTTCCCATGGTGGGGTTGAGGCCATGGTTCCTGTCACCTCAGAGGTCACTCAGAGTTCCCAGAGGTCACTTGGCACTCCTAGAAGTCACTACGCAATTCTGAAAGACTTTAGTCCTACTCCCACAGAGATTGCTTGCTTGGGCCTGCTCCCACAAAGATCAGTTGCTCAGGACTGCTCTCCTGGATATTGCTCTCTCATACCTGCTCCTGTGGAGGTTGCTGGTCTACTAAATGTTGTAATCTTAGGAAAACATAAGATGAGGTTCATCTTAGTTCTGGTTTAAGATAAGGTACAGACCATCATGGCTGTGTGATAACAGCACATCTATAGTTAGGAGAAACACAGATAAATTCTTGGGCCCACGCAAAATCTACTCTTCACTTATGCTAAAATAATAGTTCATTGGAAGGTACCTACAGTCAGAGTGATCTTTCTCTTTCAAATGATACTTTCTAGATATAACTTCATAGATAAACTGAAGGTTTGTATCCATAGTGATTCTAAATCAATACAGGTTCAATAAAGACTAAGTACCCTAATGACATAAAAAGTACAAATAAAATGATTAAAAGGAACTATTGCTAATGTTTTTTTAGAAAAAAAAAACAAAAAATCATTTAAACACACATTTTTGAAGTAATGCTTTCTTTTTCCCTAGGAAAACAAATAAACAACAACAAAAATGCTCTTACAGAGAGAAGGGTAACTTCAGAAACCAGAATTAGTATGGGTTTTAATAATATAAGTAGTGCATTAAATGACTCAATAAGTATCATTCTAATGTTGTGTGTCATCCTTAGTCATCAGAGAAATGCAAATCAAAACAACTCTGAGATTCCACCTTACACCTGTAAGAATGGCCAAGATCAAAAAGACTGATAAAAACTTACGCCGGTGAGGTTGTGGGGTAAAGGGAACAGTCCTGCATTTCTGGTGGGAGTAAAAGCTGGTACAGCCCCTTTGGATATCAATATGATTATTTCTCAGAAAATTAGTAAACAACTTTCCCCAAGACCCAGCAATATCTCTTTTGGGTATATAGTCAAATGACGTTCAATTGTACCACAAGGACATGTGCTCAACTATGTTCATAGCAACATTGTTTGTTATAGCCAGAACCTGGAAACAACCTAAATGCTCCTTGACTGAAGAATGGATAAGGAAAGTGTGTAATTTACACAATGAAGTACTATACAGCAGAAAAAAATAATGACATCTTCAAATTTGCAGGCAAATGGATGGAGCTAGAGAACATAATGAGTGAGGTAACCCAGACCCAGAAAGACAATTATCATATGTACTCACTCATAAATGGTTTTTAAACATAATTCAAAGATAATATGCCTACAAATAACAATTCCAGACAAACTTTACAACAATGAGGACACTAAGAGAGACATATATAGATCTAATCTACATGGGAAGTATAAAAAGTCAAGATCACCTGAGTAAATTGGAAGCATGGGGACCATGGAAGAGGGTTGAAGGAGAGGAGAGAGGAAGGGATGAGAACAGAGAAAAACATATAGCTCAATAAAATCAATTAAAAACATTAAAAAAGAAAAAAGAATTTTCTGAGTAAAGAAGTAAAAAGAATATTCCTCAAAGAAGTCACATAGTTCTTGGTGTGTCTCTGTGTGTGTTTGTGATTGTTTAGGTGTGTGTGTATGTGTGTGTGTGTGTGTGTGTGTGTGTGAGAGAGAGAGAGAGAGAGAGAGAGAGAGAGAGAGAGAGAGTAGTTTAAGTGAACTTAGCCCACATGGGGTGATGATGATCCCTCAGAATGGGCTAGCTAACAAAACCTCAGGGCTGGACATGGAAAATCTCCCTTTCAGCTCTCAATTAGGGATTCCAAGAGATTCTCTCAAAAAATATAAGCTATTGATATTTCCTAGAATGTGAAAATAAGACCTTGTTGATGAAGGTCTTATACTTCAGATACAGAACTTGGAGAAATAAAGCTGGTGATGACCTGGAAGCCTGCTCCCTAAGGACAAGCTTTTATAGTGTCAGAAGGTACTATGTAAGTAGCCAAGGAAGACCAAATTGAAAGACATATGTAATTTTGTAATACTGACACAAGTATTTTGGGAGAAACCAACAGGGTCTCAATAGACTTAAGGTCTTCTCAAGAGGAGGAAACTTACAACTGATACTGTAAAGTCAGTCAGGAACCTATGGTTGGAGAGATCATAGAACCACAGGAGAACTTACTACTTCTGAATGTCTAAATCAATGTAGCTTCCATCTCTGTTCTAAATACTTATCCTTATACCCAAAGGTAACTGTATCTTACTCATCATCAACAAACGCTGCTTTTTGCATAAAATAGAGGTTACTACAGAGATTCACAATTTACAGTGTATACCCAGCACTAACTGGAACATCTATAACATCCTGGAATTTTGAGAACTATTACTTCATGAATGGAATAACAAATTACACATGGATACAAAATCTTGTGGGTTGATTTATATACTAATGAACTATTTGAACATTAAAAATAAAATTATGAACATTATATTTTAATCGCATGTGAGCAGATACCTATGAAGGCCAGAAGAGACCAACAGATCCTTTGAAGGTAAAGTTACAGGAGGCTTTAGCTACCCAATATTGGTGGCAGTAACCAAACTCATGTCCTCTGCAAGAACAGTGCACACACTTTAACTGATGAGCTACCTTTACATCCCTCATTATCTTAATACTATTATATTGATGGTACTCTATTTACTTTGACAAACATGGTAGTATATATATTCTACTAAAAACTTTGAACAATCATAATTAATTGTATGGTTTATATATAAAAATATTTGGCAATATATAAACAAATATAAATATTTTAAAAGTTCATATCTAATGCTTTTATGCATTGGAAGTGGTTCTTGTTCAAAGTATGTCTTGCTATTTATGATATATTACTAGAAAAATTACAGGGTTCAAAATGGTCTAATGCATTAAAAGAATTCCAGGAAATCACTTTGCTTAAAAGTAAAGAATAATAATTAAGTCTACTGAATAAAAATGTTTCAGTGAAGTAGAACACACACATGTGCATGTGCATGTGTGTGTGGTCTCTTAATGCATAATATATTAATCTAGAAAGTAATATTATGCCCAATTAACTACCATAGCTGATAATTCAAAGCTTCAGCATATGTGTACAATTTATTCCAATGTTTGCTTGTTTTATTCAACCACTTAACACGTATTTACTGAGAAGCTATTATGAAACTCATAAGGTTGACAGTGTCAAGAATTCCATGTAATCATTGCTGATTTAAACTTGAATGTTTATAGTAATATTCTTGTATGTTTAAATGTTTTTATTCTCCAACATGTTCTTATAAATTATTGTTCCAAAATTAAAGCATGAATGCATTTGTTGTATGAAATGACTCAGTCAAACAGAAATTAGCCATTTATATAACATACTAGACTTATGTATCTTATCAATGATACATACCATCAAAACGAGCATTTTATTTTAATAATTTATCACATTTACTTAATTAGAAATTTATTTCTATTCTGTTGACACATCAATGGATTAGACTATGGCCACTTATCTAAATTATATATTTTTTAAAACTTACTTTATCAATATTAGACGTTTGAGAGGCCACCCTCACAAAAAAAAATCATGCTGTCTATTTGGGCATCCAGTAATGCATTCAAATTAACACATGAAATAACTTCTACAGTAACCATATTATATTTACCTCCATAAAATCAGCATATCCCTGTGTATCTGTATCATGGGAGACCTGTATAAATTTATTTCATGGACTCCTTTAAGTATTTGTCTTACATTTTCATTGACATGTGACAAATATACAAGCAAGATGAGTGAATATATCAGTGTGGATGAGGGTTTTGGGATCTTGACCTCCAGACACATTAGCTATTGTATTTCAGTTATGTCTTTCTAGGTATATAGTGTCCTGTTTTAGCAGAAATCAGTCACTGCATATACCAAAACAATCACCTTAGAACTTCAAAATGGACCACAAATGTAACTCAATAGATAAAGAAGATCAGAGAGGAATAAATCCGTGGTTGGCATTCCCAATAGTGTAGAAATGAAATTTTCCTAAAGATTAGTTTCTTTCCAAAATATGAATGTGTTCTTTAGCTTTAATAATGCATTCTTGACCTCTTTGTTTCTTAGACTGTAGACCACAGGGTTTAGCATTGGGATAACCATGGTGTAGAACACAGATGCAATTTTGTCTGTGTCCATGGAATGACTGGAGCTGGGCTGTAAATACATGAAGATGACTGTCCCATAGAAGATAGAGACTGCAGTAAAATGGGAGGCACAGGTAGATACAGCCTTGCGATGTCCTGCAGCTGTGCGCATTCGTAGGATGGTGATAAAAATGAATATGTAACATATCCAGATGACTATGATAGCAAAAAAGATATTGAAGCTCACTACATAAACAAGAAGCAGCTCGTTAATATGTCTATCTGAGCAAGAAAGAACCATAACTGCAGGAATATCACAAAAAAAAAAATGATGGACCACATTGGATTCACAGAAAGAGAGACTGAATGCGTCTCCAGTGTAGATGGAAGCATTTAGGAAGCCTAGGATAAAGCAGCCTATGACCAGCCATGCGCAAACACTTGGAGTCATGGTGGTGGAATAGTGTAGAGGCTTAGACACTGCTGCATAACGATCATATGCCATTGAGGCTAGCAAGTAGTTTTCCACGCTGGCAAAGGCAGTGAAACAGAACATCTGTGTAGCACAGTCATTGTAGGACATGACCTTCCTCCCTCTAAGAAGTCCAGTCATCACTGTTGGAGTAACAGCTGAAGAATAACAAAAATCCACCAGAGACAGGTTACCTAGAAAAAAGTACATGGGAGTGTGAAGCTGAGAGTCCAGGACAATCAGCAGAATCATCCCCAGGTTGCCCACCACGGTGATGGTGTAGATGAGCAGGAAGGTGATGAAAAGGGGAAGCTGCAGATCTGGGGCATTAGTGAGTCCTAACAGGAAGAAGTATGACACTTCTGTCCTGTTCTCCATCCAGCTCATTTGAGATCACTGAGTTCTCTGTGGCATAAGAACTAGAAGGAAAGAACAATAAAAGAAAATGATATGAAAACTGTAAATTATGTCTAGAAGCCATTGAGGTATGATTTCTGTCTTAAACTTCTTCAGAGAAAGCCCAGACTTCAGAATCAAGTTGAATGCACTAATTATATAGTGCTATTTATTCTACAAAATGAAGAATCCCAATAGATAATGTACAGAATTTTTAAACTTTATAAATTGAGATGTTGACAATTTAATAATTTAATAGAAATTACTTGTTTGGCTGAATCTTTTGCCAAGTAATCTCTCTTGAACTCAGAACAGATGATACTCCCATATAGTTCACCTAAGAACTGTTTGAACATATTTGAAGTATGTTTACTGCCTCTTCTTAAGAATATATAAATTTGTTTGATTGTCACTTTTATGTAAATTATAAGGTACAGGAGGTTAAGCAACTTATTCTAGTTACTAAACTATTGATTGGCACTGTTTTCTTTGGACTCATGCCAACCATTAAATGATTCTGTGTCTGTTAACTCTCAGTTTGAAATGAATTTAAATCACATCCAACCACCTGAATTCATAATTACTCTTTTGTCACCTTTCATGGAAGTCAGTATTTACATTTTCATAATGAATTAATAAAGTGACTGACCAAGTGGTAGTTTCATATTTTCACCATACAGTTTCCTTTCATTGCAAATACAAAAAAAAAACTCCAAATGATCCTTCTCTTAAAAGCAAAAGTGTTTTTAATGAATTTAAAATTTCTTAATTAGACTAGATTGAGATAGATAAAATATTATCACATAACAAAGTCAAACAAACAAGGAGATAATGATGGCTAATCTTCACCATCTCAGACAGATTTTCACCATCACCAATATCTTTATGTGTTGAGAATTCATAGTTACATCATAAACTTATGAATTTATTGAGTTGTTTAACTCTTGTGAACAGTAGTTTTGGAGGGATAGTTGGAGTTATTGGAATGAGATCAACCTGAAAATACAGTTTTTCTGAGTGAATGAATCAAGTGGTTTGGCAGAGACACTGCTGAAAAAGACAAATATTTGAGCAATTACTTTCTATGTCAGAGTCACTGTAGCCCCATTTCTGTGACCATCATTTTCCATCCACAGAATAAAGACAGTCACCTTTATGTAATACCCAATTTTAATTCAGTACATAAAACACATATGGCAGGAGTGTGCTGGATGCCATCAAACTAGTATTAGGATGGGGCACGGGACTTCACATTAGTTAGAGCAAGGCAAATACTAAATTTAGTACAGGGCTTCACTTGCATGTCCATCTTGAAGTCTTGAAACTTCATTTTCCATTTTGTCTTTTCTCCCACATTCCAGCCACTGAGTATTTCAATGCTCTCTAGGGTTTCTCTACCTTTACTCAAAAAATAGTATTGTCTTTTTATATTTTCATTTAGAATATGTTAATTTTTCCTTGAAGTCTGTATTTTACTTTAAGAGCCATGACCTCTTAAAATCCATTCTTTATTTTATTAGTGGTGTAAAATAGACTAAATTACAGATCAGTGGTAAAATGTATTTACCACAGATCTATTTATTTCAAAGCTCCATAGTTTTAAAAACAATTATTTGAAACTGTACTTCTACAGCAAAAAATATTATTTCAAATATTCTTTCTGTTTTGAAAACCCTAGTAGGATGTCTACCCCAAATTGACTACTATCCAAATTGACTACTATTATTTACCACTATCTTTATCAACAATCTTTAACAAGTTCATCTACTAGCCTGTCCTTGAAGATATCATGATACCCAATTTTAACACAAATGATGACAATTAGCATTTGCTACAAACATTAGTGAAAGAGTTCTTTATAATTCTTCCCCCCCCCCGTGTGTGTGTGTGTGTGTGTGTGTGTGTGTGTGTGTGTGTGTGTGTTAGGTATTACTATATACATTGGCAAGGAAACTTAGGATTTCAGAAGTTACACAGGAACTATAGGATAGGATCCAGGTTCAAAATGTTAAACAACTTTCCAAAAGTAAGCATGAGATTAAAATAACTTTGAAATTAAGCTTGAGGATTATTCGTTTATAATTTATTATGACCTTTACAGCTTGGCAAAGTTTCATTCTACCTTTCTTATTTTTATCTGTTTTAACTCTCAATGAGACGAAAGGTTATATAGAGCATAAAACCATTTTCAGCCTGCCTGTATTTAGTAGTTGAAAGAACTTCAATTTATAAATAAACCAATAAAGTCTCCATGATATACATTAAGACATTTGTGTCCTACTCTTGTCTCAATGTTTTTTAAAAAAATAGTCTTGAACATCTCATTTTCATATAACTTATATCAGATGCAGGCAGCTTGTAGTTGTATGAATTTCAAGTATGTTTCCCACTTAAGTTAAAACATACTATAAAAGCAAAGCATTCTGAGAAAACCAAAACAACATACAATACAAAACAATTTTAAAGTCATAAGATTAGCTACTTAATATTTCCACAATTCTATTATAGGTATTTCAACTTCTCCAATACAAAGAAAATTGGCAGAAGAACACAAGCATGAATCAAGTTTCAAATCAACATGAATTCTTTCAATTTTGTTGCCCTGGGAAGAATCACTTACCTGCTCCTTATTGGTAAAATGGGTATGATACAATTTCTTCTCTTATACCATGAGTATTTTGGCAAGTAATATGGAGTAGGTAGCTATTTACAAAGATGGTGTAATTCAAATATCAGTAACTTAGCAGTGAATATGAGCAATGTACATTATATCCATTTAGAAAATGTCTTCATGAAACTCATTATTTTGTATAATCATTATACACTGATAGTAGAAAAGTCCATCAATGTAACTTTTATATTTAGAAATTTCTTTGATGCAGGCTAAATTTCACAGCAAGACTTCAGGTAAGTAGAAGGCATTTTTTTATTCACAAGGAATTCAATCAGATGAGTAATATTGTCCAGTGAGTCATTCCCTGCAGGATGTCTTTTCTAAACAATGAGATTTGGAGTCATGTTGGGATTTAGAGGCCAGAGCGAGGGGAATTTAAGAGATTTACACAGATATGGTGAACTCTGGAGATTTCCCCATGAGATTACTTGAAGAATTCTTATCCAGATTTTCTAAGGAAGAGACAATTAACCTGCCTGCAGGGACCAAAAATGTTGTTATATTTTTTTTAAATTAAGATTTTTAACTGATAAATGAAATTGTGTAAATTAATGAAAAAACATGAGACCTTTCTTTTCTCTGTTTTATGTTTCATTAAAAAAATCTATTCTTTAACAAATTAATTATTGTATATTATGTGTTCTTATTACTCTCACCACATTCTAACTTGTCTTCCTTCACCTTCTGATTCCCAAAAGTTTCCTTTTCACATTCATGACTTTGAGGATTCATTGAGTTTGACCAGAGACTATGTGTGTAGCCTTAAGTTTGGAACTATCCATTGGTGCCTTCAGGACTCACCATTGGGCACACAACTGAAGAATATGATGGTCTATCCCCCAGAATCCAGCAATAGCCAAGAGTTCAGGGAAGTGTAGAGTTCTATGAGACCTTCCTCTAGCCATACAGACATTGAAAGGTCCAGTTCAGTGCAAGAAAGTTCAGGAAGCCACAACTATTGTAAGTTCACAATTGCAATGGTTATGCCATTCTGAAGACACTTTCCAGATCTCTCTGTTTTCTGGTACTCACATACATTCTGCCTCTTTCTCTGTGATGTTTTCTGAGCCTTTGAAAGAGTGAAATAAATGGCCTTTTTATTTTTTATTTTTTACTTTTTTTTTATTGAGAAATGGAGAAAAAAAAACAAGTTTCCACCTCCTCCCAGCCTCCCATTTCCCTCCCCCTCCTCCCCCCCTACGCCCCCTCCTCCCACCCTTCTCCCCCTCCCCCCACTCCTTTCCCCCTCCCTCTCCAGTCCAAAGAGCAGTCAGGGTTTTCTGCCCTGTGGTAAGACCTAGGACCTCCCACCTCCGTCCATATCTAGGAAGGTGAAAATCCAAACTGGCTGGGCTCACACAAAGCCATCACATTACGTAGGATCAAACCCCCGTGCCATTGTCCTTTGCGTCTCATCAGCCATCATTGTTCGCCATGTTCAGAGAGTCCAGTTTTATCCCATGCTTTTTCAGTCACAGTCCAGCTGGTCTTGGTGAGCTCTCAATAGATCAGCTCCACTGTCTCAGTGGGTGGGTGCATCCCTCGTGGTCCCGACTTCTTTGCTCATGTTCTCCCTCCTTCTGCTCCTCATTGGGACTTTGGGAGCTCAGTCCAGTGCTCCAGTGTGGGTCTCTGTCTCTAGCTCCATCCATCACCAGATGAAGGTTCTATGATGATATGCAAGATATTCATCACTATTGCTCAAGGATAGGGTCATTTCAGGTTCCCTATTCTCAACTGCCCAAGGAACTAACTGGGGACCTCAGTTTGGGCACCTGGGAGCCCCTCTAGGATCAGGTCTCTTGCCAACCCTAAAGTGGTTCCCTTAACTAAGAATTGTGGTTCCGTGCTCCCCTGTCCAACCTTCCTTTATCCCAATCCTCCTGCTTTCCCAAGGCCCGACCTCCTTCCCTTCTAACTTTTCTCTCCCCATCTCCCCTTACCCCCAACCCACCCCACCCCAAGATCCCAATTTTCTCCCCGGCAATTTTGTCTACTTCCCTTAGCCAAGAGGATAACTATATGTTTTTCCTTGGGTTCCCCTTCTTATTTAGCTTCTTTAGATTCACCTATTGTAGACTCCGTGACCCTTATTTATGGCTAGGAACCAATTATGAGTGAGTACATCCCATGTTCATCTTTTTGGGTCTGGGATACCTCACTCAGGATAGTGTTTTCTATTTCCATCCATTTGCATGCAAAATTCGAGAAGTCATTGTTTTTTACCGCTGAGTAGTACTCTAATGTGTAGATATTCCATACTTTCTTCATCCATTCTTCCATTGAAGGGTATCTAGGTTGTTTCCAGGTTCTGGCTATTACAAATAATACCGCTATGAACATAGTTGAACAAATACTGTCATCTTACACCTGTGAGAATGGCTAAAGTCAAAAACACCAACGATAACCTTTGCTGGAGAGGTTGTGGAGGAAGGGGTACCCTCATCCATTGCTGGTGGGAATGCAATCTTGTGCAACCACTATGGAAGTCAGTGTTTCGGTTTCTTAGGAAATTCGGGATCAACCTACTCCTGGACCCAGCAATACCACTCTTGGGAATATACCCAAGAAATGCCCTATCATATAAATGGCCTTTTTAGAGATGAAAACTCAATGTCATTTATTCTTAGCAACTTTAGCAATCGTAAGTCTCCTTATTAAGCATCGTTCATAGCAAAAAGAAACTTACGTGATTAAGGCAGTGAGTAGCATTTTTCTTTTTTTTTAAAGGGGATAAAAAAATAATTTATTCTAAAGCAAAATATCTCACCTCAAAGAGGGTAAAAACTAATTTATTCTAAAGCAAAATATGAGGGACCATGGCCAAAGAACACAGATTCAGGTCACTCCAGAATTTGTGTTAAAGTGTGATTGCAGTTTCATGAAATTTTTTTTAAATAGCATATGATAAACTTTTTTTTTGAGAAAAGGAAAAAAAAGTATCTGCCTTCTACCAGCCTCCCATTTCCCTCCCCCCTCCTCCCGCCCTTCTCCCCCTCCCTCTCCAGTCCAAAGAGCAGTCAGGGTTCCCTGCCCTGTGGAAAGTCCAAGGTTCGCCCCCCTCCGTCCATGTCTAGGAAGGTGAACATCCAAACTTGCTAGGCTCCCACAAAGCCAGAATATGAAGTAGGGTCAAAACCCCATGCCATTGTCCTTGGCTTCCCATCGGCCCTCATTGTTCGCCATGTTCAGAGAGTCCGGTTTTATCCCATGCTTTTTCAGTAACTGTCCAGCTGGCCTTGGTGAGCTCCCAATAGATCAGCCCCACTGTCTCAGTGGGTGGGTGCACCCCTCGTGGTCCCGACTTCTTTGCTCATCTTCTCCCTCCTTCCGCTCCTCATTGGGACCTTGGGAGCTCAGTCCAGTGCTCCAGTGTGGGTCTCTGTCTCTATCTCCATTCATCACCAGATGAAGGTGCTATGGTGATATGCAAGATATTCTTCAGTATTGCTATAGGATAGGGTCATTTCAGGTTCCCAATCCTCAGCTGCCCAAGGAACTAACTGGGGACATCACCATGGGCTCCTGGGAGCCACTCTAGGTTCAAGTCTTTTGCCAACCCTAAGGTGGCTCCCTTAACTAAGAATTGTGCTTCTGTGCTCCCCTATCCAACCTTCCTTTATCCCAGTCCTCTGTTTCCCCAAGTTCCCCCCCTCCTCCCCTTCTCACTTTTCTCTCCCCATCTCCCCTTACCCCCATCCCACCCCCAACTCCAAGATCCCAATTTTCCCAGCAATACCACTCTTGGGAATATACCCAAGAGATGCCCTATCATATGACAAAAGCATTTGTTCAACTATGTTCATAGCAGTATTATTTGTAATAGCCAGAACCTGGAAACAACCTAGATGCCCTTCAATGGAAGAATGGATGAAGAAAGTATGGAATATATACACATTAGAGTACTACGCTGCGGTAAAAAACAATGACTTCTCAAATTTTGCATGCAAATGGATGGAAATAGAAAACACTATCCTGAGTGAGGTAACCCAGACCCAAAAAGATGAACATGGGATGTACTCACTCATAATTGGTTTCTAGCCATAAATAAGGGTCACGGAGACTACAATTGGTGAACCTAAAGAAGCTAAATAAGAAGGTGAACCCAAGGAAAAACATAAAGTTATCCTCTTGGCTATGGGAAGTAGACAAAATTGCTGGGGAGTAGCATTTTTCTAAGGTTAAGACTGAGGTTTAGTGTTTTTCTACTGTTGTAAAAACAAAAAATTAGAAAGTGATTTGTCACCATATCAGCTTAGAAAAATATTAGCAATCTATTGACCTCCATGACCTCTTTAGTCATTTTTTTTCTTTTTCTATTATAATAGTAGTATCATACATGAATTCCATTTTATAGAATAGGCTTCAAATCCAGAGGACTTTAAGTTACCCCCATAGCCAATCTATGTTTGCACCAATGTATCTTGTCTGGTAGGTGGGTATTGTTGTTCATTGTGTTCAAAGCTATGGAAGACAACTGAAGGCTTCTGGCACCATCTAGAACTGTGGTGCTCAGTTTCAGTCTAATTTCTTTATGATACAACAAATGAAAATACTATCTTCAACAATAAAGTCTTATCCACTATTTATACTGAGTAACCAAGAGGAATAACAAGAGTCTGTATAGTTTTAAGGGCCTCCAAAGACTCTCCGACCAAAAATTCATAGGGCAATATTTCACAATCAGTCCTGGGAATTTTGTAATTCAAGTTTTTAAGAGCCACACTATTTAGCAACACAGGATATCTACCCTCTAAAGCATTCTTCTTTTTGCTTGTAGGTTTTCATTAGGTTATAAACAAGTAGGTTTCTACACCTACCTGTGGGTCTCAGGTAATTTTTTTATGTATTGTTGTTAGGGACTATGCTGGTTTAGTGAATTAGGAGATCTAGAGTTTTCTTGCAACAACCATAACTTAACTAGCACTAAATGGTTATCTAGGATTTGAAAACCAGGAATGGTATCCTTCTTGTTGACAGGGTCTCAAGAGTAATTAGAAAATTGTTGGTTACCACCAAAGTATTCTTGTCACTATTGCACCCTCAGGGTTACTATGCAATGTTAGTATTTTATGTGGGTTATAGGCATCATATCTGGGTAGGATTCTTGGTTGTCTCCATCCTTTTGAAACGTTCATGGTGCCTTCTGGTATAATGAAAATTAGTCTGGGGGGGATATTCAGGTCTGTTTCAGATCAGGGGTTTATGGTCTCTGTTTCTGAAGTGCATAAATACCAGCAATAGTTACTATCTTTTCACCTCTAGGGGGGCGGATGAAGGCAACAACAGCAGATTGTATGGTTTGGGTGTCTCATGAATATTATTGTCCAACAACTCAAAATAATTCTTTTCATTTCTAGTATTGATGTTTCTGTTAGATAGACTTTGGCTTTTGGAGGAACCATTGTCAACCCATACGAAAAAAAGTGTTTTTGACTATATATGTATGTGTGTGTGTGTGTGTGTGTGTGTGTGTGTGTGTGTATGACTATATGTGTGTGTATATATATATATATATATATATATATATATAATTATGTATATGGTAGGGTTTGTTTGAGTAAATAATTAATAATATAGCTCCTTATGACTTTTTCAGACTTCTTTTTTTTTTTTTTTGGTTTTTTTCGAGACAGGGTTTCTCTGTGGCTTTGGAGCCTCTCCTGGAACTAGCTCTTGTAGACCAGACTGGTCTCGAACTCACAGAGATCCGCCTGCCTCTGCCTCCCGAGTGCTCAGACTTCTTAATAGTTGTTTTATACACCTCTCTCTTTCTTCTATCTCTCTATCTTCATCCTAAATTTCCCCCCTTTTGCTAATTTCCATATGATTTTACTTGCATCCTGATATTTCCCATCAGTCTCCTCCCATGAAGACCAAGAACCATAACCAATGAAAATGCACAGTTGTGAAACCCCATCCCAGTAAATACATATACAAAACACTCATGCCCTTAAGTCTCAGAAACATTGTTGAAGAGGATGTAGAATGAGTGTAAGATACAGAATCAGGGAGTTTGCTATGAGATTCTGTCTCCTAGTAACAACAAAACCTATGTCCATGAAGTATCACCTACATGATTGATCAAATGTGAACTGAAAAACTATAACAATGAACATGCCAAAGTGGACCCACAGTGCCTCAAGCCTACTGACACAGCTATAGGCACCTGAGAAAAATTGGGATCATAAAAGTAGTTTTACCTATGGAGCAGCTTCCCAATTTGACATTCAGTACCAAGGCATGAAAACATACATACAAGTAACATTAAATGGACTGAACTGGCATATTTAGGAATATAAACATATATATATATATATATATATACTCATGTATGCATGCAATAACAAATGGGCTATGAATTTGCAAGACAATAGAGGGGGTATATGTAAAAGTTTGGAAGTAGGAAAGAGGAGTAATAAATGATATAATTATGTTATAATCTCAAAAAAAGAAAAAAATTGAAGCAAAAAGAAGTAGGTTTCTACCTGGTGGTTTCACACACCCTTCATTTACCTAACTATCTTCTGTTCCATATTCTCCCTATCCCTGATTAAGCCTTATTGATCTCAAGTCACATTAATGTTGTTTATAAATAATTGAATATTTGTATAAATCATTATTATATATAAAATATTTGAGTACTATATTTTCTTTATTGTACCATCACCTGAGAACATTTATATTTTCTTTCCATTCCCTGAGTATTATGATAACCACTGGAAGGATTGTGTAGTGCCATGATTTGTTGTTGGGTCCAAACTCATTTTATTTCTTTTGAACGCTTACTCAGTAGCAGAATATGGGTTCTCGCTAAAATTATATGTGGTAGTTATGTTAATCATATCCCAGGATTCCAGATACTGGGCATACTTATCGGATTTCACATAACTGCTAGGGATCAAAACTCATATTTGTACAGCAAGCTCTTTATCCACTGAGTAATCTCCCAAACTTTGCAGATTAATTGTTTTTGCTCTAAATTCATGAGATTAAGAAAGATGGTAAGACCTATGTTGAACCAGTTCTATGATAAACAGTCCGGAGGTAGAGCTGAATGAATCAACTTGAGCTCAAATACCTGACAATGATGAGGAAAAACTATAATTATTGTATTCTTGGAAACTGAGAAAATGAGTGGGTATGGGAGAAGAAAGGGGATAAATATCACTTAATAACTAATTTAAAGAAGGAGGTAACTCCTTTTTCCACAACTTTCTAGTTTATCCAGATCAGCACTCCTTGGGTTAGATGATGAGGAAAACTGACATTTTTAAGGTAACTCTGCTTGTTTCAAGTAGAACTCTTTAAATATAACCTCATATTCTAGTCATTAAACAACATTAAATGTTTTCTATGTTCATTTGGATATCTCTATGAAATTAGCACAATTAAATGAACACAAAGGTAGGCATATAATACAAATTAATGTTACATTTTATTCTGAGAATTTTCTGACATCCATTTGTATAAGTCGTCCCTTTAACTGTTTGCTCAATGCACCTGTATACATAGATTTATATTGATGTAACAGGAAAATATTGCATAAAAAGTGATTAATTATGATAATGTAATAATTTAGGTATTTCACAATCTATCCTGAATTTATCACATATATTTTATTCAGGTTTCACTCCTCTGAACAAAACATCATCTTTTTGACAGGAACACACATTGCAGGGATAAAGATGTCACTTCAAGTTACTGAATTCAATGTAGCAGGGAAATATGCGATTCAGTATAGAGTTAAGAAGAGAGAAATTATTCCAGATGGTGTGTATCCCAAAAAGTTAAAATTAAAGCTTCAGCATTATTTTGACCTCAATACAATCTTTGTGAATGCATTCTTCACTTCCTTATTCCTTAGGCTGTAGACTAGAGGGTTCAACATGGGTATGACCATGGTGTAAAAGACAGATACAATTTTGTCAGTGTCCATGGAGTGACTGGAGCTGGGCTGCAAGTACATGAATATGAGTGTACCGTAGAAAATGGAGACAGCCGTGAAATGGGAGGCACAAGTGGAGAGAGCTTTGCGATATGCTGCAACAGAGTTCATCTTTAGAATGTTGGCAAAAATGAACGTGTAGGATATTAAGATAAGTATAAGAGCAAAAAAAATATTGAAGCTGGCCACATAAATAAGAACTAGTTCATTGACATGTCTATCAGAGCAAGATACAAGCATGACTGCTGGAATATCACAGAAAAAATGATGGACCACATTGTACACACAGAAGGAGAGAGTTAAAACATCCGCAGTATAGATGGAAGCATTCAGGAAACCACAGATAAAACAGCCAATGACTAAACATGCACATACATTTGTTGTCATGGTGCTGGCATAGTGTAGGGGCTTACATACTGCTACATAGCGATCATAGGCCATTGAGACCAAAAGGTAGTTCTCCACATTGGCAAAGGTTGCAAAAAAGAAAATCTGAGAGGCACAAGCATTGTAGGACATGATCTTGTCTCCTGAAAGGAATCCAGCTATGACCTTTGGAGTGACCGTTGAAGAGTAACAGAAGTCCACTAAAGACAGGTTACTGAGAAAAATGTACATGGGAGTGTGAAGCCGAGAGTCAAAGAGAATCAATAGGAACATCCCCAGGTTCCCCACCAGGGTGATGGTATAGATGAGGAGGAAGATGATGAAGAGGGGAAGTTGCAGGTGTGGGTCATTGGTGAGTCCCAAAAAGATGAACAATGTCACTTCTGTCTTGTTCTCCATCAATGATATCAGTTAGTCAACAAGAGGCCTTAAATGATTTTTAAAAAGAGAGACAAATAAGGGGCAGGAGAGATGTTTCAGCAGTTTTAAGTACTGGCTCTTCTATTCCAAATGACTCAGCACCTACATGACAGTTCACAACTGTCTGTAATTCCAGTACCAGGGGATCTGACACCTTCTTCTAGCTACTTCAAGCATGAGACACGCATGGTGCACAGACATACATGTAGGTAAAGCAAAAATACACATAGAATTATTTTTTTAAAAAACTTTAAGAATTGGTTCTTAAAGGAATTAGAATCTGTAAAATCCTAATTCATTTTCTACCAAAATAAAAATTATTTATAGAATTATATGTGTGTTTTAACCAGATGCAGAAAGCTTAATAAATGTGTGAAATGATTCATTTTAATTTATCTATGTGCCAGTTCACTTTTCTTGGGCTCTGTAAAACTAACATTACTGGCTGCTCTGAAAAAAAAAAACAAAAAAAACCTATAGAAACATCCTGTTCTCTGTCAATGACATAATGACTTTGATAAATTGCTACATCCATCTAAATTTTGAAGCAAAAGAGATAAAAAATTTCTACATATTTGAATAACATAATTTCCAATTTTTGTTTTGAATATTTTCACCCATTGCAAGCTAATGATCAAAAATAATTTACCTTAACTATAATGAATATTTTTTCTTCTGTTTATTTTCAGTGAACTGAGTGTAATTAAGATATATATTAATTTTAATTATAATTTAAATATAATCTTGGTTACTATATAGTTGTTCTCATTAAAAATCAAGTAAATGAGTTCTCCAAAACTGTGAAATGTTTGTGCTGAGTACTAAAAGGTTCTGAATGCAGTAATGAGCTTTAATTGCATTTTAACTTTTCTTGGCACACACATTGTCATGCCTTTAATGTAGCAAATCTCCATACATTGATAAGGATATAACCAGAACCAAGAAGTTATGATTAGTTCAACTAAGGCTTTATCTTGAATCAATATTTCTAAATATTGTACATAATAGATTTTTTGAACTTACAGGTATGTTAGAAAAGTGTTCAACCTCAGAAGCAGTTTATAATTAAAAAAAAAACATTAACTTAAACCCAGAGAGATCAAGTTCTTAGAAGAGATACATATTGAGATCATCCAATGACTACCTAGAAAGTACCTAACTCTTCTAAATACAGTATAGCCATCTACAAAATAAAGACCTACTTGGGATATTATTGTGAAAGCATAATAGGGTATCAAAGGCAATGCATCCTCTCCAGCATAAGTTGCCATAAATGTTTTTGATCTTGGCCATTCTTACAGGCATAAGATGGAATCTCAGAGTTCTTTTGATTTGAATTTCTCTGATGGCTAAGGATATTGAGCATTTCCTTAAATGTCTTTCAGTCATTTTAGATTTATCTGTTGAGAATTCTCAGTTTAGGTTTATATTCCTTTTTTTATTGGGTTCTTTTGATGACCAATTTCTTGAGTTCCTTGTATATTTTAGAGATCAATATCACTTTTGGGGATATACCCAACGAATGCTCAATCATACCACAAGGACATGTGCTCAATGATGTTCATAGCAGCATTGTTTCTCATAGCCAGAACCTGGAAACAACTTAAATGCCCCGTGACCAAATAATGGATAAGGAAATTGAGATATATATACACAATGGAGTATTACACAGCAGAAAAAATAACTACATCTTGACATTTGCAGGTAAATGGATGGAGCTAGAACACATAATACTGAGTGAGGTAACCCAGACCCAGAAAAACAAATACCATATATGCTCACTCATAAGTAGCTTTTAGACATAAAAGAAAGGAAACTAGCCTGTAGTTTCACAATCCCAGAGAACCTAGACAACATTGAGAACCCTAAGAGTGAAATACATGGATCAAGTCTTCATGGGAAGTGGAAAAAGACAAGATCTCTTGATTAAATTGGGAGCATGGGGACCATGTGAGAGGGTTGAAGGGGAGGGAAGAGGAAGTGAAGTAAGGGAGGAGAGCAAAGAAAAATGTATACTTCAATAAAATCAACAAAAATTATAAAAAAGAAAATGGTTAATAAGCAAGCCTTAGTGAGTACTACTGATATTGTCATTACTATATGAAAATAGCATACAGGGCTTTAGTTCTGAGTAAGCTTAAATCTTGAAAACTTTTACTCCAAATTGCCCTTTCTGCATTTGAGTCCCTGGGATTTTCTGTGCCTTGTCATGAATCTTAGTTTGTTTTTACTCTAAGAATATCAATGTTTGTCACCATTCTTTTTTAAAGTTTCATTATTATAATCAATAATTTTAGGTAATACATTCCTCTTTTGCTAATTTTTAGTTTTACTTTTCTCTGAACATCACCCCACAGAAAGAACAGAGATTCTGGAGCCCAAGTTCCTAGCATATGAGCTTTGTTTATCTCATAGGCATAGTGTTCTTATGGTCTAACAATACTTAAACTTTCTTGTTTGGCTTCACATATTTGGAAGACTATTCACTCTGTTATTTCCCTGTGATTATTTACACGAACATTTGTCCACTTTAATTATGTACATATACCCTGAAAACGCCAGTCCTATGTCATATGATACCTCCTATCATTTGCTATATTATCTACAAAGGCTGTGTTTGTGTGTATGAGTGTTTGTGAAAAGTAGAAATGAAAGTACTGTTTCCTACATTATTTGTAGGAAAAAACTAAAAACTAAGAAGTTAATGGTAATCTCAGTCTTTGTAAGCAGTATGAAAAACACACAAGATGCAAGAGTTAAAGCTTCCATCCAGCAATGAGCCTGAACTCATAACATAGGTGTTAAAATGTGGCTGAGAGAATATTTGCTTATTTCTAATTCTTTATCTGTGTGCAGAAAAATTATTTTATCTTCTAGGCTTGTATATTTTGATTGTTTTTTAATCTCCAAGTAAATTTAACATATAGTGATGAAAATAAAGCTACATCAACAAAATTACATTTTATACTCTGAGAATAACTAATTATATGAATCATTGTCTTTTGCAGTATTTTGACATCTATACCTAGACTCAGTTTTAGAAAAGCAACCCTTAGCTTTTTAATTGTTTTAGTCCTCAAATTTTTTTTTTAAACAACTGTTTTCAAGTAACTTGTAGTAGGTATACATAGCCCATTTCCTTTCAGGAATTATACTTCTCACTAATGTAGATGGAAGCTTATTAGTCCCAAATAAACACACAAGGGCTTTTATTAATTATTAACTGTTAGGCCTATTGTTTGGGCTTATTACTAACAACCTCTTATAACTTAAATTAATGCATAATTCTTATCTATATTTAGCCATGTGGCTTGGTACCTTTTTGCAGTAGGGCATTCTCATCTTGCTTCCTCTCATTCTGGATGAAGCCTCTATCTCTGCCTTTCCTCTTACCAGAATCTCTTACTCTGGTTTCCCCACCTACACATTCTGCCTGGCTACTGGCCAATCAGTGTTTTATTAAACTAATACAAGTGACAAATCTTTACAATGTAGAAGAGCATTATCCCCCAATCAATGTTTCAATCTTGTCTAAAAGAAGAGGGTAAGACAGAACTTCTGCAAAGAGTAAGCTCTTAATTCACCATGTATTACTCCTCTTCCTTTGGAAGAGTCACTTACCTCCTTATAATGAATACATACCACAGGAAACCAGACAAGATTACCCCTCTCCCATAGTTCACAGGTTGTGTCTGTATATAAAAAAATAAAGTCTGTAAGAAAACCCATAAAGAATTTGCCAGAGAGGAGTTAATCAATGGGATTTTTTTGAGTGTTTTCCTTCAGCTTACTTGAAGGCCCATAGCTGATCTTCAGGTTAGTTCAAAGACCTGCATGTGTTAAAAATGACTACCATTCAGAAAATAAACATCTGATGATAATAGCAAGCAGTATGTCCCCTGGTGTGCCACATTGGGATTTCAGAGGCTAGTGCATAGAGAAGTAGAGAATTATAGACACTTAGAGAGCTCTGGAGAGTTCCCCTAGAGCATATCTGAAGATGTGAATTCTGTCTTCTTAAGAAAAAAGCAATTAACCTACCTTGGGGAACAAACTAGTTTCTGTATGTTAGAAGTTAAATCTCCTTTTTAATAGATAAATAAAAATATAAAAGTTATACATATTAAATGAGGTACCATGTGCAATATTTCTATACATAATGTCTTTTGTAAAAGTTCAATGTAGATTAAGAATGCCTGTCTGCTTAAGCACTATTTCTTTATGGTAAAAAAGTCTCAGCTTGCCTTTTATAATTAACTCAGAGACTTTTTCCACATAAGTTTTCAGTTTCTTACTTGGTTTATGTGGTAAAAAGATCCATTCCAAAATAATATCATCTCTCTGCATTAAAATTCCTGTAGGAGAAATTTTTGATGGTAGTATGACGAGAATACAATCGAGCTCTGGATTCACCCTGTCCAAATGTGCCTGTTGTAATTTTTCCTCAATCATTGTCAGTTCCTTTTCTGCTTCAGCTATTAATTCTCTGGGACTGTTTAAATCTTTATCACCATCCAAGGTTTTGTTCAAATGAATTATTAGTTCAGGTGTTATTCCAATAGCTGGTCGTAGACTGGAAATGTCTCCTAACAGTATTTGAAAGTCATTAAGAGTCCGTAGGCGATCTCTCCTAATTTGTGCTTTTTGTGTCTTAATTTTTTGCAAACCTATTTTATAACCTAAATAATTAACAGAATCTCCCTTCTGAATCTTTTCAGGAGCGATTTGCAATCCCCATTTAGGTAAAGGTATCTTTATTTCTTCAAACAGTCTGTTCAAGGTATCCATGTTTGAATCGGAAAACAAGATGTCGTCCATGTAATGGTATACTATAGATTTGGGAAATTTCTTGCGTATTATTTGCAATGGTTGGTTCACAAAATATTGGCACAGGGAGGGGCTATTTAACATACCCTGGGGGAGAACGGTCCAGTGGTACCTCCTCGAAGATTGAGAATTGTTATAAGTAGGCACCGTGAAGGCAAATTTTTCTCTATCTTCTTTTTGCAAAGGTATAGTGAAAAAACAATCCTTTAAATCAATAACTATGAGAGGCCATCCTTTTGGTAATAAAGAGGGCAAAGGAATTCCAGATTGCACAGGGCCCATAGGTTGAATAACCTTGTTGATGGCCCTGAGATCTGTCACCATTCTCCATTTACCTGATTTTTTCTTAACCACAAATACAGGAGAATTCCAAGGGCTGGTAGATTCTTCTATATGTCCAGCATCTAATTGTTCTTGTACCAGCTGTTCTAAAGCCTGTAACTTTTCCTCAGCTAAAGGCCATTGCTTTGTCCATATTGGTTTCTCAGTCAACCATTTTAGAGGCAAGGCTGTTGGTATCTCTGAAGGGACATCAATTGCTTGTTCTTGTACAGCCCGAATGGCCGGTTTTCTCTGTTTGTAATATCTTTTAATATTATTCTCAGAAATATAGGCTCTAGAAGTAGCAGGAATGTTAATTTCGGTATTCCATTGTTGTAATAGGTCACGACCCCATAAATTCATTGCGATATTGGCTACATATGGCTTTAATTTTCCTATTTGTCCCTCTGGCCCTATACATTCAACCCATCTCATGCTTTGCCTTACTCGAGATAGGGTTCCAATTCCCAGGAGCTGAACATTTACATTCTGAAGAGGCCAATATGGATGTCAAGATTCTGGGGTAATGATACTTACATCAGCACCCGTGTCCAGCAGGCCAGTAATAAAAATGCCATTTACACACACTCTCAGTTTAGGTCTTTGATCATTTATAGAAGTTTGCCAAAACACACGTAACTTATCTTTCTGATCATTATTGCTTCTAACAGTAGGCATGGGGCTTCCTAATTGTCCTGATGAGGCACGTTCTCTGCAGAAACTGGAAATGACTGAACCATGTTTGCCATGGGGGCCTGTGAGGCCCCCCTCTCACGTTTCCCGACTGTATCAGGTTGCCTTGTCTATCTCTTGTAGACCTGCATTCATTCGTCCAATGTCTGCCTTTTCCACATCTTCTACATAAACCTGAAGGCTGAGTCCTCCTATTTCTGTTATTTCTAGAAGATGCATTATTATTATTATTTCTGAAAGATGCATTATTATTATTATTTCTGAAAATCCGTTGTCTACAATTCCTTTTCATATGACCCATTTTGCCACAATTAAAACATTTGGTATTCTGGTGTCTCCTTTTACCATTGGAAATTGCTTCTTCTACCCATGCTTCAGTGCCATAATCAAATGTATCAACATTGAGTGTATGCAAGACCCATTCTTCCAAAGGCGCTGATCTGAGCTTTAAAGGCCCCAAAATCCTTTTGCATTCCACATTTGCATTTTCATAAGCCAAAGACTCAATCATTATACGTCTTGCTTCTGGGTCAGATATCCCTATTTGTACAACCTTAGTTAATCTTTGTAAAAAGTCACTAAAGGGTTCTCTCTGACCCTGTTTAACTCTGACAAATGATTCCATTCTCTGTCCTGGGTCTTGTACCCTGTCCCAAGCCCTTAAGGCTGCTGTAGTACACATGGAGAGTGTGTTTTCATCCAAATTAGCTTGTTCCTGAGGATCGGAAAAGGGCCCTTCACCTAGAATTTGATCTAGGGAAATGTCAATTCCCTTCGCTTTTTCCTGCTGTTCTAAGAGTCTAGCCTCTTGCCTGAATAAGCATTTCCATTTCAATTGTGGTCCACTCTCAAGTACTGCAGAGCTCAGCTGGAGCCAGTCCGAGGGGGTTGCTCTGCTTGTCATGGCCCAAGATCTTACCATCTCTTTAACAAAAGAGGCTTGCATCCCAAAAGTCATAACAGCCTGTTTAATTTCCTTGAGGTCATTCATACGGACAGGCTCCCATGTATCCTCCTTGATGACCCTAGGGTTTTTGGAACCAATCACCTTCTCTGTTGTTATTACTGGAAAGGCAGGTAGAGCTGTAGGTAGAGCTTTGTGGAAACTGTCCTGGAGAGACTTACCCACAGATGTAGTTAAAATTTGCCTTTCTACCCTTTGCTCTTCTTCATCAGAATTTAGAAATTCCTCAATCTTTTCAATTCTATTCACCATTGCCTTCTGCAATGTCTGAATCTCCTGTCCATAATTATGTTCCAAAGCCTTCATTGAGGATTCTACAGTATGAAGTTTGTCCATTAGAGATAACATCTCATCTTTGGACATAATTTTTATGGCATAAACCGTGCCTTCTTGTATTGACAATCTTTCCGTCAATCTGTCATAAGCTTTAGACAAAATCCAATTGTCACATCCAGCAGTTTTGATTCTCTCAGTTAATGTTTCATTTCCTACAGAAAGGGACTGAATCTTCTTGTCCAAATCAGCTGTTCCCTCTTCCATAGTAATGAATTTCTCCTTAACATCAGCCTGGAGAACTTCAAACTGATTCTTGAGAAGATTGTTATCAGCCTGGAGAACTTCAAACTGATTCTCGAAAAGATTGTTATCAGTCTGGAGAACTTCAAACTGATTCTTGAGAAGATTGTTATCAGCCTGGAGAACTTCAAACTGATTCTTGAGAAGATTGTTATCAGCCTGGAGAACTTCAAACTGATTCTTGAGAAGATTGTTATCATTCTCAATTGTTTTTAAGCGTTCAATCTCTGCCTTAAGAATCCTGGATTCGTCTCGTAAAGACTTTATCATATTTCTATTATCAAACCATTTGGTGCCAATGAAAACTATGAATCCCAGAAGGATCCATAGATGTGGGGTGATAGACACCTCTTGTAAAATCTCCCACATGGTACAATTAAAAAAAACTGTTAAATTCTTGAAAAAAAAAAACTTTCAAAATCCTTTGTTCTAGAATTTTCTTTTCATTTCTTCTAGTCTAAGTAAAAACTTTCAAAATCCTTCATTCTAGAATTTTCATTTCTTCTAGTCTTTCCAAAAACATAATACATCATTGTTATCTATAGTAACCTTTGTGCCCAATAACACATCTCAGCTTCTTGTTCCTAGCCAACTGTAACTTGCTATAATATTAATGATTCTTGATTATTTTTATGTAATGTCCTTTATAGTACTATACAGAATATTGTGTTTCACTTTTTACAAAAATATATGCTAATTTATATTGACCAATATTTTTTTAAATTTCTAATACATTTGTGTGTTATTACGTATTTATTTACTCATCTATGATGTTTGTATATAGACCTCTGAGAATAACTTGTAGAAGCCAGTTCTCTCCTTCCTGCATATGGGTCCCAGAATTTCAACAAAGACCATCAGGCTTGAAAAGCAGCTCCTTTATCCATAGAGACAGCTCACCATAGCCCGCATTCATCAGTTTTCAATGGACTGTGTAATTATTTTTCTACTCTGCAAATCAGAAATACCTTTACAGATGGACAATTTGCTATTTTTTCTTATTTTGTAATTTTTTCTTATTCTGTAGACTATTTTGTTTGCAAAGCAGGTTCTTTCTACATTCAAACAGTCATATTTTTGTTTTTGTTTTGTCATTTGTTTTTTTATGTCCTTACATTTCCATGTCCTTACATTTCTATGTTCTTGCGAGAGAAGGATGCCATCCACAGTGCTCAAGCCTTCCAATACATCAAAGTCATCCCCTGCAGACACAGATTAATCTAGACAATCCCTTAGTACTTTCTACTTCTGATTTCTTTTCTTATTTCTCCTAATTTCTCTCAAATTCAATGCTCTGTCCTCTTTTTCTTTGTATTTGTGTGTGTGTGTGTGTGTGTGTGTGCGTGTGTGTGTGTGTATGTTCCAAAATATATCATACATTCTATTCAGTCTATCTGTTGTTGCTTGTATGCATATGATTTCATTTTTTTATGATGACAGTAAAATTTGGGAAAAGTTTTTAATGCTTGTTAGAATTCATTTGTGATGTCACCCAGTTTGTTTAATGGAATGTTTTGTTATTAATTCAAATCATTGGTTATTAATGTTCTGTTAGGTCCATTGATCATGTTTTATTGCATTTAGTGAGCAATGTTGTGAATAAAGCATTTGGAGCTAGAAAGATGGCAATGATTGGAAGCTCAGGGTGTCTTTGAGGGGTCCCTGGCAATGGGACCAGGATCTATCCCTGGTGCATGTGCTGGCTTGTTGGAGCCTATTCCCTATGGTAGGATACCTTGCTCAGTCTTGATGCAGGTGGGGAAAGTTGTTCCTGCCTCAACTTGATGTGCCAGGCTTTGTTGACTTCCTATGGGAAGCCTTACCCTTTCTGAAGTGTGGATGAGGTATGGATGGGCAGAGGAGCAGGAGGATGGAAGGAAGGGGGAACTGTGATTGGTATACAAAATAAATTTTAAAATTAGAATAAAAAAAGCTGTTTTATTCATGTTTTATCCATCCATATGCTGAATTTTAGTCCTTCTTATGCATTATTACCCTTCTTATCCCAATGAAACCCTTCTTCTCAACAAGTTTCCTTGCTACTTTCATAGCTTTTTCTCCCCTTTTCTGCCTAGTGACTTTTTTAATGTTTTATTGATGTTATTGAGCTATACATTTTTCTCTGCTTCCCTCCTTTCTTCTCCCCCCCCCTTCTACCCTCTTCCATGCTCCCTATGCTCCCAATTAACTCAGGAGATCGTGTCGTTTTCTACTTCCCATATAGATTAGACCCATGTATGTCTCTCTTAGGGTCATCATTATTGTCTAGGTTTATTTGGGTTGTGAATTGTAGGCTGATTTTCTTTGCTTTATGTCTAAAAGCCACTTATGAGTGAGTACATAGGATGTTAGTCTTTCTGGATCTGAGCTACTTTCATATCTTTTATGTGTCAGTCACAGAGTTAAAATAAGTTTGCTTATATGAGTGTTGGTACAAAGTTACTTACTGAAACTGAGCAACTTGTAGTTGAAAAATATAATACCCCATTCAATATTAACTGCTAATAGTCATCCTTGATGGGTAGAGCCCCATGAGCCTTTTTCTTTTCCAGTATGAAATATTGAGGGACTCACTCTTATATGGACCTTATGCAAGTAACTTCAACTGCAGTGAATTCATGGGCATGTCTAGAAGTCTTGTCATACCTAGAAGACACTGTTTCCCAGATGTCCTCTCAACCTCTGACCCTTAACAGCCTTTCTGACCCCTCTTTCTCAATGTTCCAAGATCTTTAGGGGAGGTAATATATATTGACTGTTTAAAGGATGAGCAGTCTACATCCAATAGGGAAGAATTCCCATGTGTAGACTTACAAGATATTTTGCCATAAGTTCACTTAATTATAGAAGCCAAAATTACCCACTTGTGGAGGCCCAAAAATATGATCTTATTTCCACATTGACCAAAGGTTAAAGACTTGGAACTTACCTCTAGTTCCTTCAAGGTTATTGTGCTTCTACCTCAAACAAAGTTCCCACCTAGATGTAGTCAGAGAGTTATGCTCTCTCAAAGTTATTGTCAACAGGTGTGGCTAATAACCAGACCTTATACTCCAGGATTAGTGAAGTAGATCTGTTCCTTCCTCAAACAAAAGTCTAAAGATGCAGTTCCCTTAAGGATTTCAGGGAGTGGTTTGCCTACAGAATGTTTTGGTCTAGGGTATAAGCATGACTTATTTTGTTGTAGCAACAGAATGTCTAACTATGAATGCAACCTGTGACCTTCAATTAGTATGTTCATTTCCTCGTATCATATTAATGCAGTCTTTTGTCTTATACCTACCTTTTGGGGTCAGGGGTATTTTGAGCAGTTGGAAATTAAATGCGGGTGAATTTTCAGTACTCACTGGAATTCCCTTCTGATATTATCTTATACGCTTCTCCATTTTATTATTTTCATTTGCATCTTCATATTCTTTACTATATTTCTAAATCCCCGAGACTCTACTCTGGTCCCCAACATCCACTGTATTTTCTGTGAAGGCTGGAAACCAGGAAGGCTAACGGTTTAATTAAGACACACTTCAAAGAACTGAGAAATGGAAAGGGGGGAGAGATCAAGGACTTGTGAGCTGGTAGCTCCACTATCTAGAAGTGACAGAAGAGAGACGTCTCTCTCAGACAATAATAGGAAGAAAGAGAGAAGAAGAGGAGTGGAAGGATGAAAAGAGAGATGGAGAGAGGCAGAAAAGGAGAGAAAGGAGGGGAGTTTTTACTTCAGTGAGCCTTCTCAGTTTGAATAATGGGCACCCACATTGATCAGGACAAATCTTTGCTGATCCCACAGCTTCCAGGAGGAGTTCCTTTCAGAAATATTATTATAAGCTCTCAGAAAGACATAGGTTGGGACATCCTTGTTACTGAATTTTTCCATTGATCTTTCTTTTCTTCTGTTTTTAATCCTGACACTGTTTTGCCATGTAACTTAAATTTATTTCAAAACATTAATCCATGCGTGTCACCCTCTTCATTTCTGATAATCCATGGATTTACTAATAAATTTGTCAAGAATAAGTTTTATTACTAAAGTATAACATAATAAAGTCAAAATAGAGCATAAAACAACCATATAAAAGCAAAGTACATTTCTTCCAAATATTGGCCACATCTGTGTCCATATGCCCTCCAACATAAAGGACTTTCAGTGGGCTCCAATGCATAGTCTGTTCTTATTCCTACAAACATTTGCAGTAACACAGGTAGAAATGAATTGCTAACTGATGTGTATCTTATTTGTATTTGATAAGAAAATCCCAGTACCATTAGCAGTCTCACTTGGATATTACGACTCTGAATATATCTGTATTCCTGTTAGGTATCACTTCAGGAAACTGAACTCAGAGTTGGTTTTTGTAAGTCAGGTCATATCAGAGAAACCATAGAAATCACTGCTCCATGAACGGGGGAATAGTTTTTGTTGTAAATAAGAGATAAAATAGTCAGATGTATCTGAAAGAGTCCAAAGCAGAAAGAATAAGAAACAGACTAGACATGGTCAAGGATATCTTTAAAAGAAGTAAGAATAGCAAGAGAGAGAATAGCGGCATTAGTGAGGACAAGGGAATAATTTTGCCTTATATAGGGAACCAATTGATATCTTGGAGGAGGGAAACCAGCTACACACAACAACCTGGGAGCTATCATAGTGGAGGAGGAAGAAAGGTGAAAAGGGCCAAAATTCTAGACTAGACTTTGAAATGCATAACAAGTATGTACAAGTAGGGATTGAAAGAGTCTAGAAGCCAGCATGGATTTTTATATACAATGGCATTTATAGCCAAGAAAAATGACTTTCTAAGCCGGGCGGTGGTGGCGCACGCCTTTAATCCCAGCACTCAGGAGGCAGAGGCAAGCAGATCTCTGGGAGTTCGAGGCCAGCCTGGTCTACAAGAGCTAGTTCCGGGACGGGGACCAAAGCTACAGAGAAACCCTGTCTCAAAAAACCAAAAAAAATGACTTTCTTACAGAACCCCAAGTGTTTGTAGGTTCCTGATGAATACTGACCTTGGGCTTTTATCTGTCTGCCAGAAATCCTTCTATAGTCCAGCTTGAGCTAAGCCTATGCTGTCATTTCTGTACTTATGCACTGACCCATGCAGTGTGAGAAACTGGAATTTCCTTTCAACATGAGAATTTTTTAATGTGATTAAAGTTGACTTAGTGAGTAAAGGTGCTGTTTGTCTAAGCTGAGAGCCTGTTTGATCCTCAGAACCTGTGTGGTAGATAAAGAGAGAGACTGCCTTTCACCAGTTGTACTTTAACCTTCAAATCAGTTCTCTGAAATGCCTGTCACACATTGTACACTCATACATGCACACACACACACACACACACACACACACACACACAAGTGATGGATAGATAGGTAGATAGATAGATAGATAGATAGATAGATAGATAGATAGATAGATAACAAATTAAATCTGATTCCATGGGAAAACATGTGAGAGAAATAAATCCAGGAATTGCACACCTCAAATGTGTAAAATCAGTATTGTAAATGCTATTTTGCCCTGAAAACAATCTTTTTGAACGCACTCTTGACTTCCTTGTTCCTCAGACTGTAGACCAGGGGGTTCAACATGGGGATGACCATGGTGTAGAACACAGATGCAGTTTTGTCAGTGTCCATGGCGTGACTGGAGCTAGGCTGCAAGTACATAAAAATTACAGTACCATAGAAAATAAAAACAGCAGCAAAATGGGATGCGCAGGTGGAAATGGCCTTCTGATGCCCTGCTGCTGAGCGCATCCTTAGGATGGTGATAAAGATCATTAGGTAGGATATTAAGATGACAATGAGAGCAAAGAAGATATTGAAACTGGCTACACAAACAAGAATCAGCTCATTCATGTGTTTATCAAAACAAGAGAGTACCATGACTGCTGGAATATCACAGAAGAAATGATGCACTACATAGGGCTCACAGAAGGAGAGACTGAATGCATCCCCAGTGTAGATGCAGGCATTCATGAAGCCACAGGCATAGCAGCCTGCAATCATGCATACACACACACCTGTAGTCATGGTGGTAGTATAGTGTAGCGGCTTACACACGGCTGCATAGCGATCATAGGCCATTGAGGCCAAGAGGTAATTTTCCACAGTAGCAAAGCCAGTAACAAAGAACATCTGAGTAGCACAGTCATTGTAGGACATGACTTTGTCTCCTACTAGAAACCCAGCCATAACTTTCGGAGTGACTCCTGAAGAGTAACAGAAGTCCACCAGTGATAGATTACCAAGGAAAATATACATGGGAGTATGGAGTTGGGAGTCCAGGACAATAAGCAGGATCATCCCCAGGTTCCCCATCAGGGTGATGGTATAGATGAGGAGGAAGATGATAAAGAGAGGAAGCTCCAGGGCTTGGTCATCAGTAAGTCCCAGCAGGATGAACCCTGTAATGTCTGTGCTGTTCTCCATTAGGGTTACTAGAGAATCAAAGAATGCACTGTATCAAAGTGTCAAAGGTTACAAAAAGATTAAGAAGTTAAATTGAACATCACATTAACAAGCAACATGTACTTTGATATTTTGTATAAAGGCATGATCTTGAGAGAAATGATTGCAACTTATAGGGCTAAAAGTTATTAAATCTGTAGAATCTTTAACAATGTTCCGCCCAATTTCAATTTTATAGATTGTTAGCAAACATGTAAACAGTTTAAGAATCTAATCAAAATGTTTTTCTGGCTGAATCTATTTTCTAATTCATTACTCTTTAGTTCAGTCAAACACGTGTTTCTCATTTGCCAAGAACTGCCATAAAAACTTTACGGTGTATTAATTGCTTCCTCCCAACAGAATTTTGAGTTTGACTGCCTGTTCTAATCTTATAAATTAGGAAGCACAAAAGGTTGAGACATTTATTCATATTTATACAAGTTTATATTGGTGATTTTTGTTCAGCAGTCAAGTCATTTTCTGTGTGTGTGTGTGTGTGTTTTGTGTATCCTAATCTATTTTTATTACTTTAAAAAAATACCAATCCAAATTTCTACTTCCTCCCCTCCTCTCACTCCCCTCCCACTCCCTCCACACATCCTCCCACCCAGCCCCAATCTTAAGAGAGGGCAAGGCACCTTGCCTTGTGGAAAGTCCAAGGCCCTCCCCACTGCATCTAGGTTGAGCAAAGTATACATCCAAAGAGAATAGGATCCCAGAAAGCCAGTATGTGCAGTAGAGACAAATCCCAGTGCCATTGTCATTGTCCCCTCAGTCTTCCCCAACTGTCAACCACATTCAGAGGAACTAGTTTGATCTCGTGCTCATTCATTCCAAGTCCAGTTGGAGGTGGTGAGCTCCCATTAGCTCAGGCACATTGAAGTCAAGTCATTCTTATAGCTATTCTAAGTCACTTCTAATTCTAATAGTCTAACATATTTAACTGAACTTATGCCAATGTACAATTTCCACTTTGGTTCAGTCTCTATTTTGAGTTTCATAATGAACTAAGTGATTTCACAGGTAGCAATTCTATCTTGTTAACTGAGTATTTGCATTTCATCAATGGAACAAGAAACAAACCCAGAAATGAAGGTACAAAAGTACCATTAATAAGTTAATAAGTCCTGAATTGCACTTTATCTCCACCAACACACACCCATTTTATGCATCATACAGCTAGGACACATTGATAGCATTGTGGTTTAAAGCATAAACTTTTGACTAAGTTGAAGATAATACAAGGTGTACTCTGAAATTATCTTCATACAACTCAATGCCTAGTGGATATGGTGGGATAACTAACAGGATGGAAATGAATAACCTCAGAAAGATTCTTACTGAAGATCTGTCATCAGATATAGATACAGAGTTCATCTTCCTGGAAATGGTGCACATAAGATTGGACATTTACTACACCAATCCTGATCAAAATTTCCTGAGTATCTTGTTCTCACATGCAAAATGTAGACAGTGATGAGACCTGCTTAGAGATGTTACTCTGAGAATTTAAACAACTAATATGTAAAAGGCAGAAAAATGTGTGCTCAGCACAGTCAGGAAAGTTTTGTTTATCATGTTACTGTTAAACTTTCCTAGTATTGTATATACTGGTTTGATCAATGTGGATGCAGACACACAAGACTTTGATTTTCAGTAAAGATTTCCCATTTTAAAATTTTTCTCTCCAATGTGGAAGGACTTGGGAGAAGGGAAAATATGACCAAAATACATTTAAACTTTAAAATTATTTTAAATAAAAAAAACAAAAATGAATAGCTGTCTCCAAATTGTTTCTTGTTATATTAAAGCCACTAGGATTTTCTAAGCTTTCTGATGGTGTCAGTCCATCCTTCTTCCACAAATGTGATTGGTGATTCCATGATTCAAGGTGAGTCTGTATTTTACTTTTGATATGATGAATTGATTTTAACTAATCATCTCATCTCCAATCAATGGCATACCTTAGCCAAACTAGAGTCCATAAGTTGAAATATTCCTGAATTATGGGATGTCTTCACCTCACAGATTTACTTTGATGGCAAGTTCCATCCTAGATGCTATTATATCTGAGTCTCTTCTCATGTAGTAAGAGTATATTTAATTTCTTGATTATAATTGAAGCTTTTGAAGAATAGTCATCCAATTATAATTATTATTCCTGACTTTTCATCCTCATAACATCAATTTATAAGATTGATTTGAACATTGTTTTCTATCTTTAACAAATACAATATTAACTTAGAAGATACTTAACTCTACAACCAGTAATGAAAGTTTTTATAAATATGTCTGTAAGTTCCTGTGCATCTAAGTTTTGGGAGACAAGTAGCATTTTCATTCTTTACTATTAGGAAGTTGACAATTGAAATGTATATATATTCTAAAAATTATGTGTCCAGTTTTTTAAAAAAGGTCAAGATTCAAAAGTTAAAGGTGTTTTCAACATAATTAAAATTCCGTGAACTGTATTCATACCACTGTCAACATGTGTAGGTGTATTAGTGTTAATTGGCATGAGATCACAGGGCAAAAGTTAAAGTACACTTCAACTCTTGTCATGAAGGAAGCATTCTTTCACTTTGAAGATTATATGTTTCCTTTCCTTGTTGCTTTCCTCTAATAAGAAGCAAATGCATAGTTAACAATGTGAGAGTATGGCCTAATCATCTAGGATAATGTATGCTTTGTTTTGTTCAGCATTACTGAGAAATAAGCATGATGTGTCATAAGAATATCTACATTCCTTATTATGGAAATTTTTATATTTACCTCAGATTTTGAAAACATATTGAAATCATCTAATCTTCTTTTAGAATAATCTACAGTGAATTTAGTTGCCTTGATGGTTTTGCAGACAAAAATTATGAAATGTTCATGGAGAATAGATGCTTACCAGTTTTCTAGGAGAGAACAGTCAATCTAGAATAACATTCTGAAATTCCCAGATCAGCCATGGAATACCGTGTAAGTGCTGTGTGAGAAGCTCCCTCTCAGGCAGTGGTGAAAAAGTCCCAAATACTCTACTACAGTGAATGGAGAGGGAAAGAGTATTAGCACTGATTAAGGCCCGGTTACTCCATTAATTCTTGGATCTCTGGAAGAGTCTCTGACTTCATCCTAACATGCTTCATGGACACAATAAAATTGTGTAGCCCACAAATTGTGCCTGTACATAGTGAAGATCTACAAAGCTTCTCATGAAGAGGTTAGTAATTAAAAGTCAATCGGTGTGAATTTATCTTTGTTTCTCTAGACCTTAGTTGAAGGCTTGTAGCAAATCCTCACTCAGGACAAGAAGACCTGTAGATGCTAAGAATGATGATCATTCAGATCAAAAACTAATGGCCAGTGAAGCATGGCATACGGTGTGTTCCTCCTAAAATGACATCACTTTGAGTTAAATTACACATAGAGGCCAACACAAGGAGACGTGGGGCCTCCTAGAGACCATGAGACCTCTAGAGAGTGATTCAATGAGATTGTCTAAACTTCCTAATCCTACAGAGTAGAAGCAATTAAGTTGTCTGTGGAGATTCAGCTAGTTATTTTTATTGTACACATTTTTATTACTTTTCTTTCTTTTCTTCTAATTGATGAATAAATTGTATACAGAAATATCTCACTTTCCAATGTGTAGCTCTGGAAAATCTCATTCAAATAATACTCAGAAAACATATACAGTGTCATCTAAGTCAATTGTCTGAGCTTCTCTTAGATAACTTTCCATCCCAATTCTTTGATAACTGGATTTATCCAAATATGTTTGTCATGCCATCATTAGAGCATCCTTACAAGAATAACTATGACTGAATACTGTGAAAAACTATACACCAACAAAATGGGTAACACTGTTAAAATACAAACTTGGGATAATGTTCATTCTACCAAAATTGACTCCAGCAAATCTGTTTCTAAATATTTTTATATCCATAGAAACGTGCTGCTCCCATCCTTTGTCAGAGAACCTTCTTTTTGCAGTGGATATTGCTTAATGGAGAGTCTCATAACTGACAAAAAAACAGAGAATAAGTGGCCATGAGCACTTAATTTGGAAGCAGCATCCATATCAACTTTCCAACCCAACCTTTCTTCTGTTTCTTCCTAAGATACCAGCTCTTCCTCCTCCTCCTTCCCCTCTCCCTCTCTTTCTATCTATCTATCTATCTATCTATCTCTCCTTTCACTCTATCTCCCTCCTTCCCTTTATTCTCTTTAATAAAACTCCACACTCAAGCTTTCTCTGCATGGAATATTCTATCACTCAAAGCAGTTTGGACCTCACCCAACATGGGACACACTGCCAAGGTCCCTCTAGCACTGTATCATAAAAATGACTCCATACAAACATCTGACAGGCAAGTGACCTTAGGCTACTCCTGTACAAAGATCTTTCAAGCCACAAAGAGCTGAGACTTAATAGGTTTAGAAGCTGCTCCAAGCCTTTTGCCCATCTGTCTTGCCTCATCATAAGGGAAGAAGACCCCAGTTTCTAGTGTTTAGTATTTGGTGCTCATAGACAAGACCTTAATTTGTGGCCTTTTATCTATTTTTTAAGTTTAAATATTAATAATACAAAACATTTTATAACTTAATATGTCCTATAGCCTTATAAATTTAAATACTTTAAAAACTGTTCCTTAAAAAATTCTAGCTTTTTAAAATTTTCTATAAAACTCTAAAATTTCCTCTAAAAAAAGTAAAAATCTCTCAACTGTGTGTTCCTGCAATATCAAAAATAAAGTTTTTTTTCTTCAGGATGGAGAAAGCAGTGCATAGCCACAATCTACATAAGGCATAAAACATCCTCCAATAGTGTAAAGAATCCAAAGCTCACTATCTGTGACTCATTAACAATCTGTTTGTTCTCTCAAGAGGTTTTCACTCACCTCTTTGGCCTCACCCTCAGCAGGATATATATGTCCTGCCTTCTAGATCTCAGAATACTTCATTTCATTGTGGCTGGCACTTTTGATGACTATAACATGGCACTAGTATTTCCAAGACTGCTATGGTCCACCATTGCAACTGGGCTCTCTTTAGCAACTTGCCCTTCACATGTTTGCAACTGTGTTGAACCATTATCACCTGGGTGATTCTTAATTAACACAGTTTAGCTGCCAGAGCAAGGTACTTTCTTGCATTTAAAAGCATGGAAGAGCAGGTTTAATAAATTATTAAGCAAGCATTGTTTTTAAATTCTATTGTTCATAACCTTGTTTTCAGTACAGGACATGAATTATCATTCAAAAATACATCCTCCAAAATATCTTAGAGACCCATTGCCTCCTTGGTAGATCACATGGTCACCCTTAATCAAGATGATGGTGCCATCACATGACAACTGAATTCAGTTCTGACTAAGAGGGACAGGCTTGTTCAGGATCTGCTTGGATTTAGATATAGGCAGGGGAGGGAAGGAATACTTCAACAAGTGTTCTGTTTGGGAGCTAGGGATGAGTCTGAGAGAGTGGGGTGTGCATAGGAGGGAAGTGAGTCTTCAGTTAACTTTATTGTTTTCCCAACCTGATTGGGTAGTTCATTCACAGAGAATGCCTGCTAGTGTTGGAGGCTGGATACTGGCTCCTAGGCAAAAGTGGCTTGAAGGTTAGCAGTTGGAGCCTTTTAGATTTGGGCCATTTCCCTGGCCTGCTTGGCTGGTGTGCTTACAAGAAATGCCTGCTGTTGCTGGAGGCGTAGGATACTGGGATGAGTTGGAGAGGGAAATAGATGTTGCTTGGAGAAATCCATTGTCCTTAGTGAAAAATTTAGTAAAGGTATAGATACTTTATGCAATGGTACTCTAGGAAAAACAAGCTACCACTAAAATAATTTAATGAATTCATGCAATTACACAGATTTACTTGCTTTAAAAACACCCAAAGGAAACAATACCAGCATATCAAAAGGATATCTGTGTGCACTTACACCCCAGGGAAATTATTGCTTCACAACATCTAAGATACAAAATAAGCCTAAACACTGATCATTGAGTAAATGCACCTTTAACATGACATATAAACACATGGAATATTATTATACTTCCCACAATGATGTTTTCATAACTTTTGCATCAAAGCTGTTAGATCCCAAAATCACAATGTTAAGAGAAATAAAAGCAGGAACATAAATACTACACTATCTTCAATATGTGAATATTAAGTGATAAACTGATTGTTAAAGACTAAAAAAAAGTAATAAGTTCTAGTACTCCTCCATAACATGTGAGACTACAACTCACCATAATGCTGTAAGATAAATATTCAATGGTTCCAAAAACCAAAGCTATTAAAGGAGAAACCATCAATTATCCTATTTGGGTAATTACATACTTGGCAATATCTATATAATATCACAGTAAACTATAAATTCATCCTAATTATTATATAATAATAAATGAAATGTTTATAAGGTCACACAGTAATTCACAGGCATTGGAACTGGGTTGGAGGTCTGTCCCTGTGACTCTACCAGGCTGCATGTGCCTTTTGTGGAACATAGGTCAAGGATCATAGGGACAGACCTGATTTCTTGGCTCTGCTAAGCCATAATAAATTTAGTAGAGACTTTTCCATCCAGTCTTCCTCTGTGACAATTCCATGCCTCACCCAATGCTGTCTAAAATATCTAGTGTTTATGTGGGGTGTCATTCTGTATATGTGTTGCTTTTACTGGTTAATGATTAAAGGGGAGATGATGTGGGATTCCCCTCTGTATGCTGTGAATATGTTTCATTACCATTGATTAAAAAAGAAGATGCTTTGGTCTATGGAAAGGCAGAATATTACCAGTTTAGGAGAGATATAGAGAGAGAGTAGGCACAGTAGCTGCCAAAAAAGAGGGACACTAGAATCTTACCGGTAGGCCACAGCCTCATGGTGATATATAGATTAATAGAAATAGGTTAATTTAGGTTTTAAAAGATAACTCGGAATATGTCTAATCTATTGGCCAGACAGTGTTGTAATTAATATAGTTTCTATGTGATTATTCGGGTCTGGGTGGCCAGAAAATAAGCATGCAGTCTCTGTCTACATACAGTGGTTTGAATGAAAAATGTTTCTCATAGGCCCATGTATCTAAGCACTTGCTCTCCAGGGGTGGCACTGTTTCAGGGAGTTTGTGGGACCTTTAAGAGATGTAGTCTTGATGAAGTATGTCACTGAGGGTAGACTTTGGGGGTTTATAGCCTTATCTTACTTCCCATTTACTCTCTTTGATTCCTGTATGTGGCTGAAATATGATCAGCCATCTTTTTGCTCCTGCCATACCTTCTCACTGTTATGAACCCTCAGTCTGGCACCATGAACAGAATAAGGTATTTCTTCTAAAGACTGTTTTTGTAGGGGTATTTTATCATAACAACAGAAAAGAAACTAATAAAAAATATTTTAAAATAGAAGTGACAATAAAATTTATCTCTACTCAGCTTCTGTTCTCTGCACTCTTACAGAATTAGCTTCCAATGGATGCCACCACCATTATTCCTATAATTATACTTGCAAAATCACTGAAGTGAGCTTGAATCAGGATTGCTACATAATAGGCATCCCACTGGGATGCGAAAAGCAGAGACATTTGTGTTCACCTTAGGTATCATAGTCCAAGGTCTCATAGGAACCATGCATCATTGTCTCAAAACTGTCCATGAGGTCCTCGCTCTATAGATCTTTGATAAACAGAACAGGCTCTCCAAATGCTTTCAGGATAATTTTCTCATTGTTTTGCTGAATGTCATTTGATTTCCTTGTATCCATATAAATGTCCTTTATCCATATAAATGGTCTCCGAGCCACACTATTGGTTTTACTTCTAAATATAATTTTTATTCTTTAAGTAGCTGGACTCAAAAATTCTCAGACCTTTGCATTCTGTATAATGAACACTTAAATGCTTAGTGATCTCTTCTGCCATTCTAATATGTATCCAAAACCCTTACAAGTCATGCCACATTCTGTTAGTTTGCCTTTCCACCTGTCAAGTGAAGACAGGGTACTCATTCCAGAGGATGCACTTCTCACCAGACAACTGAACCAGCTGGTACCTTAATCTTGAAACTACCTTCAAAGCTAGAAGGAAACTTATTTATTCTTTTATATCACCAATTTCCAGGTGCTCAGGTATAACCTAGGTAGAAAATGTTGGTAAAAATTCAACACTATTATATTTCAAATACATAAAAATGTATAGTTTATTTCGCAAGTAAATTATGAGTAGAAAGTGGAACAGATTTGAGCTGAATAGCGACACTAGCCTTAATCTTGTGAATATAATTTTCAAGGTAATTCCGATGAGCATTCAGGAGACAAAGGTAATAGAACATCAGTCTTTGGAGAAACTGCCTAAATATTCGTGATCAGAGTGCTTGTACGTGGACAGAAAATCAAAAGCTGTTCTTAAGGGATCAGAAAAAGTAATAAGGAATATATTAATAGGAACTAGAAGAAACTAGGCAATTGTTTACCTGTTGAGCAACCCAGTCTAAATCTAACTTGTTACTGCAAGAGTTCTCTAGGAATTAAATACTATTTTCATATTGATAACTCTCAAATGTATTACTTCATTTTAATTTTAAATTTGTTCTGGGGCATCCAAAAGAAACTTCAGGTTTAAATGTTCAAAATGAAGCTCACTTCCTCTTTCTGCTACTAACTTTATACTATTATGATATTTCTCATCAGCCATTTACTATTCTACTTACTTAAGCAACCGGATTACTAGTTTGTCACACTTGCATCCAACAAATTATTTACTTTTCAGAAACATTGAAATAATCCATAATGGTAATAAAAAAACATTAGGTCCATTTCGTGTGTGACTTAATCTGTGTCTACTGTTTCTCTGTTGATTTTTGTCTACATGCCCTGTCTGTTAGTGAAAGTAGGATATTGAAGTTTCCTGTTACTACTGTGTTATAGTTAATCTCTAGATTAATGACTAGTATTGGATGTATCAAAGTTTAGAATATATATACATATATATATATGTTCAAAATCATAATTTCCCACTTATTAATTGCTCCTTTTGTCAAAATGAAGATTTTTTAATCACTGTATCACTTTATCACTTCTGATTAGTTTTGACACGAAGAGTGAAATTCAGATTTTGTAGTGTTATATATGATTCGGGAGATTCAAACATAAATTACATCATTATATTTGTTTAATAAAACACATAATATTTATGATATTTATGCAAATTAAATTCATAAGTAAAAGTCCTCAAGTGATTACTAGCAAGAGGGAATGATAAGAATGATGAAGAGTGACTGTGTTAAAGAAGTTACTCAAAGTCTATTAAAAGAAGTTCTAGGACAGGAAAATATAAGATTCAGTTATTTTTTAAACAAGTTTGATAGCTTAGATTCAGACAGTACTTCTCAGACTGTTCACTCCCAAACTCTACTTTTTTTCTCTTCCAGAATAATTAGATTTCAGGTAGTCACTTTGTCATTCAGCAAGACATTTAATACCAATAGCAATTGGTCATGTCCATGAGACAAAATTCTGGATAGAAGATTGTGCTCTGCAGTAGTGTGCATAACCAGTACCTGAACCGGCAAAGAAGACATTGCTCACCTCTTTTCCTTTTATTTCCCTGGATAAACAAAGGAATGAATAAGAGATACTTTTACTACTCCAAAAGATGAAAGAATGAGACAATGGGAACAGACATTCACCCTAACATAGCATATAAAACATAACAGTCTAGACAGTTCATTTACACAATTCTACATGAGTTCTGCTATTTGAGAAATAGTGTATATTTATGGCTTCATATTTTGTGTCCTTTCAAATAATATTTTATCAATTCTTTAATATTTTCATACGATATGTTTGCACATAGCCACCCATCCACCAGCTCTACTCATAACCAGCCTCTCATCCTTTCCCACCAAACTTTGGGTTTTATTTTTCTGCCTTCTAGCATATAAAAGTCTAATGTGTGATCCCAAACAGTCTTGGGAATGAGGCCTGTTCTTGTGTATAGCTGATCTGCTCACAATCACATGACTAAAGAAAACAGAAGTTGTTAAATTCCAATAATTCCTCAGCTAGCAATAAGTTTTTGTGCCCACTTCCTCCTCCTAACCTGGAATTTTTTATGGTTGAGCCTATGCAGATGTTGTGTGTGCTGGTCACAATCATTGAGAGTGCCTATGTATAACTGCCATGTTGTGTACAGAAAACACTGGTTGCTAGATGTGTCTCTTATGCCTGCCTCTTAAAAATCTCCCAGTCTTCTTTTTCACAAAGATTCTTGAAGATTTGGAAAGGAGGTCTGATATGTATATCCCAATTAAGACTGAAAATCTACAGCCTCTTATTCTCTGCACGTTGGACATTTTTTTTTTCTTTAGGAGACTAGCATTATTGTTCCACATTTGCTCTGATCTAATGAAGCTCTAGTCACCCCAAAATGACAAATTCTTACATCCTCTCTCAAAATTAGTACCTCCTTCATATTTGAATCTTGGTAAGGCTTAACTGTCGTCTTCTGGGGTAGAATGGTAGAGGAAATGAATACATGTTCTACTTGACATTTGAATAATTCTGTGAGTTATATAATAATCTATGAGAATACTGCCTGAAAATGCCAAGTAAGCCAGCTGAATCATGCTCTAAAGGATAAGAGATCTAGTGAAGATGAACAAAGATTGCCTAGAATATAGCCAGTATCATTAACATAAAAGAAAATGAGACTATTCTGGACCGCCCAGATTGGCTGAAGTAATAAAACATGCAAAAACTCATGAGTGAGCTTAGACTAGAAACAAAGGGGCTTCCCTGTCCAGACAAGTATATATGGTAGCAAACCATCGCCTTGAGCCACTAAATGAAGGAATTTTCTGCTACACAACATATAAATGATTAATTGCAAAAATTGTGTAAATCTCTAATTAAAGCTAGGTGTTGAGCAGACTTTATCTTCTCAATGGTTTTCTTTAAGGCATTATGGACCTCTTTATTTCTTAAGCTATAGACAATTGGGTTCAACATGGGAACTACTATGGTGTAGAACACGGATGCCATTTGATCATTGTCCAAGGAATGACTAGAACTGGGCTGTAGATACATGAAGATTATAGTTCCATAGAATATGGACACAGCAGTGAGGTGGGATGCACAAGTAGAGAAGGCTTTCTTCCGTCCTTCTGCTGAACGCATCCTTAGGATAGCAATGAATATGAAAGCATAGGAGGTCAAGATAACTATCAGAGCAAAAAAGACATTGAATGATGTTATGATAAAGAGCACAATCTCATTCACATATATATCAGAGCAAGAAAGATCCAAGATTGGAGGGATATCACAGAAGAAGTGATGAATTACATTAGAATGGCAAAAGGAGAGATCAAAGATAAACCCGGTATAGATAGAAGATTCAGCTAAGCTGAACACATAGCAGCCAATCACCATGTGAGTACACACACTAGTAGTCATGGTAGTGGTATAATGTAAGGGCTTGCAAACTGCAGCATGTCTGTCAAAAGCCATGACAGCAAGTAGGAAACAGTCTACACTCGCAAAAGACACAACGAAGAACATCTGGGCAACACATCCCCCATAGGAGATAGCTTTATCCCCTGTGAGAAGCCCAGCCATCACCTTTGGAGTCACAGCTGAGGAGTAAACACAGTCTGCCAGAGAGAGATTACTGAGGAAAAGGTACATGGGAGTGTGGAGACGGGAGTCCAGCCAGATCAACACAATCATGCCCAAGTTCCCGAGCAGTGTGATGAGATAGATGAGGGTGAATGTTGTAAATAGGGGGACTTCCAAATCTGGGTTGTCAGTTAGTCCCAAGAGTATAAATGTACTCAGTCTGCTGCTGTTTGCCACATACAACATTTCGATATTGTATTTTACCTGTCAAAATCGTGAAAGGACATGAACAGGTTGATGAGTATGTCTTTCTCAGAGCGCATGAGACACTGGGTTCAATGCTCAGTAATCCCCACAAGTAAGCACATGATATAACATGAGAACACAGCGTAAAGAGTTGTGGATTTATATTGCTCAAAATACTACTTAATGTATAGTTAAAAGAAAATGAATAATCATTATAGCATTCTAAATATATATGATGTTACTAATAACAGCAATGATGTATGCACATGTTATTGGAATATAGAAAATGAGAAAAAATTGTTTGAACCTTATCACTCAAACAGTTCATGTAGGTAACTGTCTAACTTTCATTGAAATTTTCTTAGGCAAAATAAAACTTTCACAAATATTAAATGCTAGCAAGGATAGTGTTTCCAAAGTAAAAACAAAGAGGAATTTTCAAATGCTATCTTGTGCTACAGTATAATCTGTTGAAGTTTAAGTTTGACCACTTACCTTATTCAACTACATAATCTCATTATAAAATAGCCTCCATAGTTTTTAAAGTCCATGGTAAATATCTGCTGTAAATATGATAAATCCTTCAGCAAATAAATATTTAACACCAGAATAATTCAAACTTGGTCTTATTACTCTCTTGCTCCACATGTAATCCATGAGCATACAGTTAATGCTCTCTTCAACATATATCCTCAACGCATTCCTCAGTCACTACCTCCAGGAGAGCTGCTTCCATTTGGGTCATAGTGGAAAGAACCGGGACTTCAAATTAGTCTCTAGGACAGATGGGATAAAAAAAAAACCACATATCATATTCAAATATCTGATCTTAAAGAAGGTGGGTCTGACAAATAAGTATTCAAGTTTTGTCTTTTCATATAGGGAGCACATCTTGCTCAGACTACATTTTTAAATTGTTTGTTACTTATCTTACAATTCCACACATGTATCATATCAGTCATTCCTGTTACTCTCTCCTGTCACCATGTCTCAACTTCTTTTAACAGTGTTCAACCCCTCTCCTCTCTAGTGGTGTCTTTCCCAAATTCATGACTTTTAATTTTGTTTTGTGACCCAGGCCATCTGAGTGACCATAGGATTAGGACTAAACATTGTAACATACTGTGGCTAATGAAGGATGCACACTGAAGGTAATATCTAACCCCTTTTCTGAATCTAGCAATAATAGCTTAACAGTGAGGGATAGTGTCCCATAAACCCTTCTTCATTCATGACTGTTACTGAGTCCATTCTTTGTAACTCTAAATATAACACTAGCAACAATCTTCTTTGGGCCAGACACTGTTGTCCTATGTCTTATAGATTCACACTTTAAACATTCTAAATTTAAGCGTGAGAACCTAAACAATAAATTCTTTGGTTATAATGCTAATTCTCTGTGAGTCATTATACTTAGAATAGAGCTAAACATATAAGAAAATGCCATTCTACCTGGGAAGCAAAAATAGGAAGATTGTGAGTTCAGTCCTATGTGGATGACAGAGTGAGTTCAGGGCCAGCCAGAGTAACTCTGACTCTGTCTAATAATAAAAAATTAAAAGTAAATAAGAACAATGGGTGGGAGCAGAACATCCCAATAAAAAGTTTATCTGCCATGAACAGAATCCTGGGTTAATGGTCCAGTACCACAAAACAACAGAGATTGAAACACATAAGATAGAGAAAGAACAGAGAAGCATATAAAGGTACAGAATGACCCAAGAAGTATAGAAATGTAAGTCAATCTGAGATAGCAAAAGTGCCTGAGCTGTACTCTCTATGAATTTGCCTAATGTGAGTGTTTGAGAATTTAGCTATGACAGGTTTTTCATGGTATTTTATGAATTAAAAGTCATAATCCATTAGTGGATGGTAAAATTAAATGATGAACTGAACCAACAATTTAAAAAATTCTGTTAAATATCATGTGTATTATTATTAATGGTTTCCTTTTTGCTTGGTTGGTTTTGTTTGGTTTTGTGTTGTTTTGTTTTGTTTAGTTTTATTTTTTTGAGACAGGATTTCTCTGTGTTACAGTCCTGGCTATCCTGGAACTCACCTTGTAGACCTTGAACTGGCCTTGAACTCACAGAGATCCACCTGCCTCTGACTCCTGAGTGCTGGGATTAAAAGCGTGCACCAACACCACCTGGACAGTAAATGGTTTCTAACACAGGTGACAGGTGTTTTATGTCACTGCTCAGCTTAATGCTTGCAAATATTAACTTATTTAAGACAAAAGGAATAGAAGAATAAGCCTAAAAGATGAGGGGAAGTGGGAATATGTGGGAGCTTTACTTATTCCATGAATGTATTTGTGTTGGTGTACCTGAATGTGTGTGTGTGTGTGTGTGTGTGTGTGTGTGCGTGCATGTGTGCACGTGTGTGTGTGTGTAGAATGTGTGTTTCTTGTGTTCCAATATAAACTGTACTTCTACCTAGAAATTCCATATTCACATAATGCTTGATCATGGACCCATAAAAATCCATTTAAGTACTGTAATAATGTTGCTTTAGAAACATATGCTAAATGGCTCAACAAAGAGGAATGTTGTTGTTTATAGATAGACTTCATTAAGTCCTTCATTTGTTTGCTTAGTGTGTCAAAACTCACTTATTGAGCACACTCCACGTCAAAAACACTATCTTAAAAATGGATTTCAAAATATATGATAATGATGCCATCTTCTATTTGGAAATATCCTTATTGCCTCTTTTAGAGTAAGCATTTGTGATTCCTGACACTTGGTAAAAAGGTGTGAAGCCAGGAGGAGATTAGATACTAGAAAGATAAGCTCTGATCAATCAATAGGAGAATAGATATCCCTGCACCTTTGCACAGCAGATATGCTGTTTCTGCAGTCTGAACAAAACAGATTCAGCTAGAAACCTACCTTGTTCTTTAAGGAGTTGGCACTGTGTCATTTGGGATCCAGGTGGAAGACCCTCTCAAAGAGGGAAAGCTTCTGATGAAGAAGTTATCTCCTAATGACTAGTTGAACAACGAAGTTCTCCAGAGACAGACAGATACAAGGAAAAGGTGATTATTTTGTAGTGGTTACAAAATAGTCTCTAACCTGACACACAGGGATGCTGTGAGAAAAAAAAATAAGAGGTCTCTGATTGCACTCTGTGAAGTGTCCAGCAACTCTAAGAGGAAAGAGTACACCATTGTGAACTGGATATTAATTTTAACTTGAGATTTGCTTGAGCTGGATGTTGTTGATGACTCATAATAATATGCAATTGTGAAATAAAACTTCACAAAAGAGCAATTTTCTATTTTTCAATAAATAAGAAAATGCCTTTGGCACATAGGCTATTACTTCTAAAATGATGTCATATAGATTCATGTCGGATACTAGACACCAATGTCTTGAATTCAAAGAACTTATACATGCACAAAGTCCACAGAGAAATTGATGCCCAGGAGGACATCCACAGATCTTCATTCCATTCAGCTAGAGAAGCAGTCATCAAATTGTCTACAGAGACATACCTACATCAGTATTTTGAGGGAAAACAGTCATGCCTTACACTACCTGGAGCTTGTGTGTGTGAGTGTGTGTGTGTGAGTGTGTGTGTGTGTGCACATGCACACACTTTATTGTGTTGCTACATCATACAAATGAAATATTCCCTCTTAGAGGAAGTAGGGAACTTCATAAGATTGGGGAAGCTAATGAAACTTATAAATGTGTAAGTTTTACATGTTTCTCAAAGCTTAGAAAGTTACCAAATGCATGATTCCATAACTTCAGGTTGTATAAGCAGCTAGCAGTAACTCGGGGAAGAGAGACTTGCAGCTCTCTACAAGCCGTATTCAGCTGTTGTGTTTCATATGTGCTGGTGTGGGATTCCAGGCATGCCGCTGCCTTTGACACTCTCATGACTCTCTACTACAAGGAATCTCTCATCATCCTCCTTTAAGGAGCTGCGATGTACTCATTTGCAAGGGAGATTTTTGATTAAATTAATTTTTGGTCTGTTCCTGGCACCCCACCCCCTTCTCTCTTCAATGATTTTTAATTAATTTTTTACAACTCTTTTTTTCTCCCCCAACCTCCCCTCTGCACCCCATCTGCTCATTCTCATTTCCATTCAGAAAAGAGCAGACCACCCATGGATATCAACCAAACATGGCATGTCAAGATGCAGTAAGACTAGGCACCACTCCATATATTAAGGCTGGACAAGCAACCTAGTACAAGGAATAGGGTTCCAAGAGCTGGTAAAAGAGTCAGAGAGTTCCCCTGCTATCACTGTTAAGAGTCCCTCAAGAAGATCAAGCTACGCAAGTAACAGACATGCAGAGAGCCTAGGGAAATCCCATGTGGGCTCTCTGGTTGGTCCAGTCTCTGTGACCCCTATGTTCCCAGGTTAGTTGATTCTGTTGGTTTTCATGTGGTGTCCTTGACCCCTCTGGCTCCTAATTCTCTTTTCCTCCTCTTCCACAGAATTCCCTAAGTTCCATCTATTGTTTTGCTCTAAGTCTGTGCATCAGTTTCCATCAGTTGCTGGATGAAGCCTCTCTGATGACAACTGGGCTATGGAGCTTTCTCTTAGATGAAAAGATGTCCATTCATGTCTCTCTAGGAAAAACAAATTATGCATCATGAGTCTGCTTTTATTCAATTCAAATTATTTTTCTTTTTATTACTTCTTTTAGCTCCATGTTGTTAGTTTCAGAAAAAAAATGAAATTTGAAAATATGAATCCTTTCACACTGCTGGTAGGAATGTAAATTAGTGTGTCCACTATTGAACTCAGTCTGGAAATTCTCTAAAAGACATTGAAAGAAAAAACTCTTATGATCTTAATATGCTCCTTCTCGGTATAAATGTCCACAAAATAAGTCAGCTTTTTCTAAAGATACTTTCATAACCATGTTTATTGATGATATGTTCAAAATAGTTGAGTTATATTATTAGATGAATTACCAGTCAACAAATTAATAAACTAAATAGATCAATGATGATCAAGATAATAGGTAGATACATGATAGATAGGTAGATAGACAGATAGAGAGAGAGATAGAGAGATAGATAGGATAGTGCATTATTAAACTTTAAAGCAAGAGTAATTCATTTCATTTCTAAATTAAAATGATCCATCATGCAAGTGAAATAAAGCATTCAAAGCATTCTATCAATACATTTCTCTCATATATGATATTTAGAAGTAAAAATATATAAAAATAAAAGTGAGAATTATATATAAATAAGGGATAAAGTAGCTAATAATGAATAATAGTGTTAGTAAATATGATCCAAATATATTCAACACAAGTACACAGTCCTATTGAAAACAATCTACACATTCTGTAGACTTGTTCATAGACATTAGATAAAGGAAATACAAAATAGACTTGAGCAAGGGGTAGTAGGCTTCTGTGAGTATATTTTCTTTTTATATGTATATGGCTCTGGTATTAGCAGAACCTTCATTATAAAATAGGAGAAATGTCATAACATACACAATAGTGCATCACCACATTGCTACACTAGCTTCTGATGTTTGAAAAGAAGATTGTTTTGTGCCACTATATTTTGATTTCTTTATTTTAACATTTTAGTTCAGTCAAATTATTCCAATGTCACCAGATTGGATTCATCATCTTAAGACCACAAATTCTTTGTTTCTCCTTTTCCCAAGAGTTGGTAACTCTTTCTTCATACATAAATTCTAAGTCAGAGATAGGTCTTGCATTAGCCAGTGTAGGATAATATTTTAAAAAGAGGAATTTATGAGTTTAGAGGTGATGAAGTATTTTACTTTCAGATTTTGAATATAATCTCTTGACAGTATCCTACATACAAGTTGCCTCGGGCACTAGAAGGCAGACTATCATATGGTGATGCAGAAAATAGACCAGACAATACCCAAGTTCAATACCAATAAAAGAGTAAAACTATCTTAGGCCTTCAAGTTCAGTTGACCTTGTATAATATAAAGAACTTCATGGGTGAACATAATGAAAATAGAATTGTGTTGTTCAAATTATTATATAAAATACTAAGTCATCGTCTTAAGACATTAAATTTTGAGAAAGCTTGTTACACAACAATAGATAACTGATTAACCATTGTTAATTGGTTTTTGGGGAGGGGGGTGGTGACACAGGGTTTCTCTGTAACTTTGAAACCTGACCTGGAACTAGCTCTTGTAGACCAGGCTGGCCTCAAAAAAACATACAGATTTTTATTTTATTTTTTATTTTTTTATTGAAAAAAAGGAAAAAAAATAAAAATGGCAATTCTACCAAAAGCAATCTATAGATTCAATGCAATCTCCATCAAACTCCCATCAAAATTCTTCACAGATCTGGAGAAGACAATAATCAACTTTATATGGAAAAACAAAGAACCCAAGATAGCCAAAACAATCTTATACAATAAAGGATCATCTGGAGGCATTACCATCCCTGACTACAAACTCTATTACAGAGCTACAGTATTGAAAACAGTGTGGTACTGGCATAAAAACAGAGAAGTCGACCAATGGAATCGTATAGAAGACCCAAATTTTCACCCACAAACCTATGATCACCTCATATTTGATAAAGGAGCTAAAAGTATACAATGGAAGAAAGCATCTTCAACAAATGGTGCTGGCACAACTGGATGTCAACCTGTAGAAGAATGAAAATAGACCCATATCTATCACCATGCACAAAACTTAAGTCCAAATGGATTAAAGACCTCAATATCATACAGATTTTTAAATCTCCTGGATTCAAATTGAGTACTGACAAGCCTATAATCACAGTACACAAAAGTGAGAGGCAAGTGAATCTCTGTGAATTCAAAGCCAGCCTGTCTTTCATCGGGAGTGCCAGTTCAACCAAGGCTACACAGTGAGACTCTTGTCTCCAAAAACAAACAAAAAAAAAACATCATAACAGGAAAGAAAGGGGGGAAAGTAACAAATTAGGACACTGAAAAGTTGCCTTTGCATGCAAATAACTAGTTTTACTATTGTCTCTGTTCTGTTAACTTAGTCAAGGTATCTGACTTATAGTTTGAATTACTTTAAGACTTTTCTGTGCTTCTTTTCTATTGTATGTATTGACAGACTTTTCTGTCTTTAAAAACAACCTTCCTCAAGACCCAGCAATACCACTTTTGGGTATATGCCCAAAGAATGCTCAGTCGTACCATAAAAACACATGCTTAACTATGTTTAAACCAGCATTGTTTGTCGTAGCCAGATCTGGAAAGAACCTAAATGCCCCTCGACTGAAAAATAGGTAAGAAAAATATGGTACATTTACACAATGGAATATTACACAGTAGAAAAAATAATGACATCTTGAAATTTGCAAACAAATGGGTGGATCTAGAAAACATCATACTGAGTGAAGTAACCCAGACCCAGAAAGATTAATCTCATATATACTCTCATAAGTGGTTTTTAGACATAAAGCAAAGAAAACCAGCCTACAATTCACAATCCCAGAGAACCTTAGACAACAATGAGGACCCTAAGAGAGACATACATGGGTCTAATCTACATGGGAAGTAGAAAATGACAAGATATCCTGAGTAAATTGGGAGCATGGGGACAATGGGAGAGAGTTGAAAGGGAGGAGAGAGAAAGAGGGGGGAGCAGAAAAAAAATGTATAGCTCAATAAAAATCAATAAAAAAGAAAAAAAGAAAAACATTTTTTAAAGACAGTGATGGGGATATAGTGCACCTGGCGAATGGCATTTCTAACATGCAGAAAGCTCTGGGTTCTTTCTCCAACACCACATAGAGCCTGGCTTGGTGACTCACACCTACAATCAGCACTGGATATGTAGGGATTACAGAAATTCAAGGTTAATGTTGGCTATATGGTGAATTGAGGCTAGTCTTCATTACAGGAGACCATGTGTAAAAAAGATAATCAAAAAAAGTTAGGAAAAGATATTTTGGCTAAGTGTCAGTGAAACAGACTTTTTAAAGGAGTTTGCTGAAGTGTCATTTCTTATTGACTTGGAGGGAAGAAAGCAGAAAGATACATACACATTGCCATATTTGCAGTAATTCTGCTTTGAAACTTTGTGTTGTTAGCAAGTATCAATTACTACCAAGTGTCAGTAGAGTACTTGTTCTTAAGTAAAAATAATCATCAAGGAAAAAATATAATCCTTTAGAAAACTAGAATAAACCAAAATAATACCTGAAAATTTTATCAATATTTTTTAAAAATAACTATTGACAATAAAAACGTATAATTTAAAATTTAAAATAAAATTAGGAGCTTACCAAAGTCTTCATTTTCTCTACAACTTTCTTGAAAGCACTATGAACTTCTTTATTCCTTAAGCTATAGACAATTGGGTTCAACATGGGAACTACTATGGTGTAGAACACGGACGCCATTTGATCATTGTCCAAGGAATGACTAGAACTGGGCTGTAGATACATGAAGATTACAGTTCCATAGAATATGGACACAGCGGTGAGGTGGGATGCACAAGTAGAGAAGGCTTTCTTCCGTCCTTCTGCTGAACGCATCCTCAGGATAGCAATGAATATGAAAGCATAGGAGGCCAAGATAACTATCAGAGCAAAACAGACATTGAATGAGGCTAAGATAAAAAGGACAATCTCATTCACATGGATATCAGAACAAGAAAGAGCCAGGATTGGAGGGATATCACAGAAAAAATGGTGGACTGTATTAGAACGGCAGAAGGAGAGGGAGAAGGTGAATCCAGTATGTACAGCAGACTCAAATAAGCCCCAGGCATAGCAGCCAATCACCATGTGAGTACACACACTAGTAGTCATGGTAGTGGTATAATGTAAGGGCTTGCAAACTGCAGCATGTCTGTCAAAAGCCATGACAGCAAGTAGGAAACAGTCTACACTCGCAAAAGACACAAAGAAGAACATCTGGGCAACACATCCCCCATAGGAGATAACTTTATCCCCTGTGAGAAGCCCAGCCATCACCTTTGGAGTCACAGCTGAGGAGTAAACACAGTCTGCCAGAGAGAGATTACTGAGGAAAAGGTACATGGGAGTGTGGAGACGGGAGTCCAGCCAGATCAACACAATCATGCCCAAGTTCCCGAGCAGTGTGATGAGATAGATGAGGGTGAATGTCATGAACAGGGGGACTTCCAAATCTGGGTTGTCGGTCAATCCCAAAAGGGTAAACTGAGTCACTTTAGTGCCATTCTCCAAGTATGACATTTTGAAATTGTGTATCACCTGTCCAAACAAATAAAGAAAATAAATATATTGCTGATTCATAGGAATTGATGCCAGAGAACTCCTGTTATTCAAATGATATTATCTGCATAATCTCACTACTAAAGCAGGATTCTCAATAACTTTTAGACTGCCTTAATCTTATCACTTCCTTACAGTGTAATCTCTAGAGCCCTCTGCATGGTATCTGTTAGTTCCCCACAGCACTCCTTTATTTAAATGACCACTCAGGTGTCTTCCAGATTTTATTCACATATTCTCATTTCGGTTGAACGTTTCAACAATAAACTACTCTGGTTTTTTCATAACTGTCATTTCAGAGTCAGGTATAAAATAACTAAACACCATGTACTATGTGACTTTAAAATAATGGATATTAATATGTTTAATCTTCCTGTCCTATTGTATAATTGCTTGAGGACAAGAGGTACATCACTGCCTTTCTGGATACATCATGGTGAAATATGAGATATTCAGCCATACAGCTGGAATCTGTTTGAGAGCTAAAGAAATATACTCATCATTTGATCCTTCACAGTCCTCTATGAAAGACATACCCCAAAAGGGTACAAAACTCAACACTTATTTACCATTCAAATAAACACTACACTGAGCAACCTACACCTACTTCACACCCTTGAGGGAAGCAGCAAAGAATCAGAGAGATGTTCATTATTAATTATCCCTTTCAACAAACATGAACAACCCAAGAATTTAATCAATTTGAAAAATGATCACTGTGCTTCCTAGTTTTCCTATGTTGTGTAATTCTTGTGGGTGTTTTTAAAAGTGCTTTGGAACCATACAAGCATCCTAAGATACAACATGCTGTGATTGAACAGAACAGTCTCTGGCACTCACCTGTGTGTTCTTTATTCCTGTTTTATCCACTTACAGATCACCTAGAATTATGTAAGTAGCGACCTTTCTGTGTCTCAGTTTAAAATGAAAAACGTCCTTCACCAGGATGTTCGGAAAATGTAACTAGTTGATAGGTTTAAATCACTAAGATTTCTGCCTCATTGTTAGAACACAATAAATCATAAGTATATTACCATTAAATAAATGTTACTATTAATAGAGTAATAATAATAAATACAGTAACTTGGAGGAAAAAACAAAATATCAAAAGAAATTCAACACAAATATTTTAACCATATTTCTTTAAAAAAACACTATGTAGGTAATTTTTTAGCTTAAATTCAAACTTGTTTAATTATATATACAACTTTGACAATTATAAACAATATAAATTTAACTCTGAGACACAAACAATGAGATGCTACCCTTTTATTGCATGACAATCTTTTGAAGGTTGTAATATTATATTCAACAGTGTAATCACATCATGAAATATCTTCACAATTTTCGTCATTGTGTACCCTCAGCCTCCTTATCATCGACTCTCTGTGCCAACTGGTATCTTCTCCATGGAGGTAGATCCACTCCAAAGGTCAGAGAATTCAAGCACACTTCTGCTCCTTCTTTTGAATTAGAGGGTTTGACAGAGGGAGTGGCTGCCTTCAGGATACTTGGTCTAAGGTGGGCTCACTGCCTAAACAACAGAATGCCCTTCTTAAGAATTCAGTACTTGATGTTTCAAAGCAAGTAACTGTTCTGGGTGTCCATTGTATCCCGTTAAGGCAGTCTTTGGCCTTCTCCCCCGCTTTGAATTGGAATATAAAGTGTATGGAAAATTAAACAAATGTGAACTCAGTACTTAATACTCAGAACTCAATATACAGGAGACACTGAGTGACTTCCTGATATTATCCTATGTCTCTGTGTTTCTTTCTTATGTCTGTTCTTCCTACTTAACTTTTCTAATCCTCATGACCCTACCCTGGAACATAAAAAATGCAAGGAGTAAAAAAAAAAAGAAAAAAAAATGCAAGGAGAGTAACTGCTGAGCGAGTGAGCCAGAGACCGCTGGGAGTCTGGGCATGAATCTGGGACTCCAAGGGAGTAGGCAGGAACCATAGATCTCTTCAGGGCCAGGCGCTGAGTCTGAGAGCTCAAAGGAAGTAGGCCTGGTCCAGGACCTCTGTGGGTCATCAAAGGGAATAGGCAGGAACCTGAAACCCCTGCCCGTCTGAGTCTGGAATCTCTGAGAGTGTAAGCCTGAGCCAGGTCGTCTGGGGCTCTGGGCCTGGGAACTCTGAGGCAGTAGGCCATAGCCAGAGACCTTTGCAGGTCCAACTCCAAACCATGGACTACTGCAAAAGTGGATTCAGACCAGGAGTTACAGAAACAGGCCAAAGCCAGAAACCTAAACCAAAGTAAGCCTGAGGCTGGAGCAGGATTGAGGCAACAAATTCCACAGAAGTGAGTCTGACTGAGCTATCTAGGCCAAGTGGGCCTGAGGAAGCTAGCTCCACAGGAGCAGGAGTCGGGAGTCAAGCCAGTCCCAGGACACCAGCAGATCAGGACTGAGCCAGTGAACTGGTCCAGAGCAGACGGGAGACAGCAAACTCCACCAGAACAGGTACAGGTGAGTAACTGCTGAGCAAGTGAGCCAGAGCCAGAGATTGCTGACTGTCCAGATGTGAATTTGGGATTTTCAAGGGAGTAGATCTAAGCCAGGACCCTTGTGGGTCTGTGCATAGGTCTAGAACCTCTGAGGAATTAGGCCTGAGCCAGTACCTCTGTCAGTCTGGGCATGAATCTGGGACCTCCAGGAAAGTAGACAGGAACCAAGCATGAGACTGGGACCTCAGAGGGAGTAGGCCTGAGGCAGGACCTATGTGGGTCCAGGCATTGGTCTGGGACATCAAAGGAAATTGGCAGGAACCTGAAACCTCTGCAGGTCCAAGTGTGAGTCTGGGACCTCTGAAAGGCTAAGCCTGAGCCAAGTCCTCTGGGCTTCTTGATGCACCCAAGCCTGGGAACTCCAAGGCAGTAGACCGGAGTCAGAGACTTTTGCAGGACAAATTCTGCAGGAAGGATCCAGACTGGGATTTACAATAACAGGTCAAACCAGTAACCAACCAGGTAATTAGAACTAGAACTATGGCACTGAATGTACCATGAGGAACAACCATCTGAGCTTTGGATTCACTGGCGCCTAGAAGATTATTCAAAAGAATCTCAGACAGCCCCAACCACACCTACTAGAGGAAAAGATGAGAAGAAAAGGTAAGAACACATGCAACACCAAAAAGAGCAACACAACACCGGTAAAACCTACCGACCCTACAACAACAAGAGTTGAACAACCAAATATAGATGAAGCAGAAGAAATTGATCGAAAAAATAAACTTCAGGAGAATGTTTGAAACTATCAAAAAGGAAATGAGAAATTCCCTCAAAGAAATGGTGGAAGAGACAAACAAAAAAAAATGGTAGACATCAGCAAATCCCTTAAAGAAAACAAAGAAAAAGAAATTAAACATATGAAAGAAACTATTCAAGACTTGAAAACTGAGTGAAGTTATGAGCAACTGTAAAAGAAGGTCATCATTCTGAACACTGACTTTATTCTTAGCCAGAGATATAATTTTTAAAGCTAGAAGCTTATAATGATATGCAAATGTGTGTTTAAAACAACTTAGCATAGAACTGAAGAGGTAGGAAATTGGTTAAGAGCATGTACTACTCTTTTTATTTACTAACAGAAGGTCTATGAACCATATTTTGTATGTTACACATATTGAAAACAGAAAAAAAATTATAAAAACCCAGAAATCACCTTTTTTTCCCCCCAGAGTCTGACTATTTAGCCCAGACTCACCTCTAACTTGTGATCCTTCTGCCTCAGCTCCCTGAGTGCCTGGATTATGTGTAGACCACCAGAACTGGCTAAGAGGTTACTTCATATTGCAACACACAATTTCCTGGAGAGGTGAATTGCGAGACCAGTGGTTCTCAGCTGTCGTAGGAGTATGTTTGTTTGTTCCCAGCTGCCCAGCCCCAAATAATCACACAGAAACTATGTTATTTACAATACTGTTGGACCAATAGCTTAAGCGTATTTTTGGTTAACTCTCCTATCTTTGGGAGTGTATGATTAAACACCTACCTTGGGATCTGCTCAACCACCGATAGCTCCAGCACTAGGATTTGTAGGCATCTATGTTCGCATTGCATACATGCATACATGCACACAGTTAAAAAGTAACAATAATAAATCTTTAAAAACAAAACTGCTGAGAAAAATAACAACCTTTACATTAAATCCCGCAATGACCACCAAAAAATCTTTGGCTGTTCCAGTGAAAACAGTGTCAAATAAAGCCGTGCTGGGATTCTAGAGAACAAAAATGGGATCAGGAGAATTTATTCAGACATAAAGTCCTCCAGAGACTACATGCCCAGGAGGACAGCAACATCTGTCACTCCAGTCACCTAGAGAAAGAGCAGTTAAACTGTCTTTGGAGACCTAGCTCAGTTTCTTATGAATAAAAATGATGTATTACTTATATGTTGTGAGTTCTCTTTATCCATATAGTGCACTTCTCTTTTTTTAGTTGAAAACATTTTATTTTTCCAATATTTCTTCTTAAACCTGCATCCTGCCAGTGGAAAATATCAAAAACTAACACTTAGAGCCTCATGAAAATAATTTAAATAAAGTTACACACTGTGAAAATCAGATAGGAGATTCTTCAAACAATTAAAATAAAATTATTATATAACTATATATAGCATTTCTGAGCAGATACTCAAAAAAATTAAAGTCAGCTTACTATAGAGACACACTTGCACACCCATGGTTACCACAGCTTGGTTCACAGTGGACAGGTTATAAATCAGTCTATTTTCCCAATAGCTGATGAATGGTAAAGGAAATGTCTCTTCTCAGTCTTGAAGAATGAAATCACGTTTTCTGCAGAAAACTGGATGGAACTGGACATCATCATGATAATTGAATGAAATAATCCAGCTATTATGAGAGCAAATAGTTCCTGTTTTCTTTAATATGTGGAGCAAGAGGAAAAATAAGCAAAAGGAGAGCTATAATATACTAGAACAGGAAATGGAGTATAAAAAAGATAAAAAAAGGAAAGTCTATGTGATTAAATTACACTATATGCCTAAATAAAATTTATAATTAAGCTCATTAATTTGCACTAGTACAGCAATAAAAAATTCTTAGGGAAAATTATTCCCCCTCATGTAATTAATATTTGCAATTTACATCTTCCTTGTTGTAATAGTAATGCATGTAAGTATATATTTGTGAGTTTAATGCTGATATTCTCTTTATACACGTATCATGCTTCCATATAATTGACTTCCATCCCTTATCTCTTATTTTCCCCTTTCTCCCCTCTGCCCTCTTCCCACTCTCTTTAATTACTCATCCCTAGTTGTCAATTTACTTACTGCTTTCAGGGTGACTTTAAAATATTTGTTATTTACTTTCTGGCATAAAAAAAGTAAAAGTAAAAATCCCAGGCAAAGAGATCAAATGCTGGCCTCAAATCCAATCAGAAAAAGAATGTATTTTCCTGATAACAGCCCTCCCCCTGCACTATTACAACAGTGCAATTATCCTGGCAGGTCTATACTGTAGCAAGCAGAATTCTGGGTAAGATCACTGCTCTCTTTTTGCCACTATCAGCCTGAATAGGACCTTCCAGTCATAGGAAAGGTAGCCCTCAGGGAGAGAATTTTCTGATCAGTTTGAGAATGAATTTGCTTTATCCTGAAACTAAAATGTGTGGCATCTCCAGCATTATTGTCTTACCATCAGTTATGGTGTACAGTCACAAGCAATGATAATAGGCTTTGTTGGACAGGCCTAGGAGGAGTTGGAAAGGAGAGTCAGAAATGGACATGATCAACAAATATTGTATATATTTATTGAAAAATGTAAAAATTGATAAACAGGCCAATACTGGACATAGTGCCTGATTTTTCAAATGCATTGCAGAACCAGAGTATTAAAAACAACACGGTATTAGCATAAAAGTAAATATGTAAACAATAGAATAGAATAGAGCAATCTGAAATAAAGTAGGGAGTGACTGAAGAAAGTACCCAAAAAATACTTCTGAGCTAAGCACTGGTGGCACATGCCTTTAATCTCAGCACTCAGGAGGCAGAGACAGACTGATTTCTGTGAGTTCAAGGCCAACCTGGTCAACAGAACAACTTCCAGGACAGACTCCAAAGCTATACATGTCTCAAAAAATAAAGAGGGAGGAGAATGACTTCTGGCCTTTACACACAAGTCAACCACATGCTCCAGCGTACTTGTATACAAAAAAAAAAAAGCCCACACACAGAAATAAATGAAACTACAAATTATGATGTCATATGACTTACCAGAGACCGGGGACTATCTGACAAACAAGATAAGATAAAATTTCAAAAAATAATAAAAATTTTAAAAAGGAAAGCTCTGACACATTATGAGACAAGGAACGTCCATAGATGCCTCTGAGTATATTTTCTGTAGGGATCTACTGTTGAGAGGGCAGCCTACCCTTTAAAGTAGTAATGTTTGCCCAGTTAGATTATCTGGAGGAAACTAATTTTTTTCATTTACAAGTGATTATCAATTAGATATTCTTTTAAGTTAAGAATGGAGACATGTATCAATTCCAAAAATTTATAAACAAGTTAAGATCATTTTACATACTATTCAACACTCAGTCTTCTTGTTCTTTCAATAATTATATTACAATACTGTTTACTGGAAAGTTATTTTTATTCTCCAATCTTGATTACATAAAACATCTCCAAGCTGCAGGGACCTTTAAAACTGATTATTTGAAAATTTACAGCTTAAAGGAAAAAGCTATGTTTATTAACTTAGTGACTAAAGGGACAAATATTTAGAGCATTTTAGGTGACTTCTGTAACAATGGATACTAAAGAATTCTGACTGAAAAAAAAATGACCAATTTCAGTGCCCTTCCTTAGGGAAAATTATTTTCCCATTCCCAGTTATATTTTGTTTCCTGTAGCTCTTTGTATAGAACTGAGACTTGCTCTGGACCACTTTAGAATGTGGGTTGTTGTCTTTGCTCAGCTCCTTTGTAGGCAGTCATACTGATGAGAATTTACAGGTGTAACTTATTACTCAAAAAGGCAATCTTATATCAACATCACTGCTCTTCTGGCCCTTATAACCCTTCCTGCCCTCTCTTCCACAGTGTTCCCTGAGCCTTGGTGTTGGAGTGTTTTGTAGATGTCTCTGTAACAATGAGCTTAGCATGCTAACGCTAAGGATGCAAACACACATACCTTGGTGGTAGCCAACAGTTCTCTAACTGAACGTATGGCATACTTAACAACATAGAAACCATACTTGGTATTGGAAAATTAGATAACTAACTACTCAGCACTAGTGAAAATGTATATAGGAGGGGAACTTAACAGCAAAAACTTTGCTAGGCAAGCATGAAACCTAGCAACAATCTGAACATGTGTATTATACCAACGGCTACGTGTAGTCTTCGCCCCTCATCAAAGAAAATTCTCTTTGCAACAGAAAGGATCACTTATTTTAAAAAACACATAACCAAACAAAATCCATACTTGTTTGTGGTTTGGAGGAGGATACCACCATGGATATTACAATCAATGAACATTTGTTGATGCTGTCAATACATGGTTTGAATAAGAGCTTGGATTTCTTTTGAAACTCTGGACTTTTAAAATGTAATCTTCATTTTGCTTGACACAGCTTTTTATGTTGGTCCACAGTCACGTTTAGGACATAATGAAAAGTTTACTTTCCTCAGAAAGTATTATGACAAGATAATATAAAGCAAAATTCTTCTTCTCTCTTTCAATTTTTTACCATTTCTTTTCTTTTTTTCCATTTTTTTTATTGAGAAAGGGAGAAAAAAAAACAAGTTTCCACCTCCTCCCAGCCTCCCATTTCCCTTCCCCTCCTCCCACCCTTCTCCCCCTCCTCCCACCCTTCTCCCCCTCCTCCCACCCTTCTCCCCCTCCCCCCACTCCTCTCCCCCTCCCTCTCCAGTCCAAAGAGCAGTCAGGGTTCCCTGCCCTGTGGTAAGTCCTAGGTCCTCCCCTCTCCGTCCATTCCTAGGAAGGTGAACATCCAAACTGGCTAGGCTCCCACAAAGCCAGCACATTAAGTAGGATCAAAACCCCCTGCCATTGTCCTTGGCTTCTCATCAGCCCTCAGGAAAAACATATAGTTGTCCTCTTGATTATGGGAAGTAGACAAAATTGCCGGGGAGAAAATTGAGATCTTGGGGGTGGAGTGGGATGAGGTAAGGGGAGATGGGGAGAGAAAAGGGAGAAGGGGAGAATGGGGGGAACTTGGGGAAAAAGGAGGATTGGGATAAAGGAAGGTTAGATAGGGGAGCACGGAACCACAATTCTTAGTTAAGGGAGCCACCTTAGAGTTGGCAAGAGACTTGAACCTAGAGTGGCTCCCAGATGCCCAAGCCGAGGTCCCCAGTTAGTTCCTTGGGCAGCTTAGGATAGGGAACCTGAAATGACCCTATCCTATAGCAATACTGACGAATATCTTGCGTATCATCAAAGAACCTTCATCTGGTGATGGATGGAGATAGAGACAGAGACCCACACTGGAGCACTGGACTGAGCTCCCAAGGTCCCAATGAGGAACAGAAGGAGGGAGAACATGAGCAAAGAAGTCGGGACCACGAGGGGTGCACCCACCCACTGAGACAGTGGAGCTGATCTATTGGGAGCTCACCAAGGCCAGCTGGACTGTGACTGAAAAAGCATGGGATAAAACTGGACTCTCTGAACTATTTCTTTTCTTATTCAGCATGATGTGTATGTTTCTGTACATACACTATGCACTTCTTTTGTTGTTTGTTTTGTACTCACTATAACCACTGTGTTTAAGCAACACAGATGCAAAGACCATTTCTTATTTTGGATGGACTTAGTAACAAGACTCAGCTCTGTAGTTCAAACTCAGCAGGAGTCAAAACAATTGAGCACATTGACATTCCTTCTCAAAAAATAAATAATGTCAATTAAGGGAAGCATACATATAATGTAGACATAAAAAATATAAATTTCAATCCCTTAACCTTAACATCAAATTGGAATCCTTTAGTTCTTTCATTACCAAAAGAATTATTTTTAAAGTTACTGAAAATAATCCCATGATGTCCATTGATAAGAATAGCTGAATTCCCATAGAATCTTTAATCACTTACTCCCTAGTTGTGTGATTTAGGGCATGGTGTAATCCTCTTATGACATTTTTCCCATGAGAGCTCCACAGCTATAGCAGTCTCTCCTTGTTACAACATTTAAAAAAGTGAAGTCTTCTTTAGCCTATCACTAAAGGGAGCAGCCCAAAACAGGGGCCTCTTTAATATCTGTTATTGATCTATCATTAATGGTTGTCTAGAACTAACAATTAATTGCTTCCCAAATGGCATGTTAGCAAGAGCATTTTCACTTGGGAAAAATAAATGTGTTATTATTTATTGGGATAAAACAGTAATCCTATGTTACAAAGTACAAGAATGATGAAGATTACTTTTTTGTCACACTCGGGCATCCTTCAGAGCCGGTATCCATGGGGTTACCTGTCTACTACTCCTTCTTATGGATAGGTATATTATGGAATGTAAAGAGGTGAGATAATTTATCTACGAAGGAAGACAAGGATACCAGAAGTCGAGCTTGTCTTTGAGGGTTCCAAAACCAGATTCTATGTATTTCTCCAAAGAAATATATTTTCTTACTTTCAGGTATGGAATTATTAATTGAGCCCTAATTTTGTATGAAAGTGGTAGATTTACATGCTATGCTGGTCAGGTAAGAAGGCAAGCCTCTGAGTCAGACCCAAAACCTTCATGAACTTGAGGACAGAAGCAACCAGGAGAGTACAAACTGTGAGTTCAGTCATCTTTCCTTTGGGTCATTGAAAGCTTACACTTCCATGTTTTATATATTGCTATATTTTGTATCAGAGATATTCAAAGGCTGTATGCCCAAATACAGAGATGAATTGTAATATATATACATATATATAATGTTTTGTTTAAGTAATGTATTAAATATATAGAAAATATTATCTAATATATATGCAGAAAATATTATGTATATATTTATAATATGACATGAGGCAGTTAATAGGTTATGGGTCCCAGCTTCACTAAAATTGAACTTGATTGATTTTGAAATAAATATTTGAACTAATATAATCTTGGTTGGCTTTTTAAGGGAAATTAATAATATGTCTTATCTTAACTAATCCCAGAGATGATGAAAGATCAAATTGAGGTATCATTGCAAAATGTTCTTACAATCAGGAAAATCATAGTAATATTTCAAAAGGAAGAAAAGCTATCAGTAAATAAAAAATATCATACTTAAGAACATCTATAAAATACTCAGAAATAATCACAAAATTATAAGATATGACTATGATGCAAATTAATGTTCTATTTCTATCATAGAGACTTACCTGGTATTAGAGACAAGGCTCTTTAACCAGTGAGTGAACTGAGCAACGCTAATTCACTGTTTCACAATTGTAAAAAACAATAAAACACTGTGCTCTTCCTAAGAAATAGAAAATATGAATAAAGCTCAATATTTATTGGCCTGGATGCTTACTTTAGTCACAAAACTCCCAACATCAGGAAATGTGTCTTGTGTGCTCCTGGGGATGAGGAAATCAGCAAAAGTCTTGTGCCTAAGACAGACACTGTATTTATTAAAAGAATAAGACAGCACCTGGTACTTTATATGGCTAATTTGCTTTGACTTTTTAAATAGATATCCAAAGATTACACAGCAGGACATTCTAAGCATTTGAAGATCCAGTTGTTTTTATACAAATGAGACACAGAAAGGTCATTTGCTCTGAGTTGCACTTCCATGATGTATGTATATTTCTTTGAATCATTTATTTTATACTACACTCTCTTTATAATATTCAGTTAATGATCAAACAGATGCTATTGCTCACAGAAGACACAAGGAAGTATATTTAAAAATGAATAGTTGTATGAAACGCCTAACTATTGCAGTTATATGTTGTTGTGAGCCATCATGTGAGTGCTAGGAACAGAACCCACATTCTCTTCATGAGTACTTAGTGCTCTTAACCTCCAAATCAATTCTCCAGCCACAACTTCTAAATTCTGACATATTTCAGTAAAAGACGTTTAAAAGAAAACACAAATTCAAACTTTATTTGTAAACATTCTTGATTTACAAGTAAGTGGAGATTCAATAACAGGCATGATGGAAACATGACTAAATATTTTTTTACAAAATTCATAACATCAGTGAAAAAAGGCTTTTAAAATTTTCTAAATATTGAAAATTAACTTCTACTGTGACAGAAAAGATGATATATATCTTTCTAGGTTTGGGTTACCTCACTTGGGATAATTGCTTCCATCTCCACTCTTTCACCTGCAAATTTTATAATTAATTTATTTTGTGTTTTATCTTACCCAAGGTATCTTGTATTCTGAGAATAGAAAGATAATCATATAGCAGAAAGCTTCTCCTATACTTTAAATTTTATAAAAATAAAGTCACTTATTGGATGCATATGTTATCCATGTTTTGTGAGTCTACTAAGATATAGATATGTAAGTTTATAACCATGATGACTAAAGCATAAAAGGATACTTGTTCTTTGCTCAACTGTAATGGCTATCTACATACAAAGAGATAAGGGTTACATAAGGGGCTATATAAAGGATAAAAGAAGAAAGGAGTATAGTAAGAATCATAATGAAATTTTGTCACCAGACTTTTAGTTTTACTTCATCTGGAAACTCCAATTTGTGTATTGTCCACTTCTGAAATCAAGATATACCAAGGCCCTTGACTTGATCACAATGTACAAAAGTTATGTACTTCAAATTTGGATTATAATTGTATCCAATAAAATGTTGATGGGAAATTTGGGGCCAAGCCATATAACCACTAACCAAATTCATGGACAATATGTAAAGCAGAGCTGTTTTTTGAGTCCTGTTATTTCTGACCTAGAGACAAATTAAGGCCATAAATCAAGGACATTCAGATGTGAAAGTAAAATATGTGTATTGTGAGAAAGGAACTTTGATTGTATATATTCCATAATTCATAGTGTAAAAGTTACTCTTTTCTGTATGTGGTAAATGGAACATCCAGTGTATCTTATTTTATGATGAGACCAATTAAAGTTAAATTCATTACCTTAAATATCATTATATAAAATATCCTTTTTATATAACATAGATAGATAAAAATGAAATCAGAGTAAAAGTACATCTTACAATATTTCTGAAAATGTTCTTGTTATAAATGCTTATGTGCTACCAAAGTTTTTATGTTGAAATCCTAACCTCCATGTTGATGATACTTTAAAGCAGAGTGATTAAAGTTGTATATGCAGTGAGAGAAGACCTCATGTGGCTGGAGTTAGTTCCACAGTGAAAGCAATCTCCAAGAGATAACAAATTCCCTGCAAGAATAAAGAGAAGACCTAAAGCCTTGTATAAACACAGAAGTGGGCATTGAGAAAAACCACTGCTCTCCAACCTGAACAATACTGAGAATTAAATTTGTAGTGTTTAGACTCTATCTATAGTGAATAGCATTAGCCTAACATTTCCAAGCAAACAGTTTGATTGGACATACCATTACAAAGCTGAAAACTGAACAACACATAACAAAAATTTAGAAAATGAATAAAAGGTACATGTTCCCTAGAATTGCCTTATATTGCCGTAACATAATATCTTACATGATTCTAGTTCAGTGATAAAAATGGTTTATGCTGGTTTTTCAGAGTTCGCATACAGGCTTTGGTATTTTCCAGAAAGCAATTAATGTGATGTTCTTAGACAAAGACCACCCTCTGCCTTGGCCTCAATTCAGTCATCATGGAGTTTCAACATTCACATACAATATCTCTTGGAATATAGTGAGATCTTATATCACTTAATTTAATTTACTCAGTTTTATTTAAAAGTCAGTTTTGCTCCATAGCATGTTTAGATGAGAATGCAGGAAAGGAGCATCTGCACAGTGAGAGAAGGCATGGAGAGGACAAGCAGAGAGGATCATCAGTCTCCTCTCATCTCTCATTCTGATCTCCTTTCTCATTGCTGCAGGGAAGCCACCTGATCTCTAATGGAGAACAGTACAGAGGTGACCGAGTTCATTCTTGCAGGTTTAACAGATGACCCAGAGCTCCAGCTCCCTCTCTTCATTGTCTTCCTTCTCATCTATCTCTGCACTGTGCTTGGAAATGTGGGAATGACAGGACTGATTCTCTTGGACTCACACCTCCACACTCCCATGTACCTTTTCCTCAGTCACCTGTCTCTGGTGGACTTTGGTTATTCTTCAGCTATTACTCCCAAGGTAATGGCAGGACTCATTTCAACAGATAAAATCATATCCCACAATGCTTGTGGCACCCAATTCTTCTTTTTTGTGGGATTCATAACCACAGAAAGTTTCCTGCTGGCTGCCATGGCTTATGACCGCTATGCAGCAGTGTGTAAGCCCCTGCATTACACCACCATCATGACGACAAACACGTGTACTTGTCTGATCATAAGCTCCTATGTCTGTGGCTTCCTGAATTCCTCCATCCACACTGGGAACATCTTCAGGCTCTCCTTCTGCAAGTCCAATGTGATAGACCACTTCTTCTGTGATGCCCCTCCTCTCCTGGCCCTCTCATGCTCAGACACCACTGTCAGTGAGATGGTAATTTTCTTTGTGGTGGGGTTTAATGCTCTCTTCTCTATTGGAGTCATCTCGATCTCCTATCTGTTTATATTCATCACTATTCTGAGGATACGGTCATCTGAAGGGCGCCAGAAGGCCTTTTCCACCTGTGCTTCCCACCTCACTGCTGTCTCCATCTTTTATGGGACAGTCATCTTCATGTACTTACAGCCCAGCTCCAGTCACACCATGGGCACTGACAAGGTGGCATCTGTGTTCTACACCATGGTCATCCCCATGCTGAATCCTCTGGTCTACAGCCTGAGGAACAAAGAGGTCAAGAGTGCATTCAGAAAAGCTGTGGGAACTGCAAAATCTTCTGTAACATTCATATTTTAGTTTCACATCAAATCTACAATAAAACATCTTTACTTTCTTTCTTTTTTATTATTATTATAAAAATTTTCACCTCCTCCCATTTCCTTCCCCCTCTCCCCATCCTCCTCCCCCTCCCTCTACAGTTCACAAAGCAGTCAGGGTTTCCTGCCCTGTGGGAAGTCCAAGGTCCTCCCCCCTCCATCCAGATCTAGGAAGGTGAGCATCCAAACAGACTAAGTTCCCACAAAGCCAGTACATGCAGTAGAATGAAAATCCAGTGTCATTGTCCTTGGCTTCTCAGTCAGCCCTCCTTTTCAGCCACATTCAGAGAGTCCGGTTTGATCACATGCTTATCAGTCCCAGTCCAGCTGGCCTTGGTGAGTTGAGTGAGGTAACCCAGACCCAAAAAGATGAATATGGTATGTACTCACTCATTAGTGGATTCTAGCCATAAATAAAGGACATTGAGCTTTAATTCATGATCCTAGAGAAGCTAAATAGGAAAGTGAACCCAAAGAAAAGCATGTAGTTATCCTTCTGGATATTGGAAGTAGACAAGATTGCCAGGCAAAACTTGAGAGCTTCAGGGTGGGGTGAGGTGAGGGTTGAGAAGGGGAGGATGGGGAGAGCTTGAGGGAATCGGAGGGTTGGTATGTAGGAAGAGTGGATATGGGGAGCAGGGAAGTATATATCTTAATTAACGGAGCCATTTTAGGGTTGGCAAGAGTGTGGACTCTAGAGGGGTTCCCAGGTGTCCAAGGGGATGTCCCCAGCTTCTTCCTTGAGAAGCTGAGGAGAGGGTGCCTAAACTGGCCCTATTTTATAGCCACACTGATGAATATCTTCCATATTGCCATAGAACCCTCATCTGGCAATGGATGGAGATAGAGACAGAGATCCACACTGGAGCACTGGACTGAGATCCCAAGGCCCATATGAGGAGCAGAAGGAAAGAGAACATGAGCAAGGAAGTAAGGACTGCGAGTGGTGTGCCCACCCACTATGACGGTGGAACTGATCTAATGGGTACTTACTTTCTAAATATAAAGAAAATATTGGCTATCCAGTCCTTGTAGTTCTAATTGTTTAAATAATTTTTCAACTAGTTATGAATCTTAAAGATGAAAATACTTCAAAATAAGAGTGCTAAAACCTATGAATTAGAAGCAATCACACATCAAGAGGCAATAGTAGATTTATATAAGTTTTTTTTTTAATTACTAGGGTCACATCCACAATCTCATGCTCAGACATGTATATACACTCCTTCATGAGACATGTATATATCCTTCATGAGAAACAAATGGAAAAATATTTACAAGCTATATAAATTACCATGGTTAATATCTAGAACATACGAAGTTCTAAAACAATAATGAACACCAAAAAAATAAATAACCTAACTTAAAATCTAGCATGAAACTAAACAAAGAATTTTATAGGAAACACAGGTTACTATTGGTTGTTCTTCAAATGTTCAAATTCTGAAACTTTAACACTACTTTGAGATTTCATCTTATTCCTATAAGAAAAAGTTAAGAAAGTGCCACTGTCTACTGAATTCTTTCACATGACTTCAAAAATTGAGATGATATCCTGGTGATTCCTCAAATGATTAGCTGTACTTACAATATAACTATATAAGCAGCTCCTCTCATAGATAGACTGGAGAGAAACAAGCCCATGTAATGACACAAATTTGAACAAGAATGTTCATAGAAACATTAGTTAAAATAGTGAAAAAGTTGGGAAGAACTGAGGAGGGAATTCTTTTAATGTGCCTGTATTAGTCAAATGTCCACTAGAATGTAATTCTTTAGATAGTCAAATTTAGAAAAAAGGTTTTCCTCAGAGAGTTGATGGTTTAAGTCCATAGTGGGGCTGACTCCACTATTTTTCTTTCTGTCTTTGTCAGAAGAGTGGAGTAGAGGAAACCTATTAACCTTTAGATTGAAAGTAAAAGACATTAGAAAAAGGTGACCCTGGGTTCTATTTTAAAGCAGGCTGAACAAATCATGGAAAACAAGAAAATAAACATCATTCCTCCATGGCTTTTTCAACAGTCACTGTCTCGGTGTTCCTGCATTAAATTCCAGACATCATTTTCATCAACAATGAATATACATCTTATGCTGAAATAAATGCCTTCCTCTTCAAAAAAAAGCAGAGATAAAAAATGCTGACATCAATGAGAGAAAAGAAAAACACTTTTCCCTGTTTTCACTGAAGTAAAAACTGTTGTAGTCTCAATGGAAATCAGTATAAAATTTTCTTCTGAAACTAGGAATAGATCTACTGTGTGATCAGTTATACTTGTCCTGATATATTCCCAAAGGACTTGGTAATCTACCACAGAAATACTTTCTCATCCATGTTGGTGTTATTCTGTTCAATATTAGGAAATGGAGACATGAAACACACACACACACACACATCCACAATGTATATATGTATGTTTGTATGTGTATGTGTTTGAATATATTCACCTGTGAAGAAAAATAAAAGTATTAATTTCACAGGAAAATGATAGGACTGGAAAAGATCATTATAAGTTAGGCAGCCCAAATACAGAAAAACAAACACTGAATGTTCACTTTCATATATAGATTCTTTTTTAAAAATGTTTTTATTTAGCTATATATTTTCTTCTGCTCCCCTCCACTGCTCTGCATCCCTTTCAACCCTCTCCTCTGATCCCTATGCTACCAAATTACTCAGGGAATATTGTCTCTTTCTACTTCCCATATACATTAGATTCATATATGTCTTTCTTAGGATCCTCTTTATTGTCCAGGTTTCTGGGATTGTGAATTGTAAGCAGATTTTTCTTTGCTTATGTCAAAAAAACACTTATGAATGAGTACATATTATACTTGTATTTCTAGGTCTGGGTTACCTCACTCAATATGTTTGTTAGATGCATCCATTTGCCTGCAAATTTCAAGATGTCATTAATTTTTCCCACTGTGTAGTGCTTTAAAATTTATTTCTCAAATTTTCCTTATCCATATTCAGTCGAGGGGCATTTAAGTAGTTTCCAGGTTCTGGCTATGACAAACAATGTTGCTATGAACATAGTTGAGCACATGTCTTTGTGGTACAATTGAGTATCCTTTAGGTATAAACCCTAGTAATATTGCTGGGTCTTAAGGTAGCATGTTTCCTAATTTTCTAAGAAAACACCAGACTTATATCCAAAGGTGCTGTACCAGTTTTCACTCCCACCAGCAATGGAGGAGTGTTCCTTTTACCCCAAATCCTCTCCAGTATAAGTTGACATCAGTGTTTTTTAACTTGGCCATTCATACAGGTGTAAGATGGAATCCCAGAGTTGTTTTGATTTGCATTTTTCTGATGGCTAAGGATGTTGGGCATTTCCTTATGTGTTTTTTCAACCATTTTAGATTCCTCTGTTGAGAGTTCTTTATTTAGATCTGTACTCCATTTTTTATTGTATTATTTGTTCTTTTGATGACCAATTTCTTGATATCTTTGTATATTTTGAAGATCAGACCTCTATCCAATGTTGGGTTAGTGAAGATATTTTCCCACTGTGTAGGCTGGCCTTTTGCCTTTTTTACCATGTTCTTTGCTTTACAGAATCTTCTCAGTTTCTGTATGTCCATATTATCAATTGTTTCTCTCAGTGTCTATGCTACTGGGGTTATATTTAGGAAGTAGTCTCCTGAGCAAATGCATTCAAGTAAACTTCCCACTTTCTCTTCTCTGAGGTTCAGTGTGGTTGGCTTTATGTTGAGGTCTTTGATACATTTGAACTTGAGTTTGTGTATGGTGACATGGATCTACTTTCATTCTTCTACATTTTGATATCCAGTTATGCCAGCACCATTTGTTAAATGTGTTTTCTTTTTTCAATTTGATATTTTTTGTTTCTTTGTCAAAAATCAGGTGTTCGAAGCTGTGTGGATATCTATGATTTCAACGTGGTTCCATTGGTTCTCCTGTCTGTTTTTATGCCAATACAAGGCTGTTTTTAGTATTGTAACCCTGTAGTAGAGTTTGAAGTCAGATCTGTTGCTTCCAGATGTTCGTTTATTCTACAGGATTATTTTAACTACCCAGTTTTGGGGTTTTTTTCTTTTCTATTGTTCTTTCAAGGTTTGTGAAGAATTTTGCTTGGATTTTGATGGACATTGTATTGAATCTGCCGATTGATTTTGGTAAGATTGCCATTTTTACTATGCTAATTCTACCTACACAAGAGCATAGGAGATCTTTCCATTTCTGGTTGCTTCTTCAATTTCTTTGTTGAGGAAGGCTGCTTGTTCTTCCTGGCTGCCCAAAACAGAAGAATCACACAGAAATTGTATTAATTAAAACAGTTTGGCCCATTAGCTCTAGCTTCTTATTGGCTAACTCTTATATTAATTTAAACCATTTCTATTAATCTGTATATTGCCACATGGCAGTGGCTTACCGGCAAAGATTTGGCATATCTGACTCTGGCAGCTACATGCCTGATTCTGGCAGCTACATGGCATCTCTCTGACTCCGCCCTTCTTCCTCCCGGAATTCAGCCTAGCTTTCCCTGCCTACCTAAGTCCTGCATTGCTATAGGTCCAAAGCAGTTTCTTTATTGATAAATGGTAATCACAGTACACAGAGGGGACTCCCAAATCATTTCTTTCTTCAAAGATTTAAAGTTCTGTCATGCAGGTCTTCCACTTGTTTGGTTACAGTTACTCTGAAATATTTTATGCTATTAGCAGCTATTGTAAAGGGTGTTGTTTCTCTGATTTCATTCTCAATCTACATATCATCTTTGTAAAGGGGGGCTGCTGATTTTTTGTGAGTTAATCTTTTATCCTGCTACAGTACTGAAGGTTTTATGACTTGTAGAAGTTCCTGATATGGAATTCCCCTCTGAAAGCAGTGAATACCATTGCCTAATAAAGAAGCTGTCTTGGGCCTGAGCAGGGAATAGATGTAGACATGAAGGACTGAACTGAATGCTGGGAAAAGAAGGTGGAGTCATGGAGAAGTCATGAAGCCGCCCCCAGAGACAGACACATCATAACCTTGCAGGTAGGCCACGAGCCTCATGGTAAAATTTAAAATAATGTAATGGATTAAATTAAGATGTAAAAACTAGACAACAAGAAGATAGAGCTAATAGACCAAACAATAATTTAATTAATATAGTTTCTGTGTGAGTATTTTGGGAGTCTGGGCAGCCAGGAAATGAACAAGTAGCCCTCCTACAACAAGTTCTTTGGTAGAATTTTTGGGGTCTCTTATATAAACAAGCTATCATATCATTAGTAAATAGTGAGGATTTTACTTCTTCTCTTCCCAATATGTTTTGACCTCCCTTTGTTGTATTATTGCTCTTTCTAGGACCTCAGGAAATACATGGGATAGATATGGCAAGAGCGGACAACATTGTCTTATCCATTATTTCTTTTTTTTTTTTTGGAGGATGCAGCTCTTTATTGGAATATTTTCAATTGTGTTTGCAAACATTAACACTAGGGGAAAACAAAAAGTCTTATTCCATCGGAGCTTGCTGGGTAGCAACCTCAGCAACCTCTACCTGAGCCTTAGCAACCCTCACGGGAGACAGCTGGGTGGAGGCCTCATCAACCTTCTCAAGAAGACACTGGGTCTCATCCTCTGGAGAAAGGTCCTCCTCTTGCCCCATTCGCGGGCAGAAATAGTTAACCAAGTTGGAGATCATCTGGGAAACATCTTCTTGGTAATAAGGAGGCCCGAATATCAAAATCTCTGCATCCTCTTCAGGATGCCAATGGGTCACTTGAAGCAAGGTACGTGATGTACTCTCGACATGTGGGATGTACTCTCCATCCTTGCCAAATATCGCTTCCACGAACCAAGGATTCAAGTACACTGTTTCTGGATCATCCAGATACTTGGTCCGGAACCACTCGGGCAGCGTGTTGGAGTCTCCGACCACTTCAAATAAGGTCCCTTCTTTGTGCTTCAGCTGGACCAGCGACTTATAAGTCTTAAAAGGGACCATATTGCACCAGTATCGTCACAGACAGCCTAGGCAACTCCAAACCCAGTAAACCCAGAAAGTTATCCATTATTTCAATGGAATCGCTGTGAGTTTCTCTCCATTTACTTTGTTGTTGCCTGTTAGCTTGCTGTATATTGCCTTTACTATGTTTAAGTATGTTCCTTGTATCCCTACTCTCTCCATGACTTTTATCAGGAAGGAATGTTGTATTTTGCCGAGGATTTTTCATCATCTAATGAGATGATCATGTGGTTTTTATTTTTCAGTTTGTTTATAAGGTGGATTACACTGACAGATTTTTGTACATTGAACCATCCCTGCATCTCTGAGATAAAGCCAACTTGATCATGGTGGATGATTTTTCTGACATGTTTTTGGAATCAGTTTGCCAGTATTTTATTTAGTATTTTTGGATCAATGTCCATGAGTAAGACTGGACTGTAATTCTCTTTCTTAGTAATGTCTTTATGTGGTTTGAGAATCAGCATAATTGCAATATCATAAAAAGTGATTGGCAGAGACGCGGCGGAGCGGCGGCGGCCAGACGCGGCGGAGCGGCGGCGGCCAGACGCGGCGGAGCGGCGGCGGCCAGACGCGGCGGAGCGGCGGCGGCCAGACGCGGCGGAGCGGCGGCGGCCAGACGCGGCGGAGCGGCGGCGGCCAGACGCGGCGGAGCGGCGGCGGCCAGACGCGGCGGAGCAACACCGCATACAGGAAGAGGCTTTCGGGGACCGGCGCAGAGACAGACCGGGAACAGGCATGCAATAAGGAGAGCAGATCGCCCTACTACAATCGAATCAAAGAGGTAGGCCTTTGGTTGGCCAGGTCACTGGCACAAGGGGAGCCTGGTCCTGTCCTGAAGATCCTTCAGAGGGGTGAGAGGGTTCTTGGCCTGCAGCAGGAACCACGAAAGAGAGTGAGGGCATTTTGTAAGCGGAGCCCTTGGCCAGCAGGGAAACCTGATCCGGTTTTTAAAGGACCCATTGGATAGGATCAATAGGAGGAGATGGGCAGGCGTCAAGGCAAGAATTCTCCCAATAATCCGAAAAACAACATGAAAACATCAGAACCCAATGATCTTACAACAGAAGTATTTGAACAACCTAACACAGAAGAAATGGAAAAAATCGACTTTATGAAGATAATAGAGTCCCTTAAACAACATGTAAAAAATGCCCTTATAGAAATGGATGAGAAGTATAACAAAAAGTTTGAAGAAATGAGTAAATACGTACATGATACCCTGGGAAACCAAGAAAAAACCATCAAACAGGTAATGGAAACAGTTCAAGAATTGAAAACTGAAATGAAGGCAAAGAAGAAAATACAAACTGAGGACCAGCTGGATATGGAAAATCTAGGCCAACGAGCAGAGTCTACAGAAACAAGCATAATCAATAGAATACAAGAGCTAGAAGAAAGACTCTCAGATGCTGAGGACACCATAGAGAAAATAAACGAACAGATCAAAGAAAACAGCAAAGCCAACAAATTCTCAACACAAAACATTCAGGAACTATGGGACACAATAAAAAAACCAAACCTAAGAATAATAGGAATAGAAGAAGGAGAAGAGTCACAGCTCAAAGGCCCAGAAAATATTTTCAACAAAATTATGGAAGAAAACTTTCCCAACTTAAAGAAAGATATTCACTTAAATATTCAAGAAGCATACAGAACACCAAACAGACTGGATCAAAGAAAAACATCTCCTCGCCATATAATAATCAAAACACAAAATATACAGGTTAAAGAAAAAATATTAAGAGCTGCAAAAGAAAAAGGGCAAGTAACTTATAAAGGTAAACCGATCAGACTTACACCTGATTTCTCGATGGAAACTATGAAAGCCAGAAGGTCCTGGATAGAGGTTCTGCAGAAGCTAAGAGACCATGGATGCAAACCCAAACTACTATACCCAGCCAAGCTATCATTCATTATCAATGGAGAAAACAAAACATTCCAGGATAAGAACAAATTTAAACAATACGTAGCCACAAATCCAGCCCTACAGAAAGTAATAGAAGGAAAATCGCAACCCAAGGAATCCAACGCTGCCAACACTGCCTACAATAACCCAGGCATCTAATGACCCTTCACGAGCACATCTCAAAGAAGGGAGACAATCTCTACTACCAAAAGCAATAAGAATAACCGGAGTAAACAACTACTGGTCATTAATATCACTTAATATTAATGGGCTCAATTCACCTATAAAAAGGCACAGGCTAAAAGATTGGATACGAAAACAGGATCCAACATTCTGCTGTTTGCAAGAAACACATCTCAACCACAAAGACAGGCACCTACTCAGAGTAAAGGGTTGGGAAAAGGTGTTTCAAGCAAATGGTCCTAAGAAAAAAGCAGGTGTGGCCATACTAATTTCTAACAAAACTGACTTCAAACTAAAATCAATCAGAAGAGACCGAGACGGTCACTTTATACTCATAACAGGAACAATTCATCAGGAGGAGGTCTCAATCCTGAATATTTACGCCCCCAATATAAAAGCACCTACTTATGTAAAAGAAATATTACTAGAACTCAAGGCAGACATCAAACCACACACACTAGTAGTAGGAGACTTCAACACACCTCTCTCTCCAAGGGACAGGTCAATCAGACAGAAACCTAATAGAGAATTAAGAGAATTATTGGAGGTAATGAAGCAAATGGACTTAACAGACATCTATAGAACATTCCACCCAAATAGGAAAGAATATACCTTCTTCTCTGCAGCTCATGGAACCTTCTCAAAAATTGACCACATACTCGGAAACAAAGGAAACCTCCACAGATACAAAAAAATATCAGTGTCCACCTGTGTCTTATCAGATCATCACGGATTAAAATTAGAAGGCAACAACCACGCTGCCCCCAAAAAACCGACAAACTCATGGAAACTGAACAGTCAACTACTGAACCACACCTGGGTCAAGGAAGAAATCAAGAAAGAAATTAAAGTCTTCCTTGAATTTAATGAAAATAAAGGGACAACATACTCAAACCTATGGGACACAATGAAAGCAGTGCTAAGAGGAAAGTTCATAGCACTAAGTGCCCACTTAAAGAAAACGGAGAATGCATACATTGGGGACTTAACAACACACCTGAAAGCTCTAGAAAAAAAAGAAGCAGACGCGCCCAGGAGAAGTAGAAGACTGGAAATAATAAAACTGAGGGCTGAAATCAACAAAATAGAAACACAGAAAACAGTCCAAAGAATCAATGAAACAAAAAGCTGGTTCTTGGAGAAAATCAACAAGATCGACAAACCCCTATCCAAACTAATTAAACGACAGAGAGAGAACACGCAAATAAATAAGATCAGAAAGGAAAAGGGGGACATAACCACAGACACAGAGGAAATTCAGAGAATCATTAGATCTTACTACAAAAGCCTGTATGCCACAAACTGGAAAATACAAAAGAAATGGACATTTTTTTAAATAAGTACCACATACCAAAGCTAAACCAAGACCAGGTGAATGATCTAAATAGACCGGTTTCTCGCGAAGAATTAGAAATGGTTATCAAAAATCTCCCTTCGAAAAAAAGCCCAGGACCAGATGGTTTCAATGCAGAATTCTACCAGAACTTCCAAGAAGAACTAATACCTATACTCCTTAATGTATTTCACAATATAGAATCAGAAGAGTCATTGCCAAATTCCTTTTATGAAGCTACAGTTACCCTGATACCAAAACCACAAAAAGACCCAACCAAGAAAGAGAATTACAGACCGATCTCACTCATGAACATCGACGCAAAAATTTTCAATAAAATACTGGCAAACCGAATCCAAGAACACATAAGAAAAATTATCCATTATGATCAAGTAGGCTTCATCCCAGAGATGCAGGGCTGGTTCAACATACGCAAATCTATCAATGTAATCCACCATATAAATAAACTGAAAGAAAAAAACCATATGATCATTTCACTAGATGCTGAAAAAGCATTCGACAAAATTCAACACCCCTTTATGATAAAGGTCTTGGAGAGAATAGGGATACAAGGGTCCTACCTAAATATAATAAAAGCTATTTACAGCAAGCCAACAGCTAACATTAAATTAAACGGAGAAAAACTCAAAGCCATCCCACTTAAATCAGGAACACGACAAGGATGTCCACTCTCTCCATACCTCTTCAATATAGTGCTTGAAATTCTAGCAATAGCAATAAGACAACATAAGGAGATCAAGGGGATTCGTATTGGAAAGGAAGAAGTTAAGCTTTCGTTATTTGCAGATGATATGATAGTGTACATAAGCGACCCCAAAAATTCTACCAAAGAACTCCTACAGCTGATAAACAGCTTTAGTAATGTGGCAGGATACAAGATCAACTCCAAAAAATCAGTTGCCTTCCTATACACTAAGGATAAGGAAGCAGAGAGGGAAATCAGAGAAGCATCACCTTTCACGATAGCCACAAATAGCATAAAATACCTTGGGGTAACCCTGACCAAGGAAGTGAAAGATCTACTTGACAAGAACTATAAGTCCTTGAAGAAAGAAATTGAAGAAGACACCAGAAAATGGAAAGACCTCCCTTGCTCTTGGATTGGGAGGATCAACATAGTAAAAATGGCAATTCTACCAAAAGCAATCTATAGATTCAATGCAATCCCCATCAAAATCCCATCAAAATTCTTCACAGATCTGGAGAAGACAATAATCAACTTTATATGGAAAAACAAAAAACCCAGGATAGCCAAAACAATCTTATACAATAAAGGATTGTCTGGAGGCATTACCATCCCTGACTTCAAACTCTATTACAGAGCTACAGTATTGAAAACAGCTTGGTATTGGCATAAAAACAGAGAAGTCGACCAATGGAATCGAATAGAAGACCCTGACATTAACCCACAAACTTATGAACACCTGATCTTCGATAAAGGAGCTAAAAGTATACAATGGAAAAAAGAGAGCATCTTCAACAAATGGTGCTGGCAAAACTGGATGTCAATCTGTAGAAGAATGAAAATAGATCCATATCTATCACCATGCACAAAACTCAAATCCAAATGGATTAAAGACCTCAATATCAGTCCGAACACACTGAACCTGATAGAAGAGAAAGTGGGAAGTACTCTACAGCACATGGGCACAGGAGACCACTTCCTATGTATAACGCCAGCAGCACAGACACTAAGGGCATCATTGAATAAATGGGACTCCCTGAGGCTGAGAAGCTTCTGTAAAGCAAAGGACACTGTCACTAAGACAAAAAGACAACCCACTGACTGGGAGAAGATCTTCACCAACCCTGCTACTGACAAAGGTTTGATCTCCAAAATATATAAAGAACTCAAGAAACTAGACCGTAAAAGGCTAATCAACCCACTTATAAAGTGGGGCACTGATCTGAACAGAGAATTCTCAACAGAAGAACTTCAAATGGCCAAAAGGCACTTAAGGTCATGCTCAACTTCCTTAGCAATCAGGGAAATGCAAATCAAGACAACTTTAAGATACCACCTTACACCTGTCAGAATGGCGAAAATAAAAAACACCAATGATAGCCTTTGCTGGAGAGGTTGTGGAGAAAGGGGTACGCTCACCCATTGCTGGTGGGAATGCAAACTTGTGCAACCACTCTGGAAAGCAGTGTTTCGGTTTCTCAGGAAATTCGGGATCAACCTACCCCTGGACCCAGCAATACCACTCTTGGGAATATACCCAAGAGAGGCCCTATCATACAACAAAAGTATATGCTCAACTATGTTCATGGCAGCATTGGTTGTAATAGCCAGAACCTGGAAACAACCTAGATGCCCTTCAACGGAAGAATGGATGAAGAAAGTATGGAATATATACATATTAGAGTATTACTCAGCAGTAAAAAACAAGGACTTCTTGAATTTTGCATACAAATGGATGGAAATAGAAAACACTATCCTGAGTGAGGTAAGCCAGACCCAAAAAGAGGAACATGGGATGTACTCACTCATATTTGGTTTCTAGCCATAAATAAAGGACATTGAGCTTATAATTCATGTTCCTAGAGAAGCTAAATAAGAAGGTGAATCCAAAGACAAACACATAGGCATCCTCAGGAATATTAACCTTCATCAGGCGATGAAAGGAGACAGAGACAGAGACCCACACGGGAGCACCGGACAGAAATCTCAAGGTCCAAATCAGGAGCAGAAGGAGACGGAGCACGAGCAAGGAACTCAGGACCACGAGGGGTGCATCCACACACTAAGACAATGGGGATGTTCTATTGGGATCTCACCAAGGCCAGCTGGCCTAGGTCTGAAAAAACATGGGATAAATCCGGACTAGCTGAACATAGCGGACAATGAGGAATACTGAGAATTCAAGAACAATTGCAGTGGGTTTTTGATCCTACTGCACGTACTGGCTTTGTGGGAGCCTAGGCAGTTTGGATGCTCACCTTACGAGACCTGGATAGAGGTGGGCAGTCCTTGGGCTTCCCACAGGTCAGGGAACCCTGATTGCTCTTCGAGCAGATGAGGGAGGGGGAATTGATCGGGGGAGGGGGAGGGAAATGGGAAGCGGTTGTGTGGACGAGGCAGAAATCCTTAATAAATAAATAAATTTAAAAAAAAAAAAAAAAAAAAAAAAAAGAACTCTCTTTGGGAGCATGAGGATTATGGGAGAGGGTTGAAGGGGAGAGGAGAGGATGGGAGGGGAGCAGAGAAAAATGTAAAGCTCAATAAAATCATTTTAAAAAATTAAAAAAAAAAAAAATAATAATAATAATAATAAACTGATTTTGTCTCAAAAAAAAAAAAAAAAAGTGATTGGCAAAATTCCTTCAGTTTCTATTGTGTGGAACAATTTGAGGAGTGTTAGTACTTATCCTTCTATGAAAATCTTGTAGAATTCCAAGCTATAACCATATGGTTCTGAACTTTTTTTGTTTGGGAGAATGTTTCTATTTCTGTAGCAGTTATAATTCTATTTAATTAGCTTATCTGGTCTTGATTTAGTTTTGGTAAGTGATATTTATTTAGAAAGTTGTCCTTTTCCTTTACGTTTTCCAATTTTGTGAAGTAGAGGTTTTCAAAATATAACCTGATGATTCTTTGCATTTCCTCCATGTATGTTGTTCATGCTCCCCTTGTCATTTCTGATATTCTTAAGTTGGATATTCTCTCTTGGTCTTTTGGTTAGTTTGGATAAAGGTTTGTCTATTTTGTTGATTTTCTCGAAGAACCGACTCTTTATCTCGTTGATTCTTTGTATTTTTGTTGTTGTTGTTTCTATTTTGTTGATATCAGCTCTCAATTTGATTGTTCCTGCCATCTATTTCTTCTGGGTAAGTTTACTTCTTTTTGTTCTAAAGTTTTCCTAATTCACTAGTGTGGGATTTTTTTCAGCTTTCTTTTGTGCTATGAACTTTTCTCTTAACACTGCTTTCATTGTGTCCCATAAATTTGGGTATGTTGTATGGTCATTTTCATTGAATTTTAGGAAATCTTTTATTTCTTCCTTGACCCGTTGATGATTCAGGTGAGGATTGTTTAATTTCCTTGTGTTGGCTTTCTGAAATTAGTGGTACTGTTGAATTCTAATTTTAAGCCACGATGATCCGATAACATACATGGGGTTATTCCAATTTTTTTTATCTGTTGAGGTTTGTTTTGTTACCTAGTATGTTGTCAAGATTTGAGAAGGTTCCATGAAATGCTAAAAGAAGGTATATTCTTTTGCGTTTGGGTGGAATGTTCTGTAGATGTCTGTTAAGTCCACTTGTATCATGACATCTGTTAGTTCCTTTATTTCTCTGTTAATTTTCTGTCTTACAGACCTGTCCAGTGGTGAATGTGAAGTGTTGATGTCTCCCACTATTAATGTAGGGGGGGTTAATTGTGATTTCAGCTTTAAAATTATTTGTTTTACATGTGAAGGTGCCTTTGTATTTGGGGCATAGATGTTCAGTGTTCAGATTTCCTCTTGATGAATTTTCCTTTGATTGATATGAAATGACCTTCTTTGTCTCATTTCATTGATTTTAGTTTGAAGTCTATTTTATTAAATATTAGAGCTACACCAGCTTGTTTCTTAGGTCCATTTGATTTGAAAATTTTTTCCAAACCCTTTACTCTGAGGCAATGTCTTTCTTTGAAGTTGAGGTGCATTTCTTTCTTTTTTTTTTTATTGAGAAAAGGAGAAAAAAAAAGAACAAGTTTCCACCTCCTCCCAGCCTCCCATTTCCCTCCCCCTCCTCCCACACTTCTCCCCCTCCTCCCACCCTTCTCCCCCTCCCCCCACTCCTTTCCCCCTCCCTCTCCAGTCCAAAGAGCAGTCAGGGTTTTCTGCCCTGTGGTAAGTCCTAGGTCCTCCCCTCTCCGTCCATATCTAGGAAGGTGAACATCCAAACTGGCTAGGCTCCCACAAAGCCAGCACATTAAGCAGGATCAAAACCCCGTGCCATTGTCCTTTGCGTCTCATCAGCCCTCAATGTTCGCCATGTTCAGAGAGTCCAGTTTTATCCCATGCTTTTTCAGTCACAGTCCAGCTGGCCTTGGTGAGCTCCCAATAGATCAGCTCCACTGTCTCAGTGGGTGGGTGCACCCCTCGTGGTCCCAACTTCTTTGCTCATGTTCTCCCACTTCTCAAATTTTGCATGCAAATGGATGGAAATAGAAAACACTATCCTGAGTGAGGTATCCCAGACCCAAAAAGATGAACATGGGATGTACTCATTCATAATTGGTTTCTAGCCATAAATAAGGGTCACGGAGTCTACAATAGGTGAATCTAAAGAAGCTAAGTAAGAAGGTGAACCCAAGGAAAAACATATAGTTATCCTCTTGGCTATGGGAAGTAGACAAAATTGCCGGGGAGAAAATTGGGATCTTGGGGGGTGGAGTGGGATGGGGGTAAGGGGAGATGGGGAGAGAAAAGTTAGAAGGGAAGAAGGGGGGGCCTTGGGGAAACAGGAGGATTGGGATAAAGGAAGGTTGGACAGGGGAGCACGGAAGCACAATTCTTAGTTAAGGGAGCCACTTTAGGGTTGGCAAGAGACCTGACCCTAGAGGGGCTCCCAGGTGCCCAAGCCGAGGTCCCCGGTTAGTTCCTTGGGCAGCTGAGGATAGGGAACCTGAAATGACCCTATCCTAGAGCAATAATGACGAATATCTTGCATTTCATCATAGAACCTTCATCTGGTGATGGATGGAGATAGAGACAGAGACCCACACTGGAGCACTGGACTGAGCTCCCAAGGTCCCAATGAGGTGCATTTCTTGTATGGAGGAGAAGGATGAATTCTGTTTCTGTATCCAGTCCATTAGCCTGTGTCTTTGAATAGGTGAGTTAAGTCCATTTATATTATGGGATATTAATGCACAGTGATTGCTATATCTTGTTATTTTAGTTTCATTGTTGGTGATGTTATTTTTGTGTTTTTCCCTTCTTTTGGATTTGCTGCTGTGAAACTATTTATTGACTGTGTTTTCATTGATGTAGCCAACTTTTGTAGATGAGAGTTTTCCTCCTAGTACTTTGTGTAGTCCTGAGTTTGTGACTAGGTATTAGTTAAATCTGGTTCTGTCATGAAATATCTTGTTTTATCTGTCTATTGTTATTGAATGTTTAGTTGTGAAAGTAGTCTGGGCTGGCTATGGTGGTCCTTTATATCTGCATAATGCTTCAACAAGAACTTCTGACGTTTATTGTTTCCATTGAAGAGTCAGGTATATTTCTGATAGATCTGCTTTTATATGTTACTTGTCCTTTTTATTTTGCAACTCTTAATGCTCTTTCTTTATTCTGTATATTTAGTGTTTTGATTATTATGTCACAAGGGAACTTTCTTTTTGATTCAGTCTATTTGGTGTTCTATAAGCTTCTTGTATCTACATGGGCATAGCTTTCTTTAGGTTGGGAAAGTTTTCTTCTATGATTCTGGTGAATATATTTTCTGTGCTTTTGAGTTGAACTTCTCCTTCTTCTATACCTATTATTCTTAAGTTTGTTCTTTTCATGATGTCCCATATTTCCTGGATATTTTGGATTAAGCTTTTGATAGGTTTAATGTTTTCTTTGGCTGATGAGTCTATTTCCTCTATTATATCTTCAGTGCTTAAGATTCTCTCTTTCATATTTTTTATTCTGCTATTTATGCTTGCATTTGTGGTTCCTGATTCTTTTCTCATTATTTCTATCTCTATAATTCCCTCAGCTTTTTACTTTATTATCTATATTTCAGTTTTCAAGTCTTGAACAGTTTCTTTCATATATTTGATTGCTTTTTCTTGGTTTTTTTAAAGGATTTGTTGATATCTTCCAATATTTTGTTTGTATTTTTCTCCATTTATTTGAACTAATTTTCATTTCTTCTTAAGGGCCTCAAACATTCTCTCAAAGTTACTTTTAGGTCATTTTCTTCTGCTTCATCTATATTTGGTTTTTCAAGTCTTTTTGTTGCAGGGTGTCTAGTTTTTACTGGTATCGTCTTGCTCTTTGTGGTGTTGTGTGTGTTCTTACCTTGTCTACCCATCTTTTCCTCTGATTGGTGTAGCTGGGACTGACTGTGATTCTGGTGATCAATTTTGCAGGTGCCAGTGGATCCAAGGCTAACATGGTTGTTCCTCATTGTGCAGTCAGAGCATGGTTCCAGTCAACCTGTTGGTCATTCTGTATTCCTGGAAGTCACTGGGCACTGCCAAGGTTCACTCTGCTCCTGTGGAGATTACTGTCTCAGGTCTGCTCTCACCTAGGTCACTGGCTCAGACTTGTTTCTGTCGATGTTCCTGTTTTGTTCCTGCTCCCACAAAGTTCCCTGTCTTGGGTCCAGTCCCAGAAAGGTCTCTGGCTCCAGCCTACTCCCTTGGAGGTCCTAAACTCATGCATAGCCCCGCAAAGGTAGTGGCTCAGGCCTATACCCTTGGTGGTCCCAGACTCATGCCTAGACCAACAGAGATTTCAGTTTCCAACTGATAACTAAGTAATTCTCCAATCTAGGTTAGACATAAAAAGTCTCCAAGAAGAAGTGACATTTAAAATTGATTATTTGAAATATTTACAGCTAAAAGGAAAAGCTATGTTTATTAACTTATTGGCTAATGGACAAATATTTAGAGCATTTTGGGTGATTTCACTAACAATGGATACTAAAGAATTCTGACAGCAAGAAATGACAAATTTCTGTGACCTCCCTAGGGATAACTATTTTCTCTTTGTCAATCATCTTTTCTTTCCCATAGCTCTTTATATGAAATTGAGACTTGCAAGTGGGTTGTTGTCCTTGTTCAGCTCCTTTTTAAGCAGTAATATTGATGAGACTTTATAGGTATAACTTCTGACATTACTAAAAGACAACCTTACAATAAGGTCACTGCTCTTCCAGCCCTTACAACCCTATCTTCCCCCTCTTCTACAGTGTTCTCTGAGCCTTAGGTTTTGGAGTATTTTGTAGATATCTCTATAACAATAAACTTATCATGTTAACTCTAAGGATGCAAGCACATAACTTGGTGGTAACCAACAGTTCTCAAACGAACATAAGACCTACTTAACAAGATAGAAACCATGCGTGGTACTGGAAAAATTAGCTACTTACTCAGGACTAGTGGAATTATGTATATTTGTTAAGCAATCATGATTCCTAACAACCACATAAACATGTATTCTATACCAACATGTAAGTGTAGTCTTCACCCCTCATCAAAGAAACATCTCTTTACAACAGAGATTATTTATGAAAAACCACAACCAAACAAAATTCATAGTTGTTTGTGGTTTGGAGGAGGATACCACCATGGAATATAGAACCAATGAAATTTGTTGATGTTGTTGATACATGGCTTGATAAAGAACTTGGATTTTTTTTGGAAACACTGGACTTTTAAGATGTAATCTTCATTTTTCTTGACACAGCATGCTCAATCATGTTTGGTACATAATAAAATGTTCACTTTCCTCAGAAAGTATTCTGACAAGATAATGTAAAGCAAAATTCCTCTTTTCTCATTCAGTTTTTTTATCTACTATTTCTTATCTCATGCAGTATGATATGTTATGTCTCTGCACATATAATTATGCACTTCTTTAGTTATTTCTTTTGTATGTATTGTAAACATTGTATTGAGGGACCACAGATGGACAGAACATTCCTTATTTTGGATGGACTTGTTAGCAAGTCTCAGTTCTGTGGTTCAAACGCTGCATGGGTCAAAACAATTGAGCACATTGACATTTCTTCTCAAAAATTAAATAATGTTAATTAAGGGAAGCATACATATACTGTAGACACAAAAAATACAAATTTCTAACCCTTAAACTGAACATCAAATTGCAATCCTGTAGTTCTTCATTACCAAAAGAATTATTTTTAAAATTACTGAAAATAATCCCATGATCTTCATTGATAAGCATAGGTGAATTCCCATAAAATCTTTAATCACTTACTCCCCAGTTGTGTGAGATAGGGCTTGTTGTAATCCTCTTGGGATATTTTTGCCATGAGAGCTCCACAGTTATAGCAGTCTCTCCTGGTTACCACATTTTAAGAAGTGAAGTTTCTATTGGCCTATCACTAAAGGGAGCAGCCCAAAACAGTGGCCTCTTTAATATCTGTTATTGATCTGACTTTAATGGTTGTCTGGAATGAACAATTAATTGCTTCCCAAATGGCATTGTTAGCAAGAGCATGTTCCCCTGGAAAAAATAACAGTGTTATTATTTATTAGGATAAAACAGTAATCGTATGTTACCAAGTACATACATAATAATGAAGATTACTTTTTTGTCATACTCAGGCATCCTTCAGAGCAGGTATCCTTGGGGTTACCTGTCTACTACTGCTTTTTATGAATGAGGATATTATGAATGTAAGAGGTGAGATAATTTATCTAAGAAGGAAAACCAGGATACCCAGAAGTAGAGCTTGCATTTGAGGGTTCCAAAGACAAATGCTATGTAAGACTCTCCAAACTGAGCCTTAATTATGTATGAAGATGGAAGATTCACATGTTATTCTGCTCATGTAATAAGGTAAGACACTGAGTTAGACCCATAACCTTCATGAACTTGAGGACAGAAGCAGAAAGGAGAGTACAACCTATGAGTTCAGCCATTTTTCCTTTGGGTCACTGAAAGCTTAGACTTCAATGTTTTATATATTGCTATATTTTGTTTCAGAGATATTCAAAGGCTGTATGCCAAAATACAGAGATGAAATTGTAATATTAATGTGTATATATATTATATTTTTATTTAAGTATTGTATTAAATATATAGAAAACACTTATATATAATATATATTTAACACATATTATATATATGTATATGTATTTATAATATGACATGAGGCAGTTAATAGGGTATGGATCCCTGCTCACTAAAACTGAACTTGATTGATTTTGAAATAGGTATTTGAAGTACTAAAATATTGATTAGCTCTTTTAAGGAAATTTATAATGTATTATCTTAACTAATCCTAGAGATGATGAAAAGATCATATTGAGATATCATTGTAAAATATTCTTACAATCAGGAAAATCATAGTAATATTGTAAAAGAAAAATGGATAGCAGTAAATAAGAAAATATCAACTTAAGAACATCTATAAAATACTCAGAAATAGTCACAAAATTATAAGATACGACTATGATATAAAAAGATATAAATTAATGTTCTATTACTATCATAGAGACTTACCTGGTATAATAGAAAAGGCTTTTTAACCATTGATTGGACTGAGCAACGCTAAATCATGGTTTCACAGTAAACAATAAATCACTGTGCTCTTCCTAAGAAATAGAAAATAATAATACAGCTCAATATTATTGGCCTAAATGCTTACTTTAGTTGAACATTTTCCAATATCAGGAAATGTAGTATGTGTTCTAGCGGGGATGAGGAAATCAGCAAAAGTCTTGTGCCTAAAACAGACACCATAGTTATTAAGAGAACGAGAATATGAACAGCATCTGGTACTTTATATGGCTAATTTGCTTTGACTTTTGAAAATAGATACACAAGATACACAAAGATTACACAGGAGGATATTCTAAACATTTGATTATCCAGTTAATTTTATATAACTGAGACACAGTAGGCCATTTGCTCTGAGTTGCATTCCCATGATTTACCATTTAAACCATTTTATTTTACATCAGACTCTCTTTAATTTATTTTTTTTTCATTTTTTGAGACAAGATTTCTGTAGCTTTTGGAGCCTGTCCTGGAACTAGGTCTTGTAGACCAGGCTGGCCTCGAACTCACAGAGATCCACCTGCCTCTACCTCCTGAGTGCTGGAATTAAAGGCATGCATCACTACTGCCTGGCCCCAGACTTTCTTTATAACATTCAATTAATGTTCAAATAAACGCTGTTGCTCACAGAAGGCAGAATAAAATATATTAAATAAAGTTAATAGTTACTTCAAACACCTAGCTATTTAGTTATGTGTCATTGTAAGCCATTATGTGAGTGCTAAGAACAGAACCTACATTCCCTACATGATCAGGAGTGCTCTGAACCTCAAAATCAATGTTCCAGCCCCTACTCAAAATTCTAAAATATTTCAGTATAAGACGTTTGCAAGAAAAAGCAAATTCAAACTTTATTTGTAAACATTCTTGATTTACAAGTAAGTGGAGATGCCATGGCAGGTATGATGCAAGTCTGACTAAATTTTCTTATGAAAGTCATAACATCAGTGAGAATAGGTTTTTAAATTTTTACATTTCTAAAAATTGAAAACTAACTTCTACTGTGACAGAAAATATGATATTTATTTTTCTAGGTGTGGGTTACCTCACTTGGGATAATTGCTTCCATTTCCAACCTTTCACCTGCAAATTTTATAATTTTATTTATTTTGTGCTTTATATTACAAGGTATCTTGTATCCTGAGAATAGAAAGATAACCATACAGCAGAGAGCTTCTCCTATCCTTTAAATCTTAAAAAATAAAGTCATTTGTTGCATGCATATATTAGTCACATTTTCTGAGTCCACAAGATATATTAATTTATAACCATGATGACTAAAACATAAAGGGATTCTTGTATGTTGTTCAACTGTAAAGGATATCCACAAACAAAGAGATAAGGATTGCATAAAAATGAGAAGGGGCTATATAAAGGATGGAAGGAGAAAGGAGTATAGTAAAAATCCAAATGATATTTTGTCACCAGACTTTTAGTTTTACTTCATGGAAACTCCAATTTGTGTATTGACCACTTCTGAAATCAAGATATACCAAGACCCTTGACTGGATCACAATGTACAAAAAGTTATATAGTTCAAATTTGGATTATAATTTTGTTCAATAAAATGTTGATGAAAAATTTGTGGCTAAACCACATAACCACAAAATATGTTCACAGACATTATTTAATGCAGAGCTGTCTTATTATCCTGAAATTTCTGACCAGGAGACAAAGTCAGGCCAGGAATTAAGGATATCCAGATGTGAAAGTAAAATTTGTTTAGTGAAAATGAACTTTTTATTGTACATATTCCATAATTCGTAGAATATAACTCACTGTTTTCTGTATGTGGTAAATGGAACATCTGTGTATCTTATTCTAAGATGATACCAATTAAAGTTAAATTCATTCCCTTAAATATTATCATTATATAAAATATCCTTTTTACATAACATAGAGAGACAAAAATGAAATTAGAGTAAAATAACATCTTACAAGATTTCTGAAAAGATTTCTGATATGAATGTTTATATGCTATCAAAGTTTCTAAGCTGAAATCCTAACTGCCATGTTGATGATATTCTAAAGCAGAGTAATTGGAAGATGTATATGTAGTGAGAGAAGACCTCATGTGACTGGGGTCAGCTTCCCCATGAAAGAGATTTCCAAGAGATAACACATTCCATGAAAGAATGAACAGTAGCCATGTATAAAACACGGGTATCAAGTGGGGTATCAAAACAAATCACTGCTCCACAGCATGCACAATACTGAGAAATAAGTTTGTGGTATTTAGACTCTGTCTACAGTGAATAACATTACCTTAGCATTTCAAAGAAAACAGTTTAATTAGACACACCAGAAAAATGCTGAAAATGGAACAAAACATAACAAAACTTTATAAAATGAATAAAAAAAATTATATGTTATTACATTATATTGCCTGACATAGCATCATAAATGATTCTACTTAAGTGATAAAACTATTTTGTTCTAATTTTTGAGAGTTCAGATACAGACTTGGATATTTCCAGATAGCAATTAATGTGATGTTCTTATATAAAGACCACCCTTTCCCCTATATTCAATTCAGACATCATGGAATGACTAGATTCAGATACATCTCTTGGAATACAATGGGATATTATGTCACTTACTTAATTTACTCCATTTAATTGAAACTTGAATATTACTGCCATGTCTTGCTTAGGTCAAAATGCAGGAGGAACATCTGCACAGTGAGAGAAGGCATGGAGAGGACAAGCAGAGAGGATCATCAGTCTCCCCTCATCTCTCATTCTGATCTCCTTTCTCATTGCTGCAGGGAAGCCATCTGATCTCTAATGGAGAACAGTACAGAGGTGACTGAGTTCATTCTTGCAGGCTTAACAGATGACCCAGAGCTCCAGCTCCCTCTCTTCATTGTCTTCCTTCTCATCTATCTCAGCACTGTGCTTGGAAATGTGGGAATGACAGGACTGATTCTGCTGGACTCACGCCTCCACACTCCCATGTACCTTTTCCTCAGTCACCTGTCTCTGGTGGACTTTGGTTATTCTTCAGCTATTACTCCAAAAGTAATGTCAGGTCTTATTTCAACAGATAAAATCATATCCCACAATGCTTGTGGCACCCAATTCTTCTTTTTTGTGGGATTTATAACCACAGAAAGTTTCCTGCTGGCTGCCATGGCTTATGACCGCTATGCAGCAGTGTGTAAGCCCCTGCATTACACCACCATCATGACTACAAATGTATGTGTTTCTCTGACCGTAAGCTCCTATGTCTGTGGCTTCCTGAATTCCTCCATCCACACTGGGAACATATTTAGGCTCTCCTTCTGCAAGTCCAATGTGATAGACCACTTCTTCTGTGATGCCCCTCCTCTGCTTGCCCTCTCATGCTCAGACACCACTGTTAGTGAGATGGTAATTTTGTTCGTGGTGGGTTTCAATGATATCTTCTCCATTGTAGTCATCTTGATCTCCTATCTGTTTATATTCATCACTATTCTGCGGATGCGATCATCTGAAGGGCGCCAGAAGGCCTTTTCCACCTGTGCTTCCCATCTCACTGCAGTCTCCATCTTCTACGGGTCAGGCATATTCATGTACTTACAGCCCAGCTCCAGTCACACCATGGGCACTGACAAGGTGGCATCTGTGTTCTACACCATGGTCATCCCCATGCTGAATCCTCTGGTCTACAGCCTGAGGAACAAAGAGGTCAAGAGTGCATTCAGAAAAGCTGTGGGAACTGCAAAATCTTCTGTAACATTCATATTTTAGTTTCACATCAAATCTACAATAAAACATCTTCACTTGCTTTTTAAATATAAAGAGAGGTTATCATGCATATTTACTGTGACCATATCTTCCTTAGTACAACCCGTGACCTTTGTAAAGACATTAATTTCACATATTATTAAGATATTGACATTCATAATTTACCAATACCAGGTATTCTTTGCAAGACTACGGAAAGAAAGGTTTCATTTTTATGATGATAAGTGTGTGCTATCAGTCTGTCAACAGTCTCTATCCAGAAGGTATGATTTACATCTTAAACAGTGTAATTCATGAGCACATTAGTGTTCAATTTTAATAGTGTAGTCATAAATATTCTCTTAGGATTAAAGTAAACTTGAAATTTGATTGGATATACTGATATATGTCACAGACACAAATCCAAAGAGCTTTGATATTGACAGAGTTATCCATTGCCTGTGTGTCATCAGAAATTTTTCCCACGTGTTTAAATCAAAGACATCTCTTTCTCCTTACTTCAAGAATTAGTAGTCTAGACTGAGGGCTGTGAAAGAATATCCATCCCATATCTAAATATTAAGTGTGAACAACTCTATTTGTTAAAAAGAAAGCACATCAATCCCTTGAGGAATGATGGCTAACATCTGTTGCAAATTACATGAGTAAACTTTAGCTTGACTTGGAAGCCTCTATTCAGAAATACTTTATGGTCACAGTAAATATGCATGATAACCTCCCTTTTTCTTAATTTGCATTTTCTGAATTAACCCTATAAGTAAAAAATGCTACCAAACCAGAAATGTAGTTTAGAATATTAGAAGTGTAATCCATGCAATCTGTTGATAAAACTTCGCCACTTATTTGCTTCCTTTCCCTTGTTGTTGACATTCACCCTGACTAAGTATTTATACCTTTGAGGTAAATACATTTTTATATTGCGTAAAAAAAATAAATAAATATAAAGAAAATATTGGCTATCCAGTCCATATAGTTTTAATTATTTAAATAATTTTTCAGCTAGTTGTGAAGCTTAAAGATGAAAATACTTCAAAATTAGAGTGCTAAAATCAGCAGATTAGAAGCATAGTAGATTTAGTAAAGATCTTTTTTTAAATTAATATGGTCATATCTACAATCTCATGCTCAGAAATGCATAAACACTCATGTGTGCATATATGAACTGCTTACACATCTCTGCTCCATGAGAAACTCCTGGCAAAAATCTTTACCAGCTATATAAATGATAATGGTTAGTATATAGAACATACAAAGTTCTAAAACAATAATGAACACCAAAAGAGTAAATAACTCAACTAAATATCTGGCCATGGATATAAACAGAGAATATTCTAATGAAATATAAATTGCTATTGGTTGTTCTTTGAGTGTTCAATGTTCTGAAACATTAACACTGCCTTGAAAATTCATCATACTCCTGCCAGAAAGGTTACGAACGTTGCCACTGTCCAGTCCATGCTTTTACATGACGTTAAATATAGAGACCACATCTTGGTGATTCCTCAGATCATTAGCTGTAGTTACCATATAATTCATAGAAAGACTGGAGAGAAACAACCCCATAAAATGACACAAATTTGATCAAGAATGTTTATAGAAGCATTAGTTAAAGTAGTGAAAAATAATGGCAAGGACTGATGAAGGAAATTTTTTAATGTGGCTCTATTAGTCAAATTCCACTATAACATAATTCTTTAGATGGCCAAATTTATAAGAAGAAAGGTTTAGCTCATAGAGTTGATGGTTTCAGTCCATAATGGACTGACCCCATTGTTTTTCTTCCGGCTTGTGTCAGGAGAGTGTAATAGAGGAAACCTATTAACATCTAGGTTGAAAGTAAAAGACATTAGGAAAGGGAGGTCCTGGGTTCTATAAGAAAGCAAGCTGAACAAACCATAGGAAACAAGAAAATAATCAGTATCCCTCCATGGCTTTTCCAACAGTCATTATCTCGGGGTTCCTGCTTTAAATTCCAGACCTGACTTTTCTTAACAATAAAATATACATTTTAAGCTGAATTAAACACCTTCTTCTTCAAAATAAGCAAAAGATAAAAGATGCTGACGTAAATGAGGGAAAATGAAAACACATTTTCACTGTTTTCACTAAATTAAAAACTGTGTACTCACTCTGGACATCAGTATAAAAGTTCCTTCTAAAGCTAGAAATAGATCTACTGAGTAATCCAGTTATACTTGTCCTGACATATTCCCAAAGTACTCTGTAAGCTACTACAGAGATACATTTTTGTTCTGTTTTGTTTTGTTTGGGGCATTTCCTTTTTATTTTTTCATTTTTTATTGATTTATATTGAGCTCTACATTTTTCTCTGCTCCCTTGAGTGCCTCTTCCTTCCCCATTTCAACCCTGCCACAAGGTCCCCATACTCCCAATTTTTCTACTTCCCATATAGATGAGATCTATGTAAGTCTCTCTTAGTGTCCTTATTGTTGTCTAAGTTCTCTGGGATTGTGGTTTGTAGGCTGGTTTTCTTTGCTTTATGTTTAAAACCAACTATGGGTGAGTACATGTGATAATTGTCTTTTTGTGTCAGGGTTACCTCACACAAAATAATGGTTTTTTAGCTCCATCCATTTGTCTACAAAATTCAAGATGTTGTTTTCCCAGCTGTGTTGTATTACATTCTGTAAATGTACAATATTTTCCTTATCCATTCTTTGGTCGAGAGGCAATTTGGTTGTTTCCAGGTTCTGGCTATGACAAACAATGCTGCTTTGAACATAGTTGAGCAAATGCCCATGTAGCACAATTGAGCATCCTTTGGATATATACCCAAAAGAGGTATTAATAAGTTTTGAGGAAGGTTGTTTCCTAAGTTTCTGAGAAACTTACACACTGACATACAAAGGGGCTGTACCACCTTGAATTCCCACCAACAATGTAGAAGTGTTCCCCTTTCTCTACAACCTCTCCAGCATAAGTTGTCATCAGTGTTTTTTTTTTTTATCTTGGTCATTTTACAGGTGTAAGATGGAATCTCAGAGTTGCTTTGATTTGCATTTCTCTGATGACTAAGGATGTTGAACATTTTCTTAAGTGTCTTTTAGCTATGTTATATTCCTTTGTTGAGAATTCTCTGTTTAAGTCTGTACTCAATTTTTATTGGATTATTTGTTCTTTTGATGACCAATTTCTTGAGTTCTTTGTATATTTGAAGATCAGACCACTGTCTGATGTGCAGTTAGTAAAGATCTTTTCCCCTTCTATAGGCTGTCATTTTGTAGCAGTGCTCCTGGGATTATATTTAAGAAATGATGTCCTGTGCTAATGAGTTCAAGTGTACTTTCCATTTCTCTTCTATAAGGTTAAGTGTGACTGGCTTTATGTTGAGGTCTTTTATCTATTTGTACTTGAGTTTTGTGAAGGTGATAGATATAGGTCTATTTTCATTCTTCTACATGTTGTTATCCAATTATGCCATCACCATTTGTTAAATATGTTTTTGTTTTTCCATTTGATATTTTTTGCTTTTTGTCGAAAATCAGGTGTTCGAAGGAGTATGGATTAATATCTGGGTCTTCTATTCAGTTCCATTGGTCCTCCTATCTGTTCTTATGCCAATACAAGGCTGTTTTCAGTACTGTAGCTCTTTAGCAGAGTTTGAAGTCAGAGATTGTTATGCCTCCAGAAGTTCTTTTATTGTACAAAATTGTCCTGGCTATCCTGTTTTGTTTTGTTTTGCCTTGCTTTGCTTTGCTTTGCTTTGTTTTGTTTTTGCTTTTCCATATTGAGTACCATTCTTTTGAGGTCTTTGAAGAATTTTGCTGGGAGTTTGATGGGCATTGTATTAAATCTGTAGATTGTTTTTAGTAATATTGCCATTTTTACTATGTTAATTCTGCCTACCAAAGAGCATGGGAGTTCTTCCCACTTTCTGGTGTCTTCTTCAATTTCTTTCTTAGATATTTAAAGTTCTTTCAATTAAGTCTTCCACTTGTTTGGTTAGAGTTACTCTGAGATATTTTATGCTATTTGCGGCTATTGAGAAGGGTGGTTTCTCTGATTTCTTTCCCAGCTTTTTTATAATCTGTGTACAGGAGGGCTACTGATTTTTTTTTAGTTAATCTTGTACCTGCTACATTACTGAAAGTATTTATGAGTTGCATAAGTTCCTTGGTAGAATTTTTGGGATCGCTCATGTAAACTATCATATCATCAGCAAATAGTGAGAGTTTGACTTCTTCTTTTCCAATTTGTATCCCCTTGATCTCCTTTTGGTATTTTATTTCTCTAGCTAGGAACTCAAGAACTATATTGAACATATATGGAGAAAGTGGACAACCTTGCCTTGTTCCTGATTTCAGTGGAATCACTGGAAGTTTCTCTCCATTTAGTTTGATGTTGGCTTGTTGTATATTGCCTTTATTATGTTTAGGTATGTTCCTTGTATCCCTACTCTCTCCAAGACCTTTATCATAAAGGGATGTTGTATTTTGTCGAAAGCTTTTTTGGCATCTAATGAGATGATTATGTATTTTTTTTATTTTTCAGTTTGTTTATATGGTGGATTACACTGATAGATTTTTGTATGTTGAACCATCCCTGAAACTCTGGGATGAAGCCAACTTGATCATGGTGGATGATGATTCTGATGTGTTTTTGGATTCGATTTGCCAGTATTTTATTTAGTATTTTTGCACCAGTGTTAATGAGTAACTTTGGTCTTTCTTAGTAATGTCTTTCTCTGAATTGGATATCAGGGTAATTGTAGCCTCATAAAAAAGAATTTGGCAATGTTCCTTCTATTTCTATTATGTGTAATAATTGGAGGAGTATTGGTATTAGCTCTTCTTTGAAAGTCTTGTAGAATTCTGAGCTGAAACCATCTGGTCCTTGGTGTTGGGCAATGGTCTATATCCTATCAATTATATTTTAAATAAACACTGATTAGCCAGTAGCCAGGAAGGAAGTATAGGTAGGACAACCAGACAGGAAGTAGAGGCAGGTCAATGAGAACAAGAGAATTCTGGAAGGAAGAAGTTCCTTCTGCAGTCCTGCTCCAGCCACAGAAGAAGCAAAATGTTACTTCCTTGCTGAATAAGGTACCAAACCACATGGCTAGCATAGACAAGAATAATGGGGTAATATAAGTGATAAGAGCTAATAAGAAGTTGGAGCTAAGGGGCCAATCAGTTTATAACTAATGTAGACCTCTGTGTGATTTCTTTGGGACTTAACAATTGCAGGGAACAGGGCAGGACAGAAAACCTTAGTCAGCAAGTCCTGGGCTTTTTTTGGTTGGGAAGCTTTTGATGACTGTTTCTATTTCTTCAGCAGTTATAGGTCTCTTTAATTTGCTTATCTGGTCTGATTTAATTTTAGTATGTAATATTTATCCAGAAAGTTGTTCATTTCCTTTAAGTTTTCCAACTTTGTGGAATACAGGTTTTCGAAATATGACCTGATGATTCTCTGTATTTCCTCCTTATCTGTTGTTATGCCCCCCCCCCTTTTCATTTTTGATTTTGTTAATTTGGACATTCTCACTCTGCCTTTTGGTTAGTTTGGATAAAGGTTTGTCTATTTTGTTGATTTTCTCGAAGAACCATCTTTTTGTCTCATAGATTCTCTGTATTGCTTTCTTTGTTCCTATTTTGTTGATTTCAGCTCTCAATTTGATTATTTCCTGCCATCTAGTTCTCTTTGGTGAGTTTACTTCTTTTTGTTCTAAAGTTTTGAAATGTTCTCTTAATTCACTAGTGTGGGATTCCTACAGCTTCTTTATGTAGGCATTTAGTGCTATAAACTTTCCTCTTAATACGGCTTTAGTTGTGTCCCATACATTTGGGTATGTTGTGTGGTCATTTTCATTGAATTTTAGGAAGTCTATAATTTCTTCCTTTATTTCTTCCTTGACCCATTGATGATTCAGGTGAGCACTGTTTAATTTCCATGTGTGTGTGGCTTTTCTGGAATTAGTATTGTTGTTGCCTTCTAGTTTTAAAGGACGATGATCTGATAAGGTACATTGGGTTATTCCAAATTTTTAGTATTTATTCAGGTTTATTTTGTTACCGACTGTGTGATCAATTCTTGAGAAGGTTCCATGAGGTGTCAAGAAGAAGGTATATTCTTTTCTGTTTGAATGGAATATTATATAGATTTCTGTTGAATCCATTTGAGTCATAACATCTGGTAGTTATATTATTTCTCTGTTTATTTTCTGTCTGACTGACCTGTCCTTTGGTGAGAAGGGATTGTTGAAGTCTCCCAATCTTAGTGTGTCAGGTTTAATGTATGATTTAACCTTTAAAAGTGTTTCTTTTACATATGAGGATGCCCTTGTATTTGGGGCATAGATGTTCAGTATTGAGATTTCTTCTTGATGGATTTTTCCTGTGACTAATATGAAATGACCTTCTTTGTCTCTTTTGATTGATTTTAGCCTGGAGTCTATTTTGTTAGATATTAGGATAGCTACACCTGCTTGTTTCTTAGGTCCATTTGATTGGTATATTTTTCTAAACACTTTACTCTGAGATGATGTCTGTCTTTGAGGTTGAGATGTGTTTCTTGTATGCAGAAGAAGGATGGATTCTGTTTTTGTATCCAGTCTGTTAGCCTGTGCCTTTTTATAAATGAGTTGAATCCATTTACACTATGGGATATTATTGACCAGTGATTGCTATCTACTGTTAATTTAGTTCTCTTATTGGTGATGTTAATTTGTGCATTGTTCCCTTCTTTGGTATTTCCTGCTATGAGACCATCAATTGTCTGTCTTTTAGTTGGTGTAGCCAACTTCCTTTGGTTGGAGTTTTCCTTCTAGTATTTTGTGTAGGGCTGGGTTTGTTGCTAGGTATTGGTTAAATCTGGTTTTTTCATGGAATATATTGTTTTGTCCTTCTATGGTGATTGAAAGTTTTGCTGGGTATAGTAGTCTGGGCTGGTATCCACAGTCTCTTAATGTCAGCATAATGCTTGACCATAACCCTCTGGCTTTCATTGTCTCCAATGAGAAGTCAAGTGTAATTCTGATAGGTCTACCTTTATACATTACTTGGCCTTTTTCCTTTGCAGCTCTTAAGTAAAGAAAGAAATAGTCTTTCTTTACTCTATATGCTTATTGTTTTGATTATTATGTGGCAAGAGGACCTTTTTTTGTGATCCAGTCTATTTGGTGTTCTGTAAATTTTTTGTATCTTTATAGGCATAGCTTTATTTTATTTTGGGAAAATTTTCTTCTATGATTTTGTTAAATATATTTTCTGTACATTTGAGTTGGACTTCTCCTTTTTCTATACCTATTGTTCTTAGGTTTGGTCTTTTCATAGTGTCCTGTATTTCCTGGATATTTTGTGTTAAGCTTTTGTTAGATTTAATGCTTTCTTTGACTATTTCCTCTATTGTATCTTCAGCGCTTGAGATTCTCTATTCCATATCTTTTATTCTGCTATTTATGCTTCCATTTGTGGTTGCTTATTGTATTCTCATTATTTCTGTTTCTATAATTCTCTTAGCTTGTGTCTTCTTTATTGTCTCTATTTCAGTTTTCAAGTCTTGAACAGTTTCTTTCATTTGTTTGTTTGCTTTTTCTTGGTTTTATTTAAGGGATTTGTTGATATCTTCCAATTTTTTTGTTTTCCTTCAGTTCTTTGAGCTAACTTTTAATTTCCTCTTTAAGGGACTCAATATTCTCCTAATGTTCTTTTTTAGGTCAGTTTCTTCTGCTTCATCTATATTTGGTTTTTCAAGTCTTTCTGTTGTAGGGCAACTAGTTATTACTGGTATCGTGTTGCTCTTTGTGAGGTTTCATGTGTTCTTACTTTGTCTACCAATCTTTTCCTCTGATTGGTGTAGTTGGGGCCGTCTGTGACTCTGGTGATTAGTTTTCCAGGTGCCAGTAGATCCAAGGCTCAGATAGTTGCTCCTTGTTGTGCAGTCAGGGCCATGGTCCCAGGCACCCTGTTAGTCATTCTGTGTTCCTGGAGGTCACTTGGCATTCCTAGGATTCACTCTGCTCCTGTGGAGTTTCTTGACTCTGGCCTGCTCTGGCTTAGGTCACATGCTCAGACATATTTCTGTAGATGTTCCTATTCTTGGCCTGCTTCCCAAAAGGTCCCTGTCTTGGACCCAGCTCCACAGATTTCTCTGGCGATACTATACTCCCTCAGAGGTCCAAGACTCATGCACAGCCATGCAAAGGTCCTTGCTCAGGCCTACTCTCTTAATGGTCCGAGAATCATGCCCAGACCTGCAGAGCTTTCAGTTTCCAACTCATAGCTAATTTATGCTCCAATCAAGATAACACTTTAAAAATCTCCAAGAAAAAGTGAACTTTAAAATTGATTATTGGAAATATTTACAGCTGAAAAAAAAGCTATGTTTATTAACTTATTGGCTAAGAGGACAAATATTTGTAACACTTTGGGTTATTTCACTAACATTGGAAACTAAATAATGCTGACACCAAGAAATGATCAATTTCTGTGACCTTACCTAGGGAAAACTACTTTTCCTTTCGAGGTTATCTTTTGTTCCCTGTAGTTCTTTGTATAGAATTGAGACGTGCTCTGGTCCACTTTATCATGTAAGTTGTCACCTTTGCTTAGCTCGCTTTTAAGCCGTAAAATTGATGAGACTTTATAGATGTAACTTCTGACATTACTAAAAGGCAATCTTATATCAAGACCACTGCTCTACTGACCCTTACAACCCTTTCTGCTGCCTCTTCCACAGTGTTCCCTGAGCCTTATGTGTTGGAGTGTTTTGTAGATGTCTCTATAACAATGAACTTATCATGTTAATGCTAAGGAACAAGCACACATAACTTGGTGGTAGCCAACAGTTCTCTAACTGAATGTAAGGCCTACATGACAAGAGAGAAACCATGCCTGCTATTGAAAAACTTAGCTAACTACTCAGCACTAGTGAAAAATGTATATTTGCTAAGTGATCATGATTCCTAACAACCATCTGAACATGTATTCTATACCAACAGGCAAGTGTAGTCTTCACTCCTCATCAAAGAAACTTCTCTTTGCAACAGACAGAGATTACTTATAAAAAATCACAACCAAAAAAATTCATAGTTGTTTGTGGATTGGAGGATACCACCATGGAACATACAACCAATGAACTTTTGTTAATGCTGTCGATACATGGTTTGATTAAGAACTTGGATTTCTTTTGAAACTCTTCACTTTTGAGATGTACTCTTCATTTCATTTGACATAACATGCATCTGTTGGTCCTCTGTTACATATGGTACATAATGAAATGTTCACTTTTCTCAGAAAGTATTCTGACAAGTTTTTTTTGGTAATGTGGCAGGATATAAGATCAACTCCAAAAAATCAGTTGCCTTCCTATGCACTAAGGGTAAGGAAACAGAGAGGGATATCAGAGAAGCATCACCTTTCATGATAGCCACAAGTAGCATAAAATATCTTGGGGTAACTCAGACCAAGAAAGTGAAAGATCTATTTGACAAGAACTTTAAGTCTTTGAAAAGAAATTGAAGAGGTCAGCAGAAAATGGAAGGAACTCCCCTGCTCTTGGATTGGGAGGATCAACATAGTAAAAATGGCAATTCTACCAAAAGCAATTTATAGATTCAATGCAATCCCCATCAAAATCCCATCAAAGTTCTTCACAGATCTGGAGAAGACAATAATCAACTTTATATGGAAAAACAAAAAACCCAGGATAGCCAAAAGAATCTTATAAAATAATGGGTCTTCTGGAGGCATTACCATCCCTGACTTCAAACTCTATCACAGAGCTACAGTATTGAAAACAGCTTTGTATTGGCAGAAAAACAGAGAAGTCAACCAATGGAATCGAATAGAAGACCCTGATTTCAACCCACAAACATATGAACACCTGATTTTCGATAAAGGAGTTAAAAGAATACAATGAAAATAAGAGAGCATCTTCAACAAACTGTGCTGGCAAAACTAGATGTCAACATGTAGAAGAATGAAAATAGATCAATATCTATCACCATGTACAAAACTCAAGTCCAAATAGATTAAAGACCAAAATATCAGTCCGAACACACTGAACCTGATAGAAGAGAAAGTGGGAAGTACTCTACAACACATGGGCACATGAGACCACTTCCTACGTACAACCCCAGCAGCACAGACATTAAGGGCCTCATTGAATAAATGGGACCTCCTGAGACTGAGAAGCTTCTGTAAAGCAAAGGACACGGTCACTAAGACAGAAAGGCAACCCACTGACTGGGAGAAGATCTTTACCAACCCCGCAACAGACAAAGGTCAGATCTCCAAAATATATAAAGAACTCAAGAAACTAGACCGTAAAAGGCTAATCAACCCAATTATAAAATGGGGCACTGAGCTGAACAGAGAATTCTCAACAGAAGAAGTTCAAATGGCCAAAAGACACTTAAGGGCATGCTCAACTTCTTTAGCAATCAAGGAAATGCAAATCAAGGCAACTTTAAGATACCATCTTATTCCTGTCAGAATGGCTAAAATCAAAAACACCAATGATAGCCTTTGCTGTAGAGTTTGTGGAGAAAGGGGTACCCTCATCCATTGCTGGTGGGAATGCAAACTTGTGCAACCACTTTGGAAATCAGTGTTTCGGTTTCTCAGGAAATTCGGGATCAACCTACCCCTGGACCCAGCAATACCACTCTTGGGAATATACCCAGGACAGGCCTTATCATACAACTAAAGTATATGCTCTACTATGTTCATAGCAGCATTGTTTGTAATAGCCAGAACCTGGAAACAACCTAGATGCCCTTCAACTGAAGAATGGATGAAGGAAGTATGGAATATATACATATTAGAGTATTACTCAGCAGTAAAAAACAAGGACTTCTTGAATTTTGCATGCAAATGGATGGAAATAGAAAACACTATGCTGAGTGAGGTAAGCTAGACCCAAAATGAGGAACAAGGGATGTACTCACTCATATTTGGTTTCTAGTAATAAATAAAGGACACTGAGCTTATAATTCATTTTCCTAGAGAAGCTAAATAAGAAGGTGAATCAAAAGACAAACATATAGGCATCCTCCTGGATATTAACCTTCATCAGGCGGTGAAAGAAGACAGAGACAGAGACCCATATTGGAGCACCGGACTGAAATCTCAAGATCCAAATCAGAAGCAGGAGAGAGAGCACGAGTAAGGAACACAGGACCACGAGGGGTCTACCACATAATGAGAACATGGGGATGGTCGATCGAGAACTCACCAAGGCCAGCTGGCCTGGGTCTGAAAAAGCCTGGGATAAAACTGGACTCGCTGAACATAGCAGACAATGAGAACTACTGAGAACCCAAGATCAATGGCAATGGGTTTTTGATCCTACTGCACGTACTGGCTTTGTGGGAGCCTAGGCAGTTTGGCTCCCACCACCTTACTAAACTTGGACAGAGGTGGGTAGTCTTTGGACTTCCCACAGGTCAGGGAATCCTGATTGCTCTTTGGGATGACAAGGGAGGGGGAATTGATTGGGGGAGTGGGAGGGAAATGGGAAGTGGTGGTGGGGAAGAGACATAAATTTTGATAGATAAATAAATAAATAAATAAATAAATAAATAAATAAATAAATATAAAATAAATAAATTATAAAAAAACAAAGAAAAAGCATACAGAACACTGAATAGACTGGACCAAAAAAAAAATTCTCCTCGCCATATAATAATCAAAAAAAACGTACAGAATAAAGAAAGAATATTAAGAGCTGCAAAGGAAACAAGTCAAATTACTTATAATGGTAAACCTATCAGACTTACACCTGACTTCTCTATGGAAACCATGAAAGCCAGAAGGTCCTGGAAAGATATACTGCAAAAACTAAGAGACCATGGATGCAAGCCCAGACTACTATACCCAGCCAAGCTTTCGTTCACTATAAATAGAGAAAACAAAATTTTCTAAGATAAAAACAAATTTAAACAATACATAGCCACAAATCAAGCCTTACAGAAAGTAATAGAAGGAAAATCACAAACCAAGGAGGCCAACAATGACCACAATAACTCAAACATCTAGAGACCCTTCAACAGCACAACTCAAAGAAGGGAAACACACAAACTCTTCTACTAAAAAAGTGTCCGGAGTTATCAACCACTGGTCATTAACATCACTTAATGTCAATGGACTCAATTCACCTATTAAAAGGCACAGGCTAAGAGATTGGATACGAAAACAGGATCCAACATTCTGCTGTTTACAAGAAACACACCTGAACCACAAAGACAGGCACCTACTCAGAGTAAAGGGCTGGGAAAAGGCTTATCAAGCAAATAGACCTAAGAAACAAGCAGGTGTGGCCATACTAATTTCTAACAAAGTTGACTTCAAACTTAAAACAATCAGAAAAGATGGAGAGGGACATTTTATACTCATAACAGGAACAATTCATCAGGATGAAGTCTCAGTCCTGAATATCTATGTCCCTAACATAAAAGCACCCACGTACGTAAAAGAAACATTACTAAAACTCAAGGCTGCCATCAAATCGCACACACTAATAGTAGGAGACTTCAACACTCCTCTCTCACCAATGGACAGGTCGATCAGACAGAAACCTAACAGAGAAATAACAGAATTATTGGAGGTAATGAATCAAATGGACTTAACAGACATCTATAGAACATTCCACGCAAATAGGAAAGAATATACCTTCTACTCTGCAGCTCATGGAACCTCCTTGAAAATTGACCACATATTCGGTAACAAAGCAAACTTCCACAGTTACAAAAAAATATTAGTAACCTCCTGTGTCTTATCAGATCACCATGGATTAAAGTTAGAATTCAACAACAATGGTACCCACAGAAAGCCTACAAACTCATGGAAACTGAACAGTCAACTACTGAACCACACCTGGAACAAGGAAGAAATAAAGAAAGAAATTAAAGTCTTCCTTGAATCCAATGAAAATAAAGAAACAACCTACTCAAACTTATGGGACACTTTGAAAGCAGTCCTAAGAGGAAAGTTCATAGCACTAAGTGCCCACTTAAAGGAAAGAGAAAAAGCACACATTGGAGACTTAACAGCCCACCTGAAAGCTCTAGAAAAAAAAAGTAGCAGACTCACCTAGAGGAGTAGAAGACTGGAAATCATCAAACTCAGGGCTGATATCAACAAAATAGAAACACAGAAAACAATCCAAAGAATCCATGAAACAAAAGGCGCGTTCCTGGAGAAAATCAACAAGATTGATGAACCCCTATCCAAAATAATCAAATGGCAGAGAGAGAATATGCAATTTAATAAGATCAGAAATGAAAAGGGGGACATAACCACAGACAGAGGAAATTCAAAGAATCATTAGATCTTACTACAAAAGCCTGTCTGCCACAAAACTGGAAAATGTAAAAGAAATGGACACTTTTTTAGATAAATACCATATACCAAAGTTAAACCAGGACCAGGTGAACAATCTAAATAGACCTGTTAGTCGCGTAGAATTAGAAGCTGTTATCAAACACCTCCCTACCAAAAAAAGCCCAGGACCAGATGGTTTCAATGCAGAATTCTACCAGAACATCCAAGAAGACCTAATATCTATACTACTTAATGTATTTCACAATATAGAAACAGAAGAGTCATTGCCAATTTCCTTTTATGAAGCTACAATCACTCTGATACGAAAACCACAGGAAGACTCAACCAGGAAAAAGAATTACAGGCCAATCTCACTCATGAACATTGATGCAAAAATCCTCAACAAAATACTGGCAAACCGTATATAAGAACACATTAGAAAAATTATCCATTATGATCAAGTAGGCTTCATCCCAGAGATGCAGGGCTGGTTCAACATACGAAAATCTATCAATGTAATCCATCATATAAATAAACTGAAAGAAAATAACCATATGATCACCTCATTAGATGCTGAAAAAGCATTTGACAAAATTCAACATCCCTTATGATAAAAGTTTTGGAGATATTAGGGATACAAGGGTCATACCTAAATATAATTAAAGCTATTTACAGCAAACTGACAACCAACATCAAACTAAACTGAGAGAAACTCAAAGCCATCCCATTAAAATCAGGAACACAACAAGGCTGTCCACTCTCGCCATACCTCTTCCATATAGAGCTTGAAGTTCTAGCAATAGCAATAAGACAACATAATGGGATCAAAAGAATTCGAATTGGAAAGGAAGAAGTTAAACTTTCGTTATTTGCAGATGATATGATAGTGTACATAAGCGACCCCCAAAACTCCACCAAAGAACTCCTACAGCTGATAAACACCTTTAGTAATGTGGTAGGATACAAGATCAACTCCAAAAACTGAGTCGCCCATTTATACACAAAGGAAATGGAAGCAGAGAGGGAAATCAGAGAAGCTACACCATTCACGATAGCCACAAACAGCATAAAATATCTTGGAGTAACTCTAACCAAGGAAGTGAAAGATCTATTTGACAAGAACATTAAGGCATTGAAGAAAGAAATTGAAGAGGATACGAGAAAATGGAAGGATCTACCTTGCTCTTGGATTGGGAGGATCAACATAGTAAAAATGGCAATTCTACCAAAGGCAATTTACAGATTCAATGCAATCCCCATCAAGGTCCCATCAAAATTCTTCACAGATCTGGAGAGGACAATAATCAACTTTATATGGAAAAACAAAAAACCCAGGATAGCCAAAACAATCCTATACAATAAAGGATCTTCTGGAGGCATTACCATCCCTGACTTCAAACTCTATTACAGAGCTACAGTAATGAAAACAGTGTGGTACTGGCATAAAAACAGAGAAGTCGACCAATGGAATCGTATAGAAGACCCAGATTTTAACCCACAAACCTATGAACACCTCATTATCGATAAAGGAACTAAAAGTATACAATGGAAGAAAGAAAGCGTCTTCAACAAATGGTGCTGGCACAACTGGATGTCAACATGTAGAAGAATGAAAATAGACCCATATCTATCACTATGCACAAAACTCAAGTCCAAATGGATCAAAGACCTCAATATCAGTCGGAACACACTGAACCTGATAGAAGAGAAAGTGCAAAGTACCCTACAACAGATGGGCACAGGAGATCGCTTCCTATGTATAACCCCAGCAGCACAGACATTAAGGGCAACATTGAGTAAATGGGACCTACTAAAACTGAGAAGCTTCTGTAAAGCAAAGGACACTGTCACCAAGACAAAAAAGCAACCTACTGACTGGGAGAAGATCTTCACCAACCCCGCAACAGACAAAGGTCTGATCTCCAAAATAAATAGAGAACTCAGGAAACTAGACTTTAAAATGCTAATTAACCCAATTAAAAAAAGGGGGCACTGAACTGAACAGAGAATTCTCAACAGAAGAAGTTCAAATGGCCAAAAGACACTTAAGGTCATGCTCAACCTCCTTAGCGATCAGGGAAATGCAAATCAAAACAACTTTGAGATATCATCTTACACCTGTCAGAATGGCTAAAATCAAAAACAGCAATGATAGCCTTTGCTGGAGAGGCTGTGGAGGAAGGGGTACCCTCATCCATTGCTGGTGGGAATGCAATCTTGTGCAACCACTTTGGAAAGCAGTGTTTCGGTTTCACAGGAAATTAGGGATCAAGCTACCCCTGGACCCAGCAATACCACTCTTAGGAATATACCCAAGAGATGCCCGATCATATGACAAGGGCATTTGTTCAACTATGTTCATAGCAGTATTATTTGTAATAGCCAGAACCTGGAAACAACATAGATGTCCTTCAATGGAAGAATGGATGAAGAAAGTGTGGAATATCTACACATTAGAGTACTACGCTGCGGTAAAAAACAATGACTTTTCGAATTTTGCATGCAAATGTATGGAAATAGAAAACACTATTCTGAGTGAGGTAACCCAGACCCAAAAAATGAACATGGGATGTACTCACTCATAATTGGTTTCTAGCCATAAATAAAGGTCATTAAGTCTATAATTTGTGATCCTAAAGAAGCTAAATAAGAAGGTGAACCCAAAGAAAAACATATAGCTATCCTCCTGGTTATGGGAAGTAGACAGGATTGCCGGGAAAAAAAATTGGGACCTTGGGGGTGGGGTGGGAGGGAAGTAAGGGGAGATGGGGAGAGAAAAGTGAGAAGGGGAGGATGGGGGGAACTTGGGAAACGGGATGATTGGGATAAAGGAAGGTTGGATAGGGGAGCAGGGAAGCACATATCTTAATTAAGGGAGCCATCTTAGGGTTGGCAAAAGATTTGGACCTAGAGGGGCTCCCAGGTGCCCAGGGCAATGTCCCCAGTTAGTTCCTGGGGCAGCTGAGGATAAGGAGCCTGAAATGACCCTATCCTATAGTAATACTGATGAATATCTTGCATATCACCATTGAACCTTCCTCTGGCGATGGATGGAGATAGAGACAGAGACCCACACTGGATCACCGGACTGAGCTCCCAATGTCCCAATGAGGAGCAGAAGGAGGGAGAACATGAGCAAAGAAGTCGGGACCACGAGGGGCGCACCCACCCACTGAGACAGTGGGGCTGATCTATTGGGAGCTCACCAAGGCCAGCTGGACTGTGACTGAAAAAGCATGGGATAAAACCGGACTCTATGAACATGCCGAACAATGAGGGCTGATGAGAAGCCAAGGACAATGGCACGGGGTTTTGATCCTACTTCATGTTCTGGCTTTGTGGGAGCCCAGCCAGTTTGGATGTTCACCTTCCTAGACCAGGATGGAGGGGGGAGGACTTTGGACTTTCCACAGGGCAGGGAACCCTGACTGCTCTTCAGACTGTAGAGGGAGTAGGAGAGGAGTGGGGTGAGGGGGAGAGGAGTGGGAGAAGGGGGAGGGAAATGGGAGGCTGGGAGGAGGCAGAAATTTTTTTTCAATAAGAAAAATAAAAAATAAAAAAAAAAATAATCCCATGATCTTTATTGACAAGCATAGCTGAATTCACGTAGAATCTTTAATCACTTACTCCCCAGTTGTGTGATATAATGCTTGTTAAGCTCCTCTTGGGATATTTTTCCCAATAGACCTCCATGACTATAGCAGTTTCTCCTGGTTACCACATTTTAACAAGTAAAGTCTCCATTGGCATATCACTAAAGGGAACAGTCCAAAACAAGCCTTTTTAATGTTTGTTTTTGAACTGATTATTAATAGTTGTTTAGAACTAACAATTAATTTTTCCCTAAATGGTTTGTTAGCAAGAGCATGTTCACTTGAGAAAAATAACAATTGTATTAATTATTAGGATAAAACAGTAATCACATGTTACAAAGTATAAGAATGATGAAGATTATTCTTTTGTTACAGTCAGGCATCCTTCAGAGCAGGTGTCCTGGGGTTACCTGTCTACTACTCCTTCTTATGGATGGGTATATTATGAATGATAAAGAGGTGAGATAATTTATCTAAGAAGGAAGACCAGGATACCAGAGCTTGCATTTGAGGGTTCCAATGCCAAGTTCTATGTAAGACTCTCCAAAGAAAGACATTTTCTTACTTTCAGAAACAGAATTATTAATTGAGCTCTAATTATCTATGAAAGTGGTAGATTTATGTATTATGCTGGTCAGGTAAGAAGGCAAGACTCTGAGTCAGACCCATAACTTCATGAACTTTAGGACAGAAGCAAGCAGAAGACTACAACCTGTGAGTTCAGTCATCTTTCCTTTGGGTTACGCACTGAGAGCTTAGACTTCAATGTTTTATATATTGCTATAATTTGTATCAGAGATAATCAAAACCTGTATGCCCAAATACAGAGATGAAATTTTAAAAAGTACTCTATTACATTTATGAAATTATACATATATAATATATTATATATTTATAATAAGATATAAGGCAGTTAAAAGGGTACAGGTCCATGCTTCACTAAAAATGAACTTGATTGATTTTGAAATAGGTATTTGAACCACTATAATATTAATTGGCATTTTTAGGAAAATTGATAATATGTGTTATCTTAACTTATTCCAGAGATGATGAAAAGATCATATTGAGGTACCATTGTAAAATTTTCTTAAACCAGGAAATCATAGTAATTAATATTTGAATAGGAATAATCTGTATCAATAAATTAGAAAATATCATACTTAATAACAAGCAATAAAACACTAAGACATAGTCTCAAAATTATAAGATATGACTATGATATAAAAAGATGTAAATTAATGCTCAATTTCTATCATAGAGATTTATCTGGTATTAAAGGCAAGGCTTTTTAACCATTGAGTAAACTGAGCAATGGTAAATTACTCTTTCACAATTGTAAAAAAACAAAAAAAAATCACTGTGCTCTTTCTGAGTAATAGAAAATAAGAATAAAGCTCAATATCTATTGGCCTCAATGTTTACTTCAGTCACAAAACTCCCAACATCAGGAAATGTGTATTCTGTGCTCCTGGAGATGAGGAAATCGGCAAAAGTCTTGTGCTGAAGACAGAACTGTATTTATTAAGAGAATGAGGATATGGGCAGCACGTGGTATTTTATGTGGCTAATTTGCTTTGATTTTTTTAAATAGATATCCCAAAGATTACACAGAAGCACATTCTAAACATTTGAAGACCCATCTGTTTTTATACAAATGAGAAAGAGTGGTACAGGTCATTTACTCTGAGTTGTATTTCCATTAGCTACATATATTACTTTGAATCGCTTTATTTTATATCAGAATCTCTTTATAACATCCAATTAATGTTCAAATAGATGCTATTGCTCACAGAAGAAACAATAAAATGTATTAAGTAAAATGAATATTTCTATGAAACACCTAGCAACTGCAGTTATGTGTTATTGTGAGCCATCATATAAGTGCTAGCTAGGAACAGAACCTACATTGTCTACATGAGCAGGTAGTGCTCTTAACCTCTGAATCAATCCTCCAGCTCCTGCTCAAAATTCTGAAATATTTCAGTAAAAGACATTTACAAGAAAAAATGAATTCAAACTTTATTTGTAATCACTCTTGATTTACGAACGAGGAAATTCCATAACAGGCATGATGTAAGCCTAATTAAATTTTTTTATAAAATTCGTAACATCAGTGAAATTAGGTTTTTAAATTTTTAATTTTCTAAAAATTCAAAACTAACTTCTAATGTGACAGAACATGCTTTTATCTTTCTAGGTGTGGATTGGCTCACTTAGAATAACTGCTTCCAGCTCCTTCTCTTACCAGCAATTTTTTTTTTAATGAGAAAAGGAAGAAAAAAAAAACAAGTTTCCACCTCCTCCCAGCCTCCCATTTCCATCCCCCTCCTCCCACCCTCCTCCCCCTCCTCCCATCCTTCTCCCCCTCCTCCCACTCCTCTCCCCCTCCTCTCTCCAGTCCAAAGAGCAGTCAGGGTTCCCTGCCCTGTGGTAAGTCCTAGGTCCTCCCAACTCTGTCCATATCTAGGAAGGTGAACATCCAAACTGGCTAGGCTCCCACAAAGCCAGCACGTTGCGTAGGATCGAAACCCCGTGCCATTGTCCTTGGCTTCTCATCAGCCCTCATTATTCGCCATGTTCAGAGAGTCCAGTTTTATCCCATGCTTTTTCAGTCACAGTCCAGCTGGCCTTGGTGAGCTCCCAGTAGATCAGCTCCACTGTCTCAATGGGTGGGTGCACCCCTCGTGGTCCCGACCTCTTTGCTCATGTTCTCCCTCCTTCTGCTCCTCATTGGGACCTTGGGAGCTCAGTCCGGTGCTCCAGTGTGGGTCTCTGTCTCTATCTCCATCCATCACCAGATGAAGGTTCTATGATGATATGCAAGATATTCGTCAGTATTGCTATAGGCTAGGGTCATTTCCGGTTCCCTATCCTCAGCTGCCCAAGGAACTAACTGGGGACCTCGGCTTGGGTTTCTGGGAGCCACTCTAGGTTCAAGTCTCTTGCCAACCCTAAGGTGGCTCCTTAACTAAGAATTGTGCTTCCGTGCTCCCCTATCCAGCCTTCCTTTATCCCAATCCTCCTTTTTCCCCAAGTTCCCGGCATCCTCCCCTTCTCACTTTTCTCTCCCCATCTCCCCTTACCCCGACCCCAAGATACCAATTTTCTCCCCGGCAATTTTGTCTACTTCCCATATCTAAGAGGATAACTATATGTTTTTCCTTTGGTTCAACCTCTTACTTAGCTTCTTTAGGTTCACCAATTGTAGACTCCGTGACCCTTATTTATGGCTAGAAAACAATTATGAGTGAGTATATCCCATATTCATCTTTTTGGGTCTGGGTTACCTCACTCAGAATAGTGTTTTCTATTTCCATACATTTGCATGCAAAATTCGAGAAGTCATTGTTTTTTACCGCAGCGTGGTACTCTAATGTGTAGATATTCCATACTTTCTTCATCCATTCTTCCATTGAGGGGCATCTAGGTTGTTTCCAGGATCTGGCTATTACAAATAATACTGCTATGAACACAGTTGAACAAATGCTCTTGTCATATGATAGGGCATCTCTTGGGTATATTCCCAGGAGTGGTATTGCTGGGTCCAGGGGTAGATTGATCCCCAATTTCCCGAGAAACCAAAACACTGATTTCCAAAGTGGTTGCACAAGTTTGCATTCCCACCAGCAATGGATGAGGGTACCCCTTCCTCCACAGCCTCTCCAGCAAAGGCTATCATTGGAGTTTTTTATTTTAGCCATTCTGACAGGTGTAAGATCGTGCTGTCATAACTGGATGTCAACCTGTAGAAGAATGAAAATAGACCCATATCTATCACCATGCACAAAACTCAAGTCCAAATGGATTAAAGACCTTACTATCAGTCAGAACACATTGAACCTAATAGAGGAGAAAGTGGGAAGTACCCTACAACAGATGGGCACAGGAGATCGCTTCATATGTGTAACCCCAACAGCACAGACATTAAGGGCAACATTGAATAAATGGGACCTACTAAAACTGAGAAGCTTCTGTAAAGCAAAGGACACTGTCACCAAGACAAAAAAGCAACCTACTGACTGGGAGAAGATCTTCACCAAACCCCGCAACAGACAAAGGTCTGATCTCCAAAATATATAGAGAACTCAGGAAACTAGACTTTAAAATGCTAATTAACCCAATTTAAAAAATGGGGCACTGAACTGAACAGAGAATTCTCAGCAGAGGAAGTTCAAATGGCCAAAAGACACTTAAGGTCATGCTTAACCTCCTTAGCGATCAGGGAAATGCAAATCAAAACAACTTTGAGATATCATCTTACCAGCAAATTTTATACTTTTATTTATTTTGTGCTTTTTCTTACCAATAGTATCTTATATTCTGAGAGCAGAGAGATAATCACACAGAAGAAAGATTCTCCTATACTTTAAATCTTAAAAATAAAGTCATTTTTTGAACGCATATATTATCCACATTTTATGAGTCCATTAAGACATAGATATGTAAGTTTATAACCATGATAACTAAAACATAAAAGGATTCTTGTACTTTGCTCAACTGTAATGGATATCCACATACAAGTAGATAAAGGTTGCATAAAAATAATAAGGGGCTATATAAAAGATAGAAGGAGAAAGGAGTATAGTAAGAATCCAAATGAAATTTTATCACCAGAGTTTTAGTTTTACTTCATCTGGAAGCTCCAACTTGTATATTGACCATCCTGAAATCAAGATATACCAAGATCCTTGACTGGATTACACTGTGCAAAAGTTAATTAATTCAAATTTGGATTATAATTTTATTCTATAAAATGGTGATGGGAATATTTGTGGCTAAGCTTCATAACCACAAAACAAATTCATGGGCATTATTGAAAGCAGAGCTGTCTTTTTCATCCTGATATTTCTGACCTGGAGACAAAGTCAGGCCAGGAATCAAGGACATCCAGATGTGAAAGTAATTTTTTTTTATTGTGAAAAAGAAACTTTTATTGTATATATTGTATATATTCCAAAATTCTTAGAATATAATTTACTGCTTTCTGTAGGTGTTAAATGTAACATCCTTTGTATCATATTCTATGATGAGACCAATTAAAGTTAAATTCATTCCCTTCAATATCATCATTATATAAAATATCCTTTTTACATAACATAGATAGAGAAAAATTAAATTAGAGTAAAATAACATTTTACAATATTTCTGAAAAGATTTCTGATATAAATGCTTATATGCTACCAAAGTTTCTAAGATAAAATCCTAACCTCCATATTGATGATTTTCTAAAGCAGAGTAATTGGAAGATGGATATGTAGTGAGGAAAGACCTCATGTGGCTGGAGTTAGATTCCCTATGAAAGAGACTTACAAAAGATAACACCTTCCCTGCAAAATGAACAGTAGACCTGAAGCTGTGTATAAAACAAGAAGTGGGGCATCAAGACCAACCAATGCTCCCCAGTATGCACAATACTGAAAAATAAAATTGTGGTGTTTAGAATCTCTCACAGTGAATCATCTTAGCCTATAATTTCATAGCAAACATTTTGATTAGACACACCAGAATAGAGCTGAAAACTGTACAAAACATAACAAATATTTAGAAAATGAATAAAAGCAACATAATCCATGGTATTGTATTATACTGCCGTGACTTAGCATCAAAAATGGTTCTAGTTCAGAGATAAAACTAATTTATTCTAATTTATGAGAGTTCAAATACAAACTTGGATATTACCAGATAGCAATTTATGTGATGTTCTTTTTTTTTTTTTTTTTTTTTTTTTGGTTTTTTCGAGACAGGGTTTCTCTGTGGTTTTGGAGCCTGTCCTGGAACTAACTCTTGTAGACCAGGCTGGTCTCGAACTCACAGAGATCCGCCTGCCTCTGCCTCCCGAGTGCTGGGATTAAAGGCGTGCGCCACCACCGCCCGGCTTATGTGATGTTCTTATATGAAGACACCCTCTCCCCTGTATTCAATTCAGACATCATGGAATGACTAGATTCAGATATATCTCTTGGAATACAGTGGGATCTTATGTCACTTATTTAATTTACTCCATTTAATTGAAACTTGAATGTTACTGTCATGGCTTGCTTAGATCAGGATGCAGTAAAGGAACATCTGCATAGTGAGAGAAGGCATGGAGAGGACAAGCAGAGAGGATCATCAGTCTCCCCTCATCTCTCATCCTGATCTCCTTTCTCTTTGCTGCAGGGAAGCCACCTGATCTCTAATGGAGAACAGTACAGAGGTGACTGAGTTCATTCTTGCAGGTTTAACAGATGATCCAGAGCTCCAGCTCCCTCTCTTCATTGTCTTCCTTCTCATCTATCTCAGCACTGTGCTTGGGAACGTGGGAATGACAGGACTGATTCTCTTGGACTCACGCCTCCACACTCCCATGTACCTTTTCCTCAGTCACCTGTCTCTGGTGGACTTTGGTTATTCTTCAGCTATTACTCCCAAGGTAATATCAGGACTCATTTCAACAGATAAAATCATATCCCACAATGCTTGTGGCACCCAAATGTTCTTCTTTGGGGGATTTATTACCACAGAAAGTTTCCTGCTGGCTGCCATGGCTTATGACCGCTATGCAGCAGTGTGTAAGCCCCTGCATTACACCACCATCATGACGACAAACACATGTGCCTGTATGACCGTAAGCTCCTATGTCTGTGGCTTCCTGAATGCTTCCATCCACACTGGGAACATCTTTAGGCTCTCCTTCTGCAAGAAAAATATCATAGACCATTTCTTCTGTGATGCCCCTCCTCTCCTGGTCCTCTCATGTTCAGACTCCTCTGTCAGTGAGATGGTGATTTTCTTCGTTGTAGGTTTCAATGTTCTCTTCACTATTATGGTCATCTTGTTCTCCTATATGTTTATATTCATCTCTATTCTGAGGATGAGATCATCTGAAGGGCACCAGAAGGCCTTTTCCACCTGTGCTTCCCACCTCACTGCTGTCTCCATCTTTTATGGGACAATCATCTTCATGTATTTACAGCCCAGCTCCAGTCACACCATGGGCACTGACAAGGTGGCATCTGTGTTCTACACCATGGTCATCCCCATGCTGAATCCTCTGGTCTACAGCCTGAGGAACAAAGAGGTCAAGAGTGCATTCAAAAAAGCTGTGGGACTGCAAAATCATCTGTAACATTCATACTTTAGTTATACACCAATTCTAAAATAAAATATCTTCACTTACTTTCTAAATATAAAGCATATAATATAAAAATAGTGACTATTCAGTCCATATAATTTTAACTTTTTAAATAATTTTTCAGCAAGTTGTGAAGCTTAAAGATGAAAATACTTCAAAATAAGAGTACTAAAAACCAAAGATTAGAAGCAAAGTGATTTAGTAAAAATCTTTTTTAAATGAATATGGTCACATCTTCAGTCTCATGTTCAGACATGCATATACACTCATGTGTGCATATATGTGTGCCTATACATCTCTCATTCATGAGAAACCCTTTGAAAATCTTTACTAGCTAGATAAATGACCATGGTTAATATATAGAACATACAAAGTTGTAAAATAATAATAAACACCAAGAAAATAAATAACAATGAAAAATCTAGGCATGGAAATAAAAGAATATTCTCAAAAGAAATACAAACTGCTATTGGTTGCACTTCAAGTATTCAAATTCTGAAACATAACTTTACTTTGAGAATTCATCTTACTCCTGCCAGAAAGGTTAAGAACATGTCACTGTCTACTTGATGCTTTCACATGACTTCAAATATCCAGACAACATGCTGGTGATTCCTCAAATGATTAGCTGTAGTTACTATACAACTTAGCAACTTCACTCATAAATAGACTGGAGAGAAAAAAAAACATATAATGGCACAAATTTGAGCAAGAACGTTTATTGAAACAGTTAAAGTAGTGAAAAATAATGGGAAGAACTGATAAAGGAAATTTTTTTAATGTGGCTGTAATAGTCAAATTCCACTGAAACATAATTTTTAGATAGCCAAATTTGTAAGAAAGGTTTAACTCAGAGTTGATGGTTTCAGTCCATACTGGACTGACCCCATTGTTTTTCTTCCAGCTTGTGTCAGGAGAGTGCAATAGAGGAAACCTATTAACCTCTAGGTTGAAGGAAAAGACATTAGGCAAAGGAGATCCTGGATTCTATAAGAAAGCAGGCTGAACAAACCATAGAAAACAAGAAAATAAATAGCATCCCTCCATGGCTTTTCCAACAATCACTGTCTCAGGGTTCCTGCATTAAATCCAGGCTTGACTTCCCTCAACAACAAAATATACATTTTATGCTAAAATAACACCTTCCTCTTCAAAATAAGCTAAAGTTATCAAATGCTGACATCAATGAAGGAAAATAAAAACACTTTGTCATTGAGTAAAAGCTGGTATAGACACTATGAAAATCAGTATACAAGTTCCTCCTATAGCTAGAAATATATCTACTGTGTGATCCAGTTATTCTTATCCTGAAATATTTCCAAAAGACTCTGTAATCTACTACAGAAATACTTGCTCAGCCGTATATGATGCTACTTTGCTCAATATTAGAATATGGAGACAGCATAGATGCTCATCAAACATATTATCCATATATATATATATATATATATATATATATATACATACATATATTTGAATATTATTCACCTGTGAGGAAAAATAATTTTTTTCATGTCAGAGTAAATGATAGGACCTAAAATGATCATTAAAAGTTATGTAACCCAGATCCAGAAATAAAAACATTGAATTTCACTTTCATATACAGATTCTTTACTAAAAAATTGTTTTAATTAGCTATGTATTTTCTTAAGCTCCACTTTCTTCCTTTCCCATCCCTCTATCATCTCCCATGATACCCTGCTCTCAATTTCCAGAAGATATTGTCTTTTCCTACTTCCCATGTAGATTAGATCCATATATGTCTCTCTTAAGGTCCTCTTTGTTATCTAGGTTTCAGGGATTGTGAATTGTAAGCTATTTTTTTCTTTGCTTTATGTCTAAAAGCCACTTACTAATCAGTACATATTAAATATGTGTTTCTGGGTCTGGTTTACCTCACTCAATATGATGTTTGCTAGATCTATCAATTTGCCAAAAAAATTCAAGATGTCATTATTTTTCCCACTGTATAATTCTCCATTGTGTAAACGTACCACATTTTCCTTATCCATTCTTCAGTTTGGGTAATTTAGGTTGTTTTCAGGTTCTGGCTATGACAAATAATGTCACTATGCACAAGCTGATCACATATCCTTGAGATATGAATGAGAATCTTTTGCATATATGACCAAAGGTGGTATTGTTGGGTCTTGATGTATGTTGTTACCTAATTTTCTGAGAAAACACGACACTGATATATAAGGGATGGTAGTAGTTTGCACTCCAACCAGCAATGGAGGAGTATTCCCTTTACCACACACCCTCTCCAGCATAAGTTGTCATCAGTGTTTTTGTTCTTGGAAATTCTTACAGGTGTAAGGTGGAATCTCAAAGTTGTATGTTTTGCATTTCTCTGATAATTAAGGATACTGAGGATTATCTTCAGTGTCTCACAGCCATTTTAGATTCATCTGTTTATAGTTCGCTGCTTAGTTCTGTACTCTATTTTTATTGGATTATTTGGGGGTTTTTTGATGACCACTTTATGCATTGTTTGTGTATATTGGAGGTCAGATCTATGTTCAACGTGGGGTTGGTGAAGATCTTTTCCCATTATGTAGGCTGCTGTTTTGTTTATTTATTTATTAAAGATTTCTGTCTCTTACCCGCCACTGCCTCCCATATCCCTCCCCCTCCCCCTATCAACTCCCCCTTTCTCATCAGCCCCAAAAGAACACCAGGTTCCCTGGCCTGTGGGGAGTCCAAGGACCTCCCACCTCCTTCCAGGTCTAGTAAGGTGAACATCCAAACAGCCTAGGCTCCCACAAAGCCAGTATGTGCTGTAGGATCAAAACCCAGTGCCATTGTTCTTGACTTCTCAGCAGTCCTCATTGTCCCCTATGTTCAGTGAGTCTGGTTTTATCCCATGCTTTTTCAGACCCAGTCCAGCTGGCCTTGGTGAGTTCCCGAAAGAACATCTCCATTGTCTGAGTGTATGGGTACACCCCTCATGGCCCTGAGTTCCTGGCTCGTGCTCTCTCTCCTTCTGCTCCTGATTTGGACCTTGGGGTTGTAGTCTGGTGCTCCAATGTGGGACTCTTCTCTGTCTCCTTTCATCGCCTGATGAAGGTTAATATCCAGGAGGATGTTATACATGTTTTTCTTTGGGTTCACCTTCTTATTAAGCTTCTCTAGGATCACGAATTATAGGCTCAATGCTATTTATTTATAGCTAGAAACCAAATATGAGTGAGTACATCCCATGTTCATCTTTTTGGGTCTGGCTTACCTCACTCAGGATAGTGTTTTCTATTTCCATCCATTTGCATGCAAAATTCGAGAAGTCATTGTTTTTTAAAGCTGAGTAGTACTCTAATATGTATATATTCCATCTTTTTTCATCCATTCTTCCATTGAAGGGCATCTAGGTTGTTTTCAGGTTCTGGCTATTACAAACAATGCTGCTATGAACATAGTAGAGCATATACTTTAGTTGTATGATAAGGCCTGTCTTGGGTATATTCCCAAGCGTGGTATTGCTGGGTCCAGGGGTAGGTTGATCCCGAATTTCCGGAGAAACCGAAACACTGATTTCCAAAGTGGTTGCACAACTTTGCATTCCCACCAGCAATGGATGAGGGTACCCCTTTCTCCACAACCTCTCCAGCAAAGGCTATCATTGATGTTTTTGATTTTAGCCATTCTGACAGGTGTAAGATGGTATCTTAAAGTTGTCTTGACTGGCATTTCCCTAATCACTAAGGAGGCTGAGCATGCCCTTAAGTGTCTTTTGGCCATTTGAACTTCTTCTGTTGAGAATTCTCTGTTCAGCTCAGTGCCCCATTTTATAATTGGGTTGATTAGCCTTTTACGGTCTAGTTTCTTGAGTTTTTTATATATTTTGGAGATCAGACCTTTGTCAGTTGCGGGGTTGGTGAAGATCTTCTCCCAGTCAGTGGGTTGCCTTTTGTCTTAGTGGCAGTGTCCTTTGCTTTACAGAAGCTTTTCAGTCTCAGGAGGTCCCATTTATTCAATGAGGCCCTTAATGTTTGTGCTACTGGGGTTATACATAGGAAATGGTCTCATGTGCCCATGTGTGTAGAGTACTTCCCACTTTCTCTTCTATCAGGTTCAGTGTGTTCAGACTAATATTGAGGTCTTTAATCCATTTGGACTTGAGTTTTGTGCATAGTGATAGATATGGGTCTATGTTCATTCTTCTACAGATTGACATCCAGTTTTGCCAGCACCATTTGTTGAAGATGCTCTCTTTTTTCCATTGTATACTTTTAGCTCCTTTATCAAAAATGAGGTGTTCATAGGTTTGTGGGTTGAAGTCCTGGTCTTCTATTTGATTCCATTGGTTGACTTCTCTATTTTTATGTCAATACAAAGCTGTTTTCATTACTGTAGCTCTGTAATAGAGTTTGAAGTCAGGGATAGGAATGCCTCCAGAAGATCCTTTATTTTATAAGATTGTTTTGCTGTCCTGGGTTTTTTGTTTTTCCATATAAAGTTGATTATTGTCTTCTCCAGATCTGTGAAGAACTTTGATGGGATTTTGATGGGGATTGCATTGAATCTATAAATTGCCTTTGGTAGAATTGCCATTTTACTATGATGATCCTCCCAATCCAAGACCAAGGGAGATCCTTCCATTTTCTGGTGTCTTCTTCAATTTCTTTTTTCAATGCCTTAATGTTCTTGTCAAATAGATATATCACTTCCTTGGTTAGATTTACCCCCAAGATATTTTATGCTATATCTGGCTATCTTGAAAGGTGATACCTCTCTGATTTCCCTCTCTGCTTCCTTATCCTTAATGTATACGAAGGCAACTGATTTCTTGGACTTGATCTTGTATCCTGCGACATTACTAAAGGTGTTTATCAGCTGTAGGAGTAATTTGGTAGAGTTTTTGGCGTCGCTTATGTATATCATCTGCAAATAACGAAAGTTTAACTTCTTCCTTTCTAATACAAATCCCTTTGATCCCGTTATGTTGTGTTATTGCTATTCCTAGAACTTCAAGCACTATATTGAAGAGATATGGAGAGAGTGGACAGCCTTGCCATGTTCCTAATTTTAGTGGGATGGCTTTGAGTTTTTCCCCGTTTAATTTAATGTTAGCTGTCGGCTTGCTGTAAATAGCTTTTATTATATTTAGGTATGACCCTTGTATCCCTAATCTCTCCAAGACCTTTATCATAAAGGGGTGTTGGATTTTGTCGAATGCTTTTTCAGCATCTAATGAAATGATCATATGGTTTTTTCTTTCAACTTATTTATATGATGGATTACATTGATAGATTTGTGTATGTTGAACCAGCTCAGCATCTCTGGGATGAAGCCTACTTGGTCATAATGGATAATTTTTCTAATGTGTTCTTGTATACGGTTTGCCAGTATTTTATTTAGAATTTTTACGTTGATGTTCATGAGTGAGATGGCCTGTAATTCTCTTTCTTGGTTAAGTCTTTGTGAGGTTTTGGTATCAGGGTGACTGTAGCTTCATAAAAGGAATTTGGCAATACCTCTTCTGTTTCTATATTGTGAAATACCTTAAGGAGTATAGGTATTAGCTCTTCCTGGAAGTTCTGGTAGAATTCTGCATTGAAACCATCTGGTCCTGGGCTTTCTTTGGAAGGGAGGTTTTTGATAACACCTTCTAATTCTTCGCAACCAATGTTTATTTAGGTTTTTAAATTGTTCACCTGGTCTTGATTTAACTTTGGTATATGGTTCTTTTCTAAAAAAAAAAAAAAAATGTCCATTTCTTTCGCATTTTCCAGTTTTGTGGCATAGAGGCTTTTGTAGTAAGATCTAATGATTCTCTGAATTTCCTCTGTGTCTGTGGTTATGACCCACTTTTTATTTCTGATCTTATTTATTTGCATGTTCTCTCTCTGTCGTTTAATTAGTTTGGATAGGGGTTTGTCAATCTTGTTGATTTTCTCCAAGAACCAACTTTTTGCTTCATTAACTCTTTGGATTGTTTTTGTGTTTCTATTTTGTTGATTTCAGCCCTCAGTTTGATTATTTCCAGTCTTCTACTCCTCCTAGGTGAGTCTGCTTCTTTTTTTTTCTAGAGTTTTCAGGTGTGCCGTTAAGTCTCCAATGTATGTTTTTTTCCGTTTTCTTTAAGCGGGCACTTAGTGCTATGAAATTTCCTCTTAGCACTGCTTTCAATGTGTCCCATAGGTTTGAGTATGTTGTCTCTTTATTTTCATTAAATTCAAGGAAGACATTAATTTCTTTCTTAATTTCTTCCTTGACCCAGGTGTGGTTCAGTAGTTGACTGTTCAGTTTCCGTGAGTTTGTCGACTTTCTGGGGTAGTGTTGTTGTTGCCTTCTAACTTTAATCCGTGGTGATCTGATAAGACACAGGTGGACACTGATATTTTTTTGTATCTGTGGAGGTTTCCTTTGTTACCAAGTATGTGGTCAATTTTCGAGAAGGTTTCATGAGCTGCAGAGAAAAATGTATATTCTTTCCTATTTGGGTGGAGTGTTCTATAGATGTCTGTTAAGTCTATTTGCTTCATTATTTCCAATTATTCTCTTAGTTCTCTATTAGGTATCTGTCTGATTGACCTGTCCTTTATTGAGAGAGTTGTGTTGAAGTCTCCTACTACTAGTGTGTGTGGTTTGATGTTTGCCTTGAGTTTTAGTAATATTTCTTTTACATAAGTGTGTGCTTTTATATTAGGGGCATAGATATTTAGGATTGAGACGTCATCCTGATGAATTGTTCTTGTTATGAGTATAAAATGTCCATCTCGATCTCTTCTGATTGAATTTAGTTTGAAGTCAATTTTGTTAGATATTAGTATGGCCACTCCTGCTTGTTTCTTATGCCTGTTTGCTTGAAAAACCTTTTCCCAACCCTTTACTCTGAGTAGATGCCTGTCTTTGTGGTTGAGATGTGTTTCTTGTAAGCAGCAGTATGTTGGATCCTGTTTTTGTATCCAATCTCTTAGCCTGTGCCTTTTTATAGGTGAATTGAGTCCGTTAATATTAAGTGATATTAATTACCAGTAGTTGTTTACTCTGGTTATTCTTATTGGTTTTGGTAGTAGAGTTTGTGTGTCTCCCTTCTTTGAGTTGTGCTGGTGAAGGGTCGCTAGATGCCTGAGTTATTGTAGGCAGTGTTGGCAATGTTGGATTCCTTGGGTTGTGATTTTTCTTCTGTTACTTTCTGTAGGGCTGGATTTGTGGCGATGTATTGTTTAAATTTGTTCTTATCCTGGAATGTTTTGTTTTCTCCATTGATAGTGAACGATAGCTTGGCTGGGTATAGTAGTTTGGGTTTGCATCCATGGTCTCTTAGCTTCTGCAGTACTTCTATCCAGGACTTTTTGGCTTTCATGGTTTACACAGAGAAGTCAGGTGTAAGTCTGATCAGTTTACCTTTATGAGTTACTTGGCCTTTTTCCTTTACAGCTGTTAATATTATTTCTTTAATCTGTATGTTTTGTGTTTTGATTATTATATGGCGAGGCAATTTTTTTTGATCCAGTCTATTTGATGTGCTGTATGCTTCTTGAATATTCAAAGGAAAATCTTTCTTTATGTTGGGAAAGTTTTCTTCTATAATTTTGTCAAAAATATTTTCTGGGTCTTTGAGCTGTGACTCTTCTCCTTCTTCTATCCCTATTATTCTTAGGTTTGGTCTTTTTATTGTATCCCATATTTCCTGAAAGTTTTGTGATGAGAATTTGTTGGCTTTGCTGTTTTCTTTGATCAGTGCCTTTATTTTCTCTATGGTGTCCTCAGAATCTGAGATTCTTTCTTCTATCTCTTGTATTCTATTGATTGTGCTTGTTTCTGTAGTCTCCACTTGTTGACCTAGATTTTCCATATCCAGCCGGTCCTCAGTTTGTGTTTTCTTCCTTGCTTCCATTTTAGTTTTCAATTCTTGAACTGTTTCTATTACCTGTTTGATTGTTTTTTCTTGGTTTCCCAGGGTATCATTTACGTATTTACTCATTTCTTCAAACTTTTTGTTATACTTCTCATCCATTTCTATAAGGGCATTTTTTACATGTTGTTTGAGGGACTCTATTGCTTTCATAAAGTCATTTTTTTCCACTTCTTCTGTGCTAGGGTGTTCAAGTCCTTCTGTTGTAAGATCATTGTGTTCTGGTGTTTTCATGTTGTTTTTCAGATTGTTGGGTGAATTTTTGCCTTGGCGCCTGCCCATCTCCTCCTACCGATGCTATCTAGTGAGTCTTCTAAAACAGGATCAGGTTTCCCCACTGTCCAGGGTCCCCGCTGACAAAATGCACCCGCTCCCTTTCATGGGTTCCCGCCACAGGCCAAGATCCCTCACACCACTTAGGAAGGTCCACAGGAACAGGAACAGGCCCCCTGTTCACCAGGGACCTTGTCAACAAAAGGTCTACCACTCTGTAGGCCCGCCACCAAAACAAAGACACTCCTGCTGCCCTTTGTCCCGAGCACCTGACCCTGCACCCAAACAGGCTGAACTGGGTGATCCTGTGGCCCTTCGGAAGGGAGGGAGAAGGAAGGAGGCCTCTGGGGGCAAGCTGGGATGGACCAGGGAGAGAGAGGTCGCAGCAGAGGAGGAGCAGCCCTAACAGGCTGACCGGGGAGTCAAGGGGGTTGGGGAATGGCCCCGCTCCCTTTCCTGGGTCCTGCTGTGGGTCAAGAATACTCTCACCAATTAGGAGGGTCTTCAGGGACGGGTCCAGGCTCCCCGTTCGCCAGGGACCTCGCCAACAAAGGACCTCCCACTTTGTAGGCCAGCCACCAAAACACCTACTTGAATTATTTGTAGTGGGATGATCTGCTTTCAGTGTGGGCTTCACTGTTTCAAGCTTGGACCATCAGAAAATATAAGTTCACATCTGTCGTGCCTTCGCCCGTGTCTGCGCCGGTCTGCCTGCGCTGCTGCCCGTGTCTGCACTGGTCTGCTAGGCTGCTGTTTTGTCTTGTTGACCATGTCGTTTGCATTAGAGAAGATTCTCGGTTTCAGAAGGTACCATTTGTTAAATGTTTCTCTCAGTGTCTCTGCTACTTGGGTTAGATTTAGGAAGTGGTTTCCTATGCCAATGTATTCAAGTGTATATGACTCTTTCTCTTCTATGAGGTTCAGTGTGGTTGGCTTTATGTTGAAGTCTTTGATCCATTTGGACTTGAGTTTTGTTCATGGGGATAGATAAGTATCTATGTTTACTATTTTGCATATATATCCAGTTATCTAGCATCATTTGTTGATTTTTTTCTATTTTTGATTTCATACTTTATCTTCTTCAAAAAGCAGGTGTGTGAGCTGATATCTGGTTCTTCTATTAAGTTTCATTGATCCTCCTGTCTGTTTTTATGCAAATACCATACTGTTTTCAGTACTCTAGCTCTGTAGTAAAGGAATTGTGAAGTCTCCAGAAGTGCCATTATTGTACAGGATTGTTTTGGCTATCCTGGGTTTTTTGCTTTTCCATATGAAATTGAGTATTGTTCTTTTGAACTCTGTAAAGAATTTTGCTGGGATTTTTATGGGCATTGAATAGAATCTGTAGATTACTTTTGGTAAGATTGCCATTTTTACTATGTTAAATCTACCTACCAAGAGCATGGAAGATCTTTCCACATTCTGGTATCTTCTTCAAATTCTTTCTTCACAGACTTAAAGTTCTTGTCATAAAGAACTTCCACATGTTTAGTTAGAATTACTCCAAGATATTTTATGATTTGAACAGGGAAAGAAGGTACAAAAACAGAATTTAACATTGCCAGTAGCTGCCAGAGATGACTTACCTAACATTTTAGTTTCCTACCTTGTAATCCCTTGTAATCTACTCTGACTAAGCATCAAGTTATAAGCCCAAAAGGATCCAAAAAAGGTAGATGGATACATATATGAATAAATAATCTAAAAAAAATAAGTAAGCTGTTGAAACTTATGACTTGCCTTCTGCTTTTGTTAGGGAGATGGTAAAGACATGGGCTTCTAGCATTAAAGTGAAACCACAAGACTGACTTTAGTTTCAGCAGTCCTGGATGACAGGCCTCAACTGATGTTTAAATGTTATTTAAGAGAAAAGGCTAAAATTTTAGAACAATGGGGAAAAGCAAAAATACTTGAGACTTCCCAGCATCAAATTCTTGTTGAGGGCACTTATGCTGACCCACAAGCTCAAGCTCTCTATGATAAACGATTCTTGTCCCTATGCCACAAAGCAGCCTTAAATGCTTGGAACAGGATTCAAGAACTAGGAAAATGAATTGAATTATATAACAGGGTTAAAACAGGGCCAGAAAGAAGCCTTTAGTGACTTTTTACAAAGATTAACTAAGGCTGTACAAATAGGAGTAACAGACTCAGATGCTAGACAAGTACTTATTGACTCTCTGGATTTTGAAAATGCCAACTAAGAATGCAAAAAGATAGTTGGGCCTTTAAAAGTAGATCAGTACATATGTAGGAATGGATCATGCATACATTAAACATTGAGACATATGACTACAATACTGAATCTTGGGTAGGAGAAACAATTTCCAAAGGAATGAGAAGACCATCAAAATGCCAAATGTTTTAATTGTGATATAATAGGATATCTGACAAGGGATTGTAGACAAGGAACTCCTAGGAATAATATATCCTCTGAAAATGGCAAGAATAACAGGTATATGAAGAAGGTGTGGCAAGGTCAATATTAGAACAATGAATGCAGATCAACAAAAGACAGACAAGGCAACCCAATACCATTGGGAGACTCCTTGGGTGAGTCTCTTACAGGCTCTCAAGTCAAAAGTGGTCCAGTCCTCCCCAGTCACTGTGTATAACATGTCTCACCAGGATAATTAAAAAATCTAAAGCCTTCTCCAAAAAACCATACTGTTCTAGATGATAGAATAAACATGGAGGATAAATCAAAAATTCCAATAGTAAACAGGAAACGTATATTCTGGTAGACTTCTATAAATGATCAAAGACCAAATCTAAGAGTGTATATAGATGGCATTGTAATTGTGGGTTTGATAGACACAGCTACAGACATGAGAATCATTACTCCAGAATTTTGGCATCCAAATTGGCCTCTTTAAGAGGCAGATAATCAGTTACTAGGAATTGGAAACATATCTCAAGTTAAATAAAGCACAAAATGGGATGAATGCATAGGGCCAGAAGGACAGAGAAAAAAAAGCTGAACCCATATGTGGCTAATGGAATACCCATCATTCCTGCAGCACCAGAATGATGCCGTAAAACAATCCCCCACCAGTTCAGAATTATTGATAATAAAAAGGGTTATTTATTTAAGGGGAAAAACTTATAGATCACCATCCTAAACAACAGTCCTCTGAGCACAAACAGGAATCAGAGTCTAGCAGCCAGAATGGGAGCTGAAAGCAAGAGATAGCAGACACAATATTCCCGCTGCTTTTTAAACTATTGGAGACCATGCCCAAATGGGCTGGTTCCTTAAAGGCTATTGGCTGAAGGAGAAGAATGTGCTCTCGTAGTACCTCCTCTTTATGTTTAAATAATAATATTCCAAACCCAATACAAAATGATATACACTAGGAATAGATACCAAGTATAATTAGAATTACAACCAGCATAAACAATATAAAGCAAAGAACATATGCTAAATATTTTAATGCACATTCTATTCTATGGAGTCTAAGTCTTGTATAGGAAATGGCTTGACTAAATCATAAGAATACAGTAACTACAACTATATAATCTTCAACCACATCAAAGGCCTAAGTAGGGAGATAATATTACTGGAGCAGGCAGGAAGTACAATCAAGTAGCTTCCAAAGTGAGCAATATATGACAGAGACAATTAGCTACCTGAGCAACCCAAAGTCTCATTTTACAGTGTTGAAGCAACCAACTTTGGCTAAGGCCTAGTGTAAGTGACAGACCATTTTTAGAGGCAAGAAATTTTTCAAAACCATTTTACCCTGTCTTGGCAAGATTTGACAGTCCAGCTTATCCATTTCCATATACAATGTAACTTGTCAGTGGTTGAGGTATTGTCAGTTGCTTGCCCAAAGGCCAGTTTTGCAAAGAAAACAAGCTCCAAGTGGAGTGTCTTCGGTGCTCAGCATTCTCTAGGGAAGAGATTGGAGCTGTCAGAAGCAATAACGTATCATGTCAACAGAACCGTAAATTATTTAAATTCCATGTTCCACAGATCTGACTGTATGTACAACAAACATGACCTATAATAATTAATGCCTGGCAGATTGGAGCTCACCTTACTAGACCTGGATGGAGGTGGGTGGTCCTTGGGCTTCCCACTGGGCAGGGAACCCTGATAGCTCTATGGGCTGACAAGGGAGGGGAACTTGATTGGGGGAGGGGGAGGGAAATGGGAGGAAGTGGCAGGGAAGAGACAGAAATCTTTAATAAATAAATAAAGTGAAAAAAAGAAAGAAAAAATATTTTAAAAAAACAAAAAATAATAATTAATATCTGTATCTTGATCAGAGGTAGGAGTATTATATAATGCAATATGAAAATATACCCTAAAAGTTGTATCAATATACAAAATGTCCTCAACCAAAGTAGAAACATGCATATATACAATCTGACAAAATAACTTTGTATATATGTACAAATAATGTAAACAAAAGTAACAAATATAATTTGAACTTATATCAATATAAAAAAATATATCAATGTAAATTATCCATAAATAATAGCTCACAAATATTTACTCTATTTACCCACTATTACTATCCCCCTTTTTTTGAACAAACATAGTTTTCTACCCAACCTTCTATCTAGTACAAGTAATAATCAAAAACGCCTAAACAGTGTTCTCAACCCTATGGACAAACTTTTTTGAAATGGGGGTGTCATCCTTTAGAATTGCTTCCTGCTGTCATGGGGGCGATGTTCTCTTAATGGGATCCTACAAGAATTAAGTGGTGGTTAAGTTCCAAAATTACTGTCTAGTATAGTTGCACAACAATTTCTAAGCAGTCAATAGGGTGTTCATTCATTCATTTGTTTGTTTGTTTGTTTGTTTCAAAGTTCTCATTTGAATTTCTGGCCAAAATATGATAAGGTGTACCATTTCATCAGCTGGTACCCAAAACGGTCTTATACTAGTGCTCTCTACATTACGGTGTCAACTCAACTAGGTGGAGTTGTTGCTGTGAGGCCCCATCTTCTTCCTGGAAACTTCAAAGATTACTGCAGGAAAAGGATCTGTAGGAAAATCTAAAGTTCATCATGGAAAACTTAAACATCATTCATATAAACATACATACAATGAAGAATATGATATAGACAAAATAGGCATGGAGAAAGCGAATTTTTTCCTAAAGTTTTCCTTCTGTCCCATACCAGATGGCTCCCAATATGAGACAGAAATTCTGAATGTTCCTTTTAACAACACATTTGGATATAGAGAAGTACAGAGCCATTGTCCAACTCCAAAACCAGATAGAGAAGATGATAGATAGATAGATAGATAGATAGATAGATAGATAATAAATAGATGATAGATAGATAGATAGATAGATAGATAGATAGATAGATAGATAGATAGATAATAGATAGATGATAGATAGATAGATAGATAGATAGATAGATAGATAGATAGATAGATAGATAGATAATAAATAGATGATGATGATAGATAGATAGATAGATAGATAGATAGATAGATAGATGACAGATAGATGTGTGTGTGTGTGTGTGTGTGTGTGTGTGTGTGTGTGTAAGTGTAACCATTACCTTTATACATAATCCATATTCTGTTTTCTAGATGATCCTTAGTGGATAGATATTTTTCATTCTGTCAGCATTCAAACATCCATGGTCTCTTGAATTTTTGATGACATGCAATTTTCCTGCAAAGATAAGAGCAGAACCCTGGCCCAATCCAATATGGCTTTCCTTCCCCAACCTGTATGGTTTTCACCATCGTGGATGAACTTTCATTTCACTGTTTCAATTGGTTTCTTCTTTTCAAAATGAGTCTTTATTTATTTTGATGGTATCCATATTTTTTCTTCTCCTGTGGAAACAAGAGCAAAATGCCTTCCCCAACGTAGCACATCTCCTGGTCTCCATTGTGAGGTCATCACATCCTTGAAATATATGAGTTGATTTAATTCAGGGGACTTTTATATTACCCAGTGTCTCTCTGCTGCTGTTGTCCCTTTCTCAATAGCGTTGAGAAAAACCATACAGGTTGGGTAAGGAAAGCCTGCAACTTTTCCTCAGCTAGAGACCACTGCTTAACCCATACTAACCATTCTCAGTTAACCATTTTAAAGGTAGGGCTGTTGGTACCTCTGAAGGTTTATCAATTGCTTTGTGTTCTTGTACAGCCCGAATGTCAGGTTCCATTGTCTGTAATATCTTCTAATATTTTCCTCAGAAACATAAATTTTGGGGGCTGCAGGAATGTTAATATTGGTGTTCCATTGCTGCAATTAGTCATGACCCCACAAGTTCACTGCAATATTAGCTATATATGGCCTTAGTCTTCCTATTTTCTTTTCTAGCCCTATGCATTCAACCCATCTTGTGCTTTGTTTTAACTGAGATAGGGTTCCAATTTCCATGAACTAGACATCTATCTCTTGAAGAGGCCAATTCAGATGCCAAAATTCTGGAGTAATGATACTTACATCTGTACCTTGTCTAATAAAGCTTCAATAGAAATTTCTTAGCTTTAGTCTTTGATCATTTATAGAAGTCTGCCAAAATGTATGTTTCCTCTGTTCTACTAGAGTTTTTGACTCATCCCCCACATTTAACCCATCATTTAAACCACTATTGCTTTTTAGAGCAGGCATTGGATTTTTTAATTTTCCTGGTGAGACACATTCTCCACAGTAACTTGGAATGACTGGATCACATTCATTATGGGGGCCTGCAAGAGGCCCCCCATGGCATTTCCTGATGGTATCAGGTTGCATTGTCTATCTGCAATTGACTTACATTCATTGGTCCAATGTCAACCTTTTTCACACCTCCTACATATACCTGGAGGCTGAGTCCTCCTATTTTTGTCATTCCCAGAGCAGGCATTATTCCTAGGAATCTGTTGTCTATAATCCCTTTTCAGATGTCCATTCTACCACAATTAAAACATTTGGCATTCTGATGTCTGTACCATTTCCAAACAATACAATGTACAGGGACTTGAAGCCAATCCAAGGTATGTAAAGAGAAAATATAAAGAACTGTGGCCGATCCATAGCAAGAAAGGCTGCCATGCTAGATTCTATATTGAACTGCTGGCTCCACTGCTGCCAGTTGAGGGAGGGCTGGAGCCAAGCTGGGTACACTCTGAGCTTTCAGCAGAAAGCAGAGACAGGGGATTAAAAAAAAGGGCACCAATTGATGCTGTAAAACAATCCCATACAGTACAGAAATAAAAGGGTTATTTATTTAAGGGGAAAACTTACAGATCACTGTCCTAAACAATAGTCCTCTGAGCAACAGGAACAGAGTCTATCAGCTGGAATGGGAGCTGGAAGCAAGAGAACAGGCTCACAGTTCCCACTGCTTTTTAAACTATTAAGACACTATGCCCAAGTGGGCTGGTATCTTAAAGGCTGAAGGAATATAATGTACTCCCACAGTATCTTCCCACTAAGATCTTATTTTTTGTAGAGAATCAAACATTAATTTTACTTCAAGTTTGAATAAACTAATTTTATAATCTTTATATTATCTTTAACCTACTTACAACCATATCATTGAGCTATACTTTTACAACATGTTATAATCAATATTAATATTATTAGTACAAAATTTAGAAAACATTTTAAAGTGGTAATTTTTTTAATTTATTTTTTTAAAAAAGAAAACAATCTGTTTTCATTTTACATACCAATCCCAGTTCCCACTCCCTCCCCTCCTCCCATTCCCTCCACTCTTCTCCTACACCACCCCCCATCCACTCCTCAGAGAGGCTAAGGCTCATTGCTTTGAGGAAGTACCAAGGCCCTTCCTACTATATCTAGGCTGAGCAAGACATTCACCCAAAGAGAATGGGTTCATAAAAGCTAGTACAAGCAGTAGGGATAAATCCTGGTGCTACTGCAAGTGGCCCTGCAGTCCACCCCAGCCATACAACTGTCACCCACATTGAGAGTTTAGATTAGTCCTATACAGATTCATTCCCAGTCAGCCTGGAGTTGAGTACTGATCTCCAATATATAAAGAACTCAATAAATAAGAGGTCATAATCCCAAATAATCCAAGTAAAAAAATGGGGTACAGATCTAAACAGAGAATTCTCAACAGAAGAATCTCAAATGACTGAAAGACACTTAAGAAAATATTCAATGTCCTTAGCCATTGGAAAAATTCAAATCAAAATGACTCTGAGATACCATCTCATACCAGTTAGAATGGCTAAAATCAAAATAGCTTATGCTGGGGAAGATGCAAAGTAAGGGAAACACCTCTCCATTGATGGTGGGAATGCAAAATAGAACAACCACTCAAGATCTTACTTTTAAAACCAGAAATTGGTCCATATGTCAACCCTCATTAGAGCCTTTTTGGTAGTAGATGATGATTAATGCATGGGCAAACTGTGGAATGTTTAGCTATAGGTGGAAGAACTCTACCAGAAGCACTACACCCAAAGCTCAAGGGTCATCACAGAAAGGGGGTGGAAAGACTGTCAGAGACAGAAGGAGTGAATTCTATAGCAAAATAGTATCTACTGGATATGACAGGGTTGATATACATATAAACACATAGCAATGTAACTGCATACACAAGATCAAGGCAACCAAAACCCCAGCATGGTTGGAGGAGGTGATCATGAATTCCCGCCTGTAGCTGAGTAGCTTTTGGCAATATGACTGCTTCAGGGGGAAAAATGAGTTTCTGCTACAAGCCACAACATTATACAGTAATTGCTCAGCAATTTTTCCACAAGTGACTTATCAGAACCAAGGGATCTAGTAAAGGCTAAACCAAAAGGCAAGACTTTTTGGCGTTATTGCTTTAAGAATAAGTGATTGACCTTTGCTATAGATTTTCACTGTAACTAACTCCCTTTCTGTTACATATTTGGAAATTAATTCCCTAGTTCAGAACAGTTTACTACTGTCAGGCCTCTGTTCCTATAACCTAGGTAAGCGCAGAGATCTGCCTTCCTGCAATTATCTTTATCAGCAGAAATTTGGTCAATGTTTAGGGTCCAGGCATAAAGCATCTCATTTAAGATATTCACAAATCTCCAATGACATAGAATTACAACTGTCCAATCTGTTGCTCTGGTTTTACCCCCCACTTAAACGGTTCTTAACACCTTGTGCTCACTTTCACCTCAGTTTACCGGCAATTTTAGTTTAGGATTCTCAAGGACAGCAGAAGGGATAATTAACTACAACACAGAAAAAGACCCACAAAACCCACGATCAGGATGGCTGATAACAGCAAAGCCCAGAACTGATCATTTAGAGGCCTGGGTCTCTCCTTCACTTAGAGCGGTAAGTCTAACTCCTGACCTAGGCCCATAGAAACTGCAGTGTCTGGTGTATGTGCTATCTGATCAGGAGCCATCAACTTCTCCTAGGTTGCCTGGTTACCTGGTAGCCTCTATGCATGCTGGGAGAAAAGGAGTGGAGCACCTTTTTAGACATTCCTTGACCTATTCAGAATTTTACTGAAAATAAACTCCTTAGCTCTTTACTAATCACTTAAAAATTAAGGGTAGCACACTAATATTCCTCTCTGGAATTCCCTGATGATTTAATTCCTTTCATAACTAACTTTCTCCATTAAGGAGTATACTGGACGTGTACTAGCCATGCCCACAGATCTGTGTGTGTGTGAAAACTCTTACATGATTTTCTATGGGCACAATAGTTCCAGTTCTGGAACCTGCTAGGGCTGGGGAATTACTGGTTTTAAGGGTATATATGACTCAGAACATTTGTAACAAGGAGGAACAATGTAGAATTAAGGAACAATGTAGAACAGTGAGAACAAGTAGGGGGTGCAACAATGAGAAATGGTGGATTGAAGAGAGAAGAATAAAGAAACATGGACAGATGATTCCCGTCTTCAGTAGATTTCTTACCCCTCAGATCTTTGCCCTCACATTTCTAGCCTTTAACTATTCATGGCGTCCTTAATTAAACCCTTAAAGTGAGTTTTAAAGGCAAAAACCTTTAAGATTCTCTGAAAGTTTCTATGAGAAATGTGGCCACTCTTGAAAGACTACCTGTACAGTTCAAGTAGACAGCCTCACACACACACACACACACACACACACACACACACACACACGTATCAGTGAGCACTAAGTAGACTCAGTCAGTTTAAAAGGGAAGGCTTATGAAATTTAGATGAAAAGTGGTAGGAGGATAGGGGAAAAATTGGAGAGCAGGGAATCAGGGTGACTTGGATCAAATAATATTCTGCATTTGTGGGATTCTCAATAAAAAATGTTTAAGATTTTTTAAGTAAATGTCTTTATAGAAGAACTTGTTTTGTAAGATAAACTCACATATTACAGAAGCATTATATAAAACCAATGTGCTTATATGATAATTTTAATGGAATAATATATGGAGATAGGAAAATTATAGTTAAACAATATTCATAAAAATATAATTTATTATAATTATCAGTTACCAATAATATTATTGCTATCAATAACATATTAATGTTATAAGTTAACAAGCATTTCAAATATTCAAAAACTTTGAGTCACATGTCTAAAATTTGAAATATATTATTTCAATCTTTCTCAGAGTTGGAATGTTTTAGGGCAACAATTTAATCTTTTGTAATTTAAAAAGTTTGTCATACAATGTATTTTGTGTATGTTTTTACTCCCCCAACTCCGCCAAGATCCAGCTCACCAACTCACCTCCCTACTGTCCCAACTTCATATCTCTCTCTCTCTCTCTCTCTCTCTCTCTCTTTCTCTCTCTCTCTCCTTTCAGAAAAAAATAAAAACAAAAAAGCAATAAAATAAAACATATCAAAAAATTAAACAGAAAGTCCACACACAAAAAGTAATAATTGAGTTCAATTTGTGTTGGAGAACTACTCATGAGCATGGAGCCTGCCCTTGAGTACAGCTGATATACGCAATGAGAATCCACAGAAGAAAACAAATCTTTCTTTTGCCAGTGAGTGTCCATCACAAATAGAGTCTCGGTTAGGAGGACCCTTTGTCCACTTCTTCCTTTCAGTGCTGGAGCTGACACTCCATCTGGTTTAAACCTGTGAAAACCCTGTGCAGGCTGCCAGTCTCTATGCGTCTGTATGCGCATCAGTCCTGTTGTTTGGAAGACAGTTTCCACCTCTAGCTCTTACAGTCTTCCTGCCTCCTCTTCGACACAGATCCCTGATCCCTGAGCAGAAAGAGTTGGTGAAGCCATCTCATTTAGGACTGAGTGCTCCGAATTTTCTCACGCTCTGCATAATGAACAGGTGTGGGTCATTGCGCATGTGTCACTTTTTATGGTGCTAAAGAGGATCAACTCAGGTTCTAACACCCGTGGTTCAAGCACTTTACTGCCTGATCCATCTCCCCAGTCCCAAGAAGCATAATGTCAAATCTTAACTTAAATTGATGTAGTTTTCATATAATAAGAACTTCAAAGAAGTCAGGATCACAAGGGGTGCACCCACCCACGGAGACAGTGGGGCTGATCTATTGGGAGCTCACCAAGGCCAGCTGGACTGTGACTGAAAAAGCATGGGATAAAACCGGACTCTCTGAATATGGCGGACAATGAGGGCTCCTGAGAAGCCAAGGACAATGGCACTGGGTCTTGATCCTACTTCATGTTCTGGCTTTGTGGGAGCCTAGCCAGTTTGGATGTTCACCTTCCTAGACCAGGATGGAGGGGAGAGGACTTTGGACTTTTCACAGGGCAGGGAACCCTGACTGCTCTTCAGACTGGAGAGGGAGGGGAGAGGAGTGGGGGGATGGGGAGAGGAGTGGGAAGAGGGGGAGGGAAATGGGAGGCTGGCAGGAGGCGGAAATTTTTTTTTCTTCAATAAAAAAAAAAGAACTTGCTCAGTTATAGGTACTGGCCAAAATGTGTTCCTAATCAAGGTTGTTTTTTAAATGTTTTCATTTTGCTTAAGCTTTATCTACCTTTGGAAATCCAAACTTGCAAATGGTACTAATTTACAGCTATACAGAAACAAGAGGATATTGAACAGTAAAGAGACTATAGATAAAATAGTATTGTATAGTTTTAAAAGCTGGAAAGAAGGATTTTGAAATTTCTCGCCATAAAGAAGTGACAAATATTACAGGAGACAGACATGTTTAGCATGAGTTTTGACCTTACACAATGCATGTGTGTAAAGAAAGATCTCAAGGTACCACACCATAGTAATATTAACAATTCATGCTTTTAACATTTGTCAGTGAAAATGAATTTACTTTATAAAAAAAAAAAAACAGTAACCAGCTTGATCCCTACAGACTAGTAATTGTTTCTTCCCTGGGAAGGCAGGATGAAGAACTTCAGGTATTCTCAAAGGGAACCTCTTCAGAGATCTCCAAGTATACAAAACTCCTTCGAAATCTCTGCCCCAGCCTGACTCCACAGCTTCTCTTTGTAGAAAGAACACTCTGTGTGCTGTGCTCATTGAATGTCATTTAGTCTTAGAATGGTAGTTACTCTTACTTAAGAATTTGCTACAAGGCTGCAAACTTTATGCAGATACATAGTCAAAGACAAAAGTCATATTTAATGATCTTCAAATGATAACCTCTTCAAGAAATATGCTATATCTCTGTGATTTGCCATTTACAGACACAACAGGTAATTATATCTGAGATGTGATTTTATTATGTTTATTTTACAAATATGTGACAAGTAGGTGACTCTTGTAATGAAACAGAAACAAATGATAGTTTTGGAACTTGGTTCATGTTAATATGATTTTACTCATTTTTTCCATTTTCTTGCTGGGCTTGGAACATTTGACCACTAGCTGAGAGAGCAGCACCTCACAAGGCACATTCCATGGGTGGTTTCATGATTTTGCATTGACTACTTTATGATGAATTTTCTTTCGTTTATAGAAATCTGGTAAGTATCTATATTGTAAAGAACATTAAACGTATAGTAAGAAGCTGCGGGTATGTTCCTGCCACCCCAGCTCCCTGCTGCCTGGCTAGCTTATGCCCCGTAATAATTACACGGAAACTGTATTCTTTTAATCACTGCTTGGCCCATTAATCCCAGCCTCTTATTGGATAGCTCTTACATATTGATCTAACCCATTTCTAATATTCTGTGTAGCACCACGAGCTGGCTTACCAGGAAAGATCTTAACCTGCGTCTGTCTGGAGTAGAAGAATCATGGCAACTGACTGACTCGGCTTCTTTCTCCCAGCATTCTGTTCTGTTTACTCCACCTACCTAATTTTATGTCCTATCAAAGGCCAAGCAGTTTCTTTATTAATTAACCAATGAAAGCAACAGATAGAAAGATGACCCTCCTCCATCATAAACGAAAAAGTTTAGCCCATGTAGAAGCAAAGGGCTATGTGTACCTGCTCTGAGTTCTTTGAAAGCACAGAGGTGTTTTCAAAACTACTCTAAGTGTGTTATCCAATGAATGTGAGTCTGAAGTATTTGTAAATGTCAGTGTTCACTACAGAGACTTGGTGATTTATTAGTCAGGGTGATTCTATCCCCAAAATAATAAACAAAAAACAAGATAGATAACAATTTGATTGGTTAAGTAGAGATGTTATCACATTCTGTATGTGTTCGCTTCTCAGTGGAAGTTACAAAATACAAACAAATACGCAAAAGAGTGAAGTGATCTATCATGAAATATATGAAAATGTTTATAAAAAATGAAATATGGTTTAACCTAGAATTCAGTCAGTATTCTCTATATCTCATGCTGATTCTCAAAAAACATATTCAACTCCTGAATCTAGAACTAAACTAATCTAAAGCATCACATTTCACAGATACTCGGTTTTCTTGTTGGTGAAGCATAACATTTCTCTTACCTACTCCAACTCTTACAGGCATGTCATTCATATTTAAACCCCTTGTGATATTTGCTAAACCTTATCTATCACCATAAGCAGCTAAGGTGGTAATTTGTTTTAAGATTGGGTTGCCTGCTCCAGTCTTGACATAAGGATTTGTACCTAGTCTTATTGCATCTTGTTATGCCATGTCTGGTTGATATCACAAGCAGGCCTGCTATTTTCTGAGGGAAAAGTGAGGAGCAGTGAATCTGGGGAGGTGGGGTGAGGGTGGAGTTGAGTTAGGGGGAATTTGGTCAGAATGTATCATGCAGAAGAAAAATAAATAAAAAGAAAATGGATAAAGAATATAATTTCACAAAAGCATTCAAATAAAATATTTTCCAAATAAAAATTGCCACCAAAAGAAATCTGTGAAGTTACTCCAAGTGGCACATAAACTGAGAATAGTCAAAGCTTATGTTCATGATTTGGTTTTGACAGGAAAGTATATGAGAAAATAAGACATTTGATAAAAATGGGCTCTTTTATCCCAACTAAACCATTGTTTCTAAGGAAGTTTTTATTTTTTTATTTTTTTTTTTGGAAGTTTTTATTTTTATAATGACCTGACTATTCAGTAACTTCTGTAGCAAGAGACATTAAGCCTGCAATGAAGCAGACTTTCGGGAAATGTAGACCGTAAAATGTAACCCAGAAACCCAGAAACATCCTCAATCAAAGCACACCTACAGCAGACTTACTTCAGTGACATTGAGATTAATCTTCAATAAAGGGTCTCATTTCAATAAAGGGTTCATTTGCGTTTTATAAAAAAAAATCATAAAAAATAGCATCCCTAGTCAAGCTACTTTTCTTTTTTAATCCTTGTTATTTTCTGACATATAATATAATTACATGGTTTTCTCCTTCCTTTCTCTTCCTCCAAATCTTTCCATGTACTCCCCTTGTGCTCTTTCAAGTCTGTGGTTTCTTTTTTCAAGTAGAAGCATGATGTGGAGAAAATGTAATGGTTATTCTTGTAATTTGTAATGTAAGAGAAAAGAACTGTAACTGGGATTCAGAAGCATTATTTCTACACAATTATGCTGATCTTTGTTTTTAATTTTAAAATTACTTTGATTTGCTCTTGTAGAAAAAGCTAAAATAATTGCAATAATTTAAATATGTTTTAAAATTAGAGAATAAGGGCTGGAGAGATGGCTCAGTGGTTAAGAGCATTGCCTGATCTTCCAAAGGTCCTGAGTTCAATTCCCGGCAGCCACATGGTGGCTCACAACCATCTGTAATGAGGTCTTGTTCCCTCTTCTGGCCTGCAGACATACACACAGACAGAATATTGTATGCATAATAAATAAATAAATATTTTTTAAAAATTAGAGAATAAAAATAACCTGGAATTATAGGGTATAGGGGAAAAAGCCATAGGTAAGGAATAAGGATACTCTAAGGAACAGAGGAGACTCCAGATATTCTTCGTGACTCAATGTAGAACAAAAGGAAAGTTAAAGACTGAAGCTTCCAGTATTCTTGGAGCTAGAATGCTGAATATGGCATATACCTTCATTACTCAAACTTAAAGACCATTGTCCCATACTGACAATAACAGATTTGATATCCCTTGATAGATTTGATTAACAATCATAATTTTTTGTCTTTAAGTTTGGTTATTTCTCCCAACAGTACCTGAAAGTAGCTACATTGATGTCTTCAAGATGAATGAAATACGGTGTTAGGAAAGGCATCTATCTCTCCCAGGAACCTCAGCTCTACATCTGCCAAATCTGATGGGATTTCATCACTCAAAACTGCTTTCTGCAGACTGAGCATCCTCCTGCCATAGTTATTCATAACATCAGCTATTCAGAGTATATGTACTATGGTGTATCACATAAATCAACTACTTGAATAATAAGAGTTTTTGGTAGTATCAGTGGAAACATACATACATACACACATATTGTATTACAATATACATGTGCTATTGTAAACAATCATGGAGCTATGAGGAAAGGACTAAATGGCAATTCAGACATGGTTGATTCTTTTTAACAGTATTCGTATTGAAAAGGGAATGATTTAATTTTCTATTTTCTTTGTTTCCTTGTTCTACCTCCAAAGATGAGAAAACGCGTGACAAATGAGGTGAAATTTGTGTACAATTAATAAAATTGTAGTTCATTGTAAAAACCAAAACTTTTGCTGTGTTTAAGCTAAAGTAGTCAGTGAGTTCATTTAAATTTACCCCAAAATCATAGGGTTAAAACTTGGCATTGTCTATAACTGAAAGTCCATTTTAATGCTTGTGTAAATATAAATTAGTCAGCATCTTTAGTTTCATAGTTTTCATGACTTGAACAATAAAGTAAAACATATTATTGAGATAAAATATAGAAGGGACATATCCAAAGATTCAATAGTATCTTGACAGGTGAATGGCAAAGAAATGTTAGGTTTTGTTGATATAGGGGAAAGTGGATTAGCAGACAGAATTATCCATAAAAATCAAACTCGTAAATGTATTAATTTGCTTACATCTCAAATAACAAATACATAAAATTTTGAAATTTTGTGTACCATTAAGAATCCTTAATGGGTGTAGTTGATTCACCCAAACCAATTCTAATTTTATGCTGGCTTTATAGAATGTAGAAGTATAAGTTGGTTGGTAGAGAGCTGGGAAGGATCTGGAAGGAGATGAGAGGATATAGAATATGATCAAAGCATATTGTGTGAAAGACTATAATAAACTTTTTGAAAAATATGGTTTATAATTTTCAAGTTCAATGGAATTTCAAATCTTTGTGAACCTTTTTTCCCATTGCTACAGAGAATCTAATTATTACAAGATGGCACTAATGAAGAATGGAACAGAAGTGACACTGTTCCTTCTGTTGGGACTCACTGATGACCCAGACTTACAGCTTCCCCTCTTCATCACCTTCCTGCTCATCTATATCATCACCTTGGTGGGGAACCTGGGGATGATCCTGCTGATTCTCTTGGACTTTCGCCTTCATACCCCCATGTATATTTTCCTTGGTAACCTTTCTCTGGTGGATTTTTGTTACTCCTCAGCTGTCACGCCCAGAGTCATGACTGAGCTTCTTGTGGGTGACAAGGTCATTTCCTACAATGATTGTGCTGCTCAGATGTTCTTCTTTGCAGGTTTTGCTACTGCAGAGAATTACCTGTTGGCCTCAATGGCCTATGATCGCTATGTAGCAGTATGTAAGCCCCTACACTATGCCAGCACCATGACTAAAAGTGTATATACATGGCTGATTATTGGCTCTTATGTCATCAGTTTCATGAATGCCTCTATCCATATTGCAGACATATTCACTCTCTCCTTCTGTAAGTCCAATGTGATCCATCATTTTTTCTGTGATGTTCCAGCAATCATTGCTCTCACTTGCTTTGATAATCAATTTAGGGAACTTGTTCTTCTTTATACTGAGAGTTTAAATATTTTTTTTGCTCTCATAGTCATATGGACGTCTTACATGTTAATTTTTGTCACTATCTTAAAGATGCACTCAGCTGCAGGACATCGTAAGGCTGTATCCACCTGTGCCTCCCACTTCACCGCAGTGTCTATTTTCTATGGTACTGTCATCTTTATGTATTTACAGCACAGCTCCAATCATACCATGGACACAGACAAAGTTACATCTGTGTTCTACACCATGGTCATTCCTATGCTTAACCCTCTGGTCTACAGTCTGAGGAACAAGGAGGTCAAGAATGCATTCTTAAAGTCAATAGTACATTCTTAAAGGTGAAGAAGGCATTCATTTGTTGAAAGCAAATTTTTAGGATTTTAACTTAGCTCTGTGAGATGCACTGTTCCTAGCTTTATTCTTCTCAAGACTCCACCGTGTACTGAATCAGAGTGGATGTCCTTACCAAATAAAGTAGATGAAATAATATTCTTACTTCTTCAAAACTCTTAAAAATATTTTAAATAGAATTGTTTACTTGAATGATATAAGATAGCTTAGAGTTTTCAAAATGTCATTAATAATATTGTTATATCACTTAACTGCATGTATTTATCCTACTACATCTCAATGTAAATACACATATTAAAGATAAATACCATAGATATAAGGAGTGAATGAAGGTGTTTCATAATATGCACATGAATGTAGTAAATTTTATAGAATTATATACATAATATGGTTATTTGTGGTGTTTAGTTTTATGTGTTCAACTGCCTGGATTAATGGTGTATCTATGACTATATTTCCAAGAGTTCAAGAGTCTAGCATAAGGAACACTTAAATTAGAAGACAAACATGTGGTCAGGAGACCCAGCATTGGGGTGAGTTTCTGGCCCACGGCGCCAGCCTGGGACGGGGAGCTCGGGGGTTTCTTGGCCCCCTGTCCTGCTTGGGCTCTCTGCTGCCTCTTTCTTCCTGGCCCACCCAGCTTCCGTCCAGACCCCTCCCCACTTCGCCCCCACTGCCCTCTTTTGGCGCGTAGCATCGCCCAGCGCAGCCTATCTGGGCGCTGGGTCCGAGTAGCCGGGGCTCCCGGGCGGGCAGCAGTTCCTTTGTTTCTGTGGCCTGCCTGCACCAAGCGGGGTAGGCGCTTTGTCTGCGGGCTGCCCAACCAGCACGGAGGCCTGATCTTTCGGCGCCAGGAGACCCAGCATTGGGGTGAGTTTCTGGCCCACGGCGCCAGCCTGGGACGGGGAGCTCGGGGGTTTCTTGGCCCCCTGTCCTGCTTGGGCTCTCTGCTGCCTCTTTCTTCCTGGCCCACCCAGCTTCCGTCCAGACCCCTCCCCACTTCGCCCCCACTGCCCTCTTTTGGCGCGTAGCATCGCCCAGCGCAGCCTATCTGGGCGCTGGGTCCGAGTACCCGGGGCTCCCGGGGGGCAGCAGTTCCTTTGTTTCTGTGGCCTGCCTGCACCAAGCGGGGTAGGCGCTTTGTCTGCGGGCTGCCCAACCAGCACGGAGGCCTGATCTTTCGGCGCCAGGAGACCCAGCATTGGGGTGAGTTTCTGGCCCACGGCGCCAGCCTGGGACGGGGAGCTCGGGGGTTTCTTGGCCCCCTGTCCTGCTTGGGCTCTCTGCTGCCTCTTTCTTCCTGGCCCACCCAGCTTCCGTCCAGACCCCTCCCCACTTCGCCCCCACTGCCCTCTTTTGGCGCGTAGCATCGCCCAGCGCAGCCTATCTGGGCGCTGGGTCCGAGTACCCGGGGCTCCCGGGGGGCAGCAGTTCCTTTGTTTCTGTGGCCTGCCTGCACCAAGCGGGGTAGGCGCTTTGTCTGCGGGCTGCCCAACCAGCACGGAGGCCTGATCTTTCGGCGCCAGGAGACCCAGCATTGGGGTGAGTTTCTGGCCCACGGCGCCAGCCTGGGACGGGGAGCTCGGGGGTTTCTTGGCCCCCTGTCCTGCTTGGGCTCTCTGCTGCCTCTTTCTTCCTGGCCCACCCAGCTTCCGTCCAGACCCCTCCCCACTTCGCCCCCACTGCCCTCTTTTGGCGCGTAGCATCGCCCAGCGCAGCCTATCTGGGCGCTGGGTCCGAGTACCCGGGGCTCCCGGGCGGGCAGCAGTTCCTTTGTTTCTGTGGCCTGCCTGCACCAAGCTGGGTAGGCGCTTTGTCTGCGGGCTGCCCAACCAGCACGGAGGCCTGATCTTTCGGCGTCAGGAGACCCAGCATTGGGGTGAGTTTCTGGCCCACGGCGCCAGCCTGGGACGGGGAGCTCGGGGGTTTCTTGGCCCCCTGTCCTGCTTGGGCTCTCTGCTGCCTCTTTCTTCCTGGCCCACCCAGCTTCTGTCCAGACCCCTCCCCACTTCGCCCCCACTGCCCTCTTTTGGCGCGTAGCATCGCCCAGCGCAGCCTATCTGGGCGCTGGGTCCGAGTACCCGGGGCTCCCGGGGGGCAGCAGTTCCTTTGTTTCTGTGGCCTGCCTGCACCAAGCGGGGTAGGCGCTTTGTCTGCGGGCTGCCCAACCAGCACGGAGGCCTGATCTTTCGGCGCCAGGAGACCCAGCATTGGGGTGAGTTTCTGGCCCACGGCGCCAGCCTGGGACGGGGAGCTCGGGGGTTTCTTGGCCCCCTGTCCTGCTTGGGCTCTCTGCTGCCTCTTTCTTCCTGGCCCACCCAGCTTCCGTCCAGACCCCTCCCCACTTCGCCCCCACTGCCCTCTTTTGGCGCGTAGCATCGCCCAGCGCAGCCTATCTGGGCGCTGGGTCCGAGTACCCGGGGCTCCCGGGCGGGCAGCAGTTCCTTTGTTTCTGTGGCCTGCCTGCACCAAGCTGGGTAGGCGCTTTGTCTGCGGGCTGCCCAACCAGCACGGAGGCCTGATCTTTCGGCGTCAGGAGACCCAGCATTGGGGTGAGTTTCTGGCCCACGGCGCCAGCCTGGGACGGGGAGCTCGGGGGTTTCTTGGCCCCCTGTCCTGCTTGGGCTCTCTGCTGCCTCTTTCTTCCTGGCCCACCCAGCTTCCGTCCAGACCCCTCCCCACTTCGCCCCCACTGCCCTCTTTTGGCGCGTAGCATCGCCCAGCGCAGCCTATCTGGGCGCTGGGTCCGAGTAGCCGGGGCTCCCGGGGGGCAGCAGTTCCTTTGTTTCTGTGGCCTGCCTGCACCAAGCGGGGTAGGCGCTTTGTCTGCGGGCTGCCCAACCAGCACGGAGGCCTGATCTTTCGGCGCCAGGAGACCCAGCATTGGGGAGACCCAGCATTGGGGAGTCCCAGCATTGGGAGAGCCAACATTGGGGAGAGACAGCGTTTGGTAGGCAAGGAGACCTAATCCGGTAAAAGAAGATCCATAGGGAGCATTTGGAAGAAGAGATGGGCCGACGTCAAGGCAAGAATTCGCCCAACAAGCTGAAAAGCAACATGAAGCTACCAGAAACAAGCGACCTCACAACGGGAGGACAAGAACCCCTTAATCAAGAGGAAGGAGAAAAGATTGACTTCATGAAAGTGATTGACACCCTTAAACAGCATGTAAAAAACGCCCTTATAGAAATGGATGAGAAATATAACAGAAAGTTTGAAGAATTGAATAAATCAGTGAATGATACCCTAGAAAACCAAGGAAAAACAATCAAACAGATAATGGAAACAGTTCAAGACCTGAAAACTGAAATGGAGGCAAAGAAGAAAACACAAACAGAGGGCCGTCTGGACATGGAAAATCTAGGTAAACGAATAGAGACTACAGAAACAAGCATAACCAGCAGAATACAAGAGATAGAAGAAAGACTCTCGGATTCTGAAGATACCATAGAGAAAATAAACACACTGATCAAAGAAAACAGCAAGTCCAACAAACTCTCATCACAAAACATTCAGGAAATATGGGACACAATAAAAAGACCAAACCTAAGAATAATAGGAGTAGAAGAAGGAGAAAAAGGGCAGCTCAATGGTCCAGAAAATCTATTTAATAAAATTATAGAAGAAAACTTTCCCAACCTAAGGAAAGATTTTCCTATGAAGGTGCAAGAAGCATACAGAACACCGAATAGGCTGGATCAAAAAAAAACATCCCCTCGCCATATAATTATCAAAACACAAAGCATACAAAATAAGGAAAGAATATTAAGAGCTGCAAAGGAAAAAGGCCAAATTACTTATAAAGGTAAACCTATCAGACTTACACCTGACTTCTCCATGGAAACCATGAAAGCCAGAAGGTCCTGGTTAGATGTACTGCAGAAACTGAGAGACCATGGGTGCAAGCCCAGATTACTATACCCAGCCAAGCTTTCATTCACTATAAATGGAGAAAATAAAATTTTCCAGGATAAAAACAAATTTAAACAATACGCAGCCACAAATCCAGCCTTACAGAAAGTAATTGAAGGAAAATCACTAACCAAGGAGTCCAACAATGACCACAATACCTCAGACATCTAGAGACCCTTCACCAACACAAAACAAAGAAGGGAAACTCACAAACTCTACGACTAAAAAAAAAAAAATGACCGGAGTTAACAACCACTGGTCATTAATATCACTTAATGTCAATGGACTCAACTAACCTATAAAAAGGCACAGGCTAAGAGATTGGATAAGAAAACAGGATCCAACATTCTGCTGTTTACAAGAAACACACCTCAACCACAAAGACAGGCACCTACTCAGAGTAAAGGGCTGGGAAAAGGCCTATCAAGCAAATGGTCCTAAGAAACAGGCAGGTGTGGCCATACTAATCTCTAACAAAGTTGACTTTAAACTTAAATCAATCAGAAGAGATGGAGAGGGGCATTTTATACTCATAACAGGAACAGTTCATCAGGATGAAGTCTCAATCCTGAACATCTATGCCCCTAATATAAAAGCACCCACGTACATAAAAGAAACATTGCTAAAATTCAAGGCAGCCATCAAACCGCACACACTAATAGTAGGAGACTTCAACACTCCTCTCTCACCAATGGACAGGTCAATCAGACAGGAACCTAACAGAGAAATAAGAGAATTAGTGGAGGTAATGAATCAAATGGACTTAACAGACATCTATAGAACATTCCATCCAAATAGGAAAGAATATACCTTCTTCTCTGCAGCTCATGGAACCTTCTCGAAAATCGACCACATAGTCGGTAACAAAGCAAACATCCACAGTTACAAAAAAATATTAGTAACCACCTGTGTCTTATCAGATCACCATGGATTAAAGTTAGAATTCAACAATAATGCTACCCCCAGAAAGCCTACAAAGTCATGGAAACTGAACAGTCAACTACTGAACCATACCTGGATTAAGGAAGAAATAAAGAAAGAAATTAAAGTCTTCCTGGAATTCAATGAAAATAAAGAAACAACATACTCAAACTTATGGGACACTATGAAAGCAGTCCTAAGAGGAAAGTTCATAGCACTAAGTGCCCACTTAAAGAAAACAGAGAAAGCTCACATTGGAGACTTAACAGCCCACCTGAAAGCTCTAGAAAAAAAAGAAGCAGACTCACCTAGGAGGAGTAGAAGACTGGAAATAATCAAACTGAGGGCTGAAATCAACAAAATAGAAACACAGAAAACAATACAAAGAATCAATGAAACAAAAAGCTGGTTCCTGGAGAAAATCAACAAGATTGACAAACCACTATCCAAGCTAATCAAACGGCAGAGAGAGAATTTGCAAATTAATAAGATCAGAAATGAAAAGGGGGACATAACCACAGACACAGAGGAAATTCAGAGAATCATTAGATCTTACTACAAAAGCCTATATGCCACAAAATTGGAAAATGTAAAGGAAATGGATACTTTTTTAGATAAATATCATATACCAAAGTTAAATCAGGACCTGGTGAACAATCTAAATAGACCTGTTAGTCGCGAAGAATTAGAAGAGGTTATCAAAAACCTCCCTACCAAAAAAAGCCCAGGACCAGATGGTTTCAATGCGGAATTCTACCAGATCTTCCAAGAAGATCTAATACCTATACTCCTTAATGTATTCCACAAGATAGAAACAGAAGGGTCATTACCAAACTCCTTTTATGAAGCCACAATTACTCTGATACCAAAACCACTCAAAGACTCAACCAGGAAAGAGAACTACAGGCCAATCTCACTCATGAATATCGACGCAAAAATCCTCAACAAAATACTGGCAAATCGAATCCAAGAACACATCCGAAAAATTATCCATTATGATCAAGTAGGCTTCATTCCTGAGATGCAGGGCTGGTTCAACATACGAAAATCTATCAATGTAATCCAGCATATAAATAAACTGAAAGAAAAAAACCATATGATCATTTCATTAGATGCTGAAAAAGCATTTGACAAAATTCAACATCCATTTATGTTAAAAGTCTTGGAGAGATTAGGGATACAAGGGTCATACCTAAATATAATAAAAGCTATATACAGCAAGCCGACAGCTAACATCAAATTAAACGGAGAGAAACTCAAAGCCATCCCACTTAACTCAGGAACACGACAAGGCTGTCCACTCTCCCCATACCTCTTCAATATAGTGCTTGAAGTTCTAGCAATAGCAATAAGACAACATAATGGAATCAAGGGGATTCGAATTGGAAAGGAAGAAGTTAAACTTTCGTTATTTGCAGATGATATGATAGTGTACATAAGCGACCCCAAAAACTCCACCAAAGAACTCCTACAGCTGATAAACAGCTTTAGTAATGTGGCAGGATACAAGATCAACTCCAAAAAATCAGTCGCCCTCTTATACACAAAGGATATGGAAGCAGAGAGGGAAATCAGAGAAGCTTCACCATTCACAATAGCCACAAACAGCATAAAATATCTTGGGGTACATCTAACCAAGGAAGTGAAAGATCTATTTGACAAGAACTTTAAGGCATTGAAGAAAGAAATTGAAGAGGATACCAAAAAATGGATGGACCTCCCTTGCTCTTGGATTGGGAGGATCAACATAGTAAAAATGGCAATTCTACCAAAGGCTATTTATAGATTCAATGCAATCCCCATCAAGATCCCATCAAAATTCTTCACAGATCTGGAGAGGACAATAATCAACTTTATATGGAAAAACAAAAAACCCAGGATAGCCAAAACAATCCTATACAATAAAGGATCTTCTGGAGGCATTACCATCCCTGACTTCAAACTCTATTACAGAGCTACAGTAATGAAAACAGTGTGGTACTGGCATAAAAACAGAGAAGTCGACCAATGGAATCGTATAGAAGACCCGGATTTTATCCCACAAACCTATGAACACCTGATTTTCGATAAAGGAGCTAAAAGTATAAAATGGAAGAAAGAAAGCATCTTCAACAAATGGTGCTGGCACAACTGGATGTCATCTTGTAGAAGAATGAAAATAGACCCTTATCTATCACCGTGCACAAAACTCAAGTCCAAATGGATTAAAGACCTCAATATCAGCCCGAACACACTGAACCTGATAGAAGAGAAAGTGGGAAGTACCCTACAGGAGCTGGGCACAGGAGATCGCTTCCTATGTATAACCCCAGAAGCACAGACATTAAGGGCAACGTTGAATAAATGGGACCTACTTAAACTGAGAAGCTTCTGTAAAGCAAAGGACATAGTCAATAAGACACAAAGGCAACCTACTGATTGGGAGAAGATCTTCACCAACCCCACAACAGACAAAGGTCTGATCTCCAAAATATATAGAGAACTCAAGAAACTAGACTTTAAAATGCTAATTAACCCAATTAAAAAATGGGGCACTGAACTGAACAGAGAATTCTCAGCAGAGGAAGTTCAAATGGCCAAAAGACACTTAAAGTCGTGCTCAACTTCCTTAGCAATCAGGGAAATGCAAATCAAAACATCTTTGAGATATCATCTTACACCTGTCAGAATGGCTAAAGTCAAAAACACCAAGGATAACCTTTGCTGGAGAGGCTGTGGAGGAACGGGTACCCTCATCCATTGCTGGTGGGAATGCCATCTTGTGCAACCACTGTGGAAGTCAGTGTTTCGGTTTCTCAGGAAATTCGGGATCAACTTACCCCTGGACCCAGCAATACCACTCCTGGGAATATACCCAAGAGATGCTCTATCATATGACAAAAGCATTTGTTCAACTATGTTCATAGCAGTATTATTTGTAATAGCCAGAACCTGGAAACAACCTAGATGCCCTTCAATGGAAGAATGGATGAAGAAAGTATGGAATATATACACGCTAGAGTACTACGCTGCGGTAAAAAACAATGACTTCTCGAATTTTGCAGGCAAATGGATGGAAATAGAAAACACTATCCTGAGTGAGGTGTCCCAGACCCAAAAAGATGAACATGGGATGTACTCGCTCATAATTGGCTTCTAGCCATAAATTAGGGCCACGGAGTCTACAATAGGTGAACCTAAAGAAGCTAAGTAAGAAGGTGAACCCAAGGAAAAACATATAGTTATCCTCTTGGCTAAGGGAAGTAGACCCAATTGCCGGGGAGAAAATTAGGATCTTGGGGGTGGGGTGGGATGGGGGTAAGGGGAGATGGGGAGAGAAAAGGTAGAAGGGAAGGAGGGGGGACTTGGGGAATCAGGAGAATTGGGATAAAGGAAAGGTGGATAGGGGAGCACGGAACCACAATTCTTAGTTAAGGGAACCACTTTAGGGTGAGCAAGAGATTTGACCCTAGAGGGGCTCCCAAGTGCCCAACATGAGGTTCCCAGTTAGTTCCTTGGGTAGCAGAGGATTGGGAACCTGAAATGACCTTATCCGAGAGCAATACTGACGAATATCTTGCATATCATCATAGAACCTTCATCTGGTGATGGATGGAGACAGAGACAGAGACCCACACTGGAGCACTGGACTGAGCTCCCAAGGTCCCAATGAGGAGCAGAAGGAGGGAGAACATGAGCAAAGAAGTCGGGACCATGAGGCGTGCACCCACCCACTGAGACAGTGGAGCTGATCTACTGGGAGCTCACCAAGGCCAGCTGGACTGTGACCGAAAAAGCATGGGATAAAACCGGACTCTCTGAACATGGCGAACAATGAGGGCTGATGAGACGCCAAGGACAATGGCACGGGGTTTTGATCCTACTTAATGTGCTGGCTTTGTGGAAGCCTAGCCAGTTTGGATGTTCACCTTCCTAGATATGGACGGAGGGGGGAGGACCTAGGACTTACCACAGGGCAGGGAACCTGGACTGCTCTGTGGACTGGAGAGGGAGGGGGAGAGGAGTGGGGGGAGGGGTAGAAGGGTGGGAGGAGGGGGAGGGAAATGGGAGGCTGGGAGGAGGTGGAAACTTGTTTTTTGTTTATGTTTTTTTTCTTCTTTTCTTAATAAAAAAATTATAAAAAAAAAAAAAAAAAAAGAAGACAAACATGTTATCTCATTTATGAGGCTAGACATAACGTCACCACTTAGAGTCCAAAATTCCCCTGTCTCTCCCTCTTCTATATTCCCCACTCTCTCTCTTCCCTATTCTTTACCCCTTCTCCTTTACCCTGAAGATTCATCTCCTCACACTCTTAGACATCAAAACTGATGATCTGGTCCTGACTATTTAGACTTTGACCTTCAAGACATCCCAGCCACGTGTCACCTCTCTTTTCTCAGGCTTCTGAACTCAGATTGCCTTAATCACTGGCTTCTGTTCTTTCTCATGCTGGAAGGGAGGCTATCAAGGTACTTCTAAACGCCCCTGTCACATAAGTCACTATCCACAATAAATATCCTCTTATTTCACCATGTATATTATATCCTATTAATTCTGTTTCTTGGGAGAACTTTGGAAAATACAAAAGCATTTAGTGAGTGTGGTGTTTTGGGTAAGAAATGTCTCCTATGCAGAGACCCACACTGGAGCACTGTACTGAGTTCCCAAGGTCCTAATGAGGAGCGGAAAGAGGGAGAAGATGAGCAAGGAAGTCAGGACCATGAGGGGTGCACCCACCCACCGAGACAGTGGGGCTAATCTATTGGGAGCTCACCAAGGCCAGCTGGACTATGACTGAAAAAGCATGGGATAAAACCGGACTCTCTGAACATGGCGAACAATGAGGGCTGATGAGAAGCCAAGGACAATGGCACAGGGTTTTGATCCTACTTCATATTCGGGCTTTGTGGGAGCCTAGCCAGTTTGGATGTTCACCTTCCTAGACATGGACTTAGGGGGGAGGACCTTGGACTTTCCACAGGGCAGGGAACCCTGACTGCTCTTTGGACTGGAGAGGGAGGGGGAGAGGAGTGGGGGGAGGGGGAGAAGGGTGGGAGGAGGGGGAGGGAATGGGAAGCTGGGAGGAGGGGGAAACTCTTTTTTCCTCTTCTCAATAAAAAAAAAGAAAAGAAAAAGAAATGTCCCCTATGGGCTCACCTATTTGAACACTTGGTCCCAGTTGGTAGTGCTGTTCAGTAATGAGATTTAGGAAGTAGACACTTGCGAGATGAAATACACTACTTGGAACAGGATTCTGAGTGTTCATAGCTCTGCTCCCTTCCCAATGCTCTCTCTACTTAATGTTTGTGATTGCTACTTAATGTTTTGATTGAAGATGTGATCTCTGGCTCCAGCTCCTTCCACCTTGCCTGCCCCTTGTTGCCATTCCTACTGTCATGATTATTGTATTACTCTGAAATCATAATCCCAAACAAACTTTTTCTTCTTTAAGTTGCTCTTGGTGACTTGTATTTTATCACATCACAGAAAGATAACTAATACAGTGACTATAATCTAATCTTTCATTTACTTTATGAAAATGTAATATTTGTGCAATGTTTATTTTTCTCTATATTGGCATAAAAGTCTTGAATAGAAACAAATTCAATAATTAAATGAAATTACATGTATTTTCTTTGATGTTCACAGATGAATTCTAAAATTTCGTATGATTTAATATTTCTACTGGATTATGTCATTTTGTATGTATGTTTGTATAGAAACATAACGTTGATACTTGAAATTTCAAAAGTTACAATAAAAGCACAAGAAAATGGAAAACTAATTGGAATATTGTAATGTATTCATATATTGTTAAGCATCATCAAATGATATTTGAATCTAGCTAAAAATTAAGAGGTGCAACTTTCTTTAAGTTACTTTCTTTAAGAAAGTTCTTTGTAAAATGGCCATTCATTTTAAGTAACTTCTTTCTCCTAATATTCTTCCTATTTGATTTTCTTCTTACATCAGTCAATCTTGTTCATTTGTGTCACATTGGCTCATCCTATAAGAAATACTTTCATTTCATTCAAATATTAGCTTCAGTTGCTGCTTTCTTATGGATTGGGGCCAGGGAGATGGCTTGGCCAGTAAAATACTTGCTGCATAAGCACAGAGACATGAATTTGGATCTCCAGAACCACTGCAAAATATCTGCAATACCATCACTCCTACAGCAAGATGGGACTTGGAGACAAGAGAATCCTTCGAAGACTACAGATCAGGTACTCTGGTGTGCACCATGGCAGAAAAGAAACGCTGTCACAAACAAGATGGAAAGTGAATACAGACACCCAGAGTTATCATCAGTCTTCTACACAAATACATCACACACACACACACACACACACACACACACACACACACACACACACGTGAATGCACGCCAGAATGAATGTCTAGCCTGGAACAATAGAAAAGATGCCTTCAGAGTGTCTTGGTAACTTACATGCCATCATCTTGTGCATCAAGGAAGTAAAAGTATAAGTACATTTTAAAAACTACTTTAACAAGACACCATGGATCACCTTGCTTAACAAAGCTACCCAGAGAAGTGTTTTTGCAGTGGTTATCCATGTATTCAAGTACTTACAGACACTGTAGGCACAAGCCAAGGGGATATATGTATACACAACACACACACACACACACACACACACACCCTTCCAGTGATGTTAGAACCTGATGTCATCCATTTGATTTATAACATCTGTTAGCTCCAGTACCTCTGTTTAGTTTTTGTCTGCATGAGCTGTCCATTTGTGAGAGTATGGTGATTAGAGTTTCACACCATCTCTGTGTGACAGTCAATATGTGATTTAGCCTGTAGAAGTCTTTCTTTTACAAGTGTGAGTACCCTTGTGTTTGGGGCATAGATGTTAAGAATGAAATGTTCTCTTGGATTTTTCCTGTGATTAGTATGTAGTATCCTTCCCCATCTGTTCTGGCTAGTTTGGGTTTGAAGTTTATTCTGTCAGATCATAAAATGACCATATCAGATTGCTCCCATGTTCATTTATTAGAATATCTTTTTATTTCTTTTTACCCCGAGGTGATATCTATCCTTGATATTAAGCTGTGTTTCATGGATGCAGCTGAAGGATGGGGTTGGAATAAAGGATGGATGGAAAGGAAACCTGGAAGAGAAGAGCTGTGTGATTGCTGGAGGTCGCAGGTGGGCTGCTATGGAGTTAGGGGTGAGACTGGGGACTTGATTTGGAAAAGAGAAGGGAGAGATGTTGAAGATCTTCAGGTAACATTCCTGCTTCCCTGGCCAGCATGGATGGAGGGTTCTCCCTAACACTTTTTCTACAAAACAGAAATGATACTGGCAAGATAAAAAAGCTATCTGACTGGAGTCCAGTCTCATTCTGCCACCAGACTCATGACACAATGAACTTAGTAGCCAGTTTAGGAACTGGTAATATCCTGGACAATGGAACCATCAATATTCATTCAATATTAGATTAGCGCAAATCTATCTTTAATCTTCAAGGTAACATTTACTTACTTCTCCATCTGACTGCCCAGCAAATAAAGTCTCGATCAAAGCAGTGCTAGTATAAGGGTAGTGGGATTGAAGAAATCCTTTTATTCCTTGGGTAATATGATCGAGTGTCTTGGTCCACTGTGACTGAAATGGGGACAGAGGCTATGAGACTATGCATAAAAATGAGTTTTACTATGATGATCCCAGTACTAATTTTAAGAGTGAGATTTTGCTTCAATTATTTTTCTTTCCTGAGAAAACAGTGTCTTCAATGTTGTTGTTATTTTAAAACCAGGTGTAGTGTTTGTTCACCTGCTTATTTCTTAGCATTCCTGCAAGTCTTTTGTCTGACATCTGTTCAGATTGACATGTTTATGGGGAGATGATCTTCACATGATCATACTCAACCACCATCTTACTGTACATGGCTAAACTTGCCATATAACCTAGCTCTGTAGGTGCTTTGAGAAGTACCCAAGTGAAACCCATAATATGTCAGGAAAATGTTAGGCTAACAGACACAGCAATGATAAAAAGAGCGTTTTCAAAGGAATACAGCTATTCTTCTGACAGCTCTCTAGAAGAGCCCTTTTTATAATTTATGGGTTTTTTCCATTAAATACAGTTAGCTGAGTGAGGAAAAACTGTATTTAGACACATGTTCAAAGAACAGCAACTATTTAGCATTGCAATTTTCTAAGATATAAATATCAGTTGGGACAACTAACACCTACCCAAATTCTTCTATTTTTATCATGAGAATTGTTCTTTAATCAGAACAACTGAAGGACACCAGTAGTCTGTGTTGTCCCCCACCCCAAACCCCAGAGGGCGAGGTGGAAACTATGGGCACATGGTACAGTGTGCTTGTGGATTTCATAAGACAGAAAAGGAAACTTTTGAGATAGAAGATTCTATCTGTAGGTCCGTTCCATTGCAGTCTCAGAGTGGTAGATAGCAGTGGGGGTGGTGTGTTGGTACCCTTCTCAGAAATGTCCAAAATCCTGCCAGCCCGCAGGTGTTATCTGTCAAGTTAACCTTCCTGTCAGAAGTTTCTCAGCCCACCTAAGGCATTTAGGTCATTAGTCCTGCATTCCAGAGTCTGAGGATAGATATTTTAGCAAACATATTGTTAGAGTGTACAGAAAGAAAGCAAACATATGTAGAACAAAGGAATGCTTATGAGAGACATAACTATTTTATCTCAGCTAGAGGAAAATGGTTCTGGAGAGACCAAGGAGAAACAGTAGGAATTAAGATCTGTTGGAGCCTATGATAACAGCTCCTCCCTGGTAGCAGCTTTTCTAGCACTTGGCAATTTATCTTTTGAGTCTCTTTTGGGACATGTGGATCTCAAAATACTAGCTCCTCTTGTTAGTATATCAGTATTGAAAGCAAATGATCTTATAAAAATTGTATCAAAATTGCAACATTAAAATTACAAAATAAAAGCTTTGGAGGTCTGATGTTTTCTCCTTAGTGCACTACAAAAAGGATGCAGTCATCCCCAGAGGACTCAATTGGACATAAACTTTTATGGGCACTACCATTTCTCCTTGTGCCATGTGGTGACATTAACCGATGGGGTGGTGAAGTCACATGACATTTGCCTTCTCTATGACATCATTAAAAATGTGACGGTCTAGTTACATTGTTGGTCCATTACAAGGAGGCTACCAAAGAAGACAGCAGCAAACTACATAGTTGCTTTCTGTTCAAGTTGAACTCAATACCATGGTAAAGTGAACCATCTCCAATTGGGGCAGGAGTCCCTAGGGTATCCACCACTTCAGAGATTAAATATGGATTGCCACACTCTTTTTTTAAAAAAAGAATTTTTCATTAGATAGGGTAGTATGGATATAGGAAGAAATTGTACTTATGGTCTGAGCAGGTAGGGGCAAACCAGAAAAATAATAAAACAAAGAAAGATATTTCATGGTCTCAGGTCAAGGAAGATGAGTTCATAGGTAACTAGTAGAACATCTAGAATTATGGCACTCAGTTTCTCCCAGAGTTGGAGAAAAGATGTGGAACAAGGGATAAAGGTTCTCTAGAGAGCTTCTTAAGAAATGTTTAAAAGCTCTGTTCCAGGATGCGGGAAGTGTTGGGCTGTTTTGTTCTCATTTTCTCTATTACAGAGTCAAAGGGCCAGTCTGACCAAAGATGGTGGTTGGAGGATATTTTGAGATAAAGATGCTTACATCTGGAATGGGAGAGCGAAATCCGTCTTCCAGCATCTTTTGGATTGAAACAGTACAGGACGATTTGCTAACATAACTTAACATGCTCAATTTAGATATGAGAGAGAATGTTTACAGGGAATTAGGACCCCAATCAACAGCCAAACTAATGCCTTCAGGTTTGTTTTCAGGCAATCCAAAAGTGTGTACAAATGGAGGTAATAAATCCCATTTTTGGCAAAATAAGAAAGGGGTTAGTTTCTGACAGTGAATCTTCACCTAAAATCAGAAAAATGACTGAGAACCAGAGACTGAGATCTGGAATGGGCATCCCAAATTCCAGTTACTTGGCAGGCAAAGTCAATTTCTGGAAGCTGGAATGATCCCCCAAGGTCCCAAATTCTAGTGACCTGGCTTCAGGCAAAACCCAATGCTAAAAGCCAAAGTCAGAATGATGGATGATTCCAGGAGTCTGGGCAAGTGTGTCAGCACAGGATTGTTTGTAGATTGAACCCAGACCTTTCCTTGGTTTCTGTGTTTAATATACTGTTGTTGAACAGTGAAAGTGAACAGAAAAAAAAAAAAACTCTGCTCTGTAGGTGGGAAGATAGTGAGAGAGCAAGGGAGAAAGGGAGATGAGGAAACAGACCCAAACTGAGTTTACATGACACATCAATAAAACCTAAGAAGCTGGCTTGCACTGTTAATGTAGACAGAAACTGAAAAAGGTCAGGGGCTTTCTGAACACAATTGGTAGCCCTTTAGCCTTCACTAAGCTCAGAAAGCACACTCCTGATAGGATGGTTATCAGAAAAAGGAGGGAGACAGTTAAGGGGAGCTATAAAACCTTTCCCAGTTTTTCTGGGAGGCTGAGATAGATGTCCTAAAAATCTTCTGAGTTTTAGGATCAAATGTTAGTTTGGGATTGATGAAGGTGGTTTAGAAATTAAAGAAAGCAAAGACCAGACTCTATATGAGCAGAATTGTTCTTTAATGAGAACAAATAAGGAACACTAGTCTCTCCTCCAGAGATGAAACTGTATTCACTAGCCAAACTCTGAAGAAATTTAAGAAGGAAAACTGAAAAGTCTCCATAGCATGCCAAAGATCATGAATTCTACATACGCCCAAGATTTGTGTGTGTCTACAGAAAGTTTGGGAAGAACTTATTTTAGACAATGTCTCATTGAGTTCTAAAAGTAGTTGAGGCTGATTTTTAGTTTCATATCCTCCCTCCTCCACTACCCAACTTATGGAATAACAGACATGCACATCTTCATCTGTCATCTTAGGCTCACTATGTGAATAAATACAGCCTTAAATAAAAATTAGGACCTTTGACCATTGGCATATTGGAGATATATAAACACATACATACAGAAGAAGATAAGAAAATTAATAGTTCAAAATATTTTATATAATGTGGATATGAGAAAGTCCATGAGATAATGAAAAGATAGAAAGTTAGATGGATGGATAGATAGATAGATAGATACATAGATACATAGATAGGTAGGTAGGTAGATAGATAGATAGATAGATAGATAGATAGATGAAATAACAATAAATGAAAGAGAGAGAATGAATTTGATTAGTGATTTTAAAACATTTAAATGCCATATTCTGTAGTCTTTGAAAGATATGAAGAATGCCCATCTAATTGAAATATATCTCTATATATTTAGAAAATCTAACTAACATGACTACAAGCTTTACTATTATCGATGATTATCCATTAACAACCTATATTTCTTAATTATACAATACATTTTTAAATGAACTACACAATCACAATACCTTAATCAAGATCAAGAAATACAAATACATATAACAAAATTGACCTTAAAATCCATACCAATGCAAATTATTCACACCTATATAATTTCCCCCTTTAAATGTAAAAGAACATTTATAAACAATATTTTGGGAACATGGGTGCAGTTTTTTCTCATAGAACCTTTATCTGGTGATGGATGGAGATAAAGACAGAGACCCACACTGGAGCACTGGACTGAGCTCCCAAGGTCCCAATGAGGAGCAGAAGGAGGGAGAACATGAGCAAAGAAGTCAGGACCACGAGGGGTGCACCCACCCACTGAGACAGTGGAGCTGATCTACTGGGAGCTCACCAAGGCCAGCTGGACTGTGACTGAAAAAGCATGGGATAAAACTGGATTCTCTGAACATGGCGAACAATGAGGGCTGATGAGAAGCCAAGGACAATGGCACGGGGTTTTGATCCTACTTAATGTGCTGGCTTTGTGGGAGCCTAGCCAGTTTGGATGTTCACCTTCCTAGATATGGACGGAGGGGGAAGGACCTAGGACTTACCACAGGGCAGGGAACCCTGACTGCTCTTTGGACTGGAGAGGGAGGGGGAGAGGAGTGGGGAGAGGGGGAGAAGGGTGGGAGGAGGGGGAGGGAAATGGGAGGCTGAGAGGAGGTGGAAACTTGTTTTTTTTTTCCTCCTTTTCTCAATAAAAAAAAAATTACTTCACTCAACTGCCAACTGAGATAAACCTGGCACACAGGTTACACCCTAAATGATCTGATTAACAGCGCCCCCATTCAGCAGAGAGAATGAATTTGAAAAAGACCGAGAGTCTATGAGAGATTACATAGAGAGAAAATGGAAGGATAAATGGTGTATTATATATTAGCATCTCAAAGAATAAATATTTCTAAAAGAACTAAGAAGTGCTGAGAGTGAAAGAAACAGTCTTCCCCAAGAGAGGGAACACCAACTGGTTGTCCAATACCAAATCATCAGGCCTGAAAATACACATACAAGTATCATTGGATAAACTAATCATGATATATGTGTCTGTGTATGTCTATGTGGATGTGTATAATATATGTATATGTATATGAGGGAATATCAACAATGAAAAGAGGCTATGAAAGATCAAAGAGAGTTATATGGTGGGTTTGAACAGAGGAAAGGAAAGAAAAATTACAAAATTGTATTATAATCTCAAAAATGAAAGAAATGCTAGCCACTCATAATAAGGATACAAATTAAATAACCCAGGAACTCACTAATGGCACCACTACCAACAATAAACTGTTTGGGAGGAAAGACAGTATTTCCAGGCACAGAAAATAGCATTAATTAAAATGCCCAAATGTAGGCATCTGGTCTAGTTCGGTGGAAAGAAACTTGCTTACCATGTGCCAGGCACTAGATTCAATCCCCATTACCCCAGGATGAAATAAAAGAAAATAATGAAATTTTACACAGGTTTAAAGCAAGTAAAAGAGACAGCTCTTAAGTAAACTCATTTCTTGAACTGAGCAAAGATTAATCTGAGGGAGATTAAACAGCCTTCATGCAGATTCTATAAAATTAAAATATGAATGTTATAGTAATTTTTGCTTTCTCCACAGTCTTTTGTAATGCACTCTTGACCTCTTTGTTCCTCAGGTTGTAGACCAGAGGATTCAGCATGGGGATGACCATGGTATAGAACACGGACGCCACCTTGTCCGTGCCCATGGTGTGACTGGAGCTGGGCTGTAAGTACATGAATATGCCTGACCCGTAGAAGATGGAGACTGCAGTGAGGTGGGAAGCACAGGTGGAAAAGGCCTTCTGGCGCCCTTCAGATGATCTCATCCTCAGAATAGTGATGAATATAAACAGATAGGAGATCAAGATGACTACAATAGAGAAGAGAACATTAAAACCCACCATGAAGAAAATCACCATCTCACTGACAGTGGTGTCTGAACATGAGAGGACCAGGAGAGGAGGGGCATCACAGAAGAAATGGTCTATGATATTTTTCTTGCAGAAGGAGAGCCTAAAGATGTTCCCAGTGTGGATGGAAGCATTCAGGAAGCCACAGACATAGGAGCTTATGGTCATACAGGCACATGTGTTTGTCGTCATGATGGTGGTGTAATGCAGGGGCTTACACACTGCTGCATAGCGGTCATAAGCCATGGCAACCAAGAGGAAACTTTCTGTGGTTATAAAGCTTACAACAAAGAAGAATTGGTTGCCACAAGCATTGTGGGATATGATTTTATCTGTTGAAATGAGACCTGCCATTACTTTGGGAGTGACAGCTGAAGAATAACCAAAGTCCACCAGAGACAGGTGACTGAGGAAAAGATACATGGGAGTGTGGAGGCGTGAGTCCAAGAGAATCAGTCCTGTCATTCCCACATTCCCAAGCACAGTGCTGAGATAGATGAGAAGGAAGACAATGAAGAGAGGGAGCTGGAGCTCTGGGTCATCTGTTAAACCTGCAAGAATGAACTCAGTCACCTCTGTACTGTTCTCCATTAGAGATCAGATGGCTTCCCTGCAGCAATGAGAAAGGAGATCAGAATGAGACATGAGAGGAGACTGATGATCCTCTCTGCTTGTCCTCTCCATGCCTTTTTTTCACTGTGCAGATGCTCCTTTCATGGCTTTCTCATCTAAGCAAGCCATGGCAGCAACATTTAAGTTAAATTAGTCATAAACCATACTGTTTTCTGGAAGAGATGATATATCTCAAACTAGTAATTAAACAGATGAATCAATTGAGGCCACAAAATGTCTGCCCTGAAATTAGTAGATACTCAGTGGAAAATATCAAAATCCCCTCTATCTTTGTAAAACAAAGACATCTCTTATTCTACACCAGAATAGCCTAATGTCTTAGTGCCTTTTTCACGTTGTAACAAAGTACAATAAATTTGACATAGTATACATAACAGAAATTCATAATGTACTAATCTGATGGCTGGAAAGCCCAAGATTAATGCTTTGTCAATCCATTGTCTGCTAATAATGTTTCCCAGTGTACAGATTATATCTCTTGGCTGTTTCTTCACCAAGTTAAAGAGGCTACCATCACTCTAGCTTTCGTTAAACCTTATCCCTCCTAAAAGTTTCCACATCCTGAATCTCACATTGGAAGTAACCAGCCCAATTTATAAGTTTAGTGATGAAAACAATCAGGCAATAACACTATATAAAAATGAGGTGAAATTAATTAATTTTCTTTTAGCTTTTTCATCATCCCCATTGTGTCAAGAACTGCCGTATGATAACCTAAGATGCCTAAATATAATATCATTTGTCAAAAATCATCTAGGTTTTATGCAGTTCTCAGGATATGCAATTAATCACAATAAGAAAACATGGGAGAAAATCGCATATAAGGAATAAAAGCATCTAAAAAATGATGGTGTTTAACTTTTGCTACAGCAGTAGAGGTTTTAGCTTTTACATGAAGATGTTGTTAACCTGGTGTAGATGCAAACTGTTAATTCATTTCCCAGCTGCTCAGATGTGAACAATCACACAGAAACTAAATTAATTACAACACTATTTGACCAATGGCACAGGCATATTTCTAGCTAGTTCTTCCATCTTGAATTAATCCATTTCTATTAATCTGTGGATTACCATGAGGTTGTGGTTTACTGAGCAAGGTTTTGGCTGGCATCTTTCTCCTTTGGCAGCTACTTGGCATCTCCCTGACTCTGCATATTTTCTCATTTTACAAGATTGGAATGGCGAAATAAGTAAAATGAGAGTGAACTTCAAGGTGGACCGGGAAAGTAGGATGGTAAAAAAAAAAACACTAAGGATGTCTATAAAGGCCTTAAGAAATCATATTATTTCTAACTTACCTAAATTACATAAAATATACATAATCTATATTTCTACATATACATATAAAGTTAAAAAGAAATTATTCCACTTAAGCTGACAATGCCTCTCCCAAGGACAGTAACCATGTAAACAACAATGACAAAATACCAGACAAGGAGCCAACAGCTCTCTAATTGGACTTAGGCCTGCACAACAGTAGGTAAATCATGCATGGTCCTGAAATCCTAGCCAACCACCCGGAGCTAGGAAGATCATGAATCTTAGAGGAATACCTACTATTGCCACTTTACCAAAGCAGCTAATGATTACTGACTGCATTCTAAATATTAATACTTACACCCACAGATAAATATAATCTCATCCATAATCAAAGAAACTGCTCTTTGCAACAGAAGAAGACCATTACAGAACACCACTACTGGTTAAAATGTGGAAAACAGCTGACCATGAAGTTCGCAGCCCCTACTGTTACATCTACAACACAACTCCTTCGCCAACGGCAAAGGCAACGTGGAAGCAGGAAGTAGAAAGATTGTAAAATCCAGAGGACCAGGAAATCTGCTGTGAAACTGTGTCTCTGAAAAATGACTGGGAAACTTCATCTATGATGTACTAAACAATATGCTAAACAAGACCTGAAGAAGTACAGCACCAATAGACAAAGGTAACATAAAAAGGGGAAATCTCACTGACAAAGAAGTGGCAACTAAGGAATACTGATGGCAGAAGAAATACCCTCCCTCAGAAATAAGTCGCCTAACTCATAATTCAATACCAAGTGGTCAGCCCTGAAATCGCATACATACAAGTAATACTAAATGAACTGAACAAGTTGTATTTAATATTTAAGCAGGAGTGTGTGTGTGTATTTAAAGCAACAACAACAAAAATTATTTAGAGAGGGAACAAGGTGGTTTAACGTGGGAAAGACTGGAGGGAGAAAGAAGACAGGAAAGTAATATAATTATATTTGTTTTTTAAAATTAAGCATATAAACAGAACAAAGCAGAAAAGAAGAAAATAAGAACTACAAACGTTCCTTGGGGCTATCCTGGTCTCTTGTCATTATTAGTTACAATTTTGGTTTTAGTTAGTTTGGTGTTGTCTTTATAAAATGCACTAACCAGACTGCTCCTAAATTTGCACCAGTCCCACTGACTCTTGATTCCAGAATGTCAGGATTTCACCATGTTCTACCACGTGTGGTCAAAACATTGTGTAGTTTACATCTCAGGAAAACTCTAAATATGTGAAACACCCTTACAAAACGCTGCATTTCTCAAAGAATAACACGAGGTACAAGGTTTTCTTGAAGTCTTCCCCAGTCTCTCTCTTCCAACACTACTGCACTGGTAGAATTCTACTTCTTTGTTACTGAAAATGTTTAATTTTACTTTATTACCTTTATTTATTTATTCATCTCCTCCCAGTTCCCCCAACTTCCTCTCCACCACCCACCCCATCCACTCCTTCATCTCTATTCAGAGAAGAGCAGGTTTCTCATGGATATCAACTAAATTAAAATTAAAAGTTGGACAAGGCAACCAATATGAGGATTAGGGTCCCAAAAGCCAGCACAAGAGTCAGAGATAGCCCCTGCTTCCACTGTTAAGAGTACCATAAGAAGATCAACCTACACAAGTGCAACATATATGCAGATATTTGAAGTACACCAATATCACAATTGATCGTGACTATCTGTACAAGTCATTTATTTAATATTTACTGTGTTCCTATCACCAATCTAGAAGCTGCTTCTTTATCATCAGAACTTATGAGTCATGTGAATTATTAGTACCAATTCACAGATAAGGAGACTGAAATGTCCTCTCATTGAATCATGTGAAAACTGAAGAAAATAAAAAAGGGAACTCTAAAACCAAGTTCTTCCTAAAGGAAATCTTAGCTCTCTGTCATGTAGAAATACTATTTTAAACTTTTTACACCTAACCTAAATCGAGTATAACAAAGTAACTCATTTGACCAGCTGATTTTTTTGTTTGAGTGTTTAATATATTGCCTAAAGTCAATATAAATAGCCAAAAAACATGAATATGGTACTTAAATCTGAATGCCAGTTCCTGTGTCTTTATAAAAATAATCTTCATTTCTGAAATTCAGCTCAGTATCAAGAAATAGATCAGCAAAATTTTATAGCACTCTCACAACCCTGAAAAAAAAATTGTCAACATTAAAAAGGGGCAGTGTTCTTAGTAACACTCATAGCCATATCAAGTGCTCTGTACTACTGGCTTCTGCATTCTCCCCAAAGGCACTAAAGTGTTCCCTGGGGTTTACCAGGCTGTGGGCTCATTTCCATTAACAGCTCTACTGATATATGTTGCATATCCCATAACCTCCAAAGGCTTCATAGATTGGGCTATCTAAAGTAGTGGATACTATTTGCTATTTTAATTCTCACTATCAAGCAGAAATCATTATTTTCTCATTGTCTCAGAGCTACATGATGGTGGTAAATCTCATATACACTTTAGTGCATCAATCGTTAGTTCATAAACAATATCACCCACTAAGAAGAACTTCCACTGGAAGAATTAGAGCTTAAGATCAGGAGTTAGCATTATCATAATTAGCTATGTCTTGTGTAAATTTATGCTTTTTGTATTGCACTATTATTACAAAACTGCTTTCTAGGCCTAATTTCTCTATGAATTAATTATCTCTATTTCTTATATTTCTTTTCTTAAAATGATGATGAGCTCCTGGCATTTTATATTGCTCCCATTCCATCAATTTGGCAATGCTGGAAATACTTTCAGTAAATAATATTAACATATTTTCTGATTTAAAAAAACTGAAATGAAGGATTGATTAACTTGCTAAAAATCATAGAAGCCTATGTTGCAAAGATGAGAATCAGTGATACATTAACACACATTTTCTAATAAAAACTCATTGTTATTTAGACACATTAATTCTAGCTATGCTAAAGAGATCAGTAAAATTAAAGATATGAAAGTCAAATAGACAAAAAAGCAAAGATCAGCCTTTCAGCTGTCATAATTCATATCCTTACAACTTCATTGAGACAATGGGTAGGACATAAAGACTTACCTTTCTCCCTGAAATACACAACATTTAAGTTCAGCTCCTTTGTATAGGTCTCAAGCCAAAATTTCAGTCCTTGGAAGAAACAATACATCTCTATTTGAAGAGTCTTATTTAGTGCAGTTTCAAAAGGCTGAGATTCCTGGAATATGGCAAAAGACCAAAAAGAAAAAGGCTACTAATGTTCTTGGGATCAACAATATATGTTCTAACTCATCTTTTATGATAATCATGTCATCCCCGTATAGCTTGAACAATATGTAGTCTGAAGACTTTTGCTATAAGAAGATAAGAGGATGCTCACAATTCTTCTACTTGGTAAAGAGTGGGAATCATGAACAACCTATGTGATTGTTTTACTCCATTGCCATTGTTGTAGGCTCTAAACAATATATCATCTTGAGAGAAGATCATTGTTGCTATAAGTGACTACTAACATTTATCTTTAATTCTGTGAAGCTGTGATTCTTTGCCTGTCTAGAACATCTGATGGTCTGACAAGGAACTGAACAGCCAATAGCGAAGAAGGAGAAAGGATAGATGGGACTGGAAGGCAGAAAAAATAAATAGAAGGAGAAATCTGAGAGGAAGAGGATCAAAAATAAGAAGAAAGGACATCAGAAACCAGCCACCCAGCTACACAAAAAAGTAATGAAGAAAGAAGTAAAGAAAGGTATACAGAAATAGAGAAAGATAAAAATCCATAGGCAAAAGAAAGGTAATTTTAAGATAAGAAAAGCTGACTAGAAACAAGCCAAGATAAAACCAAGAATTTATAAGAAAGAATAAGAATCTGTGATTTATTTGAGAACTAGGTAGCAGGCCCCCCAAAGAGGAAAAAAACAACAACACTGGTCCTTCAGTCTTAAACTCTGAAGCCTACAGAACTACAAAAATATAGAGGATAATATAAATATCTCCTTTAGAGCTGAGTCTGTAGCCATCACTTATTCTCAACATCTTATACAGCCATGAATCTCTGCCTATACCACCATTCACTGCAAAATGTACTCCCCCTTCTAAAGTTCAGGGAACAACATGGTAGAGGGGAAGTCTTGACATAACTGCAGTGGTTTTCATGTTAGAGAGAGTAGCCCAAGGAATAAAGTTGCTTTGACAAATAACTTTTTCATCTGCATGTTAAGTACTCACTTAGAAGCAACAAAGATATTCTCTCAAAATGACAAATTATTTAAATATCTATGTATTGGCCATGGGGAAAACTTGTAACAATTACATGGACTGATATGATAATTTTCATGCTGTTTTTTTTTTTCAAGACAGGATTTCTTTGTGTAGCTTTGGTTGACCTAGAACTCACTAAAGCAGACTGACCTTGAACTCACAGAAATCTTCCTGCCTCCACCTCCAGAGTACTGGGATTAAAAGTGAGTGCCTGATATGATTTTCATTCTTTACCAAGTATAAGAATTGTAAGGATTATGTTATTTTTTTATACTAGAAGTCATCATGCTGTATATTGTAAAGGCTATAAGGTATGGCATGATTATCAGAAAAGATGAGATTAGAACATCCAAGTCCAGTATCTTTGAATAGGATCAGGATCTTAAATCAGAAAACCAATCATTGAAAGAAAAAGTGCACTCTTATTTAGTGTGTCCTAGAAAAGCTACGTGTTCACTGGAAACTGGCATAAGATACCAATGTAAAAGTCTACTATTTGCCTTAGAATCAACAAATTTATGTTCTTCCTACATAGTTCTAAAAGGTTTAGCTTGGTGAATATCCCTGAACTCCCCATCCATAGTTCCACCAAAACCCTCTAGATCTAGCCTAGGTCAAAAACCCAATGCCCATGTGCTAGTCTGACCATCTCAACCTGCACTGCAGTCAACCTCTTGGCTTCCTACAGGTCCCATATCCATGTCCTGGTCTAGTCTCACCAACCCTGGCAGCACTAGAACCTATCTTTAGTCTTCTAATAGGATTCACCCAACCTGCAGCCACCTATAGGTCACTTCTGCACTGCTTTCAACTACCCCACTTAGTATCCAAACCTTCAACATCCTCCTTCAGGATCTAGCCCTGTGAGTCTCCTTGACTCACATCTATTCTTTCTTTGAAGTCACCAAATACACACTGGATCCCACATAAAGTACCCTGGCCTAATGGAGCCTGCCCTTCCTGATCCACAACAGAATTCTAGGCTTTAGACAGTACTTTCCATATCTATTGCTCCCTAAAACAGGACTCTTTCACATAACATTGTAGTGGCATTTCATTTGTATTTTAATAAATAAAGTTTGTCTAAGGATCAGAAAAGTAAAATATCCATGCTGACCAGTCTTACAGACCAGGCAGCAATGACACACACCTCTAATTCCAGTAGCATGCCATGGAAACCAGGCGGTAGTGGTGTATGCCCTTAATCCCAGAACTAGAGAGGATTATACAATGGGAGGAGACACCTCTCAGGTTCAGTCTCATTCTGAGACTCCTGGAGGCAGGATCACCATTTTCAGACTGAAGTAGAGATAAGAGCCAGTGGCTGTTTTGCTTTTTAGATCTTCAGGTTGAATCTAAATTCTGTCTCTGAGATTTTATTAATTGTATTTCACTATATTCGACCTTTTCACCCAGTCATATCTACCCTCACACTCCAGGTTTGAATAAGGATGCATATCCTATGTTAGTACAGTCCCCTCTACCCACGTGCCTTCATTCCACCGGGGCCACTTCCAACCTCACTTCTGATCCAGTTGCACAGTCCATAACAGATTCAGAACCAAAGAAGTCCACATGCTCAGATCTCCTTGCAAAAAAATGCCCCAAAAAATGAAAGATCATGCCAGTATCTTCTCTCCAAAACCCACTGGTGCTGGAGAAATGTTGGATAACGAGAATTACACATAAGTTACACAGAATTTAAAAAACAATCATAAGCATCATCAAAGAATTAAAGGAGTTTAAAGAAGACAACATATATACAGTGAGACAAAGAGAGCTCAAGAAAGACATCAAAGAGAATAAATGTCTGAATTATGCTCAAAAAACCACAAGCATGAGGCTAATGGAACTTATAAACATGACTTAGAACTTGAAAATGGAATTTAATAAAGAGGTAGAAACATTGAAGAGGACTCAACTGAAATGAAATAGCTTTGAAAATAAAACAGTTTTTTTTTATTTTATTGAAAAAAAGAAAAAAGTTTCAGCCTCCTCCCAGCCTCCATTTCCGTCCCAATCCTCCCACCCTTCTCCCCCTCCCCCCACTTCTCTCCCCCTCCCTCTCCAGTCCAAAGAGCAGTCAGGGTTCCCTGCCCTGTGGAAAGTCCTAGGTCCTCCCTGCTCCGTCCATGTCTAGGAAGGTGAACATCCAAACTGGCTAGGCTCCCACAAAGCCAGAACATGAAGTAGGATCAAAACCCCATGCCATTGTCCTTGGCTTCTCATCAGCCCTCATTCCTCGCCATGTTCAGAGAGTCCGGTTTTATCCCATGCTTTTTCAGTCATAGTCCAGCTGGCCTTGGTGAGCTCCCAATAGATCGGCCCCACTGTCTCAGTGGGTGGGTGCGCCCCTCGTGGTCCCGACTTCCTTGCTCATCTTCTCCCTCCTTCCACTCCTCACTGGGACCTTGGGAGCTCAGTCCAGTGCTCCAGTGTGGGTCTCTGTCTCTATCTCCATCCATCACCAGATGAAGGTTCTATGGTGATATGCAAGATATTCATCAGTATTGCTATAGGATAGGGTCATTTCAGGTTCCCTATCCTCATCTGCCCAAGGAACTAACTGGGGACATCGCCTTGGGCTCCTGGGAGCTACTCTAGGTTCAAGTCTCTTGCCAACCCTAAGGTGACTACTCCCTTAACTAAGAATTGTGCTTCCGTGCTCCCCTATCCAACCTTCCTTCATCCCAATCATCCCGTTTCCCCAAGTTCCCCCCATCCTCCCCTTCTCACTTTTCTCTCCCCATCTCCCCTTACCCCCATCGCACACCACCCCAAAGATCCCAATTTTCTCCCCGGCAATTTTGTCTACTTCACATAGCCAAGAGGATAAGTATATGTTTTTCCTTGAGTTCACCTTCTTATTTAGCTTCTTTAGGTTCACCAATTATAGACTCCGTGACCCTTATTTATGGCTAGAAAACAATTATGAGTGAGTACATCCAATGTTCACTTTTTTGTGTCTGGGTTACCTCACTCAGCATAGTGTTTTCTATTTCCATCCATTTGCATGCAAAATTCGAGAAGTCATTGTTTTTTACCGCAGCGTAGTACTCTAATGTGTATATATTCCACACTTTCTTCATCCATTCTTCCATTGAAGGACATTTAGGTTGTTTACAGGTTCTGGCTATTACAAATAATACTACTATGAACATAGTTGAACAAGTGCTTTTGTCATATGATCGGGCATCTCTTGGGTATATTCCCAAGAGTGGTATTGCTGGGTCCAGTGGTAGGTTGATCCCAAATTTCCTGAGAAACCAAAACACTGATTTCCAAAGTGGTTGCACAAGATTGCATTCACACCAGGAATGGATGAGGGTTCCCCAACCTCCACAGCCTCTCCAGCAAAGGCTATCATTGGTGTTTTTGATTTTAACCATTCTGACAGGTATAAGATGATATCTCAAAGTTGTTTTGATTTGCATTTCCCTTATTGCTAAGGAGGTTGAGCATGACCTTAAGTGTCTTTTGGCCATTTGAACTTCTTCTGTTGAGAATTCTCTGTTCAGTTCAGTGCCCCTTTTTTTAATTGGGTTAATTAGCATTTTAAAGTCTAGTTTCTTGAGTTCTCTATATATTTTAGAGATCAGACCTTTGTCTGTTGCGGGGTTGGTGAAGATCTTCTCCCAGTCAGTAGGTTGCTTTTTTGTCTTAGTGACAGTGTCCTTTCTTTACAGAAGCTTCTCAGTTTTAGTAGGTCCCATTTATTCAATGTTGCCCTAAATGTCTGTGCTGCTGGGGTTATACCTAGGAAGCGATCTCCTGTGCCCATCTGTTGTAGGTACTTCCCACTTTCTCTTCTATCAGGTTTAGTGTTCGGACTGATATTGAGATCTTTAATCCATTTGGCCTTGAGTTTTGTGCATGGTGATAGATATGGGTCTATATTCATTCTTCTACAGGTTGACATCCAGTTGTGCCAGCACCATTTGTTGAAGAGGCTTTCTTTCTTCCATTGTATACTTTTAGCTCCTTTATTGAAAATGAGGTGTTCATAGGTTTGTGAGTTAAAATCTGGGTCTTCTATATGATTCCATTGGTCGACTTCTCTGTTTTTATGCCAGTACCACGCTGTTTTCATTACTGTAGCTCTGTAATAGAGTTTGAAGTCAGGGATGGTAATGCCTCCAGAAGATCCTTTATTGTATAGGATTGTTTTGGCTATCCTGGGTTTTTTGTTTTTCCATATAAAGTTGATTATTGTCTTTTCAAGATCTGTGAAGAATTTGATGGGACCTTGATGGGGATTGCATTGAATCTATAAATTGCCTTTGGTAGAATTGCCATTTTTACTATGTTGATCCTCCCAATCCAAGAGGTCCTTCCATTTTCTGGTATCCTCTTCAATTTCTTTCTTCAATGCCTTAAAGTTCTTGTCAAATAGATCTCTCACTTCCTTGGTTAGAGTTACCCCAAGATATTTTATGCTGTTTATGGCTATCATGAAAGGTGAAGCTTCTCTGATTTCCCTCTCTGCTTCCATATCCTTTGTGTATAAGAGGGCGACTGATTTTTTGGAGTTGATCTTGTATCCTGCCACATTGCTAAAGCTGTTTATCAGCTGTAAAAGTTCTTTGGTGGAGTTTTGGGGGTCGCTTATGTACACTATCATATCATCTGCAAATAACGAAAGTTTAACTTTTTCCTTTCCAATTCGAATCCCCTTGATCCCATTATGTTGTCTTATTGCTATTGCTAGAACTTCAAGCACTATATTGAAGAGGTATGGCGAGAGTGGACAGCCTTGTCATGTTCCTGAGTTTAGTGGGATTGCTTTGAGTTTCTCTCCATTTAATTTGATGTTAGCTGTCGGCTTGCTGTATATAGCTTTTATTATATTTAGGTATGACCCTTGTATCCCTAATCTCTCCAAGACTTTTATCATAAAGGGGTGTTGAATTTTGTCAAATGCTTTTTCAGCATCTAATGAAATGATCATATGGTTTTTTCTTTCAATTTATTTATATGGTGGATTACATTGATACATTTTCATATGTTGAACCAGCCCTGCATCTCTGGGATGAAGCCAACTTGATCATAATGGATAACTTTTCTAATGTGTTCTTGGATACGGTTTGCCAGAATTTTGTTGAGGATTTTTGCGTCGATATTCATGAGTGAGATTGGCCTGTAATTCTCTTTCTTGGTTGAGTCTTTGTGTGGTTTTGGTATCAGAGTAACTGTAGCTTCATAAAAGGAATTTGGCAATGCCACTTCTGTTTATATTGTGAAATACATTAAGAAGTATAGGTATTAGTTATCTTGGAAGTTCTGGTTGAATTCCGCATTGAAACCATCTGGTCCTGGGTTTTTTTGGTAGGGAGCTTTTTGATAACAGCTTCTAATTCTTCACGACTAATGAGTCTATTTAGATTGTTCACCTGGTCCTGGTTTAACTTTGGTATATGGTATTTATCTTAAAAAGTGTCCATTTCTTTTACATTTTCCAGTTTTGTGGCATACAGCCTTTTGTAGTAAGATCTAACGATTCTCTGAATTTTCTATGTGTCTGTGGTTATGTCCCCCTTTTCATTTCTGAACCTATTGATTTGTATATTCTCTCTCTGCCGTTCGATTAGTTTGGATAAGGGTTTATCAATCTTGTTGATTATCTCCAGGAACCAGCTTTTTGTTTCATGGATTCTTTGGATTGTTTTCTGTGTTTCTATTTTGTTGATTACAGCCCTGAGTTTGATTATTTCCAGTCTTCTACTCTTCCTAGGTGAGTCTGCTTCTTTTTTTTCTACAGCTTTCAGGTTGGCACAGGCATATGCACCTACACACCTATGTGCAAATGCATACTAAAATACACACCGAAAATACAAATAAAATTGAAGATATGGTTCTTATACTAAATTTAATTGTAAATTTTTTTGCAAATAGAAATGGAGCATTGGAAATTTATCACATTCACCTGTGTGCTTTGATCTGCTCTAAACCACGTCATGAGAGCTGTTCAAGAAAGCTGTAAACATCCAGGTTATGTTTGTTCTACAGAATGATCTTTAATTCCAAGTGCTGCTTCTTAAACCACTGAAATAACCACTTATTCATGGGGAAGGCAGAGCTGAAATTCTTCAGACTTCAAGATTCTCAATGGCTCAGGAGATGTATCCTTTATTTACCTAACTACTTCCAACTCACACTAAAAGACGGAGAGTAATGTATTTTGAGTATTTTTCAGAGGGCACTTTTCACTTCTTTGTTCCTCAGGCTGTAGATCAAGGGGTTCAGCATGGGAATCACTACAGTGTAGAACACAGATGCTATTTTGTCTGTGTCCATAGACTGACCAGAACTGGGCTGCAAGTACGTGAAGATGATTGTGCCATAGAAAATGGACACGGCAGTGAGGTGAGAAGCACAGGTGGAGACAGCTTTCTTTTGTCCCTCAGAAGACTTCATGCTTTGAATAGTAATGCATATGAAAAGGTAAGAGATAAGAATTACCAGGAGGGTAAAAAAGACATTGAATCCCACAACAAAAAAGACAACAAGCTTACTGATGTGTGTATTGGAACATGCAAGGGCCAGGAGTGGGGGTATGTCACAGAAAAAAATGATTAATTTTATTAGAACCACAGAAGGATAGTCTGAAGGTATCTGCTGCATGGATTGAGGCATTGAGGAAGCCACAGGCATAAGAGCCAATGGTCAGGATGGCACAAACACCCGTTGTCATGGTGGTGGTGTAATGAAGAGGCCTACACACTGCTGCATTGTGGTCATAAGCCATGGAAGCTAGAAGATAGCACTCAACAGTGGCAAAACCCACAAAGAAGAAAAACTGAGCTGCACACCCATTGTAGGAGATGACCTTGTTCCCTGACTGAAGTGCAGCCACCATTTTGGGAGCTACAGCTGTTGAGTATCCCAGATCTACAAAGGACAGGTGACTGAGGAAGAAGTACATGGGAGTGTGGGGGTGGGAGTCTGAGAAGATTATGACCATCATTCCTCCATTACCAATCAAAGTGACAAGGTAGATAAATAAAAATATCAGTAGTAGAGGAACCTGAAGGTTGGGGTCATCTGTCAATCCCAACAGGATGAATTCTGTCACTTCTGAGCTGTTCTCCATTAAAGTCAGCTTGAATTTCACCTGATGGTTAAAGAGAATGAGCCATGAAGCTATAAAAGAAGACATTTTGATGTTATAAAAACAGGGCACTAACAAATATGAAAAATGCAGCATGTAAAGACACATATTCTACCCTTTCATTTTATTATAGTGTTAAGTCCTTTGAAATGACTACAAATGCTTCTGCAGTCAGTTTCATTGTACATTTCATCTAAGCATATTTTGGGCTGCATTAAAGAAGTATAAAGACTCCCCCAGTCTTTGTACCCCATTTGAAATGTGGTAGGGTGATGAAATTTTATGAAGGAAGTAAGAGAGACTATTTTGTTTGTCATTTGTTGTATGATTTACTTGTTGCCTAGATTTCTGGCAGCCATAGAGTGTACTTAAATGCTAGTTAACCAAACGAATAAATTGCAGCCTTACATCTAACTTAAGATTGGGTCCTTTTTTGAGATAAGCACTTGCTATGTGGCTCAGGCTGGTAAAGTGACCCAAGTGTCTCAGCCTAGAGACAAGTCAAAATAAAATGAGGGTAAATTCAGCTACTGTGTGCTCAGTCACAGTGTTAAATATAAATTAATTATCTATGACTTTATTAAAATGTAGGTTAAGCATTTGAACTTGTTTCTTAGGTCTTATGAGCACAATTTGGTGGCAACATCCCATCTAGTAACAACTATGTCAGCAGTTGTTTTCTAAGCAGAGGCGGCTGAAATGTAGCTTTTGGAAACTTCTGTATCTAATCTTGTAAAACAGAGAAGAGCCTGGGAAATAGAATCTGGGTCTTTTGTATCTATATATATGACTCCTATCCTCCAAGACCACCTCTTTATTTCTATCCATAAAATAAAGAATGTTACTTTAATTTAAACAAATCAAAAGTCAGGGAAAACATACCTATGATTTTGGAACTTCTGAGATCTTACTTGAAAACTGGCTTCAACCACTGGACTTTTTGAAGCCTGAAAAATAGAAAGAACTGTTTGGTCTCTGAGGTCCTTCACTTTCAAAGCATAGGAGAATTCCTGAAACTGTGTAGATGCTGCTACACTTTGGATGAGGCCTTGAGAGCCACACCAAACTGAGTAAGATACTGAGATCTCCAAGAGATTGGTACGTATGTATATCCGGGATCCTCTGAAGGGAACATCCCCAAGGAATCAACCCCAATCCAGAGCTCAGTGATAGGAAAACATACAATCAAAACAACACTTTCCTGTGGGGACTAGGACAACTCTATAATATGAAAGTTCCTAAAAGATCCCTCAGGAGACAAGGGAGAGCCAATTCCTTCTGGTTGTAAGCTAAGGTTATTAACAGGAAAAATTTATCAAAATATCATGAAAGAAATCTTTGAATATACACACTTTTGCTTAGCCCATAGATTTCCTGTGTTGGGAGCTTACTGTTTACCTAAATCTCAATAGAGAGAAATTCTCAAATAAGCAAAAACAGACTTTGAAAAACTCTATTTTTCATAAAATAGATTGCACAAGTTCAAGTACAAACAGGACTGTGAGCAAAACTATTTTCAGAAAATTGTTTTCTAATAAACTTAATTATAAAGAAGCTCAAGCACAGAGAGGACAAGAAGCTCAGTATACTGCTTCACTAATATTAATTTCCTGAATTCATACATACAGGATATCTACTACATTCTAGCCCTTGTGTGATTTCATTTCACATTCACACAACATTAGAAAAGGTTGTCAAAGTTAGAGAAAACTGAGATTTCAGAATTGTTCAAGACCAGATACAAATACTCTCTATCCATCTTTGAACTAATGTAGCAACCTTGAGGTCATTTCAAGTTTTTCATGTGATGAGCCATTTCCCAAGATGCAGAAACATAATATCTTATCTTCTTGCTGTTAGCAATAACCAGCAATTTCATAGAGAAAGAGACCTTTGATACTACAAAAAGGACCAAGAATCTAAAGATCTAGAGAGTTAATTTTTCATGGTCAAATCATATAAACTTAACTGGTTGCCTAAATCATACAAGTCTCTTCTTAAAGCCCATTAATCACTAGGACCCAGAGATAGTAGTTTTGGTCCTGGTGCCAATAAACTGGTTCAAATAATAACTATCTCCTAGTGTCTTGAAGGTTCATGCAAGCCTGTTTTATTATGGGTTGTTGGCAAGAACTTTAAGTCTTTGAAGAAAGAAATTGAAGAAGATTTCAGAAAATAAAAAGATCTCCCATGTTCTTAGATAGGTAGGATCATCATAATAAAAATGGTAATCTTATCAACAGCAGTATACAGATTCAATGCAATTCCCATCAGAATACCAACATAATTCTTCACAAACCTCAAAAGAACAATACTCAACTTCATATGGAGAAACAAAAAACTGTAGTAATGAGATGAGCAGGCCTGCTTTTCATCATGCCTGGCTCCCGCATGGCTAGCTTTACACCCAAAATAACAACACACAAATTGTATTCATTTAAACACTGCCTGGCCCATTAGCTCTAGCCTCTTACTGGCGAACTCTTATAACTTCCTTTAACCCATATCTAGTCATCTGTGTATCACCACAGGGTTGTGGCTTACCGGGAAGATTCTAACCTACATCCTTCTCAGGCCGGAGCATCATGGCATCTGCCTGACTCTGCTTTCTTTCTCCCAGCATTCTGTTCTGTCTACTCCACCCATATAAGGGCTGGCCTATCAAAAGGCCAAGGCAGTTTCTTTATTTGACCAATGAAAGTAACGTAAAGACAGAAGATCCTCCTACATAAAAAAAAAAAAACCCATGGTAGTCAAAAGAATCTTTTACAGGAAAGGAATTTCCAGAGGCATCACGATCCCTAACTTCAAGCTCTTCTATAGAGCTATAGTAATGAAAACAGCTTGGTATTGGAATAGAAACTGATAGGTAGACCAACAGAATCAAATTAAAGACCCTAATATTAATCCACATACCTATGAACACATGATTTTTGACAAAGAAGCTAAAATTATACAATGGAAAAAAGAAAGCATCTTCAACAAATGGTGCTGGCATAGCTAGATGTCAACATGTAGAAGAATGCAATATCTATCCCCACATACAAAACTCAAGTACAAGTGGATCAAATACCTCAGCATAAATCAAGCTTCACTGAACCTGATAGAAAAGAAAGTAGGAGATAGCCTAGAATGCAGGGCCATAGGAGGCTACTTTATAAATACAGAACCAGTAGCACAGACACTGAGAGCAACAATTAATAAATGGGACCTACTGAAACTGAGAAGCTTCTGTAAGCCAAAGGATACAGTCAATAAGACAAAATAGCAGCCTATAGAATCAGAAAGTATTTTCACCAACACTACATCATACAGAGGACTGATCTCCAAAATATATAAAGAACTCAAGAAACTTGACATAAAAATACCAAATAATCTAATTTTAAAATGGGGTGCAGATCTAAACAGAGAATTCTCAACAGAAGAATCTCAAGTGGCCAAAAGACACTTATGGAATTGCTCAATATACTTAACCATCAGAAAAATGCAAATCAAAATGACTCTGTGATACCATCTTACACCTGTCAGAATGACTAAGAACAAAAACACTGATGACAGCCTAGCCTATGCTGTAAGGGGAACACTCCTCCTTTGCTGGTGGGAGTGCAAGCTTGTACAGCCACTTTGGAAAATAGTATGGAAGTTTCTCAGAGAACTGGGAATTAATCACCTTAAGAACCAGCAATAGCTCTCCTGGGTATGCCCAAAAGATGCACACTCATACCACAAAGACATTTGTTCCACAGTATTCATTTTTTATTATTACTTTATAAATAATACAAGTCAAAGTTTCCACTTCCTCCCCTCCTCCCACTTCCCTCCCACTCCCCCCACACCTTCCCTGCTCACCCCCTCCAGTCCTAAGAAAGGGCAAAGTACCCTGCCCTGTGGGAAGTCCAAGGCCCTTCCCCATGCATCCAGACTTAAGAAAGTAAGGTCCTTCCCACTACTTCCAGGCTTAGGAAAGTATGCATCCAAATAGAATAGGATCCCAAAAAGCCAGTACATGCAGTAGAGACAAATCCCAGTGCCATTATCATTGGCCCCTCAGTCTACCCCAATTGTCAGCCACATCCAGGCTTTGCTTAAATAATAAAGATATTTTTCAGCAGTTATGAGGTTGCACTACTAATAAGTGGATACTAGCTATAAAGCAAATGATATTAACCCTTATAGTACATGATCCTAGAGAAGCTAAGTAACAAGGTGAACCCTAAGAAAAACATATATAGATCAATCTTGAAAGGGGAAATAGTCAAGATCGCCTGACAAAATTTGGAGCGTGGGGAGGGGGAGGGGGAATGGAGGGTGGAAAGAAAAGGGGGGGAGACGGGAAGTGGGGAGGAAAACTTGAGGGAACTGGATAGTTGAGATTGAGTAAGGACAGAGATGAGAAAAAAGAAAGAGATATTTTGATTGAGGAAGCCATTATGAGGCTAGAAAGAAGCCTGGCACTAGAAAAATTCCCAGGAATCCACAAGGATGACCCCAGCTAAGAGGCTAAGCAATAGAGGAGAGGGTACCCAAACTGGCCTTTCCCTGTAGTCAAATTGATGAATCTCTTGAATATCACCATAGAACCTTCATTCAGAAACTGATGGAAACAGAGGCAGAGACCCGTACTGGGCTGAGCTCCCAAAGCCCAGTTGAAGAGCGGGAGGAGTGAGATTAAGAGGTTGTATTATTTTCACAACTAGCACGTCAAACAGGTGGGAACTCTTCTTTCTCAAGCCAGGAGGTCACTGTGGCGTCACATGTCTATCCTGGAGCAAATTCTCAGTAGAGGGGAACAGTAATTAATTTATATTGTCAACCTGATGGAATTAGGAAACACCAAGGGTTTCTTTTGAAGGCTTTGACAGAGGGAATTAACTAATGGGGTGGCCCACACTAAATGTAGGCCTCGCTATTCTTTAGGCTAGAGTCTAGGAAAGAAGGAAAAAGGAAATGGAGAACACTGGCTGAGAACATGCATTCCTCTTTCTCTGCTACCTGATCTACCCAGATATGAACAAGCAGCTTCATCCTCCTGCTGCTATGTCTTCACCATTAAAATGAGCCAAATCATGAGCCAAAAATAGGCCCTGCTTCCCTCTAAGTTGTTCTTGTCAAGTATTTGATCACAGACAGCAAAAACAAAAATTACTAATGCAGTACCTTTTCTGGTCAGACTTGCGACTGGTCCACTCCACAAGCAGAAGATGGATTCAATCATCCCTAAACTACATGTACCTAAAGTGGAGGATGTGATTCCTTATTAACAAACTAAACTGAAGATTTGGGTCAAGGAAAGCTAAAACACAAGCAAAAATAAATCATGATTCTACTTGATTTTTCATCCCTATCCTCAATTCTCTTACTCGCCACAACACCTCAAAGTACAAATACATTACAGTCTACAGTCAAATTCCCCTCTTTGAGTTTTGGTCTGTACATTGCTGATAATATTTGTCCAGCACCTGTGATCTGAAATAGCTCTAACTGAAATTGGGCAATTATCCCAAGCAAAAATATTAAATCTTTAATACATCACTTGTTAAAGATTTGGTGTTAACATAGAAAGGGAAGATGGACTTACTTCATCAAGAAAATCTATGCAATTTTTCAGAATCCTGAATGCAGGGGCTATCTTCCCACATGATATTATTTAGGTACTGTATGGTTATCCTATCTGGGGCAGGAAAGCTCCCACACAAACTATCTCATTTCTAACAGAATAGGTTTGAGTCCTTGCTGCCTACCAGAAACAATCTAAGTTGTGTGGAATGCACAACTGAAGCCCTGCCTCTCATCCAAAATTTATTAGTTTGAGTCCCTGCTGCCTACCAGAAATATTCTAGGTTGTGTGGAACGTACAACTGAAGCCCTGCCTCTCGTCCAAAATCAGTCCTGTGGCTCTCAATAGATTTCTATCTAGTACAAACTTTCTGTGTCTTGGGAACAGACAGAAGCTTTTCCAGTCTTGTATTTTAGTGAGTCTTGCTTTTGGCCTTCCTGAAGACTGGCTTGTAACTTATCTTCAAAAGAAGTCACTCCTGAGTAAATTGGGAGCATGGTGACCTTAGGAGAGGGTTGAAGGGCAGGGAGGAGAGCAGAGAAAAATGTAGAGCTCAATAAAAATCAATTTAAAAAAGAAATAAAAATAAAATCTAGCAACACAAATTTGAAAAAAAAAGAAGCCACTTCTCACTGGGCAGTGGTGGTACATGCCTTTAATTCCAGCACTCAGGAAGCTCACGGCCAGCCTGATCTAGAGCTAGTTCCAGGACAGGCTCCAGAGCTACAGCAAAACCCTGTCTTGAAAAAACAAAAAAGAAAAAAGAAATCACTCCTCATCTTTAAATATGTGTTTGTTTTGTTTTTGTAGTTGTGGGTATCAAACCTGGAACACTGAGCATGCTATGCAATTCATCTTTATTTAAGCTAGAAGTTTAGTTTTTGTTTTCACATTCCTAAACCAAATCTGTCCTTGGAGTTTCTTTTTTTTTTTCTTTTTTTTTTTAAATTTATTTATTTATTAAGGATTTCTGCCTCGTCCCCACAACCGCTTCCCATTTCCCTCCCCCTCCCCCGATCAAGTCCCCCCCCCATCTGCTCGAAGAGCAATCAGGGTTCCCTGACCTGTGGGAAGCCCAAGGACTTCCCACCTCTATCCAGGTCTCGTAAGGTGAGCATTCAAACTGCCTAGGCTCCCACAAAGCCAGTACGTGCAGTAGGATCAAAAACCCACTGCAATTGTTCTTGAATTCTCAGTATTCCTCATTGTCCGCTATGTTCAGCTAGTCCGGATTTATCCCATGCTTTTTCAGACCTAGGCCAGCTGGCCTTGGTGAGATCCCAATAGAACATCCCCATTGTCTTAGTGTGTGGGTGCACCCCTCGTGGTCCTGAGTTCCTTGCTCGTGCTCCGTCTCCTTCTGCTCCTGATTTGGACCTTGAGATTTCTGTCCGGTGCTCCCGTGTGGGTCTCTGTCTCTGTCTCCTTTCATCGCCTGATGAAGGTTAATATTCCTGAGGATGCCTATGTGTTTGTCTTTGGATTCACCTTATTTAGCTTCTCTAGGAACATGAATTATAGGCTCAATGTCCTTTATTTATGGCTAGAAACCAAATATGAGTGAGTACATCCCATGTTCCTCTTTTTGGGTCTGGCTTACCTCACTCAGGATAGTGTTTTCTATTTCCATCCATTTGTATGCAAAATTCAAGAAGTCCTTGTTTTTTACTGCTGAGTAATACTCTAATATGTATATATTCCATACTTTCTTCATCCATTCTTCCGTTGAAGGGCATCTAGATTGTTTCCAGGTTCTGGCTATTACAAACAATGCTGCCATGAACATAGTTGAGCATATACTTTTGTTGTATGATAGGGCCTCTCTTGGGTATATTCCCAAGAGTGGTATTGCTGGGTCCAGGGGTAGGTTGATCCCGAATTTCCTGAGAAACCGAAACACTGACTTCCACAGTGGTTGCACAAGATTGCATTCCCACCAGCAATGGATGAGGGTACCCGTTCCTCCACAGCCTCTCCAGCAAAGGCTATCATTGGTGTTTTTGATTTTAGCCATTCTGACAGGTGTAAGGTGGTATCTTAAAGTTGTCTTGATTTGCATTTCCCTGATCGCTAAGGAAGTTGAGCATGACCTTAAGTGTCTTTTGGCCATTTGAAGTTCTTCTGTTGAGAATTCTCTGTTCAGATCAGTGCCCCATTTTATAATTGGGTTGATTAGCCTTTTACGGTCTAGTTTCTTGAGTTCTTTATATATTTTGGAGATCAAACCTTTGTCAGTTGCAGGGTTGGTGAAGATCTTCTCCCAGTCAGTGGGTTGTCTTTTTGTCTTAGTGACAGTGTCCTTTGCTTTACAGAAGCTTCTCAGCCTCAGGAAGTCCCATTTATTCAATGATGCCCTTAGTGTCTGTGCTGCTGGGGTTATACATAGGAAGTGGTCTCCTGTGCCCATGTGCTGTAGAGTACTTCCCACTTTCTCTTCTATCAGGTTCAGTGTGTTCGGACTGATATTGAGGTCTTTAATCCATTTGGATTTGAGTTTTGTGCATGGTGATAGATATGGATCTATTTTCATTCTTCTACAGATTGAATCCAGTTTTGCCAGCACCATTTGTTGAAGATGCTCTCTTTTTTCCATTGTATACTTTTAGCTCCTTTATCGAAGATCAGGTGTTCATAGGTTTGTGGGTTAATGTCAGGGTCTTCTATTCGATTCCATTGGTCGACTTCTCTGTTTTTATGCCAATACCAAGCTGTTTTCAATACTGTAGCTCTGTAATAGAGTTTGAAGTCAGGGATGGTAATGCCTCCAGACAATCCTTTATTGTATAAGATTGTTTTGGCTATCCTGGGTTTTTTGTTTTTCCATATAAAGTTGATTATTGTCTTCTCCAGATCTGTGAAGAATTTTGATGGGGATTGCATTGAATCTATAGATTGCTTTTGGTAGAATTGCCATTTTTACTATGTTGGTCCTCCCAATCCAAGAGCAAGGGAGGTCTTTCCATTTTCTGGTGTCTTCTTCAATTTCTTTCTTCAAAGACTTATAGTTCTTGTCAAGTAGATCTTTCACTTCCTTGGTCAGGGTTACCCCAAGGTATTTTATGCTATTTGTGGCTATCGTGAAAGGTGATGCTTCTCTGATTTCCCTCTCTGTTTCCTTATCCTTAGTGTATAGGAAGGCAACTGATTTTTTGGAGTTGATCTTGTATCCTGCCACATTACTAAAGCTGTTTATCAGCTGTAGGAGTTCTTTGGTAGAATTTTTGGGGTCACTTATGTACACTATCATATCATCTGCAAATAACGAAAGCTTAACTTCTTCCTTTCCAATACGAATCCCCTTGATCTCCTTATGTTGTCTTATTGCTATTGCTAGAATTTCAAGCACTATATTGAAGAGGTATGGAGAGAGTGGACATCCTTGTCGTGTTCCTGATTTTAGTGGGATGGCTTTGAGTTTTTCTCCGTTTAATTTAATGTTAGCTGTTGGCTTGTTGTAAATAGCTTTTATTATATTTAGGTAGGACCCTTGTATCCCTATTCTCTCCAAGACCTTTATCATAAAGGGGTGTTGAATTTTGTCGAATGCTTTTTCAGCATCTAGTGAAATGATCATGTGGTTTTTTTCTTTCATTTTATTTATATGGTGGATTACATTGATAGATTTGCGTATGTTGAACCAGCCCTGCATCTCTGGGATGAAGCCTACTTGATCATAATGGATAATTTTTCTTATGTGTTCTTGGATTCGGTTTGCCAGTATTTTATTGAAAATTTTTGCGTCGATGTTCATGAGTGAGATCGGTCTGTAATTCTCTTTCTTGGTTGGGTCTTTGTGTGGTTTTGGTATCAGGGTAACTGTAGCTTCATAAAAGGAATTTGGCAATGACTCTTCTGATTCTATATTGTGAAATACATTAAGGAGTATAGGTATTAGTTCTTCTTGGAAGTTCTGGTAGAATTCTGCATTGAAACCATCTGGTCCTGGGCTTTTTTTCGAAGGGAGATTTTTGATAACCATTTCTAATTCTTCGCGAGAGACCGGTCTATTTAGATCATTCACCTGGTCTTGATTTAGCTTTGGTATATGATACTTATTTTAAAAAATGTCCATTTCTTTTCTATTTTCCGGTTTTGTGGCATACAGGCTTTTGTAGTAAGATCTAATGATTCTCTGAATTTCCTCTGTGTCTGTGGTTATGTCCCCCTTTTCATTTCTGATCTTATTTATTTGCGTGTTCTCTCTCTGTCGTTTAATTAGTTTGGATAGGGGTTTGTCGATCTTGTTGATTTTCTCCAAGAACCAGCTTTTTGTTTCATTGATTCTTTGGACTGTTTTCTGTGTTTCTATTTTGTTGATTTCAGCCCTCAGTTTTATTATTTCCAGTCTTCTACTTCTCCTGGGCGCATCTGCTTCTTTTTTTTCTAGAGCTTTCAGGTGTGTTTTTAAGTCCCCAATGTATGCATTCTCCGTTTTCTTTAAGTGGGCACTTAGTGCTATGAACTTTCCTCTTAGCACTGCTTTCATTGTGTCCCATAGGTTTGAGTATGTTGTCTGTTTATTTTCATTAAATTCAAGGAAGACTTTAATTTCTTTCTTGATTTCTTCCTTGACCCAGGTGTGGTTCAGTAGTTGACTGTTCAGTTTCCATGAGTTTGTCGGTTTTTTGGGGGCAGCGTGGTTGTTGCCTTCTAACTTTAATCCGTGATGATCTGATAAGACACAGGTGGACACTGATATTTTTTTGTATCTGTGGAGGTTTCCTTTGTTTCCGAGTATGTGGTCAATTTTTGAGAAGGTTCCATGAGCTGCAGAGAAGAAGGTATATTCTTTCCTATTTGGGTGGAATGTTCTATAGATGTCTGTTAAGTCCATTTGCTTCATTACCTCCAATAATTCTCTTAATTCTCTATTAGGTTTCTGTCTGATTGACCTGTCCCTTGGAGAGAGAGGTGTGTTGAAGTCTCCTACTACTAGTGTGTGTGGTTTGATGTCTGCCTTGAGTTCTAGTAATATTTCTTTTACATAAGTAGGTGCTTTTATATTGGGGGCGTATATATTCAGGATTGAGACGTCCTCCTGATGAATTGTTCCTGTTATGAGTATAAAGTGACCATCTCGGTCTCTTCTGATTGATTTTAGTTTGAAGTCAGTTTTGTTAGAAATTAGTATGGCCACACCTGCTTTTTTCTTAGGACCATTTGCTTGAAACACCTTTTCCCAACCCTTTACTCTGAGTAGGTGCCTGTCTTTGTGGTTGAGATGTGTTTCTTGCAAACAGCAGAATGTTGGATCCTGTTTTCGTATCCAATCTTTTAGCCTGTGCCTTTTTATAGGTGAATTGAGCCCATTAATATTAAGTGATATTAATGACCAGTGGTTGTTTACTCCGGTTATTCTTATTGCTTTTGGTAGTAGAGATTGTGTGTCTCCCTTCTTTGAGATGTGCTCGTGAAGGGTCATTAGATGCCTGGGTTATTGTAGGCAGTGTTGGCAGTGTTGGATTCCTTGGGTTGTGATTTTCCTTCTATTACTTTCTGTAGGGCTGGATTTGTGGCTACGTATTGTTTAAATTTGTTCTTATCCTGGAATGTCTTGTTTTCTCCTTGGAGTTTCTTTTGTGTGGACATTGCGTATGGGGGGGGCGCAGGGGGGCAGGGTATGTATATGTACAGGTTGTATTATGTGCTTATGTATTATTTTTCAAGATGGTCTCTCACCATTTGAGTTACACTAACTACCTTTAGAACCCCAGAAATCTACTGATCTCTGCCATTTCCCAACACTGGGATTACCAGTGTGCATCGGCACACCTGGCTCTTTATGTGGATTCCAGAAAATAACTCAGGTCCTCATGCTTGAGGAGCAAGCAATGAGCCTCTTCCCAGCCTGTGATGCTTCTTACTGCATATAAGCAATCAGTACCTCTGCCATGTACTTCTCGTGACACCATTATACTTCACTTTCCTTTGTTTCCGAACCATTAAGGAATAAACACGTACTTGCTTGCTTTGAAATTCTATGAAACTAAGATTTTTAAAGTGTTCACTTTGTGGTTTTTTTTGTTTTTGTTTTTCGTTTTGTTTTGTTTTTCTAGAATGTGTATTTAATGAAGTGAGAAAAAATTTCTAATAAATCAATTTAACAGTAGGATAATGAAGAGATTAAGAGATTAGATCATATTTCAGGTAGGAATCCTTTTTGAGGAAATTATGTGGTAGATAGATTCCTCTTCAGTCATTTAGAAGTGAGAGTGCTCACCATGAGGAGAACCATCTGAGACTCGGATCCATTGGCATCTGAAAGGAAATGTTCACTTTGAAAATATAAGTTTGAGACTAAGCCATCGCACCCAGGTTTTTGAGTGTTCCCACAACCGTCATAAAGTTTGTGTGCTTTATAACTCTTAATCCACCTGGCCTCTATTCTGTGAATGATTCCAGCTTCTCTCATGCCAAACTGCACAATCCATTCCCCCAACAATTTGGATAAATTCGTTGTCACTAATAGAAATGTGACCTATGCTAGTCTAGTTAGGATGACTCACTGTAGTTTTGTTTATAAGAGCTAGAAAATAAACTTTTCCTCCCCATATAAGTAATAAACACAGGAACACACATTGAACAGGCATCACATACCATGAGAAGAACATGTGACCAAATCTTATAAGGCAAAGCAACTGTGTCTGTCCAAGCATCAGCCTGGAGAACTCAATATTTCACAGAATAGTGGGCCAGGTGGGAACTCCTCAACACATCCTTCATGTTTCATTTTTGAAATGCATTTTTAAGGTATTTAATGGGAAACCAGATCTTTTTAGATAAAAAAAAGTGAAGACAGATTCTAAAAGACTTGTTACCTTGAAATTATTCAAAGATTTCAGTCTGAAAAGTAAAATGGGTAAAGGCCCAAACTAAAGAGAAGAGTTAGAAACAACAGGTCTCATCTTTTAGCTTTTTCTGATTAAAAAAGGGTTTACACTGCTATATGCAAGAAAAGAAGAATGGGGGTACAAATTTAGCTGCAAATAGGACCTGGTGTTCTATAATATAGGAAGCAAAACATTTGTCTATCACATGAATATGCCAGTGAGTCACCAAAACCACAAGCTGCTTTATTCACACAGATGTCAGTTAAAATACACTTCCTCTTAAAATAGCAAACATTGAGGGAAGGCACTATAAGGGCTTAAGAGTAGAATCATGACTCCTGAGAGAAAAGAAAAAGCCAGACTCTGGGGCCCACAGCTGAAGGTCTGAGAGGGGCATCAGTAGAGGTAAAAGGTGAGAAACAGGAAACCAGAGGTGGAATAAACTGTGCACATAAGAAATATACCTTCAGAGGGCCTTGAGAGCATGATCTAGATCTAAATGCAAATACATAATAAGAAATGTCTTCAAAAATAAGATTATAGGCCTACTAACATGCAGAAATTCCCTGATTTGCTCATTTTTTGTACTCTACTAGCCCACTGAGTGAAGGTCAGGGAAACAAAGTGTGCTCTTCCCTGCCCTGGTCTCAGGCAACATGAAGTCAATGGCAGATCAAAGGGAACTACTGTGGAAAGAGCTTAGTGAAGCAGAGTTGACAGTAGGTCTTGTTGTTCTGCTCTCGGAAGATGCCTTTTGACAGCTGTGTCAAGCAGAAAGCACACACAAAGTGCTCAGGATGAAACTTGTGCCCCATGGCACTGATGCAGCGGCCAGTAATGGGCTGCCCGCAGCCATAGCAGAGGGTCCCTCGGCGTTGATGGTAATGGAGTTCACAGAATGGACGGCCATCCAGTTCAAAGAAGGAGCCAGAAGAAAAACTGCTGAAGCAGTCCTGAGGATGGAGTGAACACAGACAAAAGAAATGCACATCAAGAGATAATGCCACCAAATAAGATGTTCATCTTCAAAATTCTTGACAGTTACCTGCCAGTTGTAGGATTTATCTCAGGTCCTTGACAAATAAAGGCTAGATTTACACATTGCAAAACAGACCAGCAAAAGCCCTATATTTCTTTTTAAATAAATAAATAAAACTAACATGGATTCCTTACTTTAGACTAGAAACTATCTCACTTTGTAGCAACTAGTCCACTCGGGGAAGAATACGATTCAATTTTCCCTAAAACTGAAGGTAATTGAGCATACAAACCCCACACACAAAGCACTCTGGGTGCCAGACAGTGTTCATTGCTGAAAGATAGTTTTCCAACACTGGGCGGTTGCAGCCACCACACTTAGGTGAGAACATGGCTAAGAAATCTTTTCGGCAATATGGCTTCTTGTCCTTCTCATGAAAACCTGAAAAGATAAAATCAAAGATTCATAGTTTCAGCCTTTGAGTCCTTTAAAGCTACATTAGAAGCAGAGATAAGGTCATTATTGTAACTTTTCCCAACTTTAGTATCCCCATGTTCAAAAGGAGACAATGCGGGTGCCTTTTAGCATTGAACCTGGATCACAGTCTAAGTACTAGGGGCTATTTCTCCTTAACACCTTGATACCAAGTGTTCCCTTAGCCTGAAGTTTCATTCCTGCCACTGATAAAACTGTAATTCAGCTCAAAAGGTCACCTTTTCATTGGCATCAACCCAGCCCTTCTCTATCAATCCATCTTCATCGCACTTACTTTATCTTAAATTATTGTTATAGGTTATCTTCCCTCACTGAAAAATTAGCTCTGAGAGAATCTAGATACCATTAGTCTTGCTACCATTACCCCCCACACACACAATATTTAAAATACTTTAAAATAAGATAACACTAAATATTAATTAACCTTGATAAGTTATCCATAGTTAACTAGTCAGTGGAGGAGAGAAAACTCACATTCCACCTCTAACTTAAATGCATCTAAAACTTGACCTTTCCATGGAAACTGATAGGTCAACTAAGTGTGAATATCATAACCAAAACTGTATACACATGAGAAGCCACCCTGTGCCTCACCAGCCTAGTGGTATGAAACAAAGTGTGTTTAGTGGGTTGTTCAAGCTGTCTACTCCAGGAAGATTCTAGAAAGGTCCTGTGATCATAGTAGCCAGATCACAAAACTGTAATAGGATATCAGAGTAGGACCGAAATCCCATGGCTGTTCTTTCCATCTTTCGTTCTTGTCACTGTTGGATGGAGCTTGCTTCACTCAATTATGTTTTCTCTAAAACAAAAATGGGTAAGTTGTCAAAATCGTAAGGCCTAGGGATCTAAGAATCCAACCTAGCAATTTTCTATCTGTCCTGTGTTATTCTTTGAACCCCACAGACACAGAAAGCTTACTTTACTTTTCTCTTTTTCTTCTGACCCATTGAGACTCTAGAATTCTGACCATTCTAGAGTCTGTTTCAGGGAAAGTGAATGTCAACCCCACACCACCATCATCACTGCTTAAGGAAAGAAATACACACAGGTATCTTTTGGAGTAAAACAGCATTCTTTTTCACTCCAGCATGTCTCACTCACCTGAAAATTTGTTAAAATGCGGATTGCTAGGTCTTCCCTCCTCTCCCCACCCCACCCCAATTTTTTTATTTATGGCACTAAAGATTTTGCATTCTTTTTTTTAACATTTTTTTTATTGAGAAAAGGAAAAAAAAAACAAGTTTCCGCCTCCTCCCAGCCTCCCATTTCCCTCCCCCTCCTCCCACCCTTCTCCCCCTCCTCCCACCCTTCTTCCCCTCCCCCTACTCCTCTCCCCCTCCCTCTCCAGTCCAAAGAGCAGTCAGGGTTCCCTGCCCTGTGGTAAGTCCAAGGTCCTCCCCCTTCTGTCCATATCTAGGAAGGTGAACATCCAAACTGGCTAGGCTCCCACAAAGCCAGCAAGATTTTGCATTCTTAACATGCCCCAAGTGATATAAGTTGGTATTTCTTAAGAAAGCTGCAAGACATACTACCTAACCTAGGTATGAACCCCATTTAGGAATCTGCAGAGCAGTGGTCTCCAGAGTGAGACAGTAAAATAACACACTCCATTTCTACTTGGGTGAGTCTCAGGAGGGGAATCAAAGCAATCCATCCACCAAAATTGCTATAATGTTTCTGTACATAGTAACCCCCTAAATTGGAAAAGTTTCTGCACTGTCCTGAAGGCTCGCTCAGGGGCCAATTACCTCAAGAGAATGAATGAAAGACACTGACAATTAAAAGTTACCACAGAGACATGGGAGAGTGTTTTCACTCCAGCGTCTTTTAGCCACAGGGGAAATCAAAGAGCACCTGCATGGCCGAGATAATGAACAATTAAAAAGAAAGATGGGACGCACTGAGGACATAGGTCCCTAGGAAAAATGCTAAGGGCCAATGCATTTAAAAACTTTAGCCTTAAAGAGGGATTCTCTGAACTGAAGAAAAATGCAGATGAATTTAATTTCCCAGGAGGTTCCATAATTTAACTGTTATTATCAAAACTCTATATATGTCTGTGTCCTGGAATAAAAGTCAGGATGCTATCTAATTAATGAACTGACCATATGACAGTGGACCCATTTATGAGAAAGCCCGGAAAAAGAACATGACTATAACCCAAAAGGAACTTCTAAGTAGTAAATGGCTCCATTGCCATTGCCTCTATTAATATATGTTTTCAGTGTAATTTCATGTTTATTTCATATCATAATGAACCAGTGAACCATCAGATTAGGATGAGCCCAACTCAAGAACAACTAGTTATCCTTAAGGGTTGGGCATTTTTCTTTTGTATGCAACTATGGCTGTTCTTCAAATATTCCCTTTCCTGTTTCCAGGCAATTTCTACAACATAAATATCATTAGATAGTGCTGTTCACCCTCTCCTTATAGGTCATCAAAGATAAGCCAAAGTATGATTTCACAAACGTCCAATTTAGGGAATCATTGAGTTCATTGTGTTTATAGAGTATGGGTAATCCCAAAGCAGCCACACCACAAGATAGCCTCCCTGAACATGGATAACAACATTAGTACAGCAGCACAGACAGAGTTTCCTCTTCCACTAACGTTAAATATGCTGTATGCTCTAGCACCTCTTGAGAACATGAGACCATGTACCACACTAGAGCAGAATCACAATCAGTTGGCCAGTTAGCCCCTTATTCTATGAAGGAATATCTATAGTCAATAAGCCCAATGAAGGTCTCATGTAGATAGCCACCCCTGCTCAGATGAAGAGGATGGCTGTTAAGCTTAGAGCAAAGAATTCTGCATCAGACAGTATTCATTTAATGGCTATTTATTTAGTCTAATTAATTTTCATATTTCTATTGCTACTGATACAGGAAATATGTATCATTTTGATGTATTAAGTGTTTTGAACAAGCTCCAATGGACAAGCAAATCACTACAAAGAATTTTGCTAGTGCCTTATGTCAGTACTATCATGTCTGACTCTATTGCCCAGTAAAGTATAAGTTGGTACTGAGGAGGTAAGGAGACTTAGCAACAGGAGAATTAAATCTCAGTCAAAGAGTACTTAGAATATGTTAACAAAAGTGTGATGTGGCACTTACGGAAATGAGACCTGAGTTCAAATTCTTTCCATCCCTTCAATGATAGCTCAGTCAATGAAGTGCTTGCCTTGTAAACACAAGGCAAGGAACTGTGTTAGGTCCCCAGACAGAACCCACCAAATAAGTAAATAGGCAAGCAAACAACAAACAAATAAATAAAAACTGGGCATAGTGACACACATTTGTAATCCACAACTGGGGAGACTGTTGGTATCTTGGGGCTCCAAAAAGAGTCAATCCTACTCGGCAAGCTTCAGGCCTTTTCTCACTCACTCACACACACGTAGTTATGGCCCTGAGGAATAATACCTAAGGTTTCCCTCTAGCATTCACATGCATGTGTGTTCCTGGGAGGTGTAGAGAAGAGACTGGGAGACACCAACACCTAAACAGTAAACCTCAAACCAGCCTGAGCTACACGGCACTCCATTGCTCCAAAACCAAAATGAACAATAAAAGAGGGACAAAATGTCAGGACAATTCAGAAAATAAATCCTTGCAAACTGTTAAAATGGGTCACATATAGAAGACAAAACAGGGCTGGTGAGACGGTTCAGTGGGTAAAGGAACTTACCACCAAGCCTGAGGGCCTACGTTCAATCATTGGGACCCACGAGGCAGAAGGAGAGAACTGACTCACTCTGTTTGCTAACCTCCATATGTATAAAATGGTACGCTCACATTCACAGGCAAATTAAAAATGCAATAAAAATTTGGGTAGTATACAAAATGAAAATAAAGGCTTAATGGAAACTTCTCAATTATGGAAGCTGAACACAGTCCTAAGAATTAGGAATGCAAACATTTCCTACTGTATATTAATATACAATTCCTATAGAATTCTATGTTGAGGCAACTCAAGGGCAGTGACAGAATAAAAACATGTAAGGAATTATTTAAATTATGAAAGAATCACAAAGAAAATGAGAAAAAGAAAGATGACAGTATGAAATATTAATAAGGATTTTTCTGGTGGTTGCTGCTTTGTTTGTTTGTTTTTATAATATAAAGTACAAGAGTGGCCTCTAACATGACAGATCTAAGGCTGGAAGGGATATCCACTTTCACTGCCGGGGTCGTCAGCATGAGCTCTCTAACATGACAGATCTAAGGCTGGAAGGGATATCCACTTTCACTGCCGGGGTCGTCAGCATGAGCTCTCTAACATGACAGATCTAAGGCTGGAAGGGATATCCACTTTCAATCCCGGGGTCGTCAGCATGAGCTCTCCCAGTATCTGAATTCAAAGTACTTCTCAAGTTTAGACAGGACTGGCTCAAGTCTGAAAAGCTATTGGATGGGCTGATGCCCCATCACGTCACAAAACACAGGGACTATTTGAAACTATCTAGTGGAGACTCTGGGTACTCTAGCATACCTAAGAAATAAGTTGAGCTGGGAGTGGGGAAAGGCAAATTAGGAACGGCTGACAAGTTGACAACTTCTCTACCATTGAAACTCTCCCACCTGGTTAAACACAGTGGGTCTCAACAATCAGACCAAAAATAATAATAATAATAATAATAATAATAATCAACAACAACAAAAAGTGTGGAAAGGGTACTTATCAGGAGGAAGAAGGAGGTAAAATCATGTAGATGGGAGGTTAGAGCGGGAAGTTACAGTAATCAGCATGCCCATTATACATGCAGGAAGTGATCAAAACACACTCAAAGAAAGGAGAAGTGGGGTCCAGGAAATAGAGGATCTAAAGAGAAAGGTAGTAACAGCAGATTCCAGGGATAATTTGGGGGAAAGAACTAAAATGACTGCTTCTTAGCAGGAAGAAAGCATTTCAGGTTAGAGCAAAATCATCAATAAAATAAAATGGAGCAGGCTTATGAGCAGATGCAGCTGACTATTTTGATAAGGATTTTATGGTTCTATCAGGTAAATTAGTGGTAAGTATAGTGTAAACCAAGCTAGAAGAAAGCAACTCAAATTTTAATTCCAAGGGAAAAAATTGGTTCATACTTGTAAGTAACAGTGACACATTGTGTGTGGGAGAGGGGGTATGAATGTGCATTTGCATGTTTGTTACATGTGCCATAATTCATGTGTAGAGAACAACAACTTCTGGTGTCAGTCCTTTCCTTCCATGTTTGAGACAGTCTCTTCTGTCTGCACTGTGTGCATTAGGCTAGCTGGCCTGCAAGTTTATAAGGATTGTCCTTAGAAACCTCACATCTTTGGAAAGAACACACTGGTGTCACAGACTTGTGCTACCAGCCCTAGCTTTTAAGCAGATTCAGGTCTTCTTCATAAATGTGCACCAAGGGCTTCCCCTGCCAAGCCATCTCCAGAGGCACAATCTGTTTTTAAATGATGGATTTCCACTTCTTTAATTTAAAAAAAAAATCAATTTAAACCAAAAGTAGTAATGATAGGGAAAAGTAGAGAGACAACATCTAGGCATGAAATTGACTTCTAAGTGGCAGTGCTGAGAACAGAAACTAAGCAGACAGCAGTCCCAAGAAAGAGTGCTGCTGGCCTTCCCATCTCTCAGCCTGGAGTCATAGCCTCCCACTTACCTTCTGCACCAAACACCTCTCCACAGTGAGAGCAGAAGAAGTGCTCTGGGTGCCATGTCTGGTTCATTGCTGTCAGCACTTTCTGGAAACGGCACACATGGAGAGGTATTAGAAGGCTCCAGAGTTGTAAAGCATGGCCATTGCTCTTAATGAGTAATCAGATACTACATGAAAGCTGACAGGGCTGGCAAGTTACTCACATCCATGATGGGGGCGGCACAGTAGGCACAACGTGGCGAGAACAGATGGTGGTAGTCCTTGGAACAGTAGGCCAAGCCATTCCGTTCAAAGAAGGGACTGGAGCCAATCTCTTCCTTGCAGTGATTGCAAATGAAGTGCTCTGGGTGCCAGGATTGCCCCAGAGCATGGATCACCTAGGGATATCACAGAGCCTGGCATAGCAGTGCAGCAGAATGCACCTCTAGAGGGCACTCTGCATGCTGCATTCCATTAGACAACACCTCCTGGGAAGACCTAGGTTACATTAAAGACATCTGCAACCATGCTTAAAGAATAGTAAAAGGGACCTGCCATGCTGATTAATCAAGAAGCCAAGCAGAATTTACTTCTCAGCTCTGAGTCTCTGCACACCTTGCCTCGCAACCTTCCAGAATCAAATTGGAAAGCCCTGCCCTGTGGATTTGGTAATAATGGTTCAGAGTTAGTATCTCTGTTTAACGAGTCATATCTCAATTTCATTTAGCTGAAATTGCAATAAATAAATGTAAGTCCAGAAATGTCTGAAGAGAGAAAGCAGTGTGAAAGGTCATCTCAGAAATGGCAGTGAATAAAAGTGATTAGGAATTCAAACTCAGAAGGTAGACCATCCTGAACTCAAATATTCCCTTTGCTTCTTTCCTACTAGACTTTGATCTTTCCAAGCAATGTCTCTGAGCACTTGACCTCCTTGTTTTTGCAAAAGATATGATAATAAAATCTCCTTAAAAGATTGATTAAACTATTAAATGTAGGAATACTAATAAATCACTTAACTCAGGATCCAGAATAATATAAGCAGTTAGTAGTTGTTAACAAAAAATTAAAATATCTTAGAATACAAAGAGAAAGCCATTCTTGGACACTCACAGACACAGACTGATTGGACCAACATCCTGGATTACCCTACCTTCCCAGCAATTGGCTTTTCGCAGGAAGCACAGTGGCCCTTGGGCACGGTGGCAATCCCAAGATCTTGCAGTTCCTGTTCCAAACCCCCAAGCATTGAGTCCAACGATGCCTTGTGATCCTGTTTGTCTGGTGAGGGTTTTCTGCTGGCATCTGCTGTCACTGAAACCTTGGACAAGGAAAGAACCATGAATAGAAATCAGTCTATATAGACCTTTATTCTCCTTGGCATTTGCTGTATACAACCTATTCCTATACTTCTAATGTCTGATCTTGTCTTTCCCTAACCTTTCTTCAAGGAACTGGAGACATCCAACATGAACATAAATAAAAATACTTTTATTTCCATATCATTTTAAATTCCTTGAGTGAAATGAAATTTGATCATTTATCATTGATTTGTAAATCTTCTGTCTAATGAAAAAATCGAATATAAAAAGATTATATTTTTGTAGATCTTACAGTGACCTGACCCCAGATGAATATTAGTCATCTCTTTCTTTTATTCATTTATTAATTGTCAAGCACCTAATTTGTCACAGTCTGCATTCTAGAACGTGCTATTAAGAAGTATATAAGCATACCAAGTTTCTAGCCTCATGGAATTTTTATTCTATGAGTAGAGGGAAGCAGATGTGCAATACTTTATAGTGACATTTCATTTGTGTTTTCATAAACAAAGTTCGCCTGAAGATCAGAGTGCAAAGTAGCCACACTGGTCAGCCATACAGTCCAGACAGTGGTGACACACATCTTTATTCCCTGCAGCAGCCACATTAGTTAGCCATAGAGGCCAGGAAGTGGTGGTGCATGCCTTTAATCCCAGCACTAGAGAGGAATATAAGGTGAGATGAGACAGGAACTCGCTCTCTTTCAGTCTGAAGATTTTGTAGAGGTAAGATCTCTCTAGTGGTTGGCTGCTTTACTTCTCTGATCTTTCAGTTTGAACCCCAATATATGTCTCTGGGTTTTTATTAGTTGTGCTATACTACTTTGAAATGATTTGTACAATGTTTAAAGGCAGTGTTAACAGAGAAGGTAATGAGATTACATTTATTAGAAGATAGATCCAAACTTGTTATTATAAATCACTCATCAGTTGTACACAGACACACACACAGACAGACACACACACACACACACACACACACACACACACACACAAAAGCCTACTTTTTTCCTTCATCATTTCATGTCCTTTCCAATGTTTATCTTCTCAAATAAATACAGTGGCTCTAACAGATCCACTGCCTACCCATCAAATTTTTTATAATCAAATGGATAGTCACAGTTTCACACCTACTAATTGATGTCTTCCCAATCTCATTTTCTATTTCACAGTTAAAAGTGTTCTTGTTGAAGCAGGCAGGTTCCCAATATTCTCCTGGATAGTTCTGCTAATATCTGCTTTCTCTAGTTATTCAATCATTACTGTCTATAAAATCTTCACATTATTTTACCACTCATTATGGTAATTTCCCTTAAAAAATTGATCCTCAAACATATTTCTTTCCTTCCCTTTATATAATGGAAGTTAGTGTTTGAGAGGTGATGCGTATGCTATGAATATCATTGGTTAATAAAGAAACTGTCTTGTGCCTGCACAGGGAATAGAGGTAAGTGGGGGAAATTAAACTTAATGCTGGGAGAAAGGAAACAGAGTTTAGGGGGAAGCCATGAAGCTGTTGGCAGAGACAGACAGGACAGAATTTTACCCAGTAAGCCACAGTCACGTGTAGATACACAGATTAAGATTAATGGAGATGGGTTAAAATATATGCAAGAGTTAGTCAATAAGAACCTAGAGCTAATGGGCCAAGCAGTGATTTAAATAAGTTTCTATGTGATTATTTAGGGGCTGGGTAGCCGGGAACAAACAAGTGGCCTTCTCACTACAGAGAGGTATCTATCCAAAAGATCAATGTCCAGAGGTACCAAAAATAATTAATTTTACATTTGAAAAATAACTAAGTAAAAATATATCTGTATATTCTCTACATCTATGTCTCTTTGCTTACATATTCCAAAATATTTCCAGATACATACATAAAATGCAGTGTATATTGATGACCTGCAGGGGGCAATATAGGACTATCTGGGACAAATGATGGCCCTTGTTCACTATGTTTTTGTACTTTTGATTTTGTGCAATGTATATGCATTGTTTAGTTTTAAAACATACATTTTAAGTTAAAATATAAGCACACCAAGACATAATTTAAGAAGAAACAGTATAAATTTCCTAATTTGATTGTTTTTTTAGCATCATCAAGTGTGCAGCACAAGTCATACACTCAACTTTAGTGTAGATGTTAGTTAGCTAACTACAGAGTATTAGCCAATAGAGAACCTTGTTTGTGACATTTATTCATCTGTCCCTCCAACAACTATGTATTACTTACTCACTGTGTGCCAGGCACCATGTGCGACGTGGGGAGTCTCATGCTGATACCGGCCCTGTACTCTTCTAGCATACACATTTTAACAGTCTGCCTTAAATATTTCATACTGATTTCATGAGTATGCACCTTAACATTCAACCAGATTTTAAAAGGTTGGATTCTCTGTGTTAAGTATTCTAGATCTGTGTCCTTGATAAATGCTTAAGACTCCTGATCTGTTTTCTGCTCTCTGTCAGTTTGATATTTTCATTTTACAGACAAGAAAAAAGAGCTAATTTTATCTCAGTATGGTCTCAAAACTCATCTTTCTTCCCTTGGCCTCACTCGCTCTGTCCTCCTCAGGCACACATTTTTACTAGACCTCTGCATCATCATGCCTTCAGGGGAGCCTTTGCTCTAGGGATCTCTCCAACCCTTACCATTCTGTGTCCATCCTAAATCCCGTCACAACTGCTCTGACAAAATCTGATTAACCTTTCAAAATCCCTGGGCTGTGCTCCACTCATTTTGGAAAATCACCAACCTTTTATTCTAAAACCATTGCAGAGTTTTATGACTGGCTATACCATAAATACCCCAATCTCTTCCATATCAAGGCCTATACCATGTCACCATTAATATCCAAATGATTTTCTCTGCTGAATTAAATTTAATCTAGGAAAATGAACACCACCTTAGAATTCCACTACCATGCTAACTTGGTGCCTCTCTGGAGCCCAGACTGTATGCTCCACACTGCACCCACCTTGGAATTCCCAAGCAGGGGATGAGAGACTGACCACTACCATGCTAACTCGGTGCTCTCTGGAGCCCAGACTGTATGCTCCACACTGAGCCCACCTTTGGAGCCCAGACTGCATGCTCCACACTGCACCCACCTTGGACTGCATTTCACTCAGCTGGGCCATGAGCTCATCCAGCTGAGCAGCTGCTGATGTTTTAGGAGGTGGTACTGATTCTTTTGGCTCTTGGACCTCACTACAGACAGAAGAAAAAAAGTTATATTAACATATAAAAACTCAAATAAATATTAAGTCCCATATAAGTATCAGAGGATACAATTTTACCTACTAACCTATTTGACATGAATCTAAAAATCAGAGACAGGGAGGATTTTAAAAATAGCTGCTACTCTAAATGTTTAAATAAAGCCTCTCTGCATTGTATATCTGTTTCTTCTTGACCACCTAAATAAATAAATAACCTATTTGTTCTCAAGTGTATGAAGGAAAGTGCTAGACATGTCTCCAATTTCTAGATTCCAGGCAACCTTAAAACAGAGCTTTAAAGCCATGGCTAGCATTTTAATAGAAAATTTTAAAATTATAAGTCATATGCAATAAAAAGTTTTATAGGTAACCAAAAGATCTGAATAAGCACTCCTCTAAAAATAACTAACAGTCATCCAGTTTACAAAAAGGTGCTCAACCTCATTAATTATCAGGAAAATCCAATCAAATTTACTACAAGATACCACTTTACACTCATCATAGCATGAAGCAAATTCCAGCAAAAGAGTAGAGAAAGGAAAGCAATGTAATCTACCAGTGCTTTGCAGGTCGGTGTAGTCACCCTGAGAAACTATATGAAGACTTTCCAAAACAATGAAAACTACAACTATCATATGACCCAGCAGTCCCTCTTCTATGAAGGAAAAGAAAACAATATACTATAAAGAATTCTGTGATCCTATGTCCCCTATAGTGTTATTTACATAGTCAAGATATGGAAATAACCAAAGTCTCTCTGCATGAATGAATGAATGAATGAATGAATTAGGAAAGTTAAACTGATATGGATGACATAGATACTGGAATTCAATCTTAGAGAAGAAAGAGATCTTGATATTTGATTCAACATAGATAAGCTTAAAGGACATTGTACAAAAGGAAATAAGGTAAAAACATAAAACATCACATGATTGTACTTATAAGCATATATATAGAATAGAAAAAGGTTAAATAATAGAAAAATGGTTTTTAGAAGTGAGAAAGTAGACAAGAAATGAAATATAGGTCAGAGTACAAAGTAGCAAAAATGAGTGTATAAATCTAATGTACAAGTTGGGGTTTATAGGTAATAAAATTGTACATATATGAGATTACTACTAAATTTAAAATTTTGTTCATCTGCTTCATTACATAAGCTTAATCACATTAATAATAACCTCAAAATCACCAATAACTCATCAGTGTTGCATTAAGGACAGAAGTCAAAAAAGCACTTCTCATTGGTGTCATTTGATCAGAGCAAGCCTACGTTTGAATTCTCTACTTTGCTCTTCTTGTGTCTTCTACTAAAGGGCTTCAAGTGTGTATTTCTTGAACAGCACAGAAAGCACTGCATGAATAAAGAATGAGGGATACTTTACAAAATCTTTAACAGAGTTTTACAAAGTATTAAGTTACTAACTCAAACTGACCCCAACTGACCCAGATAATTAATAAACAAACCAATGTCTTCAAGCAATATCCATATGTTTCATTCAATATTTATGGTGGGTATTCATTTTATAAGGCTGCTATTGGCTTTTGTTCTGCTTTTAGCAAATGATTATCATAGCACACATATGCATTTTTCTTGGGTCAGAAGTACATAATTTAATATTACAGCCATGCATTGGCTTGGGTTACCAAAGTTGATTACAGGGGAAATTCAAGACCACTAAGGTTGCTTGGTCTCTTTAAAGTAAAAGTATGCTAAACAAACAGGTTGACTATACAGCAGGATAGTAGTCTTAAGTCTTAAGTGACCCCAAGGTCAACTATTAAATCTCACTGTAAAATCCAGCAAAAGTTCCAATCTCTTAGAAAATAAGTGATATTTTTATTATAATACATTGCCACACTTCATTAAAGAAGTAATCATTCACTATTTGTATCCTATATATTATTGTGTAAACATTGAGTATGTACAATAAATCAAAGAGAAGACACACATAAATGGAGATGTATAATATGTGTCACTTTCCCATTTCAAATTCAATAAAATTCCATAAAGATCCCAGAAGAATTATTTGAGCTATCAACAAGTTTATATAAATTTATAGGCTAGAATACCCAATAAAAACATTTTAAGGCTTAAAATGCTGGGCATGGTAACACACATCTATAATCCTTGGTGCTGTAAGGCAGAAAGGCAGGCAGGTCTCTGTGAGTTCCAAACCAGCCAAAGATACTAGACACAATCTCAAAAGTAACAAAACAAAAACAAATTTCAGAAGAAAAAGTTTTCCCCAATAGACATAACATTTTATAAAATAAAAGTAATTAGGAGAAAGCAATCATCATGCAATGCTTACAAATGACAATAATTAAATGTGTGCAATGGTAACAACAAACAGATCAAAGGAAAGGAGTAGACTAAAAAAATTCAGAAGCAGACTCCTACACCAGTATAGATACAGTATGTTGCATGAGGCATTTCAAAGCGTTGAAAATATATTTAATAAACTCAATGAATGAAAATATATGTAGAACAAAATAAACTTATAGCCCTCAACATATCAAATACATGAACAAGAAAGTAGAACTGAAAATATAAATGTTTAAAAACATTAAAATATTAGAAGGAAATGGATAATTATAAACAGAGACAATAAGGCATTTTAAACAAGGGAATAAAATTAAAAGGATGGGAACTAAAGAGAGCTCAGAGGTCAAGGGCACTCAGTGTTCTTGCAGAGGACCTAGGTGTGGTTCGCAGAAAGCACATGGCAGCTTACAATGCCCTGTAACTTCAGTTTCAAAGGCTCAAATACCTTCTTCTGGCCTCCATGAACATGAGAAGTACAGATGGTATGCATACATAAAAGCATCGAAATATCCATGTACATAAAAATTAATTTAAAAGTAAACAAAAAGGAAATATACTAATAAAATCTAATTTTACAAATTATAGTTAAATCATATTCAAAATGTTTGTAAAACTTCTATAAGTTAAAAAAGCAAACCATGGAAAGATGAGTCACATTTTAAAATTGGGCTTAAGAAAGATGAACTTAAATGTTTATTATTAAAGATATGAATGGGTTTTCAAAAGAAAATTATGCCTTCAATTAAACCTGCAAGGCTTGTTAATTGACTTGAACTTAAATGATTGTGGAGAAGTTGGAATGTTACAGGTCCAGAGCCTGACTGAAATTTGTTTGAGGCTGTATTTCGGCCCATAAACAGTCATTTCTTACCCACAATATATCCTAACAGATAAAATCTAGTGGAATGTTTTAACTTAACAAAATCTCAGTTTCCACCAACCAAAAGAGTACGAATACCTCAAGGAACAGCTGCCTGAGGACTCCAGGATGACAGGAAACCAGATGCTGCTCCAGCCACACGTCTTGCTGAGCGTGAACCCACCAACTCCTAACTCTTTCCTCTCCCACGTTGCCCCTCTCCCACGTTGCCCATGCCCGCAGGAAGTAGCCAGAGTTGAGCCTTGAGCCATTGCCCCTTTGCCAAAAAAAGTCTGGAATGTTAGGTTAAAAGTGTCACCTAGGCCCCTAACATCCTTCTCCAAAAGAGTCTGGAATGTTTGGCTGGGGGCTTCACCCCAGCCCCCTGGCATCCATTCTGAAATGTTTGCTGGAAAGCTCCATGTCAAAGCCCCCTCCCCTGGAAGTTGCCTCAGTCCAAACTACCTCTGAGAAAGCCTGCCAAATGGTGACCACTCCCACAGGCCATTTAAACTGCCCCCCAGAGAATGAACACGTGGTCTCCCCTTTTCCCTCTCAGGTGGTCATTCTGGTTCTCCTTTTGCCTCCTATGTGTTTGTTTTCCCAGGGGCCACCCAGGAGCACTGGCATCCATTAAATCTGGGCATCCTTTAATTCAGTCTGATTTGGTCTGACTGGGATTGTGTTGGCAGAGAGGCTTGCTGGTTGAAAAAAAAAAAAAAAAGCAATACAGGATTCTTGAGCAAATAAGTAAAACAGTCAAATTATGCTTCATCCATTTACAAAATAGCATGCAATTGCTAAAATATGCACCCATTGGTTTAGATAAATGAAGACGTAATTCTAAAATAGGTTGTTAAACTTAGGAAGCAAGGTTTAGAGCAATATGAAAAATCCCCTGGTAGTCTTGTACTTGCATGGCAGGCACTTTACCAGCTAAGCTATCTCCCCTGCTCCAAATGTCGCTTTTTATCTTGGTCTTATTAGTAAAGCCGCCTCACCTTACAGTTGGAGAAAATGTGTCTATGTTCAAAAAAAAAAATGTGCATACTCTATTAACTAGAATCCATGTGCAGCATATAAAGAGAAGGGGGGCACTGTAAAAATTCTCTAACATTAGCTGACTCAGCAGTATACTATTCTACAAAGGAAATGAAAACTTTGAAGAGCTGATGGTTACAAATTGGAGGCCCATTATAGGAAATATTCATTTTTTTTATTGCGAAAAGAAGAAAAAAAAAACAAGTTTCCACCTCCTCCCAGCCTCCCATTTCCCTTCCCCTTCTCCCACCCTTCTCCCCCTCCTCCCACCCTTCTCCCCCTCCTCCCACCCTTCTCCCCCTCCCCCCACTCTTCTCCCCCTCCCTCTCCAGTCCACAGAGCAGTCCGGGTTCCCTGCCCTGTGTTAAGTCCTAGGTCCTCCCCCCTCCGTCCATATCTAGGAAGGTGAACATCCAAACTGGCTAGGCTCCCAGAAACTTCACATTAGACATATTTGATCTGTCCCTGGCCTTTTAAACAAAGCAAAAGTGCTTTGCTATGTCATGAGTCACAAGTTACTTTGTAATTCTGAGATTTTAATAATACAGATCACAACACACACATATTTGAAGGAATATACAGAACGTATACTTCCCAACAAAGGAGCTTCATTATCCTGAGTTCTCCTTTCATGAACGCTTCCTCCTCATTAGCAGACCTGCTATTTTTGCTCATGTAACAGATATAAACCTACTGCCATATCACTATTGATGTGCAGTGCTTAGAAACATGCAGTGCTTAGAAACATCCAGTGCTGCAGTCACCGTCACCGCAAAGCACACTTTCAAGGATTTCTGAGAGCAATGTGCACCTCATCTATGTAAACAAGTGTATATGGTGGGAACAGATGTGGGAATCTAGCTTCTCAGTTTAGCAGTCGGTTCATGGCTTGGAATTACAACTACCTTGGAAATTTATAGAAGTCTCACATAGTTATGGATGGATTTTATATCATCCTCCCCCCCCCCACAGCCATTGTAGGTATGGCTTGGTAATGATAGTATACCAAAGTACTGCAATCCAGAAAATATAAGCACATTTGAGTAAACAAATGGAATTTGTATAGAAAATCAGTTATAAAGATGTGAGAGCTAATACGCAAAACAGAAGACACTGGGATTACCTACAGCTGCAAGTCATTACCACCCCTAAGCTAAAAGAACAAAATACATGACATCATCATCAGAACTCAAGGTCTCTGTTCAGGGCACTAGAACGACAGCAGGCTGTCATGCTCCAGCTGACAGAGATGCAGCTGCTGATAGAAACCCTGGAAAGTCAAGGACCAGGACCAGGGCAAGTACCCTGCATTTTCCTACTATGCATCTGCTATTCTCTCCAGCATTTCTTGTTGGTCTCTGCCCATGACAGCCAACTGTCCTGGAGCCTGGAAAATCCAACCACCAGTGCCAGATCCCTAAAACATGAAAGGTTAGGCACTGGGACTCAAGAGGGATCCTAAGATGAACTGCTTTTTGCATATGAGATTCATTAAGGAATGCATTAATGCCACAGACAGACAGACAGAAGGCAACACAGTGGTGCTCGGAGGAGAGTTCCTTATACATTTCAGGGAATGGGGGAGGTTCTATACCATATAACTGGTGAACAGTCCATGGTTTGTGCTTGCAGCCAGGCTATCTCTGATATCTGACTGGTATGTGTTTGTTGAGAAGTGGTCTGTTAGTGTCAACTTGTATATAAAATAAGCTATAAGCTTGGAGAGAGCAAGAATCAAGAAAAACAAGTTAAATAAAAGACGTTTACAAAAATGTCCTGGCCCTAACTAACAGAGCAGAGACCAAAAAAAAAAAAAAAAAAGTGACGGAGGCGCGCAACGCTATAAGGGGAGATGTCCATAAGATAGTGTCATGATCAAATAACTGATTACAATGCCAGACATACTGGAAAATGGCTGTTGTTTGGACTAATTTTCATGTTACATATTTGAGCACTCACATGTCTATCTATTGATATCTTAATAAAATACACATTTGCTGAGGGCCTCTTTTTACAGGCACTGCTTTTCTTGTTGTTTGTTTTTTAACTGCAACTGTTGAGTAAAGATGATGGAGAAGTATTTACCCACCACCTCCTAGAGCTGTAATAAACAGGTAACGTGTATTATAAACTAGCTTCACTCCCACCACAGTAAAAGGTGACCTCAGTTGGGTGGTGGTGACACACACCTTTAATCCCAACACTCAGGAGGCAGGGGCAGGCAGATCTCTGTGAATTCAAGGCCAACTTGGTCTACAAAATGAGTTCCAGGACAGGCTGCAAAGCATGACAGAGAAACCCTGTCTCGAAAAACAAACCAACACAAAAGAGATCTCAACTGGGAAGTTTTAAATGACTTCATGTACCTCATGTCATTTCCCTGTTTTAGCCTTCCATGTGTGCTCTATGTGCTATGATTATGAAATAATGAAGAGTAGCACTCTGTGCCAAGCACAAATCCTTAAAAGAGAGCCTATTTTTTAAATAGAGAGACACAAAAGAGGTGGCCTTTCTGTCTTTTGTTTGTTATAACTACTGGTTCTGCTTTGACTAGAAAAATGATTTAGCAAATGAATCTATTTCATGTCTAACTTTTATTGTAAATGAAGGTTTTCTGTGCCACCGAGTCCCACAGCCACTTTTAAAACAACCACTCAGAGGTTTAATATTAATTATAAATGTTTGGCCAATAGCTCAGACTTATTACTAACTACCTCTTACATTTAAATTAACCCATTTCTATTAATCTAAATATTGCCACATGGCTGTGGCATTACCAGTCTATTGGAATGTTTTTCCTTGGGCAGCTGGATGGAGTCTCCCAGACTCTGACTTTCTTCTTCTGTATCTCTGCCTAGATTTCCTACCTGGCTCAATTCTGTCTTATCATAGGCCAAAGAAACTTTATTGAAAGCAATGCATATTCACAATGTACAGAAAGATATCTCACAGCATTTTATGAAAGGGATACCCTTCTACCACCTAAATAAATTTCAAGTAGATCTAGAAAGTAGAAGTGTTCGCTCATTTGTCTGTGATGGACAGACCCTTGTTGTCTTCATGTAGCCCTGGTCCTGGCATTGACATTGATGGACCCTTGCTTAAGTTGTTTCAGGTGTATTATCTCTTTTGAGCACTTGTTGCATGATACGTGGAACTGAAGTGTCAAAACATCTGTTCTGACTCTGGAACTTTTTATTCTTTTCAGGTGATAAGGAAAATACAGAGACCCCCCTCCCCCGAGTCTGGAAACCTGTCTGGAGGAAATATACATTGAGAAGCTGCCAAGTCAGCTTAGAAGGGTTCTGACTCTGTGTAAAGGCTCTGGCAAGAGACACACTATGGAGAAAGTCCAATAATAATCTTTACAAACCAAAATATTGTAATTTTTAATAAATTACCTAACAATTTTTAATTCTGAAATTATTTATTAGAAACCAAAGCATACCTGTAGACATTGGGCTCCTGAATATTGGTTGTATACACGAGCTGCACCTAAGCATATATGACAGAAAAAAGCAAAGAATGACATCTTCATTAGAATGTTGTTGCTTATCAAAACAGAGAGGGAGGGAGGTTTTTAGTTTCCAAAGGAGATAACTAGAATGGCATAGTGGTGCACACTTGTAATTCAAGCTACTTGGGAGGCTGAGGAGAAGCATGAGTAGGAGATAGTCTGGAAACAACATCAAGACCTTGTCTCAAAGCTAATAATAATAATAAGCAATAAAAGTAATAACTCATATATTGTTTAAATGTTTCCAAAGGCAGGATTATCTTCTATCATGCAGAGCAAAACTAAATTATAAACAGAAGTTGGCGCCTGAACAAGTACTACCCTCCCTGCCTTAAAAAGAAAGCTATAAAGAGATATATCGTCCTCAGATAGGAAGCATAAAATATGATGGCTCAGGGAAAAGCATTTTAAACACAATGGTGCCTAGGGGAAGGCTGTAACACAAACTTGCCTTATGAAAGGTAATAATGTATCAACCAAAGATGTGGCTAGACAGAAATTCATCTATTTATTCACTGAACAGATACTTACTGAGTAACTGACATATTCCAGGGTTAGGATGTTATCCCCAAAACCACAAAATAAAATAATCACAGTAAAACCACATGATCTGGGGAATGTAGATGTAGCTCAGTTGGAGGAGTATTTCCTAGCATCTACAAGGCCCTGGGTTCTTATCCCAGCACTGTATAAACTTGGTGTTGTGGTGTAATACTGGTATGCCAACACTTGGGAGCTGGACACAGGATCAAGAATTTAAACTCATTTTTCCCTACACAGTGAACTTGAACTCGGCCTAACTTACTTGACATCCAACTTAAGAAAACAAAAATTAACTACTCCAGAGCTTATAGCCTATTAGCAAGAAATAGACATAGAAGTTAATCAAAGAATAGCAAATAAGAAATGTGGATATAGTAGTGGTTATAAATGCAATGATAGAGAAAATTTCACTTAGTAGACAACACTTGAGAAATGACTTACAGGAAGCAAGGAAAGCAATCAGATAATCAGGGTGATGTTATCCATGTGCAAAGAATAAATGGGAACAAGGAAGCCTGTGTAGTCTGTGCAGTAAAGCAGGGAAGGTGGCTAGATCTGCAAGTGGTAATCGCACATATATTCAGCTCAAACTGGGATACTTATAAGGGAAAGGGGGTTTCAGAATTAATTCAATGTATTTAATTTAATACATTTAAATTTTTAGAGAAGGGACAGAAGATGGAGGGAGGGAAGTAGGGAGGGAGTTAGGAAGAGGGAGACTGTAATCTAGTTCAGAACTCAAGCTCATGTCTCATCTTCATTAGTACTGATATTTACTTCATAGTTTCCTAATGAAGTAAAATTCCTAGCAAACGACTTGGTTGTATTGTATTGGTAGACATTGATTAGACATCATTCTAATCAAAGTCAGGGTGTGGTGGCTCATGCTTTTATGCCTTAAATATAGCACTTGAAAAACTGAGGCAAAGAGCAAGCTTGCGGCCAGTCTTTAGTGTATTATTATTATTATTATTATTATTAATACTTAAACATTGTAAACAGCATAAGAAAACAACTACTCTCAACATATAGACACTTACTTTAATTGGTAACTTGGCTATAATTGGCTCTAACATTTTGATTTAGGAATTTTCCTTTAAAATGTTAATTTTTTAAAAAACAAAATATGTAGTGCTGTCACTTTTGAATTCGTAATGTTTTCAAAGCTGCATTATAGGTTTGTGGACTAGAGACTGCTGTTACCTCTACCTTGGGCTTTTCTCTGGGGCATAGTGTAGAGATGTCATCTCTCTAATGCTGATGAAGCTGAACATTCAGGGCCACATTCTGCCCTGTGGAACAAGTTCTAAATTCTGTTTTCTCTACTAAAATGTGTAAAGACATTCAGGAAAATACCTTTTAATTAATTTTATTAGTACATAAAATAATGGAGTTCACTAGGACATTTTCATACATGAATATTAATGTACTATGATTATATTTGCCTTCCCACCACCCTCCTTGTGTCCCCTTCACCCTCCCTCTGGTCAATTCCACTCCACAAATCTGTCTTTTGTCTTTAAATCATGTATAGAAAACATCAGTGATATAAATGATGTAAAATGCAGTATTTGTTTTCTTTCCATCCCATTACCTCTCTTGTATTCTTGCCCACCCTCAGGCTTTCTCCCTTCTCCTTTGTCCAAGACAATATTCCCACGTGTCTTTGCTTAGCTACCTCTATTCACAGCATCTTTCTCCATTAATATTCTAATAATACCATGAAGTTGTCTCTATTTGTGATTCTTTTTAACGTATTTTGTAAGGGATGGGTAAGACCAAAATCATTGTCTTCCATTATACTATTACATGTTGGTTTATAAATTTATCCAAGAATATAAAGCCAATAATCTATCAAAGTCAAGCTGTTTTAGAATCACATTTTCAAATTAAACAATTGAGCCACATGAGCTCTCATCTCTTGGTATAAGCTAGGGGAAAATGGAGCTGCTTCCTTTTCTTAAACTCAATTGAACATGATTGCAGATTGTTAAGAAGCACTTTTTCATTTTATACTGATTGAATAATTTGATTATAGATCTCCTGCTGATTTTGCACACAGTGCACCTTATGCTTTATGAAATAAGGGTGGGATTATTATAAACCCAGAGAACATTTCCAACACATCAAGAAAATTAATATAGTTGTAGTTGGATGTTGCTTTGAATTTCATATCACTCCTAGAAAAAAAAAATGACTGGCATGACATTTGCCAGTCTTGATAATTTTGGTTTTAATAGCAGAATGCTGTTGTTTGTTTTGATGAAGTCAAGAATTCTGTGCACTCCACAACAAGCTCCAAATTCATTTCTGCTCTGTTGGATTTAAACTGGTAAGAACATATTACCATGATGCTGGGTTCTACTAACAGTCTGTTTTCTTATTCTTACCAGAAGATTTTGCTGTCTTCAATACTTTTTCAACTCACTGTACTGACATTAGTAATGTTGCTTGTTTTATTTTTAACAGGAAAATTAACTTCCGGGGTTTTATTTTGATGCTGTATGTTAAGTGGAAAATAAATCAAAGAGCTGAGAATGCTCTAATTTTCTAACCAACACCTCTAATGACAGTGACTCAAAACTGACATTTTTGATGGTTTTCAAAGACAATCGACCCCTTCCACTTTACTTGTAAGCAGATGAAAATTAAAACTGAAAACAAGCAAAAAAAAAATGTTTACAAGAGTGGTTCGCTAGAAGTGGAAATGTGTATTTCACAGTGATCTGCAAATACACTTCCTGCAGCTGTGCATGGACTGTCATCTTCAGAAACGTGCTTCAAAAATTAAGTATTAAATCTAAAGTACATGCTAATTTTTCTTCACCTTTTTTTGTGTCTCCTGATATTTAGAAGAACAGTAACAGCTCTACTCCATTCCCATAGTGACTGGAAAACATCAAAAAATATTTTTTACAAATTACACAGTCCTCATAACTGCTTTGAGAAAATAAAACCTAATGATTTTGTTTCTGCTCTGTTTTAAGCCAAGTGACAAATGAGTAATATTAAGATTTCTTAAGTGCTCACAAAAATAAAACACTGAGGAATTTATAAATACAAAGTGCTTGAATAATGTTTACAATATAGTATTTGTGATGACAGAATACTAAATCCTATTTCCTGAACATCAACTTTATGTCACTAACCATGATACCCAGATGTTCCATGTATACATCACATGGACCACAGTAGGATAGTATTGGCAGCATACCAAGTGGTCAGCGGATTTCTTCTGCTACCACCTAAACCACAGAAGTTAGCATATGTTTGCACTCTCAGACTTCATAGTCATCTCCCTGAATACTGCCATGAAAAGGTGACATTACTGAGGTTTTGTCTGAACAAGATCAGAAAGAGTCATTATTAGTCACCTTTTGGTATTAGTCATAATCATATTAATATGTTAATGCAAATACTAATAATAAAACTTCAAAAACAACTGAAAATGTTACATCAAAGGAAATTAATGAGAAGTCAGGAAAATAAGCAAAAGCTAAGGTCTATTGCAGGCAAACAAAGATGTGGTCATCCACAAAGATCAGTGGCAACATTGTGGCTTTTACTGCAAATGCTAGGAAATCACTGCCATAGTGAGGGTACAAGAATGTCATGGTCTCTCTTAAGACAAGGTTCTATGAGGCTCCTATGAACTAATAAAGTGCAAGTGTCTATGCAGGAGAATATTAGGATGCTATGGCTATAGGTTAAGACTTTCAGCAAACAAACACTCTCTAGTAAAGAGTCAGATAAGCAGTCTCAAGAGAAGTTGGAAAGTACCTATTCCTGCATTCAAATTCCAGTTCTGGGATACTCATTCTATATGAGTACCCAAGAAGGAATATCAGAACATTATAGTTTATAAATACCAGCTATGAAGAACATCCACTCAGTGTCTCTTATACTAATTGCGTTCTCATTAAGTAAGTATTATTTATAATAAAGGTTTGTGCATACTGATCCAACGGAAGAGAATACACACCTTAGCAAATACAAACTTGATAGCTTTAACACTTAATCATAAATTAACACACCAGATTTTTGGGCTTTAAAATAAATCATCTCTGGAGGATTTAGTTTCTTCACGGTGCCTGCTAAGAGCTTCACTATCTAGCTAGATGAAAACAATTTCTGAATCTATTCAGCAGAAAAGAAGATCAATGAATTAACTGCTGTAAGTCACCCCCAAAGATTTGTCTAAACTACCCAGTGATCTTACTGGGTGTGACTCTTGTCACGCTGTAACATGGCAGTTCTGGTAGCCAGGAAACAACATAACAATAACCAGCATGAATGAGGCAATATTATGCTACTGTACCTTTACTAGAAAAAAAAATTCAAAGACATATTCTATGGTTATTTTCTCAATTCTCCTCTTTCCAAAAGCAACTATCTTTAAATTAATACTAAACTGATACTTTCTTCCATCCTGAATATATGTTTCTCCTTTAATATAAGTGGGATACAATTAACTTTCAGAAGTGGAATCAAATATTGTCTACAATACTACAAAAGATGAAATGTTACCTTCAAGGGACTTGTGTGACTCTGAGAAGACAAGGTTTTGGGACTTTCGGGAAGCTTGCTCTCCTGTTTGGATTGCTGATCTGGGTGACAAGAAACAGGCTTTGCATATGCATCACTGTCCTGGAGGGTGGAACGTTCCAATTCCTCCAATAAGGCATCTATATCACAAGAAACAAAGGGAGCATAATGTAGAATTTGTGAGTCTCCAGAATTATTTTCTTCTTAAATACTCTCTTCTTGTTTTGGATGATAACAATTTGTAAATCCCTCCCTCCCTCCATACCTGACTTCAGGAGTGTGACATGTCCAAGGAGATTACATTAGGGTCTGTTTGATATTTCCTAGAACTGCATTCAATTTCATAGACTCTCTACAACTTAACTTCTAGGTATTGGTTTTTAACCAGTTGGGTAGATCACACACACACAAATACGCACACCAAAAAAAAAAAAAAAAAAAAAAGAACAACTATGTATTTCATATTAGAAAAAATAAGGTTTTTCAAAATATACCAAGAGGCAAACATTCTTTTTCTTTTATACACTCATACAATATATCCCAAGTACAGTAGGGAGACAAAACATTAATCCTGATTTTATTTAGTCTAATATCTCAAAGATTAGCCCAAGAATATAACAACAACAACCAAAAACTGTTAAGTATTACTGGGTTTTTGGTGGTGGTTTGTTTGTTTGGATGCAACAGGAGAAAGAGGAAACAAAGAGAAACTAAAGCATTGCATAATCAAGGAAGATGTAGCAATCCAAATAATTGAGACTTCTTTTGCAGTTTTCTTGGGAAAATGCCAATAGACTTCATAAGCATTTTGCTAGTACCTTCCTGCTGCAGTGTCATTAATCATAACAATTAATGAAAATTAGCCAATGCCAATTACAGTGTATGAAAAGTATTATCCTAACACTTTGAGATGGAGGACATTACTGTTCTCATTTCATATCCAGGAAAGAGAGAGTGTAGCTCTCCCAGGCTCTTGAGCACATGAGCAGAACTCCAAGGGGAGCTATGTGAGCGCCCCTCAACAACGTCAATGTTGTAAACTTTTAAGTTGAAGTTGCCATCATCATTAGGTTGTCTGAGTCATCTTAAGCACAGCATGTTCTCTGAAGTTCCTTTCTTCATCTACATAATCACACAATTGGATAGAAGAGTATTTTTCAAGTTGCAAGTCAAGATATTTTAGTGCCTTTTTTAGAACTTTAGGGGATTTTAAAAATACATTAGCTTTTATAAACTTGCAAAGCACTAGATTGTGGGGTTTTTAGGGACCTGTCTAGTTCTGAAATTCTCATATAAAGAAAATGACCTTAACATGCCATTAAAAAAACAAACATGTTCTTCATATTTAGAGAGAACGGGGTTTTAATCTGTCTAGTTTTTAAGAGAGGCTGTCATAAAGCAACTTGGCCTGCAAATCACTCAGTGATCTAGGATGGCCTAAAATTGATGATCTTCCTGCCTCCACTTCCTGGGTGTTGAGATTACATGAGTGTGCCAGCATGAGCCACTCAAAAGCTGCCTTACCCACACTGTCTTCCCTCTTTACAATGCTGAACCAGGAACTTATGTATACTAGACCAAAGTATGCTAATGTGCCACTAAGCCACATCCCCAGATTAAGGATCAGTATTTCTCAATATTATAAGGAAGATGTAATCAGTTTTCACAAAAGAAATATTCTGTAGAACTTTCTCAATCATTTATATCTCAAAATTTTGACCTTTAGTACACTATTTCAGAAATAACCGAACTGAGCTGGGTGGTGGTAGTGAACGCCTTTAATCCCAGCACTTGGGAGACAGAGCAGCAGGTAGATCTCTGTGAGTTTGAGGTCAGCTTGGTGTACAAGAAAAACCCTGTCTTGAAGAACCAAAAAAAAAAAAAAAAAAAAAAAGAAAGAAAGAAGGAAGGAAGGAAGGAAGGAAAGAAAGAAAGAAAGAACGAACGAACTAAACTGGACTAGCTAATCTATTTAGGCCAGACTGTTCTTCAACAAATAAACTAACAAGAGAAAAAAAAAAGACAGCAGAGGTACATATATAATAAAAGAGACCAAGGAGACATGTAACTAATTTTAATTTAGGTCATAACTTTAATTTAAAAATTAGATCAATCAATAATACTGATTGATAGTATTTGTGTGAGATTTTGCCGAACTTATGATCAAAGCTTAAAGGCAAGTGCAAAAATAAATCCTCTTTGGCAATTCAGAATTCAGTACTTAGCATGAGTTTTACATGCATAAGACAGATGATCAAAAAAATGAAATTTAAAAAATATTTAACACTGCATAGCCAATAATATTAAATGCTAGCATTTTAGGAATGTGAAATAACATTAAAGTGACTTCAATTAATTTTAGGTGTGATAATGTTATTTCATGATATTGAGGAACCAACATTAAGATTATTAGCTATTGTGGGTGTGGTACTGTTAATATGGTTGTTTCTATAAATATATATATTTTATGTAGTATATTAAGGCTGAAATATTTGCAGATAATAAATTTAATATTTGAAATTTCTTGAAAATGATGTGAAATAAGATTGTCAAGAGTTAATGATTGTTGAAACTGAGAAGGCTTAGATTTCATTAGAATATTTTCTTTATTTCTGTATATTTTTAAATTCTTTACAATGAAAGGGTTTAAGAAAACAAAACTACAAAGCAAAAGTTTTATCTTAATTTTATTAATTCTGAGCTCTGGATTTCAGAATTCCAATATTTTATTCTCTATCTGTTAAAACAGAATCATTCTCTTTTCTATTTTCTAAGCTTTGATCTAATCAAAATTCAAAGGCCTTCCTGGATTAATGGAATCAATCTATACTAAAGAGTATGAGACAGGAGTATCATTCAGCAAAAATATGAAGTAATCTTTAGAAGCATCTGCTCGCCAAATCTATTAAAACTCTCCTCTCAGCTCCTGAGTTAACAGGAGTCTCACTTCCTATTTCCAATGAGTGCACATTTTACCAATACCCTGAGTCTACTCATTCTGCTTCGTGCAGATTCTACAATTTAAATTGGATGACTAATTTTGGTGTGACTAATATAAGATACTGGGGCGAGTGAAATGGACTGAAAACTGCCGCTCATCTTCCTAGTCCTTGACCTGCGGAGTTAAATATCAACTTTCACCCACAAGTGAAGTCGTCTGTGGGTCTCCACAGGTTATAATGATCTCATCCCTAAATTGCAAAGATTTAGGTAAAACGTAGGTGAAGGCATGCTACTAACATCCAAAGCAATACTGGAGAGAGAGAGGATTTGCCCACCTGAGCAACCTGTCCTTGACACAATTTCTACAGAAGTGGAAAGAAAATTCCACCCCAAATCTTTGGGGGTAGCTAGTTTGTTAAGGCAGGGTCTTGCTCTAGTCGAAGCAAACCTGGAACTAGCTCCAGCCCAGGTTGGTCTCAAACTCTGGGCAGTCCTCCGAACTAACCTCCCCAGTGCTCAGATCACAGGTATAAGCTCTTGTGCCTGGCAGATACTTTCTGCCTTGTGTTTTGTTGGTTTTTTGAGACGGGGCCTCACTATATAGCCCTAGCTGACCCAGAACTTACAATGGAAACCAGTCTAGCCTCAAATTCATAGAAATCTAACTGCTTCTGCTTCCCACGTCTGGCTTTTTGAGATAGGCTCTTACATAGTCTAGGCTGGTCTCAAATTTTCTAATAGCCAAATATAGCATTAAGCTTCGGAGCTTCCTGCTTCCACCTCTGAGCTGGGATTCCAGGGAGGCAGCGCCACACGCCATGCAGATGGTGACATTTTGAAGAGACTGCTGATGTGTGGCCATCAGCAGTCCATTGACTTGTAGCTAACTGAATCACCTACACAGTTGGCTTTCAAAACCGCATACTTTCTACATTTACATTTAGATTTCCCTAAACAACTATCGTCCTCAGAATACAGAAAAGTATACTTTAAAAAAAAATGTTATTACTCCATTGGCTACCAAGGCAAACACACTTCTAACATAGGAGAACAACTCGTAAAATTGTCATTAATTGCTCTCTTAGTGTCAGATGCTCCTGAAGGTGAGCAGGGTATTTTGTTTTTGATGGGCACGGTGGCTGTGTCATTTCACAGTCTTCCTCCTCCCCTCTGTCTTTAAATTCTTCCCATCCCTCTTCCATGATAGTCCCTGAGCCTTGGGGACAGGAGTTGACATAAATGTCCCATTTAGGTCTGAGAAGAAAAATGACATGCTATGTCTCATATTAGTATGGCAGGTGACCCAGGAACCTCATCCAAGCCTCTGGAAATGGGAGTTATGGGTTCATATTTAGTATAAATTAAAACTGAATGGAAACAGAAAAAAAAAGAAAAAAGTAATACTTATATTAACATATTTTGTTTTTGCTGTATTAGTTCTTTTAACTTTTTTAACTAAATTTGAGTAAAATTTAATATCCATAAAACAAAGCAAAATAAGATCCCCTCTGAAAACAAAATGGTAAAACTCCATAGAGAAATGCAAATTCCCTCAATACCCACACAAGATATGCTTGCAGCAAATTCTCAGAGAATAAATAACCAATATTATATAGAAAAAGAATCTGGATTCTACACCAAATATATAGCTTTTACCAGTCTCAAAATACACTTTCTTGCCAAAAAAAATTGGCATTTACTAAACACCCCCTTTTTTTCCATAATTAATTTCTCTCCCCTTCTTCCTTTCTCTGTTTCTCTAGCCTTAAAAGTATAATCTAAATAATTCTTTATAAGCAAAATGTACACGCTATGAATTTTATTACTGGCAGTTTTTGCAAAGCTGCAAACACACAATGTTGAATAAATACAGCTTGAAAAGAGGTGAAAGTTAGTAGCTTGATATTAAGAATGCTGTAAATAAAGATGTGAATGAATGAATATTGCCAAAGTGTATGACCTGAGTCCCAAGGAGGCAGATTTCCAGTTCCAAAGCTTTGAAATCTGTGATTTCTCTGGGCATGGTTAGCTGTTGACCACTTTCACCATTGCTTTCATGACCTAAGAGTTGAAAAACAGCACTGCATTTCTGGCCAAGTAATCTGCTCCTTCAAGATTTCTCTAAACAAAAAGCCAACAAGAGCCACTACAGTGAGGATACCTCTGTAGTCTAAACTAAAAAGAAATGAAAGTGTTCCGGCCTTTCTGCAGCCTCTACAGACCCTTTCCTCTGCACTGTTATCTTATTGCTCTTCCCCTCTACTCTCCCGTTTTCTTCTTTGTCCTTTCCCTCCTTCTCTTCACTTATTCCCTCTCCCTTTCCCAGCTTTGTTTCCTTTTTCTTCCAAAATCGTATTTTCACGATCACCTAGATCTGGAACCACACTATGATCTCCAGTAGCTGCCAAGAGGGGAAGCACTTTCAATTACTTTTCCTTCTAAAAGTGCTTCTCTGGGTGTCTGTTCTGTGGTTAGCTCTCAACTATCTGCCTCTGCAAGCAGAGACCCCATAGTTCCCCCAACAATCAGAGTTCCTCCTGCCTCATGCTTGTTCGAACTGAGGACAGAAGTGAAAACAAATCTTTTAACACTGTCCTCAGTTCAGCTAGAACACACCTCATCACACATGGGGATGGATGAGAATCAAGTCCACACTTCCTTAGAGCATCTTCAAAAGCCCCTCACTCACCCAGCTCTTCCATTGTCTTACACCCACCGCCGGCGCTCTAGCCCTGAAGACTGTGAACTGCTTCAGCGTGTGGTGAAGAAGGGGACCACAACGGAACTGAAGAAGCCAGGGCAAAGCAGCTTCTATGACCCTTTTTGGTTCCTGTATTTGCTTAGCACTTCCTCACTTTTGATTTGTCCAATTTTTTCTTTTCTTTTCTATTAACTCAGTTTTTTAAAATAGTGCTGACAGAGAAAGACAGGTTGTGCAAGACTGAGGTTTTGATGCTACATTGGTCAGGGTGGTTATCGAGACTTTAAGTTGATGTTTCAAAGTTTACAACACATACCACATACAAGGCCTTACTTTTTCCAAGTTCAAGTATCCCACTGCCCACTGCCAACCCCCCCGCCAAAACTAAAGGACCATGGAAGCATGGCTCCTTCCTTAAAATTTTTGATTAGACAGCACCAACTGCATTTCACGTTCTCTATTTTCTTATTCAGAAGTCATGAATTATAAATTGTGACTGCTGTATGTATGTGCTTACAAAAATCTTAAACGCTTACATGTGTTTAACTCTCAAACTGTAATTTAAAAACTTTTTAAAATTACATTTATTTGTGTGTGTGTGTGTGTGTGTGTGTCTGTCTGTCTGTCTGTTGACACTCATGAGTTGTGGGAATCAATTTTCTCCTTCTACCACCTGAGTCCCACAGACCAAACTCATCAGACTTGTCAGCAAAGTGCCTTCATTGGCTGAGCAATCCACCAGCTCAGATTACAAATTCTTTAAAGTTGAACAGAAGCGGGTTCACTTTTGAGTTCTCTAGTACTGGATTATATAGTTATCCAAAATGCAAACATCTACAGGCGAAGGAAGAATCAATCCAGAAGATTTAAGATACTAGATACTAAAATCTGAATTATCCAAAATCCCAGTTCAGTTCACATAGCCTTGTAACAATTTCTTCAAAAAAGGAGCCAGGTCAACTTTTCATTTTATCCCTGTGTCTTAGTTTATCTCAAAAGGAAGAAAGCACTTAAAACAGGCCCACCTTGAGAAGACAGTACATAAAGAACTATAATTATGGTCCTGTGAAGTAGGTTTTGTCCTGGTTTCACCAGTAGTGAAACAGGCACACGGAAAAGTAACTGGCTAAAAGAACAGAATAAAGTGATAGCCTTGCTACTTGTTATATAAACCAGTTTTAACTCAGTATGTTCTCTTTCATCTACAGTACAGTGAGCATTTCTTAAAGGAATGCCAGCCGTTCTCCTACCTCTTTTTAAGAGGCTTGGTTTTTGTATTTTTTTTTTTTGTATAAGCAGCCATTGGATGTCAGTGCTGTTCCAAACGTGCTCATTGCAAATACAGATTGAAAATGCGTTCCTACTAATTACTGTCCATTTTTACAGCAGAAAATGACACTAGTCCTTTGAAAGTGTCAAAGACTCAATACAGACTATAAAACATTTGCTTTATCTATGTGGCAAGTGGGCCAAATGCTGGAAAAGACAATGGATTTTACTTTATGTTTGCCGTTTAATGACTAAAGTAAAAATCGGAATTACATCTCCAAACTTTGTATCTTCATCGTCTTGTGAAGACTTTAACTGGGGATGTTTCCATTTGCAAGGGGTAAAGAGTCCCCTCAAGTTGTTCTCCGATTACAATGTATAAAAAGGAAACTAAGGACTGCAAACAATGTATAAAACGGGAAGAAATGCCGACACAATGTATCAGAGGGAAACCAACACAAGAGGCCGAAGAATCCCCAGCTGCGGCTTAACAAATGGAAACCCCCTCCCCGCCCCCCTTTACCCATCAGGAAGGAACTTAGTTGAACACGCTAGACAAAACCAGCTATTCTGACTCCGCTTCCTGTGCTGCAGAAACATCTACAAACCGCAAAGGCGTGCAGCATTGAGGCGGAGAATACGACAGACCTCAGCTTCTCCGCATAAATCACTGGGAGTCACGCTAACACTCTCTCTCTCTCTCTCTCTCTCTCTCTCTATCTCTCTCTCTCCAGCTCAAGGACCACAGTCAGCGCCAGTCCGTGCTGCCCAGTTCCAGCTAGGAAACAACCTTCCAATTCGTCCCTACGGGGTTTATTGAAATTCAAGTGGCAGAAGCCGAACGTCCCTGACCTCCAGGGTCTCACGGCTGAGAGGGTCAACGCAAGATGGAGGAATGACAGCAGGTCGCAGAGGAGACGAAGTAGGGACTGTGACGAGGGCACTTCGAAGAGCTTACACAGACGCCAGTTTAACAGAGTGAAGGAGACTGCCCTCTCCGGAAACCCTAGCCAGTAATTGACTCAATATTTGTGCCAGTTTTACGCAGGCGTTGAGGCCTGGCCCGGAAGCAGTGCCTCTCTGGGTCGTAAAACGTAAACTCTCCGGAGTGTGACTAGCAAACTACGTTTCCCGTGGTGAATCGGGCAAAAACTCCCAGACTTCCCTTGACCTCTAGTTTCCTATCTTTTCCCTGGAAGCACAGACTAATGAGGACTTCGTCTCCCAGGATGCCGCGGGCTAAGTTAACCCTGCGCATGCGCGGCCCGACTATCCCGCGCTGTTCCCTTAACCCCGCCTCCAGCCTACCGCCGCCATTTTTTCAGAGACTTTCATCCGGCAACGGACGGGGCCTTTTTTTCTTAAAGGAGAAGCGGCAACTCAAATAATTTACCCCTTCTCCCCGCGAGAGCCGGCGGCGCAGGGGACAGAAAGGCCAGAGCAGGAAGGTGGGGGTCCTGGTGGAGGCGGGACTACGTCCCGGCCGCTTGATAGCCTAGCGAGAGCCCCTGAGGAGGCAGGGGCGCCTCTGGGAGGCAGGTGCGCGCGCAGCCGCCGGGGGCGGGGGGGGAGATGCGCGCGAAGCGGGCCGAGGTCCGTTTTGTCCTCTCCGCGCCCCGCGCCCGCCCTGCCCTTCCCACCGCCCCTAGCTGGGGCTGAACGCCCGGGGCGGGGGAAAGGTCACTTTGGGATTGTCGCGAGACGCAGCCGTTTAACGGTGAGAACGGGCGCGCGGGGAAGGAAACCTCGCGCTCTCCCTCGGAGCCGTTTCCTGATTGGTTGAAGGGAGGGGTGGGGGAGGGCACTGAGTGCGCTACACTGAGTCCGAGACCGTGAGGGGCGGGGCCCGGAGGCCGACCCTCCTTCCCGATTGGTCCATTGCTTGCCTCTGCGGGTGCGCGTGTGCGCGCCGCCGGCGGTCGCGGGCTTGAGTGGCAGGGGGCGCGGGTGGGGGGGGGGGAGCGCCCTCGGAGGGGCGGGGGGGAGAGAGGTGCTTGGGAGTGAGAGGGAGCGGGACTCTCCGGGAGCCTAGGGGGGCGGGGGGAGCTGCGCCGCGGGCGCCGCCGCCTCCGCCGCCTGGGACGCAGGGGTGGGGGACGGACGAGCCCCGATGCCGGGGGAGACGGAGGAGCCGCGATCCCCGCAGCAGCAGGACCAGGAAGGGGGCCAGGCAGCGGCGGCCGACGCGGCTTCGGACGAGCCCCGGCCCGGCGTAGCGGCGGCGGCGGCGGCGGCGGCGCCTGCAGGGACCGCGAGCAGCCGCGTTCTGAGGGGAGGTCGGGACCGCGGCCGGGCCGCTGCGGCCGCCGCCGCCGCCGCTGTGTCCCGCCGGAGGAAGGCCGAGTATCCCCGCCGGCGGAGGAGCAGCCCCAGCAACAGGCCTCCCGACGCCCCGGGGCAGCAGCTCGCGGCCGCGAAGCCCCCGTCTCCTGCTCAGGGCAAGAAGAGTCCGCGACTCCAGTGAGTAACTGTCTTTGAGGCTTTGGGGAAGACCCCCCTCTGATCCTCGCTACCCTCCCGGCTCCCGTAGCACCCGCTCCACGTGACACCCCGCTTGCTCTGCCCCCTGCCGGCTCGGCACGCCAGATGTCACGCCGCTGGCGGCCGTCCGCAGCCTGTGGCCGGCAGCCCACGCCCGAAGTCACTCTGCAGGCTGCATGCCCTCTGCCTCCTCAGTCCTCTGGCTTTTGCGCCCCCTTTGTCAGCTTATGGCTTCCAGTCTTCCCACAGCCCCGTGAGGAAATCCAACAGCACCATCCTTAGCCCTCGAGAGTGTTTTTGCCCGACCTTATTAACTAGCTTGCGAACCACTTAAACATGTCCCCTTTCTCGTCCCCCTAAATCGTCACGTTCATTTTTGTCCTCAGGATGAAAACTTGCTGTGCCAATTTTACATAACCAAATTAGATGTGTAGTACTTTTTCTTTATGCCTAGATTCTGACGTAGGTACTTCATTCTTAAAATTTGATTGATCTGAATTACTACTTTGAACTAATAGAGGCCCTTAGCAGATGGCCAGGAGCTTAAATATTTTAAATTGATCATTAGAGTTAAAAATAGTTAAATACATGAGTTCTATAAGTTACACGTTTTAATCAAATTAGCTATTCATTGTTAGCAATTTTATGATTTACAAATGGGAAAGGGGGCAGAGAAAATCAAAGGGCAGGGATTTTTTTTCTGTTTCAGATAACCAGCAACCTTCCAGTAGAGTACAAATCAAGTAGGGCTTGACTTACCTTGGACTGGGGACATTTATAAAGCTTAAAAACAGTCCTGTTTCAAAATTAAATTACAAATTTCTGATTACAAATTTTTAAACTGAACTAAGAGTTGTAACTGCTGTATGTACGTGCTTACAAAAATCTTAAACGCTTATATGTATTTAACTCGCAAACTTGAAAAGATGTAAATCATTAATTCTAATTGAGCATAAATTTCGTAGACAAATTCTTTATGTGTATCTTGGTTTCTTCATCTGTGCGCAGTTATACTGGGGGAGGGGGGATAGCTTTCATGACTTGAGTTTGTGTGTATTAAATACATTGTGGAACCATTTCACACAGTGTCTCACACAGTAAAATACCGAATTCACTCTGCTGTGTTGAAAAGTGGTGCCCTATCAGAGACAGTACTTTGTACTGGTGTTTTTGTGTCTGTTTTGTAAAGTTGCATGCTTTTCTATTATCTTACATAAACAAGTATTTTAGATTTTTTTTAACGTGGCACTTGAGAGTAAAGTAATCTGAATCAAATTAAATTATATGTAGAGTAGTGTCTTACTTTTTCCTATGTGGTAGAAGTACTGATGGACATTTTGAATCCCACAATATAATTAATTGTGGAAGCAGTTGATCTGGGATGAATATGATTGCTTGCTTGGTTGGTTTTTGATCACAGTGTTTGTTGTGGAGGGGAAGAGGCAATCTTAATCTTTCTTCTCATCTAGTACTATACATAGTTAGAATGATCTTTACATTCTTTTGCCTTCAGACTTGTCCCTTGGTCGTGTATTTAAGATTATACAATTTTACATTCTTAAAAATGAATTTTCATTTTTATTGCACATTTTACTTATTCAATAGTGGCTTACACATCAGAGAAATCACAACACAGTTTCAGCTCCACAGTTCTTGTTTGAAAAGTAACTGGGACTAGTATTCTAACTCCTTTAAGCATTAGAAAATTAAATTAGACCTGGCCTTGTCTTCAAGGACCTTGCTGAGGAAGGGAACGTTGATTAGCACTCATTAAACTCATGTGCATGGTTTGCAGATGGTCAGTGACATCATTGTTTTTGAACTCACTTTTCTATTTAATCCTTTGAGACATGCAGTTTTGAGGGTCGGTACTGAACTCTGACCTTAATTAATCTCTTCCAAATGAAATAACATTTAAAAAGGAGATAAGAAATTTAATCTCTCTAATAATTTGTTCTTTTTAGATCTTTCCCTCCCTAGTTACTTTTTCATCCATTTTCCATATTCCTGCTTTTTTGCCTACAAAATCCTATGGAATTGGGTGTTGACCTGTATTTCTTTCTCCCAATTAGAAACAGAAAAATGTACAAAATTGTTTAAAATATCAAAAACATAGATTTGGATCAACTGAAATGTGTATTACTAAATTATATAGTGGAAAAAAAGCTTGGACTTGATGTTCAGACTGTAAATGTGATCTGTCAGCTTTTACTACTCTCTGGCTAAGTGACCCTGAACAAGCCACCACATCTTGAGAGCTGTTCCTCAGGAGCTCTACAGCTGAATAATGGGTTGTACTTTCATAAACTTGAATGTATAACAACTTAATTCACATCGAAGTTTTTGAGAATTAAGATAATACAGTTTCAGTGAGTATGTTCTGGAGAGAGGCATAAAGTTAAATGCTAGTTTCATACACAAATTACCTAAATGGCTAGCAGTTAGTAATTTAAATTCAATTTGTACAAAATTTGTGTTCATGTTAAGAATTAAGCTCATCGTTCTCTCTGTTTTAGCTGTGATTCTTGTTTTAATTGTGGATATGCTTCAAGAAGCATGTGGTGGTACAATAAGTCTAAGAATATGATTTTTATCCTTTGACTTATTTCTTATGTGTTTTATTTTTCCTTTTTGATGTGTTTCGTTGTTTGTGAGGTTTTCTGCTTGTTTAATTGCTTCCTTGAAGATGGGGCACCACTATGTAGCCCTTGCCTGGAACTTTGTATGTATACCATACTGTACCTCCTTGTGACAGATCTGTCGGTAGTCTACTGCTTCTCAAGTGCTTTGATAAAAGTCATGCATCACCCTGCCTGACTTTTCTGTTTTTAATAAAATATCGATGTGCAAACAGTGAAATCAAATTTGCCTCCTAGGATAGGAGGCAAAATATCTTTATTCTATAACATAAAATTGAATATCTGTGTATTTCAAATTTTAAAACTCTTTAACAAATAAGTCTTGAAACTTAAAATGTAGTTGTTGCATAGCCTTTTTAAACAAAGCCTTGAATATTTTTGGAAGTTTTCTTTAGTTTCAGATGAGTGACACATGAAGAGAGTTGTTTTACTCTTTTGGTGTATAGAGTTCAGAGTTCTTTGTGGAGTTATTTTGACAAAAGTAAAATGGTAATCTGTACTTTTTTTTGCTGTGTTTGCTTGAAGGGTTGTGGATAGTGAGGTGAATATTCTGAATAGACAAACACAAGCTTTTTGTTTCTAGAAGCCTTCAGTTGCACAGCACTGGAATCTTGAGTGGTCAGGATCCTAGGGGGAGGTTAGGATGATGGTAGAAACGTTGAACTATTTGAAAAACACCTCAGGCATCCAGCAGGTGTGTTTTTAGTGCTCCATTTCCTAAAGTAAAGGTGGTTCACAATACTTGTCAATTGTGAAGTTTATGACAGCTAAAGTAATACGCTTTTAAAAATGAGGCACAATGACAACTCTTCTTTCACAAAACATGTTTTAATTGCATTGAGTTCATTTGCAGCCTTTATGCTGCTAGAGACTATGTGGTATCTTTATAATACAAATAGGAAGCCAGTTTACTTCTGAGTTTGGAGAAGAGGTATAGAATTCAAAATACTGCATTTCCAGTTACATGTCTTAGAAGCTATCCCAAATTAAAATCGTGGAGGTCACTTTGTATTTTAAGCCAGTAGGCTTATAACTTTTTGAGCTTTTTGCTTGCATTTAATTTGTAATATATAAGTAATATTTGAGATGTGTACATATTGCCGTTTTAGAAATTTTTATTGGATTCAGTGGTCAAGTTTAGGGACTGTTAAAATTACATTTTGTTAGTAGGATTGTTCAGTAAATACAAAGTAGGAAAAGTGCTGTAATAAAACATCAGTATTTATTAGTGGAAGTTACTGGCATCTATCTTACCATCCTTGCTACACCTCCCTACCTACCTTCTGTTTTAGACAGAAGTGTTTTTGAGCACATCTCAGATGTTGTCATTTCAGTACATATATAAAATAAGGACATTCATTTTTTCAGATACCACTTTTAATAAAATTGGCAAAATTTTCCTTGTTTTTTTATGAATAAAGCAATTATTTCAAATGATATTCTGTTTCTGTGCTATTGGTTATATCGATATAAAAAACTTGACTTCCTCAGTTACAGTGCTATAGTATATATGGTATAGATAGGTTATTTCTACCACTGCTGAAAATTAGGCTCTGCTTTAACCACATTGTAGATGCTTTCTGTATTATTCTGGAGATGAATCTAAAATAATACTTGTGTTTTAAAGACATGCACAAAATTACTCATCTAACGTTTGACTCTTGATTTCTTTCAGGTGCATAGAAAAAATAGCAATTGATAAAGGTAAGACTCATTGTGTTGGCATATAGATAGCACTGTCTTATAGTCTATTAGAAAAGACACTACACTTCAACCTAGTTATTCAGTGCTTTCCATTCACAGGTTACTTTAGGCTGTACCTGCTGAAAGAGTTCGATTCTCTTTAGATGACACAGCAAGCAGATTTGGAAAATACGATGTCTTTGAATTTAGAAACTCAATAATGGGTTATAATTTAAAAACCACTCTAATTTTTAAAGCTAGCCATTTATTAAGAAGTAACAAAATTACATGTAGTAATAGTAAAGTATAGGTAATCTTGATAACTGGTAGACTCATAGTTTAAAGAATGTGGAAAGTATGCTAAGATTTTACCTTGGTAAATATTGAAAAAAATCATTAAGTCATTTAAATCTATTTACAGTTTAGCACATGAAATACAGGTGTTGATGTTGAATGTAGATTTCTACTTATCTGGATTATAAAAGGAAGCAAATGTTTCATTTTTAATATGAAACTTCATTCTGAATTTGCAAATTGAGTTATTAAAATGCCTCTGTGTTGTTATGACAATTTTTCCCTTTTTCTAATCTTTAGTTGTGATCTTTGAATTTAAATTCTAAGCTGGACAAAATAACTCCTTAGTTGTATTTCATTTCTTGTTTGTACTTTGTACTTTTGATCTCGTCTAACATAGACAATTTTCAACTCCTAGAATTAACTTAATTTGTAGAATTAACTAGTGAGTTTTTAAGGTCCAATTATACACTGCTATATTTGGTGGAGAGACAACCCAATTATGTTGCCCAAGCTAGCCTAACTCAGAATCTTCTTGATTTAGCTTATTGCTAAAGTGTGTGTGACATTTATTATATCTGTAATTTCTTAAAGTGACCTTTTTTTCTATTTGTAAAGTATGCATTGCAACTTTTTAAGTTACATTCAAACAATGGATGTTTATGCTATTTGAACGTACGACAGTGTGGTTAGGAGCCAGTAACTTGAATTGGTGATTTCTTCATCAAGTTCTTTTCACAAGTTTCTTTCTCTGATTCTTGGAATGTAAAGCTAATATCTGTTATACAGGTAGAAGAAGACATTGTTTTATCTAGCAAGGTTCTTGTTACTATGTGGAAAGTCTGTGTTCCTTACTCAGAAATCACTTTGGAGCTCTTACTCTGAGGGGAAGTGCAGATAAGTAATGGGTACAAGGCTAGTTCTCATTTTTTAAAAAAAGGTTTTAAAGGCAGTTGTTTTTATTAGAGCTGAAAATATAGTTTTCTTGAAGAAAATTTTTGAAGTACTGTGGGAATTATTTTTTCTCGAGTATTTTAATCTGGAAGTTCCAGCATGGTGGGTAGCTGTGCAGGTGGGGGAAGATGAAAACAGGGTTTCTGTAGCTTGTCCTGTCACTAGCTCTTAAACTGACAGAGATCCACCTGCCTCTGCCTCCTGAGTGCTGGGATGAAAGGCCTGCACCCCCGCCTGACAGGTCTGGAAATTTTCATTTCAAACTCCTATCTCTCCTCCATGTCTTCACTAATCTAATGTCAGTTCAGTTTAAAAAAGGAAACTTGTATTTTCTGCTCACCTGCTGGTTTCATTGATCCTAAATGCTCAACTTGTTGCCTAGCTGTTTATTTGTTGATTCTGTTTATAACTTTGCCTCTATAAAACTTTATAAACCTAGTTTTCTTTACTGCGTTATCTTTTCCTTTATAAGTAGTAATAATAACCTTGCTAGACAAAAGTGATCAACACTTGTATATAGTACTTCTGGCTGGTATTTGCAGTATAAGCTTTAAATTCCAAGAATCAGAAAGGAAACTTGGCAAAGAAGTCACCAGTTTATCCCCCAAAATTTGACAAATTAGACTGCAATAATTTATCATTTCTTGGCTGAACTATTTCTGTTTTTAGTTTTTTGAGAAACCTCTTTACCAGTTTTCAGATTAGCTTGTAGTGTGGTATTCTTTTTTCTCGATCATCACTAACACATAACAGTTCTTTTTGATACTAGTTATAAGTTTGAGCTGATAATTTTATTCTGAGTTTATCAATATTTATAACTGTAGGGGTTTTGTTTTTTATGGCTCATACTTGTAAATTCTAGCACTCATATGTATGGCTTAGAAAGATTGCCACAAATTCCAGGCCAACCTGAGCTACAAAGTAAGAACCTTGTCTCCAGCAAATAAGAACAACAAAAAGTAAATGTAAATTACATAATTTAATACATCATATCCTTTAGGAAAAAGGAAACTGTCATTTACAGATAGAAGTAGAGAACATTACATGAAATTAGCCAGACTTAGAAAGAAAAATGCTGCAGTATTTACTTAAATGTTACATAAGTTGTAAATTATTCTGTTATACAAGTAGCAGAGTGGTTACTAGAGACTAAGGTGAAAGGGGGTCTGTTATGATAGGGTACAGGTTTTGCTTAGAATCCAGGAGTACATTTCAGTGTTTTATTGTACTGTACTTTAGCACAATAAGTAATAACGTAATATACATTTCAAGATTGTTAAAGTCATTCTTAGTGTTCATACATAAATGGCAAATTAGTAAACTGGCAATTATGTTAATTTGCTTAATTGAAACTTTATAATATAAACACATTTTGTGCATGCTTTGAGCATAACTTCTAAGTTTCTCCAGCTTAGCTAGCAATCACCAAAGACTGAGACAAAAGAGCAGCAACCACAAGGATTCACCTTCATGTGTTCCTTGTAGAGTGGATTTGCTTCCTCCTAGATCTTACTGCAGAAAGCTACACTTAGAGGAGTTTTTAGTACTCACAGACTCTGGAGAGTAGTGGCATAGGCACAGGTCACATGCAGGTTAGCATAGTAAGGGAGAGGAGAGAAAGCAACAAGCAGGGGCTATTGAAGACTAGGGCAGGCGTGACCCAGACGTTCATGGTACTGCAGGCCTTCAGAGACATCTGGAGATTTTATTCCTGGCTACACTCTTAAGGCATTTGGATGTGGTATTAAAAATTGGAAACTGGCCTGGCAGTGGTAGTGCACTCCTTTAATCCCAGCATTTAGAAGACAAACACTTTCTCTAAAAACAGACAAAAGAAGTTTGATAGTTGAATGAGCCTTGCCTCCTTTATTATAATGCTAAGAATGCATTTGAAGTAGGTGCTGGGACAAGGTTAAATTAGAAGCATTTACTATATCACTAAGTGTAATTACTTGTCAGTTAAAAATTAGTTTTGAGAAACTGAGGATCAACCAGCAAGGTAGAAATCAAGTTGTTGATTTTAGACTTTTTTTTTTAACTTTCTTTTTGTTTTATTGAGAAAAAAACAATTTCTGCCTCCTCCCAGCCTCCCACTCCTCCCCCCCCCACTCCTCTCCCCGTCCCCCCCACTCCTCACCCTCTCCCCCCACTCCTCTCCCCCTCCCTCTCAAATTTGGGGTTTCTGGTACAGTTTTGAGATTGAATTTCTTCCCAAAACCTAAGTCTTAAAGTCTTTCAACTGATGTAGATTGGCGTTCAGGCTGACAGCTAGGCACCACAGAACAAGCATATTAGTATTAAGAGTTAACAACCGTGAAACTTCGGTTCTTTGCTGGATATGGTAAATATTTGTGTTTGTACATTTTGGCCATAATGAATTGTGATAGTTATTTCAGTATAAACATTTGTTTTATTAAATCCCTGTTTTCACGTTTTGACATGTGACTTGGTTTTGCCAGGGTAAAATTCCTGAGAAAACAATTTACAAAAAATGAAAGGTTTATTTGAACTCCTTGCTTCAGAAGTTTCCATTCATTGCCATTTGGCCTGTTTCTGGACCTGTAGTGAGGCACAGTTATTTTTCCCTTTTTATTAAAAATGCATTCTTATACAATATATCCTGATTACAATTTCCCTGCCCTCTACTCTTTATTCCTCCCTGTCTTCCCTCCTATTCATATCCATTCCCTTTCTGTCTCATTAGAAAAGAACAGGTGTCTAAGAGATAACAACCAAATTCAACAAAATAAAACTAAAATCATCACATCAAAGTTGGGCAAGGCAAACCAACAGAAGGAAAAGAGCCCCATGAGAAGTCACAAGAATCAGATACACAATCGTTCACACACCCCATAAAAATACTTACGTTACTAAACTGAAAGCTATAATAATATATATTTTAAGAGACCTGTGCATATCCATGTCAGGCCTGTGCTTGCTGCTTCAGTCCCTGTGAGTTCATAGTTCCTTTGATTTAGGAGGCCCTTGTTCTCTTGGTGTCCTCTTTTCTCTCTGACTCTTAAACTCTTTCTGCCTCTCCTTCCAGAGGTTCTCTGAGCTCTGAGGAGAGGAATTTAATGGAGACATCCCATGTAGATCTGTGTTCCAATGTCTGTCTCTCTATGTAATGTGTGGCTGTGGGTCTCTATATGTGTTCCTGTATGCTGTGGGAGGAGACTTCTCTGCTGATAGCTCAGTAAGGCACTGGTCTGAGTATAGCAGAATATCATTAGGAAGTCATTTTATTGTTACCCTTTTTTTTAAAAGACCAATAGTATTTAGTTTTACCCTAGGTCATTGGGCTATCTAATACCTTGGTCACCCAAGCAGTATTGGGTATGTGTTCCATTTCTCAGAGTGGATCTTAAGTCCAAGCAGACATTGGTTGATTATTTTCACAAGATTTGCGCCACCATTGACCAAGCATAATTTTACAGGCAGGAAACTGTTACAGATCAAAGGTTTTATAGCTAGGTTGATGTTTACATTTTTCTTGGTAGCCTGCAGAATGCCTTCCCAAACAAAGATACTAGAACATAGGGGTAAAGGTTATATGTAAGTACCAGCTCATCTTTTCCATGCTCAGTGAGTTATGTGGAAGTTGTCTTCAGGACAGGGGTGTTACTGTCAGTTTAAGGAGAGCAATCTTTTGTCTTGTCAACAGATTAGATTGTTTGGGGATTTCCATGGGATCCCTTTCTACCACATTCAATTGGATGTAATCCAATCTCAATAGTGGAAACTTCATTTGGTGACAAGAAATGGCTAGTTGGGATTCTATCTACCTCATATTTAGAAACTTCATTTGGATTGCTCACATATATTTTGGGAAGTTTCCCCTGATTTCCATACCACACCTCAAATGCCCCTCAAATCTAGCTGTGTCTCCCCTGCATTCCTTTTCTCAGCACATCTCTCCTGCTCCCCACCTGATCCTCCCATTCCCATCCCCCACTCCCACCACCAATCCACCCATAAGATTTCCTTCTCCCAGGGAGATAGATATATGTGTTCCCCCCTAGACTTAACTTCTGGATCTAATGACTGTAGCTTGGTTATCATTCATTTAATGGCTAATATCCACAGATAAGTGAATATATACAGTATTTATCTTTCTAAGTCTGGGTTACCTCGGGATGTTTTTTTCTAGTTCCATTTGCCTGGAGATTTCATGATGGCATATTTTTTGTTTTTTCAAGACAGGATTTCTCTGTGTAACTTGTGCTGTAGACCAGGCTGACCTCAAACTCACAGAGAGCCACCTGCCTCTGCCTCTTGAGTACTGGAATTAAAAGTATGCACCACTACCACCCAGCAATGGCATACTTTTTAAGAGCTGAGTAATACTCCATCCTGTAAACTTTTTTATCTAGTCCTCTATTGAAGGACATCAACAAACATTGTTTCAAGTTTCTGGCTATTATAAATAGAACAGCAGTGAACATAGTTGAGCAAATGTCCTTACAGTAGGATGCTGTCTCATTTGGGTACTGGATCTTGAGGTAGAACAATTCCCAGTTTTCTGAGAAGTCACCTTATTGATTTCCATAGTGGCTGTACATGTTTGCAATCCCACCAGCAATGTATGAGTATTCTTCTTACTCCACATCCTTGCCAATATGAGCTGTCATTTGCAATATTGATCTTAGCCATAATGATGCTGTAATGTAATCTCAAAATAGTTTTGATTTTCACTTTCCTGATTGGTTAAGGATATTGAATATTGAATATTTCTTTGTTTCTCAACCACTTGAGTTTCTTCTATTGAGAATTCTGTGTTTAGTTCTGTACCCCATTTTTTTTTAGTAGTCATTTGGTTTTTTTAGATCAAGTTTCTTGAGTTCTTTATTATTGGGTATTAGTCCTCTCTTAGATGTGGAGTTGGTAAGAATTTTTTCCTTCTATGGGTTGCCACTATATTACAGTGAAGGAAAAACTGCTTTATAGCAGTCAGAAGGAAAGCCCACTTCCTAACAGTTCACTAAGCCATGAATTCATCTGTGGATTAATCTGATGATAGAGCTCTTGTGATTCAGCACTGAAGCTGTTGAAACTCAGACTTAGTTTTAAGTACCTAAGCTTTGGGGGAGGTCATTATATCCAATCATTACATGAACTAGGAACTGGTTCATGTAATAATTTGGCGTTGTTTTGAGAATCTTCTGTTTTCCTGCCCAGTCTTATGTTTGTTTGCATTATACAACAGTTCTAGTTTCTCTTATAACCATCCTAGTCAGTATGAAATTATGATCTCATCAGGCTTTTGATTTGCCTTTCATTAATGACTGATGTTGAGTATCTTTGCATATGGTTTTTGTTTTGGAGTGGGTTTTTTTAAGCTTGTTTATCTTTAATGAAATGCTTATTCATATCTTTTGCTTATGTTTCTGGTTATATGCCTCTTTAAAATGAAAGATAAGTTTTATATGCTTAAAGTATTGTAGCAAATGTAATTTGTAAATCTCTCCCATTCTATAAACCATCTTCGCTGTGGATTTTTAAAGTGTTAGGTCTTTCACATACATATATATATATATATATATATATATATATATATATATGATCCATTTTGAATTAAATTTTAAGAGCTAAGAATCTAGCTTCCTAATCTTTGTATATACTGTTTTCCCATTAACATTTGTTGAAGAGAATGTCCATTCCCACCGGCTTTTTTGCACATAGATGAATAGATTTGTTGCTAAAGTTTCAATTCAGTTTATTGGCTATTATGTTTAGTCTTTTACCAGTACTGGTTCCTGTAACCTTTAATAGGTTTTGAAGTTCTGAAAAAGTCTTCCAAGTTTGTTCTTGTTTCAATAGTTTTGGCTACTCCTCGGTCTCTAGATTTTTCATATGCATTTTAGGATCAGGTTAACAGAATCTGGATTTTTACAGATATGTTGTTTGTGCATCTGTTTTGGAAAGATTATTTTCTTAGCAATATTTTTTATTCTTTTAAAAGGGGAAGCATTTCCTGAATTTCCTTTGGGGCTTGTTCAGTTGGTGATATATTTTAAGGCAGAATTGTATTTATTGATTTTTCTATTCTACACCTTTCTGAATTTATTACAAGAGGAGATATCGATCAATATGAATATAAGGTCATTTAATCTGCAGATGATAAAGGAATTTTGTCTTCGTCCCCAGTTTGGATGTTACCTTTATTTTTCTTTGTTTTCCTTTCCCTAATTGTTGAGGCTTGAATTTCTAGTAGACTATTAAATAGAAGTAAAGAGGTCATCCATGACTTTCTACTTAGGTAGAAGACTTATTTTTGCAACCGAGTATGCTTAGGGGAGTATGTGTGCTTTTGTTAGTTTATCTATGTTGAAATGATTTTATTCGTTTTACTGATACATATTTTATTTTGAATATCAAAACTATATATTGATTCTTTTAAATATGCCATAGCATTTGGTTTATAGGAAATATCGATTGGTTTGTAGAGGATTTTTTTTGGTTTTTTGTTTGTTTGTTTTTGCTTTGGTGTTAGGGTGATGCTGACATCATAATATTATTGAAGTGATCTATTTAATATTTTTTAAAGTCTGAGAAAGTCTGGAGGTTTGTTTTGTTTTGAACTATTTGTTAGGATTAACTACTAAGTTCTGAGCCTAGATTTTTGTATTTGGGATGGTTGAAGCTAGAACAACATGTGAAGATATTTCAGTAGGAGAATTAATGTTGCAAAAGATGACACTTGTCACCACTGGGCTCAGAATACAAAGCATGATCTATAAAGATTATCCTTGGGCCTTCCACTCTAATAGAATTGCCTTTACTAATAGCCTAACATCTGTGTGTTCAAGTGCCTGTTTTCTTGAAACCTTGCCGTGGTCATACAGTGTGTTGTCATACATTTGTATAAATATCAGAATGTACTGCTCTGTTGATGTCATTATAAATGGGTTGAGATTTTTGTTTGTATGTTTGAAAGCCGTATGCCATATTTTTTCTGTATATGTATGTGTATGTATACACACATCACTGTATTTAATTAAGGTTGCTTGCATGAATATTGGGACAAGGGCAATTTACAGAGGCATTGACAGCTTAGAGAAAGCTGAAATCTTACTTTGAAGACCCCAGTCTTAGGGAAATAACTACAACCACTGGCTTTTTATGAGTGCAGGTGCCATGTCAGATTCAGAATATAGCATTTTACAACACAGTCTCCCATATTTTGATTTTTACATACTTCCCTCCCTTCCCTGAATGGGTAGTGTAGATGTCCTGGACAGTGCTGAGCACTCAACAGTCAATTATTCTCAGAATTTTGATCAGTTAAGAATCTCTATATTAACTTACTACTCAATCAAGTCTGGGAAAGCACTAATCACTAGATGTAAACATAAATGAAAACAATGTGACATTATGTCTGGTTAGGAAAACAACAGTAATAGGTTTTCCCTCCGAGAACATATCCCACCTCCCTACCAACTGGGATTTTTGACGAAGTTATTCCTAACAGACATGAATTTTCTCTGATGGAATGAGCCTCAAATCCAGTTTAGAAAGTAATGGATCACCCCTATAACAGTCATGCCACTTTTATACAAATGGATAGATACATCTTGCCTGGCAGTATTGTAGAATGCAGGACCCACAATTAGATGAGACTGATGACTTTCCCAACAGTGTGCATAACACCTCTCAGCCCTGTAAAGTTGAGTGTCCAATTCAGTTCCAGCTTGATTTTTGTCTTGCAACCAAAGTATATGGTCTCTTCAGCAGTAGGTTCTGACCATTCAGTTCTGGTGAGCATTTTGCCATTGGGTTTGTTTGTCTATCTGTTTTTTATACTCTCACTAGTTTTAATTCATGATCCTTCTTCTATCTCAGTCTGAATGATGGAGTGTAAGAACACTACCTACCACAGTTGTCATATACTATTGCTGTGATGAAGTACCATGACTGGGCAAACTTTTTCAGAGGTTTAGCCCATTGTTGTCATGGCGGAGAGGGTTGTGGCATATAGGCAGACATGGTGCTGGAGAAGTAACTGAGAACTCTACATCCAGATCTGCAGGCAGAGAGCTACTGGACTTGGCTTGAGCATATGCAACCTCAAAGCCTGCCCACCCACCAGTCACACACTTCCTCCTACAAGGCCACACCAACCCCAACAAGGTCACACTCCATGATAATGAAACATTCAAATATATGAACCTGTAGGGGCGAAGTAAAGATCCATTTTATTTCAGTGTTGTCTTGATTTTATTTTAATTAGACGTATAAGCGTGGTTATTTCACTATTTAGCTGAAACTTGAATTATGTTTTCATCTAGATCCCAAGGAAGAGAAAGAAGATGATTCTATCCTCCCTCAGGAAGTTTCCATTTCTGCAACTAGGCCAAGCCGAGGCTGGCGCAGTAGTAGCAGGACATCTATTTCTCGCCTGCGAGACACTGAGAATACTCGGAGCTCTAGGTCCAAGACTAGTTCGTTGCAACTCGTCTGCAAGTCAGAACCAATTACAGATCAACTTGAATATGGTACGATGTAAATATAATATGGTTACTCAAATACCTGATTGGTTCTTTAACCTTAAATGTAATGCTGAATATCTTAATTTCGGGGGACAGGTGGTAATGTAGGTAGGATTTGTTTTGGGTACATTGTAGATACTCTCCATTTACAGAGCTCCTTCATACAGTGATTTCACTTAATCTTTGGGTATGAAGAGAAAATATCTCATGTGTGTGTGTCTCAATAAATTTTGGTTTAATTTTCTAGAAGTTCGAGAAGAACCTCTGTCTCCCGGTGGCATTAGGTATAACGTTTATTTCATACTTATATCTTGAATACTCAATTGTATTAAATGATTGAGACTTTTTATTTGATAGAATGTTGAACTGTTATTTTCATTTTTAATATATCACACTTAATATTCCACATCTGATTTTAAATGGACCATAAAACATTAGGAGACTTAGTTTCCTAATTCCAAAGGCATGTTTTGAGTATCTTCTCTGGTTATTCTCTTTTGGGCACAGAAATAGAAGTGTCTTGCCAGTGTCTTTCATAGTACTTTGGTAGTTTAATGTTGGTTAAGTCTTTTGTGATGCAACACATCAGACAATTACAACTGAATTACAAAGTCAGTTGTCTAATTCTTCATGCTATTGGGCAATAATTTAATTTTTACTTAAAATTTTGTAGTATATCTTATTTATATAGTCTGAGTTTTAAGTATATTGTTTAGGATGAAGTCTAATCAGGTCATAAGGATGAAAATTTTAGATGATGTGAATTTTTGGTGGTATATAAGTATTCTAATTCACTCCTAATTAGATAATCCTTGGAATCAGAATTTATTATTTGTTTGTTAATTTATAGTAGTGATGAGGAAGAGGAGGAGGAAGAGATGTTAATCAGTGAAGAGGAAATACCATTCAAAGATGATCCAAGAGATGAGACCTACAAGCCCCATCTTGAAAGGCATGTTTGAAATTTTACTGTATGTGCTAGTGAAAAACACATAAGAATACACGGTTGGATATGTTTGTTTTATTTTTGTCCCAAGATTAAATAAACATGGAAATAATTTCAGTGATTGTTTTGCAACTCTAGCATTTTACTCTCTCAGAGAACCTTCTTTGATCTATTGAATTTTAATATTAACTATACCATTTAGTAGAAGTGTGCATGTTTTAATAAGGTTTTCTGGAATGTTTAAAGTTGTTTCACTTCTCTTTGCAGCTATAGTGAGATTTGATTTTTGTATGCTTTGACCTGCCTTAGTTTGCATTACTGTTGCTATGATGACCAAAAGCAAATTGGAGGGAAAGGGTTTAGATTTACTCTTCTACACATATTGACCACCACTATAGGAAGTTAGGACAGGAAGGAACTCAAGAAGGGTGAGAACCTGGAGGCAGGGACTGATGCAGAGACTATGGAGGACACTGCTTTCTGGCTTCCTCAGCCTGCCCTCTTATAGACTGCATCCAGTACCACTGGCCCAGGGTTGGTCACATTCACAATGAGCTAGATTCTCCCCACAAGAATCACTAATTAATCCAGGCTTTACCTATAGCTTGATCTTTTTTTTTAAAAAAAATTTTCTTTTGTTGATATTTATTGAGCTCTACATTTTTCTCTTCTCCCCTCCCTACTTAATCCTCCCCCAAGGTCTCCATGCTCCCAATTTACTTAGGAGATCTTGTCTTTTTCTACTTTCTACTTTACATGTACATAATATCTATGAAAGTCTCTCTTAGTGTCTGCAGTGTTGTCTAAATTCTTCGGGATTGTGGTTTGTAGGCTGGCTTTCTTCGCTTTATGTAAATATACCACATTTTCCTTATCCATTCTTCAGTCAAGGGGCATTTAGGTTGTTTCCAGGTTCTGGCTATGTCAAACAAAGCTGCTACGAACATAATTGAGCACATGTCCTTGTGGCACGATTGGGCATCCTTTGGATATATACCCAAAAGTGGTATTACTGGGTCTTGAGGAAGGTTGTTTCCTAATTTTCTGAGAAATCGCCACACTGACATCCAAAAGGGTTATACTAGCTTGCACTCTTACTAGCAATACAGGAGTGTTCCCTTTTCTCCACAACCTCTCCAGCGTAAGTTGTCATCAGTGTTTTTGATCTTGGCCATTCATACAAGTGTTAGATGGAATCTCAGAGGTGTTTCGATTTACATTTCTCTGATGACCTAAGGATGTTGAACATTTTCTTAAATGTCTTTCAGCCATTTTAGATTCCTCTGTTGAGAGTTCTCTGTTTAGGTCTGTACTCCATTTTTTATTGGATTATGTGATCTTTTGGTGTCCAATTTCTTGAGTTTTTTTGTATATTTTGGAGATCAGACCTCTGTCTGATGTGGGGTTAGTGAAGATCTTTTCCCAGTCTGTAGGCTGTCGTTTTGTCTTGTTGGCCATGTCTTTTGCTTTACAGAAGCTTTTCAATTTCAGGAGGTCCATTTATTAATTGTTTCTCTCAGTGTCTGTGCTACTGGGTTTATATTTAGGAATTGGTTCTCTGTGCCAATAATGCATTCAAGTGTGCTTCCCACTTTCTCTTCTATAAGGTCCAGTGTGGCTGGCTTTATGTTGAGGTCTTTGATCCATTTGGACTTGAGTTTTGTGCATGGTGATAGATATGGGTCTATTTTCATTTTTCTACATGTTGATATTCAGTTATGCCAGCACCACTTGTTAAATATGCTTTCTTTTTTCCATTTGATATTTTTTGCTTCTTTATCAAAGATCAGGTGTTTGAAGATGTGTGGATTGATATCCGGGTCTTCTATTCAGGTCCATTGGTCCTGTCCTTATGCCAATACCAGGCTATTTTCAGTACTGTGGCTCTGTAGTAGAGTTCGAAATCAGGGATTGTGATGCCTCCAGAAGTTCTTTTATTGCACAGGATTGTTTTGGGTATCCTGGGTCTTTTGCTTTTCCAACTGAAATTGAGTACCATTATTTCAAGGTCTTTGAAGAATTTTTCTGGGATTTTGGTGGACAGTATGACCTGATCTTACGGAGGCATATTTTCGGTTGAAGTTTCACCCTTGGGATGACTCCAGTTTGTGTCAAATTGACATAAATTAACCAGTATAAAGCAGTATTCTCCCATGGACATCACACACACACACCCTTGCTGTGAGGTTAGGGGTGTGGACAATTGATAACATCTGGTTTTTAACCCAAGAATCACAGCGTTAGAATAATGAGATAATGATAAACCCTAAGCTTCAACCTGGTATCATATACTGCCTTTAATGAAGTCTTTGTTAGAATGTTTGTGTTGAGATTTTTTTTTTCTTCTGTTTTCAGGGAAACCCCAAAACCACGGAGAAAATCAGGGAAGGTGAAAGAAGAAAAAGAAAAGCAAGAAATAAAAGTGGAAGTAGAAGTAGAGGTGAAAGAAGAGGAGAATGAAATTAGGGAAGATGAAGAGCCTCCTAGGAAGTGAGTAGGCAGTTTCTACTAAAAGTGGAAACCGTCCCTTTAAAATCACTAGTAGACAGAATTCAAGTTACATGAGAGTGTGTATGCATGCATGCACGTGTGTGCGCACACATTTGGGCATGAGGCCACATGGATTTAGTCCCAGCACTTGGGAGGCAGAGACAAGCCTTGTGTGTGAGGCCAACCTAATCTACATACCCAATTCCAGCCCAACCAGGGCTACATAATGAGACCCACCCTCAAATAAAAAACCCAAACATATAAAAGGGGTATATAAATGTGTAAAATACTAATGTTAAGCAACTTAGAGTTTCTTTGGAACAACTTTGAAAGGTTGTATTGGTGTTGATTTTGTTTCATTGCAAAGCAATATATCAGTAAGTCCAAATGAGCAAAAGACAGTATCTATGGGGATACAGATGAATGGAGAAAACCAGAAAAATAATCTCAGATGTGTATTCTCAAAAACTAATAAATAGATTAAATGATGCAAAAGACTTGATTCTGTAAAACCTTTCCATGTAGCACACACTTTGTTGCAGAAATAAGAGTATTTTATTGTCCTCTTGTCTTTTTTTTAATTAATTGCATTGAGATGGCAAACTCTTTACTTAGCTAGTCTTCAAGTATTATTGAAATTTAGCCAGATATTTCATAGGAATGCCTTCTAATAAAGAATAATTTATGAGTGGAATTACCTCAGTAAATCTTGCTTGAGACCAAATGCCTTTGTTTTTTGTGTTAGTTATGCTCTGTGTCTGCCACCTGTTCTTGGGCCTCTGGAATCTACTTCAGCCATTCTATTAGCTTTCATCTAGAATATTTAGTCAACTACTCTTTCTTAAATTGTAGGAGAGGGAGAAGGAGAAAAGATGACAAAAGTCCACGGTTACCCAAAAGGAGGTGAGGTATTTCTGCTCTTGTTTTTTATACCTTAAGTCTTTGTTGGTGTTTGATTACTTTAGCTTTTATAAACAGAAGAGGTGTGGCTTATTTAAAATTTCACAAAAGTGGTTTTTTTAATGTCCTTCATGCACAGATGATGTGTTTTTATTTTCACTGCAAATTGTTAATTTGTCTGAAATCTTCAGTACTTTCTAATTTTTGCAGGTTACTAGCTTATTATGCTGTTTATAAACTTGAATATTTGGCAATTTGATTACTTGAGTACAAATTTTGTGAAACCTATGTGTTACTATAGATATTTTAATTTATATTAGACATCACACTATATATAGAATACCATTTCTCCTGCTAACTTTTTTCTAACGTTTTGGTAATAGAAAAAAACCTCCAATCCAATATGTCCGTTGTGAGATGGAAGGATGTGGGACTGTTCTGGCTCACCCTCGCTATTTGCAGGTCAGTGAAGTTGTTAAACAAGACAGTCTTTCTTGCAGTGTCCATTATTTGTCTCCTAAGATGTTGATTTGTATAGCATTTGTAAACATTGACATAAAATATGAAGACAAATATTGCTAAGTATAAAATTACATAAATCATCTTTACTCCACTTGTACTCATTTAACAGATATACCTGAGATTAGTAATTTAAAGAACAAATTTATTAGCTTTTAATTCCAAGTCCCTTAGAAGTACTAAGAATATGGTACCAGCGTCTGGAAAGGGGTCTTCTTCACAGAGTGTAAGACTGAAGGACAAGAAGGCAGCATGAGGAGAAACAGGGATCTGGGTTCACTTTGTTAACAATTTTAATCAATTTCTGAAGACAGAACATGTAAATATACCTCAGCATTATTGCATTGAAGGTTTAAGTTTTCAACACAGGAACCAGTGGGGGGTGGAGAAGTGGATACACTTAAAACTTAGCACATTCTATTCCCTGAGTACATGACTTTACTTGGATTTTTACAGTGTTACATTATGTCCTAAAGTGGTATGAAGAAGTCTCCCGTAACAGATTATTGAAACAATACAGAAAGACACAGGCTAATAGGTTTTAACTTCAATATGTATTGGGATACAAAGAATATAGTGTACAAACTAATGATTTCCTCGAGATAGTATAAAAATTATTTTTTTAAAATTTTTGATCTTTTCAGGTTTTTCTCTAAATGAGTAGATATTTAACTGGCTGGCTTTCAGGGTATGTGCAGTATGGCAGGAAACAGGGAATTGAAATAGTGAAATGTTGCCTGTTAGTCTTTAGCAGTAAGTATGAAACTAAGACCTTACTTTTGGAGTATGGTTTTGGTTTTGGTTTTTGGCATGTATCATTTGGTATACCCATTTTTATTTTGTGTTTTTATTTTGCAAATGAAAACTAGAACTTGAAATGTTTACTTACTTCTAAGGTCACATTGCTAGTGAGTGACAGGAACACATTGGAACCCAGGTCTATTTTATTCCTGTGTTCTTTACCATTTTATTCTGCTAGTTTTCCTTTAGAACTTTTTTTTTTGATTTAGATTGTTTTCCTGTTTCACTTTCCTTTTGCTATTTTAGCACCACATTAAGTACCAGCATTTGCTGAAAAAAAAATATGTATGTCCCCATCCTTCCTGTGGACGACTCTTCAGGCTCCAGAAACAACTTCTGCGGCATGCCAAACATCATACAGGTACATTTCTAAGTAAAATGTTTATCATGTAACCAAGTGAACTGCAATTAAATTGCATTATAGTCTGGTAATGAAGCAAGATATTTCTAATATAAGTCTTTTTAAAAGGACCTAGTTGACAAGCATGGGAGAAAGTGGGAAAATAGCACTGGGAAAACTAAAGCAGGGGTTTGAGTTCCAGGCCAGGCTGGACTACATATATAGAATCTGTTTTAAAAGCTGGAAATAGGGGAGATATAGGGTCTCATTAAGAAGTCTTGGTTGTCCTGAAACTCACTGTGGAGACCAGACTGGCCTCAAACTCCCACCAATCCTACCATTGTTTCCCAGGTATTGGGATTGACCCTCAGTGGTTTTCTTGTCTTAAAATAACCTTATTGATAGGATAAAGCCCTTGCCCACAAGCATAAGGACCAGAGATCAGAGATACTCTAGGACCCATATAAAAGCCAGGCAGCTGGCTTCCTTTAATCCTAACATTTGGGAAATAGCATCTCTAGGGCTATCTGGCTAACTGGCCGGAATCAGTGCTCTCTGGGATCTGTGAGCAATCCTGCCTCAAAGAATAAAGTAGATAGCGATCCCAAAAGACTCTTGAATTTAACTTGAGTCCTTTATATACACCATACACACAAAAAATAATAATTTAAATTTTTAAAAAGTGTGGATATTACAGGTTGTAATCAGCTAATGGTTTAGAACTTTTACTACTTGGCTTCTGAGAATTTTTTTGTACTGGGGCTATTAATCTTTTACTAAGCATATATTCTATGTCAGCTTTGAACTTAACATAGCTGTGCTAATCTCTCCACTCAACACCACTAAGCCATATTTTATACTTAAGAATATAGGATTTTAGAAGATTTAAACAGTTTGCCCATGATCACCTAATTAATTAAATAGCTTTCTATTCTGCTTCAAGCAGTTACTGATCAGCAAAGATAGTTGGCAGTAGCTATTAGGGAATAAAAGTAGGTTGAACATTAGTGAGAAAGCCTAAACAGTAAAGGGAGATTGCTTTCATTTATGTTTTTCTATTAAATAGCTTGAGATGATTATATCTGTGGAGATCATAAAAACTAGTTACTGAACTTGTTGCTAATTCCTATATAAACAGCTCAAAAACAGAAGCTGACTAATGTGTATTATGGAATAGGCTCAAATTCTATTCATTTATAACCACTGACAATCTTGGTGAAATTCTGCTTTAAATATGAATTGAGTTGCCTATTAATAGTATATTGTACAAAATGATATATCTCACATTTGATAATTACATGTGTTCTCTCCTCAGTCTTGGATAGTAAGACTAAAAATTCCCCTTGAAAGAATATGTCCCTCCCCTAGCTAATAATGATGTACATACTCTCACACAGGCAAGTTACTTATAAATTACAGGTACCATTATGACAGGCTAATTATAATAAATATGAAATGAGATAACATTTTTGTATGTCACATAGAACTCGCAACATAGTAGACATTTGCAAGATACCAGGATATGAACTCTTGGACATTAATTTCCCCAAGATCTACAATCATTTCTTCATACTATATAAACTGAAGAAGAAAAAAAGCCTGCTATTTTGCTCCTGAATACGGGCCATATTTTTGTTGTTGTTGTTCTCCCTCTATACTGTTTTTGTCCCACTGAAAGTCTTCCCTACAGCTAGCTTAGACTGTTTTAGCTAAATACCACAAACTACTATGAGAAACTTTAATTTGGTTAATATAATTTCAGAATGTTAGTTTTTCCTTTAAAAATTAGTTTATACAGACCTTCTTTGTAAATGTAACTTATCAAGTGGTTGCCCCACACATTTGCTGTGCTTCATGAGTGCTAAAATGTTCTAATCTGGCAGTCAAGAAGCTTAAGCAGGACTATGAGTGATGCGCTTGCTCCTGGGTTAGAACTGTATTTTCAGACCTTGTGTAGTGTACAACACAGAATAGCCAGCATTGGCATCATTTAGGTTTTTGCTCACCTCTCTCATGTGTGATGAATCAGCATATTCATTAGTATGTCCAAGGTGATTGTTATGTGTTTAAATTTGAAGAAAAACGGCTTGTTCCTTAGCTTCCTGAATGAGCTGCTACACATGTTAAAACTATTTGGAAAGGAGTATTAGATATTGTTAATGACTTAAAATGTTTTTTACTGTGATTGCATCAAGTAGTTTTAAGTGGAATAGAAAATGTATTGTTTCTTAAACAAATTATTCAACATACCTCAGTTCTTTGGCTCCTTAACCAAGTAGTAGAAACATAGTGCAATGATCCTTTATGTCATTGATTCCACATTATGCGAGATTAAGTTTCTGTGAAACTTGAAATGAGGAAGGTAATTACAATAGAATGAGGAAATACTTGAATGGTGCAGAAGATGCAGGGTGGCAAAGAAATAAATGCAAGTGGCATTTGAATTTATTTGAAATATTATGTAGTTATCATTTAACCTGAAATGGAATGTTTACTGTTTAGATATGGATCAGCTTGTTCCAGTAGAAAAATCATATTGTTTGTATCTGGGCTTTTTTTATGTTAGATTGTTTTTATGTGACAATCTGAAAAAATTATTTTAAAAAATAAAACCGACAGAAAGTGCACTAATGTCTGAATAGTTACTGTTCTGTTGCTATGAGAAAACCGCATTACCGATGCACCTCTTTTAATAAAAAGAAAAAATGCTTTCTTTTATTAAAGAACAGCATTTAATTGGGAGCTTGCTTACAAGGTCAGACAGAGTGTTAGTCCATTGTCATGGCAGGAGGTAAGCATGGCACTGGGGAAGTAGCTGAGAGCTCATATGTAGTCCACAAGTTGCAGGCCAAAAGAGAGACTGTGCCTAGTTTGGGCTTTTGAAACCTTAAAGCCAACCCCCAGTGAGTTCTCTCCAGCATGGCCATACCTCCTAATCCTTCCTAAGTAGTTCACCATCTGAGAATCAGACATTCTAATATGTGAGCCCACAGGACTATTCTCATTCAGACCACCACAAAATCCTAACCAGTTTTCTTTATTTATACTTAGATTTTTTTGTGTGAGTGGGTTTTGTTTCTGTTATTTGAAGCAAGGTTAGCTATGTAGCCCTAGCTGGACTGGAACTCTCTATGTAGTCTAATATAGAGATCTGGCTGACTCTGCTTCCTGAGTGCTGGTACTAGCCTAGTTACTCCAGTTTATGTACTGATATCTGAAGATTTGGAGATAGGAACCACAAGTGATAGAGAACTTTTGTCTTTCTGCATCAGGTTACCCAACTCAATATAAATTCTAGTTCCATCCATTTACTTGGAAATTTCATGATTTCATTTTTCTTCACAAGTGAATAGAGCATTGTATATATGTACCACTTTTCATTATTCATTCATCAGTTGAAAGACTTTAAGTTTGGTTCTGTTTTCCTAGCTACTCTAGAGCAGCAGTGAACATGACTGAACAAGCATCTGTAGAGTAGAATGTCAAGTCCTTTGGGCATTGTCAGAGTGGAATAACTGGACCATGTGGTAGAGTTATTTTTAGATTTTTAAGGATTCTCCACACTGATTTCCAAAGTGTCTGCATCAGTTTGCAAATCCCAATAACAGTGGATGAAGGTTCCTTCCTCCACTCAGCATTTGTTGTTAGTTGTTTTGTTAGTCATTCTGGCAGGGATAAGATGGAATTGTTTTCATTTGTATTTCACTAGTTGCTGAAGATGATGAACACTTTTTGTGATGTTTCTTAGCCGCTTTCATTTCTTCTTTTGCAACTCTGTTCAGATCCATAGCCCATTTTTTGAAATGGATTGTTTTCTTGATTCTTTGTTTGTGTTTTTTATATATTCTGTATACTTACCCTCTGTCAAATGTGTAGCAGGCTTAGGTTCTTACCCACTCTGTAGGATTCCTCTTCACTCAGTTGTTTTCTTAGCTGTACAGAAGCTTTGATATTATGACACGCTTATGGTGGTTTGAATGAAAGTGACCCCATAGGCTCATAGGGATTGGCGTTATTGGGAAGTATAGCCTTGTTGGGGTAGATGTGGTATTGTTGAAGTGTGTCACTGGTCTCATCAACTCAAGCCAGAATGAGTCATTGTCTCTTTGTGCTGCCAGATGTAGACCTCTCAGCTACCTCCCCAGCACCACATCTGCCTGCATGCCACCATGTTTTCTGCTGTGGCATTAATGAACTAAATCTGAACTATAAGCTAGCCCCAGTTAAATATCTCCCTTTTTAAGAGTTGCTATGGTTATGGTGTCTCTTCACAGCAGTAAAACTCTAAGAGAACGCCACTTGTCAGTTGTTGGTGTTAATTCCTGGGCAAATAGAGTCATATTCAGAAAGTCTTTTCTACACCTATATCTTAGGTTTTCTTCAAGCAGTGTCAGTGTTTTAGGATTCATACTGAGGTCTTTGATACATTTGGAGTTCATTTTTGTGGAAGGTGGTAAATATGGGCCTGATTTCTATAAGCATCTCATTTTTCCAGTATAATTTCATGAAAATGCTGTCTTGTCTCTACTGTTTGTGTTTGGGATGCTTTTATTAAATTTTATAGCCAAATGTTTGGTTTTTTTGTGAAAAACTTTCATGTGTCTACTGAGATGATCTTATGGTGATTTTTTTTATTTTAAGCCCCTTTATGATTTATTTACTTATATATATATTGACTCAGTCCTCCATCTCTGTGATAAAATCAACTTGATCATTGTGGGTTATCTTTTTGATGTGTCTGTATTCAGTGTGCAAGTATTTTATTTTGCATCTATGTGTATCAGGGATATTGGCCTGTAGTTTTATTTTTTGTGTTTTTGTTTATATGTAACTTGGGTATTAGAGTAATACTGGCTTCTAGGATTGTCTTTTAAGCTGATTTTTTATTCTATTTAAAAAACAAACTATCTTTTATTCATTTTACATACCAGTCCCAGTTCCCACTCCCTCCCCTCCACCTCTCTCCTCCTTCCCCCAACCCCCATCCACTTCCCAGAGAGGGTAAGGCACATGGCTTTGGGGAAGGGCCAAGGCCCTCCCTACTGTATCTAGGCTGAGCAAGGTATCCCTCCAAAGAGAATGGGTTCCGAAAAGCCAGTACAAGCAGTAGGGATAAATCCTGGTGCCACTGCTAGTGGCCCCTCAGTCTGCCCAGCCATACTGTCACCCACATTCCAAGGGCCTAGTTTGGTCCTATGCTGGTTCCTTCCCTGTCGAGCCAGAGTTGGTGACCTCCCATTAGCTTAGGTAAGCTGTTTCAGTGGGTATCCCATCATGGTCATGATCTCTTTGCTCATATTCTCACTCCTCCCACTCTTCGATTGAACTTCAGGAGCTCAGCACAGTGCTCCGCTATGGCTTTCTGCCTCTTCTTCCATTAGTTTAAGCTGAGTTTTACTCTACTAAATGCATGGATGAAAAATACAATCAAAACAATACTTTCAGTTGTTAAATTTAGCTTGCTCAAAGTATTTACTCATTGCAAAGGGTGTTGTGTGCTGTAGACTAACTGCCAGAACACTTGCTCATCTGCAAACTGTAGAAAATACTTAGCAGGTGTCTTAATAGAACATTAACCACATTATTTTTCTTCTTAGACCAGAGGGATTATATCTGTGAATATTGTGCTCGGGCCTTCAAGAGTTCCCACAATCTGGCAGTACACCGAATGATTCACACGGGCGAGAAGCCATTACAGTGAGTATTTACTTACTATTGAATATCTCGGTAGGAAGGAGTACATTTACCTCACTTGGAGGTTTGTAGTCCATTATAAACATTTCAGTTGTCACCGCTATTTGACTTTCTAAGTGAAAGACTAGATAATCTTATTAGTTTGAGAATTTATTCTGCCTTAACCACTTCCCACCCAGCCCAGCCCCCTTTTTTGAAATAAGCCATAGAACCCAGTTTGTACTGCCTATATATTTGAGGATAGGACTGCGCTTTCTTTTCTTTTTCTTTTTTTTTAATTTTCTTTTTTGCTGTTTCTTAAGCAAACAATTTTTTTAGTTAGATTTCCATCTAGTAGTTTCCTATTCATAAAATGTATGTGCTACAGATTAGTATGTATATACATTTTTTCAGTTCTCACTTGGCCCTTGATAGAGTTCTGCTTGATCATTCATTTCCTTTGGATTTTCTTTAGATGTGAGATCTGTGGATTTACTTGTCGACAAAAGGCATCCCTTAATTGGCACATGAAGAAGCATGACGCAGACTCCTTCTACCAATTTTCTTGCAATATCTGTGGCAAAAAATTTGAGAAGAAGGACAGTGTAGTGGCACACAAAGCAAAAAGCCACCCTGAGGTGCTGATTGCAGAAGCTCTGGCAGCCAATGCAGGCGCCCTCATCACCAGCACAGATATCTTGGGCACTAATCCAGAGCCCCTGACACAACCTGCAGATGCACAGGGGCTTCCTCTCCTTCCTGAGCCCTTGGGAAACTCAACATCTGGAGAGTGCCTACTGCTAGAAGCTGAAGGGATGTCAAAGTCATACTGCAGTGGGACAGAACGGGTGAGCCTTATGGCTGACGGGAAGATCTTTGTGGGAAGCGGCAGCAGTGGGGGCACTGAAGGGCTGGTCATGAACTCGGATATACTCGGTGCTACCACAGAGGTTCTGATTGAAGATTCAGACTCTACTGGACCTTAGTGCAAAGGAAGACTTTGGGCACTGGGACAGTGCAGACTTTGTATTTAAAAGACAAAAAAGGACAAAAAAAATTTAAAGCATTTAAAATCTAGTAAAATAACTGAAGGGCCTGCTCTTTGCATTGTGGATCACAGCACACACACACACACACACACACACAACTCACACAGAGAGAGACTTTGTCTCATCCCTTCCTTCCTTTCGCCCCCTCTCCTGAATTTCCCTCCCTTATCCTTAAAATACTGATGTTGCCTTTACCAGAAAGGTCATTGAAAAAGCAGCAGTATACTTGGTTCCAGCCAGCAGCTGACTTCCTGCTCATCAGCAGATCTCCTTTTCCCAACCTATAACTGATGTGCTCTGGATCAGCTTTTAACTCATAGTAGTATCATCTAAATCTTTTCTCCTCTACTGCTGCCCTATGGCTCTGGCTTCTCCCCATTGCAACAACCAACACTTATCCTCAAATATTATATAATTCTATTTTCTGGAGGCTGGCAGCTTGACTTGGCACTTTAGAGCCCCTTAGCAGGATGCTGTTAAAACAGCACACATCTCACCCTCTTCCATTACTCACTGGGTTTGGGGAAGGAAGGATACATGGGGACCACCTCCCTCCCCTTCAGTGGATCCCAGCACCTCAGTCCCCCCTCCTAAACCTCCATATGGCTCTTAATGGTGCTCAATTGCTTGGAAGCAGGCTCCCAAGAAAGAGGGGACTGCCCTATGTACAGTCTTTCTGACTGTAAGACAGGGCTCTATGTCAGTGAGAAAAGTCCCAGGCTAATGGCAGAAATTTGCACTTTGAACATGTGTGTTTTTGTGTTGTGGAACCTGAGATTCCTTATTTATTAATGGAAAGTCTGATTTTTTTTGGGGGGGTGGGTCTTTGTTGCTATGTTTTGTGGGGCTGGGAGAGTAGATTATTCTGACATGGGATCCTTCCTATAAGAGGTACTTTGAAGGCAAGGCTTAGAGTTACAGAAGCACAGCCAGCCTCTAAAATCATAGTTTTCCAGTGGCCTTTACAGAAAGCTGGTCCTCAGCACTAACAGAATCACTACAGTAGCCTAGTGCTTTTTTGGAAGCCTTAGGGAAGGTTGATGGGTTTGTGGTAACTAGAGTGCTCTTGGAGATACACAAGGATTTGAAGGGATGAGGAATGTTATTCAAGGTCTGAATCACAAAAGATTTTTTCTTCTGTGAATTTTTTTTCTTTTTGTCCTCACCATTTCTGTGCATTAATCTCCCTGCTGACCTAATTCCAACCCCTTGTTTTGATTGTGGTTTTGGTTTTGTCATTGGTTATTCCAGCTCTTGATTAGTGGAAGACCAGACCCTGTCATTCATGAAGGACAAAATTAAGAGTTCTAGAGTTTGGGTTTAGAGAAAACTGGTGTGTCATATTTCTTCTGTAGAAGGAACAAAGTTTGAATAGACAAAAGCAAAGGTAAAAAATCTGTGTGATAATATCTTTGGCTGTCCCCAAATTATCTATTTTCCTTGGAGTAGGGATTTTTAGTGCATTGTGGATTATCACTGTCATTGGGAGACGCAGATTGTGTTTTTACATGCTTATACCTCTCAGAAGACTAAAACCCTAATTGAGCATTGAGCTCACTTTTTTGAGAATTAGGAATGCAGTTCCTCCCTGTGTGCTTCAGAATCTGCCATTGAAGACCTGGCCAGTTACCAGAAATACATGATGACTGTTGGGAAAATTAAGAGTCTGGGAACAAAATAAGGAACAGCTTGTTTTTCACAAACACTAAAGCTATGGAGTTTATCAAATTTTCTCTGCTTAATTTTTTTTTCCCCAAAAAATGTCATCTCTGAAAGACGCTTACTGTACACCCACCAAGGTCACTGGTTGGGATGCCGGGGAGGAGGGCGGAAGACACCTACAGGAACAGTCTTAAACACATTATTGTTTCCTCTAAAGTGTTGCAGATTTGCCATCCTTCCCCTATCAGGGGAGAGAAGGCATAAAGATAGGCTTTCCTGCCCCACAGTTTGACTTTGTTGCATTGATTTGAAATGTGCATTGACTTGGGTGCGTTGGTACACAGATTTGGAAATACTGCAAGAGCAATTATAGATGGGACTGCAGCAGAGTTGCTCTACGTGATACTGTTTCTCTACCTAATCTCTGTATCCTACACTTAGCCTTGGCTTTTCACATTAGACTGATTTCATTAGAGTGGTTACTCATCAAATATAGCCACCCACAGAAAAGCAGACTGCATTGTAAACATCTCTTCTTTCTGGGACGGGGAGAAATACGTTCTTTTCTGTACCTCACTCCCCTCCCCACGAAAGCAACTAGTTATAATAATTAGAAACTTCCTGTCCTCTCATTTGGGGGAGGGGGCGAAAAGGGGACTTGGGTCATCTTCATAGCTACCGTTTGCTGACAATAAATTATTGTAGCAGTTTGCAATAAATTTTAAAATATTTTTCATGAACTTTATTTTTTTCTTTTGAGAACAAGTGCTAGCATAGTAAAAGTCTATATGAGCAAACTAAGCACCATTACCAATTCCTTTATTCCCATGCCACTCATTTAATTGTCCTTTAGAGTCCTTTTAATCTTAAAAATTTATAGATATTTCATAATCATATCTTATTATCTTTTAAATAACTAGTCATACCTCCATTTTCAATTGGCAATTCCAAATTTTATGGATATAGTTGTGATAATTATTCGTTATTTCTGGGAGTTGTGCATACTCCTTGCTGGCATATTTTTGCATAATTAGACCCTTACACATTTTACAGGGTTTAGTCGGACACTGGCTGGGAGTCCTGGGAATGAGCACAGAAAACATCGTCATAGAGCACTTGGACCTCCCTCGCACCTGTTCGGAGGAAGATTGTGAACTCTACCACCAACCTAAGTGAGGTCTTACAGCCTTGCTACAGAACAGTTTCGCTCCTGTCTTTCTTCCAATTTTCCATATACTCAAGAAAATCAGAACATTGTAATGGGGCAGTTATATTTCCTAAAAGCTTTTTTTGCCTGTTGAAATATGCAGGACCGACCCTTTTCCTGTGATGAGAGATAGGTGGTTACTTGATCTAGGTTTAAAAGTTATGTAAAAAAAATTATAATAAAAGGGATACTTTGCTTTTAAAAATCTTGTTTCCTCTTAATCTAGGTAATCATATTCAAAATAAGTATGTAAAGAAAAAAATAAAAGTTGTCTTCCTGGAAGCTTGTCTTCCTTGGTTGTACTGAGTTAGTCATCCAAGAGTAAAACAGTTGATGCTGTTAAATGAAGAAAACAGATGCCTCCAGGGTAGGCTTTTGTATGCTGCTATTTGCTCTTTATTGAAAGTTGGGTAGCGGTTCTAATGCTGAGATGCCTCGTAGCTCTGTATTTGGCAGACTCCAAATGGGTGTTTCAGTTGCTTGTTTGAGGTTATTAAAGATACTGTGAAGTACAGTTTACTCTGATAATGACAGAACCTTGGTTGCATTTAACATTAGTGCTTCTTGACAACGCTTTTAATACCCATGTCAAGTTAGAATTTAAAAAAGAAAACGTAGTCTAATTTTGATTAAAAGTTCAGTGGCAGTCATTCCTCATTTATTGTTTGCCTATGTCAATTCGTTCCTGAGATGGTCTATATTTGAACTTCTTGGCAACATCTGATATGAAATAAGGACAGTCACTGACCCATTTGAGGACGAAACTTGGAAACTTCAGGCAATAGCATCACCCAGTGACTACAGTACAATAGAATGAAAGCTCTGTAAGCACCTTTTAACTCTTTTTGTCCTCACTTCAAAACCTTGTTCATTCTCTTGTTAGCATGGAGTATGACTGGGACTGGGAAGAAAAAGAAGCATGTTGTCACTTGAGTAAAACTGCCTGAGAAATGTTACCAAGTAGGGTTGGGTGTTTCCTTTGGGAGAGAACAGGCCTAAACAGTGCCTTTCACATCCTGTAGCTACTAGGAAGGCTCCATGATTGAGATTAGAGATGCTCCTTTAGCTAATTATAAACAAGTTTAACCTTATAAGGGATAGGAATGGAAAGATGCTACAAAAGGCCTGCATCACATAGTCTTTGTCTCTTGCACAAAACAGAAGCTGTACAAAGAAGTCATAAATTTGGAAGGGGGAGAATAAACCCAAAGACCAGTGTAGGAACACAAGTCTAGTTTATTGGATTAACTTCTTTGAGGAAAGTTTTTTATGTCAAATGAGAACACTTTTACCTCCAAAAAATACTAATATTTAGCCCAGAATTAATATAAGAATCATGAAGTTTAAATATTGGAGCATATTATCTGACCCATTTGATAAATGGCACTTAATAATATACTTTGCCATGCTAAAGAAAAATTTAGGCTGTAGAAAGCAGAATAAAATCAACAGATTGTATGTGTAAATAACAGACTATATTAGGCAGGGGTGGGTGTCATGAGGATTAGTGTGATAGTGACCTTGTTGCTAAGTACAAAAGCAAAACAATGACATAAAAACAAGTGCTGAATACTGAGTGGAGGAGAGAGATGGAGGCAGACACTGTGGGGGGAAAAAGACTGATTAAAAGGGCTCTTTGATTCCACAGGCACAAAAATCCACAGCCAGGAATTTGCTGCCACCTCTGAGTCAGGCAGGGGGTGGGGATGGGGGTGCACAATCCCATTAGAGAATGCCCAGTGGAGTTAGTCTGTGGGAGTCACATTTCTTATTTGGCCCTGTGAAGACAGAAGCAAACCAGCTCACTTGTTTCCTGGGACAGTTGATTTAGGGGATGGCTTTTGCAGAGAATTCACCTCTGACCCTGCACCGCCGGGACCTCTGTAGCCGTTCTATCTGGCTAGCAAGGAAGATTCGCTCAGACCTGACTGCTCTTATGGAATCTTACGTAAGTTGTCTATTTTGCTGTTGTCTGTTTTTAACTCTTCTAGTTCAACTCTTAACCATCATGTTCCAACCCCATAACCAGTTATGAAAGCTCTAGTCTTAATGGTCATTCATATATTAAACACCTATAATTTGGCATGGCTTCTCCTTTGAGAAAACTCATGTAACCTTAACTATCTTGAGACAGGTCTTTTGAGTGAGAAGATGGAATATTTGGTTGCCTTTTTTCTGAACCTTATCAGAATAGACAGTAGACTTTAAGTTTTGGTTCTTCATAAGATTTTTGAGCTTTGTAAATAAAAGGGTTGTAGGATTAGGAAGAACCTTATGGGATTTTAGAGAAAGTTTAGTTTCCCTCTGAACAGTATAAGCTACCTATGTACGTTTTAATTTTCTACATCAGAAGTATACCTGTAACTAAAAAGATTCCCTAGGATATTCACTAGAGTTTTGTGAAAATGTTAAATTAACCATGCAGTTCTTGACTTGTTTTATCATGAAAGGCCTCCATCTAAAGGCCTGCTATGATAATATTCCAAGCCTCTGGTACAGTTACAAATTTATGTTCTCTGAGAACTGGTAACTTGAAAAGCCTTGCCATTTATAAGACTAATGGTTACCCTATTAAAGCCAGTTCCTATTGTATTGTAAAGGGTTGATCTCACTGTGAGAGTGGACATTGGGGAGAGTGAAGTTAAGGTAGCGCTGCAAGATCATGGCTCCCCAAATGAAGGGTTTCTATTTACAACTTGGATCATTGGCTACAGAAGTGTTTGTGATTGGAGAATGGGATTGAGATGATAATGGAACATATGTTTTACTCTGTCCTTGGCCAGCTGAAGCATCAGGGCCTGAATAAAAACATCAACCTGGATTCTGTGGATGGCGTGCCAGTGGCAAGCACTGATCGCTGGAGTGAGCTGACTGAGGCAGAGCGACTCCAAGAGAACCTCCAGGCTTACCGTACCTTCCACAGGATGTTGGCCAAGCTTTTAGAAGACCAGAGGGTGCATTTCACCCCAGCTGAAGGTGACTTCCATCAGGCAATACATACTCTTCTGCTCCAGGTTTCTGCCTTTGCCTACCAGCTAGAGGAGTTAATGGTGCTGCTGGAACAGAAGATCCCTGAAAATGAGGTTGATGGGACGCCTGTTGCTGTTGGAGATGGTGGCCTCTTTGAGAAGAAGCTATGGGGCCTGAAGGTCCTTCAAGAGCTTTCACAGTGGACCGTGAGGTCTATCCATGACCTCCGAGTCATTTCTTCTCATCAGATGGGAATCCCAGCACATGAGAGCCATTATGGGGCCAAGGACAAACAAATGTAGCAGTTAGCCCTTCCCTCTCATTTTTTGTTCTGCGGAGATATAGGTAGTTCCCTGTGGCCTTGTTTTCCCAGAACCAATTTTTGAAAACCTTAAACCACAAGCAGTTTCATGAAGTAGGCTTGACCACATTTGAACGGATATACATGGTTATTCTGGGTGTATGCATGTGTAGGAACATTTTTGTTTGGACCGGTGGTATAATAGAGTAGAAACAAGGGAAATATCCTCCCACCTTAGAGCTTTAATGTCCCTGATACTGATACTAAGTGACCTTTCTAGGCATTTTACAGCTTGTCAAGCACAAGAGAAATTGTAACTAGTTGTGATTGACTTCTGAAAAGACTGAATAAACAAATTAGAAGTCCTAGCCTATCACCATTCAAACTACCATAGTAATATTGGTGTGCTGAGGCAATGAGTGCCGTAGCTTTATGTATATTCTATATAACTTTACATCTTTGTCTCAGAAGGTTAGATGTGTCTTGTGATCTATCCCTAGCACTGAAAAGCAAGCAGCCTTTTGTTAAATATCCTCAGAAGTCAGCAGCAGATGTCCAAGTGTTTGTTGGCCATACCTGACAAAGAACAGCAACTACAAATCTTAAGATTTCATTTGGGTGAAAAATGGGGCCCAGTGTACTTCCATACTTGGAAACAGAGGATATGCGATAACAGAGTGGTTAGGGTTGACTGTGTACTTGAGTATTGGGCTAATCATTGTTTATAGGAAATTAACAGATCAGTGATACAGGTACGATATATAGATACTCGATAGTGAGTGGAATGTTGAGGTTAAAGATCACAGAGCTCCATCACCTTACATTCTCTGGGCTTACTCATGAGGGGAGGATGAAGTCTAGTTGGTCCCCACTGAGAATGCCAGGGATTCTTAAACAACACAGGAACGCTCTGCTTTTGATGTTCTTGTGAGAGCCACACAGCGTGGAAGACTAGGAAACAGATGTCCCTGGAAAAGATCTGTGCATTAGTGGTGTACTGTGATTCCAACAGTTTGTATCATTTGGTTTTTACTTATTTTTAGATAAACCTGAGAGATCTTGAGTTGAGGGCCCAAGTCTAATCATGACATCTTGCTTCATAAATGAGTGAACTATGCATGAGTCAGAGAGGGCTAACTTCCATAAGTTGCATGAGGTGGGGATATGTGACTCATCTTGTGTGCTCTCCTATAATGGGTTCCATAAAGGCTAAAACTCTGATTTAAGTACATGACCATACTCAGTCAAGCATTGTAGTAGCTCAGGGGAAGTGAGACTATGTTTTCTACTATGCATTTGTGAAAATACAGTTGTATATGTATAAAATAAAAAGATCAAAACTAGAATGGGATTATAAAGAACTAAAAGAGATCATTTAAAGCGACAAGTAAATGTGCTTCCTGGGTTGGTGGAGTATAATACAGAATAAACTCCAACAGAGCAAAAAATAAAAGAGAGAGAGAGAGAGAGAGAGAGAGAGAGAGAGAGAAAAGAACAAGAAGTTGGCTCATGAGCATGTCTGGACCCGGACCCAGCATCATAAAGGCCTATTTTGTTTAATTCCATTTGTGATTGTGGTATACATATTTTTCATTACGATAAAGTCTTATTTCATTTGTGCTTATTAAGTTCTGTTTGTCAGGAGCATCTTCCATTTAATAAAGTGTATGTTAACAAGACTCATGTTTAAAGAAGAAAAGTGTCTAAAATTTCATTATGAGGAATGACAAGATTACGAACAATCTGCACCACGAGTGACCCCTCTTCTAGGAGTTTTATTTTTAATCTCACAGGTGTAACAGATATTGCAGGATTCTCAGAAATCAGTGAGTCTAGCTTGAGCTCTAATGAGTTACATGTGAAAGAATGTGTATATAGGTTTCAATTGGAAGGCAGCCCAGACAAAGTACAAAAATTGAATGAGAAGAAATAGGAAGATGTCTGAGACTTTAGTGCCCTGCCCTACTGTGTTGTCATATTCATCTTTAAGAAACTTGGTAGTGCATGGCAGCATCCCAGGCACTCAGGAAACTGAAGGATTGGGAGTTTGAGGGTAGCTTGGACTACATAGTAAAAATGTACACACACACACCCCAAGAAGAAAAATAGAAATTTAAAGTATGTCAGCTATGTGTAGAAATCCTTCAGGGAAAAAGGCGGGGGGGGGGGATGAATGGGAGATGTCTCAGTGGGTAAGAGTATTTGTCCTAAAAGCATGAGAATTTGAATATATACCCCAAAACATGTAAAAGCTGCTTGCATGGTTGTGTGTGCCTGTATCGCCAGCATTGGTGAAGAGGCAGAGTGGATCCTGGGAGCTCACTGTGTAAGTGTCCTGTGACATTATTTCAAGACAAAGACAATAATAGATGACTCTTGGTATCCCTCTCTGACCTCAGCATGCATGCAAATTCACATGTACCACACATGCACACACACACACACACACACGAATTTTTATCAAAGGGAGGGGGAACGGGGCATGGTGTGTACCTTTAATCACAGTACTCAAGAAGCAGAGGCAGGAAAGTGCAGAGTTCAAAGCCAGTCTGGTCCTGTCCTTGAGTGTCTCAAGGGGAGGGGGAATAAAAGGTTAAATGAGTTCTTAGCCATATAACAAATCTGAACCTGTGTGAAAAGTTAATGTGTAGACAATGCATCATACCAGAAACGCATAAGATTGAATAAAGGGCTGACAATGCCAATGTCTCAGGTATCTTAATAATACAGACAACAGTACTGCCTACATACCTAGTTCTTGTTTGATTGTTTTCATAGCCTGTATGCCACTAAGGATCTTACTGGGCTTGGGAGGAGCTTGGTTTTAGCATGGGACATGAAACCCAATGCCTCACATAATACGCACTCTACACCGAGCTCCAGTCCCAGCATTTGGAAAGGTATAGTTTTTAGTAATTCACAAGGTAAGTGAGATTTTTCTTTAGATTTTATCCTTATTTCATAGACCTATCTATGGAATCACTTAAAAAATCATAAGATATATAAACTCAGTGCCTCACCTTTACATTGTTTAAAAAGAAATTCTACCCCACAGCACCATTAAAAAAAAAAATCCCTGAGGAGGGAAATTCTGTTTCCCTGAATTGCATTAATAAAGCTTGACAAATTCTCCATAAGATGATGATTTGAAACCCATAAATTTGTCCAAGCATGGAAAAGAATCAGCTTTAAGAAATGGAATTGAGGCAGAGGATAGTCATAGCCCTGGTATTGCTGTTATTTCAGACTGCCCTGAATGAAAGCCCAATGAATGACACTGTTGCGACCTCTGACCAGAGGGGCGAAGGTCTGAAGAAGAGCTTCAAGTGACTTGTGATTGCGCATCCTTGGGTCCTCACTGGGTACCAGAGCAGCAGCTCATTTGTTGCTTGTATTAAGGGTTAGCAACATAGAAAACAGGCCTCCACCAAAATGAGGAACAGTGGTGGTTGAGTTGAGATTTCAATTGATTGTGGTGTGTGTGATATAATGTGGTTTAGGAACAGGGAATTCTTTAAAGAAATGGTTTGGCCTCAACCTCAAGCTTCATGGTCAAAAATGAACCCTCTGAATTCTGGTGCATTCAAAAGTAAAAGGCAGTAAAAATGATCTCATGACAAAAGCTTTTACAGAATTCTATCGCTGATAGAAGAAATGAAATGTTTAAAATAAATAGCCATGTGCTTGAGATTCTTAACAAAAGAATGTTTCTTGGATCAATCTGTTTTGAGCACATAGAAAATAAAAGATGCTAGAATGGCTAACAATAGAGTTCTCTTCTCAGCGAGACCACAAGTTACCTCTTTTATTTCTGTGTCTTTGGATGAACAAGGGGAATTTCAAGTGATTTCAACAGTGGATGAAATGTAATCCTCTCAGCCAGGGCCAGGCTCGATCAAGCATGCTGGGTAATTCTCCATGATGCCAGGATAGTGGGCAAAAATCCCAGGGGCAAGCAGCCTGGAAAAGGCTGAGTGCCCCTACACCACCAGGCCAAATTCAATGACCTAAGCTGTAAATGAAGGTTTAATTTCAAATTGTTTTGTTCCCAGTCTAGCCTTTGGCAGAGACAGATCTCTGAAGAATCTGTTTCTAGTTATTTTAGAGGTAGAAATTAAGTTGTGAAAACCACATAGGTGAAAATAAAGTTGATGAGTCTATTTCTTTCTGCATGATGAGGTAGTAGGAAAGAACAAGGCATTTACTTGGCATATGAGACAACTTGACACTTGTCATGTGTAATCCTTTGAGATATTATCTTCTTTCACAGATTAGGGAAATGACAATGGGCATTAATTTGTTCAAATCTATTCCTCGAGCATATGACAGAGCTAAAGATTTAATTCTTGACTCAAAGCTTTCTTCTACACTTTCTTCATACCATAAGAGATCTGGTGACCAAGATCATCCAATTCTGAAATCCACCCTCCACCTCTGCAGTTCACTTGGACAAAACCAGTATCAACCTGTCTCAAAGGGTAACAAAGCCAATTTAAGCTACCGACCTGGGACAAGTCACTTTCTCTGAGCTCCTCACTTATGAAATGGAAACGATGACAAATACCTGACCTCACAGGTTGTTACACAGTTCAGACAAATTATCTGTATGTACTTGTAAAAGGCATGTGAACTTCAAGTGTCTTGAATAACTCAAGTAGCTTAGATTCAAGTTACACTTTGGACTGAGGAATGTGCTCTAAACATCTCAGAGATTGTCATTTTCTTCCCAGGAAGGACCTGGTGGGGTCATAATTTAGTTTTCAGCTTGTTGACCTTAGGCTACAAAATACCAACCAAACCTCACTCCGAGCCCTTAGGACTCCTACATTTCTGGAGAGTTTGAGGCACAGGTCATTCACTGCCTACAGATCACTTCCCCTGTAGTATTGTCAGACAGGCCTTGGAGACATCTGGCAGGCTCTAGACTGGGGAGCCAAAAAAACATGCAAACCTAGGCACCACCCAAGATGTGTTAAAGCATGCATTTAGACTCATCCCTCTTATACCCACACCCTCTTCTTAATACAGGAAAGAACTCAAACTTCATTTAGTCCTGTCCTTTATTAGGCACCTAGTGTGAGGGAATCAAAGGCATTCTGAACTCTGTCACAGCATCCCAGTTCCAAAGAGACAGAATAAGAACTGTACATCACACACATACACACACACACACACACACACACACACACACACACACACGCATGCACACAGATGCATTCATACACACACACCTCGCAAAGACACTATACTGCACAATTCAGCCTCTCCATTAGACTTTCCGAAGGCATCAGCTGTCTGTTTCATCCTCAGCTCTTCAGCTCCTGTACCTCTAATAATCCTTTGAAGCTCTAAGGCTCTTACTTAACTCCTTTGAAACCCATAGCTTTAGCAACTCCTAACCCAGATACTTTCTACTTCCCAACCACAAGCTCTGTTGTAATATAAAGATCCTATATCCTATTCCTCTCTGACATGATGAGAGATGTAGAATACATTCTAAAGTATTTCCCAGGACTGAAGGCACTCAGAGAAGACTCTAAATACAATTCTAATAAAGGTGCTTTCAGATCAGATGTTGATGTTTATGTCATAGGGATAGGATAAGAGCTAAGACATTTCTATTGCATAACAGCTACCAACCCAGTTCCTATGCCCAAAACTCAGGATAGCAAGAAGGTTGAGGGTTATACAAATAACTTGAAAGGTCACCAGGAAAATAATGCCGATATTTCCATGCTATCTTAAAGCTCTAAAGTTCAACTTTTGGAAGTTGCCTGCCAGAGTTAACCAATTTTAACAGCAATGCATTTTGACAAAATTGTTTTGGGTCCCTGCTGAAACAGCCGTGGATAATAAAGATAAGTGTATGTGGTGTTTATGCCAAGTGTTGTTCTAGCTGCTTTCCGTGCATTAGCTCATGTATTCCTCTTCAGAAGTCTGTAAGATACATAGAGAGATCTTTGTTTTACAAAGGAAAGAGTGAAGACATGTACCTGACCATTGATTGTACTTGAAATACTTGTGGTCCCTTGAGAATACAACTGTGAGGGATTTGGCTGTGCTTAGCAGTTCCTGTGGATAACTCAGAGCAGCAAAAGCATAGAAAACACATTTTAGAAGTTGGACATCCTGGCAGTTGGGCATTGAAAAACAATGAGGACTGTGCCCTTGGGAAAATAATAATAATAAAAGGGAGAGGCCAGCAAGAGCACCGCTGTAAGATTCAGTGGCACTTGTCAGGGCTTGGCTCCTGGAAGGCTTGTGGCCTGTCTGAGACCAATCAGTGTGGCTGAATCTCAAGGCTTTCTGAGAGAAGCAGACGGCAGGAGGGAAATGATGACACCTTGGGAAAAAGAATCCATGAGAGTTTTGGAGATGAGGATTGCTAGCAATAACTCTTTGTTCCAGAAAGTATCTGAGACAGCTGTGTATGCACTGGAGCTACCACAACTGGAGACAGAATTCCCTGGAAATATGCCATTTGATGCTCAAAGTAAAAAATGGGAATATTGGAGTTACCGGGACATAGAGACAAACACAAGATAGTGCCTTACTTCTGAAGTCTGCATTCTAGTGGGTGAAGAGAAGCAATATACATTAGTATAACTTAGATATTGATAAAAAAAATGTGTAGAAAAAGAGTCACTGAGAGTAATGGCCACCAAGGCAAAGAGGAGGAATCCTCAAGGGACAGTCCTCTAGGGCTTCATTCCTTCTACATCTAAGTAAGGATCTATACATGAACTTTCCTAGCCAATGAAGATCTACAGGGAAGTAAAATGGTATTACAGGTGAAAGATTGATTCTTTCTATTGTATTTTGTTGGTAAGACCTCCACAGTAAATAGCAGGTTATGTAAAAATAGCCAGGATCTATTTTCTGGCCATATTAATAATTTGTGTCTAACTTTCTTTACCACCTTCAAGAAGGCTTTGCTATTTTCCTCTATCTTAATTTTCTGGTTCCATTTCCCTGAGATCTGAATTAGCCATGATTCGTTCTGAGTAAAGACACTGTTAAACACAAGTCCCTAAGGCAGATTGTAGTTTCTTGTCTTCAAAGAAATGAAAGGTTGATGGGGCTGAAGCTAACTGAGCAGAAAAGAAGTGCCAAGAACAAAGTCTTTCAGCCAGAGGCTAGAAGAAACACAATGCTGCTAAGCAGCTATGTTGAGGGCAAGATGATCGAGGAGGAACTGTATTTCAGGAAGAACATGTTCAAACCTCTACTGGCATTTTAGGCTGTGATTGACTGATGGAGTAGAGTCTAAGCAGGGCAGAGTTTTGCTCTAATTGGACACTATCAGGAAGTGGGGTAGCTCTCTGTAGCTATAATCTCATGAAAAGGATGGACTTCTCCCACAAGCCACCATCAAAGACAAGAAGAGCCTTAGTGCTATAGACAGGTAGAGTGAATGTCAATACTGTTGACTAGGTCTGTTGATGCATGCATAGAATCCCCAGACATCAAAGGCTAAAGCAGGAGATCACGAGTTTGAGGCCAGATGTTGATGACCACTCTCACTCACCCTGATGACTAGTGCGTAGATTTCCAGAGCTGTCACATTCTTAAACAAGCACTAACCCAATCTTTGTATGCTTGTATCCAACTGTGAAAATCCCATATATCAAGCTGGTGGAAGCCCCTGTGCTAACCACTAAGTAAACCCCAAAGACAAGAAATCAGAGCAATAGCTGAATCTCTGTAAAAGTGCCTACGAGAGAAAAGCCTTTAAAATGGTTGGTTGAGATTGTGCAGTGGTCTTGAGGTACAATCAAAGAAAACATAATATGCAAGAAATGACAAGGCAAAGATAGGGCTCAGGATACACACACACACAAACGTATTTGTGTGTGTGTGTGTGTGTATTCAGTTTTATGAGATGATACCTTATAGATGGTACCATGAGCTTATTTGTGTCTGTGTGTTGACAAAATTATGAAGTGGGTTGTTGTGCTCTGTTATTGTGGTCTCAGTGTAACTTGGTTTAAGGTTGTAATTCTAAGAGGTTGTTCACATTGTCTCTGCTCACTGAGCTGTGCACCTCAGCTCAGCTTGTAATAATCCCAAAGTACTGCGGGGGGGGGGGCACAAGCTCGATTCTAGGCATCAGTTGTTACAATCACTTTTCTCATTAGTGACAAGGTTATGTATGGAAAAGAAACTGGTGAGCAAAGCAAACTTACAAATGATTCTAAAGTCAGTGTGTGATTAATCCTATTTGGTTACTCTTCTTCCTAAATAGCAAAGAGAAAAAAAAATCCTTAACTAAAACAGTATCTAGATACTAATGATGGAATCACCATTGGTTTCTGATGGCACCGAATCTAGAACAAAACCATACTTTATTGGATCCTTCCCCAAAATAACTAACACAAGTCTGAATCCTACATCAAATACCTTTAACATTTTCATCCCAAAGTGTCTCAAGGTCCCCTATGTTTGGCTGCCTCCCTAGCTGCAACATGTCAATAAACCATCTTTAATTCCATGTATTCTACAAGTAATTTTTTTTTCAAGACAGGGTTTCTCTGTGGTTTTGGAGCCTGTCCTGGAACTAGCTCTTGTAGACCAGGCTGGTCTCGAACTCACAGAGATCCGCCTGCCTCTGCCTCCCGAGTGCTGGGATTAAAGGCGTGCGCCACCACCGCCTGGCCTCTACAAGTAATTTTTACAAATATTCATCAGAAGGTTTTAAGTCAGAACGTAATGGAATTTATATTATATTGTTAAAAGGAACTTCAAGTTGCTGTGGGCAGATGGATCTGTGATGGCAAAATCATGAAAAAGCAAAAGCTGAGAGCCTAAATCAGAACAGTGACCATAGGCATGGTGAAAATGAAAATGATTTGGCAGATGGATCTGTGATGGCAAAATCATGAAAAAGCAAAAGCTGAGAGCCTAAATCAGAACAGTGACCATAGGCATGGTGAAAATGAAAATGATTTTGGAAAATGGGACAGAATATTTTTCAAGGGGAACTGGACAGAAGGATAGAGTTTGAAAAAAAAAAGGTAGAAAACAAAAAGCAGCCACTCCCAAGTAGGATGAGAAGGAATAAATCAAGCAGAAAACAAGAATGAGGACTAGGTATTGGATAGCGTATAGGACTTTGCAGTACTGGTTTATGCATGAGCTGAGTTGGATGTGCAAAGTAGCAGAATGGGAAAGGAGTGAAGAATGAGACTGGGGGAAAGGGTGGGGCTAAGCCTGCAAGGGCCTTAAACATATTGCTGAGGAATTTCACTTTTGTTTTACAGACACTGGACTTGGTGCCTTACACTGAGCAGCACTTGTATCCTTCACCACAACCCTTTCCTTACACTTATTAGTTCGTGTCCAGTTTACATAAGAAACAACCGAAGCTCAGAAAGTTAGACTGGTTCACAGCTGCAGAACCAGTGAGTAGTAAACCTCAGTGGCCCCTCTTTGCCCACGGTTTTATCTTTTCACCATCCAGTTCCTTATTGTCAGCTACAGTCTGAATACATTAATATTTATCTTGAGTTCTTCAAGAGGTAGCACATTAATATAACTTTTATATAGAACATTGTTATGGTTGTTCTATTTTATCCTTGATGATGGTGTTTAGTTTCTTACTGCACCTAATTTACAAATTAAAACTCATGGGTATGTATGTATGCATAAGAAACTGCATAATATATGCACAATATATACATACACGTACATATATGTACTTATAGATGATAGATAGCTAATAGGATAAATGATAGATAGATGATAGATAGATAGATAGATAGATAGATAGATAGTTGGGGAACCCATAGACCAGATAAGAGTGCTGTACACAGATCATACTTCTTTTGTACTAGTTGTTTATATACATGTCCTTCTCCTCCAGTGTGGGCTTTTGAAAGGCAGGTCTGTGTCTTCCCTAGTATAAGGAAAGAATTTACTAAATGCTATCTAAGTGAAAGTACAAAGTCAGGAAGAGGGAGTGACAAAGGCAGTGTATGATGGCAAACATGGTTTCATACCAGTGCTTACCAATCTTTTCCACAGAGATAATGACTTCCGTAAAGCACCGTGGAATAAACCGGAGGATCTGGATTCTAGGAGGAAGCTGCTCTAGGCTGGAGGGAACTGGACCATGGTGCATGCAGTGTACCTACTTTACGATTGGGTGACTATGATGATAAAGGGATCAGTACATCTTGGACATGTGCTCTATATCAAGGGTTAGCAAGCAACACTTTTAAGGTGGAGGGTAAATATTTTAGTCCTATGAGCTGTAAGAGTTCTGTTGTGACAGTTGAGTGCTCTCATTGTTGCACAGAAGCAGCTATAAATAATAAACAAATGCAGATGCTATTTCCAACGAAACTTTGCTACAAAAACAGGCCCCCGTCTTGTGAGCCACTGACTGACCCATATTTTTTAAATATTTATTTATTTATTATGTATACAATATTCTGTCTGTGTGTGTGTCTGCAGGCCAGAAGAGGACACCAGACCTCAATACAGATGGTTGTGAGCCACCATGTTGTTGCCGGGAATTGAACTCAGGACCTTTGGAAGAGCAGGCAGTGCTCTTAACCACTGAGCCATCTCTCCAGCCCCCCTGACCCATATTTTATATGGATATTGTGCTTCACAGATTTGGTATCATCTCCTCTTTACCATTTTTAATTTTGATAAAGTCACAATTTCTGGGCCCATTTGGACAAAGTTCTATACTGTTGTTTCGAAGTCAGGATTTATGGGGTATGATGAAACCTATGTTCAAAGAATATTTCAGAACTGAGCTACCTCCCCAAAGATTTCTGATTGGAATTAAAGGAAATTTTCTGTAGCTTGTTTGAGCTAAACAGAATCTCTAAGGGAAATATTTGCAGTGGTGAGCAAAAGGAATAAAGAGGGATGTGAAAGCATACCCTCCCCGAGTGTCATGGAGCATCCACCAAAGATGCTTTCAAATGTTTCACGGCATCCACAGTTCAAAATATATTTTACATTGTCACACACACACACACACACACACACACACACACACACGAGAGAGAGAGAGCGAGAGAGAGAGAGAGAGAGAGAGAGAACACACAGAGAGAACACAGAGAGAGAACACAGAGAGAGAAAAGAGAGAGAGAGAACAGAGAGTGAAGAACAGAGAGAGACAGAGAGAGTTGATATCCACTCACTGGTTGCTGGAACCTTCCTGCTACTTCTGTGACATATACCTGAGCTCACTGCTATGAACAGCTAACCACTAAAGCTGGAATGGGAGGCTTTCCTTTCTAGGGACAGTCTATGTAGAAATGTAGCTGAGTTAGTGGTTCCAAGTGCTTCTCACAGATGTCTAGGGTTCTCCCCCTTGATGTCCCTGTGTACTCATGGTCTGGATATGACACTTGGCATTCTCCATGGTGGAGCACTTCAAGTAATCTTAACGACGAGTTTAACTTTGCACAGACTGTACAACTCTAACATCTGTGAGTTCTGTATTTGCAACTTTGGAAGCCTGGCACCCCAGGATTTCACCATTCTGTGGTGCCCACCAAGGACCAGGAATTACAGAGGAGCAAAGCCTAAGGCTTCCCTTTTGCAGCTGCCTCCCAGCTCCTGCTGTGACTTAGGGCTACAGAAGGGAAGTTTACCACCTGGGACTTGAAATATGCCCAGCCTCAGGGTATTGACTCAGCTGGAAGCAAGCTCCCTCGTGGAGGAGCACTTCCCCCCTCCCGGGACAGGTTGCTCTCCAGTGGAAAGAATATCAAGGACATCTCTTATCAGAAGCATGCAAGAATGAAACCTGGACAGACTCCAGGCTTTGAACCGTAACAGGAAAGGATGATGGAAAGCTTACAGCCCAAGGGCTTCTGAGCTCAGCCCTGTAAGAAGAACAAATGTTCACATTTATCAAGCACCTAGTATTTTAGCTCTTTGACCCTTGTCACATGCTGCAGGTAGCATTCTACTAAACCTGTAAATGTGAGGCTCAGGAATGAACTGAAACTTGTATTCAGCCAGGAACAAGTTTACTTCTGGATTTGGGAAACTGAGTTCCTCTTCTCCCTGTTGGGCCTGCCTTGGAACCTGGGATTCACCCTTACTCTGGATTTTCCTGTGGGCTTTCAGCATATAGTATATAGCAAGGATCCCTCTTCTGAACTAAGTCAGGTACAGGGCAGTGCCAGCAAATATTGGTAACTGTGCCATGCTCTAGAACCCTAGTACATTGGTAGTGAAGATTATCTCAAGCAGGCTCAATAAATCCAAGGACTGAGATTTATTTTGTATCATTAACCCCAGATTCATAACAACATAGCCCAAATCCCAAGATTTTTTTCTTGTACTATTATTCTTCCTGAAGCCTTATAGGGACTTCTATTTTCCCTGAGATATACCACTCCCAAATGAGCCTCACGGGTATAATACCATCATATCTCCTATTGTCCATCTTTTACATCTAGAGAGGCCAAGTAAAATGCCAAGGTCATGGTACATAGCTGTTCTGGCATTTGCAACCAATTTCATTTGATGTCAAAGCCCAGTTTCCACTCTGATCTGTAAGTGGTATTTCTCCCTGCTGCCCAGGGAGCTTGCATTTTAAACAAGATTTGTGGAGAGGGCATGCATTAGTTATGTTTTTCTGTAACTATGACAAAATACCCCAGGAAAAAAATTAATCAGGGAAAGATGGTTTATTCTGGCTCACAGTTTAAGGGAACAGTCCCTCATGGTAGGAAAGTCTCATGATAGTTCTAAAGCAAAGGGGATGGTTTCACTGTATCTGTATCTGTAGTCATCAAACAGAGAGAGATAAGGGCTGGGTGCTTAGCTTGCACTCTTTTTTTTTTTTAATTTAATCTGGGATCCCCAGCTCATGGACTAGTACTCCTAACATGTAGGGTCATTTTTCCCACGTCAGTTAATTCAATTGAAAAATTCCCTCACAGGAATGCCCAAAAGTTTGTCTCCTAGATGATTGTAGGAAAGCAACCTTACCCATCTCTGGGCATATAGCTGCTGCTGGTAAGATATGTTTTTAGCAGAATGCTTGGAGTAGGATGCTTGGGTCAGGAATCTTTCCTCACCACTATGTTGAGGGAGAGGCTCACTATCCAGTTACTATTGTGGCCCTTTCCTTCAAAAGGTGTGAATTGGAATCTGGGCCTTGTCATTGCATCAAGTGAACTCTCCTAATTTTCTGGATGTCTTTCCTAGCTCTACTCCCATTGTCTACTGCATACTAAGAACTATACAATCCTCCTCAGGCTTGAGCTATTGAATGCAAACTGTCATCACAGTGTGTGGTACAGATGCTAACATCTCAAAGAAAAGAGCTAAGTGACTTAGCCAAGACCCGGATTTGGTCTCAGGTTGTCTGAGTCCAGAGTCTAGCTCTCTTGGTTGTTTGCTGCAGAGAAGCTGTTATCCGGGAAATTGACAAAGCTGTTTTTCCTTTTGGAGTTCCTTCCGATGCCAAGAACAAGGAATCATTGTTGCTTTGCCACTTCCTAGTCCATTGAGCCAGGCACAAGGACATCGTATCATTATTAGTTTGTGGAGGCCCAAAAATGTGAGCCTATTCGACCTTGTCTGAAGGTCACAGAGTTTTAGCTTGCTTAAAGTTGTTGACGACTGTAGCTACACACCCTGAACTAGGGTGTGGTTACTTGGTGTTAAGACGACCCCGTACAGGTAGACCCTCTCCACCCTGACCAAAGGTCAGAGAATTCAAGCATACTTCTGCTCCTCCTTTTGAATTAGGTTTGACCTAGGGAGTAACTGCCTTTAGGATACTTTGTCTAAGGTGGGTTCACTGCCTACTATAGAATAAATGCTTTTCTAAAGATGTATGATGTCTTCAGTATTGAAGCAAGTAACTGTTCTGGTTGTCCTTTGTATCACGCTAGAACAGTCTTTTGCCTTCTTCCCCTCTTTGGTATTGGGGTATAAAAGTATAAGGAAAAATAAAACAGGTGAACTCAGAAATCAGGAAAAGAACTCAGAATGCAGGAGGCATTGAGTAGCCCTCCCAATACTTTCTTTTGTCTCTGTGATTCTTTCTCATCTCTGTTCCTTCTACCTAAAACTCCTAATCCTCACACCCCTACCTTGGAATGTACGAACCCACTGTAATTAGGATTGTGGCAGAAGTCACCCCGAAACATGGCAGCCCAATGTGGCGGCGCAGACATTAGTTCATGCAAACTTGTTTTGCTAGTAGCGCTCTCCTTGGACATAGGTCAGTCTCACCCACACCTATGGAAGAAAATAAACATACTTTAAGCTAAATAGCCTGCTGGTTTGGATCAGAAGCCAATAGGAAGGCAAAGAAAACTGTTAGGATGTTTTCTTACCATCCCTGGGCAGTAAGTGCTGAGGCTAAGAGATTATGAGGGGTTCGTTGGAGCCCAGAGCTCACATCCCCACATTGTTCTGATTAGCGTTAAAAATGTTCAGACTGCACAGACTTCAGAATCGGGTGCTGAGGCATGCGTGTCCTTGGGTTAGAACTATGACTTTCTTTTTAAAGGGATCAAACAGGACTTTTCAGCTGTTAACTTTAAAATATGTTGAAAAATGCTTGTTATGGAAAATTAAAAGAGTAAGGGGGTTATATAAAATAGAAAAAAAAAAACCTGTTGAACCTAGTTGTGCTCTCCAGAGAAAACCTGAAGTCAATATATAATCCATGAATGCAGGCATACAGCCAGACTTACATGTGTATGGTCTTTGCCATAGCATTGAACTAGGCCATATAATTTTTACCCACAGAGAAACTAACTTCCAGAGAAAGGAAGGGATACAGATAGGTCATATAAGGATACAGCACAGCAAGACTGGGCTGTCACTGAGTTTCTGAACCTTAACTGTACCTCTGGTTTAGTCGACCTTCCTCATTTCTTCACCCCAAGTCTCCTTTGGCTATGCACACTCTTATTAAAATCTATAAGGAACACAAATACGGATGATTAGTACTGCAGATGAGCATGAGAAATGGTTAAAATATTTAACCCCGTGCAAGTTCTAAGCCCAATCAATCAGGACTAACAAAAGCTGCAAATGGCCTGCCTCAGGTTAGTTACTAGATCTATATTTACCCTGCTTGTGTGGGCTCATTTCATATTCTACATCTCTTTAAATAAGAACAAGTATAGAAATAAGAACAATGTGTCATTGTTTTAAATACTCTCCTAGTTAGCATTAAATGCAAACTTCACACAGTCTGGAATCATTTGGAAAAAAAGTCTCAAATTGGTGATTATCTTCATGAAACTGGCTTGCAGGTATGTGAGTGAGGGATTGTGTGGATGGTTAATTGTTATTGGAGGGCCCAGACCACTGTAGGCAGTACCATTCCCTAGGTTTTTAGTCCTGGGTATATTAGGAAGCTTGCAGAGCATGAGACACACAGAGAGAGCCAACAAGCAGCATTTCCACATGGTTACTGCTTTAAGTTTCTGCTCTGATTTCCCTCGGTGTATGGACTGTGGCCTGGATAAGCCAAATAAATCCTTTCCTTCCCTAAGTTGCTTTTGAAATTACCTGGTACGAGGGAGAAGGAAACACAGAACAAACAACAAAGCTGCATAGGAGTTTATTAGAGGGGGCGTGTAAAGGCTGGGAGAAGTCAGTGTGCAGGGAGAGGAAGATGGTGCGTCTAGCTTTTAAAAGCTTCCTCCTAGGTCATGCTCACAGGGGGTTAACATGACTGCATCATATGCAGATGACGGGGCTCACGCATGCGCGCAAGGGCTTAGCAGAGTCATACGTGGATGATGCAACCACACCACATGTGGGTCACGTGGGGCCTTCAACATCCCCAGGGCCGTTGGGCACTTCTGCCTGAGGCCTTGTCCACACATCCATAGCCCTAGAACCCGGAAGTGTCAGCCTTATTGTGGCTGAAATCATAACATTTCACCGTTTTGTTTATTATAGAAAATTTGGGGAGTTTGGGTCTTTAATGGGTGGGAATGGGGCTTTGTAAGGTCTCATGACTGCTTCCTGCTGATTTTGTGGGCATAGAAGAGTTGAGGTGCTTGACCATGTCCTAGGGTGGCTGATTACTTTTGTGTTTTTTTTTCCAGGCTCTTCGGAACTGGCTGGCTGGCGGTTTGGACCACACAGGATGCTGGAAAGGCAGAAAATTATGTCTGAAAAAATTTTAGATCCTGGTGATTAAGGGAGGAGAGTCCCAAGATGGTAGATAGAGTGTTTTGGGGTTTTTTTTTTTTTTTGTGTGTGTGTGTGTGTGTGTGTGGAGGGAATTTCTCAGGGGTTCCCAAGACCAGGAATGATAAGGGAAGAATTAAATGATACCTATTCTGAGTGAGTCTGGTCCATTTAGATAGGTCTAATTGGCTCCCTGGAGCTTATGAAAAAAATGTTTGAAAAGAAATAAATTTTAGACATATTAAAAGCTTATGATTAGGATGGTATAGTGTTGGAATGGAAGACGGTGGGAATGAGAGAGGAAAAGAAGGGGGAATTATTGAAAAGGGGAATTATTAGACCCCTTAATGTTTTACCCGAAGCAAATTTTAAGGTATTTGTTTTCTTTAGCGTCATGGTATTACCTTAACATCCAGAATACACCGCTGCAGTCAGTGATAAAACTGTTATGGTAAACTCTGTGTTGTGAGTTTTTGGAGTCTGGGGCGGTGAATGTCCCCAAACTTGTTATTGTTTCTTACCACCTGGGCTTTTGACAGTTCTTGTACCTCCAGCTCTAGGTTTAATGATGGTCCCTGTAATAACAGCTGAGTGGTTAATCTGGAAATTTAAGTATGACATTGGAGATATAGAGAAGTTGGTAAAGCAGATAGGAGAAAGAGAAAGAGGGAGAGTATAGGGAGTTTGGGGCACAGGAGTGTTGAGTATGGTGATGAAACTTTTATTTTTCTGGAACTGGAAAAAAAGTAACTGACCTTGGTGTCCTCTGGAACTTAAGGGAACAGGGCCCTGTTTGAGTTACGATATATGAAGGGGTATCTTGAGCTGGAAGAGTAAAAAATTTAAGGTGAGACAGGTGGATCCAATGAGAGATGCCCTCGAGTTTGGCAGCTGTGGGAGTTACAAGAATTACTTTAAAGGGGCCTTGCCATTTAGGGGGAAGGGGTGAGGATCACTGGTCTCGGGGAGAAAATAATACCTACTCTACTATTTTAATAGGTGGTGGGCATGAACTGGCACATGGTTGAGGTAATGAGTAGTCGGTAAAATCCCCTAACAGGGAGCAAAGATGGGATAACAACAGAGAAAGCAGATGATCAGGAAGGGAAGAGGTTTGCGGCGAGAGGCCTGGGTTAAAACTGGCTGCCCATGCATGAGTTCAAAGGGCAAGATGAAAAGGGGGCTTTTGGGGAAGAGCCCTAAGCCCTTTAGAGCCAGAGGCAAAAGTTTTACACAGTTAAGGTGAAGATCCTCTAACAACTTAACAAGAACATTTTTTAAATGAATGGTTATTTCATTCTACTTTCCCTGAAGACTGAGGATGGTATGGGATATGAAACTGCCAGGGAACGTTAAGAGCCTTAGATAAAGTTTAAGAGATCTGGGAGTTAAACTCTGGGCCATTATCTGAATGAAGAGAGGTTGGGATTCCAAACTGGGGGATAATTTCTAGGAGAAGAACATCTGAAACTGTCTGGACCCTCTTGTTAGAGATGGGAAATGCTTCAATCCACCCAGACATGGTGCCCACCAAAGTCAGAAGATATTTAACTCATCTGAATGTGGGCATATGAGTAAAATCAAGCTGCCAGTTAGTTCCTGGAAGAGAGGCCCTGACCTGGTGGGTGGGAAAAGGGAAAAAATCTTGAAATCTGACATTTGGCAGATTTTGCAAAAGGCAGTGATAACTTTTGAGAACTCTAAGTCCTCAGGGGTGGATTGGAGGTGAGCCTTGACAAAATGAAACAGAGCTTTGCTATTAGGATGAAAGAGCTTATGTAGATAGGACAGAATTTTCTGGGTGTCAGGGGGTGTCTGCAAGAATGTGGGCTGTACTGTATGAACCCCCTGAGGTGATTGAGGTAGGTTTGGGTTCTGGAATACTGCTGTTCTAGCTGCTTGGTCAGCCTGGTGAAGGCAATGATATTTTGAGATTGAGAGTTGAGAGGAATAGAGCAAAAAACATCCTTAAGATCTAGAACTGAGAAGTGGGAGGTTCCTGGGGGTTTGGTGGAAAGAAGTGTTACACTAGTGTTAGGCACTACAGGAGGAAGAGGGACCACTGCAGAGTTTGTGAGCCAAAGGTCTTGGACCAGGCGATAGGCTCCATTAAGATTTTTTTTTTTTAACAGCAAGTATAGAGGTGTTAAGAGAGAAGAGGTGGGGTGAAGTAGCTTTTTTTCTTAGAAGGTCAGAAATAATAGGCTTACGTCTCCTAAGGCTCTAGAGAGAAATGGGGTACTGAGCTTGGGTAATGTAGAGTCTTGTAAACTGGATAACGATGGGGGAATGGTGTTTAGCAAGAGAGGGGTTTTGCGTGTCCCAGACTTGGGGGTCCACCTGAAAGGCTGGTAAAGGAAAAGACGCACTGGAGATGGGAGGTTGGGAGGGTAGAAGGAGGAAGAGGGGACCTACTGGTGAGTCTGAGGTGAGGTGAATGGAAGGAGCAAATGAAAAGAAAGCTCCTACTTTTGCTAAAAAAAAACAATCTCTTCCCATAAGAGGTACTGGGCAGGTCAGCATAACTAAAAACGAATGAGTGAGGTAAATACCCTTAAAAACACAGTTAAGTGGTGGGGTCTGCTGAGGTAGATAAGGCTGTCCCCCTACCCTGACAATAGAGAAACCAGAAGGAGAGGTAGGCCCCCAGAATTCCCTCAGTACCAAGTATGTGGCTCCAGTGTTCAAGAGAAAGGAGATGGGCCGTCCTGATACTGTGATGTTTACCCATGATTCCCTGTTACAGATGACGGTTGTGGTTGGGTCAAACGAGCCCAGAAAGCCTCACTCATCCATGGCCAGAGCTAGAAGGTCAACTTGGGAATTTTCTGGGTTTGATGTCCTCATGACACTATGTGCATGGGAACAATCGACTGCCCAATGTCCTTCCCTATGGCATCTTGGACTAGGTATCATGGGACCAAGATGAGGATTAGGGCATGTTTGGGCCCAGTAACCAGTTCTACCATATTTGAAACATGGGCCTGGTGTTCTTGAGCCTTGCGGTCAGGGGCAAGGGAGCAGTATGGATAGCATGGATCAGGCAATCTGTTTCCTCGGCCAGTAGGAGTGGCTAGCACGTGACAGTGATGATTGCGGGCTTTGTCATTCCTTGCATGGTACACCTTAAAAGCCAACTCTAAGACTTCTGCCTGTGGGATCAAGGGGCCTTTCTCCAAACCTCTAAGTTTAGCTTTAATATCAGGGTAGCACTGAGAAAAAAAAAATGAGTCATGAGTAACTGCCTTCTGTGGTTTTTGGATCTAAGTTAGTATATTGTAATAGGGATTTAGTGAGGCATTCGAAAAATGCAGAAGGATTTTTCTTTGTATCTTGAATGACCTCTGAGAGCTTATTATAGTTTACTGGCTTGAAGGCAGCCTTACAGAGACCTGCCAGGAGGCAAGTCAAAAACTAGTCCCTAGCTAAAATTCCACCTGGAGTGTTATAGTCCCAGTGTGGTTCCTGCTAGGGGACCGCCTCTGCCCCCAGAGGGTGTGTTGCATGTGTTTGGTGAATCTCGTCTGTATGTAGTCTGGCCTGCTTCCAAGCTCACCTGCTCTCTTCAGGAAGTAGGTTATTAGATAGGATCAAATAGGCATTATGAAAGGTGAGATTATAAGACTGGGTAATACATTGGAATTGCTTTATGAACGAGGTAGAATTAGGCATATAAGACCTCACTTTTTGTTCTATATGGGAGAGTTCTGAGAGGTAGAAAGGAATGTGTAGCCTAACCAATCCATCTATGCCAGCCACCTCTTGCAATGGGAGAACTGCAGCAGGCTTGGCTTGGTCAAGGTTGGGTTCCATAGCAGCACGTGAGCATGTGAGAGGAGGGGTAAAGGTGGGTGCCAGAGCTGGGTGGCTGCTGTGGCCAGGCTCTGAGAGGAAGGATGATCCAGCGGAGCTGATGGAGTAGTTAGAGGGGAAAGGGAGAGAGCTGAAGAGGGCAGTGGAGCCTACAAGAGGAGGGAGATGGTGAGGCAGTGGGAGGTAAAGGTGCAGAAGTATCTGTCAGCTGAGGTTGGGAAGGTGTGGATTCCTTAGCTGGGTCCAGAGCAGGAGCCGAAGGAACATGGGTAGGAGCTGAAGGAGTGGGGGTAGGAGCTAAAGGAACAGGTGTTGGAGCTGAAGGAACATGGGTAGAAGCTGAAGGAATGGGGATAGCTGCCTGCTGAGGTAGAAAGACAGGGATCTGTTAGCTGGGTCCAGAGAGGAAGTGGACTGTTCTTCCAGCTCAGATGGCATAAGTAGGAACATGTGAGCAGGCAAACAGCTTGCATGGACAGAGGGCTTAGGCTTAGAGCTTAGATAGCAAAAGGCTTGAATATAAGGAAACTGCTTCCATTTGCTTGTGCGCTGACAATAGTTATAAAGCTCCCGTAGAATACTGGGATCAAAGGTGCCATTAAACAGCCACTTTAAATTGTTATTTACATTGTAATGAGGCCTTTTTTTGAACAAAGATGGACAAGTGTGGGAATCTGTAAGTAGAGCATCAAGGTTTGGGGTTTCAGGGCCTCTAAAAGGCATCCCAGGGGTGAAGCAGAATTGATGGTCTTGGATGGCTTGCTACCTATAACTGAAACCATGAAAATCTGTGAAAACGAAGACACCACAAGGCTTAAAAGGGGACGTCTCCCCTTTATAGGTGGGGTGTGAGGGCGGCTAACATCGCAGGGCTTTAGGACAGCATCCTCTACTTACAGACGGGGTGTTAAAGCCGAACTAGTTCTGGTCGGGGTGACTCAGAAGCCAGAGATGTCATGGCGGAATGAGTATCCCCCCCAAAAAAAAGAAAAAAAGGAAAAAGAAAAATCTGAGGGACCCTAGGCCTCCAGTTTCAGGAGGACTGACCCTGGGTCTTCCAAACACAATTTCAGCTAAGGGAAGCAATCTAGAGACGAATGCCAGTGAAGGACTCAACTGTATCCCTGAAGACCGTGGTCGGGGGCTGTCCTTCCATTTCTAGGAACACCAGAAGATTTCCGGGAGCTCAATGGTCAATTTGTTGGATTTGAAGAAATGGTTAAGGTGACCAGAATGGAGGAAACTCACCAATTGAGGCCAGCAGTGTGCATAGAAATCATGCTCACGCATATGGTACATGTGGTTATTGTGGAAAAATTACCTGGTTCCAGATGCCAACCCCAGGAGTGGGGCTTGGGGCGGGGGGGGGGGGGGGGAAGCCTCCTGCATCTCATGGCACCAGTGAAATTACCTGGCACAAGTGAGAAGAAAACACGGAACACACAACAAACCTGTTTATGAGTTTATTATAGGGGGCGTGTTCGGGCCTGGGGAAGTTGGTGTGCAGAAAGAGAGTGGGGGGAATATGGCGCATCCAGCTTTTAAAAGCTGCCTAGCACATGCGCATAGGGGGCTGACGTGACTATGTCATACACAGATGATGGGACTCACGCATGCACTCAAAGGGCTTAGCTGAGTCATACGTGAATGATGCAGCCACACTACATGGGTCATGCAGGGCCCTTTAACATCCTTGGCACCATTAGGCACTTTTGCTTGAAGGCTTGCTGCACATGCATGGCCCTAGAACCCAGAAGTGTCAGCCTTACTGTGGCTGAAATCATAACAGCTTTTGTTTAGAGTGTTTATTATAACAGCAGAAAGGAAGGTAGACCAAATGCCACAAGAAAGAAAGACATTCCTTTAGCAGAAACACGATGTTATTAACTGACTATATGTTTCTAAAAATATTTGAGTGTTTAGAAAGGGTAAGAGGGGGCATTAAAAGGAGGGGGTTTAAAGGAAGAGTTCTGTGGAATTGGAGATTTGTTTATATAACTCTGAGGTTGGTGACCCTGCAAAAGTGACTTAACCTCCGTGTTGTCTTCCTTTTTCTAGACACTTGTTCATGTGAGGAGGAGGAAGATAATTTAACCTGAGTAGGAAGAAGATAAGAGTAATTTAACCACAATTATACCAGTTAAGAGTCAGATAGATTGAGGTGTTTCAGGGACTTTTAGTCTGGCAACCTAATAGTTCAATGTCAACAGTTACTATTGGACCATGAACCTAAGTTGGGGTTTTGAGATCTTCCTTAGCCTCAATTCCATGTGCAGGAGGCTTTGAGATAGTTTCTTCATGGCCTTTCCTCCTTCTTGATTCACTCCCACCTATAGGATACTATATATAGAAAAACACTACCTAAGCCAAAGAAGCCATTGGCAAAATAAAATAAAATAAAATAAAATAGTGGTTGGCAATAAATAACTGATTTTTTTTAGAATACCTAGAAACAGTGCACAAATAAATGATCTGTATCTGAGGTGATAGATGGATAAATTACTCAGATATGATCAGTACACATTGTATATATGAAAGGAAGTATCACACATTACTGTGGGCATTAAGTATATGTAATATAATATAATATATTATAATTGTTAGGTGTTGATTAAAACATCAGCATTAAAAAAGATTATTAAGCCATTCTTGTCCCTTCTAAAGGCACCAGGGAATCATGTTTTCTGCAGTCTCCTGACATTCATTGTGATAGTTCTCCTTAAAGATGGGTACTTGTGGAGATCAATGAGATAATTTGGTTGGTAAAGTGTTTACCACACATACACAAAAGGCTGCCTATGATGACATACGCTAGTAATCCCAGCATTGAGAAGGCAGAGATCTGAGGATCCATGAGGTACTAGCTAACCAGATGAGTCTACTTTTTTTTTTAGCTCAAAATCAATGATAGACCCTGTATCAAAGTAAGGTATGTGACTCCCAAGGCATGACTTCTAAGGTTGTCCTTGAGGCATTGTTTATGTGTGCATGGCACCCACAGAAATGTGTGCACCTGTACATTCACACACACAAAGTTTAATCATGGATATAACTCACCTGATTACAGACATATATACACATGCATATATATACATATATATACACACACACATACATACACAAATACATACACACACATGCACGTACTGTTTGCTCATGGAACTATCATTCCCATCAGAAAGGAATAAGACTACAATCTTTTGAGCCAAATTTGAATCAAGCTTTTTTAACTGCTGGACAAGTCCATACAGGGGATTCCCAGAGTATGGTGATGAATTACATCAGTCAGGGACTTAGAAAGGCAAAATCCACAAGGCTACATACTTTCTCCCACTTTTGTTCAATCAGTGGCAAGCATACATCCTGACGTACTTCCTGCTTATGTATATCCCACCTGCATGAGATCAAGAACATCCTGTGCAGTTGGGGCAAACAAGTTTGTTTACAAAAGGAAAAACACTTAACTCATTATCTTACATGAACAATAGTCTTCAGCATTCCAGAAACTTATCTGTCCTTGGGCAAGTGGGGCTTACAGGTTAGAGGCATTTTGTTTTGTAGATCTCTTAAGCACAGTAATTTAAATTTAAAACATATTGTTAGTGCCCACAGTACCTCATCTGATTGTGGATACTCATATTCCTGGTGGTTTAGCTTTAAGAAGACCACAAATCATCAAGATGAGAGAGCTGGGAGAGAAAGAATCAGTGGGGGAACCCTGACCAGCATGTCTGAATTAGTCTGTGCCCTGCATGCAAAATCCCATTTCATGGATGTAGAGCAAGGGGAGCATTCCTCCTGTGCTGGTGGTAGTGCAAACTTGTACAGACACTTTGGAAATCAATAGAGTGATGTCTCAGAGAATTGGAAGTCAATCTACTTCAAGACCATGTGATACTACTTTTGGATACATATCCAAGGGATACTCAATCATAACACAAAGACACTTGTTCAACTATGGTCATAGTAGCTTTATTTGTAATATTCAGAACTTGGTTACAACCTAGATGCCCCTCAACTAAAGAATAGACAAATAAAATATGATATGTTTATGCAGTAAAGTATTACTTAGAGGTTAAAAACAATGATATCATAAAATTGTCAGTCAAATAGACAGAACTAGAAAACATTCATCCTGAGGTAACCGAGACCCAGAAAGATAAACAAGACATATCACTTTTAGCTGGATATTAGCTGTAAATAAAAAATAACCAATCTGTAATCTGAAGACCCAGAGAGGCTTAGTAACAAGCAGGGCCCAAGATGGGATGCATGGATCTCCTGGGGAAGGAGAAATAGAAGAGATCTCATGGGTGGTCTGGGGACAGGTGGAGATGGAATCATGAAGGATTAGGTTGGGAAATGGAAGGAAGGGGCGAGTACTGAAGAGAAGACTGGAAATGGGGGTGGCGGTGGTGTATTTTGGGGTCAGGTAAAAACCTGGTTTAAGGAAAACCTGCAACCCCTAGGGATCTACAAGGATGACCTTAGCTTAGACTCTTAGCGATGGTGAATGTGTAGCCTGAACTGACCATCTCCTGTGGCCTAGTGAGACTTTCAGTGGAGGGACTGGGACACCAGCCCAACTACAGTCTGTCTTACCTAAGGAAAATTCAGGGGATTAGTAACTACCCCAGTTATCATCAGGAAGCTTCATCCAGTCAGTGATGGAAACGGATGCAGAGACTCACAACCAGGCATTGGGCTGAGCTCAGGGAATCCTGCTGAAACGAGGGAGGAAAGATTGTAGGGACCAGTGGGGTCAAGGACATCACAAGAACACCCACAGAATTAACTAACTTATGCTCATAGGAACTCACGTAGTCTGGTTCAACAACCAAGGAGCCTTCATGGGGCCAACCTAGACTCTCTACATATATGTGACAGTTATGTATCTTGTTCTACTTGTGGGATCCCTGGTAATGGAGCAAGGTCTATCCCTAACACTTTGGCTGGCTTTTAGGAACCTATTCCTCATAGTGGGTTGCCTTGCCCAGTCTTACAACAAGGGGAGGAAACTAAGTTCCTCTAGTCCTAACTCAACTAGATAATGTCATGCTTTGTTGATACCCATGGGAGGCCTGCCCCTTTCTTAACAGAAACAGAGGAGGAGTGGATTGAGGGGTGGAATGGAGGAGAGGTGGGGGGAGGAAATGGGAGGAGAGGAGGGAGAGAAAACTGAGGTTGGAATGTAAAATAAATGAATAAAGTTAATTAAACAATACATAAATGTGTGAAAAAATTATCGCATTTTATATCAACATTATATAGTCCCTGGAGGATTATTTTTACCTCCCAGCCAGTGATCCAACCTCTTGAAGGACATTTGGAATCTTGACAACCCCAGAATAAAAATTTGTCCCGGGTTCTTGCTAATGGCATTGATCACAAATTAAGTTTGTTCATAACAGTTACTAAGCTTTCCTGAACTACACTTAAAAAAATGAGCTGTGACATCCAAAGTAACCACACCCAAAAGAGCTCAGACCTTTGATGTCACTTTTCCAATGCCATTAATGGTCTTAAGCAGTGTGTTAGCTCCTGAGGCTAAGGGAATCTTGAATTTAAAACTGTTTATTGAGGTATTACAGATATTTTTTGTCAGAGAAGGAAAGGTCTGTGACTACCAGTACCAAGGCTTGTAGGTTACTGAGACTTAGTCCTGTGGATCTAAGAGCCGGAAACACTTTGGGAACTGTAGTGAAAATCATTTACACTGAATCTACATTGGCTGTTGGTCAGAAATAAAGGACAAGAAAGGTCTGAAAAAGCACCAGGGGAGGACAGTTTCCAAGCTGACTTATTACTTCTGAGTTAGTTGATGTTTGTTTCTTCTGAGGTACTTGGTGCTTTCATTTGAAAAACTGTTGTAACAGAGGCTGACTCTGGAGTTTGAGTCAAGATTTCAACACACATTCAGGAATGTGGAGTAGACTTGTTGATTAACATCCCTTATCATTTCCTCTTGGCCTTTCCCCTGTGGCCTGTGTAATTAAATTGATAAAAGAAAATACCTTTTCTTTTATCAAACATAACTTCACTATTGCAAGAGACTCTCACCCAGACCAAAGTCTTGACATTCATCATAGGAAGTTCCCTAAATATCCATCAGGTCTTCAGTGGAAAGCCTCCAGAGACAGTTTTTGTTCTAAGAGTATGTGGATACACTTCCCTTGTTTTACCCTCCAGTCTTAGACTGTGATGATCTATTGCACAGTCACAACAAGGTCTTCCCTTTCTCTCTTGACAGAATTGCCTTAAGGAAAGTTTCTAATTCCCCACAATTTCTCATCCTGTGTGCTGAGACATTATCAAATATTTGTTATGATATGCTGTCTTCAATTTTTATATTCATGATATTTGGGGAAATGGCATTTGGTAGCTCCTAGCCACTGTCTGTACAATTAGTTTTGAGAGGCATTGGATAAAGATAATTCAAGTTGCTGGGCATCTTGGTCAAGGTCCTAGGTGACTGGAGCATGCCCTCACTTTCAGATCAGTATTTCATTTATTTTCTTTTACAAATCTAACACTCGAATCTATCCCAACCGCTTAAATTTTAATCAGCTTTGTGCTTTTATCTATGCTTTATGCTCTATTCTCTTTAAAAATTTATTTACCCATTCGTTGAGAATGTCATATATACACACATTGTATTTTAATCAAATCTACCCCACATCTCACCTTCTAATTTCTCCCAGATCCTCCAATTTTATCCCCCACCTCTTCTTTTTTTTTCTCTCTCTCTCCCTCTTCCACAGAATCCAGTTATTACTGGCTATGGCATGGGTATTACATGGGAATGGTATAGTGAAATGTACTGGGGCATGAGTACCCTTCAAGAAAATTGACTGTCCTTGCCCTAGCAGCCATAAACTATCAATAGCTTTTAGCTGGAAAGGGGAGGTTATGATTCCCCTCCCCCATCTAGACTCTCTTGATATTGTGTTGATCTTATGCAAGCAGCCATCATTATTATGAGTTCATGAGTATAATGGCTCTGTTGTATCTAGATGGCATAATTTTGTGACATTCCTCCCTGAACTTTGACTCTTTTAATCTTTCTGCCACCCCATTCCATGATGTTCCCTGAGCCTAGGGATTATTATGCTCTTTTTTTCCTTCAACAGTTAGACACCTTTATAATTTTAAAATCATTTTTAAATAAATATCTCAATTTTATTTTTAGAGTTAACTCAGAGTCATTTTCCATATAAGTTTTATTTTTTTTACTCAGTTTATGTACTGAAATGTCCATATGAATAAAAATTGAGGAGAATCTTCTTTGCTTATGGAACATTTTTAAAAAACTAGATTATTATCCATGACCATACCTACTTCCAGTTTTAGAAAAAAAAATGGGGCACCTAGGAGAAAAGATTCCTTTGGTGATAAGCAGTTCATTTTATTTTGGAGGCTAGTACCACCCTATTGTTGGCTTCATCCACCAGAAGAGAACAGTGCCAGTGAAAGTTATCATCCTAAGACACTCCTTCTTCATGGAAGAACTTTTTGTTTGATTGGTTAGATGTGTGTGTGTGTGTGTATGTGTGTGTGTGTGTGTGTGTGTGTGTGTGTGTAGAGACCTACCCATTGAGGCCAGAAGAGACCTCCCGTCCCTATACTGCATTGCAATAGGCCCAAAGCAGCTTCTTTATTAACTAATGGTATTCACAGCATACAGAAGGGAAACCTACATCACATATCTCCCAACAAGAGAGAGGTTAATGTGAAAACTGCAGTCAGTGCACAGCCTCCAGCTGCTCCCCAGTCAGCCTCTGTAGGACAGCAAGGAACCTCTCTTGGAGAGACTTCCATGAAAACTCAAAGGATGAACTCTTTGTGGTGCCTCCTGATTGTAATTCCAGCACTTGGGAGGCTGAGACCCGTAGTAGCCCAATGGATAATGAGTATCAGAACACAGGAACAGGGCAGCAAAACATTTCTGAAATAAATTCAGACTCAGAATACTAGGATACTCAGAATACTCAGAATACTCAGAACTAGGCGCAGCATGTTCACCATGGGACTTCTGTTGGACCATGTTGAGATACAGAAAGCCCCATCTTCGGAGAAAATCTAGTTATGATAAGTAGAAGTCATTTTCCACGACCTAGTATCCTGGTAAAATTTTTGGAGCTTGTGGTGGTTTAAATGAGAAATGTCAAAATCTGTTCATGCATTTGAATACTTGGTTGCCCATTTTTTGTGCTTCTGGGGAAGGTTAAGTACCTATTAGGAGATGGAGAATTGCGGGAGGACATATGTCACTAGAGTGAGCTTTGTGGGTGTAGCCTGGCTCAACTTCCTTTTTCTTTTTGCTTCAGGTTTTCAGATAAATGTGATCATCCAGTTTCCCATTTCAGCCATTTGCTTCCATACCATCCCTGCCATGATGGCCTCTAACCCTTTGGAGTAATACACCAAAGTTTTGTTCAGACCACACAAAAGTAATATAAAGCCATTTATATTGGTGAAACATTTACCTCTTTATATCCTCTGACAGGGTTTCAGGTAATTAAAGTGTTGTGGGATTTTGATTAGTCACTGACCTTTGGGGCAACAAGCCCTAGGGTGAAATCTTGTCTACTTATATGACCTCCTAAAAGCAGAGGGGGAAAAGATGCTCTCTTTTTTGTTTTCTTGCTCCAGTGGTTGGACTCCAGCTCTCCTGGGTAGAACTGCAGGACATAACAGCTAGATCATGGCAGTATCTAATCTGTATCCATGAGTGTTTATCCCTATTTTTTTAGATATATTTTATTGATATTTATTGAGCTCTACATTTTTCTCTGCTCCCCTCACAAGGTCCCCATGCTCCCAATTTACTCAGGAGATCTTGTCTTTTCCTACTTTCTATTTCCCATGTAGATTATATCTATGTAAGTCTCTGGCCTAGATGGAGTAGGTATGACCTTGAAGAAGGTATGTCACCGGGGCTTGGCTTTGGGGTTGAAAGGCCCATGACAGGCCCAGTGTCTCTCTGCCCACTGACTGCAGATCAGGATGTCAGCTCATAGCCACATTCCTGTCTGCTTACTACCATGGTATAAACCTCTAAAACTGTGAGAAAGCCACAATTAAATACTTTCTTTTATTAGAATTTCGTTAGTCATAGTATCTCTTCACAGAAATTGAACAATAAGTAAAATAGATGTTTTGAAAAAAGATTAACTAAAAAAGAAACAGCGTGGCAACAACAAGACCAAAGCAATTTATAAAAGGAAGCATTTATTTGGAGATTTGCTTACAGTTTTTGAAGGTATAAGTTGTAGTGTGAATTCTAGTTGGTCTTAATAATAAAAACCCAAGTCAGATATTGGGATAAATGCTGAAAGATCAGAGAAGTAAAGGGGCTAGCCACTAGAGAGACTTTTTACTCTACCAAATCCTCAGATTGAAGGGGGCAAGATTCTGCCTCCACGAATTCTCAGACTGAATGCCTTGAACTCCTGTCTCCTTCTGCTTTATATTTCTCTCTCTGCCCACCTACATCCCTTTCTGACTCCACCACCCTAGTGTTGGGGTTAGGGGCATGTGACTCTCAAGTACTGGGATTAAAAGTGTGAGGCACCACCACAGGCTCTATTTCTCTTTGAGATTGAATCAATCTAGTGTAAACCAGGGTGGCCTTGAACTCACAGAGATCAATCTGTCTCTGCCTTCTTCATGCTGGGATTAAAGATATGTGCCACCACTGCCTGGCCTCTATGGTTAACTAGTGGCTTGACCCACATTCTGATCCTCAGGCAAGCTTTATTTGTTATAGCATAACAAAATCAATTATCACCTCCATGAGTCTATGAGCATTGTGGTAGCTTGAGTGTAATTGGCCCCCATAAGTTCCTAGAGAGTGGCACTATTAGGAGGTATGACCTTGAGGGAGGAAGTGTGTCACTGTGGACAGACTTTGAGGTCTCCTATGCCTAGTTCAGACCACTTCCTATTGTCTGCAGGTCAAGCTGTAGGACACTTGGCTCATTCTCAAGCACCATGTCTGCCTGTTAAACCACCATGTCTTACCAAGATAATAATGGACTAAAAGCTCTGAAAAAAATGTGAACCATCCCAATTAAATGTTTTCCTTTATAAGAGTTGCCATGGTCATGGTGTCTCTAGAAACACCTGAGACAAACATCATGATAGAAAGTATAGTAACAGGCAGACATCATACTGGAGCAATATCCAGGAGCACATATCTTTTTTTTTATATTTATTTATTTATTATGTATACATTATTCTGTCTGCTTGTATGCCTGCAGGCCAGAAGAGGGCACCAGACCTCATTACAGATGGTTGTAAGCCACCATGTGGTTGCTGGGAACTGAACTCAGGACCTTTGGAAGAGCAGGCAATGCTCTTAACCACTGAGCCATCTCTCCAGCCCCCAGGAGCACATATCTTATCCACAAGCAAGAGGTGGAAGAGAGAGAGAGTTAGATCTAGAGGGAGAGAGGGTATGCTGTGAGCTTTTGAAACCTCGAAGTCAACCCTCAGTGATGTACCTTCTACATTAGTAACTCCTAATACTTCTTAACAATCCACTGACTGGTAACCAAACATTTAAATATACGCGCCCATAGGGACCATTCCCATTTATACCATCACATGCCACTCCCCATTTCCTGACTCCCATCTGTTTGTGGCTATATCATAATGCAAAATGCATTTAAATCAGTTACATGCTCTGGAGAAAAAGTTATTGTGAATAAACAGTTTTAAAATTATAGTACAAAGATGAATATTGAAACCAGTAAAACATGGATTTAAGTCTAATAAAGTATTTTAAGTATGACAATAAGGTAGAATGAATGGCAAAAAACTAATCTTGTCTCAGCAGATGAAATATAAAAATCAAATTACAATAATAATCCAAAAATTTGTACTTTACTCTCATGGAAGAGATGGGTAAAAGGTTGCAAGAATTATGTTGGGTTTCTGATTTTATGTGTAAGACTGACACTAAGTGCTCATTCAGTTTTTACTTTGATAAAAAAAAACAAAACCTTTATTTTTTAATTTAGTAGTTAATGCTGCGCAATACAGTTATCTAAGTTACAAATGATGATTAACTCTTTAACTAACAAAGATCTAATGGCAAAGTCTAGTAGTGAGTGCAACTATTTATTAAATGAATTTGTTATTACACTAAATATTTAAGAGTAGATGATATTTCAGTTTATTTTCAGCAAAATAAATCAGACATGAAATCATATGGTCACCATTCAGCAGAACTTGTTACACAACCAGCAGAAATGCAAATTTACTGTAATCTTATGTATACATTCATAAATAGAAGGAAATGCTAATGTGTTGCTAATATGTGGCTTGGAGTTAATGAAAACCAATCCCCCCCCCCCTCTCTCTCTCTTCCCTGAATTTAAACGAAACTCTGGAAAATCTACTGACCTAAGCAGAACTTCTTTCTGTCAAAACATAGCCTCTAATGCCAACAAGTAGAAGCCACAGAAATGTACATTCCTTCCAATAATGAAGAGGAAAATTCAATTCATCACCCCTTTGTTCCAATCTAAGTACTAACAAGGCCAACCCTGCTTGGTTTAGAAGATCATATTAGCTATGGAAAATTATATATCAGAGAAGTAAAATAAAATAGAACTAAAAGAGCCTTTATATTACTTTATTTTTATTTGTTCATTATTTAGTGTATTCAGGAATTATCTCCTTTCAGTTCTTACGGAGAATTAGAAAATCTGTTGGGTACAGTGGGAAACAGTGATGCTGAGTTACAGTTTTAGTCATTTCTAGTTAAACTTTCTGCTTGTTTTTTACTCTGAAAACAGTGACTCATGATGAAAAATCTTATTAGCATCCCCTGTGTTGATGATCTCTGAAACACAAGGACGAACCCTTGAAGGTAAGAAAGATAAATTCATTTCTTGCAGACTCCACTTTAAGACCCCTTTTTTGGAGAGGTTGTCTTCCAAAGCATTTGCTCATTTTCATGTGATGTAGCTGCCAATGTCTTGACATAACAGTTTCCCAAAGGTTGAGTTATAACAGAAGATCTGCAGTACTTATTAAGAGCTGTAGGCTAAAGTGGAGTTAATCCCAAGAAGCATCCACTCCTGCTAGAGGACTTGGCTACTGCTGCTGCCCTCTGCTGGCTGAGCAGAGTCTCTGAAGATCAGCCCATTCCTTGAACTATCTTTCATCCTTTTGCAATCTGGTCAACTGAAAAATTCTCACTCTCTGCTGTACTAAGGTAAATGGTCATTCTCTTCTTTAAAAATTCATATTATTTAGTTTATTTATTTTCAAACTGTGTTATACGTGCCTAGTGGCCCAAGACTTTAATCCCAGCACTTGAGAGGCAGAAGAGGTGAATCTTTCAGAGCTCAAGATCAACACAGTGAGACCATATCTCAAAAAAACTAATTTTTAGCTAAAAAAAACCTTGTCATTAAGTGCTTTTGAATTTTTGAAGTTTCAAAACTCTTTCAAAAATGATATTCTAATAAGTCTCTGAATTACATATCTCCTAATTCTCTCATAAACCATTTCTCTGTTTTTATTTTTTGTAGAGCTGGAGTTGGCACTCAAGACCCCATGCATGCTGGACAAGTGACCCCAAACCTGAGTATAGTTGATCAAGTTTTAAAGCGCACATATGTATAGGAACTCATAATACAGTTCACAGGAATCTTTCTATTTTACTAACCAGTTTGAACTGTGCCACCTACATTCTGTGAGACTGATCAAGGCCCTTTTCCCATGTCAGAAAGTTGTGTAGCTAGGTCTATTTGTGGGACTCTGGTTATGGGAGAAGGGGGTATCCCCACTGCTTTGACTGGCTCTTGAGAATCTATGACTCATGCTGGAGTGCCTTGCCCAAACTGAATACAGAGAGTCTTTTTTTTTCATTTTTAATTTTTTTTATTTAAAGTTTTTTCCCATTTTACATACCAACCACAGCTCAGCATCCCTCCCTTTCTCCCACTCCGTCTCACTGTTGCCCCACCGAACTCCCCAACTACTCCTCAGAATGGGTAAGGTTTCCCATGGGGAGTCAACAAGGGTCCGGCATATCAAGGTGAGGTGGGCCCAAGTCCCTCCACCCTGTATCGATGTTCAGCAAGGTATCCCTCCATAGGAAATGGGCTCCCAAATGTCAGTTCATTCACTGGGGATTAATTCTGGTCCTATTGCCAGTGACCCAACAGACTGCTAAGCTGCACAACTGTCACCCACATTCAGAGGACCTAGTTTGGTCCTATACAGGTTCCCCAGCTATCAGGCCAGAGTCCCTGAGCTCCCACTAGCTCGGGTCAGCTATCTCTGTGGGTTTCCCTATCATGATCCTGACCCCTTTGCTCATATAATCCCTCCTCCCTCTCTTCGACTGCACTCTGGGAGTTCAGCTCAGTAGGGAGTCTAATGGTTTTATGGCATCTTGATAGGCCATGCCTTGCTGACATACAGAGAGGCCTGTCCCTTTCTGAGCAAATTCAGAGGAGGATTGAATTAGGGGTGTAAAGGGGAGGAAAGGGGAGAGAGTGAGAAGATAAGATGGAAGAGAGGTTGTGGTCATCATGTAAAATAAATAAATGAATAAACCAGAAATGTCTGGAAGATCTTTTGTATTTGTAAATCCTCTGAATTTATTATGTTTACATTTGAATTGTATTTCTTTAAGCTTCATAGTATGTGTGTGTTCATGCACGTGTGTGTGTGTGTGTGTGTGTGTATGTGTGTGTATGTGTGTGTGTGTCAATGCACATGCAGGTGTCTGCAGAGGCCAGAAGAGGGCATTAGAGCCCATGTAGTTGAAGTTGTAGATGATTGTGAGTCATCATTTGGGTTCTATGAATGAAACAGGAGTCCTCTGAAAGATCAGTCAGTGCTCTTAATGACTGAACTAACTTTCCAGTCCTATATTTGAATTTTAGAATTTGTTATTTGGATGATTCTGTTGCTAAGAGAGATCTTAAAAAATTAAAGTGAAAATAAAATTCAAAAATATAGTTTGGTATATGTTTAAATATTTAAGAAACTAAGATTGTAAATAGATGTAAATACACATACACACATTTAAATATATACATTATATAATTTATAGGTCCCTAAAGACATAGCTGACTTCAAATGGAATAAGAAAGGCATATTAAAGCCTTGTTTTAAAATGAACCCCTGAAAAAAGAACAGTAAATAATAAAGAATACCTGAAAATTGCTAAAAAATAAATAAAATAAACCCCTGTGCAACTTGACTTTAGATTGAAAAAGAATATAAATATTCTGTCATTTCCAGAAAACTTGAGGGGGAAAAGCAAATTAAACAACTGTTTGGAGCCACAGGACTGGCAGCAGAAGGATTTGAGAACTGGAGGGAAGAACTCAGGGGCTGTTTGCTTTTGGAGCTTTAGATGGTTGTCTAAAGTCCTGACTATTTGAACATACTCCGGGAAATTTATTTAAATTCAGCTCATAAAAGTTCAGACACAGCATTTTCCTCTTTACTGAAGAACTGGTTTTTCTACACCCAAGATCTCTCTCTCTCTCTCTCTCTCTCTCTCTCTCTCTCTCTCTGCCCTTAACTTCCTTTAGCCCCCAGTTTTGTTTTTCTTCTCCTTCTTCACCATCCCCTTTTTTTCTCTCTCCTACATAAAGACATCCATTTTTCTGGTTTGAGTACTATTGTTTTCTCCCCTCCCTACAGTGCTCTGCCTTCTAACATTTATGCTTCTATAAATAAGGAATAGTTTTATTAAATATGAACATTAGAGTGAAGTAACAACCTTTAGAACAATGCTAACTTCTCTTTCCTGGTGTGGGAACTAATGGTGAAAAGTTATTGTAAATTACAAAAACTAATCCTTTTTTAAAATTACATTTATTTATTTATTTGTGAGTATACATGTCATGGCACACCCGTGGAGGCCAGAGGACAACTTGATGCAATTGGTTTTCTTCTTCCACAATGTGAGTCCTAGATATTGAACTCAGGTCAAAAGGCATGGCTGTAGGCATCTGTACCTGCTGATCCCTAGTTTATTTCTTAATAATTCTACAATTTCACCACACACGTTGTGCATCTGTGCATGCATGCGTAGTAGTTTTAACATCCTAACAATATAACAGCTAGGAAGTGACCTGGGAGAGAATGATTTTGAATAGGTATTTATAGATGACAAGCTACTCTTCCAGTCAATAAAAGAAAATCAACAGAAAGCCAGAGGCGGTATGAATGTGTGGTGTGGCAGGTCACAAAACAATCCTACTTGTAATGGGCATGGATCAGAAGCTATAAAAGCAAAGTAGAAAAGAAAATGATTTAGTTAAATGCATTAGAGCAGTGTTCTCAATCTTCAGATGACAAAACCTTTGGGGGTTGAACGACCCTTTCACAAGGTTGCCTAAGACCATCAGAAAACTCAGATGTATATTTCATAATTCATAACAGTAGCAAAATTACAGTTATAAAGTAGCAATAAAAATAATTTTATGGTTAGGGTTCACCACAACATGAGGAACTGTATTAAAGGGTATCAGAATTAGGAAGTTTGAGAACCACTGTGTTAGAGGCATCTTGAGAATGTGATGCTTGTGACAGAGTTGGAGCAGGAGACAGTGACCTTCTGCATGACAAGGAAATGGAATTAAGTGCATGAGCAATGTGAGGGCAGAGAAACAGTGTGTGTGGTTCATGATATACCCCTGCTTTCTAGAAACGCACATCTACCTAATGACAATTTATTACTTCTCTCTATACACTCAGCTGTTTCTCCATCTAGAAGGACTGTACCCTCAACACTCTTTGCATATTCATAGAGGCTCATAATTCCACTGGTTCCAAGTACAGGGCATGGGGACTAAAGCCAGCCTGGCAACCACTCTCTGCATGGTGAAATTAGCTTTATCTGCATGTGCATATATAGGGAAGCCAAGATCATTTAGAGTCTGAATCTGGTCGAAGACAACATGGTAAACGAGACCCTGGTTCCGGTACTGAGGCAAGGTGCCTGCCATTCTCATTTCTCCAGTGTGGTCCATCAGGCCCCAGGACACGGGAATCCCCTCAGGCCCCATAATACAGGAGCTGGGGAAGTTGTGGATACAACGCTCAATGAACTTCTGACTTTTCTCATTGCCACCATAATGCCAGATGCTATTCACCAACGCAGCATGTGTAACATCCAAGGAGGTGAGTTTGAACAACTCTTGATTACTATTTGGAACAAGAGGAAAGAGCAGCCCTTAGTCACATAGGTTATGAATAATTTTATTTATTTTCCCATAAATTTCCCCAAGAGCCAGACAGTAGAATCACTAAGACTGTGTGCTCTGTAGCCAGACTGTCTGAGTTCCTACCAGCACTGTGTGCATTAACTGTTGATTAATTGTTCTTCACTTTTTGTGTTTCCCCATCTACTAAGAAGGGCTAATAAGCAACTTGCACTATAGACTAGCACGTTAGTGTGATGGGGGCTCAGATTCAGTGCCTAAGAGCTAGTAAAAATGCTCCAGGCAACATTTGCAGTTTTTGTTTGCCCATGACTCAGCGAGAGAGTTCAAATATGATCTTTTAGTTAGGGAGCTTCAATATGATCAGTCTTGTTTTATGTAAAAGGAAACAGTTTTGTGAACAAGCAAACTTCCCAAAACACATGTAGCAAGCAGAAGCCAAATTTCAGTATCATAGAATTTGGTGTCTTGCAGTCCTTAGGCATTGTGGTGAGCAAAAGATAAAGTCAAGTGCAAAGATTGGCAGCAATGTGATGATAGGAGAGTTTCCATAAGCGACTAAAAAAATTCCACCAAGGAACTTCTACAACTCGTAAATACTTTTAGTAATGTAGCAGGATATAAGATTAACTCAAAAAAAAACAAGTAACCCTCCTGCACACAGATGATAAAAGGGCGGAGAAAGAAATCAGAGACCATCAACCATCACTATACCCACAAATAGCATAAAATATCTCTGAGTACCACTGACAAAGCAAGTGGATTTGTATGACAAGAACTTTAAATCTTTGAAGAAATAAATTGAAGAAGACACCAGAAAATGGAAAGATCTCTCATGCTCTTGGGTAGGTAGTATTAACATAGTAAAAATGGCAATCTTATCAAAAACATTCTACAGATTTGATGCAATGCCCATCAAAATCCCAGCAAAATTCTTCACAGACCTCAAACGAAAGGTACTCAACTTCATGAGGAAAATACAAAAACCCAGGATAGCCAAAACAATCTTGTACAATAAAAACTTCTGGAGACATCACAATCCCTAACTTCAAACTCTACTACAAAGCTACAGTACTGAAAACAGCCTGGTACTGGAAAAAAAAAAACGGACAGGAGGACCAATGGAACTGAATCGAAGACCAAGTTATTAACTCACACACCTTTGAACACCTGATTTTTGACAAAGAGGCAAAAAATATCAAATTGACAAGAGAAAACATATTTGACAAATGGTGCTGGCATAACTGGATATCAACATGTAGAAGAATGAAAATAGATCCATATCTATCACTATGCAAAAAATTCAAGTCCAAATGGACCAAAGACCTCAACATAAAACCAGACACACTGAACCTCATAGAAGGGAAAGTAGGAAGTACATTTGAACACGTTGGCACAGGTGACTACTTCCTAAATATAACTCCAGTAGCACAGACACTGAGAAAAACAATTAATAAATGAGACCTCCTAAAACTGAAAAGCTTCTGTAAAGCAATGGGCATGGTCAACAAGACAAAAGACCAGTCTACAGAATGAAAAAAGTTCTTCACCAACCCCTTTTCAGAAAAAGGTCTGATCTCCAAAATATACAAAGAACTCAAGAAATTGGTCATCAAAAGAACAAAGAATCCAATAAAAAAAAATGAAGGATAGACCTAAACAGAGAACACTCAACAGAGGAATCTAAAATGGCTGAAAGACACTTAAGGAAATGTTCAACATCCTTAGTCATCAGAGAAATGCAAGTTAAAACAACTCTGAGATTCCATCTTACACCTGTAAGAATGGCCAAGATTGAAAACACTGATGACAACTTATACTGGAGAGGTTCTAGGGAAAAGGGAACACTCCTGTATTGCTGGTGGGAAAGCAAGCTGGTACAGAAGCTTTGATGTCAGTGTGGCCTTTTTTTTTTTCCTGAAAATTAGGAAACAACACTCCTCAAGACCCAGTAATACCACTTTTGGGTATATGTCCAAAGGATGCTCAATTGTGCCACAAGGACATGTGCTCAACTATGTTCATAGCAGCATTGTTTGTCATAGCCAGAACGTGGAAACAACCTAAATGCCCCTCGATCGAAGAATTGATAAGGAAATGTGGTACATTTATACAATGAAATACTGCACAGCAGAAAAAGAAAACGACAGCTTGAATTTTGGAGGCAAATGGATGGAGCTAAAAAACATCATTTTGATTGAGGTAACTGATACCCAGAAAAACAATGATCACATGTACACACACCTAAGTGGTTTTTAAACATAAAGCAAAGAAAACCAGCCCACAAATCACAATCCCAGAGAACCTAGACAACAATGAGGATACTAAGAGAGATACACATAAATCTAATCTACATGGGAAGTAGAAAAAGACAAAATTTCCTGAGTAAATTGGGAGCATGGGGACTTTAGGAAAGGGTTAAAAAGGAGGGGAGAGGTAAGAAGGGGAGCAGAGAAAAATGTAGAGCTCAATAGCAATCAATTAAAAAAAAACTGCCAGCAATGTGGAATGAAGAAAGCCCGCATTATGGAGTCTGATGCCTGAAGACGCATGTTATGCTACAGGGAGGCTTCAGAAGTCATTTTGAAATGTGCTCTTGAGGTGGACCTAGACAGTCTTTTTCAATGCTAGTTCAGTCATCCATGTGCTAAACAAACTATTGCATCACTAGATTCTGCTGTCAAGAGATTGGGCTAACTTAAAGCTCACATTAGGACACAAGTTTCCAGTAGCTTCTAGATGGGAGCATTCTCCAGGTTGCCAGGTATTATACGAGAGAACAGAGCTCTTCCAGAAGGAAAATTACACAAAAGGCTGAGGAATTGAGCATTCTCAAGTCACATAATCACTGCTGGATTCTGGTTGTCCCCAGCATTATGTTAAACATAAATGGGGACAACGTAAAATGTGTTCAAAATATTTTTATTAGGATTCAGTTGTTGCATGAAGAGAATTCACTGAACACATATTGGTTTGAAATCCACCGTGTGCCAGCTCCTGATGATCCTAACTCTTGCAGGTTTTCATTATTGGTAGAGGATGAATCAACTATCAAATCTGTAGAATAAATTAACTAGTTTCAAATACTCATGAGTGCTATGAGTAAAATAAATGTGAATCTTGCGCATTGGTGATTTTTATTGAAGTGCTTTACCCAGGACTCTAATGAAGTAACTTGTGAGCTGATCTGGATAACAAAGTAAGTCATTAGTGTAAAGACTGATCTGCATAGGAGAGAAGTTTGAGACAGAGGGGAGCTAATCTTGGAGACCTGAGTTTATGAAGGTCAAGTAGAATTGCATTAAAGCTATGGCATAGCATCATTACCTTTTGCATTTAGCTCCTGCCCTCTCTTAAAACTGGAGGTGGAGGGTGAGTGGGGGAGTAGGAGGGGAATGGGAGCATGGGAGGAAGAGGAAATTTTTGAAAGGAAAAATAAAAATATAAACAAAAATATATAAATAAATAAATATTTTATTAAAAGGATTTTTGAACATCAAGTCTAAGACTTCAGCATAAGCTCATCTCAGTTATTCGTGGGTCCCATATCTACTGATAAGTGTCCTCACAACAAACAAAAAAGGAAAAGACACAGAGGATAAAGTAGATTGTGTGAAAGTAAGTTTAGTGAGTGGAACATTGCAGCCCAAAGCCCAGGTACTCCTGGAATGACAATGTGTGTGGGAAAAGATCATAAGGAATTCTGTCCTGTGGATTCCAATGCAGCACAGCCTTGCTCAGATCTTGATTTCTACCTTCTAGACTCCAAAACAATGATAGATCACATGTGCTTTGATTTATCCCTATCCTTTAAGGTGGCCTTCTAATGATCACTTCAGAAATCTAACACAGGAGGCATGTCATTAGTAAGACAGTGACTGGTACAGAACAGCTTTGAAACACTTACATGGGCTTGCGATTGTCACTGCTGCGTACTAAGTTATTCACGTCCACCAAGGAAGGATCCACTTTCTTTGCTGTTTCACTTTTCATATAGAGAAAGCACTGTGTATGCTTGACCTTGCCCAAATTAATGGCTCCAAGATTTTCTATCACTTTGTCCAGGCTTGACTGTGAACCTTGATGGAGAAACAAGGCAGCGAATGATATACCATTATTCATCTTATCATTTGGAAAAGGCTATTCAGTGGAATCAAAGAGAATATGAGCATAGAATCATCAAGTCTTGTGTTAAATCATGACTAGCTTCATATGATAAAGTTTATGTCCCTCTGTTTTTAAAACTTTTAAAAATTTTAGATGGTATCACAAACCCTAACTACTTGAGACTACAGTTTATATTCAGGAGTTATGAAATTAGAGAGAAACAGGGTGTCAGGGAAACTCCCAGACACCCACAAAAAAGACCCCAGCTAAGACTCCTAGCAATAGTGAAAATGATGCCTGAACTAGTCTTCTCTTGTAATCAGACTGGTGACCTCCCTAATAGTCATCATAGAGATTTCATCAAGTAACTGATGGAAACAGATGTAGAGATCCACAACCAAGCACTGTGCCAAACTCCAATAGTCCAACAGAAGAAGGAGGAGGGATTATATGAGCAAGGAGCTTCAAGACCATGATGAGAAACCCACAGAGACAACTGACCTGAGCTTGTGGGAGCTCAGGACTATGAACAGGCAGTTAGACAGTCTGCCCTGAACTAACCCTGGCCTTCTGCATCTGGGTGAGAGTTGTGTAGCTTCTGTGCGTTGGTCCTCTAGCAGTGGGACCAGGACTTGGCCCTGTTGCATGATCTGGCTCTTTGGAACCTACTCTCTATGGTGGGATGCCTTGCCCAGCTGTGATGCAGTGGGGACAAGCTTGATACTGCCTCAACTTCTTATGCCATGCTTTGTTGACTCCCATGGGAAGATTGGCCCTTTTGAATGGAGGCTGAGGAGTAGTGGATTGGGGGTGTGTGTAGATGGAAAATGGTGGAGAGAATGAGAAGAGAAGAAAGAGGGGAAACTGTGGTTGGCATGTAAAATTTAAAAAGTCTACAGATATAGCTATCAAACAAGATGAGTTAGAAGCATGGTAGCTTAAATTTACAGGATATTTCTATGGACTCAATCTATTGAGTTGTTACTATAAGATTCTCAGTTCCTTTCTATTGCACTAATATGGTTCCCTTAACCATGAATTACTTTGGTTTAGTCATAAAACTTGCTTCTGTTCATGGGAAGAATGTGATTTAGTAAACATGGTTCAAAGAGTGCACTGAGGTTGACTTTCACTTTCTGTTCCTGATCCTGTGACATTTGCATGTCAGTCAATCCACTTCCTTTCCTGAGGTTAAGAGTTGGCACAGTGTTATTATGAAATACCAGACTTGGGATCACGGTGAACTATTTCAATGAACTCATCATTACCCTCCCGAGAACTGAGCTCATATGTATGAATCCAGGTGAGACTAGCAGAGCTGCCTAATGGAGATCGATCCAAATTTCCTACCCATGAAATTGTAAGCTAAAATAATTGTTTTGAATTGATATTGAAAATTTTAAATTCTATATAACTAGATAGGATATTCCTAAGAAGTTTCTATTAAATGTCTCATTTAGTCCTAAAGGAGTCTTTGTTTGGAATAGTATTATAATAATTTTTTTCTCACAAAAACTTTGGTCTTCAAAAGAGAAATTACTTAGTCTTTCCCACACAGCTAACAACTGGTTCAGCCAGGTTTCAATCTTAGATCATACTTCTCTAGAAGGCATAGTCTTATGTACTAAAATATTCCTTTGAAAATGTGACAATATAATAAAACAGAGATGGAATGGGAGGTTACATTGCCCCCATGTTTATGTTCTTTAGTAAAATATGGGCATGCTAAAGAAGAAATCTTAAGTCCTAAGGCAGTAAGAAACTACATTAAAATTTCCTTTGTACACTTTACACCCACAGCTCTTGAGAGTTCCCCTTGCAGGTGGTAGATGCTAAGCCTGTAAACAGATAACAGCATGCTAATTGTCTATAGCTTGCAAAAATGTGTGTGGAATGTAAGGTGTTGTTCAAAAGGAACAGTGACTTTCACCATGTGTACACAGGAGATAACAACAGCTACATATACCCTGGCTCTCTTACTTTGAATCTGTAGATGTTGTTTCCAGTTAATGACTTCTGATGAGCTGAGGAACTTCTGACAATTCTCGGGATCCTTAGAGTAGATTAGGTAAGTGTTACTGTAGTGGTCAAGGTCATCTTCCATGTCCTGTTTTCAAAAAAAGAATAAACCAAAATGTTTATGGATGGGTTGGTGTTCGGTTATATTGGTATTCAGTATTCAGCTACATTGTGAGATAAAAAATTCTTAAAGTAAGGGCTCCTTTGGATTTATGTTAATTATTTACAGTGCAAAAACAAGATAAACAGTTTTGACTCAATTCAAAATAAAATCACCCTGAAAAACATTACCCAAACTCAAGGGAAAGTAGAGTGGTATAAAATTCATTTAGAAGAATCAAAGTAGCAAATTAAAAGAAAAACATTTTGCTAAAAGAATACTCCTTGCTCTGGGCTATGAATACTCTGGTATTAAAGTCAATACTGAAAACAGAATCAGAATATGCACCTATAAATAGGGAGCCAATGCTAAAGCTAGTAAGCTAAGTACTCCTTTAAAAATAGCTTATTATTTTAAGTAAATGACAACCTCATAAAGCAAAGAAATGGGCATATATATATACATATACATATATGTGTACATATATATATATACATGGAACAAGTTTGCAAACCCAAAATGAGACTACTTAAATATCAAAGAACATATCACAGAAATATTACTTCTATTAATATATAATCTAAATGCTTTTCTCCTCTAATTTTGGTGAAATATTAACTAAAATGTTATATACTATATAATGATACTGCAGATAAAAATATTGATTTTCTTGTTCTGTCTTATTAAATATTTAAGTCATCTTCAACATTCATGTTGGCATTTTTGTTCACTTGGCATTGAGAATAAACTCTGATTCTCTTCCTGTAACGTCAACCCCCCTAACCAACCTTTTTAAACCTTATTTTATTGACTCTGCTGTAGATAACAGGTATAGAAAGCAGAGCAGCATCTCAAAGGGAAGCTGATATTACAATGAAAATTCATGATGGAGCGAGAATGAGCTGGATTATTTTAAGTCCAGTTATTTTTAAAGACAAGAAATCTGTTTTACCCTAGGATAATAGTTGACAATGGAACTAAGAACTAACTTGTTACAATATACAAACCTACTCTGGTGATGCCCTTTTCTCTACAGATTTCCTTCTTTTATTGTATGGCTATGAATATTTTGCTTACATGTATGTATTTATATCACATGTAAGTGATGCCTGTTGAGATCAGAAGAGGGTGTCATATTTCATATAACTGGAATTCCTCACAGTTGGAAGCCACCATATGGGTGCCTGGATCCAAACCCTAGTCGTCTGCAAGAACAGCAAGTGCTCTTAACCACTGAGTGATCTCTCCAGCCCTCGGGAAATGTTGTTTTGATGTTTATAATAAAAGATCAAGCCATTTTTTGTGTATCAACATGATCTTATGTTGATAATACTTCCAATAAGTTGCCTCTAAATCCTACAAAAAAGACATAAGAAATAATGAAGTGATAAAGTGTGCTCACAGTTCTAATCAGCCACTGCTGATGGAGGAACTATGCTGCCAAGTAAAACAAAAGCGTGGATAAAAATGAAAGTGTACCATCTGTACCTTTAGTTACCATTCTCCATGGCTTATTACTATACCTTTGTGTATTTCCTTTCTTGGATGTTTTACAACATTCTGTAATTTTTGTGAACTTTTGTGAATTATCCTTCAGGCAGGGTATTGGTTGACATTAGTACAATTCATGTCTATTTTTCATCACGGGATTAGGCAGTGGCATCAACCATCCAGCCAGATACATGCTAGGAATGCAACACATGTGGAGATACAGGCATATTTATTCTATATTGCAACTTACCTCCTCCCGAGGTCGAATAACAACAGTATTAAAATCAGGCCACTTGTCCACCAGAGCCTTCAGCTTGAATGGGTTTCCCTGATTCATGTGGAAGACAGTCCCATAAACCTAAATATTTCAAGCCAGCAGAAATGTCATCATATTACAAAGTGATAGGAAGGTATAGCATATTTGACTAGAACAATGATCATTCCTATGAAATTATGAAATTTTTGTTGGAGAGATATAATATATTATTTTTTCAAATGGTTCCCAGTGTCTAGTTGCTTATTCTAACAACAGTATCTTTTATATATTGAGATAAAATACAAAAAATGATGAGATTTACTAATAAACTCACTAACTGTCTTGCTGTAGAATCTAATAAAATTTTTCATGGATATCAGATTTATTTCTTTTCATGTGCAGACAAAGTTCATGAAGCTTAGACCTTTCAGAAATGGCTTCCATTCATTGCAAGTCTTTTTCTTACTATGCTGTGAAGCATTTTTGTGATTGCTGCTTCAATATTGATACTATATTATTTTTAGACATGCATCATCTGGCTGTTGATATGTGTGGATCATGGTTTCTCATCTAAGTTAAGATTTAGCCAGGGTTAGTGATACATGTCTGTTATGTCAGATAATAGGAAGGCTGAGGCACTCAGGTTGAAAATTCAAGGACTGCCTGGAATAAACAAGGAGTCCCAGGTCAACATATGAAAATAGAATATTTTATGATAGACAATTTACATCATCTCTTCTGCGAACATATTTAGGCCAAAATCCTAGTTCAATGAAAATTTCTATAGTTAGTTATGTCAAACATAAAAAAGAACTGGAAATTCTTGTACATTAAATATTATTTCATTGAAATAATATATGCTATAGAAGGCATCTGATGATAAACATTTTAATTTATTTTATACTTTAAAAAAATCTTCCATGTTGGGCTCACAACTAAAGCAAAATTTCAATGAGATCAGAATGCTTATTACTTATTATCTAATATGATTTCAACTAAATAGTATTTGTCATTTAAGAATCAGGAAAATTATTTTTTCTCTACTGGCAATTAAACCAAGGACCTTGCACAGGTTAGGCAAACACCATTATTGACGTATATCTTCAACTTTCAAGTTTTTATTTTGTGACTGGGTCTCACACAAATTGTGATTATCCTTTGGGAGTAAACAGTGACATTTGTTTTAGGCAATGGGGAGCTGCACTTTGCTTTTTTAATGTTATGCAGGTGACATTATTGAGACTTCTTTCTGCTCTGGTGGCATAAACATAGGAGAGAGGAATATCATGGTGCCAGTGCTCAGTGAGTCTTGACTCTTTCCCTCCTCTGCCTTACCACGGTGTGATCCTCAGTTTCTATAAAAACATTCTACTCTTACCTTTAAGGTCTCAGGCAGGTGCTTCCTCAGGGAGTTCTCCAGAACCTGGAGCATCTGAGAACCCTGTAAGTAGAACATCTCTTCTGATACCTTAGATGAAAAGATTAGCGACAATAGCAAGTCAGGAATGGGAAGACCTTTACACAGTGTGTCCAGACTACCTGTAAAATAAGGAGTCACAGGCATATAAACATCGGGAATTTATTTCTCACAGGGCTGAGAAATCCGTGATCAAGACATTGGCATGTTTCTTGTCCTGTAGAACTCTGTTTTCTGTTAGATACACGCTCTAGCTGTGCCTTCTTGGGACAGAAGGAGTAGGTTTGCTCTCAGGAGCAACCTTTTATTGTCTGTAGTTTCTGTGTAGTATATTTTTCCTCATTCATGGTAGTATTAACACATGCCTTTTATTTATATTTCTTGGTAACATTAGAGCTTCTGCTCTGATACTCAAATTGGACTCTATAATATTCTGGCCAAGATAATTCATTCTTTGTTTTTGAAGATAATCATGTACACAGCTGACTAAATAACAGAATCCACAGGTTTTTAGTAGATGCCAGTAGCAACACTTTATCTCTTGGTAAAAGCAGGAAAAACGTTTCTTAAATTTATTTTAATGTCATGGAGAATAACAAAATAATAGGGTCTAATATCCGTATAGGCAACTGACTTTTTCTCTAGAAACATTTTTCTGAGAGTGTCACAAACACAAAAAGCAAAGCAAATTTCATATTCAATCGTAGGCATTGTTATAATGTCAGCAAACTGGATAGCATGTGAATGTTTGAGAAATGTAGAAGCATATACAAACACAAATAAACAAATAATAATTTGGAATGACAAGAATGGCAAAATTACGATGTCCAGTTGTAGGAGCCGATAGAAGTCTAAAAAGGCTACAGAAATGGGAAATCTTAGCATTGTTAATGGATAAAGTTCATTGTGGTTTTATGGTCTTCAGACAGAGGTTTCACATTACTGAAAAATATATCTAGGTAGAACAAGTCAGAGAGAATAAGTCCAAAGAACAGATTTTATAAAACCTTTAAGGAATAGAACAAAAATGCTGTGATTATATCCAAGCTATGATGAGATTATGTAATCACAAGCTCAGGGTTTGTCACTGCTTTAAATAGCTATTAGCATAAAATATTATTGCATATATGTAGAAATATAAGTACAAAATTAAAAGAATGAAACATAAAATAAAGTAGTACACAGACTTTGATTAATTATGTATAAGTTTAGGTATATTTCACAAGCATTAATCATCAGAATATGGAGGAATACAAAAAATAAATTAAGATAAAAATCAAAATTTTAGAAATAGCTCATCACATGAACAATATAGATAAAATCTTTGAGGTTAGCTTTCTTTCTTAGATAATATCGATTAGCAGTGAAAGCAGTTTATGTTCTTCATATTTCTCATCATATTCCTTCTTAGATTTGTCTGAGACATTTTACTCTCCTGGTAAATATCCAATGAAGAAGAGAAAAGACATTGTCATCTGCCCAGCATCCCTGTGCCATTGGAACTGAATAAAAGTTGTTGAAGCATACATAATACTTCTTTGCAAATATTGCTAACCAAATGTACCGCCTAGCTTTCACAACATCTCCATAGTTCTTATCTATTTGGAATGGAAACCTGCCATACATCTCTTTGACACCAACAAACACATCAAACTTGATGGAGAAAATCTACAAGAACTCAAAACTACACAAAGAACTACAGTCCAGGGAGTAAATCTTGGAGTGGAAGAGGTTGCCTTGGCCAAGGAAGAGCACACCAGTTCATTGTTCAGAGTCAAATAGTCAGTCCTAAAAAATATGTACCGCTAGAGTTTTACAGAAAAGGCTAGTTATATTTAAAATATATATATATATATATATATATATATATATATATGTTTGCATACAATAAAAATTAATTCAAAAAGAGGCCATAAATTTGAAAGAGAGCAGGGAGGTGTATATAAAAAGTTTCGGAAAAGGGAAAAATAGTGTAATCAAATTATAATCTCTAAATAAAAATTAAAGATTTTCCCTATGGTACATACTAGTAGGTATATGCACTTCTCAAGTTGAATAAACTCCCCCTTTTCACTGTATAGGCACCCACAAAACAATCAATATTTTCTTTCTAAAACCAACAAAATTTGACTTTTCCAACCTTGTACCAGAGAGAAGGACATGGAATCACCATTCTTCTATGATAAATTCTTACCTATAAATATTCATCCACACAGAGCCTCCTCAGAACAATAACAAGCAGCAGGTCTTTTCTGAAATGCTAGCATTCACAGTGGTTTGGTAAATGTTTTACAAAAATACTTAGACTGAGGATGTACTCTGGACCTTGATTTTCATTGAAAAGTAGGAAAACAAAATTTTGGCTGTCTTGAGAGTCAGAAGATTCCAGTATCCCCACAGATGTGTGCCCAGGAAGATGACTATGCAAATCTGAGATCCTGATTGTGTATGCCCTCTCAGCTTCTCATACATCATTTTCTTGGCCCACAGGAAAACAAGTGACCAGGACTTGAAAGAATCTGTGATTGTCTAGAAAATATCTTTCCTCATTGCCTATGTGGAATTTCCCTCTGTATGCCATAAACACATTTATTAAGCTCTGTTTACATTTCTTCCCCTTCCCAGTTTCCTGTTGCAGTAACAAGAGGGAAGCCAGAAGTGTTGGGTGAAATTAGTTGTGTAAAATTTAGAGTTTCTTATCTATACACATATGAAGCAGACATATTCATGTATAGAGCAGCTGAAAGTTTCCTCGATATTTCTGTCTCATGCCTGTGTGATACAGCCCACAGGGATACAGGCTTGAAGCATGCTTAATAAAAGCTCAGTGTCAGAAATTGGGGTTCAACCTGAAGATCTGACAAGTAAAACAGCCAGCCACTAGCTCTTACCTTGACCTCCATCTGGAATGGCAATCCTGCCTCCCAGAATCTCAGAATCTCAGTCTGAGAACTGTCTCCTGCCTTATTCTTCTCTAGAGCTGGGATTAAGGGCATGCGCCACCTAATTCCGATAGCAACTATGTGGCTACTGGGATTAAAGGTGTTTTGTCATTGTGACTATTGGGCTTAAAGGTGTGTTTTACCATAACCTGGTCTATAAGGCTGACCAATGGGACTGTTTTACTCTCAAATCTTCAGGTAGTCTTTATTTATTAAAAAGAATCAAAATGTCGCTACACAGACTAAGTAGTCAGCAATAACAGCTTTTTGACAAAGATTTATTTATCTTATTTTGTGTGTATGAATATTTAGCCTGCATGTGTCTGTGTGAACCACATGAGTGTCTGGCACATGTGGAAGCAACAACAGAATATCCAACAAAATTCCTAATGAGGGCCCAGCATTGATAGTGCAGTCGAAACAAAGGCCTCTAACCAGACCAATGTCTCTGCAATAAACACTCGCATGTAAAGACTTATGGACAAACGGGTTTATTGTGTGACTTACTATGTAACACTACAGCTTCCATGATGATATTTTTAAATTTAAAAATTTTTTTCTTTTTCTCTTAAATTTTGTTTTTTTTGGGGGGGGGTAAGAGTGGAGAGCAGATGCAAAGGGATGGGGAAATAAATAGGATCAAGATACATGTTGCAAAAACATATAAAATAAATAAAAAGAAAAAAGTTACAAAATCAATTTTCTTAAAAATCAAAGGTCTTTGTATTGATTGGCTGCTTTGCTTTTTTGATCTTAATCTTGAACCCAATATCTATCTCTGGGTTTTTATTAATTGTAACACATTTGGCACCCAATGTTTGGGGTACAAATTCATGAAAAAGTCATTTGCCTGTTGATGACATAGGCCACAAAACAATCCCATACCAGTTCAGAATTATGAATAATAAAAGGGTTATTTATTTAAGGGGAAAACTTACAGATCACTGTCCTAGACAACAATCCTCTGCATGAACAAAAACAGTCTAGCAGCCGAAAGCAGGAGCCAGAAGCAAGAGAGTGGGCTCACATTTATTGCTGCTTTTATAAGAGACCACACCCAAGTGGGCTGGTATTTAAAGGCTATTGGCTGAAGGAGCAGAATGTGCTCCCACAACAGCCTGTGGCTTTATAGACACCAATGTAGTCTGGAGCTACATACCCTACCAGCTAGGATTTTTCTTTCTTATCTCCCAGAAGAGTCTCCAGGAATCCACTTGTCAGGATGCTGCCAAAGTAGGTAACTGCCTAGAAATCCAGTCAGGATTGTGCTGATCTATGCAGCAGCAGTAAGTCTAACTAACATCTTCATCAACATCTTTGGCACATTTGGTAAGACAATTCAGAATTCTGAAAAGGAGGAATTATTTAAAAGAGAGTTTTTTTTTTCCACATTCAAAAATGGGAAAACCATTACAATGGCGGAATTTGGGTCTCTGTATGATAATATGTTAGACAGTTTAAAAAAGGAACAATTAAATGAGAGTATAACTAATTTGGATGAGATTTATCTAATATAAATTGTGGACATTATCAGCATTATCATTTTGTTTTATCATTAAAAATGTGGTTAATATGAGTGCTAAGATACAGCCCTTGGAAAAACTTAATAAAACATATCCTAAAGATATTCAAATCTAGACACAGGAATTTAATGGAGAGTCAATTTCAGCACTGAATTATAAGAATAGAGAGGAACAGCCTAAGGTTTGTAAACAACCAACCTTAATATATCCAGTAATCTTACAGGAATTGAAAAATGATAGAGACTCTGTAAAATCTGAAGGAACTCCTGTGTCAATGTTAGATTTAAGGGACTTCAAGGAAGCAATAGTCTCATATAGCATACCTTCACTTTTTGTAAAGCAAATGTTAAACTCATGGACAATTTGCAGCAGAATTATTCTTAGATTTTGGATAGAGTTGGCTAAATCTGTTTTAGAACCTGGTCCACAATTACACTGGAGTACCTGGTCCAGAGAAGAGTCAAATACTATTGAACAGTGGAATAAAGCTAGAGGTATGGAAATCTCCCAAGATCAACTTCTTGGAGTAGGAAATTATACTACAGTAGAAAGGCAATCTCTCTATGATGGCCAAATCCTGGCTTTATGTTATGCAGCACCTTTGAATGATTGGGAGAGAATTCAAGAAGAAAAAAAATGAATCATTTTCTAAAGACATGAAGGGCCCAAAAGAAAACTTCATGGATTTCTTACAAAGACTAACATCAGCAGTAAAGAAAATGACACCAAATTCAGAAGCTAGATAAACAATAATTGAATCTCAAGCTTTTGAAAATGCTAATTCTCAATGCAAAAGGATAATTAGGCCATTAAAGGCAAGGTTAAAACCTTTGGAGATTGAATCTCTTGATTATGTTTGGATAGTAGAGGTAGTTTCAGACATTTGAAGAAAAATTGATATGTCAAATATTTCAATTGTGGCAAACAAGGTCACTGTAATAGTGGTTATAAATAGGGCATTTCTAAAAGCAATGCTTTTTTCTAAGTATAATCCATTCACAATGCCCCTCCCTCTGGAATATTCAAAAGGTGTGACAAAGGCAGGCATTGGACTAATGGATGTAAATCAATAAGGACATTCAGAGAAATCTTTTGCCATCAGCAAACTCCATGAGGGGCTCTCACAGGCCCCAGTGCCAAATTTGGTTCAGTCCTTTCCTGTCTTCATACAGAAAACTCCTTCCAAGAGCAATTATTAATTAATGCCTATTGTAAGAAACTATACTGCTCTGAATAACAGCACATCTCTAGAAGGGAGAACAAAAAATTTAGGAGAAACCACAAAGCAAGTACTTTGGGAAATTTGTATAAATTAACAAAGACCAAAATTAAAAGTAATGAATAAATGACATTGTTATTGAAGATTTTGTAGACACATGTTCAGCTGTAACAATAATTTCATCAGAATCATTGGCATCCAAATTGGCCTCTTCAGGATGTAAATGTTCAGATTTAAAGAATTAGAACTTTATCTCAGGTAAATCAGAGCACATGATTGTTCAAATGTATAGGGCTAGAAGGACAGAGAGGAATATTAAAACCATATGTAGCTAACATAGCAACGAATGTGTGGGGATGTGATTTGAAACAGCAATGAATGGTTTACTCAGATTAACATTCCCCCAATCTTAGAAGCAACCCATAAATTAACATATGATTCTGGAAGAGATATTACAAGATTATAATATAAGAACAGTCACTAATCATTCAGGTTGTACAAGAACAGGGCACAAAGAGCTGGCCATATAAAAAAGGCATATAGAGCCGGATGTAGTGGTGCATACCTTTAATCCCAGCACTTGGAAAGCAGAGGCAGGCAGATTTCTATGAGTTGAAGGCCAGCTTGTTTCTATGAGAGCTAGTTTCAGGACAGGCACCAAAGCTACACAGAGAAACCATATCTTGAAAAACTACAAAAAGGCACAAACAGCCATACCTTTAAAATGGTATGGGTTCTGCAATGGCCTTTAACAACAGAGAAACTGATTTAGAACAGTTGGTACAGGAGCAACTAAATACTCAGCATATTGAGAATCAACAAGCCATTGGAATTCTTCTGCATTTGCTGTTAAAAATAAATCTGGAAAATAAAGAATGGTAAAATATTTAAGAACTGTTAATATGGTGATTTAGCCAGTGGACTCTCTATAGTCTGGAATTCCTTTGCCTTCTATGTTGTCTAAAGGATAGCCTCTTATAGTTATTGATTTAAAAGATTGTTTCTTTACTATACCTTTACAAAAAAAAGACAGAGAAAATTTGCCTTTGCAGTGCATGCTTATAATAATTCTTAACCTGTTAAAAGATATCAGTGGAAGTTTCTCCCAAGGAGAACATTAAATAACCCCAACTAAGTACCGATATTTTATGTAGCAGCTGTTGGAAATGATATGTAAGCAGTTTCCTCAATCTATAGCTAACCATTACATGTATGACATTTTACTATCTGATTCAAATGTAGATATTTTAGAAAGAATGTTTGAAGAGGTAAAGAATTTTTTTCTAGTTAGGGATTACAAATTGCCCCTTAAAAATACAAAGGGGAGATTCTATTATTTATTTAAGTTATATAATACATTTACAAAAATTGGATCTCAAAAGGTGAAAATTAGAAGAGATTTATTGCAGCCTGTCATTGACTTCCAAAGATTGTTAGAAGACATTTATCATCTATGATGCACTATTGGGATAATGCAGACTTTTGTTGACTTCCAAAGACTGTTAGAAGACATTTGCCATCTATGATGCACTATTGGAATAAACACAATAAATTGATTAATTTCAAAAGAAAAACCTTAGATAGTAACAAGGATTTAATTAGATCCAAGAAATTATCAGCTGAAGCTGAGAGAGAATTGGCTTTGAATGAAGAGAAATTACAGAATGCACATGCAGTTCATGTGTATCTGGGTCTTAACTTCATTCTGGTCATAATATCCTCCAAATAGTTCCCTATAAGAATTTTAATGCAGAGGGGAGATATCTTAGAATAAATCTTTTTACCACAAAAACTAAGTAAAAAATTAGAAACTTATGTGGAAAATGTCTCTGAGTTAGTTCTGAAAAGAAAATTGGGACATTGTCACTAGCAGGAATAGACCCAGCAGAAATTATAGCACCTTTTAATAATGACGAAATTAATGAACTAATGGCAGAAAGGAAAGAGCTTGCAGTAATTTTTTGGAAGAGAATAGCAACAACTACCCCAAAAGCAAGAGAATTCAAGTTATAAAAAGCAACAACTAAATTCTTCCATATAGAGTATGGGACACACCAATAACTGGAGCTCCTACATTCTACACTGATGCAAATAAATCAAGAATGGCAGGATACAAATCAGAAATTTTAAGTTAAATGGGTCAAAGTCCTTATGATTCTCTCTAAAAGTCAGAATTATATGCTATTCTCTCGATTCTAAGGATTTTAGAGAATCTCTCAACACAGTTACTGATTCACAATATGCAGAAAGAATTATTTTGCATGTTGAAACCACTGAATTTCTTTCAGATAATATAGAATTGACTTTATTATTTATTCAGTTACAATATATAATCATGAATAGGGATCATCCCATATACATAATACACATCTGATCCCATATGGGTCTGCCAGGTCCTCTAGCACAAGGCAATGCAGGAATCAGTTATTGATTGGAATTGTGCTGGAGGCCTCAGAGTTTCACTAAAAAGTCATGTCAATAGCAAAGGTTTAAAAGAAGACTTTTCCATAACATGGCAACAAGCCAAGGAAATTATGAGAAAATGTCCTACTTGTTCTTTATACAACCAAACACCACTACTTGCAGGATGTAAACCAAAGAATACTCAAAGGAATAAATTCCATCAGATAGATGTGTTCCATTTGTAGAATTTGGAAAAATAAAATATGCACACCACAGCATTGATTCCTATTCAGATTTTCAATGGGCAGATACCTTTGACTTCAGAAAACGATGATCTGGTAGTCACACATTTGCTAGAATGGGTATACCTGTACAAATTAAGACAATGTTTTAGCACATGTCTTTAAAAAATAAAACAGTTTTGGTTATTATAATATAAAGCATATTATAGGTATACCACACAATCCTACAGGGCAGGCAGTCATAGAAAGATCAAATCGAACTCCAAAGGATATGTTAAATAAAAAGAATGGATAAATGCCCCCAGAAATGATTGCATAATGCTTTATTGACTTTGAATTTTCTAAAGGTTATTGAGACAGGAGCAACAGCTGTGGAGAGACATGAGATAGTAGAAAAAACTACTGAATTAAGTCAGTCCATATACTTTAAAGATGTATTGACCTCAAAATGGAAACCAGTATATGCGTTATACTGGGGAAGGTATTTTGCTTTTGTTTCCACAGTAGAAGAAAAGCTGTAGATATCATTAAATTTGATAAAGCCGTAAATGGTTATAAATATGGTACAAGGAGACAGCATTCAGTTTTGCATGTTGATAGTTAAAGGGGCTAAGGTGGAATAGAAACAAAAGCAGAGATATTTAGAGTCTGTAAATAACATGTTCTCTCCCCTGCGGTGGCAACATCCGTGCCATCAGCTTCGGGAGGCTCTGGGTCTTGGAGAAGCCAAAGTGAGACCCTGGCTTCTCTTATTGTGCTTTGTTTATCTTCTATCACTGCTGCATGGCGAAGAAGAGTGAAGGAAACAGCATTTCTACTAGCCCTCACCTGGTCATTTGTGCCAGCTGAGATCATGGCAGTCCACGCGCAGGTGCTGGAACCATCTGAGTTTAACTCACCTATGTGGTGGAGCCAAAAAGGCAATCAGGAGTCAAAGAAAGTTTAGAGAGCCAATTTTACCTCCCACAGTCAGCATCCAGAGTTGGTCAATAGAACAGAGGAAAGGATTCGGGAATTCTCCTAATTTTATGATGACAAGTTAAAATATAAAGGCAAAGATCATAAAAATTGGTGCAGCTACACCGGCCAGAGCTTGTGACTACATGCTATGGTCTTTGAGCAGCCACACTGGCAGTCACCAGAGAGCCTGTAAATGTACCAGCCACCCTTAACAGTGATCTCTGATGGGATTTTTAAACTTCGAAAGCATGGCCTGTACCCAGGCCGAACAAAGAATGGAAACAGAACTCCCTGGTCCGAAGAGCAGCAGGAAGGCCAAGCCAAGCAGTGGAAGGAGGAAAAATGTCCCAACCCCTGCCATGTGGCCTAACTTCAGCGAAAAACTACGAGGCAGGTTTGCAAAAAGGGAGCCTCAGAGGACTACAGCTTCAGCACAGTTAAATCCAAAAATAAGCAAGTTAAAAATACTTTCTTTTTCTTTTCACATTTCTTGCTTCTTTGTCAAAAATGTGGTGTTCATAGGCATGTGGATTGATATCCAGTGTCTTCAATTAAGTTTCTTTGGTCCTCATATCCATTTTTATGCCAATATCTGGCTGTTTTCAGTACTGTAGCTATGTAATGGAGTGTGAAGACAGGGATTATGAAGTTCCTTTGTTGTACAGGAATGTTTAGCATTGTGTAGGCCATCCTGAGTTTTTGCTTTCCTTATGAAGTTGAGGATTGTTCTTTCAAGGACTGTGAAGAATTTTGCTGTAATTTTAATGGGCATTTTCATTGAATCTGTAGATTACTTTTGGTAAAAGTACCATTTTTGCTATGTTGGTTCTTTCTTCCCAAAAGAATAGGAAATCTTTCCATTTTCAGGTGTCTTCAGTTTCTTTCTTCAAAGATTTAAAGTTCTTATCATACAGGTTTTTCCACTTGTTTGGTTAAAATTACTCCAAGATATTTTATGTTATTGATAGCTATTATGAAGGGTGATATTTCTCTGATTTCTTTCTCGGCTCATTTATCACCTGTATAAGAGAGGAGCATTTAGGTTGTTTCCAGTTTCTGGCTATGATAAATAATTCTGCTAAAAACATCATTGAACACATGTCCTTGTGGTATGATTAATCAACCTTTGTGTATATACCTAAAAGTAGCATTGCTGAGTTTTAAGGTAGTTTGTTGCCTAATTTTCTGAGAAATTGCCATACAGGTATCCAAAGTGGCTGTGCCAATTTGCACTTTTACCAGCTATGGGGAAGTTTTTTTCCCCCACCACATTCTCTTCAGTATAATTTGGCATCAGTGTTTTTAATCTTGGCAATTCCTTCAGTGATAAGTTGGAATCTCAGAGCTATTTTGGTTTGTATCTCTCTGATCCTTAAGACAGAAGCTTCTTAGTTTTAGGAGATCTAGTGCACTTCTACTTTCTCTTCTCTGAGGTTCAGTATTGTTGGTTTTATGTTCAGGCTTTTCTTTGATCCATTTGGATTTGAGTTTTGTGCGTAGCCATAAATGTGGATCTGTTTTCATTCTTCTACATGTTGATATACAATTATCCAGGCATCATTTGTTAAATATGCTTTATTTTTTTCTACTTTCCTGTCTGCTATACAGCCTTGCAACTTAAAAGGAAGATAGTTTGCAAACTTTTAATAAGACATACAATGGCTAAAACCCTAATTATAATGTTCTTGTGGGAGATCTTCAGCCACTAAGTAAAATTCTTAAAGGAAGCAATGAAAAAATTTTTAGTAGACAGCTTACAGAAGCTACCAGATTCAAGCAGGTAGAGTAGTCTATACAAAAACAGCAAATACAAAACTTATTCTATAGCAGTTTATGGGCAAAAATGGTCCATTTTTTATGGCTGTACTTCCCTGTTTTGCAAGTCAGGATATTAAACTCTTAATTTGAAGAGGTAGCTTGCTTAGTACAGAATAGCCGTATAGAATCTAGGGGATATTTTGGCACAGAATTGACTATGATCTACGTTTCTTATACTAAGCAATAGGTTAATTGATAATTTTAAAACAGTGATTCTTAGACATCTGCATTTGCTCAATTTAATGCCCAGATTCATAATCTTTTCCCATTTGAACAATTATATATTTTCCTTAGGTTATAGCAAAAGATCCCTTAAAGGATGTTATGCTAAATTTTACAGATGGTTCTTCCAATGGAAAAACTGCATATATGGCTAATAGTGAAAAGGAATGGTGGAGCGTGCCATCGCCCTTTAAAAACAACTTAAAAGGATAAAAACAAGAGAATCAAGGATCACCATATAATGCCTTAAGTCATACATACATCTTTGATGGATGGGCAAAGCTGCGGACAGATTCGGCCATGATGATACCAAGGTGACCTTTGCTAAGGCAAGGTGACAGCCCTTGCCCTGGGTTATAAAAAGGCCTGACCCTGTATTTATTTGGGGTTGAGGGTATGCTTGTTCTGCTTTTCACAGGAAGAATGACTGTAATGACCACAACTTGCTTGTAGTGTGAATCCTGCTTGCTTTGGAGCTGAACTAGAAATGCAGACTGAACATTTGACTGTTTTCATCTTTGGGACACAGAACGCATTTTAATTAAAATTTTGGACCTGAGAACTAAGACTCAAACTTTCCCCTCAGGGAAAGAAAGACTCAAAATAAGGAACGACTGAAGCCCCTCTTCACTTTCCAGTGGGGCAGCCCGAGAGTTTAACTGCTGCTGAGACTGGAACTGGTATTTGATAACAGCAATGTCACTGGACTCTCACCCATCAGAAAAAAATTTCTTGTCTGTTGATTAGAATGGATTTAAGAAAATGGTGATATGTCAAATTGTGGATTTATTGCTAATTCCCATTCTAGAATTGTGATATTAACCTGGTAATGTTTGTAACTGCTTATAAGATGTTGAGAAAAGTTTGACACACCCTGTAGATGTTTGGATTTAATGCATGTGTTAAGAGCTCCAGATTCTGATACAAAAATATATTTCTTCAGGGTGGAGGCATGGAAATTTAGAAATATAGTAAAGAATACGAAGACACGAATGAAAATAATAAAATGCAGAAACATATAGGATAGTATCGGGAGGGAATATTTCAGTGAGTACTGAAAATTCACCCGTGTTTAATTTCCAACTGCTTAATATACCCCTAACTCCAAAGATAGGAGTAAAACAAAAGACTGCATTAACATACCAATTGAAAATCACTGGTTACAATCATCACATTCACACACGGCACTAGACTCATACCCTAGACGAAACAATCTGTAGGCAAACCATTCCCTGAGTGGAATCCCAATTTATTTCCATAAAGGGAAATGGAACTGAGTTGGATCCTTAGATTTTTGTGTTAGGCAGGAACCAACTACTCCACTATTCCAGGAGCACAAGACCTGGCAACTAGCTGCACCTGTTGACAACGGCCTTGAGAGAGCAGAACTCTCTGATTTACAAGTAGGTGGGACCTTAGTTTGAGGTAGAAGTACAATAACCTTGAATAAACTAGAAACAAGTCCAAAACTCTCTGACCTTTGGCCTCTTTGGGCCTCCACAGAGGTCGCCTGGGGAAGAGGTGTTTTTCAGTCTATGTGACAAACTAGGCATAGACAAAAACATGACTTAAGTCATTCCTCTGCTACCTTGGAAACAATTGCTAATAAACTTTTTGGTTAAACTTCCCGCTCAGTTTACCTTGACGTACAAGCTGTTTGGAAAATTAATGTGTATGAATTTCAGGATTTGAATGATCTCTGAAACTCCCTCCTGATACTGTTGTATAAATTGTGTCTTCATTTATTCCCACACCTCTACTCTGGTATGATGATGGAGGAAGGTCATTGGCTAATAAAGGAACTGCCCTGGCCCATTTTATTGGTTAGGACATAGGTAGGTGGAGTAAACAGAACAGAACGCTGGGAGGAAGAGGAAGTGAGGTCAGACTCCACAGCTCTGCTCTCCAGAGCAGACACCTCAGCAGAGACGCCATGCCCCGCTCCCGGGATGAAGCTCCGACCCAGGATGGACTAGGCTAGAATCTCCCCGGTAAGCGCACCTTGGGGTGCTACACACAGATGATTAGAAATGGGCTAAATTAATATGTGAGAATTAGCCTAGAAGAGATTGGGCCAAGCAGTGTTTAAAAGAATACAGTGTCCATGTAATTATTTCGGGGCATAAGCTAGCCGGGCAGGCAGCTGGGGTGTTGGGGATGCAGCCCCACCGCTGCCCTTATTACTTCATATGGCGCCCCACGTGATGGACTAAATCCATTTAAAAAACCTGAGAAGACTTAAAAATAAGGGAGAGAGAGTTTAACACAGATTTTTGCTGTTTGTTGGCGGCGTGCTGTAGAGAGATTTCCTGATTCGGCAACAGTAGCAGAAAAAAAAACGCTGTCATTTTAAAGCGCGACTTCCTGGGGCTGTGCCGCCATTGCGATCTCTGTCTGGCTCCTGCGGCAGACAGAGCTTTTGAATAGAGCATTTGGAGTAAAGTGCTACGATTTGTTTGATGGCAACTAGACTCGCTGTGTTCTCGGGTCTGCTCTGCTTGTTGGAGGCAAGCATGCGCTTTCATCTAAGAGAGGCTTCCTGATTCAGCTTTAGCTACAAAGCCTGCAGCTCATTAAGAGGTCCTGCCACGAAACACTTAAACGGTATTGATGAAAAGCTGAATGCATGCTTTTCGGTTTTCAGCCGTAGCAAGAAAAAAGCTGCGCCGTTTAAAAATGCCGGCTTTCTGGGCTGTCCTGCCAGGACAAACTCTGACTCTTTTACGCAGGCGGTTTGTGCGGTTTGCAAGCACAGGCTGCTGAAGCTCGCTTGCTGGCTACAGCCAGTACCTCAGTCATGAGGCTGGAAAGCTAAGGAATGGGCTGGATCCAGCCGGCAAAGCCACGCCTTTAATCCTACTGATATTGCTTGGTAAATTAAAGACTCGTGTGGTCAGAAAAAGAGAGATATACAGTAAAGAGAGATTCAAAGACAAAGAAAATTTCTAAATGGTTTGAAGTGTGTTAAAAATATATGCAGACTAAAATTTAAAGTTCTTAAAGTAAAAAAAAAAAAGGAAGAGAGTTGTTGTGTGTGGTAGCACACGCCTTTAATCCCAGTGCCTAGAAGGCAGGGACAAACAGATCTCTGTGAGTTCAAGGTGTAGTAGTGTACACCTTTGATCCCGAATGCCTGGGAGGCAGAGACAGGCAGATCTCTGAGAGTTCAAAGACAGCCTGGTCTACAGAGTTACTTCAGGTCAAAGATACAGAGAACCTGTCTCAAAAAGCAAAGAGTTAAAAGTAAAAATAAACAAGATAGAGGTTAAAATAAAACGAACAAAGATGGAAAATACACAGAGAATTTTGATACTGTATGCTATTATGCTCTCTTTGAATTGTTTGAATGCTGAGGAAAGAGCAAAAGCTACTAAAAGATATTTATTTATAAATGCTGCTGAGCTAATCCAACATAGATATTTTGATGCCTTGAATTTGAAATTTGGACCTAAGGACATGATGCTTTGGAAAGGAGTTTCTTATTTTGTTTTCACAGAGGATGAGACGCTGTTCATTTCTTCTATTCCGATTTGGTATGATGGACCACGCCCTCCTGAAGGATTGTTGTGAACATCTTCAGAAAATTGCTTTGCTCAACTGCCAACTGAGATGAAACTAGCACACCAGTTATACCATGAAAGACCTAATTAACGACGCCCCCATTCAGCAGGAAGCAGTTTGGAGAGAAATAACTGCGCCCATATTCCCAAATATTGTTTATAAATGTTCTTTTACATTTAAAGGGGGATATGATAGAGATATGAATAATTTACATTGATATGGATTTTGTTTTAGTGATTTAAGGTCAATTTTGTTATATGTATATGTGTTTCTGATCTTGATTAAGGAACTGTGATTGTGTAGTTCATTTAAAAATGTAATGTATAATTAGAAATATAGATTGTTAATAGATAATCATAATAGTCAAGTTTGTAGTCATGTTAGTTAAGATTTTCTAGATGTGTGTAGATATATTTTAGATAGGCATTCTTCATATTTTTCAAAGATTATAGAATATGGCATTTTAAATGTTTTAATAATTTAGGACTTTTCATGACAATGAGACACTCTGCTCCTGGCAGCACCAATCTACTTCAAGAGGAAGATGGGCATCGAAGAGGCTCATTATGGAGTTTGATAGCCATTTGGGCAAGAAACTGCTTTTGCCTGGACTATTGCATAAACTGGACACAGAAAACCCACAGAGAGAGGACTACTGAACTTGCCTAAGGTGAGATGATCTTTCGGGGTTCCTGATTCATGAAAGAGTCTGCGAGACATTCTGCAGGACAAAACAGATAGTGACTGAACTGACTTTGAATTTTCCTGCTTCATGGAAATGTCTGCTGGTTACTATGGGCCTGAAGGCTGAAGATGGATGCCCCAACGGTACAGAGGAACTTTGGGTGACTGTCCAGGCAGCGAGATGTCTCTGTCATTTCTCAAGTTTTAAAAGTTGCTTTTTTCTTGTTTGCTTAGGTAGTATTGTATCTTTCTGGAGTCTTTGATGGAGTTAAGAATAGTTAGTTATAGTTATAGTTTTCCTTAGTTATGATAAAGATTATTGTAACTTTTACTTGATAACTGTTTTGTTATATGTAATTTTGCTATGTTAAAGTTAAAGCCTTTTTTTTTTGTTTAAACCAAAAAAGGGGAAATGATGGAGGAAGGTCATTGGCTAATAAAGGAACTGCCCTGGCCCATTTTATTGGTTAGGACATAGGTAGGTGAAGTAAACAGAACAGAACGCTGGGAGGAAGAGGAAGTGAGGTCAGACTCCACAGCTCTGCTCTCCGGAGCAGACGCCTCAGCAGAGACGCCATAGCCCGCTCCGGGGATGAAGCTCCGACCCAGGATGGACTAGGCTAGAATCTCCCCGGTAAGCGCACCTTGGGGTGCTACACACAGATGATTAGAAATGGGCTAAATTAATATGTGAGAATTAGCCTAGAAGAGATTGGGCCAAGCAGTGTTTAAAAGAATACAGTGTCCATGTAATTATTTTGGGGCATAAGCTAGCCGGGCAGGCGGCTGGGGTGTTGGGGACGCAGCCCCACCGCCACCCTTATTACTTCAGTATGAGAAATGATTTGTGTCTGGGCTGGTCCCTGACAGATACCTCACTTAAGGATGTTTTTTCCCCTAGTTTTTCTAGTTTGAAATTTGCACCAGAATTTATCCCTACTGCTTGTACTGGCTTTTTTGGAATTTATTCTCTTTGGATGGATAACTTGCTCAGCCTAGATATAATAGGAAGGGCCTTGGACCTTCCCCAAAGTAATGTGACTTATCCTCTCTGAGGAGTGGATGGGGGTGTGGTGGGGGGGAAGGTGGAGAGAATGAGAGGAGAGGAGGGAGTGGGAACTGGGATTGGTATGTAAAATTAAAAAAAAATAGCTTGTTTTCTTTTAAATAAATAAATAAATAAATAAGAACTATCTTTTTTTCCCAAAATTGCTATATTAGTTTACATTCTTAGTGTAGTGTGCCAGAGCTTCAACAGTTCAAAATTATATCCCAAACAAGTACAGATGGTGTTTTCTACTCATTAATATTCTGGAATCTTTGATAGTGAAGGCAAAAACCCTTAACAATACCCTTTAAATAAATATACATGAAAATCTACTGAGCTAGTTCTGAAGGAAGCCCAAAATTTATTCTAGTATATGTCAATCTTAAGGGCTGGTGAGGCTCACCTTTGCCAGGCTCTGTGAGTCAGCCAAACAATAATGATTGAAGAAACTTTCATTGCACCCTGTCCTCAGAAATAACTTACTGCAAGAAACTATTCAACTCGCCTGACTTAATGTAGACTGATCCCCAGATCTGTTTACCAAGAACAAGAGGGAGCATGGATCCTCTTTATCTCATGAAGGATGAGCTGACATGCTAATACCCAAAAGAAAATGAGAAGAAAAATACTTATTAAGGAAATGTGGTCACATTTTTCTCCTTTCAGCCTATAACATCTCTTTAAACCCATTCCCAAAACGGGTTGAACTTACAGTAAAAAGTCCTTTGATATAAACACCACCCTGCCATCCTGGTCCTTATAAATGTTTAACTGTACTGTCCAAATTCACTGATCCATTGAAACCAAGTCCCTTTCCACTAACTTGACTAAATTTATGGTCAAGTGACTTTTGACCTGCCCTTAGCCAAGATAACACTGGAAAGAAGAAATTACTTATTTCTACACGAAATACAAATGTACTGAGTGCTTTTCCTTCTTGCTTTTCAAATGTTTGCAGATATTATGTTCTGAGATGTCTTCCTAATAAAAGCCTCCTCCCTCCAAATTGTCATAGTTCCTCATTTCCCTACATTTCAACAACCCTCTTAAGAAGACATATCCTGGCTGGACAGTGGTAGCACATGTCTTTAATCCCAGTACTCAGGAGGCAGAGGCAGGCTGATCTCTGTGAGTTCAAGGAGAGCACAGGCTTCAAAGCTACAGAGAAATCAAGTCTTCAAAAAAAATCTAAATCTAGAAGTTGTTTGAACTTTTTAAAACATTTACTACAGCTTTAATTTAAGCCAAACTCTCACAATTATCCTGTGAACCTCATTACCAATTGACTAATACTCATCCATCCACTCATTCACTGATTAAAATTTTTGTTAAATTTTTTAACTGAAAAAGGAACCTTTATTTCTTACTTTTAAAAACAACTTCATAGTTTAGGGAAGTTAATGGCACTGCTAAACAAAATAATTAGTCAGAACAACATTTTTTTATATTATTTAAATCACCGCTTGGACAATCACTTAAGCATATTTCTAGCTAGCTCTTATATCTTTGGTTAACCATTTTCTATTATTTTATATTTTACCATGAGGTTTGTGGCCTACTGGCAAGGTTCCAGATGGCAGTTCATGTCTTTCCCCTCTGGTGGCTCCATGGTATCTCCTGACTCTGCCTTCTTTCTCCCAGCATTTGGTTTTGTTTTTCCCTGCCTATCTTTACTCTGCCCTATCACAGGCCAGGGCAGCTTCTTTATTCATTAACCAATAAAAGCAACAAATATAAAGAAGGACTTCCCACACCATTTCCGCTTTTCTATTTAAATACAGAGAAAGGTTTTAACTGTAACATGGTAAAATTACATATAACAAATCAGACATCAAACAAGAATTACAGTTACAACATTTATATCTACTTTATCTTCTATAATAACTAAGGAAAACTATAATTATAACTATCTATTCTTCAACTCCATCAGACTCCAGAAGGATGTAGTGTTACCTCAGTTAACAGGAAACACTTTGTAAGCAACATCCAAAACTCTATAATTAACAGAGACATTTCACTTCCTTGATAGTTACCCAATGTTCTTCTGTAACATCGGGGCATCCATCATCAGCCTGTAGGCCCATAGTTTCCGGCAGACATTTTCATGAAGAAGGAATTTCAACGACAGTTCCACCTATATTGGTAAGTTTGTCAGTCACTTTCTTCTGTGTCCTACAGAATGTCTGGCAGACTCTTTCATGATGCAGGAACTCTGAAAAACTTTCTCACCTTCTTTAGGCAGCTTCAGCTATAATTTTGAAAACAATGAAACTTCAAATTAGGTAGAAATACTATTTTTGACCCAAAATGAAAATTAATATTTAATGTCATATTGAAATGAAAACTTTTTAAGAATCAAATAAATCCCAAGTCTGAAACACTGTAAATAAAATTAAAATGTAATGGAGACCATTTACAGTAGAACAGATCAAGCCAAACAAATAGTCTATGCTCTTGAATGTAAGACATTAGAAAATATCAATTTAAAGAACAAAGTGAAAGATAAATAAAATAGATCAAAGTAAGGATTTTTGTTTTGTATGTTTTGCTTAAGAACTGAATTATAAGCTGAAGTGAATTAATTCAGTGGAATTTTCTTGCTCCCACTTTGACTTTAAGATTAATGATTCAGAATAAAGTCCCTCCCCAGACTTTGACTTTTTAATCTTTAACTTCAAAGCCTCCAATTTATAGGACAAGAAATTTCTGTTAATCATAAATTACTATCTTCAGTATTCTGCTATAATGGTGCAATGATGGAGGAAGGTCATTGGTTAAATAAAGAAACTGCTTGGCCCTGATAGGTTAGAACATAGGTGGCTGGAGTAAACAGAACAGAATGCTGGGAGGAAGAGGAAGTGAGCTCAGACTTGATAGCTCTCCTCTCTGGGGAAGACGTGAGGAAGCTCCGACCCAGGATGGACGTAGGCTAGAATCTTCCTGGTAAGTGCACCTAATGGTGCTACACACATTAATAGAAACGGGTCAGTGTTTATATGAATACAGTTTGTGTGTTATTATTTCAGGTATAAAGCTAGCCGGTGGCGGGAGCTGGGTGGCAGGAACGCCAGCCTGCAGATCCTTCAACAGTGCAGACTGAAACATAATGTATTTTCAACAAGCTCTGCTATCAGAGTTGTGTATCCATACACAAATAATATAAATGTCAAATATAAACTGTAACCATATATCCCACAAACCAATCTCCATGCAAACATTTCTAAAAAGCATTGTATTTTTATTTTTGCTCCTTTTCATTGAAAAAATTTCCAGATATTTTGATCATATTTCCCCTACTCCTATTCTTTCCAGATTCTCCACACCTAACAAACTTTATGCTCTTCCTCTTTCTCAGAACAAACACACAAAACAACAGAATACAATAACAGAAATAAAAATACACAATCAAAAGAACAATAAGAAAAACATTCCCAAAACAAAGCAAAATGAGACAAAAAGTCTACAAAAAAACATTGAGTTTGTTTTGTGCTAGGCAACTACTAGCACAGGGTATGAGGAATGCCCTGATATGTGGTTAATATATCCAGTGAGATTCTGTTGATAAACGCAGATGTTTACTTTACCAGTGGCTGTCAATTGAAGATAGCTTATTTGTTAGGGATGGGAGCCCATGTTCATGTCCCCTCTCAGTGCTGGGACCTCATTTCACTTGAACATGTGCATTCCTGTGCATGCCACCAGTATCTGTTGGTTTGTACATATTAATTCAGTCCTGTTGTGTCTGAAAGTCACCCATCACATCCAGCTCTTACAGTCTTTCTGTCCCCTCTACCACATAGATCCCTAGGCCTTGAGGACAGGGTTTTGATGATATTCTGTTTAGGACTAAGCACTTCAAGTTTCTCATATTCTGTGTACTGTCCCATTGTGCATCTCTGTAAATTCCCCTTTACAATAGCAAGAAGTTATTCTGATGAGGACTGGGCAAGATACTAATCTATGGGTGTATCAATAATGCATCATTAGGAATCAATTTATTGCTATGCTCCTTTAGCATACAAATAATGCTTTCCTCCTAGATCCATGACCTATCTAGTTTCAGCTTCTTGGCCACATTAGCAGGGACAGGCAAGGGAAACAAGCAGGCTTGTGTAATTAAAATTGATCAAGCGAATGCACTCACTTTGATTTAGAGTGCAGCTGAGGTGCTGATGAGCACTTTGAAGACAAGGCAGAGTGGAGGGGCAGTGTAAATGGGAAGGAAAGTGACTGTTTTATGAAGGAGTAAGGGAAGGCTCTGAATCTCTTTGTAGAGAGACCTGAATGTAGTCAAGGAAACTTCCATCTAAGAAAGCAACAAATCAAGCATCCTGAAGTGTAGACATTCTCGTAGTTGAAAAGAAATTAAGGAGATCAGTGTGAGTGGAGTGAGGGGACAGATTATACGAGTGACAAGAAATCATACAACTTTATTAAGGATAAATCAGCATCACTAACATTCAGAAGATCTTGCAGAGGGACACCATGAAAAACATAAATGTTCCAGGGCCCTTTTAAGGCCATTTAAGGGGTAATGTGAAAACCTAATGCTTGCAAACTTCATGGAACCTATGAGGGTGACCTTAATAAGATTTCCTCATAATGGAGAGCTTGGAGCCTGAAGTGGCCATCTTTTATAACCAGACTAGGCTCCCTTTGGTGGAACTGGGAGACTAACCAAGACATACATACCATCTACTCACAACACGTTCTTTCTTCTAGATGTGCTGGGGCAATGGTGGCTCAGAGATTGTGAGTGCAGTCAGCATGCCCAAACCTTAAGACTGAGTTCATGCCCAATACAGCCTGCAGGGACAAGATCCAGAGTGGTATGGTTCATAGATTTTCTTAGGGTTTCTGTTGCTGTGAAGAGACACTGTGACTCTAGCAACTCTTTTTTTTTTAACTTTTTTTTATTGAGAAAAGAGAAAAAAAACAAATTTCCTCCTCCTCCCAGCCTCCCATTTCCCTCCCACTTCTCCCACCCTTTTACCCCTCCCCCCACTCCTCTCCCCCTCCCTCTCCAGCCCAAAGAGCACTCAGATTTTCCTGCCCTGTGGTAAGTCCTAGGTCCTCCCCCTCCGTGCATTTCTAGGAAGGTGAACATCCAAACTGGCTAGGCTCCCACAAAGCCAGCACATTACGTATGTTCAAAACCCCATGCCATTGTCCTTGGGTTCTCATCAGCCCTCATTGTTGGCCATGCTCAGAGAGTCCAGTTTTATCCCATGCTTTTTCAGTCACAGTCCAGCTGGCCTTGGTGAGCTCCCAAAAGATCAGCTCCACTGTCTCAGTGGGTGGGTGCTCCCCTCGTGGTCCCGACTTCTTTGCTCATGTTCTCCCTCCTTCTGCTCCTCATCGGAACCTTGGGAGCTCAGTCCAGTGCTCCAGTGTGGGTCTCTGTCTCTGTCTCCATCCATCACCAGATGAAGGTTCTATGATGATATGCAAGATATTCGTCATTATTGCTCTAGGATAGGGTCATTTCAGGTTCCCCATCCTCAGCTGCCCAAGGAACTAACTGGGGACCTCGGCTTGGGTATCTGGGAGCCACTCTAGGTTCAAGTCTCTTGCCAACCCTAAGGTGGCTCCCTTAACTAAGAACCGTGCTTCCGTGCTCCCCCATCCAACCTTCCTTCATCCCAATCCTCCCCCTTTCCCAAGCTCCCCCCCATTCTCTCCCTCTCCCCCTCTCTCCCCATCTCCCCTTACCCCCATCCCACCCCACCCCCAAGATCTCAATTTTCTCCCTGTCATAGCCCAGAGGACAACTATATGCTTTTCCTTTGGTTCACCTTCTTACTTAGCTTCTTTGGGATCACCAAGTGTAGACTCCGTGACCCTTGTTTATGGCTAGAAACCAATTATGAGTGAGTACATCCCATGTTCATCTTTTTGGCTCCGGGATACCTCACTCAGGATAGTGTTTTCTATTTCCATCCATTTGCATGCAAAATTCGAGAAGTCATTGTTTTTTACCGCAGCATAGTACTCTAATGTGTAGATATTCCACACTTTCTTCATCCATTCTTCCATTGAAGGGCATCTAGGTTGTTTCCAGGTTCTGGCTATTACAAATAATACTGCTATGAACATAGTTGAACAAATGCTCTTGTCATGTGATAGGGCATCTCTTGGGTATATTCCCAGGAGTGGTATTGCTGGGTCCAGGGGTAAGTTGATCCCGAATTTCCTGAGAAACTGAAACACCGATTTCCACAGTGGTTGCACAAGATTGCATTCCCACCAGCACTGGATGAGGGTACCCGTTCCTCCACAGCCTCTCCAGCAAAGGCTATCATTGGAGTTTTTTATTTTAGCCATTCTGACAGGTGTAAGATGATATCTCAAAGTTGTTTTGATTTGCATTTCCCAGATTGCTAAGGAGGTTGAGAATGACCTTAAGTGTCTTTTGGCCATTTGAACTTCCTCTGCTGAGAATTCTCTGTTCAGTTCAGTGCCCCAATTTTTAATTGGGTTAATTAGCATTTTAAAGTCTAGTTTCATGAGTTCTCTATATATTTTGGAGATCAGACCTTTGTCTGTTGCGGGGTTGGTGAAGATCTTCTCCCAGTCAGTGGGTTGCCTTTTGTCTTGGTGGCAGTGTCCTTTGCTTTACAGAAGCTTCTCAGTTTTAGTAGGTCCCATTTATTCAATGTTGCCCTTAATGTCTGTGCTGTTGGGGTTACACATAGGAAGCGATCTCCTGTGCCCATCTGTTGTAGGGTACTTCCCACTTTCTTTTCTATCACGTTCAATGTGTTCTGACTGATAGTGAGGTCTTTAATCCATCTGGACTTGAGTTTTGTGCATGGTGATAGATATGGGTCTATTTTCATTCTTCTACAGGTTGACATCCAGTTGTGTCAGCACCATTTGTTGAAGATGCTTTCTTTCTTCCATTGTATACTTTTGGCTCCTTTATCAAAAATGAGGTGTTCATAGGTTTGTGGGTTAAAATTCGGGTCTTCTATACGATTCCATTGGTCAACTTCTCTGTTTTTATGCCAGTACCACACTGTTTTCATCACTGTAGCTCTGTAATAGAGTTTGAAGTCAGGGATGGTAATGCCTCCAGACAATCCTTTATTGTATAGGATTGTTTTGGCTATCCAGGGTTTTTTGTTTTTCCATATAAAGTTGATTATTGTCTTCTCCAGATCTGTGAAGAATTTTGATGGGATCCTGATGGGGATTGCATTGAATCTATAAATTGCCTTTGGTAGAATTGCCATTTTTACTATGTTGATCCTCCCAATCCAAGAGCAAGGAAGGTCCTTCCATTTTCTGGTATACTCCTCAATTTCTTTCTTCAATGCCTTAAAGTTCTTGTCAAATAGGTCTTTCACTTCCTTGGTTAGAGTTACCCCAAGATATTTTATGGTGTTTGTGGCTATTGTGAAAGGTGAAGCTTCTCTGATTTCCCTCTCTGCTTCCATATCCTTTGTGTATAAGAGGGCGACTGATTTTTTGGAGTTTATCTTTTTTTTTTTTTTTTTTTTTTTTTTTAGTTCTCCGGTGTTTATTTATGCCACGACAAACAATAGCTGTCATTATTCTAGAGTAAAGGGTCAGCCCTGAGGATTTTCACAAAAATCCTAGCTTTTTTTTTTAATTTAATTTTTTTTAATTTATTTATTTATTAAGGATTTCTGCCTCGTCCCCACAACCGCTTCCCATTTCCCTCCCCCTCCCCCGATCAAGTCCCCCCCCTCATCTGCTCGAAGAGCAATCAGGGTTCCCTGACCTGTGGGAAGCCCAAGGACTGCCCACCTCTATCCAGGTCTCGTAAGGTGAGCATTCAAACTGCCTAGGCTCCCACAAAGCCAGTACGTGCAGTAGGATCAAAAACTCACTGCAATTGTTCTTGAATTCTCAGTATTCCTCATTGTCCGCTATGTTCAGCTAGTCCGGATTTATCCCATGTTTTTTCAGACCTAGGCCAGCTGGCCTTGGTGAGATCCCAATAGAACATCCCCTTTGTCTTAGTGTGTGGGTGCACCCCTCGTGGTCCTGAGTTCCTGGCTCGTGCTCCGTCTCCTTCTGCTCCTGATTTGGACCTTGAGATTTCTGTCCGGTGCTCCCATGTGGGTCTCTGTCTCTGTCTCCTTTCATCGCCTGATGAAGGTTAATATTCCTGAGGATGCCTATGTGTTTGTCTTTGGATTCACCATATTTAGCTTCTCTAGGAACATGAATTATAGGCTCAATGTCCTTTATTTATGGCCAGAAACCAAATATGAGTGAGTACATCCCATGTTCCTCTTTTTGGGTCTGGCTTACCTCACTCAGGATAGTGTTTTCTATTTCCATCCATTTGTATGCAAAATTCAAGAAGTCCTTGTTTTTTACTGCTGAGTAATACTCTAATATGTATATATTCCATACTTTCTTCATCCATTCTTCCATTGAAGGGCATCTAGGTTTTTTTCAGGTTCTGGCTATTACAAACAATGCTGCCATGAACATAGTTGAGCATATACTTTTGTTGTATGATAGGGCCTCTCTTGGGTATATTCCCAAGAGTGGTATTGCTGGATCCAGGGGTAGGTTGATCCCGAATTTCCTGAGAAACCGAAACACTGCTTTCCAGAGTGGTTGCACAAGTTTGCATTCCCACCAGCAATGGGTGAGTGTACCCCTTTCTCCACAACCTCTCCAGCAAAGGCTATCATTGGTGTTTTTTATTTTAGCCATTCTGACAGGTGTAAGGTGGTATCTTAAAGTTGTCTTGATTTGCATTTCCCTGATCGCTAAGGAAGTTGAGCATGACCTTAAGTGTCTTTTGGCCATTTGAAGTTCTTCTGTTGAGAATTCTCTGTTCAGATCAGTGCCCCATTTTATAATTGGGTTGATTAGCCTTTTACGGTCTAGTTTCTTGAGTTCTTTATATATTTTGGAGATCAAACCTTTGTCAGTTGCAGGGTTGGTGAAGATCTTCTCCCAGTCAGTGGGTTGTCTTTTTGTCTTAGTGACAGTGTCCTTTGCTTTACAGAAGCTTCTCAGCCTCAGGAAGTCCCATTTATTCAATGATGCCCTTAGTGTCTGTGCTGCTGGGGTTATACATAGGAAGTGGTCTCCTGTGCCCATGTGCTGTAGAGTACTTCCCACTTTCTCTTCTATCAGGTTCAGTGTGTTCGGACTGATATTGAGGTCTTTAATCCATTTGGATTTGAGTTTTGTGCATGGTGATAGATATGGATCTATTTTCATTCTTCTACAGATTGACATCCAGTTTTGCCAGCACCGTTTGTTGAAGATGCTCTCTTTTTTCCATTGTATACTTTTAGCTCCTTTATCGAAGATCAGGTGTTCATAGGTTTGTGGGTTAATGTCAGGGTCTTCTATTCGATTCCATTGGTAGACTTCTCTGTTTTTATGCCAATACCAAGCTGTTTTCAATACTGTAGCTCTGTAATAGAGTTTGAAGTCAGGGATGGTAATTCCTCCAGACAAACCATTATTGTATAATATAGTTTTGGCTATCCTGGGTTTTTTGTTTTTCCATATAAAGTTGATTATTGTCTTCTCCAGATCTGTGAAGAATTTTGATGGGATTTTATGGGGATTGCATTGAATCTATAGATTGCTTTTGGTAGAATTGCCATTTTTACTATGTTGATCCTCCCAATCCAAGAGCAAGGGAGGTCTTTCCATTTTCTGGTGTCTTCTTCAATTTCTTTCTTCAAAGACTTATAGTTCTTGTCAAGTAGATCTTTCACTTCCTTGGTCAGGGTTACCCCAAGGTATTTTATGCTATTTGTGGCTATCGTGAAAGGTGATGCTTCTCTGATTTCCCTCTCTGCTTCCTTATACTTGGTGTATAGGAAGGCAACTGATTTTTTGGAGTTGATCTTGTATCCTGCCACGTTACTAAAGCTGTTTATCAGCTGTAGGAGTTCTTTGGTAGAATTTTTGGGGTCGCTTATGTACACTATCATATCATCTGCAAATAACGAAAGTTTAACTTCTTCCTTTACAATTCGAATCCCTTTGATCCTCTTATGTTGTCTTATTGCTATTGCTAGAACTTCAAGTACTATATTGAAGAGGTATGGCGAGAGTGGACAGCCTTGTCGTGTTCCCGAGTTTAGTGGGATGGCTTTAAGTTTCTCTCCATTTAATTTAATGTTAGCTGTCGGCTTGCTGTATATAGCTTTTATTATATTTAGGTATGACCCTTGTATCCCTAATCTCTCCAATACTTTTATCATCAAGGGGTGTTGAATTTTGTCAAATACTTTTTCAGCATCTAATGAAATGATCATTTGGCTTTTTTTCTTTCAGTTTATTTATATGCTGGATCACATTGATAGATTTTCGTATGTTGAACCAGCCCTGCATCCCTGGGATGAAACCTACTTGATCATAATGGATAATTTTCCTAATGTGTTCTTGGATTCGGTTTGCCAGTATTTTGTTGAGGATTTTTGCATCGATGTTCATGAGTGAGATTGGTCTATAATTTTCTTTCTTGGTTGAGTCTTTGTGCGGTTTTGGTATCAGAGTAACTGTAGCTTCTTAAAAGGAATTTGGCAATGACTCTTTTGTTTCTATATTGTGGAATACATTAAGGAGTATAGGTATTAGGTCTTCTTGGAAGTTCTGGTAGAATTCCGCATTGAAACCATCTGGTCCTGGGCTTTTTTTGGTAGGGAGGTTTTTGATAACCTCTTCTAATTCTTCGCGACTAACAGGTCTATTTAGATTGTTCACCAGGTCCTGGTTTAACTTTGGTATATGGTATTTATCTAAAAAAGTGTCCATTTCCTTTACATTTTCCAGTTTTGGGGCATATAGGCTTTTGTAGGAAGATCTAATGATTCTCTGAATTTCCTCTGTGTCTGTGGTTAAGTCCTCCTTTTCATTTCTGATCTTATTAATTTGCAAATTCTCTCTCTGCCGTTTGATTAGTTTGGATAGGGGTTTGTCAATCTTGTTGATTTTCTCCAGAAACCAGCTTTTTGTTTCATTGATTCTTTGGATTGTTTTCTGTGTTTCTATTTTGTTGATTTCAGCCCTCAGTTTGATTATTTCCAGTCTTCTACTCCTCCTAGGTGAGTCTGCTTCTTTTTTTTCTAGAGCTTTCAGTTGGGCTGTTAAGTCTCCAATGTGAGCTTTCTCTGTTTTCTTTAAGTGGGCACTTAGTGCTATCAACTTTCCTCTTAGGACTGCTTTCATAGTGTCCCATAAGTTTAAGTATGTTGTTTCTTTATTTTCATTGAATTCAAGGAAGACTTTAATTTCTTTCTTAATTTCTTCCTTAATCCAGGTATGGTTCAGTAGTTGACTGTTCAGTTTCCATGAGTTTGTAGGCTTTTTGGGGGTAGCATTGTTGTTGAATTCTAACTTTAATCCATGGTGATCTGATAAGACACAGGTGGTTACTAATATTTTTTTGTAACTGTGGATGTTTGCTTTGTTACCGACTATGTGGTCGATTTTTGAGAAGGTTCCATGAGCTGCAGAGAAGAAGGTATATTCTTTCCTATTTGGGTGGAATGTTCTATAGATGTCTGTTAAGTCCATTTGATTCATTACCTCCATTAATTCTCTTATTTCTCTGTTAGGTTTCTGTCTGTTTGACCTGTCCATTGGTGAGAGAGGAGTGTTGAAGTCTCCTAGTATTAGTGTGTGCGGTTTGATGGCTGCCTTGAGTTTTAGCAATGTTTCTTTTATGTACGTGGGTGCTTTTAAATTAGGGGCATAGATGTTCAGAATTGAGACTTCATCCTGCTGAACTGTTCCTGTTATGAGTATAAAATGGCCCTCTCCATCTCTTCTGATTGATTTAAGTTTGAAGTCAACTTTGTTAGAGATTAGTATGGCCACACCTGCTTGTTTCTTAGGTCCATTTGCTTGATAAGCCTTTTCCCAGCCCTTTACTCTGAGTAGGTGCCTGTCTTTGTGGTTGAGGTGGGTTTCTTGTAAATAGCAGAATGTTGGATCCTGTTTTCGTATCCAATCTCTTAGCCTGTGCCTTTTAATAGGTGAGTTGAGTCCATTGACATTAAGTGATATTAATGACCAGTGGATGTTAACTCCGGTCATTTTTTTAGTCGTAGAGTTTGTGTGTTTCCCTTCTTTGATTTGTGTTAGTGAAGGGTCTCTAGATGTCTGAGTTATTGTGGTCATTGTTGGACTCCTTGGTTAGTGATTTTCCTTCTATTACTTTCTGTAAGTCTGGATTTGTAGCTGCGTATTGTTTGAATTTTTTTTATCCTGGAAAATTTTATTTTCTCCATTTATAGTGAACGAAAGCTTGGCTGGGTATAGTAATCTGGGCTTGCATCCATGGTCTCTTAGTTTCTGAAGTACATCTATCTAGGACCTTCTGGCTTTCATGGTTTCCATGGAGAAGTCAGGTGTAAGTCTGATAGGTTTACCTTTATAAGTAATTTGGCCTTTTTCCTTTGCAGCTCTTAATATTCTTTCCTTATTCTGTATGCTTTGTGTTTTGATAATTATATGGCGAGGGGATGTTCTTTTTTGATCCAGCCTATTCGGTGTTCTGTATGCTTCTTGAACCTTCATAGGTATATCTTTCTTTAGGTTGGGAAAGTTTTCTTCTATAATTTTATTAAATATATTTTCTGGACCATTGAGCTGCACTTCTTCTCCTTCTTCTACTCCTATTATTCTTAGGTTTGGTCTTTTTATTGTGTCCCATATTTCCTGAATATTTTGTGATGAGAGTTTGTTGGACTTGCTGTTTTCTTTGATCAGAGTGTTTATTTTCTCTATGGTATCTTCAGAATCTGAGATTCTTTCTTCTATCTCTTGTATTCTGTTGGTTATGCTTGTTTCTGTAGACTCTGTTAGTTTACTTAAATTTTCCATGTCCAGCCGGCCCTCTGTTTGTGTTTTCTTCTTTGCCTCCATTTCAGTTTTCACGTCTTGCACCGTTTCCATTATCTGTTTGATTGTTTTTCCTTGGTTTTCTAGGGTATCATTCACTGATTTATTCAGTTCTTCAAACTTTCTGTTATATTTCTCATCCATTTCTATAAGGGCATTTTTTACATGCTGTTTAAGGGCATCAATCACTTTCATGAAGTCAACCTTTTCTACTTCTTCTTGATTAAGGTGTTCATGTCCTCCCGTTGTGAGGTCGCTGGTTTCTGGTGGCTTCATGTTGCTTTTCAGCTTGTTGGGCGAATTCTTGCCTTGGCGTCTACCCATCTCTTCTTCCAAATGCTCCCTTATGGATCTTCTTTACCGGATCAGGTCTCCTTGCCTACCCAATGCTGGATCTCCCCAACGTTGTCTCTCCCCAATGCTGGGTCTCCCCAAGGCTGGATCTCTGGCGCCGAGAGATCAGGCCTCTGTGCTGATGGGCAGGTGGCAAACAAAGCGCCTACCCTGCTTGGTGCAGGCAGGCCAAAGAAACAAAGGAACTCCCGCCTGCTTGGGTGCCCCGAGGATTCGGACCCAGTGCCCAGACAGGCTGGGCTGGGTGATGTTATGTGCAGAAAGAGGGCGGTGGGGCAAATTGGGGAGGGTTCTGGATGGAAGCTGGGTGGGCTAGGAAGAAAGAGGAGGTATGCAGGGAGTGGGGGCCCTGCCGAGAGCTCAAGAAGGATAGGGGGCCAAGGAAGCTCTGAACTCCCCTTCCCGGGCTGGCGCCGCAGGGTCAGAAACTCACCCCAACGCTGGGTCTCCTGGCGCCTAGAGATCAGGCCTCCGTGCTGGTGGGCAGGTCGCAAACAAAGAGCCTACCCTTCTTGGTGCAGGCAGGCCATAGAAACAAAGAGACTCCCGCCCGCTTGGGTGCCCCGATGATTCGGACCCAGTGCCCAGACAGGCTGGGCTGGGTGATGTTATGTGCAGAAAGAGGGTGGTGGGGCATATTGGGGAGCGTTCTGGATGGAAGCTGGGTGGGCTAGGAAGAAAGAGGAGGTATACAGGGAGTGGGGGCCCTGCCGAGAGCTCAAGAAGGATAGGGGGCCAAGCTCTAGCAACTCTTATAAAGAAAACATTTAAATGGGTCTGACTTACAGTTTCAGAGGTTTAGTCCATTACTGTCATGGTGGGAAACATAGTAGCATGCAGACAGACATGGTACTGGAGAAGGAGCTGAAGTTTCTACATCTAAATAAGCAGGCAGCAGGAAGTGAATGTCACAATAGACATGACTTAAGCATTTAAGACCTGAAAGACTACCTTCTTGAGATGTACTTTCTCCAGTAAAGTCACACCTACTCTAATAAAGACACATCCTCTAGTAATGATACTCCCTATGAGCTTATAGGGCTCATTTTCTTTCAAATCACCACAGAGGTCAAGAATCAAACACGAGTGACAAAAAAAAAAAAACAAAATAGCACAAAAACAATCAATGTAATGATTCCTAAAGATATTCTGCTATACTCATAGCTTAGTGCCTACCCTGTTGTCATAAGAGTGGCTGCGTCCAGCATCTTGATGGGAGAAGATGCAAAGACTCATAGCTAACCACTAGGCTCTTAGAACCCCACATAAGAGGGAGAGGAAGTATTGTAGGAAGCAGAAGGGTGGAGGACACCAGAAGAACACAGCCTACAGAATCAGCTAAGCAAGGTTCATAGAGTTTCACAAAGACTGAAGTGGGAGTCACAGAGCCTGTGTTGGTCTGCTCTAGGCCCACTTAATTCATACTGCTGTTGTTTGTGTAATCTGATGGCATCGTCCTTCACCTGGGTACGCTGTCCCCTTAAGAGACAAGCCCTGGCAACTGCCAACCTCCCCCTTCTCCAAGGCAAGCAACTCTCATACCCTCTCCCTCTGTGTCTGTCTGCTTTTCTTCTGGAGAGGCAGCCTCTGCCTTTCTCTTCTCTTTCTCTGTTGACTAAGGTTTCTATCCTGCCTGGTCCCACAGTTGTTAAGTCCCAAAGAAATACATAGAGGGCGACATTAATCATAAACTGGTTGGTTTATTAGTTCAGACTTCTTATTATCTCATTTTTACATCTTATATTAGCCCATAATTCTTGTCTGTGTTAGCGATGTGGCTTAGTGCCTTTATCAGTGAGGCTTTTTCATCTTGCTTTCTCTGTATCTGAGTGATGACTGCAGACTGAGCTTTCTTCTTCCCAGAATTCTCCTGTTCTCATTGCTCCACTTCTGTTTCCTGCCTGTTGCCACACCTATACTTCCTGCCTGGCTACTGGCCAATCAGCGTTTTATTAAAATAACACTGACAAATATTTACAACTTACAAGACCATATTCCCACAGCATTACCCTTCTCTGCCTCATTCTTTTCTCCTTCCATAACCCACTTAATAAACTCTATATGCAAGCTCTCTCTTCTAGGCTTTTTCTATCTGTCTGTCTCCTGCCAAGGCCTCAGGCCACCTGCCAGGGGACCCACCAAATCCTTGAGTGACCTGCAGCTGCCCCTTGTGGGGCTGGCCTTGGGTCACCAGCATTATGAATGGTACACTATTTGGCTTGAGATTTTTGTAGGACTCCTAACAGTGGAATTGGGGGGTCTCTCTGACTGTCTCATACAGAAAGAGTGGGTGGTATACAGGAGATGATAACCAGTATCCAGAAGGTTGACCTACCAGATGAATGACTCTCTGATAGGGAGCCCGGCTTGGAAGAGCTGTGTAGTTACTGGCTCTAAATGAACAGTTGTTCTTGTCTGTAATTTCTCTCATGTGTAAGAACAGCATTTCTTCCCCAAGAAGATCTATGGGTGTTTTCCCACTGCTTGTGTCCTTGTCTCATGTATATAATCCATCTATTGGGCACACATATAGCTGTGAGGGGTCATAAGGATGATTTATGCTTAATCTGTATAATTTTGATGAATATAACTAATACTAGGATATTTTTATTACTCAAACTTACATAGAAATAGTATTCTCATTCACAAAGACAGCTAATTTTAGATTTTAGAATATTTTTAAAGCAAACTCATTGCCCTGGAGATGAATATTTGGTTTCCCCTAGAGGCAAATACACAAGATCAATTTCCCAGGTGTTCATGCTTACTCAAGGTCAGAGCTTGAGGCAACTTTAGTAGACATAACTTTCTCAGCAATTGACTTTTCGTGCCACATGTTACTCAGTAATGTTGTCTGCTTTTACTATACTAGAAAACTAGGTAAGGAGAATAGGTCATGTTACTTGAGAAACTCATTACATTTATAACTAACTCAGCATGCCTACAGTCATGCCAAGCTGAGCCCCTACAGAGTACCAGTTACTAAAGAGAGCATGTAAATTCCAAATTGCTTGGGAAAGGAATTCTAGGGAAAAAAGCACACTTGGCCTTTTCTCATTTTTTGGATTGTTAAGAATTTTTAAAAATTATTTTACTCATGGAGAATGCATACATTGGGGACTTCACAACACACCTGAAAGCTCTAGAAAAAAAAAAGCAGACGTGACCAGGAGAAGTAGAAGACTGGAAATAATAAAACTGAGGGCAGAATTCAACAAAACAGAAACACAGAAAACAGTTCAAAGAATCAATGAAACAAAAAGTTGGTTCTTGGAGAAAATCAACAAGATCGACAAACCCCTATCCAAACTAATTAAACGACAGAGAGAGAACACGCAAATAAATAAGAACAGAAATGAAAAGGGGGACATAACCACAGACACAGAGGAAATTCAGAGAATAATTAGATCTTATTACAAAAGCCTGTATGCCAAAAAACTGGAAAATACAAAAGAAATGGACATTTTTTAAAATAAGTACCATATACCAAAGCTAAACCAAGACAAGGTGAATGATCTAAATAGACCTGTTAGTCGCGAAGAATTAGAAATGGATAACAAAAATCTCCCTTCGAAAAAAAGCCCAGGACCAGATGGTTTCAATGCAAAATTCTACCAGAATTTCCAAGAAGAACTAATACCTATACTCCTTAATGTATTTCACAATAGAGAAACAGAAGAGTCATTGCCAAATTCCTTTTATGAAGCTACAGTTACCGTGATACCAAAACCACACAAAGACCGACCTGAAAGCTCTAGAATAAAAAAGAAGCAGATTCACATAGGAGGAGTAGAAGACTGGAAATAATCAAACTGAGGGCAGAAATCAACAAAATAGAAACACAGAAAATAATCCAAAGAATCAATGAAACAAAAAGCTGGTTCCTGGAGAAAATCAACAAGATTGATAAACCCTTATCCAAACTAATCAAACGGTAGAGAGAGAATACGCAAATTAATAAGATCAGAAATGAAAAGGGGGACATAACCACAGACACAGAGGAAATTCAGAGAATCATTAGATCTTTTTACAAAAGCCTGTATAACACAAAACTGGAAAATGTAAAAGAAATGCACAATTTTTTAGATAAATACCATATACCAAAGTTAAACCAGGACCAGGTGAACAATCTAAACAGACCTGTTGGTTGCAAAGAATTAGAAGCTGTTATCAAAAACCTCCCTACCAAAAAAAGCCCAGGACCAGATGGTTTCAATGCGGAATTCTACCAGAACTTCCAAGAAGACCTAATACCTATACTCCTTAATGTATTCCACAATATAGAAACAGAAGGGTCATTACCAAATTCCTTTTATGAAGCTACAGTTACTCTGATACCAAAACCACACAAAGACTCAACCAGGAAAGAGAATTACAGGCCAATCTCACTCATGAATATCGACGCAAAAATCCTCAACTAAATACTGGCAAACCGAATCCAAGAACACATCTGAAAAATTATCGATTATGATCAAGTGGGCTTTATTCCTGAGATGCAGGGCTGGTTCAACATACAAAAATCTATCAATGTAATCCATCATATAAATAAACTGAAAGAAAAAAAGCCATATGATCATTTCATTAGATGCTGAAAAAGCATTTGACAAAATTCAACATCCATTTATGTTAAAAGTCTTGGAGAGATTAGGGATACAAGGGTCATACCTCAATATAATAAAAGCTATATACAGCAAGCCGACAGCTAACATCAAATTAAATGGAGAGAAACTCAAAGCCATCCCGCTAAACTCAGGAACACGACAAGGTTGTCCACTCTCGCCATACCTCTTCAATATAGTGCTTGAAGTTCTAGCAATAGCAATAAGATAACATAATGGGATCAAGGGGATTCGAATTGGAAAGGAAGAAGCGAAACTTTCGTTATTTGCAGATGATATGATAGTGTACATAAGCGACCCCCAAAACTCCACCAAAGAACGTTTACAGCTGATAAACACCTTTAGTAATGTGGCAGGATACTAGATCAACTCCAAAAAATCAGTCGCCCTCTTATACACAAAGGATATGGAAGCAGAGAGGGAAATCAGAGAAGCTTCACCATTCACGATAGCCACAACAGCATAAAATATCTTGGGGTAAATGTAACCAAGGAAGTGAAAGATCTATTTAACAAGAACTATAAGGCATTGAAGAAAGAAATTGAAGAGGATACCAAAAAATGGATGGACCTCCCTTGCTCTTGGATTGGGAGTATCAACATAGTAAAAATGGCAATTCAACCAAAAAATAGTTTTATTAAATATGAACATTAAAGTGAAGTAACAAAGCTCAACCTTTAGAACAATGCTAACTTTTCTTTCCTGGTGTGGGAACTAATGGTGAAAAGTCATTATAAATTACAGAAAATTAGTCCTTTCTTAAAATTTCATTTATTTATTTGTGAGTATACATGTCATGGCACACCCGTGGAGGCCAGAGGACAACTTGATGCAATTGGTTTTCTTCTTCCACAATGTGGGTCCTAGATATTGACCTCAGGTAAAAAGGCACGGCTGCAGGTATCTGTACCGGCTGATCCCTAGTTTATTTCTTAATAATTCTACAATTTCACCACACACATTGTGCATCTGTGCATGCGTGTGTAGTAGTTTTTACATAAGAACAATATAACAGCTAGGAAGTGACCTAAAAGAGAATGATTTTAAGTAGGTATTTATAGATGACAAGCTACTCTTCCAGTCAATAAAAGAAAAACAACAGAAATCCAGAGGCGGTATGAATGTGTGTGGTGCAGCAGGTCACAAAACAAATCTCCTTGTAATGGGCATGGATCAGAAGCTGTAAAAGTAAAGTAGAAAAGAAAATGATTCAGTTAAATGTGTTAGAGCAGTGTTCTTAAACTTCAGATTGCAAAACCATTGGGGGCGTCAAATGCCCCTTTCACAAAAGTTGCCTAAGACCATCAGAAAACTCAGATGTATATTTTATAATTCATAACAGTAGCAAAATTACAGTTATAAAGTAGGAATAAAAATAATTTTATGGTTAGGGTTCACCACAACATGAGGAACTGTATTAAAGGGTATCAGAATTAGGAAGTTTGAGAACCACTGTGTTAGAGGCATCTTGAGAATGTGATGCTTGTGACAGAGTTGGAGCAGGAGACAGTGACCTTCTGCATGACAAGGAAATGGAATTAAGTGCATGAGCAATGTGAGGGCAAAGAAACAGTGTATGCGGTTCATGATATACCCCTGCTTTCTAGAAACACACGTCTACCTAATAACAATTTATTACTTCTCTCTATACACTCAGCTGTTTCTCCATCTACAAGGACTGTACCCTCAACACTCTTTGCATATTCATAGAGGCTCATAATTCCACTGGTTCCAAGTACAGGGCATGGGGACATAAGCCAGCTTGGCAACCACTCTCTGCATGGTGAAATTAGCTTTATCCACATGTGAATACAAAGGGAAGCCAAGATCATTTAGAGACTGAATCTGGTCGAAGACAACATGGTAAACGAGACCCTGGTTCCGGTACTGAGGCAAGGTGCCTGCCATTCTCAATTCTCCAGTGTGGTCCATCAGGCCCCAGGACACGGGAATCCCCTCAGGCCCCATAATACAGGAGCTGGGGAAGTTGTGGATACAGCGCTCAATGAACTTCTGACTTTTCTCATTGCCACCATAATGCCAGAAGCTATTCACCAACGCAGCATGTGTAACATCCAGGGAGGTGAGTTTGAACAACTCTTGATTACTATTGGGAACAAGAGGAAAGAGCAGCTCTTAGTCACATAGGTTATGAATAATTTTATTTATTTTCCCAAGAATTTCCCCAAGAGTCAGACAGTAGAATCACTAAGACTGTGTGCTCTGTAGCCAGACTGTCTGAGTTCCTACCAGCACTGTGTGCATTAACTGTTGATTAATTGTTCTTCACTTTTTGTGCTTCCCCACCTAGTGAGCAGGGCTAATAAGCAACTTGCACTATAGACTAGCACGTTAGTGTGATGGGGGCTCAGATTTAGTGCCTAAGAGCTAGTAAAAATGCTCCAGGCAACATTTGCAGTTTTTATTTGCCCATGACTCAGTGAGAGAGTTCAAATACGATCTTTCAGTTAGGGAGCTTCAATATGATCAGTCTTGTTTTATGTAAAAGGAAAAGAGTTTTACAAACAAGCAAACTTCCCAAAACATATGTAGCAAGCAGAAAAGCCAAAGTTCAGGATCATAGAATTTGGTATCTTGCAGTCCTTAGGCATTGTGTTGAACAAAAGATAATGTCAAGGGCAAAGATTCACAGCAATGTAAAAGGAAGATAGCAAACATGACTGAGTGTGATGCCCGAAGACACCTGCAATGGTGTGGGGAGTTTCAGGAGTCAGTTTGGGATGAGCTCTGGAGCTGGAGCTACACATTCTTCTTCAACTCTGGTCCACTCATCCATGAGCTAAGCAAACTATTTCACCACTAGATTCTCATTTCTGTCAAGATTTGGGCTAACTTTTAGCTCACTGTAGAACAAAAGTTGCAGTAGCTTCTGGATGGGAGTGTACTCCAGGTTGCAGTGTAGTATACAGGAGAAGAGGGTATTTCCAGGAGGGAAATTTCACAAAGCACTTTAGAATTGAGCATCCTCAAGTCACATGCTCACTGCTGGCTCTTAGTTCTCCTCAGCATTAGGTTCAACTTAAATGGGACAATGTCAAATGTGTTCAAAATATTTTTATTAGGATTCAGTTGTTGCATGAAGAGATTTCACTGAACATACATTGGTTTAAAACCCACCGTGTGCCAGCTCCTGATGATCCTAACTCTTGCAGGGTTTTCATTATTGGTAGAGGATGAATCAAATATCAAATCTGTAGAATAAATTAACTAGTTTCAAATACTCATGAGTGCTATGAGTAAAATAAATGTGAATCTTGCGCATTGGTGACTTTTATTCAAGTGATTTATCCAGGACTCTGACGAAGCACCTTGTGAGCTGATCTGGATAACAAAGTAAGTCATTAGTGTAAAGACTGATCTGCATAGGGAAGAGAAGTTTTAGACAGGGAGGAGCTAATCTTGGAGACCTGAGTTCATGAAGGTCAAGTAGAATTGCAGCAAAGCTATGGCATAGCATCAGTACCGTCTGCATTTAGCTCTAACACTAGAAACAATGTTAAATCATTCCCATAAATGCTTCATGTCACCTAACCAATATTACAGTGTGAACTGACTTTCTGAGAGAGAGAAGCAAAGAGCAAGAGAGTGAGCTAGTGAGTGAGCAAAAGAGAGAGATAGAGAATTTGAATGAGGTTCCCTTTCCTCTAAATCTAACCAAAATAATTAACATGAAGTAAACTGATGTGAACCAATCTGTCAAATTCTAATGTGTGCCTTCCTTTTCTATTTTATGTGGGAAATAACATTGAAATGACAAAAATTTGCTTTTGTTATTGTAGCTTAGCTCATTCTATAAAATCAACCTCTTCCTCTTTAGACTACCTATATGAGAACACTAATTTGAAAGAATGGCTGAACCTCTGATTTTAAAATTATGTCTAAAAGACAGGTTATGTTTTAAAAAAAATATGTAGTATTTTTTAAAATGTCTGGAAGTTTTGTAGGGAAGAAACAAGATAAGGCCTGAGAAATAGATGAAAATCTCAGCTTAGTGGGCTGAGAAGTTCAGAAAGATTTGAAAGCATGTCAGGGAGCTTTGAAATCTTGTTAGCAGGAGAGAGACATGATCCTTATTTAAAGTTAATTAATTAGAAAGCTACTCTGCAAAACATTGGTTGGATAGGTACCAGGGCAAAAGCTAGCAGAGGTAGTGAAGGCATGGCTAGTTAAATGGTAACCTACATTCAGCTTGTATAGGAAAGTAAAATTTTTAATTGCATGCATATATATGTGTGTGTGTTTATATGGATGTTACATGTTCATGTATGAAAATCAGAATACTAATATTGGGAGTTGGTTATCTTTCTCATCATATAGGCCCCATGGATTGAATTCAGGTTATTAGACCTGTTAGCAAGCACCTTTAGATGTTAAGACATCTTGCTAGTCCTTTATGCAGATAATCATGTTTAGAAAAAAAAATCTGTGAACATCAAGTCTAAGACTTCAATATACGCTCATCTCAGTTGTTCTGTGCATCCCAAATCTATAGATAAGTATCATCAAAACAAATAAAAGGGGAAAAGACACAGAGGACAAAGAAGCTCAGGTGAAAGTGACTTTAGTGAGTGGAGCATTGCAGCCCAAAGCCCAGGTACTCCTGGAATGACAATGTGTGTGGGGAAAGAACATAAGGAATTCTATCCTGTGGATTCCAATGCAGCACAGCCTTGCTCAGATCTTGATTTCTTCCTTCTAGACTCCAAAACAATGATGGGTCACATGTGCTTTGATTTTAGCCCTATCCTTTAAGGTGGCCTTCTAACGATCACTTCAGAAATCTAACACAGGAGGCATGTCATTAGTAAGACAGTGATTGGGGCAGAACAGCTTTGAAACACTTACATGGGCCTGGTATTGTCACTTCTGCGCACTAAGTTATTCACGTCCATCAAGGAAGGAGCCAGTTTCTTTGCTGTTTCAAGTACCATATAGAGAAAGCACTGTGTATGCTTGACCTTGCCCAAATTAATGGCTCCAAGATTTTCTATCACTTTGTCCAGGCTTGACTGTGAACCTTGATGGGGAAACAAGGCAGCAAATGATATATCATTATTCTTCTTAACATTTGTGAAAGACTATTCAGTGTATTCAAAGGGAATATGAGCTTAGAATCATCAAGTCTTGTGTTAAATCATGATCAGCTTCATATGATAAAGGTTATATCATTCCCTTTTTAAAATTTAAGTTTTGTATGGTATCACAAACCCTTACTAAAGGAGTTTGAAATTAGAGACAAATATGGTGCCAGGGAAGCTACCAGAAAAACACAAGGATGACCCCAGCTAAGACCCCTAGCAAGAGTGGAATTGATGCCTGAACAGCCTTCCCCTGTAATCAGACTGGTGACTTCCCTAATAGTCATCATAGAGACTTCATCAAGTAACTGATGGAAACAGACGCAGAGATCCACAACCAAGCACTGTGCCAAACTCCAATAGTTCAGCTACTGAAGAAGGAGGGATTATATGAGCAAGGAGCTTCAACATCATTATGGGAAACCCACAGAGACAACTGACCTGAGCTTGTGGGAGCTCAGGACTCCGAAAAGGCAGTTAGACAGCCTGCATTGAACCGACCTTGGTGTTCTGCATCTGGGTGAGAGCTGTGTAGCTTTGTCTGTTTGTGGGCTCCTAGCAGTGGGACCAGGACCTGTCCCTGATGCATGAGCTGGATCTTTGGAACCTATTCTCAATGGTGGGAAGCCTTGCCCAGCCACGATGCAGTGGGGAGGAGCTTGGTCCTGCCTCAACTTGATATTCCCTGCTTTTTGACTACGATGGGAGGAATTACCCCTTTTGAATGAAAACTGAGAAGAAGTGGATTGTGGGTGGGGTAGTAGGAATATAGGGGAGGGAATGAGAACAGAGGAGGAAGGGGAAACTGTGGTTGGTATGTAAAATTTAAAAAGGCTACAGATATAGCTACCAAACAAGGTGAGTTAGCAGTATGGTTACTGAAATTGAAGGGATATTTCTATGTACTCAATCCATTAAATTATCAGTATAAGGTTCTCAGTATCTATCTATTGCACGAATATGACTCCTTTAAACCTTAATTACCTTGGTTCAGTCATAAAACTTTATTGGGTTCATGGGAAGAATGTGATTTAGTAAACATGGTTCAAAGAGTGCACTGAGGTTGACTTTCACTTTCTGTTCCTGATCTTGTGACATTTGCATGTCAGTCAATCCACTTCCATCCCTGAGGTTAAGAGTTGGCACAGTGTTGTTATGAAATACCAGACTTGGGATCACGGTGAACTATTTCTATGAGCTCATCATTACCCTCCAGACAAGTGAGCCCATATGTATGAATCCAGGTGAGACTAGCAGAGCTGCCTAATGGAGATCGATCCAAATTTCCTACGCATGCAATTGTAAGCTAAAATAATTGTTGTTTTGAACTGATATTGAAAATTTGAAATTCTATATAACTACATAGGATATTTCTGAGAAGTTTCTATTAAATGTCTCATTTAGTCCTTAAAAAGTCTGTGTTTGGAGGGCGCTGGGACCGAACCCGAATCGGGAGGGCAAAAGGGAGGGCGTTAGTTCCTTTGTCTCCATAGCCTGCCTGCAGCAAGCAGGGTGGGCCCTTTGTGTGCGAGCTACCCAAGCAGCACGGAGTTTCTATCTGGGCACCGGGAGAGATATCATTGAGGTGAGTGAGTGTGGGGGCAGCGGGGATCAGGGAACTCAGACGTTCCTCATCCCCCTCCACTTCCTGTTCATCCTGCAGGGGCTATACTGTCCAATACCTCCTCTCTCTTCCTATCCCACCCAGCTTACATCCAGAACCCCCACCCCCTGTCTTTCTCCCTCACTCCCTCCCTCCCCTCTTTGGTGGCATAGCACCTCCCAGTTCAGCCTGCTAGGGCGCTGGGACTGAACCCAAATCGGGAGGGCAAAAGGGAGGGCGGTAGCTCCTTTGTCTCCATAGCCTGCCTGCAGCAAGCAGGGTGGGCCCTTTGTGTGCGAGCTAACCAAGCAGCACGGAGATCCGATCTGGATATCAGGAGAACCATCACTGGGGAGTGACATCACTGGGAAGGTACATCAGTGTGCAAGAAGACCTGATCCTGTAAAAGAAGATCCAAAGGGGAGTATTGGGAGGAAGAGATGGGCAGACGCCAAGGCAAGAATTCACCCAACAATCTGAAAAACAACTTGAAACCACCAGAAGCCAGTGACCTCACAACAGGAGGACATGAACACCTTAATCAAGAAGAAGTAGAAAAAATTGACTTCATGAAAGTGATTGACACCCTTAAACAGCATGTAAAAAATGCCCTTATAGAAATGGATGAGAAGTATAACAGAAAGTTTGAGGAATTGAGTAAATAAGTGAATGATACCCTAGGAAACCAAGGAAAAACAATCAAGCAGATAATGGATACAGTTCATGACTTGAAACTGAAATGGAGGCAAAGAAGAAAACACAAACAGAGGGCCAGCTGGACATGGAAAATCTAGGTAAACGAATAGAGACTACAGAAACAAGCATAACCAACAGAATACAAGAGATAGAAGAAAGAATCTCAGATTCTGAAGATAACATAGAGAAAATAAACGCACTGATCAAAGAAAACAGCAAGTCCAACAAACTCTCATCACAAAACATTCAGGAAATATGGGACACAATAAAAAGACCAAACCTAAGAATAATTGGAGTAGAATAAGGAGAAGAAGTGCAGCTCAACGGTCTAGAAAATATACTTAATAAAATTATAGAAGAAAACTTTCCCAACCTGAAGAAAGATGTACCTATGAAGGTTCAAGAAGCACACAGAACACCAAATAGGCTGGATCAAAAAAAAAAAACATCCCCTTGCCATATAATAATCAAAACACAATATATACAGAATAAAGAAAGAATATTAAGAGCTGCAAAGGAAAAAGGCCAAGTTACTTATAAAGGTAAACCTATCAGACTTACACCTGACTTCTCTATGGAAACCATGAAAGCCAGAAGGTCCTGGATAGATGCACTGCAAAAACTAAGAGACCATGGATGCAAGCCCAGACTACTATATCCAGCCAAGCTTTCGTTCACTATAAATGGAGAAAACAAAATTTTCCAGGATAAAAACAAATTTAAACAATACGTAGCCACAAATCCAGCCTTACAGAAAATAATAGAAGGAAAATCACTAACCAAGGAGTCCAACAATGACCACAATAACTCAGACATCTAGAGACCCTGCACCAGCGCAACTCAAAGAAGGGAAACACACAAACCCTACTACTAAAAAAGTTACCGGAGTTAACAACCACTGGTCATTAATATCACTTAATGTCAATGGGCTCAACTCACCTATAAAAAGGCACAGGCTAAGAGATTGGATACGAAAACAGGATCCAACATTCTGCTGTTTACAAGAAACACACCTCAACCACAAAGACAGGCACCTACTCAGAGAAAAGGGCTGGGAAAAGGCTTATCAAGCAAATGGATAAGAAACAAGCAGGTGTGGCCATATTAATTTCTAACAAAGTTGACTTCAAACGTAAATCAATCAGAAGAGATGGAGGGGGACATTTTATACTCATAACAGGAATAATTCATCAGGATGAAGTCTCAATCCTGAATATCTATGTCCCTAATATAAAAGCACCCATGTACGTAAAAGAAACATTAATAAAACTCAAGGCAGCCATCAAACAGCACACACTAATAGTAGGAGACTTCAACACTCCTCTCTCACCAATGGACAGGTCAATCAGACAGAAACCTAACAGAGAAATTAGAGAAATAATGGAGGTAATGATGCAAATGGACTTAACAGACATCTATAGATTATTCCACCCAAAGAAGAAAGAATATACCTTCTTCTCTGCAGCTCATAGAACCTTTTCAAAAATTGACCACATACTCAGTAACAAAGCTAACTCACACAGTTACAAAAAAATATTAGTAACCACCTGTGTCTTATCAGATCGCCATGGATTAAAGTTAGAATTCAACAACAATGCTACCCCCAGAAAGCCTACAAACTCATGGAAACTGAACAGTCAACTACTGAACCATACCTGGACTAAGGAAGAAATAAAGAAAGAAATTAGTCTTCCTTGAATTCAATGAAAAAAAAAGAAACAACATACTCAAACTTATGGGACACTATGAAAGCAGTGCTAAGAGGAAAGTTCATAGCAGTAAGTGCCCACTTAAAGAAAACAGAGAAAGCACATATTGGATACTTAACAGCCCACCTGAAAGCTATAGAAAAAAAAAGAAGCAGACTCACCTAGGAGGAGTAGAAGACTGGAAATAATTAAACTGAGGGCTGAAATCAACAAAATAGAAACACAGAAAACAATCCAAAGAATCCATGAAACAAAAAGCTGGTTCCTGGAGAATATCAACAAGATTGATAAACCCCTATCAAAACTAATCAAACGGCAGAGAGAGAATACACAAATTAATAAGATCAGAAATGAAAAGGGGGACATAACCACAGACACAGAGGAAATTCAGAGAGTCATTAGATCTTACTACAAAAGCCTGTATGACACAAAACTGGAAAATGTAAAAGAAATGGACACTTTTTTAGATAAATACCATATACCAAAATTAAACCAGGACCAGGTGAACAAACTAAACAGACCTGTCAGTCGCAAAGAATTAGAAGCTGTTATCAAAAACCTCCCTACCAAAAAAAGCCAGGACCAGATGGTTTCAATGCAGAATTCTACCAGAACTTTCAAGAAGAACTAATACCTATACTCCTTAATGTATTCCACAATATAGAAACAGAAGGGTTATTACCAAATTCCTTTTATGAAGCTACAGTTACTCTGAAACCAAAACCACACAAAGACTCAACCAGGAAAGAGAATTACATGTCAATCTCACTCATGAACATCGATGCAAAAATCCTCAACAATATACTGGCAAACAAATACCAAGAACACATTAGAAAAATTATCCATTATGATCAAGTGGGCTACATCCCAGAGATGCAGGGCTGGTTCAACATATGAAAAACTATCAATGTAATCCATCATATAAATAAACTGAAAGAAAAAAATCATATGATCATTTCATTAGATGCTGAAAAAGCATTTGACAAAATTCAACATCCCTTTATGATAAAAGTATTGGAGCGATTAGGGATACAAGGGTCATACCTAAATATAATAAAAGCTATTTACAGCAAGCCGACAGCTAACATCAAATTAAATGGAGAGAAACACAAAGCCATCCCACTAAACTCAGGAACACGACAAGGCTGTCCACTCTCGCCATACCTCTTCAATATAGTGCTTGAAGTTCTAGCAATAGCAATAAGACAACATAATGGGATCAAGGGGATTCGAATTGGAAAGGAAGAAGTGAAACTTTCGTTATTTGCAGATGATATGATAGTGTACATAAGCGACCCCCAAAACTCCACCAAGGAACTCTTACAGCTGATAAACACCTTTAGTAATGTGGCAGGATACAAGATCAACTCCAAAAAATCAGTCGCCCTCTTATACACAAAGGATATGGAAGCAGAGGGAAATCAGAGAAGCTTCACCTTTCACGATAGCCAGCATGAAATATCTTGGGGTAAATGTAACCAAGGAAGTGAAAGATCTATTTGACAAGAACTATAAGGCATTGAAGAAAGAAAATGAAGAGGATACCAGAAAATGGATGGACCTCCCTTGCTCTTGGATTGGGAGGATCAACATAGTAAAAATGGCAATTCTACCAAAGGCAGTTTATAGATTCAATGCAATCCCCATCAAGATCCCATCAAAATTCCTCACAGATCTGCAGAGGACAATAATCAACTTTATATGGAAAAATAAAAAATTCAGGATACAAGGGAAGGAGGGGGGACTTGGGGAAACAGAAGGATTGGGATAAAGGAAGGGTGGATAGGGGAGCACGGAACCACAATTCTTAGTTAAGGGAGCCACTGTAGGGTGGCTCTATGGACTAGAGAGGGAGGGGGAGAGGAGTGGGGGAAGGGAGAGAAAGGTGGGAGGAGGGGGAGAAGGGTGGGAGGAGGGGGGATATGGGAGGCTGGGAGCAGGTGGAAACTTGTTTTTTTTTTCTCCTTTTCTCAATAAAAAAATACAAAAATAAAAAAAATAAAAAAAAACAAAAAAACTCAGGATAGCCAAAACAATCCTATACAATAAAGGATCTTCTGGAGGCATTACCATCCCTGACTTCAAACTCTATTACAGAGCTACAGTAATGAAAACAGTGTGGTACTGGCATAAAAACAGAGAAGTCGACCAATGGAATCGTATAGAAGACCCGGATTTTAACTCACAAACCTATGAACACCTCATTTTCGATAAAGGGGCTTAAAGTATACAATGGAAGAAAGAAAGCATTTTCAACAAATGGTGCTGGCACAACTGGATGTCAACCTGTAGAAGAATGAAAATAGACCCATATCTATCACCATGCACAAAACTCAAGTCCAAATGGATTAAAGACCTCAATATCAGCCCGAACACACTGAACCTGATAGAAGAGAAAGTGGGAAGTATCCTACATCAGATGGGCACAGGAGATCGCTTCCTATGTATAACCGCAGAAGCACAGACATTAAGGGCAGCATTGAATAAATGGGACCTACTAAAACTGAGAAGCTTCTGTAAAGCAAAGGACACTGTCACTAAGACAAAAAGGCAACCTACTGAGTGGGAGAAGAACGTGACCAACCCCGCAATAGACAAAGGTCTGATCTCCAAAATATATAGAGAACTCAAGAAACTATACTTTAAAATGCTAATTAACCCAATTAAAAAATGGGGCACTGAACTGAACAGAGAATTCTCAGCAGGGGAAGTTCAAATGTCCAAAAGACACTTAAGGTCATGCTCAACCTCCTTAGCAATCAGGGAAATGCAAATCAAAACATCTTTGAGATATCAACTTACACCTGACAGAATGGCTAAAGTTAAAAACACCAATGATAGCCTTTGCTGAAAAGAAATGCGGAGGAACGGGTACCCTCATCCATTGCTGGTGGGAATGCAATTTTGTGCAACCACTGTGGAAATCAGTGTTTCGGTTTTTCAGGAAATTCGGGATCAACCTACCCCTGGACCCAGCAATACCACTCCTGGGAATATACCCAAGAGATGACCGATCATATGACAAAAGCATTTGTTCATCTATGTTCATAGCAGTATTATTTGTAATAGCCAGAACCTTGAAACAACCTAGATGTCCTTCAATGGAAGAATGGATGAAGAAAGTATGGAATATCTACACATTAGAGTACTAAGTTGCGGTAAAAAACAATGACTTCTCGAATTTTGCATGCAAATGGATGGAAATAGAAAACACTATCCTGAGTGAGGTATCCCAGACCCAATAAAGATGAACATGGGATGTACTCACTCATAATTGGTTTCTAGCCATAAATAAGGGTCACGGAGACTACAATTCGTGAACCTAAAGAAGCTAAATAAGAAGGTGAACGCAAGGAAAAACATATAATTATCCTTTTGGCTATGGGAAGTAGACAAAATAGCCGTGGAGAAAATTGGGATCTTGGGGGTGGGGTGGGATGAAGGTAAGGGGAGATGGGGAGAGAAAAGTGAGAAGGGAAGGAGGGGGGAACTTGAGGAAACAGGAGAATTGGGATAAAGGGAGGTTGGACAGGGGAGCACGGAAACACAATTCTTAGTTGAAGGATCCACCTTAGGGTTGGCAAGAGACTTGACCATAGATTGGCTCCCAGGAGCCCAGGGAGATGTCCCCAGATAGTCCCTTGGGCAGCTGAGGATAGGGAACTGGAAATGACCCTATCCTATAGCAATACTGACGAATATCTTGCATATCACCATAGAACCTTCATCTGGTGATGGATAGAGATAGAGACAGAGACCCACACTGGAGCACTGGACTAAGCCCCCAAGGTCCCAATGAGGAGTGGAAGGAGGGAGAAAGTGAGCAAGGAAGTCAGGACCACGAGGGGTGCACCCACCCACTGAGACAATGGGGCTGATCTATTGGGAGCTCACCAAGGCCAGCTTGACTGTGACTGAAAAAGCATGGGATAAAACTAGACACTTTGAACATGGCGAACAATGAGGACTGATGAGAAGCCAAGGACAATTGCACGGGGTTTTGATCCTACTTCATGTTCTGGCTTTGTGGGAGCCTAGCCAGTTTGGATGTTCACCTTCCTAGACATGGACGGAGCGGAGCAGACCTAGGACTTTCCACAGGCAGGGAACCCTGACTGCTCTTTGGACTGGAGAGGGAGGGGGAGAGGAGTTTGGGTGGAGGAGGAGTAGGGTGGGAGGAGGGGAGGGAAATGGTAGGTTGGGAGGAGGCGGATACTTTTTTTTTTCCTTTTCTCAATAAAAAAAAAAGAAATAAAAAAAAGTCTATGTTTGGAATAGTATTATAATCATTTTTTTTCTCACAAAACTTTGGTCTCCAAAACAAATATTACTCAGTCCTTCCCACAGAGATAACAACTGGTTCAGTCAGGATTCAATCTTAGACCATACCTCTTTAGAAGGCATAGTCTTATTTACTAAAATATTCCTTTGAAAATGTGACAATATAATAATAAGAGATGGAATGGGAGGTTAAATTGCCCCCATGTTTATGTTCTTTAGTAAAATATGGGCATGCTAAAGAAGAAATCTTAAGTCCTAAGGCAGTAAGAAACTACATTAAAATTTCCTTTGTACACTTTACTCCCACAGCTCTTGAGAGTTCCCCTTGCAGGTGGTAGATGCTAAGCTTGTAAACAGATAACAGCATGCTAATTGTCTATAGCTTGCAAAAATGTGTGTGGAATGTAAGGTGTTGTTCAAAAGGAACAGTGACTTCCACCATGTGTACACAGGAGATAACAACAGCCACATATACCCTGGCTCTCTTACTTTGAATCTGTAGATGTTGTTTCCAGTTAATGACTTCTGATGAGCTGAGGAAGTTCTGACAATTCTCGGGATCCTTAGAGTAGACTAGATAAGTGTTGGTGTAGTGGTCAAGGTCATCTTCCATGTCCTGTTTTCAAAAAGAATAAACCAAAGTGTTTATGGATGGGTTAGTGTTAGGTTATATTGGTATTTAGTATTCAGCTACATTGTGAGATATTAAAATTTTAAAAGTAAGGGCTCCTGTGGATTTATGTTGTAATTATTTACAGTGCAAAAACAAGAAGAAAAGACTTGACACAATTCAAAGTAAAATCACTCTGAAAAGCATTATTCAAACTCAAGGAAAAATAGAGTGCAATAAAATTCATTTAGAAGAATCAAAATAACAAATTAAAAGAAAAGCATTTTGCTTAAAGAATACTCCGTGTGGTGAGTGAGTGCTGCGGCAGGCAGCTGGGAACATACCTCAGCCCGCCCACACTTCCTGGCATCCTACAGGGGCTATACTGCCCAAACCGCCTCTCTCTTCCTATCCCATTCAGCTTACATCCAGATACCCACACCCCCTGTCTCCCTCCCTCCCTCCCTCCTTTGGGGCATAGCGCCTCCCTGCCGAGCCTGCTAGGACACTGGGACCGAATCCGAACCGGAAGGTCAAAGGGGTGGCAGGTAGCTCCTTTGTTTCCATAGCCTGCCCGCAGCAAGCAGGGTGGGCCCTTTGTTCGCGAGCTAACCAAGCAGCGTGGAGTATCGATTTGGGCACCGAGTGAAACATCATTGTGGAGAAACATCTCTGGGGAGTGACATCACTGGGAAGGTACATCAGTGGGCAAGAAGACCTGATCCTGTAAAAGAAGATCCAAAGGGGAGTATTGGGAGGAAGAGATGGGCAGACGCCAATGCAGGAATTCTCCCAACAATCTGAAAAACAACACGAAACCACCAGAAGCCAGTGACCTCACAACAGGAGGACATGAACACCTTAATCAAGAAGAAGTAGAAAAAACTGACTTCATGAAAGTGATTGACACCCTTAAACAGCATATAAAAAACGCCCTTATAGAAAAGGATGAGAAGTATAATAGAAAGTTCGAGGAATTGAGTAAACCAGTGAATGATACCCTAGGAAACCAAGGAAAAACAATCAAGCAGATAAAGGAAACAGTTCATGACTTGAAAACTGAAATGGAGGCAAAGAAGAAAACACAAACAGAGGGCCGGCTGGACATGGAAAATCTAGGTAAACGAATAGAGACTACAGAATCAAGTATAACCAGCAGAATACAAGAGATAGAAGAAAGAATCTCAGATTCTGAGGATAACATAGAGAAAATAAACACTCTGATCAAAGAAAACAGCAAGTCCAACAAACTCTCATCACAAAACATTCAGGAAATATGGGACACAATAAAAAGATGAAACCTAAGAATAATTGGAGTAGAATAAGGAGAAGAAGTGCAGCTCAACGGTACAGAAAATATACTTAATAAAATTATAGAAGAAAACTTTCCCAACCTGAAGACAGATGTACCTATGAAGGTTCAAGAAGCATACAGAACACCAAATAGGCTGGATCAAAAGAAAACATCCCCTCACCATATAATAATCAAAACACAAAATATACAGAATAAAGAAAGAATATTAAGAACCGCAAAGGAATAAGGCCAAGTTACTTATAAAGGTAAACCTATCAGACTTACACCTGACTTCTCTATGGAAACCATGAAAGCCAGAAGGTCCTGGATAGATGTTCTCCAAAAACTAAGAGACCACGGATACAAGCCCAGACTACTATATCCAGCCAAAATTTCATTCACTATAAATGGAGAAAACAAAATTTTCCAGGATAAAAACAAATTTAAACAATACGTAGCCACAAATCCAGCCTTACAGAAAATAATAGAAGGAAAATCACTAACCAAGGAGTCCAACAATGACCACAATAACTCAGACATCTAGAGACTCTTCATCAGCGCAAATCAAAGAAGGAAAACACACAAACCCTACTACTAAAAAAGTGACTGGAGTTAACAACCACTGGTCATTAATATCACTTAATATCAATGGGCTCAACTCACCTATAAAAAGGCACAGGCTAAGAGATTGGATACGAAAACAGGATCCAACATTCTGCTGTTTACAAGAAACACACCTCAACCACAAAGACAGGCACCTACTCAGAGTAAAGGGCTGGGAAAAGGCTTATCAAGCAAATGGACCTAAGAAACAAGCAGGTGTGGCCATACTAATTTCTAATAAAGTTGACTTCAAACTTAAATCAATCAGAAGAGATGGAGAGGGACATTTTATACTCATAACAGGAACAATTCATCAGGAAGAAGTCTCAATCCTGAATATCTATGCCCCTAATATAAAAGCACCCACTTACGTAAAAGAAACATTACTAAAACTCAAGGCAGCCATCAAACTGCACACACTAATAGTAGGAGACTTCAACACTCCTCTCTCACCAATGGACAGGTCAATCAGACAGAAACCTAACAGAGAAATTAGAGAATTAATGGAGGTAATGAAGCAAATGGACTTAACAGACATCTATTGATTATTCCACCTGAAGAGGAAAGAATATACATTCTTCTCTGCAGCTCATGGAACCTTCTCGAAAATTGACCACATACTCGGAAGCAAAGCTAACTTACAAAGTTACAAAAAAATATTAGTAACCACCTGTGTCTTATCAGATCACCATGGATTAAAGTTAGAATTCAACATCAATGCTACCCCCAGAAAGCCTACAAACTCATGGAAACTGAACAGTCAACTACTGAACCATACCTGGATTAAGGAAGAAATAAAGAAAGAAATTAAAGTCTTCCTTGAATTCAATGAAAATAAAGAAACAACATACTCAAACTTATGGGACACTATGAAAGCAGTCCTGAGAGGAAAGTTCATAGCACTAAGTGCCCACCTAAAGAAAACAGAGAAAGCACATATTGGAGACTTAACAGCCCACTTGAAAGCTCTAGAAAAAAAGGAAGCAGACTCACCTAGGAGGAGTAGAAGACTGGAAATAATCAAATTGAGGGCTGAAATCAACAAAATAGAAACACAGAAAACAATCCAAAGAATCAATGAAACAAAAAGCTGGTTCCTGGAGAAAATCAACAAGATTGATAAACCCCTATCCAAACTAATCAAACGACAGAGAGAGAACACGCAAATTAATAAGATCAGAAATGAAAAGGGGGACATAACCACAGACACATAGGAAATTCAGAGAGTCATTAGATCTTACTACAAAAGCCTGTATGACACAAAACTGGAAAATGTAAAAGAAATGGATGCTTTTTTAGATAAATACCATTTACCAAAACTAAACCAGGACCAGGTGAACAATCTAAACAGACCTGTCAGTCGCAAAGAATTAGAAGCTGTTATCAAAAACCTCCCTACCAAAAAAAGCCCAGGACCAGATGGTTTCAATGCAGAATTCTACCAGAACTTCCAAGAAGACCTAATACCTATACTCCTTAATGTATTCCACAATATAGAAACAGAAGGGTCATTACCAAATTCCTTTTATGAAGCCACAATTACTCTGATACCAAAACCACTCAAAGACTCAACCAGGAAAGAGAACTACAGGCCAATCTCACTCATGAATATCGACGCAAAAATCCTCAACAAAATACTGGCAAATCGAATCCAAGAACACATCCGAAAAATTATCCATTATGATCAAGTAGGCTTCATTCCTCAGATGCAGGGCTGGTTCAACATACGAAAATCTATCAATGTAATCCAGCATATAAATAAACTGAAAGAAAAAAACCATATGATCATTTCATTAGATGCTGAAAAAGCATTTGACAAAATTCAACATCCCTTTATGATAAAAGTCTTGGAGAGATTAGGGATACAAGGGTCATACCTAAATATAATAAAAGCTATATACATCAAGCCGACAGCTAACATCAAATTAAATGGAGAGAAACTCAAAGCCATCCCACTTAACTCAGGAACACGGCAAGGCTGTCCACTCTCGCCATACCTCTTCAATATAGTGCTTGAAGTTCTAGCAATAGCAATAAGACAACATAATGGGATCAAGGGGATTCGAATTGGAAAGGAAGAAGTTAAACTTTCGTTATTTGCAGATGATATGATAGTGTACTTAAGCGACCCCCAAAACTCCACCAAAGAACTTTTACAGCTGATAAACACCTTTAGTAATGTGGCAGGATACAAGATCAACTCCAAAAAATCAGTCGCCCTCTTATACACAAAGGATATGGAAGCAGAGAGGGAAATCAGAGAAGCTTCACCATTCACGATAGCCACAAACAGCATAAAATATCTTGGGGTAAATCTAACCAAGGAAGTGAAAGATCTATTTGACAAGAACTTTAAGGCATTGAAGAAAGAAATTGAAGAGGATACCAAAAAATGGATGGACCTCCCTTGCTCTTGGATTGGGAGGATCAACATAGTAAAAATGGCAATTCTACCAAAGGCAATTTATAGATTCAATGCAATCCCCATCAAGATGCCATCAAAATTCTTCACAGATCTGGAGAAGACAATAATCAACTTTATATGGAAAAACAAAAAACCCAGGATAGCCAAAACAATCCTATACAATAAAGGAGCTTCTGGAGGCATTATCATCCCTGACTTCATACTCTATTACAGAGCTACAGTAATGAAAACAGTGTGGTACTGGCATAAAAACAGAAAAGTCGACCAATGGAATCGTATAGAAGACCCGGATTTTATCCCACAAACCTATGAACACCTTATTTTCGATAAAGGAGCTAAAAGTATACAATGGAAGAAAGAAAGCATCTTCAACAAATGGTGCTGGCACAACTGGATGTCAACCTGTAGAAGAATGAAAATAGACCCATATCTCTCACCGTGCACAAAACTCAAGTCCAAATGGATTAAAGACCTCAATATCAGCCCGAACACACTGAACCTGATAGAAGAGAAAGTGGGAAGTACCCTACAGGAGCTGGGCACAGGAGATCGCTTCCTATGTATAACCCCAGAAGCACAGACATTAAGGGCAACATTGAATAAATGGGACCTACTAAAACTGAGAAGCTTCTGTAAAGCAAAGGACATGGTCACTAAGACACAAAGGCAACCTACTGACTGGGAGAAGATCTTCACCAACCCCGCAACAGACAAAGGTCTGATCTCCAAAATATATAGAGAACTCAAGAAACTAGACTTTAAAATGCTAATTAACCCAATTAAAAAATGGGGCACTGAACTGAACAGAGAATTCTCAACAGAAGAAGTTCAAATGGCCAAAAGACACTTAAGGTCGTGCTCATCTTCCTTAGCAATCAGGGAAATGCAAATCAAAACAACTTTGAGATATCATCTTACACCTGTCAGAATGGCTAAAGTCAAAAACACCAAGGATAACCTTTGCTGGAGAGGCTGTGGAGGAACGGGTACCCTCATCCAGTGCTGGTGGGAATGCAATCTTGTGCAACCACTGTGGAAGTCAGTGTTTCGGTTTCTCAGGAAATTCGGGATCAACTTATCCCTGGACCCAGCAATACCACTCTTGGGAATATACCCAAGAGATGCTCTATCAAATGACAAAAGCATTTGTTCAACTATGTTCATAGCAGTATTATTTGTAATAGCCAGAACCTGGAAACAACCTAGATGTCCTTCAATGGAAGAATGGATGAAGAAAGTATGGAATATATACACGCTAGAGTACTATGCTGCGGTAAAAAACAATGACTTCTCGAATTTTGCATGCAAATGGATGGAAATATAAAACACTATCCTGAGTGAGGTGTCCCAGACCCAAAAAGATGAATATGGGATGTACTCACTCATAATTGGTTTCTAGCCATAAATAAGGACCACGGAGGCTACAATAGGTGAACCTAAAGAAGCTAAGTAAGAAGGTGAACCCAAGGAAAAACATATAGTTGTCCTCTTGGCTAAGGGAAGTAGACCAAATTTCCGGGAAGAAAATGGGATCTTGGGGGTGGGGTGGGATGGGGGTAAGGGGAGATGGGGAGAGAAAAGGTAGAAGGGAAGGAGGGGGGACCTGGGGAAACAGGAGTATTGGGATAAAGGAAAGGTGGATAGGAGAGCACGGAACCACAATTCTTAGTTAAGGGAGCCACTTTAGGGTGGGCAAGAGACTTGACCCTAGAGGGGCTCCCTAGTGCCCAAGATGAGGTTCCCAGTTAGTTCCTTGGGCAGCTGAGGATTGGGAACCTGAAATGACCCTATCCTAGAGCAATATTGACGAATATCTTGCATATCATCATAGAATCTTCATCTGGTGATGGATAGAGATAGAGACAGAGACCCACACAGGAGCACTGGACTGAGCTCCCAAGGTCCCAAGGAGGAGCAGAAGGAGGGAGAACATGAGCAAAGAATTCGGGGCCCCGAGGCGTGCATCCACCCACTGAGACAGTGGAGCTGATCTATTGGGAGCTCACCATGGCCAGCTGTACTGTGACCGAAAAAGCATGGGATAAAACCGGACTCTCTGAACATGGCGAACAATGAGGGCTGATGAGACACCAAGGACAGTGGCAGGGGGTTTTGTTCCTACTTAATGTGATGGCTTTGTGGGAGCCTAGCCAGTTTGGATGTTCACCTTCCTGGATATGGACGGAGGGGGGAGGACCTAGGACTTAACACAGGGCAGGGAACCCGGACTGCTCTGTGGACAGGAGAGGGAGGGAGAGAGGAGTTGGGGGAGGGGGAGAAGGCTGGGAGGAGGGGGAGAAGGGTGGGAGGAGGGGGAGAAGGGTGGGAGGAGGGGAAGGGAAATGGGAGGCTGGGAGGAGGTGGAAACTTGTTTTTTGTTTATGTTTTTTTTTCTTCTTTTCGCAATAAAAAATATGCTAAAAAAAAAAGAATACTCCGTGCTCTGGGCTATGAATACTCTGATATTAAAGTCTATACTGAAAACAGAATCAGAATATGCACCTATAAATAGGGACCCAATGCTAAAGCTAGTACTCTATATAGTACTTCAAAAAAGCTTATTATTTTTAAGTAAATGACAACCTCATAAAGCAAGGAAATGAGCATATATATGCATATATATGTACATATTTAGACATACATGGAACAAGTTTGCAAATCCGAAATGGGACTACTTGAATAGGAAAGAACATATCACAGAAATATTATTTCTACTACTGTATAATCTGAATGCTTTTACTCCTCTAATTTTCATGAAATATTAACTAAAATGTTGTATACTGTATAAAGATACTGCAGATATAATTACTGATTTTCTTGTTCTGCCTTATTAAATTTTTAAGCCATCTTCAACACTCACATTGGCAAATGTTTTTCCACTTGGTATTGAGAATAAACTCTAATTCTCTCCCTGTAACATCAACCACCCTAACCTTTCTTTTTCCTACCTTCTTTTATTGTCTTTGCTGTAGATAACTGATATAGAAAGCAGAGCAGCATCTCAAAGGGAAGCTGATATTACAATGAAATTTTATCATGGATTAGGAAATAGCTGGATTGTTTTAAGTCCGGTTATTTTATTTTGTATTTTTTTCATTGAAATCTGTTTTATCCTAAGATAATAGTTGACAATGGAACTAAGAACTAACTTGTTACAATATACAAACCTAGCCTAGGTTATGCCCTTTTCTCTAAAGACTTCCTTCTTTTATTGTACAGATATAAATATTTTGCTTGCATGTATGTATGTGAGTGTTGCCTGTTGAGATGAGAAGAGGGTGTCAGATTTCATATAACTGGAATTCCTCACAGTTGGAAGCCACCATATGGGTGCCTGGATCCAAACCCTAGTTCTCTGCAAGAACAGCAAGTGCTCTTAACCACTGAGTGATCTCTCCAGCCCTAGGGAAATGTTGTTTTGATGTTTATAATAAAAGATCAAGCCATTTTTTTGTGTATCAACATGATCTTATGTTGATAATACTTCCAATAAGTTGCCTCTAACTCCTACAAATAAGACATAAGAAATAATGAAGTGATAAAGTGTGCTCACAGTTCTAATCAGCCACTGCTGATGGAGGAACTATGCTGCCAAGTAAAACAAAAGCGTGGATAAAAATGAAAGTGTACCATCTGTACCTTTAGCTACCATTCTCCATGGCTTATTACTACACCTTTGTGTATTTCCCTTCTTGAACATTTTATAACATTCTGTAATTTTTGTGGACTTTTGTGAATTATCCTTCAGGCAGGGGTTTGATTTAAATTAGTACAATTCACTTCTATATTTTATGATGGGATTAGGCAGTAGCATCAACCATCCAGCCAGACACATGCTAGGAATGCAACACATGTGGAGATACAGGCATATTTATTCTATATTGCAACTTACCTCCTCCCGAGGTCGAATAACAACAGTATTAAAATCAGGCCACTTGTCCACCAGAGCCTTCAGCTTGAATGGGTTTCCCTGATTCATGTGGAAGACAGTCCCATAAACCTAAATATTTCAAGCCAGCAGAAATGTCATCATATTGCAAAGAAGTAGGAAGCTGCAGCATATTTGACTAGAACAAAGATCATTACAATGAAAATATGAAACTTTTGGAAAGATGTAATAGATGAGTTTTTCAAATGTTTCCTAGTGTCCAGTTGCTTATTGTAAAAACAGTATCTTTTAAACATTGAGATAAAATATAAAAATGATGCAATTTACTAATAAACTCATTAACTCTCTTGATGTAGAATCTAATAAAAGTTTTTCATGGATATCAGATTTATTTCTTTTCATGTGCAGACAAATTTTATGACGATGAGCCATTTCAAAAATGGTTTCCATTCATTGGAAGTGTTTTTCTTACTATGCCTTGAAGCACTTTTGTGATTGCTGCTTTATTATTGATACTATATTATTTTTAGATCTGCATTATCTGGCTGTTGATATGTGTAGATCACTGTTTTTCATCTAAGTTAAGATTTAGTTAGGGTTAGTAATACATGTCTGTTATCTCAGATAATAGGGAGGCTGAGGCACTCTGATTGAAAATTCGTGGACTACCTGGTGTAATGAACAACCTAAATGCCCTTCGACTGAAGAATGGATATGGAAAATGTGGTACATTTACACAATGGAGTACTTAACACAGCAGAAAAACATGACATCTTGAATTTTACAAGAAATTGAATGGAGCTAGAAAACATTTTTTTTGAGAGAGGTAACCCAGACATAAATAGACAATCATCATATGTACTCACTAATAGGTCCCTTTTAAACATAAAGCAAAGAAAACCAGACTACAAACCACAATCCCAGAGAACTTAGACAACAATGAGGACACTAAGAGAGACTTACATAGATCTAATCTACATGGGAAGTAGAAAAAGACAAGATCTCGTGAGTAAATTGGGAGCATGGGTGCCATGAAGGGGGGAGGGGAGAGTCAGTGAGGGGAGCAGAGAAAAATGTAGAGTTCAATAGGAATCAATAAAAAAAAATCCTGTTAATAGCCACAAAAAAACATCTTCCCCTGCTAGAGCCAAAATTTAAATAAGATGAGAATCCTTTTATTTAGTATCATTCAATATGATTTCAACTAAATAGTATTTGTCGTTTAAGAATCAGGAAAATTATTTTTCTCTACTGGCAATTAAACCTAGAACCTTGCACAGGTTAGGCAAACACTATTATTGACGTATATCTTTAACATTCTTTCAAGTTTTTATGCTGTGACTGGGTCTCACACAAATTGTGATTATCCTTTGGGAGTAAACAGTGACATTTGTTTTAGACAATGGGGAGCAGAACTTTGATTTTTTAATGTTATGCAGGTGACATTATTGAGACTTCTTTCTGCTCTGGTGGCATAAACATAGGAGAGAGGAATGTCATGGTACCAGTGCTCAGTGAGTCTTGACTCTTTCCCTCCTCTGCCTTACCGCGGTGTGGTCCTCAGTTTCTATGAAAACATTCTATTCTCACCTTTAAGGTCTCAGGCAGGTGCTTCCTCAGGGAGTTCTCCAGAACCTGGAGCATCTGAGAACCCTGTAAGTAGAACATCTCTTCTGATACCTTAGATGAAAAGATTAGCGACAATAGCAAGTCAGGAATGGGAAGACCTTTACACAGTGTGTCCAGACTACCTGTAAAATAAGGAGTCACAGGCATATAAACATCGGGAATTTATTTCTCACAGGGCTGAGAAATCCGTGATCAAGACATTGGCATGTTTCTTGTCCTGTAGAACTCTGTTTTCTGTTAGATACACCCTCTAGCTGTGCCTTCTTGGGACAGAAGGAGTAGGTTTGCTCTCAGGAGCTTAACCTATGAAGGCATTCATAACATCTGAAAAGGTGGCACAGAACCTACCCAAAGGGCTCCAGCTCCTGTTATAACCCATCATATTGGCAAAACCTTCCAACATAGGACCTTTGAAGAGATGCAAACATTTAGATCATAGCCATACTAAACTAGTAGGATCTGGATCTACACCAGCCTTTTCTCATATCTTCTTTTTTGTGGTCATACCCAGTTTCTTCACTGCTGAAGGTATGTATCAGCTGTTAGAGTTCCCTCATAGAAATTTTGTGGTCTCTTATATCTGTAAATCGTGATTCTTGGATGTTTTCCTGGATAACTTGTATTTCCCTTGATCTCCTTCAGTTGTCTATTGCACTAGCTAGATCTTCTAGTACTCTATTGAATTTTTATGGGGAGTGTGGACAACCTTGTCTTGTTCAATGTTTACTGGACTTGTTTTGAGTTGCTGTCCATTTAATTTCAGTTTGTTTAAATAAGTTTGCTGTAAATTGCCATTATTATATTGAGGTATAGTTCTTTTTTTTTTTTTAATATTTATTTATTTATTATGTATACAATATTCTGTCTGTATGTCTGCAGGCCAGAAGAGGGCACCAGATCTCATTACAGATGGTTATGAGTCACCATGTGGTTGCTGGGAATTGAACTCAGGACCTTTGGAAGAGCAGGCAATGCTCTTAACCGCTGAGCCATCTCTCCAGCCCCCTGAGGTATAGTTCTTATATCCCTACTCTCGCCAAGATTTATATCATAAAGATGCTTTGGATTTTCTTCAAAAGCTCTTTTTTGGTAGGGGACATCAGATTAGATAATCGTGTGGTTTTTTGATGTCAGTTTGTTTATATGTAGGATTACATTGATTGATTTTCATATGTAAAGCTTTCCATTCATCTCTGGGGTGAAACCTACTTGGGCATGGTGGATAATCTTTTGGATGTGTTCTTAGATTTGATTTGCATTCTAAAAAATAGTTTTACATCAATGTTCCTAAAGGAAATTAGTCGGTAATTCTTGTTCTTTTTTGAATTTTTGTGTGGTTTATGATGGTAATTGTGCCCTCATAAAATGCATTTGGCAATATTTCATCCATTTCTATTGTGAAATAATTTGATGACTATTGTCATTAGCTTATCTTTGAAAGTCTGATAGATTTCTGTGCTAAAAACATCTGACCCTGTGCTATTTTTTTTTGCATTGGAAGACTTTAAATAACTATTGTGATACTATAATTAAGAGGTTATATGACTGTAGAAATAGGAGCGACGGGGCTGCGTTCCCAGCACCCCGGTCGCCTGCTTGGCTAGCTTATGCCCCAAAATAATTACACGGACACTGTATTCTTTTAATCACTGCTTGGCCCATTTCTATCTAGCCTCTTCTAGGCTAATTCTCACATATTAATTTAGCCCATTTCTAATCATCTGTGTAGCGGCCCTAGGTGCGCTTACCGGGAAGATTCTAGCCTATGTCCAACCTGGGTTGGAGCTTCATTGCATCCGTCTGCCTGGGAGCTGGGAGCATGGCATCTCTCTGAGGCATCTGCTCCCAAGAGGAGAGCTGTGGAGTCTGAGCTCACTTCCTCTTCCTACCAGCGTTCTTTTCTGTTTACTCCTCCCACCTATCTTCTAACCAATGAGGACCAAGCAGTTTCTTTTTATTTAACCAATGACCTTCCTCCATCATAGGACTATTTAAATTGATGCCCATTTTTCTTCTTTTTATTAGTAATTATGTTCATGAAATATATTTGAATTTTTTCCTCCTCCCCAACTCCAACTCCTTCCAGATCCTCCCCACCTCCTTACCCACTCAATTTCATGTTCTCTGTCTCTGTCTCTGTCTCTCTCTTCTTCTCTCAAATATAAACCCAGAAACAAAAATGAAAAATACAGCATGAAACAAAAATAAAAATAATAAAAAATTGGCAAAAGAACAATAAAAAGTACCAAAAAAAAAGCAAAAGAAAACAAAAGTTTCATGAAAATGCCAGAAAGTTTGTTTTGTATAGTTAGTATACCCAGTGACACCTCATTTGAGAAAACAGATTTTGCTTTTGACAGAAGCTGTCATTTTCCAAATGCTATCTCCTTGGTTGTAGGTGGGACCCTGTGCTCACTGTATTTCTCTATCTCAGTGGTGGGACCCCATCTGATCTGAATCTATGTAAGTCTTGGTGTGTTGCCATAGTCTCTGTGAGTTCATGAATGCATTAGTCCCATTGTGTCTGAAAGACACCATTGCCTTGGAATTATCAATCCCCTCTGGCTATTATAATCTTTTACCCTTCTCTTTCACATAGATCCCTGAGTCTTTAAAGGAGGGGTTTGACGAAACTGAGAGGGTTGAAGGGGAGGAAGGAGATAGGGAGGGGAGCAGAAAAAAATGTAGAGCTCAATAAAAAATGATAAAAACGTCTTATTTATGACAAAAGGCTCCAAAATCATCCTCATCACATTGTCTAGTTTTGAATCACTGGGCTAATTCCCATATACTAGAAGAAGAACTTTCTGTGATATGAGTTGAGAGAGTACTGATCTATGGGTATAGCAGTATGTTATTAGGAATCGTTTTTTCTATGTTCCTTTAGTAGAATAATACAATGTGTTATCCCCAAGGTCATGGTCTATCTATCCTTGGTTCTTGGCCATAGTAGCACTATCAGGCACATGCTACATTAGACAGAGAGGGCCTTAAATGTGATTTTTAACAGTGATTGGTTATTCCTATAACATTTGTGCCATTATTGTACTGGCGTGTATTGCAGGTAGGTCACAGGGTTTGTAGCTGGGAAATGTTGATGATTACCTTTCTCTTCCAGTGCTGTGCAAAGTATCTTCCTGTAACATGGACACTATTCAGTAGTGTGAAACTTCTCATTTTGCACAAGCTCAACTCCTCTATTCTCAATGCTATAAGTAAGTGTTGGTCTTAGCAATAGGGTCTTACCATCAGATTATAGAGAGTAACCAATGAATTTACTATAGCCTGTGATGTCTTGGAATTCCATGGGACCCCTTGGCCAATAACTCAAAAAGATTCTATGTGATCCTGCCTCTAGAGGTTTAATTTCATGATTTATGATATCTAGTTGGGGCCCTGTCTCCCATATTTTTTGGAGACTCCATTTAAATTATTTTCATATACATATATATTCTAAGAAGCTTCTATATCAGTAAATTTCTATGTTTTTCAAGCAACATTTAGCATTACTTGTCTTGCTATTTTCTTACCATTCTTATATTGTCTGTAGTTTCTGTATAGTATTCTTTTCCTCATTCATGGTAATGTTAATACATGCCTTTTATTTGTATTTCTTGGTAACATTAGAGTAGAGATATTCAAATTGGACTCTATAGTATTTTGGCCAAGATAATTCATTCTTTGTTTTTGAAGACAATCATGTACCCTGCTGATCATACAACAGAATCCACAGATCTTTAGTAGATGCCAGTGGCAATATTTTATCTCTTGGTAAAGGTAGTGAAAAGGTTTCTTACATTTATTCTAATGTCCTGGAGCATAACAACATAGTATGGGTCTAATATTCCTATAGGCAACTGATTTTTTTCCACTAAAAACATTTTTCTGAGAGTGTCACAAACACAAAAGGCAAAGTAAATTTGGTATAAAATCATAGGCTTTGTTATAATGTCAGCAAACTGGATAGCATGAGAATGTGTGAGAAATACAGAAACACACACACAAATAACAAATAATAATGTGCAATGACAACACAAGTGTGATGTCCAGTTAAAGGAGCAGATTGAAGTCTCAAGAGGCTTTAGGAATAGGAAATCTTAGCATTGTTAGTGGATAAAATCCACTGTGGTCTTTAGGGTCTCTAGACAGAGTTTTTACTTTATTGAAAATATACATAGAACTAGTCAAAGAAAATGAATTCAAAGAGTAGATTTTATAAAACCTTTAAGGAATGAAACAAAAAGGCAGTGATTATATCCAATCTATGATGAGATTGTATAATTATAAGCTCATGGTCTGTCACTACTCTAAGTAACTATTAATATAAAATTTATTGTATATATGTAGAAGTGGAGAAGTATTAAACTAAAAGAATGAAACAAAAAATAAAGTAGTACACAGAATTTGATTAATTATGTATGAGTTTATGTATATTTCACAAACATTAATCATCAGAATATGGAAGAATGCAAAAAATAAATTAAGATGAAAATCAAAATTTTAGAAATAGCTCACCACATAACAATATAGATCAAATCTTTTAGGCTAGCTTTCTTTTTTAGATAATATCCATTAGCAGTGAAAGCACTTTATGTTCTTCATATTTCTCATCATTTTCCTTCTTAGATTTGTCTGAGACATTTTATTCTCCTTGTAAGTATCCAATAAAAAAAATTAAAGACATTTTGAATTGTCCATCATCCCTGTGCTATTGAAACTGAATAACAGTTGCTGGAGCATAATACTTCTTTGCAAATTTTGCTAACCAAATGTACTGCCAAGCTTTCACAATATCTCCGTAGTTCTTATCCGTTTGGAATGGAAACCTGCCATAGATCTTTCAAGAAATTTGACATCAACAAACACATCAAACTGGATAGAGAAAGTCCAAATCCCTCAAAACTACACAAAGAACTACAGTCCAGGGAGGAAATCTGGGAAATGAAGAGGTTGCCTTTCCCAAGGAAGAGCACACCATTTCGTTATTCAGTGTCAAATCAGTCCTAAAATATACGTACAGCTACAGTTTTACAGAACAGGTTAGTTATATTTAGAAATATATATGTATATAAATATTTACATTCAACAAACACTAGTTGAAAAAGAGGCCATGAATTTGAAAGAGAGCAGGGAGGGGTATGTAGGAAGTTTGGAGTGAGGAAAAGAAATCGTGTATTCAAATTATAATCTGAAAATAAAAATTAAAGATTTTCTCTATGGTACATATTAGTAGGTATATGCACTTCTCAAGTTGAATAAACTCCCCTTTTTCACTGTATAGACGCCCACAAAAAGATCAATATTTCCTTTCTAAAACCAACGTTTGATTTTTTCCACCTTGTATGAGAGAAAGGACTAGGACTCACCATTCTTCTATGATAAATTCTTACCTATAAATATGCATCCACACAGAGCCTGTTTAGAGCAAATAACAAGCAGCAGGTCTTTTCTGAAATGCTAGCATTCACAGTGTTTTGGTAAATGTTTTACAGAAATCTTTCGACTGATGATGTACTCTGGACTTTGGATTTTATTAAAAAAAAAATTGGAAACCAAAATTTTGGCTGTCTTGAGAGTCAGAACATTCCAGTATCCCCACAGATGTGTGCCAGGAAGATGACTTTGCAAATCTGAGATCCTGATTGTGTATGCTCTCTCAGCTTCTCATGCATCATTTATTTTTGTCCCACAGGAAAACAGCTGACCAGGACTAGAAAGAATCTGTGATTGTCTAGAAAATATTTTCTCATTGCCTATGTGGAATTTCCCTCTCAATGCTGTAAACATGTTTATTAAGCTCTGTTTACAATTCTTCCCCTTCCCAGTTTCCTACTTCAGTAACAAGAGGGAAGCCAGAAGTGTTGGGTAAATTTAGTTCTGAAAAAATTAGAGTTTCGGGGAGTCCCTTTGTTTCTATCGTCTGTCTGCACCAAGCAGGGTAGGTGCTTTGTTTGCGACCTGCCCACCAGCACGGAGGCCTGATCTCTCGGCGCCAGGAGACCCAGCATTGGGGTGAGTTTCTGGCCCAGCAGCGCCAGCCTGGGAAGGGGAGCTCAGAGGTTCCTTGGCCCCCTATCCTTCTTGAGCTCACTGCAGGGCCTCCACTCCCTGCATACCGCCTCTTTCTTCCTAGCCCACCCAGCTTCCATCCAGAACCCTCCCCACTTAAGCCCAACCGCCCTCTTTCTGCACATAACATCACCCAGCCCAGCATGTCTGGGCACTGGGCCGAATCCTCGGGGCACCCAAGCGGGCGGGAGTCCCTTTGTTTCTATCACCTGCCTGCACCAAGCAGGGTAGGCGCTTTGTTTGCGAGCTGCCCAACAAGCACAGAGACCTAAACTCTCAGCACCAGGAGAGCCAACTTTGGGGAGATCCAGCTTTGGGTAGGCAAGGAGACCTGATCCGGTAAAAGAAGATTCATAAGGGAGCATTTGGAAGAAGAGATGGGCAGACGCCAAGGCAAGATTCACCCAACAAGCTGAAAAGCAACATGAAGCCACCAGAAACCAGCGACCTCACAACGGGAGGACATGAACACCTTAATCAAGAATAAGTAGAAAAGATTGACTTCATGAAAGTGATTGATGCCCTTAAACAGCATGTAAAAACGTCCTTATAGAAATGGATGAGAAATATAACAGAAAGTGTGAAGAATTGAATAAATCAGTGAATGATACCCTAGAAAACCAAGGAAAAACAATCAAACAGATAATGGAAACAGTTCAAGACTTGAAAACTGAAATGGAGGCAAAGAAGAAAACCCAAACAGAGGGCCAGCTGGACATGGAAAATTTAAGTAAACAAACAGAGTCTACAGAAACAAGCATAACCAACAGAATACAAGAGTTAGAGGAAAGAATCTCAGATTCTGAAGATACCATAGAGAAAATAAACACACTGATCAAAGAAAACAGCAAGTCCAACAAACTCTCATCACAAAACATTCAGGAAATATGGGACACAATAAAAAGACCAAACCTAAGAATAATAGGAGTAGAAGAAGGAGAAGAAGTGCAGCTCAATGGTCCAGAAAATATATTTAATAAAATTATAGAAGAAAACTTTCCCAACCTAAAGAAAGATATACCTATGAAGGTTCAAGAAGCATACAGAACACCGAATAGGCTTGATCAAAAAAAAAATCTCCTTGCCACATAATTATCAAAACACAAAGCATACAGAATAAAGAAAGAATATTAAGAGCTGCATAGGAAAAAGGCCAAATTACTTATAAAGGTAAACCTATCAGACTTACACCTGACTTCTCCATGGAAACCATGAAAGTCAGAAGGTCCTGGATAGATGTACTTCAGAAACTGAGAGACCATGGATGCAAACCCAGATTACTATACCCAGCCAAGCTTTCGTTCACTATAAATGGAGAAAACAAAATTTTCCAGGATAAAAACAAATTTAAACAATACGCAACCACAAATCCAGCCTTACAGAAAGTAATTGAAGGAAAATCACTAACCAAGGAGTCCAACAATGACCACAATAACTCAAACATCTAGAGACCCTACACCAACACAAATCAAAGAAGGGAAACACACAAACTCTATGACTAAAAACATGACCGGAGTTAACAACCACTGGTCATTAATATCACTTAATGTCAATGGACTCAACTCACCTATTAAAAGGCACAGGCTAAGAGATTGGATACGAAAACAGGATCCAACATTCTTCTCTTTACAAGAAACACACCTCAACCACAAAGACAGGCACCCACTTAGAGTAAAGGGATGGGAAAGGGCTTATCAAGCAAATGGACCTAAGAAACAAGCAGGTGTGGCCATACTAATCTCTAACAAAGTTGACTTCAAACTTAAATCAATCAGAAGAGATGGAGAGAGGCATTTTATACTCATAACAGGAACAATTCATCAGGATGAAGTCTCAATCCTGAATATCTATGCCCCTAATATAAAAGCAACCACGTACATAAAAGAAACATTGCTAAAACTCAAGGCAGCCATCAAACCGCACACACTAATAGTAGAAGATTTCAACACTCCTCTCTCACCAATGGACAGGTCAATCAGACAGAAACCTAACAGAGAAATTAGAGAATTAATGGAGGTAATGAATCAAATGGACTTAACAGACATCTATAGAACATTCCATCCAAATAGGAAAGAATATACCTTCTTCTCTGCAGCTCATGGAACCTTCTCGAAAATTGACCACATAGTCGGTAACAAAGCAAACATCCACAGTTACAAAAAAATATTAGTAACCACCTGTGTCTTATCAGATCACCATGGATTAAAGTTAGAATTCAACAATAATGCTACCCCCAGAAAGCCTAAAAATTCATGGAAACTGAACAGTCAACTACTGAACCATACCTGGATAAAGGAAGAAATCAAGAAAGAAATTAAAGTCTTCCTGGAATTCAATGAAAATAAAGAAACAACATACTTAAACTTATGGGACACTATGAAAGCAGTCCTAAGAGGAAAGTTCATAGCACTAAGTGCCCACTTATAGAAAACAGAGAAAGCTCACATTGGAGACTTAACAGCCCACCTGAAAGCTATAGAAAAAAAAGAAACAGACTCACCTAGGAGGAGTAGAAGACTGGAAATAATCAAACTGAGGGCTGAAATCAACAAAATAGAAACACAGAAAACAATCCAAAGAATCAATGAAACAAAAAGCTGGTTCCTGGAAAAATCAACAAGATTGACAAACCCCTATCCAAACTAATCAAACGGCAGAGAGAGAATATGCAAATTAATAAGATCAGAAATGAAAAGGGAGACATAACCACAGTGGAAATTCAGAGAATCATTAGATCTTCCTACAAAAGCCTATATGCCCCAAAACTGGAAAATGTAAAGGAAATGGGCACTTTTTTAGATAAATACCATATACCAAAGTTAAACCAGGACCAGGTGAACAATCTAAATAGACCTGTTAGTCGCGAAGAATTAGAAGAGGTTATCAAAAACCTATCTACCAAAAAAAGCCCAGGACCAGATGGTTTCAATGCGGAATTCTACCAGAACTTCCAAGAAGACCTAATACCTATACTCCTTAATGTATTCCACAATATAGAAACAGAAGAGGCATTGCCAAATTCCTTTTATGAAGCTACAGTTACTCTGATACCGAAACCGCACAAAGACTCAACCAAGAAAGAAAATTATAGACCAATCTCACTCATGAACAACGATGCAAAAATCCTCAACAAAATACAGGCACACCAAATCCAAGAACACATCCAAGAAATTATCCATTATGATCAAGTAGGCTTCATCCCAGGGATCCAGGGCTGGTTCAACATACGAAAATCTATCAATGTAATCCATCAAATAAATAAACTGAAAGAAAAAAAACCATATGATCATTTCATTAGATGCTGAAAAACCATTTGACAAAATTCAACATCCCTTTATGATAAAAGTATTGGAGAGATTAGGGATACAAGGGTCATATCTAAGTATAATAAAAGCTATTTACAGCAAGCCGACAGCTAACATCAAATTAAATGGAGAGAAACTTAAAGCCATCCCACTAAACTCAGGAACATGACAAGGCTGTCCACTCTCGCCATACCTCTTCAATATAGTGCTTGAAGTTCTAGCAATAGCAATAAGACAACATAAGGGGATCAAGGGGATTCAAATTGGAAAGGAAGAAGTTAAACTTTCGTTATTTGCAGATGATATGATAGTGTACTTAAGCGACCCCCAAAACTCCACCAAAGAACTTTTACAGCAGATAAACACCTTTAGTAATGTGGCAGGATACAAGGTCAACTCCAAAAAATCAGTCGCCCTTTTATACACAAAGGATATGGAAGCAGAGAGGGAAATCAGAGAAGCTTCACCATTCACGATAGCCATAAACAGCATAAAATATCTTGGGGTAACTCTAACCAAGGAAGTGAAAGATCTATTTGACAAGAACTTTAAGGCGTTGAAGAAAGAAATTGAGGAGAATACCAGAAAATGGAAGGACCTCCCTTGTTCTTGAATTGGGAGGATCAACATAGTAAAAATGGCAATTCTACCAAAGGCAATTTATAGATTCAATGCAATCCCCATCAAGGTCCCATCAAAATTCTTCACGGATCTTGAGAGGACAATAATCAACATTATATGGAGAAACAAAAAACCCAGGATAGCCAAAACAATCCTATACAATAATGGATTGTCTGGAGGCATTACCATCCCTGACTTCAAACTCTATTACAGAGCTACAGTGATGAAAACAGTGTGGTACTGGCATAAAAACAGAGAAGTCGACCAATATAATTGTATAGAAGACCTGGATTTTAACCCACAAACCTATGAACACCTCATTTTTGATAAAGGAGCCAAAAGTATACAATGGAAGAAAGAAAGCATCTTCAACAAATGGTGCCGGCATAACTGGATGTCAACCTGTAGAAGAATGAAAATAGACCCATATCTATCACCATGCACAAAACTCAAGTCCAAATGGATTAAAGACCTTACTATCAGTCAGAACACATTGAACCTGATAGAAAAGAAAGTGGGAAGAACCCTACAGCAGATGGGCACAGGAGATCGCTTCCTATGTGTAACCCCAACAGCACAGACATTAAGGGCAACATTGAATAAATGGGACCTACTAAAACTGAGAAGTTTCTTTAAAGCAAAGGACACTGTCACTAAGACAAAAAGGCAACCCACTGACTGGGAGAAGATCTTCACCAACCCCGCAACTGACAAAGGTCTGATCTCCAAAATATATAGAGAACTCAGGAAACTAGACTTTAAAATGCTAATTAACCTAATTAAAAAATGGGGCACTGAATTGAAGAGAGAATTCTCAGCAGAGGAAGTCCAAATGGCCAAAAGACACTAAGGGCATGCTCAACCTCCTTAGCCATTAGGGAAATGCAAATCAAAACAACTTTGAGATATCATCTTACACCTGTCAGAATGGCTAAAATAAAAAACTCCAATGATAGCCTTTGCTGGAGAGGCTGTGGAGGAAGGGGTACCCTCATCCATTGCTGGTGGGAATGCAATCTTGTGCAACCACTTTGGAAATCAGTGTTTCGGTTTCTCAGGAAATTCGGAATCAACCTACCCCTGGACCCAGCAATACTACTCCTTGGAATATACCCAAGAGATGCCCTATCATATGACAAGAGCATTTGTTCAACTATGTTCATAGCAGTATTATTTGTAATAGACAGAACTTGGAAACAACCTAGATGCCCTTCAATGGAAGAATGGATGAAGAAAGTATGGAATATCTACACATTAGAGTACTAAGCTGTGGTAAAAAACAATGACTTCTCGAATTTTGCATGCAAATGGATGGAAATAGAAAACACTATTCTGAGTGAGGTAACCCAGACCCAAAAAGATGTATATGGGATGTACTCACTCATAATTGTTTTCTAGCCATAAACAAGGGTCACAGAGTCTACAATTGGTGATCCCAAAAAGCTAAGTAAGAAGGTGAACCAAAGGAAAAACATTTAATTGTCCTCTTGGCTATGGGAAGTAGACAAAATTGCCGGGGAGAAAATTGAGATCTTGGGGGTGGAGTGGGATGGGGGTAAGGGGAGATGGGGAGAGAAAAGGGAGAAGGCGAGAATGGGGGGAACTTGGGGAAAAAGGAGGCTTGGTATAAAGGCAGGTTGGATAGGGGAGCACGGAAGCACAATTCTTAGTTAAGGGAGCCACCTTAGGGTTGGCAAGAGACTTGAACCTAGAGTGGCTCCCAGATGCCCAAGCCGAGGTTTCCAGTTAGTCCTTGGGCAGGTGAGGATAGGGAACCTGAAATGACCCTATCCTAGAGCAATACTGACGAATATCTTGCATATCATCATAGAACCTTCATCTGGTGATGAATGGAGATAGAGACAGAGACCCACACTGGAGCACTGGACTGAGCTCCCAAGGTTCCGATGAGGAGCAGAAGGAGGGAGAACATGAGAAAAGAAATCGGGACCATGAGGGGTGCACCCACCCACTGAGACAGTGGAGCTGATCTATTGGGAGCTCACCAAGGCCAGCTGGACTCTGACTGAAAAAGCATGGGATAAAACTGGACTCTCTGAGCATGGCGAACAATGAGGCCTGATGAGAAGCCCAGGACAATTGCACGGGGTTTAGAACCTACGTAATGTGCTGGCTTTGTGGGAGCCTAGCCAGTTTGGATGTTCGCCTTCCTAGAAATGGACGGAGAGGAGAGGACCTAGGACTTACCACAGGGCAGGGAACCCTGACTGTTCTTTGGACTGGAGAGGGAGGGGGAGAGGAGTGGGGGGAGGGGGAAAAGGGTGGGAGGAGGGGGAGAAGGATGGGAGGAGGGGGAGGGAAATGGGAGGCTGGGAGGAGGTGGAAACTTGTTTTTTTTTCTCCTTTTCTCAATAAAAAAAATAAAAATAAAAATAAAAAAAATTAGAGTTTCTTATCCATACACTGTCAGGGACCAGCACAGACATAAAACATTTGTTGTACCAGTGTGGAGGTGTGGGAATAAATGAGATACAGTTCACATGACAATATCAGGAGGGAGTCTCAGGGTTCATTCAAATCCTGAAAGTTACCCATTTTATTATCCAAACAAATTTTATATCAAATCATAAACTGAGGGGGAAACTCATTAGCATTCTGTTTCCTAGGTAGCAGGGGAAATGATCTAGGTCACGCCCATAGCTGTGCTTGCTGTCATGTCCATGGCCATGCTCACTGTGCCACATAGACTGGAAAACACCTCTTCCCCAGGTGACCTCCTAAATTACAATAGAAGGAGCAGAACGACATTAGCATATGCTGACCACTTGCTTAGAGTGGCATCAGGTTGTCTCTCTATCAAAAGGCTAGGTGACCACCTTTTGTGTGGGAGTTCAAATTATGCCTTGCAGGTCACACAGAACTCTCATTCCCTACAGTGTAGGAATATGGGCCTGTATTATACTGCCCCCTACAAATTATTTCCTTGTATTAATTTTAATAAAACCTGTGTCTCTACAACATGACAGATGATCGCATCTGCCTTAGGCAAAACCTCCTTCATTTACCCACACTTATCCAACATCAGAAAAGAGCTTTCTAATCATGCAAGTTCCTATCTTAGGCATCTGGGGAGAAGAAACTTAAAACCCATCTCTGACTGCCGACCTCTGTGAAACAAAAGAGATTAAGGGAGAGAAATACCATTGGGTTCTCTGTCTCAGAGAGGACCAGACCCTAAATTAGTCCATTACATCACCGATTCCAAACTATGACAACACCAGGGTGCTACAATAGTCACTGTGAGCCCAAGGTGCAAGGTCTACACCAGATTGTTCAGATCCCCAGGTAGGCTTGCTCTTCAAGTGCACTGCCACATAAATGCTTTATGTAAAGACTGAAGTAAGTGTCTACCTCTTCAAATCTACAAAAAGCAAAAGATTGTCAAGGACAATCAAGGGACCATCAACAAATATCAACAGGTACCCAAAATAAAGTGTTAGTGACTCATAACTAGAGGGAGATGCATAAGATACCTGACCAAAACTTTGAAATATCTGCTTTAAAGATGTTCAAAGAACATTTAGAGTTTTCTAAAAGTTTATTGTTTAAAAAAATTTCAAATAAGGTAGAAATACAATAATTGAACCAAAATGAAAACAAATATTTATTGACATATTGAAATGAAAAATTTTAAAAAATCAAATAAATTCTGTATCTGAAACACAATACATAAAATTGAAAACATAATGGAGAACATTGACAGTAGAATAGATCAAGTAGAATATATAGTCTGTGCTTTTAGAGATGGAACATTCAAAAATATCAATTAAAGAACGAAATGAAAGATGAATGAAATAGAATAAAGAAATGGTTTTTGTCTTGATTTATTTTGTTTGAGGGACTGAATTATAGGCTAAAATGTTTCATGACATTGGAATTTACTTGCTCCCACTTTGCTTTTCAGAGATAAGGGGGATAAATAATTAAGTATAAAGCCAATACACTAACTTGGTTTTTTAATCTTTAACTTCAAAGCCTCCAGAAATATGGGACAAGAAATTTCTGTTTATTATAAATTACTATTTTTGGTTTTCTGCTATAATAGTGCAGACTGAGACAAAATGTATTTGTAACAAACTCTGTTATCAGAGTGGAGTATCCATACACAAATAATATGGGAATTATAAAGAGTCACAATATATTCCACAAACTAATCTCCATGCAAACATTTCTAAAAAGTATTGTATTTCTATTTTTGCTGCTTTTCATTGAAAAAAATTCCAGGCAATATATTTTGATCATATTTTTCCTTACTTCTATTCTTTTTAGATTCTTCATACCTAACAAACTTTATGCTCCTCGTCTTTCTCAGAACAAACACACAAAACAAAAATCAACAATAACAGAAATCAAAATACACAATCAAAAGAACAATAAGAAAAAACATTCCCAAAACAAAGCAAAATGAGACAAAATGTCTACAAAAAACTATTGAGTTTGTTTTGTGGTAGGCAACTACTAGTAGGTGTGGGGAAATGCCCTGATATGTGGTTAATATATCCAGTGAGATTCTATTGATGAAAGCAGATGTTTTCTTTACCAGTGGCTCTTAATTGCAGATAGCTTATTTGTTAGGGATGGGAGGCTGTCACCTTGGTACCCTGTCCCTTTAAGAGACAAGCCCTGACCACTGCCAAACCTTTTCTTCTGCCAAGGCAAGCAGCTCTCTACCCTCACCTTCTGTGTCTTTCTGCCTTTCTTCTGGAGAGGCAACCTCTGCTTCTCTCTTCTCTTCCTCTGTTGACTCTTGACTGAGGTTTCTATCCTGCCTGGTCCCATAGTTGTTAAGTCCCAAAGAAATACAGAGAGGGTGACATTAAATATAAACTGGTTGGTCTATTTGTTCAGACTTCTTATTATCTCTTTCTTATATCTTACATTAGCCCATAATTTTTGTCTGTGTTAGCCATGTGGCTTAGTTCCTTTAGCAGTGAGGCTTTCTCATCTTGCTTCTTCTGTATCTGGGTGACGACGGCAGACTGAGCTCTCCTCTTTCTAGATTTCTCCTGTTCTCATTGCTCCGCTTCTATTTCCTGCCTAGTTGCCCCACCCTTACTTCCTGCCTGGCTACTGGGCAATCAGCATTTTATTAAAATAGAACTGACAAATCTTTACAAAGTACAAGAACATTGTCCCACAGCATTTCTCTTCTCCCTTTGCCCCCTTCCCTTCTTCCATAACCCACTTAATAAACTCTATACCCAAGCTCTCCCTGTATGGCTTTTTCTGTCTGTCTTCTGCCAAGGCCTCAGGCCATATGCCAGGTGACCCACCAAAGCCTTGGATGAATCACAGCTGCCCCTCGTGGGGCTGTCCCGGGGTCAGCAGCGTTATAAATTATAAACAACTTGGCTTGAGATTTTTGTGGGACTCCTAACAGTGGAATTGGGGTGTCTCTGGCATTATCATTCAGAAGGCAGTAGGTGGCATACAGGAGGTGACTACTAGTATCCAGAAGGTCAGCCCACCAGATGAATGACTCTCTGATAGGGAGCCCCACCTGGAAGAGCTGTGTAGGATTGACTGTAGTGACCAGTTGTCCCTGTCTATAATGTCCCTCGTGTCACGTCACGTCTTCTGTAAGAACTGCATTTCTTCCCTAAGAAGAGCTATGGGTGTGTTCCCACTGCTTGTGTGTTTATCCCATGTATATAATCCACCTATTGGGCACACATATAGCTGTGAAGGGTCATAAGGATGATTTATGCTTAATCTGTATAATTTTGATGAATATAACTAATACTAGGATTTTTTACTACTCAAACTTACATAGAAAAACAATAGTATTCTCATTCACAAAGACAGCTAATTTTAGACTTTAGAACATTTTCAAATCAAACTGTTGCCCTGGAGATGAATATTTGGTTTCCCCTAGAGACAAATACATAAGATCAATTTCCCAGGTGTTCATGCTGACTCAAGGTCAGAGCTTTAGGCAGCTTTAGCAGACATAACTTTCTCAGCAATTCACCTTTTGCTCCACATGTTACTCAGTAATGTTGTCTGCTTTTACTATACTAGAAAACTATGTAAGGAGAATAGGTCATGTTACTTGAGGAACTAATTGCATTTATAACTAACTCAGCATGCCTACAGTCATGCCATGCTGAGCCCCTACAGAGTACCAAGTACAAAACAGAGCTTGTAAATTCCAAGTTGCTTTGGAAAAGAATTCTAGGGGGAAAAAAAAGCACACTGGGCCTTTTCTCATTTGCTGGAATGCCAAGAATTTTTAAAAATTGTTTTATTCTAATTGTATGAATATACATGTGTTTGTATCTGTGTGAGTGTATATAACATGTGTGTGAGGGTGCTTGTAGGAGCCAGTGGGGGTGTCACATCCCTTGGAGTTAGAGTTACAGGTATCTGAGAACCACCTGACATGGGTGTTGTATCCAATCTCCAGTTCTCCTGGTTTAGCAGAAAGTGTTGTTGATCACTAACCCATGTCTCTAGCCTAGAGTGTTTTTTTTGTGATATTGATTTCTGTTTGTTTCCTGAGATTTTGTTTATGATCATTAAAAGCTGGCCACTGAGCTCTTCTTCCCTGAAATTGCAGCTATTAAGTAACTGTATCCAGTGAACTCTTTGGTAATCTTGTGAGGCCTCTGGACCCCTCTTCAGGATAAGTGATGGACTGCTAAGTAAATTAAACATATGGATTATGGAGAAAACAAACTGGTACTGAAATACACTTATTTAAGTTGCAATGATGATTAATTCCACAGCTAACAAATATCTAATGGCAAAGTCTAGTAGTGAGTACAACTATTTATTAAATTATTATGTTATTACATTAAATATTTAAGAGAAGGTGATGTTTCAGTTTACCCTCAGCAAAAGAAATCAGATAAAATTATATTGTCAGCATTAAGGGCACAGCCAGCAGGAATGCTAATGTACTGTAATCATATATATATGTCTTCATAATAGAAGGAAATGCCAATGTGTTGCTAATATGTGATTTGGAGTTCATGAAAATGAATCATCTATCTCTCTCTTCCCTGAATTTAAGTGAACCTCTGGGAAATCTACTGACCTAAGCAGAACTTCTTCCTGTCAAAACATGGCCTCTAATGCCAACAACTAGAAGCCACAGAAATGTACATTCTTTCCAATAATGAAGAGGACAACTCAATTCATCACCTCTTTCTTCTGATCTAAGAACTAAAAAGTCAGCCCTGCTTGGTATCCAAGATCAAAGGGGAGCAGGTGCATTCAGGGTGGTATGACCATCATGCCAGTTCTTTCCTCAATAACAAGTTATCAAATGGATTAATACGAATCTTTAAAGAAAGAATGAATCTGGTGATTTGAATGAGAATGGCCCTCTGAGGCTAACATATTTGAATACTTGGTCCCCAGTTGGATAAAACTCTTTGGGAAAGATTAGGAGGTGTGGTCTTGTTGAAGTGGTGTGTCACTGGGGCAGGCTTTAAGGTTTCAAAAGCTTGAGTCCTTCCCAGTTAGATCTCTGTCTACCTCCTACTTGCCAATCAGGATGTAAGCTCTCAGCTACTTCTTTAGCACCATGCCTGCCTGATTCCATGCTCTCTATCATGAATCTCATGGATTCACCTTCTGAAACTCTTAAGTTTTGGATAAACTCTTTCTTCTGTAAGTTGTTTTGGTAGTGTTATTTTGTCATGGCAATAGAAAGGTAGCTAAGACAGTGCTAAAAGTGATTGCCATTGTAGCTTTATTTTTCTTTTAAATTAAATTAGACATTTTATTCTAATTTCTATTTTTAATTTTTATGTCAATATAATTTTACCTTACATATTATTTGATAATTCCATATATGTATTCTAATCATATCAACTGCCCACCTTCTCTAGACCATCCCCCAACATGACTCTTCCAAACTTCTTTTTTAAAATTTATTTTTATTATTTAATTAAAAATTTCCACCTCCTCCCCCTGCTTCTATTTCACTCTGCTCCCTCCATCCCCCTTCCCCTCCCTCTCCAGTCCAAAGAGCAGTCTGGGTTCCCTGCCCTGTGGGAAGTTCAAGGTCCTCCCCTGTAGTAATATGGGCAGCGGGGCTGCGTCCCCGGCACCCGGCCACCCCCACGGCTAGCTTTACCCAAAATAATTACATGGACACTGTATTCTTTTAAACACTGCTTGGCCCTTTATCTCTAGCACTTACAGGCTAATTCTCACATCCCGATCAACCGATCTCTAATAATCTGTGAGAACCGGTCTTACCAGGAAGATTCTAGCCTAGTCCATCCTGGGTCGGAGCTTCATGGCATGTGTCTGCCCAGAAGCGGGGCATGGCGTCTCTCTGAGGCATCTGCTCCCGAGAGGAGAGCTGTGGAGTCTGAGCTCACTTCCTCTTCCCCCCAGAGTTCTGTTCTGTTTACTCCTCCCATCTATCTTCTAACCAATAAAATGGGCCAAGGCAGTTCCTTTATTAGCCAATGACATTCCTCCATCACTCCCCCCTCCATCCAGGACTAGGAAGGTGAGCATCCAAACAGACTAGGCTCCCACAAAGTCATTACATGCAGTAGGATCAAAACCCAGAGCCATTGTCCTTGGCTTCTCAGTCAGCTCTCCTAGTCAGCCATGTTCAGGGAGTCTGGTTTGATCACATGCTCCATCATCCAGCTGACCTTGTTGAGCTCCTGTTATATCAGCCCTACCGTCTCAGTGGGTGGGCGCACCCCTCGAGTCCTAACTTCTTTGCTCTTGTTCTCCCTCCTTCTGCTCCTCATTTGGACGTTAGGAGCTCAGTACAGTGTTCCAGTGTGGGTCTCTGACTCTAGCTTCATCCATCACCAGATGATGTTTCTATGGTGATATGCAAGATATTCATCAGTATGGCTATAGGATAGGGCCATTTCAGGCTCCCTCTCCTCAGCTGCCCAAGGATCTAGCTGGGACCATCTCCATGGACACCTGGGAACACCTCTAGAGTCAAGTCTCTTGCCGACCCTAAAATGGCTCCCTTAATTAAGATATATATATATTTCCCTACTCCCATATCCAACCTGCCTCCATCCCAACCATCCCATTCCCCCAAGCTCTCTCCATCCTCCCCTTCTCACTTTTTTCTCCCCATTTCTCCTTACCCCCACTCCATCTCCACCCCCAAGTTTCCAATTTTTGCCTGGCAATCTTGTCTCCTTCCAATATCAGGAGGATAACTTTATGTTTTTCTTTGGGATCACCTTCTTATTTAGCTTCTCTAGGATCTCATATTATAGGCTCAATGTCCTTTATTTATGGCTAGAATCCACTTATGAGTGAGTACATACCATATTCATCTTTTTGGGTCTGGCTTACCTCACTCAGGATAGTGTTTTTTATTTCCATCCATTTGCATGCAAAATTCAAGATGTCATTGTTTTTTTTTCCACTGAGTAGTACTCTAATGCGTACATATTTCACACTTTCTTTATCCATTCTTCCGTTGAGGGGCATCTAAGTTGTTTCCAGGTTCTGGCTATTACAAATAATAATTCTGTGAACATAGATGAACAAATGCTTTTGTAGTATGATTGAGAATCTCTTGGGTATATTCCCAAGAGTGGTATTGCTGGATCCTGGGGTAGGTTGATCACAAATTTCCTGAGAAACTGCAACACTGCTTTCTAAAGTGGTTGCACAAGTTTGCATTCCCAACAGCAATGGATGAGTGTTCCTCTTACTCCATATACTCTCCAGCAAAGGCTATCATTGATGTTTTTGATTCTAGCTATTCTGACAGGTGTAAGATGGTATCTCAAAGTTGTTTGGATTTGCATTTCTCTGATCGCTAAGGAAGTTGAGCATGACCTTAAGTGCCATTTAGCCATGAGAACTTCTTCTATTGAGAATTCTCTGTTCAATCCAGTGCCCCATTTTTTAATAGGGTTAATTAGCATTTTAAAGTCTAGTTTCTTGAGTTCTCTGTATATTTTGGAGATCAGACCTTTGTCTGTTGCAGGGTTGGTGAAGATCTTCTCCCAGTCAGTAGGTTGCCTTTGTGTCTTAGTGACAGTGTCCTTTGCTTTACAGAAGCTTCTCAGGTTAAGTAGGTCCCATTTATTCAATGTTGCCCTTAAAGTCTGTGCTTCTGGGGTTATACATAGGAAGAGATCTCCTGTGCCCATATGTTGTAGAGTACGTCCCACTTTCTCTTCTATCAGATTCAGTGTGTTTAGATTGATATTGAGGTCTTTAATCCATTTGGACTTGAGTTTGTGCATGGTGATAGATATGGATCTATTTTCATTCTTCTACAGGTTGACATCCAGTTGTGCCAGCACCATTTGTTGAAGATGCTTTCTTTCTTCCATTGTATACTTTTGGCTCCTTTATCGAAAATCAGTTGTTCATAGGATTGTGGGTTAAAATCCGGGTCTTCTGTTTGATTTCATTGGTCGATTTCCCTGTTTTTATACAAATACTGAGCTGTTTTCATTACTGTAGCTATGTAATAGAGTTTGAGGTCAGGGATGGTAATGGCTCCAGAAGTTCCTTTATTGTATAAGATTGTTTTGCTATCCTGGGTTTTTTGTTTTTCCATATAAAGTTGATTATTGTTCTCTCAAGATCTGTGAAGAATTTTAATGGGACCTTGATGGGGATTGCATTGAATCTATAAATTGCCTTTGGTAGAATTGCCATTTTTACTATGTTGATCTTCCCAATCCAAGAGCAAGGGAGATCCTTCCATTTTCTGGTATCCTCTTCAATTTCTTTCTTCAACGCCTTAAAGTTCTTGTCAAATAGATCTTTCACTTCCTTGGTTAGAGTTACCCCAAGATATTTTATGCTATTTGTGGCTTTTGTGAAAGGTGATGCTTCTCTGATTTCCCTCTCTGCTTCCTTATCCTTTGTGTATAGGAGGGCAACTGATTTTGTGGAGTTGATCTTGTATCCTGCCATGTTACTAAAGGTGTTTATCAGCTGTAGGAGTTCTTTGGTGGAGTTTTTGGGGTCGCTTATGTACACTATAATATCATCTGCAAATAATGGAAGTTTAACTTCTTCCTTTCCAATTCGAATCTCCTTGATTCCCTTATGTTGTCTTATTGCTATTGCTAGAACTTCAAGCACTATATTGAAGCGGTATGGAGAGACTGGAAAATGAGGGCTGATGAGATGCCAAGGACAATGGCACTGGTTTTTGATCCTACTGCATGTACTGGCTTTGTGGGAGCCTAGCCTGTTTGGATGCTCACCTTCCTAGACCAGGATGGAGGGGCGAGGATCTTGGACTTCACACAAAGCAGGGAACCCTGACTGCTCTTAGGACTGGAGAGAGAGGGGAGAGGAGTGCGGGAGGTGGAGGGAAATGGGAGCAGGAAGGAGGTAGAATTTTTTTAATTAAAAAAAGCAAGGCATATTAAAGCATTGTTTTAAAATCAACTCCTGCCAGTTTGACTTTAGATTGAAAAATAAAGTAAATATTCTGTCATTTACAGGAATCATAAGGGGGAAAAACAACTTAAACAACTGTTTGGAGCCACAGTACTGACAGCAGAAGGATTTGAGTGCTGGAGGGAAGAATTCAGGAGCTGTCTGCTGTAGGAGATTTAGACGGTTGTTGTTGGCAACATACTCAGGAAAACTTACTTAAATTCAGCTAATAAAATTAAGACATAACATTTACCCTCTCTATTAAAGCGATGGTCTTTCTACAGTCCAAGATCCCCCTCTCTCTTTTTTCTCCCGTTCCCTTAGCACTCCAGTTTTGCTACTCTTCTCCTTCCTCACCCTTCCCTTTTTTCTCTCTCCTGTGTAAAAGACATCCACTTTCCTGGTTTGAGTGCTGTTGTTTCCTCCTCTCCCTAGAGTGCTCTCTCTTCTAACATTTAAGCTTCTATAAATAAAAAATAGTTTTATTAAATATGAACATTAGTGTGAAGTAACAAAGCTCAACCTTTAGAACTATGTTAATTTCTTCTTCCTGGTGTGGGAACAAATAGTGAAAGTCATTGTAAATTACAGAAAAATGGTCTTTTCTTAAAATTACATTATTTATTTGTGATTAACATGTCACGGAACACCTGTGGAGGCCAGAGGACAACTTGATGGAATTGGTTTTCTTCTTCCAGGTAATGGCTTGATTGCAAACATCTATACTTGATGATCCCTGGTTTATTTCTTAATAATTCTACAATTTCACCACACACATTGGGCATCTGTGTATGCATGTGTAGTATTTTTTTACATAATAACGATATAACAGCTAGGAAGTGACCTGGGAGAGAATGATTTTGAATAGGTATTTATAGATGACAAGCTACTCCTCCAGTCAATGAAAGAAAAACAACAGAAAGCCAGAGGCGGTATGAATATGTGTGGTGTGGCAGGTCACAAAATAATACTACTTGCTAATGGGCATGGATCAGAAGCTGTAAGAGCAAAGTAGAAAAGAAAATTATTTAATTAAATGCATTAGAGCAGTGTTCTCAATCTTCAGATAGCAAAACCTTTGGGGTTTGAACGACCATTTCACAAGGGTTGACTAAGACCATCAGAAAACTCAGATATATATTTTATGATTCATAACAGTAGCAAAATTACAGTTATGAAGTGCAATAAAAATAATTTTATGGTTATGGTTTACCACAACATGAGGAACTGTATTAAAGAGTATAAGAAGTATTAGGAAGCTTGATAACCACTGTGTTGAAGGCATCCTGAGAATGTGAGACCTGTGACAGAGTTGGAGCAGGAGACAGTGACCTTCTGCATGACAACAAAGAGGAGTTCAGTACATGAGCAATGTGAGAGCAAGAAATAGTGTGTGTGGTTCATGATATACACCTGCTTTCTAGAAACACATGCCCACCTAATGACAATTTATTACTTCTTTCTGTTTACCCAGCTGCTTCTCCATCTACAAGGACTGTACTCTCAACCCTCTTTGCTGCTTCATAGAGGCTCATAATTCCATTGGTTCCAAGTACAGGGCATGGGGACCTGAGATAGCTTGGCAACCATTCTCTGCATGGTGAAGTTAGCTTTATCCACATGTGAATACAAAGGGAAGCCAAGATTATTTAGAGTCTGAATCTGGTGGGAGCCAACATGGTAAATGAGACCCTGGTTCCGGTACTGAGGCAAGGTGCCTCCCATTCTCAATTCTCCAGTGTGGTCCATCAGGCTCCACGACACAGGAATCCCCTCAGGTCCCATAATACAGAAGCTGGGGAAGGTGTGGATACAACGCTCAATGAACTTCTGACTTTTCTCATTGCCACCATAATGCCAGATGCTATTCACCAACGCAGCATGTGTAACATCCAGGGAGGTGAATTTGAACAACTGTTGATTACTATTGGGAACAAGAGGAAAGAGCAGCCCTTAGTCACATAAATTATGATTAATTTTATTCATCTTCCCCTAAGTTGCCCCAAGCGCAAAAAGCAGAATCACTAAGACTGTGTGCTCTGTAGCAGGACTGTCTGAGCTCCTATCAGCACTGTGTGCATTAACTGTTGATTAATTGTTCTTCACTTTTTGTGTTTCTCCATCTAGTGAGTAGGGCTAATAAGCAACTTGCAATGGTGTGGGAGGCTTCAGGAGTCATTTTGGGTGAGCTCTGTAGGTGGAGCTAGACACTCTTTTTTCAACTCTGGTTCACTCATCCATGTGTAAGCAAACTATTCCACCACTAGATTCTGCTTTCTGTCAAGATTTGGGCTAACTTTTAGCTCACAGTAGAACAAAAGTTCCAGTAGCTTTTGGATGGGAGTGTTCTCCAGGTTCCCATGTAGTACACAGGAGAGCAGGGTACTTCCAGGACGAAAGTTCCACAAAGGGCTTTGGAATCGAGCATCCTCAAGTCACATACTCACTGCTGGCTTCTGGTTCTCCTCAGCATTAAGTTAAACATAAATGGGGATAATGTAAAATGTGTTCAAAATATTTTTATTAGGATTCAGTTGTTACATGAAGAGAATTCACTGAACACATACATATTGGTTTAAAACCCACTGTGTGGCAGCTCCTGATGATCCTAACTCTTGCAGGGTTTTCATTATTGGTAGAGGATGAATCAAATATCAAATCTGTAGAATAAATTAACTAGTTTCAAATACTCATGAGTGCTATGAGTAAAATAAATGTGAATCCTGCTCATTGGTGACTTTTACTGAAGTGCTTTACCCAGGACTTCAATGAAGTAACTTGTGAGCTGATCTGGATAACTAAGTAAGTCATTAGTGTTCAGACCCATCTGCATAGGGAAGAGAAGTTTTAGACAGAGAGGGGCTAATCTTGAAGACCTGAGCTCATGAAGGTCAAGTAGAATTGCATTAAAGCTACGGCATAGCATCAGTACCGTCTGCATTTAGCTCTAACACTAGAAACAATGTTAAATCATTCCCATAAATGCTTCATGTCACCTAACCGATATTACAGTGTGAACTGACTTTCTGAGAGAGAGAAGCAAAGAGCAAGAGAGTGAGCTAGTGAGTGAGCAAAAGAGAGAGATAGAGAATTTGAATGAGGTTCCCTTTCCTCTAAATCTAACCAAAATAATTAACATGAAGTAAACTGATGTGAACCAATCTGTCAAATTCTAATGTGTGCCTTCCTTTTCTATTTTGTGTGGGAAATAACACTGAAATGACAAAAGTTTGTTTGTGTTATTTTAGCTTGCCTCAGTCTATAAAATCAACCTCTTTCTCTTTAGACTACATCCATGAGAACACTCGTTTGAAAGAATGGCTCAACCTCTGACTTTAGACTCATTTCTAAAAGACAGGTTGTGTTTTTAAAGTAAACTTGTAGTAGTTTTAAAAATGTCTGCAAGTTTTGTAGGGAAGAAACAAGATAAGGCCTGAGAAATAGATGAAAATCTTGATTTCTACCTTCTCGACTCCAAAACAATGATGGATCACATGTGCTTTGATTGATCCCTATCCTTTAAGGTGGCCTTCTAACGATCACTTCAGAAATCTAACACAGGAGGCATGTTATTAGTAAGGTAATGATTGGGGAAGAACAGCTTTTAAACACTTACATGGGCCTGGTATTGTCACTGCTGCGTACTAAGTTATTCACGTCCACCAAGGAAGGAGCCAGTTTCTTCGCTGTTTCAAGTATCATATAGAGAAAGCACTGTGTATGCTTGACCTTGCCCAAGTTAATGGCTCCAAGATTTTCTATCACTTTGTCCAGGCTTGACTGTGAACCTTGATGGGGAAACAAGGCAGCAAATGATATACCATTAGTCATCTTAACATTTGGGAATGCTATTCAGTGTATTCAAAGGGAATATGAACATAGAATCATCAAGTCTTATGTTAAATCGTGACCAGTTTCATGTGATAAAGGCTATATCCCTCTCTTTTTCTAAATTTAAGTTTTGGATGTATCACAAACCTTAACTACTTAAGACTACAGTTACATTCAGGAGTTTTGAAATTAGAGAGAAACATGATGCCACGCAACCTCCCAGGAAAACACAAGGATGACTCCAGCTAAGACCCCTAGCAAGAGAGGAATTGATGCCTAAACTAGCCTTCCCCTGTAATCATACTGGTGACTTCCTTAGTAGTCATCATAGAGACTTTATCCAGTAACTGGTAGAAACAGATGCAGAGATCTACAACCAAGCACTGTGCCAAGCTCCAATAGTTCAGCTAAAGAAGAAGGAGGGATTATATGAGCAAGGAGCTTCAAGATCATGATGGGAAATCCACAGAGACAATTGACCTGATCTTGTGGTAGCTCTGGACTCTGAACAGGCAGTTAGATAGTCTACACTGAACTGACCCTTGAATTCTGCATCTAGGTGAGAGCTGTGTAGTTTGGTCTTTTTGTGGGCCCCTAGCAGCGGGGCCAGAACCTGTCCTTGTTGCATGAGCCGGCTCTTTGAAACCTATTCTCTATGGTGGGATGCCTTACCCAGCTGTAATGCAGTGGGGAGGAGCTTGGTGCTGCTTCAATTTGATATGCCCTGCTTTGCTGACTCCCATGGGAGGACTTACCCCTTCTGAATGAAAACCGAGAAGTCATGGATTGTTTGTGGTGTAGAAGGAAGATGGGGTGGGAATGAGAAGAGAGGAGGAATACTGTGGTCGGTATGTAAATTATTTTTTTTAGAAAATATACTTATAGCTACCAAACCAGACAAGGTTGAAGTATGGTAACTGAAATTGAAGGGACATTTCTAAGTAAGCAATCCATTAAATTGTCAGTATAAGGTTCTCAGTACCTATCTATTGCACTAATATGACTCTCTTAACCCTTAATTTCTTTGGTTCAGTCATAAAACTTGCTTGGGCTCATGGGAAGGATGTGATTTAGTAAACATAGTTCAAACAGTGCACTGACGTTGACTTTCACTTTCTGTTTCTAATCCTATGATTTTTCTTGTCACTCAATCCACCTCCATCCCTGAGGTTAAGAGTTGGCACAGTGTTATTATGAAATACCAGACTTGGGATCATGGAGAGCTATTTATATGAGCTCATCATTACCCTCCAGACATCTGAGTCCATATGTGTGAATCCAGGTGAGACTAGCAGAGCTGCTGTATGGAGATCGATCCTAATTGTAAGCTAAAATAATTGTTTTGAACTGATATTGAAAATTTGAGCTGGGCACTGGTGGTGCACAACTTTAATCCCAGCACTCAGGAAGCAGAGGCAGAAGAATCTCTGTGAGTTCGAGGCCACTCTGGTGTACAAGAGCTAGTTCCAGGTCAGTCCCCAAAACTACAGAGAACCCTGTCTCAAAAAATCAAAAAAAAAAAAAGAAATGAAATGAAAAATTGAGATTCTATAAAACTAGATAGAATATTACTGATTAGTTTCTACAAAATGACTCATGTAGCCCTTAAGGAGTCTATGTTTGGAATAGTATTAAAGTCATTTTTTTTTCTCACAAATCTTTGATCTCCAAAACAGAAATTACTTAGTCCTTCCCTCACAGCTAACAACTGTTTCAATCAGGATTCAATCTTAGATCATACCTCTTTAGAAGGCATAGTCTTATTTACTAAAATATTTCTTTGAAAAAGTGACAATATAATAAAACAGAGATGGAATGGGAGGTTATATTGCCCACATGTTTATGTTCTTTAGTAAAATATGGGCATGCTAAAGAAGAAATCTTAAGTCCTAAGGCAGTAAGAAACTACATTAAAATTTCCTTTGTACACTTTACCTTCCGCAGCTCTTGAGAGTTCCCCTTGCAGGTGGTAGATGCTGAACCTGGAAACAGGTAACAGCATGGCAGTTGTCTACAGCCTGCAAAACTGTGTGGAATATAAGGTTTTGTTCAAGAGGAACAGTGACTTCCACCATGTGTACACAGAAGATAACAACAGCTAAATATACCCTGGCTCTCTTACTTTGAATCTGTAGATGTTGTTTCCAGTTAATGACTTCTGATGAGCTGAGGAACTTCTGACAATTCTCAGGATCCTTTGAGTAGATTAGGTAAGTGTTGGTGTAGTGGTCAAGGTCATCGTCCATGTCCTGTTTTCAAAAAAATAAACCAAAATGTTTATGAATGGGTTGGTGTTTGGTTATATAGGTATTCAGAATTCAGTTACATTGTGAGAAATTAAAATCCTAAGAGTAAGGGCTCCTGTGGATTTATGTTGTAATTATTTACAGTGCAAAAACAAGAAGAAAAGACTTGACTCAATTCAAAGTAAAATAACCCGGAAAAACATTATCCAAACTCAAGGGAAACTAGAATGCTATAAAATTCATTTAGAAGAATCAAAATAACAAAATAAAAGAACATTTTGACAAAAGAATACTCCTTGCTCTGGGCTATGAATACTCTGGTATTAAAGTCTATACTGAAAACAAAATCAGAATACGACCCCATAAATAGGAAAGCATTGCTAAAGCTGGTAAGCTAGGTAATCCTTCAAAAATAGCTTATTATTGTTTAGTAAATGACAACCTCATAAAGCAAGTAAATGGGCATATATATATATATATATATATATATATATATATATATCTACACGGTACAAGTTTACAAACTCAAAATGGGACTACTTAATTATCACAGAATATATTGCAGAAATATTACTTCTACTAATATATAATCTGAATGCTTTTACTCCTCAAATTTTGGTGAAGTATTAACTAAAATGTTGTATACTGTATAATGATACTGCAGATCAAATTATTAATTTTCTTGTTCTGCCTTATTAAATATTTAAGTCATCTTCAACATTCATGTTGGCAAATATTTTCCACTTGGTATTGAGAATAAACTCTAATTCTCTCCCTATAACATCAACCACCCTAACCATTCTTTTTTCTACCTTCTTTTATTGTCTTTGCTGTAGATAACTGGTATAGAAAGCAGAGCAGCATCTCAATGGGAAGCTGATATTACAATGAAAATTTATGATAGAATGAGAATGAGCTGTATTACTTTAAGTCCAGTTATCTTTAAAGTCAGGAAATCTGTTTTACCATAGGATAATAGTTGAAAATGGAACTAAGAACTTGTTACAATATACAAACCTAGCTTAGGTGATGCCTTTTTTTTCTACAGATTTCCTTCTTTTATTGTACAGATATAAATATTTTGCTTGCATGTATGTATGTATATCACAATTGAGTTATGCCTGTTGAGAATAGAAGAAGGTGTCAGATTTCTATAACTGGAATTCCTTACAGTGGCAGCCACCACATGGGTGCCTGGTTCCAAACCCTAGTTCTCTGCAAGAATAGCAAGTATCCGTAACCACTGAATGATCTCTCCAGCCCTAGGGAAATGTTGTTTTGATGTTTATAATAAAAGATCAAGCCATTTTTTTGTGTATCAACATGATCTTATGTTGATAATACTTCCAATAAGTTGCCTCTAAATCCTACAAATAAGACATAAGAAATAATGAAGTGATAAAGTGTGCTCACAGTTCAAATCAGCCACTGCTGATGGAGGAACTATGCTGCCAAGTAAAACAAAAGCATGGATAAAAATGAAAGTGTACCATCTGTACCTTTAGTTACCGTTCTCCATGGCTTATTACTACACCTTTGTGTATTTCCCTTCTTGAAAGTTTTATAACATTCTGTAATTTTTGTAGACTTTTATGAATTATCCTTCAGGCAGGGTATTGGTTGACTTTAGTACAACTCATGTCTATTTTTCATCACGGGATTAGGCAGTGGCATCAACCATCCAGCCAGACTCATGCTAGGAATGAAACACATGTGGAGATACAGGCATATTTATTCTATATTGCAACTTACCTCCTCCCGAGGTCGAATAACAACAGTATTAAAATCAGGCCACTTGTCCACCAAAGCCTTCAGCTTGAATGGGTTCCCCTGATTCATGTGGAAGACAGTCCCATAAACCTAAATATTTCAAGCCAGCAGAAATGTCATCATATTACAAAGAGGTAGGAAGCTGTAGCATATTTGACTAGAACAATGATCATTCCTATGAAAATATGAAATTTTTTTGGAAAGGTATGATTGATAAATTTTTCAAATGACTACTAGTGTCCAGTTGCTTATTGTAACAACAGTATCTTTTAAACATTTTGATAAAATATAAAAATGATGCATTTTATTAATAAACTCATTAACTCTCTTGATGTAGAATCTAATAAAAGTTTTTCATGGATATCAGATTTATTTCTTTTCATGTGCAGACAAATTTCATGACGATGAGACATTTTAGAAATGGTTTCCATTCATGGCAAGTGTTTTCTTACTACACCTTAAAGAATTTTTGTAATTGCTGCTTTTATATTCATACTACGTCATTTTAGATCTGCATCATCTGGCTGTTGATATGTGTGGATAACTGTTTCTCATCTAAGTTAATATTTAGTTAGGGTTAGTGATACATGTCTGTTATGTCAGATAATAGGGAGGCTGAGGCACTCAGGTTGAAAATTCATGGGCTGCCTGGAAAAACCAGGGAGTCCCAGGTCAACCTATAAAAATTGGGTTTCCATGCCATTAGTATGTTTTATGACAGACAATTTTACCTCATCTCTTCTGGGACCATATATAGGCCAAATCCTAGTTCACTGAAGATTTCCATAGTGAGTTATGTCAAACATACAAAGAGAACTTGAAATTTTTATACATTAATTCTTATTTCATTGAATTAATATATGCTACAGAGGCATCTGGTGATATATATTTTAATAGATTTTGTACTTTAAAAAGGCTTCCTATCATGGTAATGCAACTTTGTACAGGAACTTTGTATGTCAGTGTGGCAATTTCTCAGAAAATTAGTAAAAAATGTTACTCAAGACTCAGTTATAAAACTTTTGATTATGTATTCAAAGTATACTCAATCATGCCACAAGAACATGTGCTCAACTATGTTCACAGCAGCATTATTTGTCATAGCCAGAACCTGGAAACAACCTAAATGTCCCTCGACTGAAGAATGATTAAGGAAAATGTGGTAGATTTGCACAATGGAGTACTACACAGCAGAAAAAAATAATGACATCTTGAATTTTGCAGGAACATGGATAGAGGTAGAACACATTATTTTGAGTGAGGTAACCCAGATACAAAAAGACAATTATCACATGCACTCACTCATAGGTGTCTTTTAAACATAAAGCAATGAAAACCAGCCCACAGATCACAATCCCAGCTAACCTAGACAGCAATGAGGACACTAAGATAGATTTACATAGATTTAATCTACATGGGAAGTAGAAAAAGACAAGATCTCCTGAGTAAATTGGGAGCACGGGTACCATGGGGGAGGATGGAGAAGGGAGGGAAGAGGCATAGAGGGGAACAGAGAAAAATGTAGAGCTCAATAAAAATAAATTAAAAAAACATCCTTTTGGTAGTCACAAAAAAAATGTTCCCCTGCTAGAGCCTTGTTGCGGACACAACTAAAACAAAATTTAAATCAGATCAGAATCCTTATTACTTAGTTTCTAATATGATTTCAACTAAATAGTGATTTGTCATTTAAGAATCAGGAAAATTATTTATTTTCTACTGGCAATTAAACCTAGGACCTTGCACAGGTTAGGCAAACACTATTATGATGTATATTTTCAACATTCTTTCAAGTTTTATTTTGTAACTGAGTCTCACAAAAACTTTGAATTATCCTTTGGGAGTAAACGGTGACATTTGTTTTAGACAATGGGGAGCAGCACTTTGCTTTTTTAATGTTATGCAGTGACATTATTGAGACTTCTTTCTGCTCTGGTGGCATAAACATAGGAGAGAGGAATATCATGGCGCCAGTGCTCAATGAGACTTGACTCTTTCCCTCCTCTGCCCTACCACGGTGTGATCCTCAGTTTCTGTGAAAACATTCTACTCTTACCTTTAAGGTCTCAGGCAGGTGCTTCCTCAGGGAGTTCTCCAGAACCTGGAGCATCTGAGAACCCTGTAAGTAGAACATCTCTTCTGATACCTTAGATGAAAAGATTAACAATAGCAAGTTGCAGTGGGAAGACCTTTACACAGTGTGTCCAGACTACCTGTAAAATAAGGAGTCACAGGCATATAAACATCAGGAATTTATTTCTCACAGGGCTGGGAAATCCGTGATCAAGACATTGGCATGTTTCTTGTCCTGTAGAACTCTGTTTTCTGTTAGATACACGCTCTAGCAGTGCCTTCTTGGGACAGAAGGAGTAGGTTTGCTCTCAGGAGCTTAACCTATGAAGGCATTCATAACATCTGAAAAGGTGGCACAGAATCTCTCCCAAGGGCTCCAGCCCCTGCTATAACCCATCATATTGGCAAGACCTTCCAACATAGGACCCTTGAAGACATGCAAATATTTAGATCATAGCAATGCTAAATCAGTAGGATCTGGATCTACACCAGCCTTTCCTCATATCTTCTTTTTAGGACATATGATTTTGTGGTCATATCCAGTCTCTTTACTGCTGAAGGTATGTATCAGCTCTAAAAGTTCCCTGGTAGTATTTTTGAGGATTTTATATATAAAATCTTACCATCTGTAAATAGGGATACTTTGATATTTTCCTTTCTAACTTGTATTCCCCTTGATTTTCTTCAGTTGTTATTGCACTTGTTAGGTCTTCTAGTACTCTATTGAATTTTTACTACAAGTGTGGACCACCTTATCTTGTTTGAATTTACTGGAATTGTTTTTACTTTTTCTCTATTTAAATTGAGTTTGGATATTAGTTTGCTGTAAGTTGCCTTTATTATATTGAGGTATATTTTTTGTACCCCTATGCTTTCCAAGACGTTTATCAGGAAGAGGTTTTAGATTTTCTTCAAAGGCTTTTATTTGGTAGGGGACATCTGAAAGATAATCATAAGATTTTTTGACATCAGTTTGTTTATATGTGGGATTACATTGATTGATTTTTATATGTAAAGTAGTCCATTCATTTCTGGGGTTAAACCTACTTGGGCATAATGGATAATATTTTTGATCTGTTCTTATATTTGGTTTGCATTCTAAAAAGTAGTTTTACATTTATATTCATAAAGGAAATTAGTCTGTAATTCTTCTTTGTTGAATCTGTGTGTGGTTTGGATATTAGGGTGATTGTGCCCTCATAAAATGCATTTGGCAATGTTCCTTCTGTTTCTATTGTGAAATAATTTGATGACTATTGGCATTAGCTCGTTTTTGAATGTTTGGTAGATTTCTGTGCTAAAATCAACTGACTGTGATTTTTCTGGACTGGGCGAGTATAATTTAGAGGTTAAAGGTCTATTTAAATTTATGCCCCTTTTCGCCTTTTTATTAGAAACTATTGTTCATGAAATACATTTTGATCTTCTTTACTCCTCTCCCAATCCCAATTCCTTCCATAACCTCCCAATCTCCTTACCTACTCAATTTTATGTTCTTTGTCTCTCTCTCTCTCTCTCTCTCTCTCTCTCTCTCTCTCTCTCTCTCAAATACAAACCAAGAAACAAAAATGAAAAACACAGCACGAAACAAAAAATTAAACTAATGAAAAATTGGCAAAATAACAATAAAAATGGCAAAAAAGGAAAAGGAAACAAAAATGCCAGAAAGTTTGTTTTGTGTGGTTAGTATACCCAGTGACAACTCCTTTTAGAAAACGTCTGACAGAGGCTGTCATTTTCCAAAAGCTATCTCCTTGATTGTTCATAGTGTTTTCCTATCTCGTGATGGGACACCATTTGATCTGAACTATGCAAGTTTTGGTGTGTTGCCATAGTCTTTGTGGCTTCATGAATACATTAGATCCATTATGTCTGAGAGACACCATTGCCATGGAATTCTCCTTGACAATTATGATCTTTTAGCCTTCTCTTTTACATTGATCCCTGAGTCATGAAGGGCAGTGTTGATGAATATGAGAGGGTTTAGGATGAGGGGGGAGATATGGAGGAGAGAAGAGAAAAATGTGGAGCTCAATAAAAAAATAATAAAATAAAGAGGAAAATGTCTTATTTATGACAAAGAGCTCCAAAATCCTTCTTAGCACATTGTCCAGTTTTAGGTCTTGGGCTAATTCCCATCTACTAGAAGAAGAACTTTCTATGAGGTGAGTTAAGAGAGTCTTGATCTATGGATATAGCAGTATGCCATTATGAATCATTTTATTTCTATGTTTCTTCAGTAGAAAATGCAACATGTTTTCACCAAGGTCATGGTCTATCTAAACTGGGGTTCTTGGCCACAGTAATCAGGCATGTGCTACATTTCACAGAGAAGGCCTTAAGGGTGATTTTACAAAGTGGTTGGTTACTTTTATAACATTTGTGCCATTATTGTACTGGCCAGTCTTGCAGGTAGGCCACTGTTTTATGTCACAGGGTTTGTAGCTGGGAAATGTTGATGATTACCTTTCCCTTCCAGTGGTGTGCAAAGTATCTTCCAGTAACATGGACACTATTCAGTAGTGTGAAACTTCTCGTTTTGCACAAGCTCAACTCCTCTATTCTCAATGCTATAAGTAAGTGTTGGTATAAGCAATAGGGCCTTACCATCAGATTATAGGGAGTAACCAATGAATTTACAATAGACTGTGATGTCTTGGAATTCCATGGGACCCCTTGGCCAATAACTCAAAAAGATGCTATTGGATCCTGGCTCTGGAGGTTTAATTTCATGGCTTATGATATCTAGTTGGGGCCCTATCTCCCATATTTTTTGGAGACTCCATTTAAATTATTTTCATATACATATATATTCTAAGAAGCTTTTATATCAGTAAATTTCTATGTTTTTCAAGCAACATTTAGTATTCCTTGTCTTGCTATCTTCTTACCATTCTTATATTGTCTGTAGTTTCTGTATAGTATTCTTTTCCTCATTCATGGTAATGTTAACACATGCCTTTTATTTGTATTTCTTGGTAACATCAGAGTAGAGATACTCAAATTGGACTCTATAGTATTTTGGCCAAGATAATTAATTCTTTGTTTTTAAGACAATTATGTGAGTAAAATATATTTTGAAGACAATTATGTACACTGCTGATCATACAACAGAATCCACAGATTTTTAGTAGATGCGAGTGGCAATATTTTATCTCTTGGTAAAAGCAGCAAAAAAGTTTCTTACATTCATTCTAATGCCCTAGGTTGTAACAAAATAGTAGGGTCTAATATTCTTATAGGCAGCTGATTTTTTTCCCTGGAAACATTTTTCTGAGAGTGTCACAAACACAAAAGGCAAAGTAAATCTGGTATAAAATCATAGGCTTTGTTATAGTGTCAGCAAACTGGATAGCATGAGAATGTTTGAGAAATGCAGAAACACACACACATATAACGAATCATAATGTGCAATAACAACACAAGTGTGATGTCCAGTTAAAGGGGCAGATTGCAGTCTGAAGAGGTTTAAGGAATAGGAAATCTTAGCATTGTTAGTGGATAAAATCCACTGTGTTCTTCAGGGTTTTTAGACAGAGTTTTTACATTATTAAAAATATATCTACATAGAACTACTCAAAATAATGAATACAAAGAATAGATTTTATAAAACCTTTAAGGAATGGAACAAAAAATGCAGTGATTATAACCAAACTATGATGAGATTGTATAATTATAAGCTCATGGTCTGTCACTACTCTAAATGACTATTAATATAAAAATTATTGTACATATGTAAAAGTTAAGAAGTATTAAAAGGATGAAACATAAAGTAATACACAGACTTTTGTTAATTATGTGCATTTCACATGCATTAATCATCAGAATATGGAAGAATACAAAAAATAAATTAAGATAAAAGTCAATATTTTATAAATAGCTCATCACATGAACAATATAGATCAAATCTCTTAGGCTAGCTTTCTTTTTTGATAATATTGATTAGCAGTGAAAACACTTTATTTTCTTCATATTTCTCATCATATTTCTTCTTAGATTTATCTGATACATTTTACTCTCCTGGTAAATATCCAATAAAAAAAATTAAAGTCATTTTCAATTGTCCAGCATCCACGTGCTATTGGAACTGATTAACAGTTGCTAAAGCAAGATACTTCTTTGCAAATATTGCTAACCAAATGTACTGCCGAGCTTTCACAATATATCTATAGTTCCTATCTGTTTGGAATGGAAACCTGCCATAGATCTCTCAAGAATTTTGACATCAACAAACACATCAAACTGGATATAGAAAGTCCAAAAGCCCTCAAAACTACACAAAGAATTACACTCCAGGGAGGAAATCTGGGAAATGAAGAGGTTGCCTTCCCCAAGGAAGAGCACACCATTTCATTATTCAGTGTCAAATCAGTCCTAAAATATATGTACAGCTATAGTTTTACAGAACAGGTTAGTTATATTTAGGAATATATGTATATAAATATTTACATTCAATAACAATTATTTCAAAAAGAGGCCATGAATTTGAAAGAGAGCAGGGAGGGGTATATACGAAGTTTGGAGGGAGGAAAAGGGAGAAATTATAAAATCAAATTATAATCTCTAAATAAAAATTAAAGATTTTCCCCTATGGGACATATTAATAGGTATATGCACTTCTCAAGTTGAATAAACTCCCCCTTTTCACTGTATTTCCTTTCTAAAACCAACGTTTGATTTTTCCCACCTTGTATGAGAGAAAGGACAAGAACTCACCATTCTTCTATGATAAATCCTTACCTATAAATATGCATCCACACAGAGCCTGTTTAGAGCAAATAACAAGCAGCAGGTCTTTTCTGAAATGCTAGCATTCACAGTAGTTTGGTAAATGTTTTACAGAAATCTTTAGACTGAGGATGTACTCTGGACTTTGGTTTTCATTAAGAAATAGGAAAGCAAAATTCTGGCTGTCTTGAGAGTCAGAAGATTCCAGTATCCCCACAAATGTTTGCCCAGGAAGATGACTATGCAAATCTGAGATTCTGATTGTGTATGCTCTCTCAGATTTTCATATATTATCTTTTTGGCCCACAGGAAAACAGGACTAGAAAGAATCTGTGATTGTCTAGAAATATCTTTCCTCATTGCCTTATGTGGAATTTGCCTCTGTATGTTGTAAATATGTTTATTAAACTCTGTTTACATTTCTACCCTTCCTTTTCCAGCTGCAGTAACAAAGGGAAGCCAGAAGTGTTGGGTAAAATTAGTTCTGAAAAATTTAGAGTTTCTTATCCATACACTGTTGTTCGCCATCCCAGACATAAAACATTTCTTGAACCAGAGTGGAGGTGTGGAATAAATTTGGTACAGTTCACACGACAATATCAGGAGGGAGTCTCAGGGTTCATTTAAATCCTGAAAGTTACCCATTTTATTATCCAAACAGATTTTATATCAAATCATAAACTGAGGGGGAAACTCATTAGCATTCTGTTTCCTAGGTAGCAGGGGAAATGATCTAGGTCACGCCCATAGCTGTGCTTGCTGTCAAGTCCATGCCCATGCTCATTGTGCCACATAGACTGGAAACACCTCTTCCCCAGGTGACCTCCTAAATTACAACAGAAGGAGCAGAACGACATTGGCATATGCTGACCTCTTGATTAGGGTGGCATCAGGTTGTCTCACTATCAAAAGGCTAGGTGACCACCTTCTGTGTGGGAGTTGCAAATTGTGCCTTTCATGTCGCACAGAATTTTGACTGCCATACAATGTGGGAATATAAGCCTGTATTATCCTGCCCCTACAATCCATCCCTTGTATTAATTTTAGTAAAACCTGTGCCTCTTCAACATGACAAATGATTGCATCTGCCTTAGGCAAAGACTCCTTCATTTACCCACACTTATCCAACATCAGAAAAGAGCTTTCTAATCATGCAAGTTCCTATCTTAGGCATCTGGGGAGAAGAAGCTTCAAACCCATCTCTGACTGCCGACCTCTGTGAAACAAAAGAGATTAAGGGAGAGAAATACCATTGGGTTCTCTGCCTCAGAGATAACCAGACCCTAAATTAATCCATTACATCACCGATTCCAGACTATGACAACATCAGGGTGCTGCAATAGTCACTGTGGAGCCCAAGGGGCAAAGTCTACACCAGATTGTTCAAATCCCCAGATAGGCTTGCTCTTGAAGTGCACTGCCAGATCAGTGCTTTTTGTAAAGATTGAAGTAAGTGCCTACCTCTTCAAATCTACAAAAGATGACTGTAAAATAAAGGGCAATTAAGGGACCATCAAAATGCATCAACAGGTACCCAAAATAAAGTGTTAGTGACTCATAACTAGAGTGAGATGCATAAGATCCCAGACAAGAAATTTGAAATATCTGCTTTAATGATGTTCAAAGAACATTTAGAGTTTTCTAAATGTTTATTGTTTAATAAAACTTAAGATAAGGTATATACAATAATTGACTCAACATAAAATCAATATTTATTTACATATTGAAATAAAACTTTTTAAAAATCAAATGAATCCTGAATCTGAAACACAAAAAATAAAATTGAAAACATAATGGAGAACATTGACAGTAGAATAGATCAAGTCAAAGAAATAGTCCATGCTCTTGAAGATGGAACATTCGAAAATATCAATTTAAAGAACAAAATGAAAGATAAATAAAATAGATCGAAGAAACAATTTTTGTTTTTAATTATTTTGTTTGAGGGAATGAATTATAAGCTCAAATGGTTCATGACATTGAAATTTTGTTGCTCCCACTTTGACTTTCGGAGATAAATGATTCAGCATAAGGTTCCTCCCCAGGTTTTCACACTGCCAACCCTTTTCTTCTGCCAAGACAAGCAGCTCTCTACCCTCTCCCTCTGTGTCTTTCTGCCTTTCTTCTGGAGAGGCAACCTCTGCTTTTCTCTTCTCTTCCTCTGTTGACTCAGGTTTCTATTCTGCCTGGTCCCATAGTTGCTAAGTCCCAAAGAAATACAGAGAGGGTGACATTAATTATGAACTGGTTCGTCAATTAATTCAAACTTATTATCATCTCTTTCTTATATCTTACATTAGCCCATAAATTTTGTCTGTGTTAGCCATGTGGCTTAGTTCCTTTAGCAGTGAGGCTTCTCTTCTTCCTTCCTCTGTATCTGGGTGACGACGGCAAACTGAGCTCTCCTCTTTCCAGAATTCTCCTGTTCTCATTGCTCTGCCTCTATTTCCTGCCTGGTTGGCCCACCTATACTTCCTGCCTGGCTACTAGGCAATCAGCATTTTATTAAAATAGAACTGACAAATCTTTACAAAGTACAAGAACATTATCCCACAGCATTCCCCTTCTCCCTTTGCCCCCTTCCTTTCTCCTTTCATAACCCACTTAATAAACTGTATAACCAAGCTCTCTCTGCATGGCTTTTCTACCTGCCTGTCTCCTGCCAAGGCCTCAGGCCACCTGCTAGGAGACACATCAAAGACTCGGGTGAACCACAGCTGCCCCTCTTGTGCTGTCCTCAGGTTAGCAACATTATAAATTATAAACAACTTGGCTTGAGATTTTTGTGGGACTCCTAACAGTGGAATTGGGGTGTCTCTGACATTATCATTCAGAAGGCAGTAGGTGTCATACAGGAGGTGACAACTAGTATCCAGAAGGTCAGCCCACCAGATGAATGACTCTCTGATAGGGAGCCCACCTGGAAGAGCTGTGTAGGATTGACTGTAGTGACCAGTTGTCCCTGTCTATAATGTCCCTCATGTGTCACGTCACGTCTTCTGTAAGAACTGCATTTCTTCCCTAAGAAGAGCTATGGGTGTGTTCCCACTGCTTGTGTGTTTATCCCATGTATATAATCCACATATTGGGCACACATATAGCTGTGAAGGGTCATAAGGATGATTTATGCTTAATCTGTATAATTTTGATGAATTTAACTAATACTAGGATTTTTTACTACTCAAACTTACATAGAAAAACAATAGTATTCTCATTCACAAAGACAGCTAATTTTAGACTTTAGAACATTTTCAAAGCAAACTGGTTGCCCTGGGGATGAATATTTGGTTTCTAGAGACAAATACATGAGATCAATTTCCCAGGTGTTCATGCTGACTCAAGGTCAGAGCTTTAGGCAGCTTTAGCAGACATAACTTTCTCAGCAATTCACCTTTTGCTCCACATGTTACTCAGTAATGTTGTCTGCTTTTACTATACTAGAAAACTATGTAAGGAGAATAGGTCATGTTACTTGAGGAACTAATTGCATTTATAACTAACTCAGCATGCCTACAGTCATGCCAAGCTGAGTCCCTACAGAGTACCAAGTACAAAACAGAGCTTGTAAATTCCAAGTTGCTTTGGAAAAGAATTCTAGGGGGAAAAAAGCACACTGGGCCTTTTCTCATTTGCTGGATTGCCAAGAATTTTTAAAAATTGTTTTATTCTAATTGTATGAATATACATGTGTTTGTATCTGTGTGAGTGTATATAACATGTGTGTGAGGGTGCTTGTAGGAGCCAGTGGGGGTGTCACATCCCTTGGAGTTAGAGTTACAGGTATCTGAGAACCACCTGACATGGGTGTTGTATCCAAACTCCAGTTCTCCTGGTTTAGCAGAAAGTGTTGTTGATCACTAACCCATGTCTCTAGCCTAGAGGTTTTTTTTGTGATATTGATTTCTGCTTGTTTTCCTGAGATTTTGTTTACAATCATTAAAAGCTGGCCACTGAGCTCTTCTTCCCTGAAATTGCAGCTATTAAGTAACTGTATCCAGTGAACTCTTTGGTAATCTTGTGAGGCGTCTGGACCCCTCTTCAGGATAAGTGATGGACTGCTAAGTAAATTAAACATATGGATTATGGAGAAAACAAACTGGTATTGAAATACACTTATTTAAGTTTCAATGATGATTAATTCCATAGCTAACAAATATCTAATGGCAAAGTCTAGTAGTGAGTACAACTATTTATTAAATTATTATGTTATTACATTAAATATTTAAGAGAAGGTGATGTTTCAGTTTACCCTCAGCAATAGAAATCAGACATAAAATTATATTGTCAGCATTAAGGGCACAGCCAGCAGGAATTCTAATTTACTGTAATCTTATGTATACATTCATAATAGAAGGAAATGCTAATGTGTTGCTAATATGTGATTTGGAGTTCATGAAAATGAATCATCTATCTCTCTCTTCCCTGAATTTAAGTGAAGCTCTGGGAAATCTACTGACCTAAGCAGAAATTTATTAAACACTGCCTGGCCCATTAGTTCCAGCCTCTTATTGGCTAGCTCTTACATATCAATCTAACCCATTTCTAATATCCCTGTAACACCACGAGGTGTCTTACCAGGGAAGATCTTAACCTGCATCTGCGTCCGGTAGGAGAATCATGGCGACTCCTCGACTCAGCTTCTTTCTCCCAGCATTCTGTTCTGTTTACTCCGCCTACCTAATTTTATGTCCTATTAAAGGGCCAAGGCCATCTCTTTCTTTAATCAATGAAATTAACACAAAACAGAACTATCCCCCATCAGAAAGGTAGCTAAGACAGTGCTAAAAGTGATTGCCATTGTATCTTTATTTTTTCTTTTAAATTAAATTAGACATTTTATTCTAATTTCTATTTCTAATTTTATGTTTATATAATTTTACCTTACATATTATTTGATAATTTCATATATGTATTTAATGTATTCTGATCATATCCACTGCCCACCTTCTCTAGACTCACCCCCAATATGACACTTCCAAACCTCTTTTCTTGTATCTGTGTGTGTCCCACTGAGGCCAATAAGTGCTGCCCTCAGATGTGCATGGGTGTGTAGCCATCCCCTTGGGTGTGGACAGCCTACCAGTGGCCAACTTCCAAGGAAAACTGACTCTCCCTCCCCAAGCAATTGCCAGTAACTCCTCAGTAAGAACGGGGCTTCATGAACCCTTGACATGTTCATGCTGAGATTTCAACTGCTTGATCTTGTGCATGTCTTTTGCAGGTAATCACAGCTGTTGTGAGTTTATGTGTGCAGCAGCCATGTCACATCCAGAAGAAAGCATTTCATAGCTCTCCTCCCCATCCTCTAGTTCTTACATTCTCTCTGTTTCTGAAGATTTTATTTAAATTAAATATTTCTATTTAATATAAGAATTTCTATAATTTATTATAAGTTAATATAATAATTTCTACATTTATTAAGCAATAACTAAATATTAGCTGTGGAAAATTATATATGTGAGAAGTAAAACAATATAGAAATATAAGAGCCATTATATTACTTTATTTTGATTCCTTCATTATTTAGTGTATTCAGTAATTATCTCCTTCCAGTTCTTTTTTTTTGTTTGTTTGTTTGTTTGTTTGTTTTTTTTTGGTTTTTTGAGACAGGGTTTCTCTGTGGCTTTGGAGCCTGTCCTGGAACTAGCTCTGTAGACCAGGCTGGTCTCGAACTCACAGAGATCCGCCTGCCTCTGCCTCCCGAGTGCTGGGATTAAAGGCGTGCGCCACCATCGCCGGGCTCCTTCCAGTTCCTATGGAGAATTAGGAAATCTGGTGTGTACAGTGGGGAACAGTGGTGCCGAGTTACAGTTTTAGTCATTTCTAGTTAATTTTCTGCTTTTTTTTTCTACTCTGAAAACAGGGATTCATGATGAAAAATCTTATTAGCATTCCCTGTGTGGATGATCACTGAAACACAAAGACGAACCCAGGAAGGTAAGAAGCATAAATTCATTTTTTGCAGACTCCACTTTAAGACCCCTTCTTTGGAGAGATAGTCTTCCAGAGTATTTTCTCATTTTCATGTGATGTAGCTGCCAATGTCTTGACATAACAGTTTCCCAAAGTTTGAGTTGTAGTAGAAGATCTGCAGTACTTACTAAGAGCTGTATGCTAAAGTCAGGAGGAGTTTATCCCAAGAAGCATCCACTCCTGCTAGAGGATTTGGCTACTGCTGCTGCCCTCTGCTGGCTGTGCAGAGTCTCTGAAGATCAGCCCATCCTTTTGAACTATCTTTCATCCTTTTGCAATCTGGTCAACTGAAAAATTCTCACTCTCTGCTGTACTAAGGTAAATGGCCATTCTCTTCTCTACAAATTAATATTCTTTATTTATGTATTTTAAAACTGTCTTATACATGCATAGTGGCCCAGGTTTTAATCCCAGTGCTTGAGAGGCAGAAACAGGTGAATCTTTCAGAGCTCGAAGTCAACACAGTGAGACCATGTCTCAAAATAACAACAAAAAAAAACCCCTTCATTCTAACCTATGAAACACTTGTCACTGAAAGTGATTTTGAATATTTGAAGTTTCAAAGAGTTGTATTATAATAAATCTCTGAATTATGAACCTCCTAATTTATTCATAAACATTTTCTAAGTTTTTAACTTATTTTATGTAGTAGTGGAGTTGGCCCTCAAGACTATATGCATGGTACCCAAGTGACCCAAACCTCCGGTCCAAATCATTAACCAATAAAAGTAATACATAGACAGAAGGACCTCGAACACCATTTCCTAATTCTGTTTAAATAAAAAGGAAGACTTAAACTTTAACACAGAAAAATCACATATAACAATACAGGTAGCAAGCAAGAATTAGAGTTATAATATTTATATCTACTTTATCTTTTATTATACCTAAAGAAAACCATAACTATCATTTTTTCTGCTCCATCAAAGACTCCAGAAGGATATAATATTACCTAAGTAAACAGGAAGTGCATTGTAAACAACTTGTAAAACTCTAGAATAGACAGAGACCTCTTGCTGCCTGGACTACCCAAAGTTCTTATGTAACTTTGCGGCCTCCATCTTCATCCCACAGGTCCTTAGTATCCAGTAGACTTTTTCATGAAGCAAGAAATTCCAAAGACAGTTTCACCTATTTTGGCAGTTTTTCAATAATTTTCTTCTGTGTCCTGCAGAATGTCTGGCAAACTCTTTCATGTGGTAAGAACCCTGAAGGACAGTCTCACCTTTAGGCAAGTTCAACAGGCTTTTTTTTTTTGTGGATCTTGTATGTCCAGTTCATCAAGCAGTCCAGGAAAGAGCAGTTTCTTTTTCAAATGGCTAACCAACTCCATAAAAAGCATTTTTGATGCCCATCTTCCTCTTGAAATAATTGATGCTGCCAGAAGTAGATGTGTCTCATTGTCATGAAAAATTCTAAGGTCTTAAACATTTTAAATACCATATTCTGTAGTCTTTGAAAGGTTTGAATATTATCTATCCATCTGAGATACATCTCTGTACATATACAAAATCTAACATGAATACAAGCTTGACTATTATTGATAATTATCTATTAACCTATATTGCTTAATTATACATTATATTATTAAATGAGCTGCACAAATACAATACCTTAACAAAGATCATATATATATAAATTAACCTAGAATTTATATCAATAAACCAAGGTCCATGCCAATGCAAATCTCTATGGAATATTTCCCTTTAAATGTAAAGAAACATTTACAAATAGTATTTGGGTGTATGGGCATAGTTTTCTAGACTGTTTTCTGCTGATTGTGGGTGCTGTTAATCAGGTCTTTCATGGTATATCCTGTGTGCTAGGTTCATCTCAGTCAGTAGTTTGGTGAAGTCATCTTTTGGGAGCGTTCATAGTAATTTTTTCAGGGGGTGTTGATCCATCCACATTAGTCTGAAATCAATCCACAGGTTCTCATCCTCCATGGAAACAAAAGAAAAACCTCTTTTCCAAAGTAACATATCCTTACACCCATGTTCTAAAATCAAGATACCTTTAAAATGCATATGCTGGTTTAGCTTAGCAGCCCATACATCACTCTGTACTTAATCCATCCACAGTCAAAATTTAAAGAAAACCTAATAATATACATAACGCAGACTATCTGTGAATTTTCCATCTTTACATGGCTTATTATTCTTTAATTATTTAATTTATGACCATGTACACTGTCTCTTTAAAGACTTTATCTTTTAAAAAAACCATGTACTTCTTTCTATAACTGTCTATATTCTTTTTCTTTTCTCTCCTAAGCCTATGTACATTTTTAATTCTTTACTGTCCAGGAGTGCTTCTTAAAATACTATGTGCTTTTAAAAAACCTAAGCTGCATCATTACTAGGTGAAATACAGCACTGTCTGCTTGACCCAACCCACCCAGCATAGTGAAGTTGATCACCACTTCAGAGAGCCATGTACAGTACCCCATCTCTAGGCACAAAACTGGTCCATGTTGCCACCATGCAAGCTGTAGCATGCTGCTCACAAAACCCATTCAAATAAATGCTCAGTCTTCTGAAAGAGCCAGAGGTTATGCTTTCAGTGTGGCCCAGAAAGCCAGCATTTCAAAACAGCATGGGTTTTTTTCCCCAACTACCATTGAGTCAGAAAAATCTCTCTTAAAGGAGCTCCACCATGCCACCAGCAAACAGAAAGACTGTATTTTTGTGTCTATATTTCCTTTTCAAGCTCTCTGAGGTTTTAAAGTTGATTAAGTTGGCCATGTTGGTGCACTAATTTGTTATAGGAGGCTGCTTGTTTGTTCCCAGCTGCTGAGATCCAAAATAATCACACAGAAACCATATTATTTAAATCATGGCTTGGTCCATTAGCTCTAGGTTCTTATTGGTGAACTTTTACATCTCAGTTTAACCCAGTTCTATTAATCTATGTATCACCATGTGGCTGTGGCTTACTGGGTAAAGTTCTGTCTGGCTCCAGCAGGGTTACATGACTTCTCTCTGACTCTGCCTCCTTTCTTCCAGCTTTCAGCCTAGCTTTTCTGCCTTACTAAGTTCTATCTTGCTAAAGGTCAAACCAGTTTATTTACTCACCAACAAATAAAAGCAACACATAGACAGAAGGACTTCCCCCACACCAGTGGGGTAAAGGAAACACTCCTGCTTTGCTGGTGGGAGTGCAAGCTATACAGCCTCTTTGGATATCAGTATGGTGATTTCACAGAAAATTAAGAAACAAACTTTGTCAAGACACAGCAATATCACTTTTGGGTATATATCCAAAGGATGCTCAATTGTGCCACAAGGACATGTACTCAACTATGTTCATAGCAGCATTGCTTGTCATAGCCAGAAACTGGAAACAACCTAAATGCACCCTTGACCAAAGAATGAATAAGGAAAATGTGGTATGTTTACACAATAGAGTACTGCACAGCAGAAAAAAAATAATGACATCCTGAAATTTTCAGGCAAATAAATGGAACTAGAAAACATCATTTTGACAAGGTAACCCAGACCAAGAAAGGCAATTATCATACATACTCACTTAAGTGGGTTTTAAACATAAAACAAAGAAAACCTGTCTAAAATTCACAATCCCAGAGAACCTAGACAACAATGAGAACCCTAAGAGAGAGACACATGGATCTTCTCTACATGAAAATACAAAAAGACAAGATCTGACGAAATTAGGGGCATGCGGACCATGGGGGGTGGTTGAAGGTGGCCCACACCTTTGATTACAGAACTCAGGAGGTAGAGTCAGCGGGATCTCTGTTAGTTTAAGGCAATCCTGGGCTACACAAGTTTGAATCTGTCTAAAAGAAACAAAGCTCATACGAAGGTGATCCCACCACTTGGGATTACACACCTCTAATCTCAGCACTAGAGAGGTGGGACAGGAGTGATATGTTGGGGTAGAGTGAGGAATCTAAAGCAGGAGACAGGAATAGAGCAGTCTGAGGTTTGGTGGGGACACTTGTAGTCTGAGGATCAACCTTGCGGTCAAAGGATGAAGTCTCAGGAGAGAGTCTAAGGACAGGATCACCCCTATGGTTTGAGAATTGGTAGAAGCAAAAGAATTCTCTAGTTTCTCTGCCTCTCTGATCTTTAGCATTAACCCCTATATCTGACTCTGAATTTTAATTATTAATAGCAACTAGAATCCATGCTACTGCTCTCAGATTTAACTAGTAATATATGATGAGATAACTGATTTAGACTTTTAACTTTATGCTATTTCTAGATATTAACACAAGTTTGTAAGAGTCTCAGCTGGTGCAATCCTTATAGACTTGCGGAAGTTTCTCATGTATCGGGCTTCTACCCAACCCTGTAAAGTCCCCCTTTTCAGTCATCCCTGTACTCTCCCACTGCCCACCCACAACCCTATCCCACAAGTTCCCATGCTTGCCAGCCCTCCAGTCCACCCAGGAGATCTCTTCTATTTCCCCTTCCCAAGGAGATCCATATGTTCACCCCTTGCGCCCTCCTTGCTATGTAGCTTTTCTGGGGTTGTGGACTGTAGCATGGTTATCCTTTACTTTACAGTATATCCATTTATAAGTGAATACATACCATGCTTGTATTTGTCTGGGTTACTTCCCTCAGAATGATTTTTTTCTGCTTCCATCCATTTGCCTTAGTGTCCTTGTTTTTGACAGCCAAGGAATACTCCATTGTATAAAATCACCATATTTTCTTTATCCATTCTTCAGTTGAGGAGCATCGAGGTTGTTTCCAGTTTCTGGCTACAAATATAACTGCTACTATGAACAGGTGTCCTTGTGGTATGACTGAGTATCTCTTGGGTATATGCCAGAGAGTGATCTAGTTGGGTCTTGAGGTAGATATATTACCTATATTCTGAGGAATACTGTATTGATTTCCAAAAAGTCCTGGAAGCAGTGGATGCATAGCCTGAACTGTCTATCCCCCTGTACTCAGAATGGTGACAACCCCAGGTATCACCAGAGAGTCTTCATCTAGTGACTGATAAAGGCAGATTCTGGGACCCAAAGCCAAACTTTAGAAACTCACACATTCTGAACCAACAATAAGGGTGCCTACACAGGACTTATCAAGGCCCTTTACATATATGAGAAAGTTGTGTAGCTCGGTCAATTTATGGGATTCTGGTTATGGGAGCAGGGGCTATCCCCAGTGCTTTGACTGGCGCTTGAGAACATATAACTCATGCTGGATTGCCTTGCCCAAACTGAATATAGGGAGAAGTGCTTGGTCTTATGGAATCTTGATAGGCCATGCTTTGCTGACATAAAGGAGAGGTCTGTCCTTTATGAGCAAATACAGAGCAGGAGTGGATTAGGGGTGTGGAAGGGAGGAAGGGGGAGAGAGTGAGAGGAGAAGAGGGAATAGAGGTTGTGGTCAGGATGTAGACCCACACTGGAGCACTGGACTGAGCTCCCAAGGTCCCAATGAGGAGCAGAAGGAGGGAGAACATGAGCAAAGAAGTCGGGACCACGAGGGGAGCACCCACCCACTGAGACAGTGGAGCTGATCTATTGGGAGCTCACCAAGGCCAGCTGGACTGTGACTGAAAAAGCATGGGATAAAACTGGACTCTCTGAGCATGGCGAACAATGAGGGCTGATGAGAACCCAAGGACAATGGCAAGGGGTTTTGAACCTACGTAATGTGCTGGCTTTGTGGGAGCCTAGCCAGTTTGGATGTTCACCTTCCTAGAAATGCACGGAGGGGGGAGGACCTAGGACTTACCACAGGGCAGGGAACCCTGACTGCTCATTGGACTGGAGAGGGAGGGGGAGAGGAGTGGGGGGAGGGGGAGAAGGGTGGGAGGAGGGGGAGAAGGGTTGGAGGAGGGGGAGGGAAATGGGAGGCTGGGAGGAGGAGGAAACTTGTTTTTTTTCTCCTTTTCTCAATAAAAAAAAAGTTAAAAAATAAAATAAAATAAATAAACTAATTAACCAAGAAGTCTGGAAGATCTTCTGTATTTTTATATGTTTAATTTGAATAGTGTGTGTGTGTTCATGCACCTGTGTGTGTTCATGCATGTGTGTGTGTGTGTGTGTGTGTGTGTGTGTACAATGCCATTCAGGTGCCTGCAGAGGACAGAAGAGGGCATCAGAGCCCATGTAGTTGAAGTTGCAAATGGTTGTAAGTCATCATCTGAATTCTAGTAATCAAACAGGGGTCCTCTGAAAGATCAGTGAGTGCTCTTCATGGCTGAACTAACTTTCCAGCCCTTATATTTGAATTTTAGAATTTGCTATTATGGATGATTCTGTTGCTAAGAAAGATCTTTAAAAATTAAAGTGAAAATAAAATTCAAAAATATAGTTTGGTGTATGTTTAAATATTTAAGAAATTAAGATTGTAAATAGATGTAAATACACATACACATATATACATTATATATTTTATAGGTTCCTAAAAACATAGCTGGCTTCAAAATGGAATAATAAAGGCATATTATAGCCTTGTTTTAAAATGAACCCCTGGCAGTTCGACTTTAGATTGAAAAAGAAAGTAAATAGTCTATCATTTACAGGAAACATGAGGGGGAAAAACAACTTAAATAACTGTTGGGAGTCACAGGACTGGCAGCAGAAGGATTTAAGTGCTGGAGGGAAGAACTCAGGAGCTGTCTGCTGTACGAGATTTAGACGGTTAATGCTGGCAACATACTCAGGAAAACTTACTTAAATTCAGACTCAGCGTTTATCCTCTCTACTAAAGAGATGGTCTTTCTACAGCCGAAGATCTCCCTCCCTCTCTCTCCTACCATTCCCTTAGCCCTCCAGTTTTGCTTCTCTTCTCCTTCCTCACCCTCTCCTTTTTTCTCTCTCCTGTGTAAAAGACATCCATTTTCCTGGTTTGAGTGCTGTTGTTTCCTCCTCTCCCTACAGTGCTCTCCCTTCTAACATTTAAGCTTCCATAAATAAAGAATAGTTTTATTAAATATTGTAGTGGGAGCTGCAGGCTGCATTCCGCCACCGGCTAGGGCTAGCTTTACCCTAAATAACAACACACAAACTGTATTCTTTTAAACACTGCTTGGCCAATTAGTTCCAGCCTCTTATTGGCTAGCTCTTACATATTGATATAACCCATTTCTAATAGTCTGTGTAGCACCAGAATGTTAGAATCTTACCGGGAAAGATTCAGCATCTCTGACCTGGCGGCTTGCTTCATCGCGTCTGGCCCAGAGAGGGGAAGCATAGCGTCTGAGCTCAATTCCTCTTCCTCCCAGCATTCTGTTCCTCCCACCTATGTTTTAACCTATGGGCCAAGCAGTTTCTTTATTATAACTAACCAATGACCTTCCTCCATCAAAATATGAACACTAGAATGAAGAAACAAAGCTCAACCTTTAGAACAATGCTAATTTCTTCTTCCTGGTGTGGGAACAAATGGTGAAAGTCATTGTAAATTACAAAAAACTAGTCTTTTCTTAAAATTACATAATTTATTTGTGATTAACATGTCACAGAACACCTGTGGAGGCCAGAGGACAACTTGATGGAATTGGTTTTCTTCTTCCAGGTAATGGCTTGATTGCGAACATCTATACTTGATGATCCCTGGTTTATTTCTTAATAATTCTACAATTTCACCACACACATTGGGCATCTGTGTATGTATGTGTAGTAGTTTTTACATACTAACAATATAACAGCTAGGAAGTGACCTGATAGAAAATGATTTTGAATAGGTATTTATAGATGACAAGCTACACCTCCAGTCAATCAAAGAAAAACAACAGAAAGCCAGAGGTGGTATGAATATCTGGGGTGTGGCAGGTCACAAAACAGATCTACTTGCTAATGTACATGGATGAGAAGCTGTAAAACCAAAGTAGAAAAGAAAATGATTTAGTTAAGTGCATTAGAGCAGTGTTCTCAACCTTCAGATTGCAAAACCTTTGAGGTTTGAATGACCCTTTTCAAGGGTTGCCTAAGACCATCAGAAAACTCAGATATATATTTTATGATTCATAACAGTAGCAAAATTACAGTTATAAAGTAGCAACAAAAATAATTTTATGATTACGGTTCACCACAACATGAGGAACTGTATTAAAGGGTCACAGAATTAGGAAGTTTGATAACCACTGTGTTGAAGGCATCCTGAGAATGTGAGGCTTGTGACAGAGTTGGAGCAGGAGACAGTGACCTTCTGCATGACAAGGAAATGGAGTTAAGAGCATGAGCAATGTGAGGGCAGAGAAAAGGTGTGTGCAGTTCATGATATACCCCTGCTCTAGAAACACATGCCCACCTAATGACAATTTAGTACTTCTCTCTGTTCACTCAGCTGTTTCTCCATCTACAAGGACTGTACCCTCAACACTCTTTTCAACTTCATAGAGGCTCATAATTCCATTGGTTCCAAGTACAGGGCATGGGAACATGAGCTAGCCTGGCAACCATTCTCTGTACAGTGAAGTTAGCTTTATCCACATGTGCATACATGGGGAAGCCAAGATCATTTAGAGTCTGAATCTGGTGGAAGGCAACATGGTAAATGAGGCCCTGTTTCCGGTACTGAGGCAAGGTGCCTCCCATTCTCAACTCTCCAGTGTGGTCCATCAGGCCCCAGGACACAGGGATCCCCTCAGGCCCCATAATACAGGAGCTGGGGAAGGTGTGGATACAACGCTCAATAAACTTCTGACTTTTCTCATTGCCACCAAAATGCCAGATGCTATTCACCAGCGCAGCATGTGTAACATCCAGGGAGGTGAATTTGAACAACTGTTGATTACTATTGGAAACAAGAGGAAAGAGCAGCCCTTAGTCACATAGATTATGAAAAATTTTATTTATTTTCCCCTAAATTGCCCCAAGAGGCAGACAGTAGACTCACTAAGACTGTGTGCTCTGTAGCCAGACGGGATGAGCTCCTGTCAACACTGGGTGCATGAAGTGTTGATTAATTGTTCTTCACCTTTTGTGTTTCCCCATCTAGTGAGTAGGGCTAATAAGCAACTTGCAATGGTGTGTGAGGCTTCAGGAGTCATTTTGGGATGAGCTCTGTAGGTGGAGCTAGACACTCTTTTTTCAACTCTGGTTCACTCATCCATGTGCTAAGCAAACTATTCCACCGCTAGATTCTGCTTACTGTCAAGATTTGGGCTAACTTTAAGCTCACAGTAGAACAAAAGTTCCTAGTAGCTTCTAGATAGGAATATTCTCCAGGTTCCCATGTAGTACACAGGAGAGCAGGGTACTTCCAGGAGGAAAATTCCACAAAGGGCTTTAGAATTGAGCATCCTCAAGTCACATACTCGCTGCTGGTTTCGGGTTCTTTTCAGCATTACATTAAACATAAATGGGGATAATATAAAATGTGTTCAAAATATTTTTATTAGGATCCAGTTGTTACATGAAGAGAATTCAATGAACACATATTGGTTTAAAACTCACTGTGTGACAGCTCCTGATGATCCTAACTCTTGCAGGGTTTTCAATATTGGTAGAAGATGAATCAAATATCTAATCTGTAGAATAAATTAACTAGTTTCAAATACTCATGAGTGCTATGAGTAAAATAAATGTGAATCCTGCGCATTGGTGACTTTTATTGAAGTGATTTACCCAGACTGTGATGAAGGAACTTGTGAGCTGATCTGAACTGGATAACAAAGTAAGTCATTAGTGTTCAGACCCATCTGCATAGCAGAGAAGTTTTAGACAGAGGGGAGCTGATCTTGGAGACCTAAGCTCATGAAGGTCAAGTAGAATTGCATTAAAGCTACGGCATAGCATCAGTACCATCTGCATTTAGCTCTAACACTAGAAACAATGTTAAATCATTCACATAAATGAATCATGTCACCTAACCAATATTACAGTGTGAACTGACTTTCTGAGAGAGAGGAAAGAGCAAGAGAGTGAGCTAGTGAGTGAGCAAAAGAGAGAGATAGAGAATTTGAATGAGGTTCCCTTTCCTCTAAATCTAACCAAAATAATTAACATGAAGTAAACTGATGTGAACCAATCTGTCAAATTCTAATGTGTGCCTTCCTTTTCTATTTTATGTGGGAAATAACACTGAAATGACAAAAGTTCGCTTTTGTTATTTTAGCTTGCCTCAGTCTATAAAATCAACCTCTTTCTCTTTAGACTACATCCATGAGAACACTCGTTTGAAAGAATGGCTCAACCTCTGACTTTAGACTCATTTCTAAAAGACAGGTTATGTTTTTAAAGTAAACTTGTAGTATTTTTTAAAATGTCTGGAAGTTTTGTAGGGAAGAAACAAGATAAGGCCTGAGAAATAGATGAAAATCTCCTCTTAGAGGGCTGAGAAGTTCAGAAAGATCAGAAAGCATGTCAGAAAGCATTGAATTCTTGTTAGCAGGAGAGAGACGTGATCCTTATTTAAATTTATTGTAATTAGAAAGCTACCCTGCAGAATATGGTTGGATGGGTACCAGGGCAAAAGCTAGCAGAGGTAGTGAGGGCACTGCTAGTTAAACGGTAACCTACATTCAGATTGTGTAGGCAGATAAAATTTTTAATTGCATGCATATATATGTATATATATATATGGATGTAGCATGTTCATGTATGAAAATCAGAATACAAATTTTGGGAGTTGGTTGTCTTCTTCATCATGTAGGCCCCAGGGATTGAATTCAGGTCGTCTACTTGTTAGCAAGCACCTTTAGCTGCTGAGACATCTTGCTAGTTCTTCATGCAGATAATATGGTTTAAAAAAGGATTTTTGAACATCAAGTCTAAGACTTCAATATAAGCTCATCTCAGTTATTCTGTGCATCCCAAATCTATAGATAAGTGTCATCAAAACAAATAAAATGGGAAAAGACACAGAGGACAAAGAAGGTCAGGTGAAAGTGAGTTTAGTGAGTGGAGCATTGCTGCCCAAAGCCCAGGTACTCCTGGAATGACAATGTGTGTGGGAAAAGAACATAAGGAATTCTAACCTGTGGATTCCAATGCAGCACAGCCTTGCTCAGATCTTGATTTCTACCTTCTAGACTCCAAAACAATGATGGATCGCATGTGCTTTGATTTATCCCTATCCTTTCAGGTAGCCTTCTAACGATCACTTCAGAAATCTAACACAGGAGGCATGTCATTAGTAAGACAGTGATTGGTGCAGAACAGCTTTGAAACACTTACATGGGCCTGGTATTGTCACTGCTGCGCACTAAGTTATTCACGTCCATCAAGGAAGGAGCCAGTTTCTTTGCTGTTTCAAGTACCATATAGAGAAAGCACTGTGTATGCTTGACCTTGCCCAAATTAATGGCTCCAAGATTTTCTATCACTTTGTCCAGGCTTGACTGTGAACCTTCATGGGGAAACAAGGCAGCAAATGATATACCATTAGTCATCTTAACATTTGGGGAAGGCTATTCAGTGTATTCAAAGGGAATATAAACATAGAACCATCAAGTCTTATGTCAAATCGTGACCAGTTTCATATGATAAAGGCTATATCCCTCTCTTTTTCTAAATTTAATTTTTGGATTGTATCACAAACCTTAACTACTTAAGACTACAGTTATATTCAGGAGTTTTGAAATTAGAGAGAAACATGGTGCCAGGGAAGCTCCCAGAAAAACACAAGGATGACCCAGCTAAGACCCCCAGCAAGAGAGGAATTGATGCCTGATCTAGCCTTCCCCTGTAATCATACTGGTGACTTCCTTAGTAGTCATCATAGAGACTTCATCCAGTAACTGATGGAAACAGATGCAGAGGTCCACAACCAAGCACTGTGCCAAGCTCTAATAGCCCAGCTGGTGAAGGATGAGGGATTATATGAGCAAGGAGCTTCAAGATCATGATGGCAAACCCACAGAGACAATTGACCTGAGTTTGTGGGAGCTCAGGACTCCGGAAAAGCAGTTAGACAGCCTGCATTGGACTGACCTCAGCGTTCTGCATCTGGGTGAGAGCTGTGTAGCTTTGTCTGTTTGTGGGCCTCTAGCAGCGGGGCCAGAACCTGTCCCTGATGCATGAGCTGGCTCTTTGGAACCTATTCTCTATGGTGGGATGCCTTACCCATCCGAGATGCAGTGGGGAGGATCTTGGTCCTGCTTCAATTTGATATGCCCTGCTTTGTTGACTCCCATGGGAGGACTTACCCCTTCTGAATGAAGACTGAGAAGAAGTGGATTGGTGGTGTTGTAGAAGGAATATAGGGGAGGGAATGAGAAGAGAGGAGGAAAAGGAAACTGGTTGGTATGTAAAATTTAAAAAAAAAGTACACTCATAGCTACCAAACAAGTTGAGTTAGCATTATGGTTACTGAAATTGAAGGGACATTTCTATGTACACAATCCATTAAATTGTCAGTATAAGGTTCTCAGTATCTATCTATTGCACTAATATGACTCCCTTAACCCAACATTACTTTGCTTCAGTCATAAAACTTGCTTGGGCTCATGGGAAGAATGTGATTCAAAGAGTACACTGAAGTTTACTTTTTCTTTCTGTTCCTGATCCTGTGATTTTTTTCTTGTCACTCAATCCACTTCCATCCCTGAGGTTAAGAGTTGGCACAGTGTTATTATGAAATACCAGACTTGGGATCATGGTGAGCTATTTATATGAGCTCATCATTACCCTCCAGAAAACTGAACCTATATGCGTGAATCCAGGTGTGACTAGCAGAGCTGCCTAATGGAGATCAATTAAAATTTCTTACCCATACAATTGTAAGCTAAAATAATTGTTTTAATTGATATTGAAAAGTTGGGCTGGGCAATGGTGGTGCATGCCTTTAATCCCAGCACTCGGTAGGCAAAGGAAGGAGAATCTCTGTGAGTTTGAGGCCAGACTGGTGTATAAGAGCCAGTTCCAAGACAGGCTCCAAAACTACAGAGAAACTCTGTCTCAAAAAACCAAAAAAAAAAAAAAAGAAAGAAAGAAAGAAAGAAAGAAAGAATAATGAGAATTTGAAATTCTCTAAAACTAGATAGAATATTACTGAGAAGTTTCTATTAAATGTCTCATTTAGTCCTTAAGGAGTTTATGTTTGGAATTAGTGTTATAATCATTTTTTCTCAAATATCTTTGGTCTCCAAAACAGAGCCCTTCCTACTAAGCTCACAATTGGTTCAATCAGGATTCAATCTTAAACCACACTTCTTTAGAAGGCATAGTACTATTTACTAAAATATTCCTTTGAAAATGTGACAATATAATAAAACAGATTTGGAATGGGAGGTTACATTGCCCCATATTTATGTTCTTTAGTAAAATATGGGCATGCTAAAGAAGAAATCTTAAGTCCTAAGGCAGTAAGAAACTACATTAAAATTTCCTTTGTACACTTTACATTCCGCAGCTCTTGAGAGTTCCCCTTGCAGGTGGTAGATGCTGAACCTGGAAACAGATAACAGCATGCTGATTGTCTATAGCTTGCAAAAATGTGTGTGGAAGGTAAGGTGTTGTTCAAGAGGAACAGTGACTTCCACCATGTGTACACAGGAGATAACAACAGCCACATATACCCTGGCTCTCTTACTTTGAATCTGTAGATGTTGTTTCCAGTTAATGACTTCTGATGAGCTGAGGAACTTCTGACAATTCTCAGGATCCTTTGAGTAGATTAGGTAAGTGTTGGTGTAGTGGTCAAGGTCATCTTCCATGTCCTGTTTTCAAAAAGAATAAACCAAAATGTTTATGAATGGGTTGGTGTTTAGTTATATAGGTATTCAGAATTCAGTTACATTGTGAGAAATTAAAATCCTAAAAGTAAGGGCTCCTGTGGATTTATGTTGTAATTATTTACAGTGCAAAAACAAGAAGAAAAGACTTGACTCAATTGAAAGTAAAATAACCCGGAAAAACATTATCCAAACTCAAGGGAAACTAGAGTGCTATAAAATTCATTTAGAAGAATCAAAATAACAAAATAAAAGAAGAGCATTTTGACAAAAGAATACTTTTTGCTCTGGGCTATGAATACTGTGGTATTAAAGTATATACTGAAAACAGAATCAGAATACGACCCCACAAATAGGAAAGTATTGCTAAAGCTGGTAAGCTAGGTAATCCTTCAAAAATAGCTTATTATTGTTTAGTAAATGACAACCTCATAAAGCAAGTAAATGGGCATATATATACCTACACGGTACAAGTTTACAAACTCAATATGGGACTACTTAATTATCAAAGAATATATTGCAGAAATATTACTTCTACTAATATATAATCTGAATGCTTTTACTCCTCAAATTTTGGTGAAGTATTAACTAAAATGATGTATACTGTATAATGATACTGCAGATCAAATTATTAATTTTCTTGTTCTGCCCTATTAAATATTTAAGTCATCTTCAACATTCATGTTGGCAAATATTTTCCACTTGGTATTGAGAATAAATTCTAATTCTCTCCCTGTAACATCAACCACCCTAACCATTCTTTTTTCTACCTTCTTTTATTGTCTTTGCTGTAGATAACTGGTATAGAAAGCAGAGCAGCATCTCAATGGGAAGCTGATATTACAATGAAAATTTATGATGGAGTGAGAATGAGCTGGATTATTTTCAGTCCAGTTATCTTTAAAGACAAGAAATCTGTTTTACCATAGAAAATAGTTGAAAATAAAACTAAGAACTAACTTGTTAATATATAGAAACCTGGCTTAGGTAATACCTTTTTCTCTACAGATTTCCTTTTTTATTGTATAAATATCAATGTTTTGCTTGCATGTATGTATGATATCATATGTGAGCGATGCCTGTTGAGAATAGAAGAAGGTGTCAGATTCCATATAACTGGAATTCCTCACAGTTGGCAGCCACCACATGGGTGCCTGGTTCCAAACCCTAGTCGTCTGCAAGAACAGCAAGTGTCCGTAACCACTGAATGATCTCTCCAGCCATAGGGAAATGTTGTTTTGATGTTTATAATAAAAGATCAAGCCATTTTTTTTTGTGTATCAACATGATCTTATGTTGATAATACTTCCAATAAGTTGCCTCTAAATCCTACAAATAAGACATAAGAAATAATGAAGTGATAAACTGTGCTCACAGTTCTAATCAGCCACTGCTGATGGAGGAACTATGCTGCCAAGTAAAACAAAAGCATGGATAAAAATGAAAGTGTACCATCTGTACCTTTAGTTACCATTCTCCATGGCTTATTACTACACCTTTGTGTATTTCCCTTCTTGAAAGTTTTATAACATTCTGTAATTTTTGTGGACTTTTGTGAATTATTCTTCTGGCAGGGGTTTGATTTACATTAGTACAATTCACTTCTATATTTCATGATGGGATTAGGCAGTAGCATCAACCATTCATCCAGACACATGCTAGGAATGCAACACATGTGGAGATACAGGCATATTTATTCTATATTGCAACTTACCTCCTCCCGAGGTCGAATAACAACAGTATTAAAATCAGGCCACTTGTCCACCAAAGCCTTCAGCTTGAATGGGTTCCCCTGATTCATGTGGAAGACAGTCCCATAAACCTAAATATTTCAAGCCAGCAGAAATGTCATCATATTACAAAGAGATGGGAAGCTGTAGCATATTTGACTAGAACAATGATCATTTTTATGAAAATATGAAATTTTTGTTGGAAAGATGTAATAAATGAATTCTTCAAATGTTTCCTAGTGTCCAGTTGCTTATTGTATCAACAGTATCTTTTAAACATTGAGATAAAATATAAAAATGATGTGATTTACTAATAAACTCATTAACTCTCTTGATGTAGAATCTAATAAAAAATTTTCATAGATATTAGATTTATTTCTTTTCCTATGCACACAAATTTTATGAAGCTGAGACATTTCAGAAATGGTTTCCATTCATGGCAAGTGTTTTACTTACTACGCCTTAAAGAATTTTTGTGATCGCTGCTTTAATATTCCTACTATGTCATTTTTAGATCTGCATCATCTGGCTGTTGATATGTGTGGATCACTGTTTCTCATCTAAGTTAAGATTTAGCCAGGGTTAGTGATACATGTCTGTTATCTCAGATAATAGGGAGGCTGAGGAACTCAGGTTGAAAATTCAAGGACTGCCTGGAATAACCAGGAAGTCCCAGGTCAACCTATAAATATTGGGTTTCCATGCCATTAGTATATTTTATGTAAGACAATTTTACCTCATCTCTTCTGGGACCATATATAGGCCAAATCCTAATTCACTGAAAATTTCCAGTGTGAGTTATGTCAAACATAAAAAGAGATATAGTAATTCTTATACATTAAATCTTATTTCATTGAAATAATATATGCTACAGAGGCATCTGGTAATATACATTTTAATAGATTTTATACTTTAAAAAGGCTTCCTATCATGGTAACGCAAGCTTGTACAGGCCCTTTGTATGTCAGTGTGGCAATTTCTCAGACAATTAGGAAACAACCTTCCTCAAGACTCAGTAATAAACTTTTGATTATGAATCCAAAGGATCCTCAATCATGCCACAAGGACATGTGCTCAACTATGTTCATAGCAGCATTATTTGTCATAGCCAGAACCTGGAAATAAACTTAATGCCCCTCGACTGAAGAATGAATAAGAAAAATGTGGTACATTTACACAATGGAGTACTATACTATACTATACTATACTATGTAGTATAGTACTCTACACAGCAGAAAAAATAATGGCATCTTGAATTTTGCAGGAAAATGGGTAGAGCTAGAAAACATTATTTTGAGTTAGGTAACCCAGACACAAAAAGAAAATTATCACATGCACTCACTCATAGGTGTCTTTTAAACATAAAGCAACGAAAACCAGCCCACAGATCACAATCCCAGCTAACCTAGACAGCAATGAGTACACTAAGAGAGACTTACATAGATCTAATCTACAAGGGAAGTATGAAAAGACAAGATCTCCTAAGTAAATTGGGATCATGGGGACCATGGGGGAGGATGAAGAGGGGAGGGAAGAGGCATAGAGGTGAACAGAGAAAAATGTAGAGCTCAATAAAAATAAATTTAAAAAACATCCTGTTAGTGGCCACAAAAAAAAAATCTTCCCTTGCTAGAGCCATGTTGAGAACACAACTAAAATAAATTTTAAATAAGATCAGAATCCTTATTACTTAGTTTCTAATATGATTTTAACTAAATAGTGATTTATCATTTAAGAATCAGGAAAATTATTATTTTCCACTGGCATTAAACCTAGGACCTTGCACAGGTTAGGTAATTACTATTATTGATGTATATCTTTAACATTCTTTCAAGTTTTTATTTTGTGACTGAATCTCACAAATTTTGAATCATCCTTTGGGAGTAAACTGTGATATTTGTTTTAGACTATGGGGAGCTGCACTTTGATTTTTTAATGTTGTGCAGGTGACATTATTGAGACTTCTTTCTGCTCTGGTAGCATAAACATAGGAGAGAGGAATGTCATGGTGCCAGTTATCAGTGAGTCTTGACTCTTTCCCTCCTCTGCCTTACCACGATGTGGTCCTCAGTTTCTATGAAAACATTCTACTCTTACCTTTAAGGTCTCAGGCAGGTGCTTCCTCAGGGAGTTCTCCAGAACCTGGAGCATCTGAGAACCCTGTAAGTAGAACATCTCTTCTGATACCTTAGATGAAAAGATTAGCGACAATAGCAAGTCAGGAATGGGAAGACCTTTACACAGTGTGTCCAGACTACCTGTAAAATAAGAATTCATAGGCATATAAACATCAGGAATTTATTTCTCACAGGGCTGGGAAATCCGTGATCAAGACATTGGCATGTTTCTTGTCCTGTAGAACTCTGTTTTCTGTTAGATACACCCTCTAGCTGTGCCTTCTTGGGACAGAAGGAGTAGGTTTGCTCTCAGGAGCTTAACCTATGAAGGCATTCATAACATCTGAAAAGGTGGCACAGAACCTCTCCCAAGGGCACCAGCTCCTGCTATAACCCATCATATTGGCAAGAACTTCCAACATAGGACCCTTGAAGACATGCAAACATTTAGATCATAACAATGCTAAACCAGTAGGATCTGGATCTACACCAGCCTTTCCTCATATTTTCTTTTTAGGACATACGATTTTGTGGTCATATTCAGTCTCTTTACTGCTGAAGGTATGTATCAGCTGTAGAAGTTCTTATCTGTAAATAGTGATACTTTAATTTTTTTCCTTTCTAACTTGTATTCCGTTGATTTTCTTCAGTTGTTATTGCACTAGCTAGATTTTCTAGTACTCTATTGAATTTTTATTGCAATTGTGGACAAGCTTGTCTTGTTCGAATTTAATGGAATTGCTTTTAGTTTTTCTCAATTTAATTTGAGTTTGGATATAAGTTTGCTGTAAGTTGCCTTTATTATATTGAGGTATATTTCTTGTATCCCTACGCTCTCTAAGACGTTTATCACGAAGAGGTTTTTGATTTTCTTTAAAGGCTTTTTTGGTGGGGCATATCTGATGAGATAATCGTAAGATTTTTTGACATCAGTTTGTTTATCTGTGGAATTACATTGATGGATTTTCATATGTAAAGCTGTCCATTCATTTCTGGGGTGAAACCTACTTGGTCATGATGGATAATATTTTTGATGTGTTCTTAGATTTGGTTTGCATTCTAAAAAGTAGTTTTGCATCTATGTTCATAAAGGAAATTAGTCTGTAATTCTTGTTCTTTGTTGAATAATTGTGTGGTTTGGATATTAGGGTGATTGTGCCCTCATAAAATGCATTTGGCAATGTTCCTTCTGTTTCTATTGTGAGATAATTTGATGACTATTGGCATTAGCTCGTTTTTGAATGTTTGGTAGATTTCTGTGTTAAAAGCATCTGACTGTGGGCTTTTTTGGATTTGGCGACTATAATTTAAAGGTTAGAGGTCTATTTAAATTTATGCCCCTTTTCTTCTTTTTATTAGAAACTATTGGTCATGAAATACATTTTGATCTTCTTTCCTCCTCCCCCAAACCCAATTCCTTCCAGATACTTCCCACCTCTTTACCCACTCAATTCTATGTTCTCTGTCACTGTCTCTCTCTTTCTCTCTCAAATATAAACCAAGAAACAAAAGTGAAAACACAGCACGAAACAAAAATTAAACTAATAAAGAAATTGGCAAAATAACAATAAAAATGGCAAAAAAGCAAGAGGTAACAAAAATGCCAGAAAGTTTGTTTTGTGTGTTTAGCATACCCAGTGACACTTCCTTTTAGAAAACGTCTGACAGAGGCTGTCATTTTTCAGAAGCTATCTCCTTGATTGTTCACAGTGTTTTCCTATCTCGTGATGGGACCCCATTTCATCTGAATCTATGCAAGTTTTGGTGTGCTGCCATAGTCTTTGTGGCTTGATGAATACATTAGATCCATTTTTTTGATTATTATAATGAGTCTGTATTTTTTAATAATTTCATATTAATTGAATTAGTGAGTTATCTTTTGTCTGCCTTCATTATACACATTTTGAAATTAAGTTGATGTTCCATTTTTATACTAATGTATGATCATACTGCTGTTTGCTCATCCATCCACTGTTGACATAGTTTTAACCAGAATATCTTCTCTTTGTATAAATTTGAATTATTCATTAAAATATAATTACATCTCTCTCCTTACCTAAATTCCCTTGAGCCTTTTCCATGAACCCATCTTACTCCCTCTCAGAGTCACAGTTTCTTTTTATCTTATTATTACATATATATAAATGCATATATATTATATAATATATATTTATCCTTTTGAGTCATAAGTGTTTTTGTATGTATATTATTATGTCATTGCCAGCTGGACTGTGACCGAAAAAGCATGGGATAAAACCGGACTCTCTGAACATGGCGAACAATGAGCCCTGATGAGACACCAAGGACAATGGCAGGGGGTTTTGATCCTACTTAATGTGCTGGCTTTGTGGGAGCCTAGCCAGTTTGGATGTTCACCTTCCTAGATATGGACGGAGGGGGGAGGACCTAGGACTTAACACAGGGCAGGGAACCAGGACTGCTCTGTGGACTGGAGAGGGAGGGGGAGAGGAGTGGGGGGAGGGGGAGAAGGGTGGGAGGAGGGGGAGAAGGGTGGGAGGAGGGGGAGAATTGTGGGAGGAGGGGAAGGGAAATGGAAGGCTGGGAGGAGGTGGAAACTTGTTTTTTGTTTATGTTTTTTTTCTTCTTTTCGCAATAAAAAAAAAACATTAGATCCATTTTGTCTGAAAGACACCATTGCCTTGGAATCCTCTCTGACTATTATGATCTTTTAGCCTTCTCTTTTACATTGATCCCTGAGTCTTGAATGGGGGTGTTGATGAATATGAGAGGGTTTAAGATGAGGGAGGGAGATAGGGTGGGGAGAAGAGAAAAATGTACATCTCAATAAAAATAATAAAAAAATAAAGAAGAAAATGTCTTATTTATGACAAAGAGCTCCAAAATCATTCTCGGCACATTGTCTAGTTTTAGGTGTTTGGGCTAATTCCCATCTACTAGAAGAAGAACTTTCTATGATGTGAGTTAAGAGAGTACTGATCTATGGGTATAGCAGTATGTCATTATGAATCATTTTATTTCTATGTTTCTTCAGTAGAAAATGCAATATGTTTTCACCAAGGTCATGGTCTATCTAAACTTGGGTTCTTGGCCACAGTATCACTATCAGGCATGTGCTACATTTCACAGAGAAGGCCTTAAGGGTGATTTTACAAAGTGGTTGGTTACTTTTGTAACATTTGTGCCATTATTGTACTGGTATGTCTTTTTTTTATTTTTTTTTTAGTATTTATTTATTATTCATACAGTATTCTGTCTGTGTGTATGCCTGCAGGCCAGCAGAGGGCACCAGACCTCATTACGGATGGTTGTGAGCCACCATGTGGTTGCTGGGAATTGAACTCAGGACCTTTGGAAGAGCAGTCAGTGCTCTTAACCTCTGAGCCATCTCTCCAGCCCCCTGTACTGGTATGTCTTGCAGGTACGCCACTGTTTTATGCCACAGGGTTTGTAGCTGGGAAATGTTGATGATTACCTTTCCCTTCCAGTGGTGTGCAAAGTATCTTCCAGTAACATGGACACTATTCAGTAGTGTGAAACTTCTCATTAGGCACAAGCTCAACGCCTCTATTCTCAATGCTATAAGTAAGTGATGGGCCTTACCATCAGATTATAGGGAGTAACCAATGAATTTACAATAGCCTGTGATGTCTTGGAATTCCATGGGACCCCTTGGCCAATAACTCAAAAAGATGCTATTGGATCCTGGCTCTGGAGGTTTTATTTCATGGCTTATGATATCTAGTTGGGGCCCTGTCTCCCATATTATTTGGAGACTCCACTAAAATTATTTTTATATACGTATATATTCTAAAAAGCTTCTATATCAGTAAATTTCTATGTTTTTCAAGCAACATTTAGTATTGTTTGTCTTGCTATCTTCTTACCATTCTTATATTGTCTGTAGCTTCTGTATAGTATTCTTTTCCTCATTCATGGTAATGTTTATACATGCCTTTTATTTGTATTTCTTGGTAACATTAGAGTAGAGATACTCAAATTGGACTCTATAGTATTTTGGCCAAGATAATTCATTCTTTGTTTTTGAAGACAAGCATGTACACAGCTGACTTTATAAAAGAATCCACCGATCTTTAGTAGATGCCAGTGGCAACACTTTATCTCTTGGTAAAAGCAGTGAAAAGGTTACTTACATTTATTCTAATGTTCTGGAGCGTAACAACATAGTATGGGTCTAATATTCCTATAGGCAACTGATTTTTTCCCGGGAAACATTTTTCTGAGAGTGTCACAAACACAAAAGGCAAAGTAAGTCTGGTATAAAATCATAGGCTTTGTTATAATGTCAGCAAACTGGATAGCATGAGAATGTTTGAGAAATGCAGAAACACACACAAATAACAAATAATAATGTGCAATAACAACACAAGTGTGATGTCCAGTTAAAGGGGCAGATTGAAGTCTGAAGAAGGTACAGAAATGGGAAATGTTAGCATTGTTAATGGATAAAGTTCATTGTGGTCTTTAAGGTCTTCAGACAGAGGTTTCACTTTATTGAAAATATATCTAGGTAGAACTAGTCAGAGAAAATGAATACAAAGAATAGATTTTATAAAACCTTTAAGGAATAGAACAAAAATGCAGTGATTATATCCAAACTATGATGAGATTTTATAATCATCAACTCATAGTCTGTCACTTCTCTAAGTAACTATTAATATAAATATTCTTGTACGTATGTAGAAGTGGAGACCTATCGAGTTAAAAGGATGAAACATAAAGTAATACACAAACTTTTGTTAATTATGTATGAGTTTATGTACATTTCACATGTGTTAATCATCAGAATATGGAAGAATACAAAAAATAAATTAAGATAAAAATCAAAATTTTAGAAATAGCTCATCACATGAGCAATATAGATCAAATCTTGTAGGTTAGATTTCTATTTTAGATAATATCGATTAGCAGTGAAAACACTTTATGTTCTTCATATTTTCATCATATTCCATCAGACATTTGTCTGAGACATTTTATTTTCCTGGTAAGTATCCAATGAAAAAGAATTAAAGACAATATTAATTGCCCAACATCCCTGTACCTTTGGAACTGAATAAAAGTTGCTGGAGCATAATACTTCTTTGCAAATATTGCTAACCAAATGTACTGCCAAATTTTCACAATATCTTTGTAGTTCTTATCCCTTTGAAATGGAAACCTGCCATAGATCTCTCAAGAATTTTGACATCAACAAACAAATCAAACTGGATATAGAAAGTCCAAAAGCCCTCAAAACTACATAAAGAACTACAATCCAGGGAGGAAATCTGGGAAATGAAGAGGTTGCCTTCCCTAAGGAAGAACACACCATTTCATTATTCACTGTCAAATCAGTCCTAAAATATATGTACAGCTACAATTTTACAGAACAGGTTAGTTATATTTAGAAATATATATGTATATAAATATTTACATTCAATAAAAATTAGTTGAAAAAGAGGCCATGAATTTGAAAGAGATCAGGGAGGGGTGTATAGGAAGTTTGGAGGGAGGAAAAGAAATCGTGTAATCAAATTATAATCTGAAAATAAAATTAAAGATTTTCTCTATGGTACATATTAGTAGGTACATGCACTTCTCAAGTTGAATAAACACCCCTTTTTCACTGTATAGACGCCTACAAAGAGATCAATATTTCCTTTCTAAAACCAACGTTTGATTTTTTTCCATCTTGTATGAGAGAAAGGACAAGGACTCACCATTCTTCTATGATAAATTCTTACCTATAAATATGCATCCACACAGAGCCTGTTTAGAGCAAATAACAAGCAGCAGGTCTTTTCTGAAATGCTAGCATTCACAGTGTTTTGGTAAATGTTTTACAGAAATCTTTCGACTGAGGATGTACTCTGGACTTTGATTTTCATTAAAAAAAAATGGAAACCAAAATTTTGGCTGTCTTGAGAGTCAGAACATTCCAGTATCCCCACAGATGTGTGCCAGGAAGATGACTATGCAAATCTGAGTTCCTGATTGTGTATGTCCTCTCAGCTTCTCATACATCATTTTCTTGGCCCACAGGAAAACAGCTGACCAGGACTAGAAAGAATCTGTGATGGGGCTGGAGAGATGGCTCAGTGGTTAAGAGCATTGCCTGCTCTTCCAAAGGTTCTGAGTTCAATTCCCAGCAACCACATGGTGGCTCACAACCATCTGTAATTAGGTCTGGTGCCCTCTTGTGGCCTTCAGGCATACACACAGACAGAATATTGTATACATAATAAATAAATAAATAAATGTTTTAAAAAAAAGAATCTGTGATTGTCTAGAAAATACTTTCCTCATCGCCTATGTGGAATTTCCCTCTGTATGCTGTAAACATGTTTATTAAGCTCTGTTTACATTTCTCGCCTTCCCAGTTTCCTGCTGCAGTAACAAGAAGGAAGCCAGAAGTGTTGGGTAAATTTAGTTCTGAAAAATTTAGTTTCTTATCTATACACTGTATGGCACCGGCCCAGACATAAACCATTTCTTGTACCAGAGTGGAGGTGTGGGAATAAATGAGATACAGTTCACACGACAATATCAGGAGGGAGTCTCAGGGTTCATTTAAATCCTGAAGGTTACCCACATTTATTATCCAAACAGCTTTTATATCAATCATAAACTGAGGGGGAAACTCATTAGCATTCTGTTTCCTAGGTAGCAGGGGAAATGATCTAGGTCACGCCCATAGCTGTGCTTGCTGTCATGTCCATGTCCATGCTCACTGTGCCACATAGACTGGAAACACCTCTTCCCCAGGTAACCTCCTAAATTACAATAGAAGGAGCAGAACGACATTGGCATATGCTGACCAATTGCTTAGGGTGGCATCAGGTTGTCTCACTATCAAAAGGCTAGGTGACCACCTTCTGTGTGGGAGTTGCAAATTGTGCCTGTCAGGTCGCACAGAATTCTGACTGCCATACAATATAGGAATATGAGCCTGTATTATCCTACCCCTACAATCCATCCCTTATATTAATTTTAGTAAAACCTGTGCCTCTTCAACAGGGCATATGATCATATCATATCTGATTAGGAAAAGACTCTTTCATTTACCCACACTTACCTGTCTTCGGAAACAAGCATTCTAATCATGCGAGTTTCTGTGTTAGGCATCTGGGGAGAAGAAGCGTCAAACTCATCTCTGACTGCCGACCTCTGTGAAACAAAAGAGATTAAGGGAGAGAAATACCTTTGGGTTCTCTGAATCAGAGATAACCAGACCCTAAATTAATCCATTACATCACCGATTCCAGACTATGACAACATCAGGGTGCTGCAATAGTCACTGTAGAGCCCAAGGTGCAAAGTCTACACCAGATTGTTCAAATCCCCAGACAGGCTTGCTCTTGAAGTGCACTGCCAGATCAGTGCTTTTTGTAAAGATTGAAGTAAGTGCCTACCTCTTCAAATCTACAAAAGATGACTGTAAAATAAAGGGCAATTAAGGGACCATCAAAATGCATCAACAGGTACCCAAAATAAAGTGTTAGTGACTCATAACTAGAGTGAGATGCATAAGATCCCAGACAAGAAATTTGAAATATCTGCTTTAATGATGTTCAAAGAACATTTAGAGTTTTCTAAATGTTTATTGTTTAATAAAACTTAAAATAAGGTAGAAATACAATAATTGACTCAACATAAAAATCAATACTTATTGACATATTGAAATAAAACTTTTTAAAAATCAAATGAATCCTGAATCTGAAGCACAAAAAATAAAATTGAAAACATAATGGAGAACATTGACAGTAGAATAGATCAAGTCAAAGAAATAGTCCATGCTCTTGAATATAGAACATTCGAGAATACCAATTTAAAGAACAAAATGAAAGATAAATAAAATAGATCAAAGAGACAATTTTTGTTTTTAATTATTTTGTTTGAGGGAATGTATTATAAGCTCAAATGGTTCATGACATTGAAATTTTGTTGCTCCCATTTTGCCTTTCAGAGATAAATGACTCAGCATAAGGTCCCTTTCCTGATTTTCGCATTAATCTTTAACTTCAAAGCCTCCAGAAACATGGAACAAAAAAAATTCTGTTAATTATAAGTTACTATTTTTGGCATTCTGCTATAATGGTGCAGACTGAGACAAAGTGTATCTTCAATAATCTCCGCTATCAGAATTGAGTATCCATACACAAATAATATAAATGTCAAATATAAACTGTAACAATATGTCCCTCAAACCAATCTACATGCAAATATTTTTTAAAGCATTGTATTTTTATTTTGGCTCCTTTTCATTGAAAAAATTTCCAGATATTTTGATCATATTTTCCCCTACTTCTATTCTTTCCAGATTCTCCATAACTAACAAAATTTATGCTTTTCCTTTTTCTCAGAACAAACACACAAAACAACAGAATACAATAACAGAAATAAAAATACACAATCAAAAGAATAATAAGAAAAACATTCCCAAAACAAAGCAAAATTTGACAAAAAGTCTACAAAAAAAACCATTGAGTTTGTTTTGTGCTAGGCAACTACTAATTGGTATGGGGAATGCCCTAATATGGGGTTAATATATCCAGTGAGATTCTGTTGATGACAGCAGATGTTTCCTTTACCAGTGGCTGTCAATCGAAGATAGCTTATTTGTTAGGGATGGGAGCCCATGTTCATGTCCCCTCTCAGTGCTGGGACCTCATCTCACTTGAACATGTTCATTCCTTGTGCATGCCACCAGTCTCTGTTGGTTTATACATATTGATTCAGTCCTGTTTTGTCTGAAAGTCACCCATCACATCCAGCTCTTACAGTCTTTCTGGCCCCTCTACTACATATATCCCTATATATCCCTAAGCCTAAGGACAGGGTTTTGATGATGTCCTATTTAAGATTAAGCACTTCAAGTCTCTCATGCTCTGTGCACTGTCCCATTGTGCATCTCTGTAAATTCCCATTTACAACAAGAAGCTGTTCTGATGAGGACTGAGCAAGGTACTGATTTATGGGTACAGCAATAATATATCATTAGGAATCATTTTATTGCTATACTCCTTTAGCAGTAAAATAATGCTTTCCTCCTAGATCCATGACCTATCTAGTTTTAGCTTTTTGGCCACATTAGCAGGGACAGGCAAGGGTAACAAGCAGGCTTGTGTAATTAAAACAGATCAAGCTAATGTACTCACTTTGATTTAGATTGCAGCTGAGCTGCTGCTGAGCACTGTGAAAACAAGGCTTAGTGGAGGGTCAGTGCACATGGGAAGGAAAGTGACTGTCTTATGAAGGAATCAGACTCTGAATCTCTTTACAGAGAGACATGAATGTAGTCAAGGAAACTCCATCCAAGGAAGCAACAAGTTCAAGCATCCTGAGGTGGAGACATTCTTGTAGTTGAGAAGAACATTAAGGAGATCGGTGTGAGTGGAGTGAGGTGACAGATTATATAAGGGACAAGATGGTACAACTTTATTAAGGATAAATGAGCATCACTAACATTCAGAAGACCTTGCAGAGGGAAATCATGGGAAACGTGAATATGCCAGGGCACTTTCAAAGCAGTGAAAATGTGGATAATCATGGACAATGAATTAACAATGCCTTTGTTTTCAGTCCACTTTCATGATGCACTGCCTAATTTTTCCTTTTGATGTATACTATAACAAACAAATGTCTATAAGTTAGTTTCACAAAGAGAAAAGAATACATTCATTTAAGATACTTTTTTTTTAACCTTGAAAGTGGAACTACACTAGATTTTGCAGGTGGACTGGGGACCGGTAGAGATGGAAACAGGAGTGATCAGGTGGGTAGGGAGGGGTAGAAGGAGAGAGTACTGGAATAGGTGGCCATTTAAGGGGTAATGTGGAAACCTAATGCTGTGCAAACTTCATGGAACCTATGAGGGTGACCTTAACAAGATTTCCTCATAGAGGAGGGCTTGGAGCCTGAAGTGGCCATCTTTTATAACCAGACTAGGCTCCCAGTGGTTAGACGTAAATACTAGCTCAGTCACACATACCTCCTACCCACGACCTGTTCTACCTGCAAGATGTTCTGGCCCAATGGTGGCTCAGAGCTTGTGGGTTTTGTCAAGAAGCCTAAGCCTTAAGACAGAGTTCATGCCCAATACAGCCTGCAGTGCCTAGATCCAGTAGTGGGATGGTTCAGAGGTTATCTTAGGGTTTCTCTTGCTGTGATGAGACACTGTGGCTCTGCCAACTCTTATAAAGGTAACATTTATTTGGAGCTGACTTAAGATTCAGAGGTTTAGTCCATTACTGTCATGGTGGGAAGCATGGTGGCAAGCAGACAGACATGGTGCTGGAGAAGGAGTTGAGAGTTCTACATCTAAAGAAGCAGGCAGCAGGAAGTGAATGTCACAATAGACATGGCTTGAGCATTTAAGACCTGAAAGACTACCTTCTTGAGATGTACTTCCTCCAACAAAGTCACACCTACTCTAATAAGGACACATCTTCTAGTAATGCTACTCCCTATGAGCTTATAGGGCTCGTTTTCTTTCAAATCACCACAGAGGTGAAGAATCAAACACAAGTGACAAAAATAAAACAAAATAGCACAACAAAAATCAATGTAATGATTCCTAATGATATTCTGCTATACTCATAGCTTAGTGCCTACCCCATTGTCATAAGAGTGGCTTCCTCCACCAACTTAATGGGAGCAGATGCAAAGATTCATAGCTAAACACTAGGCAGAGCTCTTAGAACCCCATGTAAGAGGAAGAAGAAGAATTATAGGAGCCAGAAGGGTGGAGGACACCCAAAGAACACAACCTACAGAATCAGCTAAGCAAGGTTCATAGAGTTTCACAAAGACTGAAGTGGCAGTCACAGAGCCTGCGTTGGTCTGCTCTAGGCCTTCTCAACTCATACTGTGGTTGTTTGTGTAATCTGATTGCCTGGTCTGTTATTTGGGTACCCTGTCCCTTTAAGAGACAAACCCTGGCCACTGCCAACTTCCCTCTTCTGCCAAGGCAAGCTGCTCTTCTACCTTCTCTCTCTCTGTTTGTCTGCCCTTCTTCTGGACTGGCAGCTTCTGCCTCTCTCTCTTCTTCTCTCTTCTCCCCTTTCCCTCTCCCTTTTTCTTCCATAACACACTAAATAATATCTATACCCTAACTCTCTCTACATGGCCTTTATATTTGTCTGTCTCCTGCTGAGGCCTCAGGCTATCAGCCAGGGGACCCACCAAGGCCATGGGTGACCCACAGCTTCACCATTTGAAGATAGCCTTGGGTCACCAGCATTATGAATGATAACAGTTTGGCTTGGTGTCTTTGTGGGGACTCTTAACAGTGGAATTGGGGGTGTCTCTGATTTTCTTATACATAAGGCTGTGGGGTGGAGGGTTTACAGGAGGTGACAACTAGTATCCAGAAGGTCAGCCCACCAGATGAATGACTCTCTGATAGAGAGCCTTGCCTAAAAGAGCTGTGTAGTTACTGACTATAAATGACCAGTTGCTCTTGTCTGTAATTTCTCTCATGTGTCACTTCATTTCTTCTATAAGAACTGCATTTCTTTCCTAAGAAGAGCTATGGGTGTGTTTCCACTGCTTGTGTGTTTGTCTCATGCCTATAAACCATCTATTGGGCACACATATAGTTGTCAAGAGTCAGGAAGATGATTTATGTTTAATCTGTATATTTTTGGTGAATATAAATGATATTAAAATATTTTTCATTACTCAAACTTTCAGAGAAAAACAATAGCATTCTCATTCACAAAGACAGCTAATTTTAGACTTCAGAGCGCATTCAAACCAATCTGGTTGTCCCTGAGATGAATATTTGGATGCCACTGGAGACAAATACATGAGGTCAGTTGCCCAGGTCAGGTCAGAGCTTGAGGCAGCTTTAGTAGAAATAACTTTCTCAACAATTGACTTTTTGCCCTAGTCCCAGCCTCAGTTTATGTTATGGGCTCACGGTTCAACAAACTGTTTACTTTCTATCGGAGAACCCTAGCTTTGAGGCTTCACGCGTGGCCAAGCATTACTGAAAATGACCTCCCTGGCCTGAGAAAAACTACATGATTTATGTGTTATGAGAATGGCCTTAAAATGTAACATCTAACTGTCCAGAGTTTTGTGCGAGGAGCAGCAGTGGAGAAGGAGGCTGCTATAGAGAGCTATGTAGAGGAGTGAGAGAGATTTCCAGAGAATTGTTTTCAAGATGAAGAAAAGTGAAAGTCACCATCAAAAAGTATCTGTGTTTCCTTATTTTCCCCTCAGATAGAAAAAGTCTAGTATCTTGTTGTATTCACAGTTTTCTGCGTGCCCTGGTGCTAACGGGAGGCTGCTTCCCTCCTCAGTTAACAATGCTTTTGCCTGCTCACGAGACCCCTTTTCTCCTACTAGGCTGCCTTGTCCAGCCTTGATGGGAGGGTTTAAGTCTAGTCTTATTGCATCTTATTATATTGTGTATGGTTGATATCAGTGGGAGGACTGCTCTTTTCTGAAGGGAAAGTGAGGAGCAATGGATCTGGGGGAGAAGGGAGGTGGGGGATCTAGAAGGAAGGGAGTGTGGGAATATACTTTAGATTTCTATCGCTCAATGAAATACTCCCAAAATATTGACACATGTATTTAAACCAGTATCACTTGGAGGAATTAGAGTAGTTATTCAACTAAGAAAAAAACAATTGTAAGTGATATTTCAATACCTTAATGAACTATCTTATTTTTATTGAACACTAGCAGTGGACCTGAGATGTGTCAGAGGATAAAGAACTTGCCATGCAAACATGAGAACAAGAGTCAGAATTCACATAAATGCCAGGGAAGCATAGGAGCCCATTTGTAATGCCAACGCTGAGACCATAGGGGAACATCTGCAATGCAAGCACTCAGAAGATAGAGATTCCAGAGAAAGGTTACTAACTGGACTGGCTATTCTGCCAGGTCTGTGTTCATTTGCCTGCCACAATGTATTATGTGGAGAACCATTGAAAAAGAAACCCATCCTCTGGTTTCCACGTGTGTACTCTCATGCACAGTGTGCCTACAGATATGCAAACATGCATACATAAAACATACACACAAAATAGAGATGCAAAAAAAAAAAACCAAACAAACAAAGACACCCAAAAAGGAGTCTTCCACTTATGTCTGAATACTTTTCCGTTCTTGTAGTGTGTGCCCATGTGGGTCATAAGCAGACACTTCTTCTCATGGGCTTTTCTTCTCCTCTTGTTTTACAGGTATGTTAGCAGTGGCATATAGAAATAATAAATAAACACTATGATCTATGAGTGTTTAGAAAAATATAGCCTACATATATTAAAATTCCATTTAGCCATGCTAAAGCAGATATTGTATTTACATCATTGCTTCCCTTTTCTAAGTTACAAACATTTGAAAGGAGAAGGGCATTCTACTTAACATCAGGGTAGACTGGAAATGTCACTAGGTATCTGGAGAAGACCTGAGAGCCCCGAAGCTGCATTACAGCACACCATTAAATACTAAGCTCAAAAGCCTAGGGAATATTTTGTCTTCTCCACAACTTTCTTGAATGCACTTTTCACCTCTTTGTTCCTCAGGCTGTAGACTACAGGGTTTAGCATGGGGATGACCATGGTGTAGAACACAGACACAGTTTTGTCAGTGTCCATGGAGTGGCTGGAGCTGGGCTGTAAGTACATGAAAATCAGTGTCCCATAGAAAATGGAGACGGCAGTGAAGTGAGAAACACAGGTGGACATAGCTTTCTGGTATCCTGCAGCTGAGCGCATCTTGAAGATGGTGATGAAGATGAATATGTAGGATATCAAAATAACAACAAGTGCAGAACAGATAACAAAACTTGCCCCATAAAGAAGGACCATCTCGCTGACACGTCTATCAGAGCAGGAGAGAACCATGACTGCTGGAACATCACAGAAAAAGTGATGGACCACATTGGACCCACAGAAGGAGAGCCTGAATGTGTCCCCAGTGTGGATGGAGGAATTCAGAAAACCACCAGCATAGCAGGCTCCAGTCAGACATGCACACATAGTTGGAGTCATTGTGGTGGTGTAGTGCAGGGGTTTGCACACCGCGGCATAGCGATCAAAGGCCATTGCAGCCAAGAGAAAATTCTCTGCCGTAGCAAAGACTACAAATAAGAACATCTGAGCAGCACAAGCACTGTAGGAAATGACTTGGTTTCCTACAAGAAGTCCAGCAACAACAGTTGGAGTGACAGCTGAGGAGTAAAAGATGTCCACCAGAGACAAGTTACCAAGAAAAATATACATGGGAGTGTGGAGTCGAGAGTCCCAGAGAATCAGCACAATCATCCCTAAGTTTCCAACCATGTTAATGAAGTAGATGAGAGTGAACATGATAAAGAGAGGAGCCTGCAGTTCTGGTGCATTGGTTAGTCCTAGAAGGATGAACTCTGTAACCTCTGTCTTGTTCTCCATCAGCATTATTTGGGAATCAGGAGACGCCCTGTAGCAAAAAGAAGTAAGGAGACATTATTAAGGATAAAAGATATTACAAATAAACTGATGTATCTTCACACCAAAGTCATGGTTTATTTCATTATAACAAGAATATGTGTTTCAAACATTTTTGTAACGAGGGCCAATGAGATGAGTCACTGAGTTAAAGTGCTTGCCATGAAGTCTGATAGTCTAAATTCAATACTTAGACCTTAATAGTATGAAAATAATGAACCAAGCCTCAAAAGATGTCCACTGGCCCCCACATACTGACTGAAAAACACACACTCACACACCTCATACACAGACACACACACACACACACACTCCCAACAAAAATGGAAGATTCTCTATAATTAAAGCATAAGGTAAATGAGAAATTTCTGCCTAAAAGACTTAGATCAATTGAATGAAATATTTTTAGAGTCCATAACTTCAGTAGTAAGTCTTACATATTTGTGGGCTGATACTTTGGAAAGTCAATTATTACCCAACATGATATTTCTGAAGATTGAAGATCAGCAAGGTTACCATTTCCCATCCCTACACATTTACCGACTTCTGTGTGAAATGTGTCAAGGACGGCTCTCTGGAAACTTCTAGACATTTACTCCCATATCTCTGACCAAATTTGAACAGTGGCTACTTCTCTTATATTTCAGATCACCAAATGCCAAGTATTAAATACATTGACAAAGCTCATTTGCAAACCAAATGTTGGTCCCAGAGGAAAAAAAAATGGTTATCAAATTCAGTGGTGTAACCTAAGATTAAGTCAAGTTGCAGTTCATAGTTAGCCATTGTTTTTCCTGGATCACTTCAATCTTAAAGCTTTGTGCAGTAAACTAACTAACTGAGAGATATACACATTACAGTTCTAGTAAGATGATCAGAGCAGAAGGGGCTTCTATAAGCACACTGATAATTATAATAAAGGAGATAAAAGTACCAGGTAGCATCAGGTAGAAAACTTTGGTTTTGGCGAGAATTTGCAGCCAAAGAACCATTGGCTGACCCTGTCTCCTAAGCCAGAACTTCTGTATCTACAAAATGATGGTGATAATGTGTTCAGCGTTAAGGTATTGTTTTCTAAATTGAATGAGAAAATTTATGTTTTAAATGAACAAAACACTAATATCTAGCAGAGCTGCATGATTCCTAGCTGTGCAGTTGTCATTGTCATCATGGTCATCATCATCCACCATCATCATTGTCGTCACCGTCATCGTTATCGTCATCATCATCGTCATCATCGTCATCATCATCATCACTAGGTATTAGAATGGAACTCTGCTCTTCTTGAGAACTGAGAAAAGTTTCTGGAAACATATAGGCTATCAAGTGTGGATGAATGGAAATCTCATTCCCCAACTTCCTTTTTTACACACAATCCAGTGGGTCTTAAGTGAACCCCAATCACTCATGCTCTGCTTATTGGATTGATTGTTTTATGGAATCCATACCAGCCACTCTTTTGTTTAATATTTTTTACATATCTCTATTTCAGCTTTAGTAAATTTTCCTTCTTTTGCTTAGGATGCCATAACTTGATTAAAACACAAACTTCTCCAAAAGTTGACAGTTCATAGTTTGTGCATTATATTTAGAATCATGACTTATTATAGTTAAAAATTTATTTTTGAAGTTTTTGATGGAATCTTTTCTAATATAAGCATAATATATTTAAAATGTTTTGTTGGAATTTTTAAGCCCTAGACAAGCATCTATCCACTACCAACTACTACTTCTTCTTAGGTTTTTTCTAACTCTTCCAGAAGCTCACTTGATAAGACTAGCAAACAGGACTTTCTGTAAACCTTAACACACACAACCACATATACATGCTAGGTGTTACAAAATGCCACAAGAGCCTAATGAATAAGTATGTGTGTGATTTCTTGTGTGTATAATTGTGCTTGTATGAGAATAAAACATATTACCACTGTTGATTTACCATTCATTGTTTGTAAAATTTAGTGATATTCTAGTTTTTTACAACTAGTTTCAAGAGTGGTGATTCCATATATAAGTAGTGAAATCTTTACAAAAAGTTGTTTTACTCAAAGGTACAGTCTATGGATAAATGTCTTGGGTTAAATTTAAAATGAGATTATGGGATTTGGGTGAGATTCACTAAAATGAATATTAGCTCTTTTTCTCTTAAGTTAGAGTCCTTTCTCTGGTCTAAAAACACATCATTTTAATTCATGCTTTTTAAGTTCCAGTGAGAGATCAGAATATAGCAAATAAAATCATTACCTGACCAGCCAGCACCTCATCTCTACTGTTTCTCTAGGATTATTAGAAAGCAGGACACTGATATTTCATAAGCACCATTCAGCTCTCCAGTGACAAAATCCCAATGTTTGCAAGACAGATCTAACTCTGTGTCTTAGAAAAGGGTCCAGGCCCTTGAGCTCTGGGCTCAAATGACTCACAGTGGTCCTGCTAATACTACTTTTGTGTGAGCTGGACTTTTCACTAAAAGTGGGTGGTGATATTGAAACTTACCTTGCTCCTTAAACAGTCAGTTCTGAGCAGTGTGTTTGCAATGAGAAGTCCTTCCATGGAGTTATGCATGGTATCATCAAAGGGGCTCTCTGGCAGGGAACAATCAAAAGGTGCTGAACTTTCTAAAGCAACAAAAAACAGAAAAACACTCAAACTCCCCAGCCATAGCATGTATTCCCTGTGTCCTGAGAGAGCTCTCTTACTTTCTCCTTACTTGTAAAAGAAAGAGTCTATCATTTCTTCTCCCATATAATCCATAGACTTGTGTCTGTGGAGTACAAGCAGAGGAAGGAGCACAGAAGAGCTTGCTAACTGCTTATTTCTCCCAGGTTCTTCAGAACAGGTTTTATCTTGGATGTTTTTTCAACCACATTTGAAGATTCCAAGGAAATCTTCAGTTCAAAAGAAAAGCAGTGTGTGGAAGGAAATGTCAACATTCAGATGACTGAACGATAACCAAAGTGGTCAGCTTGCCATCTGGCTCCTATAACGTAGATCACCAGGATTAACTTCAAAGGGCAGTGCTCATGAGCGAGCCAGGCATTATGGAGACACTGAGCTCTCTGGAGATGCTCCCCTTGCGGGTACCTGTAGGTCCTTATTTCACCTTTATAAGGAAAAAGCAATTAAACTATTGCTGAATCTAAAACACATGGTTTAAATGTACCATACATTTTTATCACCCATTATTTCCTTTATTCTCAAGTAATGTATAACTTATAGACACCAATAAATAAATGATTTAGTATATATCCTTCACAATTTGGTCAAAGGTATATACATGTTACTACTCTCATGATCATCCTTCATTAATTTTTTTAAAAGCTCTTGCAGACTCTGCTATTCTTTCATATAGTAGACCTTCAAAACACCAAACCCTTTGTGTCCATATAATTTACCTTTGTGACACCGGCTTTAACCAGACCCTTGGGAATTGTAATCACTGCTTCTGATCCCTTTTACTTAGATTTTTACACTTGAGGTCCACTTGCAGTTTAGCCTTATTGGTCATAGAACTTTTTCTAATGTACATTTATATTGTATTAAAAGCTGTTGGTACATTGTTTACCCTTCAATTAAGCAACACACACTGTTCTGATTATGATTGGTTTGTTTCCTTATGATTTGTGACAGGGACTCCCTATAGCCCAGACCACCCTTAGCCTTCTCAGTGCTGGAAATAAAGACAGGTACCACCTTGCTCAGCTATTTCCACTGGTTGTCGACTGCAAACAAAGATAGTCTGACTGTATTTTCCTAAAGTTTTTTTTTATGACCAGAGGCAATAGGAAATACTTTGTAGCCTATTCTGTGAAGTCAACATTTCTTGAAACCAATGCTGGACAAAACATCAAAGAAAGAAAATTATAGACAATATCTCTCTTGAATGCACACACATACACACACACACACACACACACGCTCGCACACACACACACAGACACACGTTTAAGCATGTTACAAACTATTATTATTACTATGTCATTCCAGGAATGAAAAGGTACTTCCCTACATGAAAGTCAACCACATACTAAAACAAATTATTATAATAAAGAGAAAATAAAAGCAAATGTTTTGCTAAACTGACTAAGCACTTGTCAAAGTTTTCTTTCATGATAAATATAGCTAGGGCTAAACATGAAATTCATAACATATGTGACACTCAAGAGGGAAAGTACAGAAACCGCTCATGTAATATCAAGCTCAAAGAAGATATTTCATTTTCACTAGCTTTGCAGAAGTGTATCAGAAGGTCTGGCCAGAACAACAGTCAGGAAAACTATATGATACTGACAAAATGAAATTGTCATTTCAAGATTCGAGAATATCCCCCCCATCTTAGCATGCTAGCAGGAAATAATACAAAAAGGGAATTGTTCCACTGACAGCAAAAATCCTCTAGTTCCTATCCAATGTGGCATTTTATTCCATAATTTCTTTCTCATTAATATGCCAATAAACAATTATGGAATTTCTTTATTTGTTTAGTGAAGATGAAGGAATAAATCCATAAACAGGCAATCGCAACTCTCATGTTTCTAAGCAACCAGAAGAGGACGTTACAAATGGGAACAGATGAATTCAGTGCGCTGCTGGATTAGAGCCAGATATTAACATGTTTGTTTTTAGCTTAACATCATCAGGATTGTGAGATACAAAAATAAGTATAGCTTTGTGTGTACACATATAAATATTCACACTAAACTAGAGACCTTTGCATGTATTCAGTTCATAAACTTTTTCCCTATAAAGACCATGTGACTGCAGCACAACAATGCTGAATGGGCAATTACTGTTTTTTGTTTGTTTGTTTTTTGTTTTGTCTGCAAGGGGCAGACAGAAATCATCTATGATTCCCCTTTTAATAGTCAAAAAAAGAGAGATGATTCACTTGAAATGGGAGTTTTAGAAAATAATTCAAGTAGCCCACAAATGGAGCCTGCAGTGTAGTGTGAGAATAAAGATGATGAAAATGTTCGAAACACTCTGAAAATAGTCTGTGCCCCTACATGTCTAAATATAATAAGATCTGTTTATTAGGCTTTATACTGTGGTTATCACGCTTCATCAGTGGTTTGAACATTTCATGATACAGCTGGACTCAACTGCTTTAATTTATTAATTCATCTAGCAAATATGTATGCAGTATCTATAATAGGTCAAAATTCCATTCAAGTGCCATGAAATAGTGTGTCATTCAAACAGATCAAGCTAATCCTCTTGTTTAGATTTAGATTGCAGCTGAGGTGCCGATGAGCACTGAGAAACAAGGCAGAGTGGAGGGACAGTGTACATGGGAAGGAAAGTGACTGTCTTATGAAGGAGTCAGACTCTGAATCTCTTTACAAAGAGACATGAATGTAGTCAAGGAAACTCCATCCAAGAAGCAACAAATTCAAGCATCCTGAGGTGGAGACATTCTTGTAGTTGAGAAGAACATTAAGGAGATCGGTGTGAGTGGAGTGAGGGGACAGATTGTATGAGTGACAACAGATGGTACAACTTTATTAGGAAGACCTTGCAGAGGGAAATCATGGGAAACGTGAATGTACCAGGGCACTTTTAAAGCAGTGAAAATGTGGATAATCATGGACAATAAATTAACAATGCCTTTGTTTTCAGTCCACTTTCATTATATTCTACATATTTTCCCTTTGAAATATATAATGCAAAATTAAGCTTCTGTAAAATGTCCTAGACACACAGGAATATTAGTTCATTTAAGATACTTTATCTCTTAATAAAATATACAAAGAATAGGGGTATTTTTCTACATCACTAGTAGCACTTAGAGTCATACCTCAATTAAACAGAAACAACCACAAAACGGTATTCTCTTCTCACAATAACTTATTTGTTTGTTGGAAGCAAACAGTAAAACAGGGAAGTGACTAATAAAAATAATGTCATGCTAACAAGAAGACCAGAGTTTAGATTCTCCGAACCCACATAAATGCTAAGAGGGAGTGAGGGCCATCTATAATTGCAGTACTTGTAAGGTGGAAACAGGGAATTACCAGAGGAAACTAGCTATCTAGACTAGTTGATGGAAGAGATCTTGGTTTAATTGAAAGATTCTCAATCAATAAAGTAGAGAGCTAGCCACTAATGAAGACTCCCAGTGTCAACTGTAAGTCTCTCTCTCTCTCTCTACACACACACACACACACACACACACACACGCACACACACACACATGCACACACAAAATTGAACACACATGTGCTCATACACATATGAACATTAAATGCATATGCACGCAGAGCGTGGATGAACACACATGTGAAAAAGGACACTTGCAGGATGTCATTCTACTATAGTTATGTTTCTACACCTATATGTGTGTGCCCAAGTGGGCTATGTGGGTAACAAGCAGACACTTCTCATGGGCTTTTCTTCTCCTCTTGTTTTACAGGTATGTTAGCAGTGGCATATAGAAATAATAAATAAACACTATGATCTATGAGTGTTTAGAAAAATATAGCCCACATATATTAAAATTCCCTTGAGCCATGCTAAAGCAGATATTGTATTTACATCATTGCTTCCCTTTTCTAAGTTACAAACATTTGAAAGGAGAAGGGCATTCTACTTAACATCAGGGTAGACTGGAAATGTCACTAGGTATCTGGAGAAGACCTGAGAGCCCCGAAGCTGCATTACAGCACACCATTAAACTCAAAAGCCTAGGGAATATTTTGTCTTCTCCACAACTTTCTTGAATGCACTTTTCACCTCTTTGTTCCTCAGGCTGTAGACTACAGGGTTTAGCATGGGGATGACCATGGTGTAGAACACAGACACAGTTTTGTCAGTGTCCATGGAGTGGCTGGAGCTGGGCTGTAAGTACATGAAAATCAGTGTCCCATAGAAAATGGAGACGGCAGTGAAGTGAGAAACACAGGTGGACATAGCTTTCTGGTATCCTGCAGCTGAGCGCATCTTGAAGATGGTGATGAAGATGAATGTGTAGGATACTAAGATCAGGAGGAGTGCAGAACAGATAACAAAGCTTGCCCCATAAACAAGCACCATCTCGCTGACACGTCTATCAGAGCAGGAGAGAACCATGACTGTTGGAATGTCACAGAAAAAGTGATGGACCACATTGGACCCACAGAAGGAGAGCCTGAATGTGTCCCCAGTGTGGATGGAGGAATTCAGAAAACCACCAGCATAGCAGGCCATGGTCAGACATATACATACAGTTGGAGTCATTGTGGTGGTGTAGTGCAGGGGTTTGCACACCGCGGCATAGCGATCAAAGGCCATTGCAGCCAAAAGGAAATCTTCTGTGGTGACAAAGGCTGCAAATATGAACATCTGAGCAACACACGCATTATAAGAAACAATTTTCTTTCCTATAAGAAGTCCAGCAACAACAGTTGGAGTGACAGCTGAGGAGTAAAAGATGTCCACCAGGGACAGGTTGGCAAGGAAACAGTACATGGGAGTGTGGAGTCGAGAGTCCCAGAGAATCAGCACAATCATCCCTAAGTTTCCAACCACATTGATAAAATAGATAAGGCAGATTATGATAAACAATGGGATCTGCAGTTCTGGGGCATTGGTTAGTCCTAGAAGAATGAACTCTGTTGCCTCTGTCCTGTTCTTCATCAGTCTTCTTTGGGAATCAGGAGATGCCCTGTAGTAAAGATAACACAGAGAGATTGCCAAATATTAAAATGTCTTTGTACCACTGCCAGGAATTATTTCATTATTTAAAAACACATAGATTCCAAAGATTCTTAATGTCTAGGGCCAGTAAGATAGTGCACTAGGTAAACATGCATCTCTTAAGACAGACAACTTGAGTACAGTCCTCAGATTCCCCAGTGAAAAGGAGGGGATAGTAACACGGGAAAATTATCCTCTGTCAATCGTGTAAGCGCCACAGCATGCATGCATGCACCTACACACATATGTCATAAACATGGTAACAATAGAAATCACAATATTAGAAATGGTCTCACTATGGACTTGAGGGTTGCCTGGAACTCATGAAGATCGAGCTGACCTCAGACTCCTAGAAATCATTATCCTTCTGCCTCCTATGTTCTGTGATTAAAGGTGTACTTCATCATATCCATCAACAATTGAATACTTTATATCAGCATCTAGAAGAATTTAAACAGTGTAATGAAGCATTGTCAAAGTTCACCACCCCGATATTTAAGTCTTACATATTTGTGAACTAATATTTTGAAATTTAATAGTACTCAATACTTATTTTTATATATGTATTTGTATGTCTCTGTGTGGGGTATTTGCATGTGTGTGCAAGTGCTCATGGAATTCATACTCTTCAGTTCCTCTGGAGCTGGAGTTCTAGGTGGTTATGAACCACTTGATGTGGGTGCTGGTGACAGAACTCAAGTCCTCTGCAGGGGTTCATTTTTCCAGCACCATCTTGAAAATTTAATGGATTGTCCAATGTGATGTTTGTGAAAGTAATATATCAATTATATGATCTTTTCCAATCCTCAAGCTTCGGCATACTCAATTTGTGAATGTGCCATGAACTACCCTGTGGATATGTTTGCGTATCTCTTATATATGTATTTCATCTTGAGTACATTCTTTCTATTGCTTAGGGTTGCCATGACTTGATTGAAGCACATACATCATCAAAAGTTGAAAGTTCATAGATCGTGAGCTATATTTAAGTTCATGAATTGTGAAAGAGAAAAATCCATGTTTGAAGCTTGTGTTAGAATCTTCTCTGATGTAAATACAATACTCTAAAATCTCATTTTTAGAATATCAAGTTCTTAGAGATGTATCTGTCCTCTACCAACAACCGCTTCTTATTGTTCTTTGCCTTCCCATTTCAGCAACTCACCTGACAAGCCTCGCTCTTGAGAACTGCATACAAGAGTTAAAAGAACAATCACTTCTGAATATATTAGATGCTACAACATATAATATAGAATTGGATTGTGTGTAACTTGGTAACATACAAGCGTTGTTGTATATTTTTTTCTGAGTTAACCGGGGAAAATAGGGATATTTAATGTATCTGACTTTACAAAGCAATTTGCCTTACAGTTTGACACATTATAAAGAACACATCATAGTTCTCTGGGCTGGCGAGAACCTCAGTGGAGACAACACATGTACAGCTTCCATGTGGCATGACACCTCAAGGGTTGAAGGCCCTAATCTTTATGACTCAGTCTCCTTTTCTTCTTTGTAGAGGGCATGAACTCCTTGTGGTCTCAGATAAGCACTGGGGGAAACAGGGATGTTAAAAACACAGGGTTGTTTTCTCAATGGAGTACATATATATCCGTTTTCCACCCAGGAACCTAGGGATGTATGTACTTAATAGCCTGGTGCCCTGTACTATCTGTAGGGTCAGGCCACCCCCAGGTCTCCCAAACTATTATGTTTATTCTACATTCTACCTTCCTGGGGCTTTATCTTTTATTTATTTTATAAGAAGAAAACATACTATCTTTATTTCATTTTACGTACCAATCCCAATTCCCACTCCTTCCCCTCCTCCCATACCTTTATTTACCCCCTGACCCAACCACCCCATCTACTCCTCAGAGAGGGTAAGGCACATTTGCTTTTGGGGAAAGTCCAAGGACCTCCTTACTATATCTAGGCTGAGCAAGGTATCCATCCAAAGAGAATAGGTTCCAAAAAGCCAGTACAAGCAGTAGGAATAAATGCTGCTGCTACTGCCAGTGGCGCCTCAGTCTGCCCAGCCACTCAACTGTCACCCACACTTAATGGGTCTAGTTTGGACCTATAATGGTCCCTTAAAATGAAGGTCAGGTCTTTTGTTTATTCATTTATAATCCTTTTAAGATTAAAAATTAATCATTTTATCTTACTCTTCTAATCTCCAAAACAAAGTTGGTACTAGAGAGATGAGTCAGCGTTTAAGATCACTGAGCACTCTTACAAATAACCTAAGGGCAAATCCTATCACATGCATGCCAGCTCATAATCATCTGTAACTTCAGTTCTAGTTGGGTCCATAACTTTCTCTGGTCTTGACCAGCACTAGAAATATGTGGTGTACAGACATACACACAGGCAAACTACCCATATAAATATAAATAAATAAATATCCAAAAATAAGTCTCCAGCAATAAATAAATACATAACAAATAATATCAAAACATTGTGGGTTTCTACAGGAGCTTATGGGATATGGGTGGGATTCACTAAAATGGATATTAGCTCTTTTTCTCTTAAGTTAGAGTCCTTTCTTTAGTCTAAAGACACATCATTTTAATTTATATATGTTTTAAGTTCTAGTGAGAGATCAGCAAATAGCAAATAAAATCAAATTATTACCTGACCAGCCAGCAGCACCTCATCTCTACTGTTTCTCTAGGATTATTAGAAAGCAGGACACTGATATTTCATAAGCACCATTCAGCTCTCCAGTGACAAAATTTCAATGTTTGCAAGACAGATCTAACTCTGTGTCTTAGAAAAGGGTTCAGGCCCTTGAGCTCTGGGCTCAAATGACTCACAGTGGTCCTGCTAATACTACTTTTGTGTGAGCTGGACTTTTTACTAAAAGTGGATGATGATATAGAAGCTTACCTTGCTCCTTAAACAGTCAGTTCTGAACAGTGTGTTTGCAATGAGAAGTCCTTCCATGGAGTTATACATGGTATCATCAGAGGGGCTCTCTGGCAGGGAACAATCAAAAGGTGCTGAACTTTCTAAAGCAACAACAACAACAACAAAAAAAAAAACAGAGAAAAGACACTCAAACTCCCCAGCCATGAGAATAGCATGCATTCCCTGTGTCTTGAGAGAGCTCTCTTACTTTCTCCTTACTTGTAAAAGAAAGATTCTATCATTGCTTCTCCCATACAATCCATAGACTTGTGTCTGTGGGGTACAAGCGGAGGAAGGCGCACAGAAGAGCTTGCTGACTGCTTGTTTCTCCCAGGTTGTTCTGCCCAAGGAACTAACTGGGGACCTCGGCTTGGGCATCTGGGAGCCACTCTAGGTTCAAGTCTCTTTCCAACCCTAAGGTGGCTCCCTTAACTAAGAATTGTGCTTCCGTGCTCCCCTATCTAACCTTCCTTTATCCCAATCCTCCTTTTTCCCCAAGTTCCCCCCATTCTCCCCTTCTCCCTTTTCTCTCCCCATCTCACCTTACCCCCATCCCACCCCACCCCCAAGATCTCAATTTTCTCCCCGGCAATTTTGTCTACTTCCCATAGCCAAGAGGACAACTATATGTTTTTCCTTTGGTTCACCTTTTTACTTAGCTTCTTTGGGATCACCAATTGTCTTTCTGTGTCTGTGTTACCTCACTCAAAATAATGTTTTCTAGCTCCATTCATTTGCCTGCAAATTCAAGATGTCGTTATTTTTTTCTGCTCTATAATACTCCATTCTGTAAATATACCACATTTTCCTTATCCATTCTTTGGTCGAGGGGTATTTAGGTTGTTTCCAGGTTCTGACTATGACAAACAAAGTTGCTATGAACAAAGCTGAGCAAATGTCCTTGTGGCACAATTGATCATCCTTTGGATATATACCCAAAAGGGGTATTACTGAAATGTTGTTTCCTAATTTTCTGAGAAATTGCCACACTGACATCCAAAAGGGCTGTGCCAGTTTACATTCCCAACAGCAAGGCAGAAGTGTTCCCTTTTCCCCACAACCTCTCCAGCATAAGTTGTCATCAGTGTTTTTAATCTTGACTATTCTTACAGGTGTAAGATGTAATCTCAGAGTTGTTTTGATTTGTATTTCTCTGATGACTAAGGATGTTGAACATTTCCTTAAGTGTCTTTCAGCCATTTTAGATTCCTCTGTTGAGAGTTCTCTGTTTAGATCTGTGTTCCATTTTTTTTATTGGATTATGTGTTCTTTTGATGTCCAATTTCTTGAGTTCTTTGTATATTTTGGAGATCAGACCTCTGTCTGATGTGGGGTTAGTGAAGATCTTTTCCCATTCTGTAGGCTGTCATTTTGTCTTGTTGACCATGTCCTTTGCTTTACAGAAGCTTTTTGGTTTCAGGAGGTCCCATTATTTTCTGCCATCTATTTCTCTTAGGTGAGCTTGTTTCTTTTTGTTTTAAAGTTTTCAAATGTTCTGTCAATTCACTAGTATGGGATTTTTCCAGCTTCCTTATGTAGGCATTAAGTGCTATGAACTGTCCTCTTAACACTACTTTAATTGTGTCCCATAAATTTGGGTATGTTGTGTGGTCATTTTCATTGAATTTTAGAAAGTCTTTATATTCTCCCTTTATTTCTTTCTTGACACATTGATGATTAAGGTGAGCATTGTTTAATTTCTATGTGTTTGTGGGGTTTTCTGGAATTAGTATTGCTGTTGACTTCTAGTTTTAAAGCATGGTGATCTGATAAGGTACATTGGGTTATTCCATTTTTTTTTGTATTTGTTGAGGTTTGTTTTGTTACTGAGTATGTGGTCAAATTTTGAGAAGGTTCCATGAGGTTCTGAGAAGAAGGTATATTTTTTTCTGTTTGGATGAAATATTCTATAGATGTCTGTTAAGTCCATTTGATTCATAACATCTGTTAGTTCTCTTATTTCTCTGTTCACTTTTAGTCTGATTGACTTGTCCAGTGGTGAGACATCAATTGTTTGTGTAGCCAACATCTTTGGGTTGGAGTGTCCTTTGACTATTTTGTGTGGGGCTGGATTTGTGGCTAAGTATTGGTTAAATCTGGTTTTGTCACGGGATATCTTGTTTTGTCCTTCTATGGTGATCAAAAGTATTGCTGGGTATAATAGTCTAGGCTGGCAGACTCTTAATGTTTGCATAATGCTTGACCACAACCTTCTGGCTTGCATTGTTTCCAGTGAGAAGTCAGGTGTAATTCTGATAGGTCTACCTTTATATGTTACTTAGCCTTTTCCTTTTGCTGCTCTTAATATTCTTTCTTTACTCTGTATGTTTAGTGTCCTGATTATTATGTGGCAAGATGACTATTTGGTGTTCTGTAAGCTTCTTGTATCTTCATAGGCATATCTTTCTTTAGGTTGGGAAAGTTTTCTTCCATGATCTTGTTAAGTATATTTTCTGTGCTTTTGAGTTGAACTTCTTCTCCTTCTTCTATACCTATTATTCTTAGATTTGGCCTTTTCATGGTGTCCCATATTTCCTGGATATTTTGTGTTAAGTTTTTGTTTGGTTTAGTGTTTTCTTTAACTGATGAGTCCATTTCCTCTATTGTATCTTCAGCACTTGAGATTCTTCCATCTCTTGTATTCTCCTGCTCATGCTTGCCTTTGTGGTTCATGATCATTTTCTCATGATTCCTGTTTCTATAATTCGCTCAGTTTGTGTTTTCTTTATTGTCTCAATTTCAGTCTTCAAGTCTTGAATATTTTCTTTCATATGTTTGATTTCTTTTTCTTTTTTTGTAGTTTTCTTTAAGGGATTTGCTGATGTCTTCCAACTTTTTATTTTTTCTTCCATTTCTTTGAATGAATTTCTCATTTCTTCTTTAAGAGTTTCCAATATTCTCTTGAAGTTATTTTTAGGTCATTTTCTTCTGCTTCATCTATTTTTTTTTGTTCAGGTCTTGCTCTTGTAGGGTCTTTAGGTGTTAAAGGTGTTGTGTGTGTTCTTACCTTTCTACTCATCTTTTCCTCTAATAGGTGTGGTTTGGGCTGTCTGAGATTCTGTTGCTTAATTGTCTAGGTGCCAGTGAATCCAAAGCTCAGATGATTGTTCCTCATGGTACAGTCTGTGCCACAGTTCTAGTTACCCAGTAGGTTACTCTGTGTTCCTGGAGATAACTCAGTGCTCCTGGGCTTTGCTCTGCTGCCTTGGAGTTTGCTGTATCAGGCCTTTTTTGGCCTAGTTTCCCAGCTTTGACCTGTTTCTGTAAACCCTTTTCTGAACCCCCTCCTGAAGAAGTCCCTGGCTTGGAGTTGGTCCTGTAAATGTCTCTGGCTCTGGTCTATTGCCTCAGAGTTCCCAGGCTTGGGTGTGACCAGAACTGCAGATGTCCTAGCTCAAGCCTACTCCCTTGGAGGTCCCAGACTCACACCTGGCCCCATGAAGATCTCTGGTTTCTGCCTACTTTCTCAGAGGTCCCAGATTCATGCCCAGACTGGCAGAGGTCCTGGTTCAGGCCTAGTTCCTTGGAGGTCCTAGACTCACGCCCATACCCACAGGGGTCCTGGCTTAGGTCTACTCTTTTGAAAATTTCAGATTTACATCTGGATCCTCAGCAGTCCCTGGCTCTGGCTCACTCACTAAGCAGTTACTCCCCTGTACCAGGTCCTGTTCCGGTGGGGATCGCTATACCTAAAGCTTTTCCTTATGAACATAGGCACTACTAAGAAATCATACAACACTCATCCTGTGAAGCCAGCATTTCCTGATACTAACTCTAGTCAAAAATGTCAGGCCAGTAAAATTAGATAATATCTCTATTTAATATACATTTAGAAATACAAAAAATAAAAGAAATTCATCAGTTTTTAAACTTAGTTTCTCTAGTAGTTTGAATGATAATGGTTCACATTGGCTCCTATATTTTAATGCTTAGTCACCAAGTAGTGAAACTGTTTAGAAAGAATTAGATGGCATGGCTTTCATGTATGAGGTATGTCATGAAAAGTGAGTTTTGAGGTTTCAAAAACCCAAACCATATCCAGTCTCTCTCTCTCTCTTCCTGTTGCCTACAGGTCAGGATATAATACTCTCAGCTACAGCTCTAGTGCAGTGCCTGCCTGTCCTATCATGATGATTAGAGACCCTCTAAAACTATAAATCTTCAAGTAAATGCTTTCTTTTATGAGAACTGCCTTGGTCATAGTGTCTCTTCAGAGCAATAAAACAGTAACTAAAAAGGCCGGGCGGTGGTGGCGCACGCCTTTAATCCCAGCACTCGGGAGGCAGAGGCAGGCAGATCTCTGTGAGTTCAAGACCAGCCTGGTCTACAAGAGCTAGTTCCAGGACAGGCTCCAAAACCACAGAGAAACCCTGTCTCGAAAAACCAAAAAACAAAAAAAAAAAAAAACAAAAAAAAAACAAAACAGTAACTAAGACTTAAAAAACCATTAATATTTTATTATTAGAAATATATGCAGATAGGAGGGGGGAAATATGCAGGAGACAGGTAACAAGTGAAGCAAGCAGCTGTCAGGGAAGTCATAGTTTTGCAGCTGCTTACGAGCCTCGGCTCATTTGGAGAACAATCTCCTGGGCTAAGCACATCCAAACAATGCTGCAAAGGAAATCAAGTCCAGCAGCACGGAGTGTGTGCTGTGCTTGGGAGCACTGGATTTATACACGCGAGCACCCACGTCCCGGCTTTAAACCAGCTGTAAACAATTCAGATGTCGCTATTCCGCAGTTCTTAAAGGGATTTAACTGCTGATGGAACAAGGCCCTTGAAACAGCTATGCAAAGATACAATGTGCAAGTCGTGAAATAAACACTCCTTAAGCAAAAAAAAAAAAGAAAAGAAAAGAAATATATAGGTACTTCAATATGTAAAAGTCAATGTTGTAATAAAACAAATTAATATAATGTAGAGAAAAGAAACCGAGAATAATCTTATTAATGTATGATAAATGTAAGTTATTTCAATGTTTTCTTTTATGATTCAGTTGGGTAGATAACTAGTAACAGATGTGAATTACACAAATACAAAAGCAATGATTAAATCTCATAGCTAATGTTATAATCAAGAGAGACCTTGGGTCCTCAGTAAGTGGAGAGTGTGCTGTTAGCCACTGATCCATCTCTCTAGCTCTATTTGGAAAAGTTAATGAATTACCCACTTTGACATATCTAAAATAAGTAAAAAGGAAAGTAAGAAAACATGTTATATAAGTTTTCCAACAACACAAGTGTTATTGTTTTTATCTGTTTGGCTCAAAATTGTTCCAGAAGCATCTATCCAGAGCAGACAGTCAAAAAATACATCAAAAGACAAAAAGGGATTAATTAAACTAGAGATATTTTTAAATAACATTACCTTTATACTCATTTTTTTTGCTGCTTGAGAATTTCATACATCCTGTTTTCATCAAATCCATCCCACTTGCTGTCTCTGATTCCTCTCTTTTCCCTCCATCAATTTTCTCTCTCAACTTCATGGTTTTTCTTGAACTTACTGAGTCTACTTACTCCTTCCTATACATGCATGGGTGGAGGGCTACCTAGTGGAGCTTGAATAGTTTCTCAAGGGCACCATGTCCCTGAGAATGACTGACATTCCTCTCTCCATCAGCAAGCATCAGCTACCAACTGCCCCTCAGCTCCTCTTTCATTGGGGTTGGCATTCTGGCTGGCTTAATCTTGTGCACTTCTTGTGCATGTAGTCAGAGCTGCTGTCAGTCTCTGAGCAATGGTGCTGGTATGTCCAGCAATTACTGTTTCGCTTGCAGCCATCAACTACGTCAGGCTCTTACAGTCTTCTGACCCAACTTGAGCAATGTTTCCTGGCCCTTGGGGAAAAAGACTGTGATATAGAAGCTTCATTTAGATTTGGGCACTCTACAGTTTCTTATTCTTTGCATATTAACAGTTGTAAGTCTCTATATTAATTACCATCTACTGCAAAAAGAAGGCTCTCTGATGAGGCTTGAGAAATGCACTATTTTTTTTTTTGCTTTACCTCCAAACAGGAGACCAAGAACATTTTATTTATTTTATTATTATTTTTTGGAGTTTTTCAAGACAGAGTTTCTCTGTAGTTTTTTTTTAATTTATTTTTTATTGAAAAAAATATTTCCGCCTCCTCCCAGCCTCCCATTTCCCTCCCCCTCCTCCCATTCCTCTCCCCCTCTCCCCTCTCCTGTCCCCCTCCCTCTCCAGTCCAAAGAGCAGTCAGGGTTCCCTGCCCTGTGGAAAGTCCAAGGTCCTCCCCCCTCCATCCAGGTCTAGGAAGGTGAACATCCAAACTGGCTAGGCTCCCACAAAGCCAGCACATGAAGTAGGATCAAAACCCCGTGCCATTGTCCTTGGCTTCTCATCAGCCCTCATTGTCCGCCATATTCAGAGAGTCAGGTTTTATCCCATGCTTTTTCAGTCACAGTCCAGCTGGCCTTGGTGAGCTCCCCGTAGATCAGCCCCATTGTCTTAGTGGGTGGGTGCACCCCTCGTGGTCCTGACTTCTTTGCTCATGTTCTCCCTCCTTCTGCTCCTCATTGGGACCTTGGGAGCTCAGTCCGGTGCTCCAGTGTGGGTATCTGTCTCTATCTCCATCCATCGCCAGATGAAGATTCTATGGTGATATGCAAGATATTCATCAGTATGGCTATAGGATAGGGTCATTTCAGGTTCCCTATCCTCAGCTGCCCCAGGAACTAACTGGGGACATTGCCCTGGGCACCTGGGAGCCCCTCTAGGTCCAAGCCTCCTGCCAATCCTAAAATGGCTCCCTTAATTAAGATATGTGCTTCCCTGCTCCCCTATCCAATCTTCCTTTATCCCAATCATCCCGTTTCCCCAAGTTCCCCCCATCCTCCCCTTCTCACTTTTCACTCCCCATCTCCCCTTACTCCCCCCATCCCACCCCAACCCCCAAAATCCCAATTTTTTTGCCCTGCAATCTTGTCTACTTCCTATACCCAGGATAACAACTATATGTTTTTCTTTGGGTTCACCTTCTTATTTAGCTTCTTTAGGATCACAAATTATAGACTCAGTGACCATTATTTATGGCTAGAAACCAATTATGAGTGAGTACATCCAATGTTCATCTTTTTGGGTCTGGGATACCTCACTCAGGATAGTGTTTTCTATTTCCATCCATTTGCATGCAAAATTCGAGAAGTGTTTTTTTTTTTTTACCGCTGAGTAGTACTCTAATGTGTATATATTCCACACTTTCTTCATCCATTCTTCCATTGAAGGGCATCTAGATTGTTTCCAGGTTCTGGCTATTACAAATAATGCTGCTATGAACATAGTTGAACAAATGCTTTTGTCATATGATAGGGCATCTCTTGGGTATATTCCCAAGAGTGGTATTGCTGGGTCCAGGGGTAGGTTGATCCCGAATTTCCTGAGAAACCGCCACACTGATTTCCAAAGTGGTTGCACAAGTTTGCATTCCCACCAGCAATGGATGAGGGTACCCCTTCCTCCACAGCCTCTCCAGCAGAGGCTATCATTGGAGTTTTTTATTTTAGCCATTCTGACAGGTGTAAGATGATATCCCAAAGTTGTTTTGATTTGCATTTCCCTGATGGCTAAGGAGGCACTATCTTATTAGTGCAAACAGAAACTTGACCAGGAGGCATGGTGACACACACCTTTGATCCCAGCACTTAGGAGGCACATGCAGAAAGATCTCTGTGAGTTTTAGACCAACCTGATCTAGTTCAATTTTCATGTCTTCAAAAACTACATAGAGACACCCTGTCTCAAACTAACAAAAACCCTTAAATAAATAACCATTCTATTAATTATAATTCCAAACTGGTGTGGGATTGTTTGTGATTTACGCCTTCATCCACCCACGCATGCTTGCACAACAGCTCACATGTGTACACACACAAGTTTCATATACACATTGTACATAGACACATATACAAAAATAGTAGAATGAAATAAAAAACATAAATGCCAGTATATCAATAAATATGACATTCGGATGTTTCCATTACTCTAATTGGCACAATTATACATTTTGAAACAATGTATAATAGAATTATCAAGGTTTATTATTTTGCTGTGCAATTTAAGGTGTTTAACTTTTCTATACTTTGTAGTGGCATTTCATTTGTATTTCAATAAATAAAGTTTGCTTGGGGATTGGGAAAGTAAAACACCCATACTGGCCAGCCTTACAATGACATACACCTTTAATCCCAGTAGCCACATTGGTTGCCATAGAAGCAAGGTGGTACATTACTTTAATCCTTGTGGTGCATACTTTTAATTTCAGGACTTGAGTGAATTATATAACAGGAGGAATCAGCTCTTAGACACAGTCTCATTCTGCGATTCCTTGGAGGCAGCATCATTTTTTCTGACTGAGGTCGAGGTAACAGCCAGTGACTAGCTGTTTTGCTTTTCAGATTTTCAGGTTGAACCCCAATTTCAGTCCCTGAGTTTTTATGAATTGGGCCTCATTCCTTTTTATTTTATTTTGAGATTATAATATAATTATATCATTTCTCTTTTCTTTCTTTCCTCCAAATCTTCCCATATACCCCTCCTTATCTCTTTCGAATTCATGACCTCTTTTTTCATTAACTGTTGTTACACACACATATGTACTTGAACAGACATATGTATTTTTAAATATTACCTGCTAAATCTGTATAATATTACTTATATGTATGATTTCAGTGCTCTTCCCTGGAGATGAATATTTAACAAAATTATCAGCATTCCTTAGTTGCCTGTAATTCTTAGTCTAGAATTAAGGCTTAATGGTCTCTACTGAAATGTTTATTATTCTTGTTCTTGTTCAGCTACTGTATAGAGTCATGTTGGCAAGACTTTATAGGTGAAGCTTCTGACATTACTAAGAGACATAATCTCACAGCAAATCCCCTGGTCCTCTGAATTTTACAGTCTTTCCACCCCCTCTTCTACAGTATCCCTGAGCCTTTAGGTGTGGAGGTTATTGGCAGTTGCATCTATTAAAACAAGGATTCACAACTCTGTTTTTTTGTTGTTGTTGCAGTTTTCTGTACTGGTCTCATATGTGACAAAAAGAAGCTTCTTTGATGAGGCATAAGGACTATACTTAAATAATGAAAGGGAACATGTGATGTTTGTCTTTCTGAATCTGGGTCACTTCACTCAGAATTGTGTTTTTCTGCCCATTTACCTGCGAAGGCAATTACTTCATTTTTATTTACAGCTATGCAGTATTCCATAGTATATATGTACTACATTTCCTTCATCCATTCCTCAATTGATTCCATTTCCTAGCTATTACGAATAAAGCAGCAATGAGCAGGGCTGAGCAAGCATCTGCGGGGTAGGATGTAAAGTGCTTTGAGTGTTCACTAGGAGTGGATAATATGAAAGATTAATTTTTAGTTTTTCTAGAATTCTCCACATGTATTTCCATAGTAGCTGCACCAGATGGCAATCCCACCAACAGTGAAAGAGTACTCTCTTTTTTTTACACCCCTTTCAGCATTTGTTTTTGGTTGTTTTGTTGAACCTTGACATTCTGACTGGAGTAAGATGAAATCTCAAAGTTCTTTGTATTTTTTATTTTCTTTTATTTTCTTAATGTCTAGGAAAAATGAGTATTTTTGAATTATTTATCTTTTTAACATGTTTAGACTGTCTTTATTTACTACCTTCTTTGTATGTTTTATTTTAAATTTTTATTTGAAAATAATTTTTTTCATACAACATGTTCTGATTATAATTACCCTCCTCCACTTCCTTCCAGATCCTCTCTACCTCCCCACATGTCTTTTCATGTTCTTTCTCACTAGTAAACAAACAAGTACTTCAAAAAGAAAAAAATAATAATGAAATAAAACAAAAAAATATAGGACAAAACAAAGAAGCAAACAGAAAAATGGAGAGCCAAAGAAAAGGCACAAGAAATGTATATAGACATAGAGACACATGCATTGCCCTGCACAGAAATCCCTTAAAAGCGCAAAGTCAGAAACCATAATACATAAGCAAAAACCTGTGGGGTAAGAAAAAATAAAGAAAGGAAGAATGTGCAAACAATACATTATGAGAAAAAAACTCAAAAATGCCATTGAGTTCATTTTGTGTTGGGCATCTACTGCTGGCCATAGGGCCTGGCCTTAAAATTGGTTTGAGTGCTTTGTGAGACTCCATTAAATAAAACTAATTTTTCATTTTCAATTTTTTGTGAGTTCATATGGACATTGATAATGTTGAATTAGAGGGCCTTGTCGTCTTCATGTGCTCCAAGACCCTCTGACCCTGACGGTCTTTCTGCCTCCTCTTTCACAAGCTCCATGAGGCCTAAGGGGAGGGAATTGATGGAGATATGCCATTTAGGATGTTCCAAGGTCTCCCACTCTTGGCACAAAGTACAGATGTGGGTCTCTGTATTTATTACCATTAATTGGTTCGTCCCACAAGCTTTGTGTCACTATTGTACTGGTACAACATGCATGCAGATTACCATTGTAGATCAAAGATTTTGTAGCTGGGTTGGTATTTATTTTTCTACTTGGGTAGCATGCTGATATGGGATTCCCCTCTATGTGCTATGAATATGTTTTATTGCCATTTATTAATAAAGAATCTATTTTGGCTTATGGCAGGGCATAATATAGCAAGACTGGAAATTCAAGTAGACATAGAGGAGGAAAGAAGGAGGAGTGAGAGAGATACCATGTAGCTGCCAAAAGAGAAAATGCCAGAACCTTACTGGTAAGCCACAGCTTGATGGAGATACACAGATTAATGGAAATCGATTAATTTAAGATATAAGAGCTAGCTAGAAATTTGCCTGAGCCACCAGTCAAACAATGTTGTAATTAATATAGTTTCTGTGTGGTTATTTGGGTCTGTGCCGCTGGGAAATGAAAATGTAGCCTCTGTTAACAGCATACCAAGTACCTTCAGCACAATGAACACTGCTAGTCAGTAGGAATGAAGGCTCTGGGTTGGCAACAGCTTGATTTCTCCATGTTTACTGAGTTATGTAAGTGTCTTAAGCAATATGGTCTTACCATCAATTTGTGGAGAACAACCAATTGGCAGCCTGAGTTGTTAGGGAGTTCCCATGGGGCTCCTTTGGCCAACAACTTGATTAGATGTAACCCGTTCCTGGAATTGTTAGCCTCATTTGGTGGTGAGAGATGTCCACTTAATGCTTTGTCTTCTCTGTTATTTGATGATTTCATTTAGTTCACCTTCATATATACATATATTTTAGGATGCTTCTATTGTATTAGGTTTCCATATGAGCCCTAAGATAGCCCTTATTCTCTCCTTCACTCCCCTCTTAGTTTCCTTCCCTGTTTGGTTCTTCAGTTCCAGTCCTCCACCATCAATCTATAATTATATATTCAACTTCCCTTTCCTAGGGTAGAGTTTCTAAGTTCCTTCCTCTGTGTCTAACTTCTCTCCTTGGAAATCTGCTGGCCACATTAGCCAGGGAACCACGTAAGCAACATTCATTCTCTTTTTCTGTTCTCCAAGTCCAATCCCCCAGTCTCATCCCCTACCCTGTAGCAGACCACCTGTAGGGGCCTGTCTTCCCTCTCTTCCATTCCCTGTGGACTCCACAGATCCTTGTGACAGACTCAACCCCACACCCTGCTAGCCCATCTCCATTCTTGCATGTCAGCTTCCAACACAGAAAGAAGTTCTACCCACGACCCTCAATGGTCACACGTGGTGAGTAATCAGAAGCACACCTACCAAAAAACCCACTGCCATCACAGGGTCCTAGGATCCAGAGAGGGCTACAGAAACTAACGACCATAAAATCCACCCAAAAAGTAAGGTCGGTGACAACACTGAGAATTGCAATTCTCCCAAACATTTAGACATCTTAAATGTCTAAAAGTTGGCATAAAAGTTCAGTCAATAACAGTTAGGACAATATGTTTCCACTAGACCCTAGCAGCCCCACTACAGTGAACCATGAGAAATGCAATATGGATGAAGTATAAAACAAGGACTTTAAAGTACCTATTATGAATATGCTCAAGGACCTTAAAGAGAATATGAATAAACCCTTTAATGAAATATATTAAGAAACAAACAGTGGAATGAAATGAAAATTGCTCAAGACATAAAAGTTGAAACAGAATTACAAAAGAAAATCCAAACTGAGCAGAAAAGAAATTCCCTACAGCACATAATAATCAAAGTGCTAAATATACAAAAGAAAGAAAGACTATTAAAAGTGATGAAGGAAAAAGACCAAATGGCATATAAAGACAGACCTATTAGAGAATAACACCTGACTTCTTTTTATATTGTCATCATCATTTACTTTTTATTCAAATTCCATAAACATGGAAAAATATGACAGGCATATAGTAAGTATTCCATTAGTGTTTTTTTCTAAATGACAGACACCACCTGACGTTTCTTTTTCCCACTTTTATTAAAAATAGATTCATTTCTCATATAATATATCCTGATTACAGTTTCCGTTCCTTTTACTCCTGCCCAGTTCTTCCCCACTTCTCCTCCCGTCTGGATCTACTCTCTTTCTGTCTTTCAGTGTGAAAAGAAGAGGCTTCTAAGAGCTATCAACCAAACATAACAAAATAAAAATAAGATAAAATAAAGCTGCTGGCTGGTTTTGTGTGTCAGCGTGACACAAGCTAGAGGAGATCCAGGTGAAAGGCATTTTCTCATTTAGTGATCAGTGGGGGAGTCCATAGTGGGTGGTTCCATCCCTTGGCTGCTGGTCCTGGGTTCTATAAGAAGGTGGGTTATGTGGAACAAGGCAGGAAGCAACTCCCCACCATGGCCTCTGCATTAGCTCCTGCCTCATGGATGCTCACCTGCTGTGAGTTCTTGTCCTGACTTCCTTCAGTGATGAACAGCAATGCAAAAGTATAAGCCAAATAAACCCTTACCTCTCCAACTTGTTTTTTTTTTTTTGGTCAGGTGTTTCATCACAGCATTAGAAACCCTAGCTAAGACAAAAACTCATCACATCAAAGTTGTACAAGAATCTATTTTTAATAAAAGGAAAAAATAACTAAGCAGTTCCTGTTTTGTTTTACTTTGTTTTCATTTTTGAAACAAGCTCTCTCTGTGTAGTCCTGGCTGTCCTGAAATGGAGACCAGGTTGGACTCAAACTCACAGAAATCCACCTGTCTCTCTCTCCCACGTGCTCGGATTAAAGGCATAAGCGACCATGATCTACCTAGAGTTGTTCTTAAAACCTAAAATTCTACAGAATTTTTCTAGAATTGCCTATTCCACAGCTTCTAGACATCAAGTAGAATCTTCTAACATGGGAGCGGCACTCTGTTATACTGGGAAAATAAAGCACAATGTATTTGTACACTTAAAAAAGAATAGCACCTGATTTTCAATGGAGACTCTAAAATCCAAAATGGCCTGGACAGGTGTTCTACAAACTATAAGAGACCACAGGTGTCAGCTCAGACTGCTATACCCAGAAAAACTATTCAACACAGTAGATGGAGAAAGAAAGACATTCCAGGGTAAAACCAAATTGAAGCAGTATCTATCATAATAAAAACTTCAATCTGAAGAAGTTAACTACACCCAAGAAAACACAAGGAATAAATTATCTCAGACTAGTAAATCAAAAGAGATCTATGGGATTAATATAGTAGGAAAGACAACCATGCTGCCAAAAGCAGTCTTTAGATTGAATGTAGTCCCCATCAAATTTTCAACACAGTTCTTCACAGGTCTTGAATTCTCCTTTCTGCTTCCTCATCTGCCCCAGAGTGAGCAAGCAGCCTCACATTTCTGCCACCACAGCCCACAGCTGCTCCTTCTCGCCGCACCCCTGCAACTGATAGCAGACCAAACCATCAACCCACTAGCCAAACCAAACCCTTCATGCTTTAGTATGCCAGGTGTTTCATCACAACCTGAGAGATTAACTAATGTGGAAAACTATCCAGAAAGTACTCATAAAACTACAGAAGAAGAGAAAATATTTGCGAGTCACTTATCTGGTAAAAATTTAGTATCTAGAATATGTTAAGAACCTCTATAGGTCAGTAACAAGAAAAAGTCAAAGACAAGGAAAATATTAAAACCTGAAAAAGAACGTCCTTGAGAACTGGAAGAGAGTATCTTGCTGCATTAGACATTACTGCAGCTAGAGGTAAATCATTCCCAGGCAGAAAGGACTTGACTACACCTGATGTTTCAAAGACACCTGTAGTGGGAATGGGAAGCAGGAAGTCTACACAGAAGACTCTTGCTGGGACCCTCTTTACTGGCCAGACACTTCTGCTGACTCCTTTGCTTTATACTAAATACACTCCTTCAAATCCAAAGCACAGATATTATGGTATAGGTGGAAAACAACTTGGAAGTTACTCACTAAGAAAAATTAAGGCATCATATAGACCTGCCACTCCTAATTATATGCTCAACGATTTGCAAGAATTCAAAATGAATTTCTGTACCGTGTTCATGTTTATCCACCACCTCAAAAAGGCAGGTAAATGCTAATGCGCACTGCACTGCTGGGGAAACCTCAAGATGGAGCTATGCTTGAACTTATCCAAAAGACAAAGAGGTGTTCTAAAATAAGATTTAAGTCAAGGTAGCCAGAATATAAGGTGGCAGGCTTTACTACCCTTTCCATACACGGGGTAGGTAAGTGTATAGAGATGAGCAGATTAGCGATTCCCAGAAGGAAACAAGTGCTGCTGATTTGCTGGTCCAAGTGTTTTAGACTGTGCAGATATGATAGCTGGACATTACAGTGTATGCAGTGAATGGCAGTTACTTTGAAAACCATGAGTTTTATATTTTGTGGATTTCATAGCAAATTAAAAAGAGAGGCAGAGGGAGGTTAGAGAGACACAAAGAGGGAAAAGCAATGGGACCAGAGAGGTAGAGCTAAGTTCTGTATATTAAGTGACAAGCTAGGAATGCTGGTAACCACCTAAGGGAGAGGCAAAGCAAACTCTTCTCTAACTCGCCTCTAGAGGGCGCCCTACCTGTGCGTCTCTGATTTTTCTTTTTTATTTCTTTCTTTCTTTCTTTTTTTTTACTGGCCTGTAGTTTTATTTTTTTTTTTATCTTTTTAACTTTTTTTTATTGAGAAAAGGAGAAAAAAAAAACAAGTTTCCACCTCCTCCCAGCCTCCTATTTCCCTCCCCCTCCTCCCAACCTTCTCTCCCTCCCCCTCCAGTCCAAAGAGCAGGCAGGGTTCCCTGCCCTGTGATAAGTCCTAGGTCCTCCCCCCTCCGTCCATATCCAGGAAGGTGAACATCCAAACTGGCTAGGCTCCCACAAAGCCAGCACATTACGTAGGTTCAAAACCCCGTGCCATTGTCCTTGGCTTCTCATCAGCCCTCATTGTTCGCCATGTTCAGAGAGTCCAGTTTTATCCCATGCTTTTTCAGTCACAGTCCAGCTGGCCTTGGTGAGCTCCCAATAGATCAGCTCCACTGTCTCAGTGGGTGGGTGCACCCCTCGTGGTCCCGTCTTCTTTCCTCATGTTCTCCCTCCTTCTGCTCCTCATTGCGACCTTGGGAGCTCAGTCCGGTGCTCCAGTGTGGGTCTCTGTCTCTATCTCCATCCATCACCAGATGAAGGTTCTATGATGATATGCAAGATATTCGTAAGTATTGCTAAAGGATAGGGTCATTTCAGGTTCCCTATCCTCAGCTGCCCCAGGAACTAACTGGGGACCTCGGCTTGAGCACCTCGGAGCCACTCTAGGTTCAAGTCTCTTGCCAACCCTAAGGTGGCTCCCTTAACTAAGAATTGTGCTTCCATGCTCCCCTATCCAACCTTCCTTTATCCCAATCCTCCTTTTTCCCCAAGTTCCCCCCATCCTCCCCTTCTCCCTTTTCTCTCCCCATCTCCCCTTACCCCCATCCCACCCCACCCCAAGATCCCAATTTTCTCCCCGGCAATTTTGTCTACTTCCCATAGCCAAGAGGATAACTATATGTTTTTCCTTTGGTTCACCTTCTTACTTAGCTTCTTTGGGATCACCAATTGTAGACTCCGTGACCCTTATTTATGGCTAGAAACCAATTATGAGTGAGTACATCCCATATTCATCTTTTTGGGTCTGGGTTACCTCACTCGGGATAGTGTTTTCTATTTCCATCCATTTCCATGCAAAATTCGAGAAGTCATTGTTTTTTACCACAGCGTAGTACTCTAATGTGTAGATATTCCACACTTTCTTCATCCATTCTTCCATTGAAGGGCATCTAGGTTGTTTCCAGGTTCTGGCTATTACAAATAATACTGCTATGAATATAGTTGAACAAATGCTTTTGTCATATGATCGGGCATCTCTTGGGTATATTCCCAAGAGTGGTATTGCTGGGTCCAGGGGTAGGTTGATCGCGAATTTCCTGAGAAACCACCACACTGATTTCCAAAGTGGTTGCACAAGATTGCATTCCCATCAGCAATGGATGAGGGTACCCCTTCCTCCACAGCCTCTCCAGCAAAGGCTATCATTGAAGTTTTTTATTTTAGCCATTCTGACAGGTGTAAGATGATATCTCAAAGTTGTTTTAATTTGCATTTCCCTGATTGCTAAGGAGGTTGAGCATGCCCTTAAGTGTCTTTTGGACATTTGAACTTCCTCTGCTGAGAATTCTCTGTTCAGTTCAGTGCCCCATTTTTTAATTGGGTTAATTAGCATTTTAAAGTCTAGTTTCCTGAGTTCTCTATATATTTTGGAGATCAGACCTTTGTCTGTTGCGGGGTTGGTGAAGATCTTCTCCCAGTCAGTAGGTTGCCTTTTTGTCTTGGTGACAGTGTCCTTTGCTTTACAGAAGCTTCTCAGTTTTAGTAGGTCCCATTTATTCAATGTTGCCCTTAATGTCTGTGCTGTTGGGGTTACACATAGGAAGCGATCTCCTGTGCCCATCTGTTGTAGGGTACTTCCCACTTTCTTTTCTATCAGGTTCAATGTGTTCTGACTGATAGTGAGGTCTTTAATCCATTTGGACTTGAGTTTTGTGCATGGTGATAGATATGGGTCTATTTTCATTCTTCTACAGGTTGACATCCAGTTATGCCAGCACCATTTGTTGAAGATGCTTTCTTTCTTCCATTGTATACTTTTCGCTCCTTTATCAAAAATGAGGTGTTCATAGGTTTGTGGGTTAAAATTCGGGTCTTCTATACGATTCCATTGGTTGACATCTCTGTTTTTATGCCAGTACCACACTGTTTTCATCACTGTAGCTCTGTAATAGAGTTTGAAGTCAGGGATGGTAATGCCTCCTGTCTCTGATTATTCTTTCTTTTTTTTAAAACTCAAGTCATTTTTATTTATTCAAGTTCTAAAGCATTCAAGCATGCGCAGTTGCAATACATTTCTCTTTAATCATTTTCCAAAAATCATTAATATTTACCCATTTTAGTTTCTTTTCCTTGTCTCACTCCTTTGGTCATTGACCTATACCCCAAATCATTAATTTTTATATTGCAAGCCAAATGATTATATCTAGCCAGGGACACCTCATTCACACTGTGCCCTAGCCGGCAGCAAGCATGTGTTTACAAAAAACCATTCTGATATTTTTGTATTTTTATAATCAGTTGAGTGTATGACGCCATACCTCGGATATTATTCTCAGGTGTAAATCAATTTCTAGATAATCTGCATACCACTTTTATGTGGACAACAGTTATAATCCTATTCTTTATACATTTTCAAATGGTAATGATTGCCTAAATTTTAAACAGTTGGGGCCAAATTTCTATTCTTCCTGGAAGTTTCTATGCGTACTTTTACTTCCAAGGGAACTGGGAGCTTTAACTGAAAACATATCTAAACATTCGTATCCTGGCACCAGAGAGATGTCTGACCCTTTGTATCGTTTATCTTTACCTTATGTCGCACCATAGGTTTTCAGTGTCATCTTTTAAGAAACCATCTCCCAAGTTCCTAAGCTCTTTGGAATATTGTTTTCTCTTTTTTAGGGTAGTTAAATAAGCAAGAACCATTTACGTTAGTGAGTTCCTTCTACTTACTCAGAATGATGGCAAGAACAGCCAGGGGCGGCTGGAGAAACCGGTTTCTGTGAATGACTGCAGAGAGCCTTGATTTCTTTGTAGAGACTTTCAGAAAAATTATCCCGGTAAACTCAGTCACAATCATAACTGGCAAAGCGAAACTAAGAATTACCATAAGAGTAAGCAAAGCTAAAGTTAGAGAAGCCTGAAGCCTATGGGCTCCCTGGGACCAGCGCTGGGGTCAGCAGCATCACTTCCACAGGTCCTTCTGGGTGGATGGGGTTCTCCAAAGGGCCACGCCTTAAGGACCTCCATATGCAAAACATTTATGCACCATTTCCATGGAGACAGCTTGGCTTTTGCCACTTAATCCTTTGTTTGCTGATTTATTTCTGTATCCTAGATGTCAATCTTCTGTCAGCTATGTAGCTAGTGAAATTGCCTGCCTTTCTGCTGCTTTCCTTTTCACTCTGTTCGTTGGTTGCTCATTTATATAGGGTCCTTTTAGTTTTATGAAGTTTCAGTTGTCAATTCTTGGTCTTAATTTCTGGGAACACAGAGTCCCGTTTAAAAAAATCCTTTTGCACACCTATATTGAAGGGTGCTGTTTATATTTTCTTATGACAGTTTTAGTGCTTCAGGTTTCATATTGAGGCCTTGATTTTTATTTTGTGCAGGTTTTTTTTGCAAGGAATTACATACTGTCTCATTACGCATCTTAGATTTTCTACAAAAGTCAGTTGACCCCTACATGAAAGCATCATGGAATATGTGCCCTTTCTCAGTGATTAATTATGGCCCAGTTTCATTCTCAGCACAAATGGTGTATCTATGATTACATAGACAATCTCAAAGTTTATAAATATTGCACGTTGTATATTATGGAGAGGATTTATCCTTGAGAATGATGAGGGAACTGCAGAAAGCTAACTGTGGCACACAAGAGTTCCCATTTATTAAAAAAAAAACAAAAAGGAAAGTCTGGTTTTAAAAAAATGAGGGTAGCTCAGTGGTTCAGAGCATTGGATACTCTTCTAGAGGGCCTGGGTTCAATTGCCAGCACCCACATGGCAGTTCACAACTGTTTGAAACTCCTGTTCCTTGGGATCCGATACCCTCACACAGACATACATGCAGGAAAAACACAAGCGAACATAAAATTAAAATAAATAAAAGAAAAAAATGAGGGAAAAGACAGTCCTTTGAAAGTTTGGAATACCAATAACAAAACAAGATAAAGAACCAATAAGAACTAAGAGCTGGTTATGTAAAACTATTGACAAGCCATTAGTTGGATTGATGAAAATAAGAAGATAGATCATTGCAATTAAGAAAATTAGAGTTGTGCAGAGTTATATGACAAGAGATTTAGAGGAAATTCAGGGAGACATACTTTTTAAAAATCTGCAATCTTGCACTAAACTCTAAAACATGGAGGGATTTCTTAGTACACATGACCCACTAATGGTAAACCAAGATGAGCTTGACCTTCATAACATAATGGTCCAATTATATGTAATGATGCACAAGAAAAAAATTTCCAAGTAAGAAAACTGCAGGGTAAGATGGAGTCAATGTAGAATTCCAGCACTCTTTCAAGAAGAACTTACCAGTTTTCCTCAAATTATTCTGTAAAACAGAAGCAAATGAACAGTCCCATGCTCCTTTCATAAAGTCAGTATTGCTCAGAAAGCAAAAACAAAATAATAGCCATTATAAGGAAATTATAGACACTATCTTTGTTGTTTGTAGATGCAAAATTGCCAATAAAATACTTTAAAACTGTATTTAAGAACACATAAAAATGATTATCCACCATGATAAAGTTTATTTCATCCAGGAGATGCAAGGTGATTCAGCAAACCTAAAGTATTTAATGTAATCTAGCACATTCATAAAGGGCAGAGACCACATGACCAACTCGTGAGATGCAAAACTGAATTTGAAATTATTTACCACTTCTGAAAAACATACTTGAAAGTATAGGGATACCCAGGATACAGTTCAATATAATAAAGACAACATATGGAAAACCCACTTCAAACATCATCCTAAACAGACAAAACTTCAAAGAATTTCCACTAAATCAGAAAGAAGACAAGTTTGTCTCCTCTTTTCCTGCATAAAATACTTGAAGTCTTAGCTGGAATAATGAAACAAATGACTGAACTAAATGGGGTACACACAAGAAAGGAAGAAGTCCAAGACTCTTTGCTCACACATGATAGGTTTATATACATAAAAGACTCTAGGAGTCTCTGATTTTTCATCGAGTTGAACTTAGGTTGGAAAGAAACAGAAATTATTTGTTGGGAGATGGTGGCACGCATGTGAATGAGTTTATGGTAAAATAATTATTAAATACCCTTTTAAATGTACTATTCAATAGTATTGAATACCTGTATGTTGATGTGTACTATTCAATAGTATTGAACATCTGTACATTGTCATGAACAGAATGCATGTATTACTAAGCTCCATAATAATCAAAATTAAATACATGAACATTATGCAGTATATTAGAATATTTAATGTTTGCTATACTTATTACTGATACATATTGTCAATTTGTATCCAAAGCAGACTTTTACAATGATTTCAGTCAAGTGTATAATAAATAAATATGAAGTAGTTTCCCAATTTAATTCTAGCAAACTGACATCGTTGTGCTGAGTGAAAATTTAGATCAAAATATCTCAGCAAACTGGAAAATTGGTGATACGTTTTGAGTACCTCTAGAAGTATACAAGCATATAACACATGACACACTCTACATCAATGGTTACCCTATTTAACAGAGGGAGCCAGTATGCAGTCTAGGAATTGTTCTAAGGAGGATGCAGACTACTGGGAGAGGTGGATGTTACACATGGAGAGTGACTATTTTATAAGATGTTTCAGTTGGGACAGAGAAAAGGTGACATCCCAGAGAGCTAAGTGGAGGCAGGGAGTATTCCACAAAGAGGGACAGGAAGTACAAAAGCCCTGAAGCAGGAGCTTGTTTGGAATTATAAAGAAATACCAAGGAAATTGATGTGAATGAAGGGAAGGATTTGTAATTAAGTAGCTACAGTGAAATAAAAGCGATATCATTTAGCATAAAACTTGTGCAACCAACCACATATTCTATTTATTCTCACAGGATTGCAGTAGATTGGGAAGTCAAGTTTTTGAAAGCCACATTGCTTTATTTTCTTGGGGCTAAGATGGAACTGGAAAATCAAAATTAGGCTTTTCCTTGTTATCTTCCTTTGCTATTTTATGTGTATTTTGTTTAATCTGATAAACTGTATGGTTCGTGTATAATGTATTTAATATATGTATAAAGCAGCCAGCAAAGGAGTGGCTACTTTCTTAAGACCTGATGAGAATACACTTGCTGATCGCTGAAGGAAAAGCCATAGACAGAGAGGAATAAGGCACAGAAGCCAGAAAACATTATCTCATTATCACGAGCAAGGTTAGCAGAAGTCTCCAAGTTGTGTACTAGGGCTTCCAAGAGGAACCATTTGGAGCTTTGTGTAGTTGATAAGGGAGTGTCATATAGATCCAGGATGTGTGACTAAATTAGAAGAGTTCAATACTGAAAGACATAGACCTTCTTCAGATAATGAACTTCAGGGAGTCTAAGAGCAATCTGATGAACATAACTATGGCATATCTGTCAGCCTTTCACACTGCTTCCCCAGAGTACAGACAGTCCCACTCCTTTGCATCTGGTTTCCATTTATTCTCTCTTTTTGGTCACCTTTATTCTTTGTCTGCCATCCAGTTACATTCCCAGGTCCCCCCCCCCCAACACCATCTTGTGTTCAAGGCTAGCTTCACATAGGCACACACTTCCATTGGTTCCAGGCACTGGGCATGGCGAGATGTTGCAGTTTGTAACTCATTTTTTGCATGGCAATATTGCTTTTGTCTGTGTGAGAATAAACAGGAAAGCCACGTTTCTTCATAATCTGGTCTTGTGAATAGACAACAAAGGAGACAAGACCTTGGTTTCGATACTCAGGCATGGTGCCTCCCATTCGCATCTCTCCAGTTTGGTCCATTAGGGTCCAGGATGCAGGGGTCCCCTCAGGCCCCAGGACACAGCAACTTGGGAACTTCTTTATACAGCGTTCAATGAATCTATGGCTCCGCTCATTGCCACCAAAAAGCCAGAATTTATTCACCAAGGCAGCATGGGTGATATCCAAGGATGAAAGTTTAAACATGTCTTGATTGCTATAGAGGGTCCAAGAAGAAAGCAAAGCCTGTTAATATAAGGGTACAGTCTATTCCTACCTCTATTATCTTGAGGGGCAGAGCATTGGAAGCAGCAAATGCAAAGTCCTGGAATATAGATGGACTTATGCTGGAAGGACAGAAAGGCCAGTGTGGTAGGAGAAAATGAGCAAGAATAATAAATGTCAAACAGTGAACGGAGAACTTTACTTTTACAATAATGCAAAAAAAAGAGAGAGGAACCTGGTCAGATTTATACTTCTGTAGATTATTCTTATCATTTTTAATTTCCCTTCTTAACTTAATTAATGACTTTTTGTGTGGGGATGAATAAGCGGGTATGGATGTACATGGACTGTGGGTTAGAGAAGAATCTGTGGAGATGGTTATCTCCTTTGACCATGTTGGTCCCAGGTATTGAGTTCAGTAGCTCAGTTAGTCAGCCTTGGCCATCAAAGTCCTTAATTGATGAACCATCTTACTGGCAGTATTATAATTCAAACTTTTTAAAAGTTTGTTATTTAATAATCCCATAAATATATGTCACATATGTTAGTTTTAAGCACTCTTAACTACCTTCATTCTACTGTCCCCACTCTATTGAAGTTCTGCCCATAAGTTCTTCTTTCATTTCTTTTGTGTGTGTAGTGTAACAACTGCATATAATTAGAGTTGCTTGCATGAGCGTGGGTGGGGTCATCTACAAGAGTGTGGACAGCAAGGACCAGAGTACAACCAGCCTCAGGAAGTGGGGCTGGAGAAGAAAGATGTGAGAGATGTAGAAGAGCTCTGATCAAACTCACATGGCCTTGGGCTTGCCACTACCCGGAGATAAATTCTTTGGATCCAGCAGGTCAGGGAACAGTTTCTTGATTGTCTCTGCTGTTACAAAGAGGATGTTTTCTGAGCGGTTGACTTGGAAAGACTGAATGTTTGCAATATTTTGTATCGCCTCATTCAGGCGAGACTGGGAACCTAAATGGGTTTATAAGAAAACATTGTGAACTTCTAAGAAGAGAGGAAATGGCTAGATATGTTCTGGGTGGGGCCTCTCCAATGGGGTAGAAAGTGTGAGATTTAAGATAGAATTTGATTATGCTCAAGTTGATGCTGCTGTGTGAACGACCATATAGACATGGCGGGCAAAATGTGCCCTGTCTTACAAAAATGATGACATGACAGGGAATGAATTAATTCATAGTCATTTTGTGAATGAACCAAGACTGGAACTAAGTTTTTTAAGGTATATAATCGTGTAGTTTTGAAAATAAAAGAGAATGAGCTATAAAATATGGTAGCCAGCTTCTTCTGAGTCGTGTACACAATATAGTAGATTTTTTCTTTTTTTTAATATTTATTTATTTATTATGTATACAATATTCTGTCTGTGTATAGGCCTGCAGGCCAGAAGAGGGCACCAGACCCCATTACAGATGGTTGTGAGCCACCATGTGGTTGCTGGGAATTGAACTCAGGACCTTTGGAAGAGCAGGCAATGCTCTTAACCTCTGAGCCATCTCTCCAGCCCCCAATATAGTAGATTATTGAAGCAAGGATTTGGAATTTAATTCACTGCATCTGTTCCCTGGAGTAGTTCACTTCCATACCCCATCTGATCAATAGGAATATAAACTTATACAAAAAGAGGCTTAACAGTGTTAGACCTTGAGACTTTAATTATTTATTTATTTATTGATTGATTGATTGATTGATCCTAGTTACCTTGAAACCAGCTGCATAGAAACTAGTATAGGGTAGCTGACCAGAGACACATTGTACCATCATCACAACCAATAGTTGGCATTGACTGACAGTCAGAACCACCATCTACACATGTGAATGAGCCTATGGTGAAGCAACATGTATTGAGTTCTCCAATCACCATATGATACATGAACAAATCTAGTAGAGAAGAGTAATGTGCTGCCTGCAAAGCCCAAACTAAATTGTTGATTCTCTTTATTATGAGTTTTCTATTACATCAAATATTAGCTGACCTATCCCCCTGTTCTAGTTTCATAATGTGGCTGTTAAGAACACTATAATGAAACTCAACTGGGGGTAGAAGGATTTATTTGACTTATGGTATGGGAGAATTGTCTGTATTCTGTCAATTATATTTTGAATAAATGCTGATTGGCCAGGCTGGAAGTATAGGTGGGTCAACAAGACAGGAAGTAGAGGTGGGGTGATGAGAACAGGAGAATTCTGGGAAGGAGGAAGCCCATTCCTCCTATTCCTGCCCAGACCACAGAAGAATCAGGATGTGACCTGCCCCTCAGAAAAAGGAACCATGGAAAAAGCTGTGCTGTTTTAAAATGCTGGCATTCTGGGCCCTCCTGCCAGGGCAAACTCTGACTCTTTCAGGAAGTCAATCTGACTATGGAGCATTTGAGTGTGTCTTCTGAGTGCACTACTGCAGCTTGCAGGGATCTTGAAACTCCATAGAGTTGTGGCAATAAACGTGGCTACAGCTGGTAACTCCGCCATGAGGCTGGAATCACATAAAGCTAAGTAATGGGGTGGATCCAGCCATCAAAGCCACGGCCTTAATCCTACCCATATTGCTTGGTAAATTAAAGACTTGTGTGGTCAAAAAAGAGAGATATACAGTAAAGAGAGTCAAAGATGAAAAAAGCCTCTAAATGGTTTACACTGTGTTAAAAATATATGCAGGCTAAAGGTTAAAGTCCTTAAAAAAAGAGAGTAGTTGGGTGTGGTGGTACACACTTTTAATCCCAATGCCTGGGAGGCAGAGGCAGGCAGATCTCTGTGAGTTCAAGGTGTGGTAGCACAAGCCTTTATTTCCAAAGTTTGGGAGGCAAAGGCAGACAGACCTCTGTGAATTCAAGGTATGGTGGCAGACACCTTTAATCCCAGCACTGGGGAGGCAGACAGAGGCAAGATCTCTGTGAGTTCAAGGACAACCTGGTCTACAGAGTTATTCCAGGACAAAGATATACAGAGAACCTGTCTCAAACAGGAAAAGTAAAAATAAAAAAATAGAGGTTAAAATAAAGCCACGTAAAGATAAAAAATACACAAAGAATCTTGATATTCTAAATTATTGTGCTCTTTTTGAATTGTTTAAATGCTGAGGAAGGAACAACAACTGCTAAAAGATATTTGCTTATAAATACTGCTGAACTAACACAAGATAGGCATTTTGAAAATACCTTGACTTCAAAATTGAAGTCAAAAGATATGTTACTTTGGAGAAGAGATTTTGCTTTTGTTTGCACAGGAAATGAGAGGCTGTGGATTCATTCTGAGTTAGAAAACTCAGCTTTGATCAAGGAAGACCACCTGAAAAATCTCCAGTAGGAACAGATGGCCCAGATGTCTGAGTTCTACATCCAGAACAGATTCAAGATGCTGCCTGAGATGATCAAGCCTCACAGGATACTCCAGTCAGGACTTGATTATAATTCTAAATTTTCTTTATGTCCTCATAAGATTATCATTGCCCCCAAACAGCTGAAAGTAGCCTGAAAAACTACACCCACATTCCCAAAAAATGGACTATGGATATTTTCCCTTGTTTAAAAAAAAAGAGGGGGAAGTGGTGTGGGAGAATTGTCTGTATTCTGTCAATTATATTTTGAATAAACGCTGATTGGCCAGGCAGGAAGTATAAATGGGTCAACCAGACAAGAAGTAGAGGTGAGGTGATGAGAACAGGAGAATTCTTAGAAGGAAGAAGTCCATTCCTCCCATTCCTGCCCAGACCACAGAAGAAGCAGGATGTGACCTATCCTGCTGAAAAAGGTACTGAGCCATGTGGCTAACATAGATAAGAATAATGGGTTAATATACATTATACGAGCTAATATGAAGCCTGAGCTAATAGACCAATCAGTTTATAATCTTCTCAAGATCTCTGTATGATTTTCTCTGGCCCTAAATGGCTGGGGGACTGGGTGGGATAGAAACCCTAATGAGCCCGGCCCTCATGTTACAGACTTATACTTTGAGGTCACAAATTGTGGACATCTGACTGAGGACATGGAACTTGGCAGGGAGAGCATGGAGATCCTGTGAGATAAGAGACAGAAGGGATTGAGCTCATTTCTCATTGTTCTTACTTTGAATCTGCAAATGTTGTTTCCAGTTGATTACTTCTGGGGAGTCCAGGAATTCCTGACAGTTCTGGGGATCTTTAGAGAAGATTTGGTAAGTATTGTTGTAGAAATCATGGTCATCTGCCATGTCCTGTTATCATGGAGAAAGAAGAGATAATTCTTATCGCTTATTGTTTATGACTGCAGTGCTGGGAGAAAGAAAGAGGAGTCAGCAAGATGCCATGGAGCTGCCAGAGGGGAAAGATGAGAGATGCCAGCTGGAACCTTGCTGGTAGGTCCCAAGACAAATGGTAAAATATAAAATATAGAAATGGGTTAACCAAATATATAAGAGCTAGCTAACAATATGCTTAAATATGTTTAAGTGATTGGCCAAGCAGTGATTTAAATCATATAGTTTCTGTGTGATTATTTTGTAGTCTGGGTAGCCGGGAACGAACAAGCAGCTTCCTACAACAGAATGTTGCCCCAATGTGGTCAACTAAATCCACTTAAAACCTGAGAGAGCTTGAAAAGGAATTCTAGACACAAAAGAACAGAATTTAGCACAGTTTCTTGGTAGCCACAATTTTTTTTCTAGATGGGCTTGTGGCTGCTTTTAGAGAGATGCAGTAAAGAACTGTGCAGCTTCTTTAAAAAACAGCAGTTCCCGGTTCTCCAGCACAGGCAGCTCTGACTCTTTTGGGTGGTCTGGCTACTGAGCATTTAAATGGGGTTTGTGAGTTTAGTGCTACAACATTCTTAATGGCAACATAGACCCACTGTGTGCCTGAAAATGGGGCTGTGAGCATGGCTCACACTAAACAGACCTTTGTTCCACCATGTTGGATTAGGCAGAGCCAAAAGGCAAAGCAGCCTTAGTCCTAGTAAGGCTGTTAAGCATTTTAAGAAGCACTTCTGGACAGAAAAGGATTTAAGATACACAAGGACAGATTCAAACATAAAAGAGCTCTATGTATAAAAGACATAGTGCATTAAAAAATGTATGTAGGCTTGGGAGAGAAAAAAAGAGTAAAGAGACAGTAAATATAATGTAAGAGTACAGACAGTCATAGATTAAAGGAGTAAAGATAATAAAATAAGTATTAAACTTGTATTAAAAGTAATGGAGTAAGAAGAATAAGCAATGTAGAGATGGGAATATACACAAAGAGTCTAGATTATGTATATTATTGTGTTTTCTTCAAATTTTTGACTGTGAAGGAGCTACTTACAGAGAGACATTTCATTGTATGGTCTGCTAAGCTAAACCAGCATGTATATTTTAAAGGTATCATATTTTGGGTCAGAATTTGGGTCAAAGGATTTGTTGCTTCGGAAAAGAGGTTCTTCTTTTGTTTCCACAGAGGATGAGAACCTGTGAATCTTTCCAGACTAATGTGGTTTGATGAACCAAGACTCCCCAAAAGGTTGCCATGAACACACCCCAAAATTACTTTGCTCAACAAAAAGCAGGAAGCAGTTTGGAGAGAACTATACCCAAATTCCTCAAATAATCTTTATAAAAGTTTCTCTACATTTAAAGGGGGATATGATATAGAAATGAATACTTTGCTTTGGTATGGATCTATCAACAAAAAATTTAAGGTCAATTTTGTTATATATTTATTTCTGTTTTTGATTAAGAAATTGTGTTTGTGCAGTTCATTTAAAATTGTAACATATAATTAAGAAATATAGGTTAATAGATAGCCATCTCTAATAGTCAAGCTTGTAATCATGTTAGTTAGGTTTCTAGGTATATAGAGTTATATTTCAGATAGGTATTCTTCAAACCTTCCAAAGACTAGAGGATATGACATTTAAAGTGTTTTAAAAGTCAAGACTTTTCATGACAATGAGACACATCTTCTCCTGGCAGCACCAATCTACATCAAGAGAATGATGGGCACCGAAGAGGCTCTTTATGGTGTTGGTTAGCCATTTGGGCAAAAAACTGCTGTCACCTGAACTGCTTAATGCTATGCTGTATGAACTGGATATGCAGGATCCACAGAAAAATGACTGCTGAACTTGCGTAAATGTGAGAAGATCCTTCAGGGTTCCTGCTTCATGAAAGAGTCTGCCAGACATTCTGCAGGACACAGAAGAAAGTGACTGACAAACTGCCAATATAGGCAAAACTGTCTTTGAAATTTCCTACTTCATGGAAAAGTCTGCCAGATACTATGGGCCTATAGGCTGAAGATGGATGCCCCAAAGGTACAGAAGAACTTAGGGTGAATGTCTAGGCAGTGAGATGTCTCTTTAAATTCTAGTTTTGGAAGTTGCTTAAAATGCACTTCCTGTTAACTTAGGTAATTTTATAAACTTCTGGAGTCTTTGATGGAGTTGAAGAATAGATAGTTACAGTTTTCCTTAGTTATGATAAAAGATAAAGTAAATATAAATATTGTATATGTAATTCTTGTTTGACACCTGTTTTGTTATACGTAATTTTACTATGTTAAAACTAAAACCTTCCTTTTTATTTAGACAGAAAAGGTGAGGTGATGTGGGATTTCCCTTTCTATGCTGTGGTTACCATTTGTTAATAAAGAAGCTGTCTTGGGCTTGGCAGGGCAGAATAGAGACAGATAGGGAAAACTAAACTGAATGTTGGGAGGAAGAAGGAGGAGTCAGCGAGATGCCATGGATCCGGCAGAGGGGAAAGATGAGAGCTGCCAGCTGGAACCTTGCTGGTAGGCCACAAGCCTCATAATAAAATATAAAATAATAAAAATAGGTTAACCAAAGATATAAGAGCTAGCTAGCAATATGCTTAAGTGATTGGCCAGGCAGTGATTTAAATCATATAGTTTCTGTATGATTATTTTGTGCTCTGGGTAACTGGGAACAAAGAAGTGGCCTCCTAAAGCATGTAATCTGGGATAAGATTTTTTTTAGATTCTACATGAATAATCATATAAGCATATTTGTTCACATCTGGTTCCTTACCTGTTCCTGAGGACGGACAACCACTGTGTTAAAATCAGGCCACTTGTCAACTACAGCTTTTAGGTTGAATGGGTTTCCATGGTTCATGTGAAAGACAGTCCCATAAACCTGAAAGGAAGTGAGACGGTTAGTTTATTAAGATGAATCAAAAAGCACCTTGTGTGCTCTGGACAGAGACATTCCTGTGAAATTGTGACAGTTGGTGATAACAAAGAGCCAAGGAAGAATCTAGGACAAACGATCTCATTCACTACTCTTTCCTTTAAGGATATTCCAGACTTCTCTTGGGAGAAAATGTGTGCGTTAGTGTATGACTAAAGAGTTAAGTATTCCCTTTTAAAAGCTAGAGAGTGACCTCATCTCACTCCATGGGCTCAAGAAAACCACTGGGAAACACCTAGATTGTTCTCAAAATGCTTGACATTCACCTTTAACATAAGGAATAGAGAGATTACATTTTAATATTCCCTATCAGCGAACATGTAAAAATAGCTTTTAGCTTTTAGAATTTCTAAAAATAGTTGTTCAACATAAAAATAACTCATGAAAAAAATAATGTATCAAATGATATAATTTCCGAGAAAAATTTAAGTTTACTTTCTCCCTGAGAGATTTCTTGACACCTGTGGATTTCCAGGGAACGTAGAAGGTCTTGTCTCTTATCAGTGAACTTTACTAAAATGTGTTTTTTTTCATTTTAGTTTGATTTGAAACGGATTTATTTGGGTAGTAAATAATAGGATTGGTTCCCCCATTAGCCTTTTATTATTAAATAAAACAAAACAGTCTATAAATAATAGAATGATAATATTTTTCTTCTTTATAAAAGGGAGTAGAAAATCTGCTAGAGAAAGTAATAACTGAGGGCTGGAGAGATGGCTCAGCCGTTAAAGGCTAGGCTCACAACCAAAAATATAAGAGAAAGTAAGAACCAAATTTACTCATTTTGTCTTAAATAATTTTGTACAAAATGCCTTATAGAGTGACAGAAATCTGGAACTATTTTTTCTCTAAGCCACACACATGCAATCACACAAGCACAAACATTCATCTACTCACACACAAAGATGAGCACAAACACACACAGAATTATACAAACAGGTGAAATACACATGAACTATTTTACACATATACAACTACTCACACAAACACACATACACACAGAAATACATATACAAATACATGCATATTCACATATGTGTTATAGAGTAATCTTGGTACACAATGAATATGTATTACTCTATTGACTAATAAAAAGATGATTGACCAATAGCTGAGGAGGAATAGATTGAACAAGAGAGCCAGACTAGGAGAATTATGGGAAGGGGGAAGGGTGGAGTCAGAGGAGTCACCAGCCGGATGCAGAAGTAACTGGACACACAAAATGAGATAGAGGTAATAGTTACAAGCCTCAGTGCAGCACAAAGATGAATAGAAATGAGTTAAGTTGAAGAGATAGTAATAAAACTGAGCAATAGGTTAAGCATTTATAATTAATGTAAGCCTCAGTGTGTTTATTTGTAACCAAGCAGTCAGGACAGAAAAACTCCACATAAATACATCCATACATATGTCCATACATACACCACCACAAGCACACACAGAAAACATAAACACTTGCATACATATATACACACATAAACCATACACACAAACACACATACACAGCACACATAAACATAGTTATACTTAAGCTCCACTGGAGTGGACCTTACCTCATTTGATTAAAAAAAAAAAGCATCTGAATCCACCATTAGAGCTGCTTTTATACAGCTCACATGTAAACATTTGTATCTATTGACATAGTTTAGTCAACTCTAAGGTCTCTACTCAGTTGCACTGGGTTTGTGGAGAAAAAATGGAAGCCAAGTTCAAAATATTCTGATATGCGTTAAGTTCAGAGCAACAGACCTGTTTCTAACTTTCAACTCAAGATGGTTTAATTTTCACATGGCAAGCATTCTTCTGGAAGGAACAAATTAAACATTAATAGGTACCCTCAACTAAATGTGAAGGAAAACCCCAGGGAATCTCAAGTGCTGCTAAGGAATGATTCTTGAAAAGAAGCAATGGAAAAACTTATCAGTCAGCAGAGGGCAAAGTCCATCTGTGCACATGACTGTGGTGCAACTCAATGCCTTTGAAATATGAAGAAATAGATATCCCACATATTCTTGCATTTTATTTATGTATTTTATTTGTGGGGCATCCATGAGTCATAGCATGTGTGTGGAGGTCAGATGGTAACTTTTAGGACTTAGTTCTTTTCTGTCACCGAGTGGGATCTGGAGATCAGACCCTGGCTGTCAGGCTTGCAGGCAAGCACCTGTCTCTCGAGAAGTCTTGCTTACCATAATGTTTAGATTACTTCTTTATATCACCACAGTCTTCTTATGATGGTTGAGTCTCACACTATGTATTCCTGGCTGGCCCAGAACGCATATGTAGATAGGATAGCCTCGAACTCACAGAATCACCTGCCTATTGGCTTCCAAGTGCAGAGATTAAAGGTATGCACTACCTCACCTAACTATATCTCCATATTCTTAACTAATGACACAGATATAGTGGCAATATATTGAAAAAAGTTATGTAAATTAAATTGGAAAAATATGAAATATGTATTGGCTCAAAATAATATTGCATAGAATTTTGGAAGATGGCTTAATGGATAAAGCACTTACCACACAATAAACTCCACATATAAACTCCAGTTCAAAGTTCTCATTGCCAGTACCCACACAGTACCGAGTAGTGCTGACATCCTGCTGTAATCCCAGTGCTTGGAAGGAATAGTCAGGGGAATTTCCTGAACAACCTGACTATCTATACTAATGGAATTGGTCAGCTCCAGGTTCACCAAGAAACCCTGTCCTAACATATAAGGTGAAAAGTGATCAAGGAAGACACTGAACGTCAATCTTGAGCTCTTCATGCATGCACATATTCTATCCATGCATGTACACACTACACACACATCAATCACACCAAACACATTCACACACGCCACACGTGTATGCACACACACACAGTGAAGCATAAATGTCAGACTCTTTTTCACTTCCACTCTCTCCTTGTTGACCTTCACATTTTCTGAGATCACCTTTAAGGATTCAGGAAGATACTTCCTCAATGATCTCTCCAGCGTCTGCAGCATTTGGGCACCTTGCAGTGTAACAGCCATGAGGACACTTTAGCCTAGAGAAATAATGAACGGACATTCATTAATGACAGAAACAACAGTAGCCAGTTCTGTATGATTAGCCAAGTCTTACATTCACTAACATCCTCACCAGCCCTAAGGAAGCACCAGACTTGCAGGAGGAACACAGGAGTCTCTCTCTTACCTTCTCAGTTTCTCATCTCACCATTGGATTTAAATTACATGAACAAGTGCATTTTATTCTTTAGAGTTTCCAGTGTGCTGTTGTATCTCCTGGCATCTCCAGTAATGGTGTTACTCAGGAAGTTGCTTAGCCTCTGTGCTTTGGTTTCTTAAAAGGTAGATGGGATGATAGCATCATTGGGCTCATAGAATGTTTGTGGGGCTAAAATTAGATTGGTTAACATTCAACGTGTTTTGGCAGAGAGTTGGTCATATAAACAATATTCAACTGTGCTGTTTATTTTCTTGATAATGTTTCTCCTCCTCTTCTTTCTCCTCATGTGAATTAACAATGCATATCTTGATGAAAATGTTTCATTGTAAAATACTTTGAAATTTTTAGATATAAATGACAAAACTTTAAAGCCAAGTCACATTCCAGCTGCTATTTTTAGCCTGTTGTTGTTTTTGCCTTTCTTGCATAGTTTTCTCTCTAAGCAAATTCTTAAGTAGCACTGAGCAACTTCTAATTGAACTCTGGAGTTGCTGACCCTGCTATGCCAGGAATAGAAATTAATCTGATGAAAGCAGTTTAAAACAACAGAACAGAATTTTTTAAAGCTATACAAACACAGGTATGTGCTAAATAGAACCTCAATGTTAATGACTAGGGAAAAAATGTAAAATCCAATCTAGCAAATATGGTAACTCTCAAACATTAACACCATACCTACAGGCATGATATACAGTGAATATAGGTATAGGATTGTGGAATATGGGCATAATATTACTATTAAAAGTACAATCAGAATATATAGGGCACAAAATAGCTTCTAAGTAACATGCGAAGGATGAGTTTAAAAGAAAACGTAGGTAAATTCAAAACTAGTCTTCAGATGCAATCTTGAGAATACATTTTTCTTGCTATCTGATTAAGTGATATCACCGTGGGGTGTATTCTTGCTACCCTCTTACCAGTAGTGGACAGAGAAACCCAAGTACTCTGTAATACAACTGGAAAGATTGAGAACAGCAGTGCAGTACCACCACACAGTAGATTCTATATCCACCCACTTCCAAAAACCATAAAATACTTCCTTATTACTGCATAAAAGAAATATCTAAGGATTTTTCATTATACTTGACAAACTACCTTTTACAGAATTCATGCATGCTATATGTTTCATCAAGTGACATTACTATTTTTTCCTTGTGTATTTTTGGTACATATTCTGAGAGTCACTCAGTATGATCATTTTGATATCATTTAATTGAGAGGAGGAAAATGTTAAAAAGCAATAATGACCTTTTACAAACCATGTTGCTTTATATATTTAAGGTATACCGTGAAATTTTGTAGAAAATACACACAGTGCATAGCTTTATGTTAAATTTTTGGGTGCCGTGTATGTGTGTATGCTGCCAGACTGAAGCAATTAACATAGTCCATTATGTCAATAGGTATGGAGAATTTTGTTTGTTTGGATGCTCTATGAGCACAGCTGATACCATGAGCTAGGGAGATGGCTCAGCAGGCAGAGGTACTTACAACACAAGCTCGGTGACCAGAGTTTGATCTCCAAAACCCACATAAAGGTGAAAGGAGAAAATCAGCTCTTCAGAGTTATCCACTGCCCTTCACAAAAGGGCTGTGGTACACATGCTCCCAATAAAAATTAATAGATAGAGAAAGAGATGATGATGATGATGATGATGATGATGATGATGATGATGATGATGAAGAAGAAGAAGAAGAAGATAGATAGATAGATAGATAGATAGATAGATATTTTAATGAACAGTTAAAACCCACTCATCATTTATGCATCCCACAAAAACATTTTATGACCTACAGTTCCTGTATTGTTCATTTGGCTTCCAGACCCTTTCATCCCACAGATCTACTGCTCTGAGACACATCCTCACCTGGAAAGCTGTCTCCACAGGAAGTATTTGTAAAAGTGGACTTCTGGGAGGTGAAAGACCCTTCCAAGGCAGCAGGCTCAGTGGGAATCTGAAGAGTGAGTGAACGTTGATGTGCCTCTTGCAAAAATTAACTGAGCTGGGGCTGGAAATGTGAACCTTGCTCTTGGCACGTTTACAAAACCTTCTTGTTGTTAGCTCTAGTGAAATCCAATTCTTCCCTCGTTCACTGGTCTCAGGCTGTAGGAACTAGCTCTGCAAGGTGAGGCTAACATTTGCTCTCTGAACTTCTCTCTTGTAAACATTACCTTGTTCTTCACCCCACTTACCATTAGTATGCCAAGCAAAGGAATAATAGGCCAGCATAGTGGGAAGGGACAGTTAGGTAAGCAATATCCTCTTCCTCCCCATTCTTACCATCAGATATCACCAACAGCACAAGGCAGGAAGTTTGATTTATAGAGCTTAATATCATATCTTTTTTAAAATGTATAACATAAAAGAAAATGACTTTCCTGCAGTGTTAGAGCAATACAAATCCCTTTCTTCATAGTCTTTTTCTGCTGCTGGAGACCATTTTGTGTTCTTGGTCTGTGCTCCCTCAGGAGGCCATATTTATGTCCAAGGTCTGTGCTGCTGCCTGAAGTCATGCTGATGTCTGTGGCCTGGGTTGCCACTGGAGGCCACGTCAATGTCCATGACCTGTGCTGTGGTCAAGGACCATAATGGTGCCAGGGGTCCAGACTGTAGCCAAGGATTGTAGTAATGTCTGTGATCTTAACTGCTGCCAGACACCATGCTGAGGTTCGTGGTCCATGCTGATGGATGCTGGAGGCCATGTGGATGTCTATGGTACCTGTGCTATTTCCAGAAACCCATGTGTAAGTTCATGATACGTGCTGCCACTTTTTGTAAATGTCATGGAAGCTTCTGCTGCAGTGGTATCTATGACTGCAGACTTCTAGCTGAGAATGAGCAACATAGAAGACTTCTGTGGCGTCTGTCTCCCCCACTTTCCCCACAAAGAAACAGTCTAGACAGAAAGTCATTGAAGAGAACTCTTAATCTCACTTTTATGGAAACAGAAACTGGTGGCTACTGTGGTGAAGATAGAAAAATATTCAGAACAGAATATTTCTTTTATTCTTTTATAAATTCCACGAAAGAGCTGAGTTATGCTATTGTCATAATGTATAGGATATATGTTGACTTTCCATAGTAGTAAATGATATGCTGTATCTGCCTCCTCTATAACCCTTTCTTATCTCCTCTCACTTTACCCTCTTTTCTCTTCTAAATCTCTCAGAATACCTCTTTTTTTACTCTGTCATTCACATGACAGAAAATATGTGATGCTTATCTATGTGAGCCTGACTGTTCCACTGATGATCCCATTCGGTTCCATACATTGTCCTGTAATGCAATTTCATTCTTCTTTGTCACTAAACAATGCTCTGCTGTGTGTGTATGTGTATAACACATTTCTTCCATCCGTCATCCACTGATGGCTGCCTACCCTGATTCATACCTTGGCTATTATAAAGAAGTAATGAATCACAGGCATCCGGACATCTCTGTCGTAAGCTTTGACTCTCTGGTTATGGCCTTAGTATGGATGAAACACCTGGTGCTTTTAATTTCTTTCTATAACATCCCATTGAGTTCTACAGTGGCTGAACTAGTTTGCATTGCCACCAGCAATGTCTAAGGGTTCCTTCTCTGCTTCACTGCTGCCAGAATTTTCTGTCTGAGTTCTTAAGGCTAGACATTTTGACTGGAGTGAGAAGGAATCTTGATGCAATTTTGATTTTCATTTACCTGGTGGCAGAGGCTTTTCTTTCTAAACTGACAACACTTATTAACATTTGATCCACCTTTCTAAGGACAGACAAGGTTCATTGGGAAGTTATTCTCAGTCCTAACTTCGTTATACGAGACAACTAAGGGAGAAAGTTTGACAGTCTCCGGGTTCTTGGAATCAGTACCATTTTCCCAGCTAGTCATGAGTTCTGCTAAGGAAAGAAGAGAAGCTCAAACTGGAGAACCAGAGAAACAAGTAGCTATTACCTATACAGAGAGTCAAAAGAGCTTGTGTGTTCCTTTAGTCAATCGACTGGCACTGTGCAAGTCTGCACGTATTTTTCTCTGTCTCATTTTAGGATTCTGATGTGGGATTTCCCTCTTTATGCTTAAATACCATTAATGAGTAAAGAAACTGCTTTGAACCTATAGCAGGGCAGAGTTTAGGTAGGCTAGGGAGACAGAACTGAATGCTGGGAGAAAGAAGGGCTGAGTCAGGGATAAGCCATGAAGCCACCACCAGAGACAGATGTGCTGAAACTTTGCTGGTAGGCCACGACCTCATGCATCACAGGTTAATGGAAATGGGTTAAATTAATATGTAAGTGTTAGCCAATAAGAAGCAATAGCTAATGGGCCAAGCAGTGATTTAAATAATACGGTTTCTGTGTGATTATTTTGGGGCTAAGCTGGAGGCGGCCAGAAACCAACAAGCAGCCCCCTCTTCCAACAAGATTTTGTATTTCCTTGGCACATTAATTCCCCTTTCCATGACTTGGAGTTTCAAGTCATTGTGATTAACCTTGAATTTATCCATAACATAACTCAGTTGAACTGTTTTGATGCTATTAACAGGGTAAACACACGGATTGCATAAATCACAAAGGCTGACTACAACAGAGGAAAGGGGTCCTCCTTTACCCCAATTACAGAAGCAGACCCCTCCTCTTTTGTCTTCTTCAGCCCACTTGCTTAAACATACAGCCAGTTAAAAGACAAGGAATGTGCCCACTCTCCTCTTCCAAAGGACAAGTCTCTTAACTTTTTTGATGCTTGGGAGAAAGATGTGTTGAAGTGGGGGTAAAGGCAGTGGGGGCATATATGATCAATTTATATTGTATATAAATGTAGTTCTCAAAGAATAAACACCCTTGTTGGCATGGGTGTGGAAAAGGGGGAACTATTCTGTATGGCTAGTAGTACTGTTGATTGGTACACCCATTATGAAAAATTGTATGAATACTTTAAAAAAAATTTAAAAACAGAACTATCATTTTATCCATAAATACTTCTTTGGGGCATATATACAATGAAGACCACCCTATCTTTACTTCATGAAGGCAAACTCATTGTGGGGCAATTCAGAAATTGTCAAGATATGGAAATAACCTAAATGTTTGTTGATGGACAAATGAGTAAAGAAACTATGGCATAAAAAGTATGATCACAATGTAATAATATTGGCCTTGACAAGAACAAGTTCTTACCATTTCTATAAAGTTAATGAACTTGACTAATATACCAGCTAAGATAAACTAGGCAGAGAAAAACTAACATATGGATTCACTTATATATGGAACTTAAAACCATTTTTAAAAACACAGAAATAGAGAACAAAATGCTAGTCACGGAGGTTAGGCATAAGGTGAGAAAGATAGTATGTGTATCAGAGGATTACAAAATTTCCCTCATGTTGATAAGAAAATGTGGAGATCAACTTATAACATAAATATCAAAATAGCAATGAACTTTATATGAGATTCAGACTAAATGGGATTGTAGATGCTCTTAATGTCAAATCAAAATATAGTAACTATATGTGAGGTGATGGACTTGTGAAATTGATTCACTATAAAAAACATTGTTGTTGTCTATTTCTTCTAAAACCTCATGTTGTACATATTTAAAGTACACAATAAATTTTCTTATAAATTAGTCTTCCAAGAACAAATGCAGTTCCACCAACACTAGTACATAGGTGCAGGCCGGTGTGTCTTTGGGCTAGAGAGCTGGATGCACGTCTTTGGGCCGCAGTGGTTGTGGTGCTGATCACCTGGGAGTGAATTAAAACTGGGTGATGTTGAGAAAGGCAAGAAGAGTTTTGTTCATAAGTGTGCCCAGTGCCACACTGTGGAAAAGGGAGGCAAGCATAAGACTGGACCAAATCTCAGCAGTCTGTTTGGGAGGAAGATGGGTCAGGTGGCTGGATTCTCGTACACAGATGCCAAAAAGAACAAAGACATCACCTGGGGAGGAGATGCCCTGATAGAGTGTTTGGATAATCTCAAAAAGTACATTCCTGGAACAAAAATGATCTTTGCTGGAATTAAGAAGAAGGAATAGAGGGCAGACCTAGTAGCTTATCTTAAAAAGGCTAATAGTGAGAAATTCCATTGCCTTATTTATTACAAAACAAATGTCCCATATCATGACTTTTAACGTGTACCGTAATTTCCTTCATACCCCCAAATTCAGATCATGAATGGCTAACAATGTTTTGTTGGACAGTCCTGATTAAGGAAAACTGACTTATAGAAAAGTGGATGTGATCTTTTGTAAAAATGACAATTCCAGTTGCATAAACGCTATCATTGCTTCCCCTTTCTCAAAGTAAGATTGGACTAAATTATTAAAGATCTACTTTCCACAAAAATGGGAGTGTCACCTCAAACCTACTGAATATTTTTATACTGAAATTTATATAGCTGGGCATATGACTATGTTTAAACACTGGGGAAATTCTGTCAACGTCTCAGAAACAAGAAGACTCGCCTGTGTTTCAGTTTGTACTCACGGGCCTGTTACAGGCAATGGCTGGATGTCAGGAAGCAGCTGTCAGTTCTTGTCTCAACGATGTTTTAATTCGAATTTCCTAAGTCAAAGGATGCTTCCTTTTACCACTGAAAGGCACTTACTGTGCTCTATGTATAATAGCAAATGAAGAGTATTTAGCACTTGCAGATACCATACCATATACTATCATATATTCACTTATGAAATATTTCTCATGGTTATTGAACAGAAAACACAGGTATATCAGAGCACCTCCTGATGAAGAGCACTCTAGCTCCTAAGTAAAGGAAAGAGTGTGAGAGAAAAGTGTGAGCTATCCACAAGTCAGCACCATATCCTGACAGGAGAGATCGCGGACAACAATCCACAAGAGGATAGGGATGTGCTGCTGAAGAGAAGTGTCACTGACATTCAGAGAGTAGAAAACTGAACAAAGCCAGTGGCTCAGTGGAGAGGTCTGCCCATGCTTCAACTGCTGGATCTGAAAGGCAATATAAGGGCGGGAACTGTGGCAAACTGTTGCCCGTTCACACTGCTTCCCCAGAGCCCAGTGCCCACTCCTTTATTGTTTATTGCGGTTTGTATTTCCTCTATGGGCACCATTCTCCCCTCCAGCTTTATTGTTGCTTATCCAACACAGCCACATGTTCAGCACCTGGGTTACAGAGGCACACAATTCCACTGATTCCAGTCACAGGGCATAGGGACGTGCTGCAGAGTATGGCTCATTTTCTGCATGAGTTTGTTGGCTCTGTCCATGTGATTATACACAGGGAAGCCACGTTCTTCCATAACCAGAGTCTGTGTATGAATGATGTGGGAGATGAGACCTTGTGCCCGGTAATCAGGCACAGTGCCTGCCATTCGCATTTCTCCAGTTTGGTCCATCAGAGCCCAGGAGACAGGGGTCCCTTCAGGTCCCAGGAGACATGAGCTAGGAAAGGTCTGGATACAGCGCTCAATGAATCTCTGGCTCTTCTCATTGCCACCAAAATGCCAGAATTTATCCACCAAAGCAGCATGGGTGACATCCAGGGATGAGAGTTTAAACATCTCGTGGTTGCTGTTGAAGAAAAACGAAAAAGAGCAGCCCTGAATTTCATGCACAGAGAAATATTTGTCCCTCCTCATAAAAGTCTCCTATGAGGTGTGAGCGTTGCAGTGATGGTAGGCAGAAGCTGGGCAGTGTCTGGGCAGCTATGGCAGTTAGGTAGGCAACTAACTTAACTCCCCTCCGTTCCCCTCTCTTTAGAAGGGACGAGTCAATAGCCATTCTATCAGAAGTCAGAAATTAGTATTATAGGAGGTTTCATCTTACAAATATTCAGGACTGTGAAACAAAACAATTAACTCTTCACTAAGAACTTAATACTGTTCTCAATATTGCTGTGACCCACCTTCCCACAGGAAATAGAGCAGATGACATCATATAGATAAGGAAAATGGACAAATAAAGAATAAGTACTCAAACGCACATGCTAGAAAGCAGCAATGCAAAACTTTAGAATCATGGAACCGTGTGTGTGTGTGTGTGTGTGTGTGTGTGTGTGTGTGTGTAAGATGTTGGGTGCTTTTCTCAGTCTTGCTCAGTCTCACTCACTTAACCTGGAGATCATCACTGTCCAGTGATCCCCCATTATCTTCTTGAATCTACTACATCAGCACCAGGGTAACAGGCACACTAACACATCTGGGTTTTTATGAACATTCTAGGGATCATAACTCGAATCTTCAGGCTTGCATGGAAGACACTGTATAGACTAAGCCTTCTTCCCAGCCGTCATATCATGAAATCTTCAACACTGATATCTGAGAGTCTTTGGCTGCCATATTGAATGCAAGGTAAAGTAGAAGTTCAAATGGTCAACAGCATGGCCTATAGACGGCTCCTCCTATGTCTACTAAAGTGAGAAGACACCTACAATGAGATAAAAACTCTTCTCAGGATGCATAAGCAGAGGATACAGACTCTGGTCACAACCATGCCCTTCATCATCCTCATGGTGAGCAAGCCACTGCGCAATCAGAGACTATTTCCTGTTGTGAACTCTAAAAATAGGTCTCCTGTCCTGACTGTCCCCTGAGTAGCTAACCCAGTGCTACTCTGGATGAGGAGGTGATCTCTGGCTTCTAATGCCCTTTACAGTGTGAGCAAAGTTCTTCCAGCATCCTGAACCAGAAGGCCATGGGGCTGAGCATCTGGACATCAAGTGCCCAGGAGTTTTAGTGCTGCTCTGTGCTACCTTGGAAATCAATGGAGGGAAAATCATAATTTGCTTAAGCGTTCTTAACTAGAAAATATTTTCTCTGAGAGGTGCATTGATTAAACATAAATTTATTAAGAACCAACATAAATTGACATGCTAACATGGAAGGGTAAAAATACCTCACCAGGCTGTACCTCTAAGAACTACAGGAAACTAACAAATGCTGAGAGCAGGAGAAATAGTCTTCCCCTAGGATGAACCTCCTAATTGGTTATCCAATCTATTGGTCAGCCATGAAATCATATACATACAAGTAATGCTAAACAGACTGAATATGTTGTGTGTGTGTGTGTGTGCCTATACACACATTGTAAAAATAACAGTTAAAGAAAAAGAGTCCATAAATTTGAGAAGGAGAAAGGGAGGCACAGGATGAAAAGAGGGAAAAGATGCGATTATATTTTCATTTCCAAAATCAGAACTTTCTATATGTCGGGTACTGTTTTGCCTCAAACTGAATAACACAAAAAAAACTCTTGCTCTTTTTGCCTATTTTTTTCATATTGTTGGGTCACACACGTGGAGGTCAGAGGACAATCTAGGAGAGTAGGTTCTCTCCTTGCACCATGTGAGTCCCAGGGATCTAACTCAGGTCTAACTTTGCAGCAAGTGACTTTGCCCACTGAGCCATCTCACTCACTCAATATTCTTACCCTGTGAAAGTCTAAATATTGTGGCAGGCTTCTAGCAATACACAAGTAGATATTTTTAAAATAATCTGATTTCAGATACTTAAAGTACAATAACAGAAATAAGAGTAGTTTTCATAACAATTATAAGTGGCTTTTTATGGGGTGTTCTGAAAAACATTGTCAATGGAAATAAAAACGAAACTATGAAAAACATAGCAAAAAAGCAAGAGAGAGAAAATGTGTGAATATTGGAAGGACAGTCTGATCCCCATATCCCATGTTTGTTGAAAACTGGGTAGAGAAGTACAAGTCTGCAATCATAGCTCTGGGGAGCCGGAGACAGATGGATTCCTGGACTGGGCTGGCCAGACAACCTGTCCTCCTCAGTCAAATCCTGTCTCAAAAAGCAAACAAGCAAAACCAGAAAATGGATGGTTCTCAACGGAAACATCACCTGAGGTTCTCCTTTGACTGTCACCTGTATGTACAAACACATCAACACACATATACATGCACAGGTTTTAAAAAAGCCATGAAAACAATTTTTAAAAACTGTGGCATTTGAGGAGATACATCACACGGTTCCTGTTATGTTTTTAAAACAATTATCTTAGAAATGGGCTGTGTAGAGAAGTTAGGGAGCTGCGGTAGTGAGAGATCAGAGTGGAACAGAATTATCTTCAAACCAACTCACATGGCCCGGAGTCTGCCAGATTGATGATGTAAATTCTCTGTGTCCTCCATCAGGAAAGGAACCAGTTTCTTTGCTGTCTGGGGCATAATGTAAAGAATACATTGTGTTCTCTTGACTTTGACCAGCTTAGCAGCTGTAATGCCCATTATTGCTTCATTCAGGCTGGATTGTGAACCTAGAAGGGAGTGAAACAGGGAATACATAACTGTCCGTCTAGGTCAAAAAAGCAGTCCAAAGATGTACACAAGATTTAGTAAGAAAACCTTGCCTCGAGTATGACTCCTATGTGTCCATCCCTAAGTTGTTCCCTGAAAATGTTTTCTTTCATGTCCAGCAGAACAGTAAAATTCCTTTCTGTCTCTACGAACAGAAGCATATTTAAATAATAGACAATCTTGTTCAAGCATGTTACATGCCCAGGCATTAATCTTATACCTCATTTGATCCTCTCATTGATTCAAGTTTTAGGATCTTTCAGTATCCGAATTTTTATACATGAGGACGCTGAATGACGAGAAAGTCATTTAATCACAACTTGGAGGCAGAGCCGGGAAGTTTTCTGTGGTTTTAACTCCAGAGGGCACATTTGTAACCGCACTAGACATAAACCTGAATGATCTAGCAAGAGCTCCATGTCACAGTAAGCTGTCCTGCTTGTTCTGGGAAGAGAAGGTCAGAGGTAAAGTTCTGTCTCCCATCTAGCGTCCTGAGGGCTTCTAAATATGTCTTCAAAACACATGAGGTTCACCAAAAGCTACACATTTGCTGCTTCTTCTATTAACACCATAGTCTGTAATATTAGAAACTGGTTCCACCATAGAGGTAGTGGAAGCTAGACCAAGAAATATGCATTAGGTTTAAATTCTGAAGTTTGCAGGAAAAAAAAAAAAAGGTTGCAGGGTGAGGTGCCCAGAGTGGAGAGTGATCCTACTCTCATGCAAGAGGTTCATGCAAGAGGTCCCAGCAGCCAGCATGCAACTCCTGTCCTCTTACTTTGAACCTGCAGATGTTGTTTCCAGTTGATGGCCTCTGGTGTGCCAAGGCACTCCAAACAGTTCTTAGGATCCTTAGAATAGATCTGGTAAGTGTTGACATGAGGATCAAAGTCATCTGTCATCTCCTAGTGGGTTGGGCAACATAGAATCAATACAATTGATTATACTATCTATGTAAGTTCAATATTTTTCAGAATTTCATTACTCTTTTTCCTATTATTTTTTAAATTTATTATTTGAAAATTTCATATATATATATACACAACACATTTAGTCATATCGTTACCACTCCCTCCGATTCCTCAAGACCTTTCCCAATATATAGCCTCTCCGATTTTATTTATTGCTTTAAAATTAATCATTGAGTCCATTTAGTACTGTCCAGATGTATATGGATTTGAGGCGACCTACCAGAACACAGGCATTCTGCCAGTGGCCACTGACCCAAAAGAAGTGGCTCTCCTTCCCTCAGCTGCCACCGGCTTCCATCAGGGTTGGAGGTTCAGGAACTCCTTTCCCATCCTTGCTAAGAATTTTCAAACTCATTTATCGCTGGGCAGCGGGGACACACTCCTATAACACCAGTACTTGGGAGGCAGAGGCAGGTGGATGTCTGTGAGTTCGAGGTCAACCTGGTCTACAGAGCGAGTTCCAGGACAGGCTTCATAGCTATTGAGAAACCATGTCTCAAAAAACCACACACACACACACACACACACACACACACACACACACACACACACACTCCTCACACTTATTTATCAACCCCAAGCAGAGATGTTTTCCTCAAATGTCAGCAGCATTTCTTAATTATTAACATCATGAAACCAAGACCAAAACTTCACTCTATTTATAAATTTTTATTAAACCTTATTAAATTTTATGTATAGGTACCATTTCAATTTAAACTCAATTAAATATGGTTAATGAAGCATTCTTCCCTAACTTAGTAATAGTCAGAAAAAGAAGAAAAGTGATATTGTCAAAGGCCTTATAAAAATAAGTCTTGTTCCAAACAGCCTCAAAACGAATGTGCCTTTTCTTTCTCTCTGTGTACAGAGTGTTTGCACAGGGATGTGAGATATGCATGGAGGTCAGAGGTCATCTTTGAGGGCCAGGCCTCACCTTCATCTTGTTTACTGACCCCAGGGCAAAGCCACCTGCTTAGCAAACTTCCAGGAATTCTCCTGGCTCTCAAGCCCCACCTCTCTGTAAAATGCTGGGATTACACACAAGCATTGCTTTATATAGAGCTTTATGGGGCTGCTACAGATCTGAATCCAGGTCCTTAAACTTGCATGGCGAACCATCTCTCATATATATATATATATATATATATATATATATATATATATATATCAGAACAGTATTGAAATTGGCAAAATGAATTTGTATTTGAATTTTTATATATGCATGATAAAGTCATACAAGAATAAAACATGATGTCTTTAAACTGTAAAGCACAAAACACCATTCTTCAAAAAAATGTGTATTTCTGGCAAAATCATCATGTAAGTTGTTCAAAAAGCTCTTCTCAAAGTAAACAAATGACAGCTGGGATTTTTTTGAAGATAAAGGGAAGTACTGAATACTCAACTAGGGCAGGCTAGCCAGAAAATATTGCACACAAATGCCCCTGCAGCTAGACAAAACTACAACTGACAATCCATCTTATCGATATATTTGAAAACCAAATATTATTCATTTTTATATTTTAAGTAAATTAAAATTTAGTTTATAGTGTATGTTGTTTGGTGAGTTTTTTAAAAAAGGAATGTTCCTATGTATGTAAGAAGGTACATGTGATATTATGAAACACATCCTCATCACCATCCTCGTCAATAATAATAATAATAATAATAATATTGAATATCCTGAAGCCAATTAGCAGATCTGTTGTCTCACATAATTACTATTCTTTCTTTGGAAAGAGTAGCAAGAACTTAACTAATTTAGCAATAAATAGCATAAAACTTCATGATGCACATTAGGTCTTTGGACTTGTTTAGCCTACAGATCCACTTGTTTAATGCCTTAGGCATGTAGCTCCTTGCTCCCCACCATCAGTTACATGGGTTTCAGTTTTGTTCAGATATTTAGAAAATTTTTAGATACATAGAAAAATATTTTAATTCACATGTAGATGAGATGATATTGTTTTTCTGTGATTGCCAGTTTTACTTACCACAATGTCTTCCAGGTTAATCTCTATTTTAGAAGACAATAGGATACCATTCTTTTTCTGCTAATAATATTTAATTTTGTACAGATATCACTTTCCCATTAATCTGTCTGTGGGTTCTAGGGTTATTTACAAATAATTCTGCTATAAATATGGCAGTGTAGATACTTGCTGTACTGATTTTATAATATTTCTATATTGTACCCAGAAGAGAGATTACAGGATCAAATGACAGTTCTAGTTTGTACTGAGGTCCTTTCCTCCTACACATAGACTGTTAAGAAGTTTTGTCAAAGAAGAGTAATAGATTCTGTCAATTTTTTCTTCTCATCCACTGACATGGCATGTGGGGCTTTGATGGACCACAACTTCTGATTTGTACATGCTAAGCCAGCCTCCAATGACAGTGAGTCACTGTTGGGACTAATTGAGTCCTGGCTTTCAGATGCTCTGCCCTGCTAGAAGCTTCTAAGTAAAGTTACTAGAAGCTGTGCCTAGTTAGAGGTCTGAGGATGGGATTATCACCTGTTGGCCATTGACTGCAGTGTATTTCAGCCTACATGGTGTTAATAAAAGGGGCTTTGGTATCAGTGTTTAAAGGTCTGCGTGTCGGTCGGTCTCTGCGTCTGTATTCTCAGCCTCCAGCCCCTTTCCCTAAGCTTGCGAACTGGGTTCTAGTGCACACAGAGCGCAGCCACGGGGCCGAGGTGTGCGGCAATTGGAAGTTCCACCGAGATAATGGCAATTAGAGGTCCCCACCGAGATATCGGCAAGTCACTTCACTTAACCATGGAGTATAATCTTTTTGATGTAACTCACCTGCTCCTGAGGACGGACAATCACTGTGTTAAAATCGGGCCACTTGTCCACCAGAGCCTTGAGCTTGAATGGGTTTCCCTGATTCATGTGGAAGACAGTCCCGTAAACCTAAATATTTCAACACGCTGAACAGTGAGCTCATTACACCGAGACAGTAAAAGCCTTTCATTGCCAGAATAATGCTGATCTCTATGAAATTAGTGTGTAAATTATACAATATCTAGCCCAATATTCAAGTAAATAGATTTTAAACAAAAATCATGAAACTATTATAATAGTTAAATATGCAGATACAGTAGATTAGTAATCACTCAGTCTCACATCACAGAATTTTGTCCTATACATTTCTGTTTTCTGTCATATAAACATATGCCCATACAACCTTATAAACAATGGAATTTCCTAAAGCATATGAATTTCACATATACTGTACAAAGGCATACTTTCATGTCAAAAATCAGAAATGTACATACTAATGTTTAATAACTGCCTAATTGTTAGTATTTGGGATGAATTACTCTTGACATGTGATAAACTATTCAATATTCACTGTTTAGAGAGAGACTGTAGCTACAATACACAGTCTTTTTCTGTGAGTTCAGTGAATATTAATCAGGAATGCCTACAAAACTATTGACTTATTGACTCTACTCACTTTGTGTGCAAGCACACCAACACCTGGCATATCCGGGAGCCATCCCCGATAGTGGACAGTCCCAGCAGAGGTAAGGAGTTGGTGAGGGAGGGAGTCAGCCAGGCCGTGGTAGTCAGGAGAATCTTGCAGCCTGATTGTCTAGCAGTCAGAGTCCTTCTTTATTTATACAGAATTTAGTAAGTAGGGATACATTCACGTTGTTCCAAAACATAGATCATATAATTTTTGTTTTTGCATGAGTGTTTCACTTTTTTGCTCATAATATATATATATAGTTATTATTAATAAACTATGACAGAATAGAGTTATCATTTCCAAGCATTTTCCCTCAAGTTTTGGCATCATTGATAAACAGAGTTATTATTTTTACTCATTAACTTCATAACCCAGTTTCTAGGAATTTAGAGGCATATGACAAGTTTTTCTCAGGCTGCTTACTTCCTTGACTACAAGGACATTTGACCAAAGCAATCTTCAAGCCATTCCAGGCAAACTGCCATGTTCCAAGCAGTGCATTATTAACTCTTAACGGTCACAGTGCCCAAGAAATATCCTTAGGCCCAAGCTGCTGCAGTTACTATTCAAATTTTGGTATAATGTAATATTTATATCATCTTTCTACATCATTCTTTGCCTATCAGTATAGGTTTCTGTATAGGACAAACGTAGTTTCAGCTACTCTAACTTTGTTGCTGTGTATGCCACATAATTGCTTGAGTGTGTAGTGGGGAGAGGCTTGCAGTCTGAACTGTGGCCAACTCCTCTAGCCCACCGAATCTTGTTGACATTTTTACGTTTACTTTGTTTTGATTATCTTGTTCCTAGGTAAGTACAGGGACAGATGTTTCAAAAATATCTTATAGCCTCATAAAGAGACCTCTGGCTTCTTTATGTGTGTCACAACCTCCAAGGCATAAAGAAGATCTTCAAGTAGATAAGGGTATCTCCCTAAAATGGGGGGAATAATATGTTCTGGACTCTCAGGGAAGCTTGGAAATAGCATTCCAGGGAGAAGGCATGAATGCTTCATCAGAAATTTTCCATCAATCCAATATTCCCAAATTGTACAAATACTAAAAGTCTCTCATGAATGCAATGGTGGAGAGGAAAAGCTAAGGTGGCATGGAAGCCATCATGTGGCTCAGCTTTGCTGGATCCTTGTCAAACAGCTGTGCTGGCATTATGACTTCTGCCACCCCATCAGGTATAGCTGTGCTGTGGTATTATTTAACTGCCCAATGAATTTTTTGGACAAAGTATTTTAAACCTGAACCATGGACTCTGCCATTTTGACAGATACCTTCCCTGTTCATCAAAAGGAGCAGTGACTTAGAATTATAGAAATCTCATGTGGTTTAGTCTACAAATGACAGCTATACATATTGTCAGAGCATCTGGCAAAGTTAACAGATTATACTGTTCATGTTTCTCATCCTCACAATCAGTATAATAATTGTACTAAATACATTATCTTCCTGTTGCCCAGAAGAATCCACATATACCAGTGGTTAACAAAAGAAAATGTCAACCACTGAGAGTCTCTATCTACTGCTGTGGGAGTTTGGCATTTGGTGGGGATTTTGTTTTGTTTTGTTTTGTTTTGTGCTATTGTAAATGGTTAAGTTTTTTATTCCCATCATTCATTAATTGCTAACGCATACAAATAGAATTGAGTTGTTCTACTTGTGTATTGATCTTGAATCCTTTAGCCTTATTAAACTTGAGTCTAGAAGATGGTTTTGTGGACTCTAGGTGATCATGTCCTCTGAGAACACACTACATTTTACCTCCCCCAACCACCTCAATATTTTATTTTATTTTTATTGAATTATATACTGGTTATGTCACCAATGTTTCATTAAATAGGATAAGGGAGAATGGTTATCATTGCTTAAGTTATCTATCTTAAGCAAAATATTCCATTTCTTTGCTAAATAGAAAGATCTTAATAGTGCATCACACCTACATGCTTTTTTGTCAAATTGAACAAATTCTCTTTTTTCCTAGTTTTCTGAGTTTCATATTTATCAAGACTACTATATTTTGTCTCGCATTTTCTCTATATTTATTAATAAAGGTCAAGCTAGGTATGGAGGTGCATACCTGAAATGTAGGTAATCAGGGGCTTTAGGCAGGGTTATGATAAGCTAAAGGGCAGTTTGGACTACTTATCAAGTTCTTGTCTTAAAACACACAAAAAAAGTTGGTCATGGTGGTTTACACCAGTAATTTCGGCATTTTAGAAACTAACGCAAAGGATAGTCATGAATTTGAGGCCAGCATGAATCATTTGTAAGATGCAGGCAGTTTGGGCTACATTGTGAGATTCTGTCTCAGAAAAGAAACTAAGAAGGATCTTATGAGTTTTATTCAGTAGTGTATTGGTATGATGATTAGTATTGATTAAGCATGGAGTCACACCTATTGCTTAAATACATCTTGATGTCTTGATAGCATTTTTGAGGACTTTTGTGTTTATGTTAATGATGAATATAGTTCTATAGTTTTCTATTGGTATATAATTTTGGTTGTGTTACCATAATAACTCTGATCTTATAAAATAAATTTAGACATAGTCCCTCCTCTGTTATATGCTGACTAGTGTTGTGTGTGGTTGGTATTAGTTATTCTTTATGTATGTTATCTAGATAAAGCATTTCCTTTGTCAGAATGTTTTCATATATATCTGTGTGTGCAGGACTATTTAAGATTGTATATTCTTTTTTTTTTTTTTGAGACAGGGTTTCTCTGTAGTTTTGAAGCATGTCCTGGAACTAGCTCTTGTAGATCAGGCTGGCCTTGAACTCAAAGAGATACACCTGCCTTTGCCTCCCTCCCGCCCCCCACTGAGTGCTGGGATTAAAAGCATGCCTGGCTATTAATTGTATGTTCTTAAGAAAACTTTGTTAACTTGTATTTGTCACATAATAAAAGCATATCTGAAATCTATGAGTATATTTTCAATTACAGAGCATCCTTGTTATGTTTATGATGCCCTTTAGATTTTTGAAGATATCTTATATATCATTCTTAATTTGAGGAATATTTATCTTCTCTATTCTAGGTCAGTTTGGTTATAATATTATCAACAATGTTTCTAAGAATCCGATTATAAATGGATGATTGATTTTCTTTACTTTTATTTCTTACTCAGATACATTTGTTTCTGTTAAAATGTGTATTTTTTTTCTTTTACAGTTTACTTTACTCTGCTTGCTAGAGGGTTTATTTGTTCTAATTTTTCTAGTTTCGGGGCTGGAAATAGGCCAAGTAATTGAGATAATATGTATGGTTTTAGTAAAAGGAGTTCTACATGTTTCCCATTAATCAACACATTGGTTGTTGCTGTACCTCCATTGTTATTTAATTAATTTAGTCTAAATTTTTTTCTAACTTGGAAGCATAGTTCATTTATTATTGTGTTTTCATAATTTGCAGAAATTTGGGGAATTTCAAAGCATACTTTTTAATTTTAAATATAATTTTGTTTGAATGTGTGTATGTATGCATGTGCATGTGTGATATATGTGCAAACATGCATGCCCATGTGTCTGCAGAGGTGAGAGGGCTGGAGAAAGGCACTGGATGTCCTTCTCTATCTCTCTCCACCTTGTCTCTCTGAGACAGGTCTCTCACTGAACCTGGAGGAGGTTAGCAAACAGCAAGTTCCAGTGATCTGCCTGTCTCTACTACGTAGAGCACTGCCATTATAGGTGTGCATGTCCATGCCTGACTTTTTACTTGAGTACTAGGGATTCCCTACTCAGGTTCTTACACATGCAAAACAAGCACTTTTGCCCACTGAGCCATCTCCCCAGACCCTAAATTCCATTACTTTTAAGAACATTATTTATGTGCTTTTAAAACACTTAATGTGATTTTAATGTAATTTATATTTTATACAATTTAACGTGTACTTTTCGAACATTTAATGTGATTTCAGTAATATTTCAACTCTATATTGCTATTTATATAAATGATATCTATCAATATTATATATATGTATATATACATATATATATATGTTAGAATTTTACATATTCTGTCTTGGAAAATGTTACAAACACTTGAACAGAATGTGGATTCTGCTATAGCTAATGAAAATATTCTTAAAGTGGCAGTTAATACAGTGAGCTCCCAACATTTCTTGGGTATTCTCTCCTTTTATTTTCTTTCCCATCCCCTCTATACATGAAGGAAAGAAGAGTATTAACCTTAATTATACTTGTGGGTGGTGTGGGAAGTCCTTCTGTATATGTGTTGCTTTTATTGGTTAATAAATAAAGAAGCTGTTTGGCCTGTGATAGGGTAGAATAGAGCTAGGTGGGGAAGACTGAAGACTGAACTGAATGTTGGGAGAAATAAGAGAGAGTCAGGAGAAGTCATGCAATCCCACCAGAGACAGATGAAGGATGGAACTGTGCTGGTAGGCCACAGCCACACGTCAATACACAGATTAATAGAAATGGGTTAAATTAAGATGTAAGAGTTAGCAAATAAAAAGCTAGAGCTAATGGGCCAAGCAGTGATTTAATTAATACAGTTTCTGAGTGGTTATTTCAGGAGTCTGGGCAGCCAGAAACAAACAAGTAGCCTCCCACAAATACACATTTTGACCTCTGATCAAGATACTTACACATTGTTTACATTTTGAGGTCATTGTCCTCATTCATTGCACAGTTGTTTAAAGATTGTTTAATATTCTAATATGAAGTTTTAGTCTTTAAGATATATAGGTATTAAGAATTATAGGTCAATATTCATGTTTGTCATACTTAAACTAATCAGGTTTTTTAAATACATAGAAATTGTATTCTGCATAGATAGGTAATCTTCAACCACTTCAAAGATTGTAGAATATGGAATTTAAATAATTTAGGGTTCTGGCGACATGAGACACATCTACTCCTGGCAGCACCAATCTACTTCACGAGGATGATGGGCATCGAAGAGGCTCCTCATGGAGTTTGATAGCCATTTGGGCAAGAAGTTGCTCTTGCCTTAACTGTTTGACTGGACTTGTAGGACTCACAGAAAAATGACTGCTGAAGCTGCCTAAAGAAGGTGAGACAGTCCTTCAGCGTTTCTGCTTCATGAAAGAGTCTACCAGACATTCTGCAGGACACAGAAGAAAGTGACTGACTGATAAACTGCCAAAACAGGCAGAACTGTCTTTGAAACTTTCTGCTTCGTGGAAAAGTCTGCCAGATACTATGGGCCTGTAGGCTGAAGATGGAACAGTACAGAAGAATTTTGGGTGACTGTCCAGGTAGCAAGATGTCTCTGTGAATTCTAGAGTTTTGGAACTTGCTTACAATGTACTTCTTGTTTACTTAAGTAATATCATTTCCTGCTGGAGTCTTTGATGGAGTTGAAGAAAGACGGTTATAACTATAGTTCTCCTTAGTTATGACAAAAGATAAGGTAAATATAAATATTGGACCTGTAATTCTTAATACCTGCTTTGTTATATGTAATTTTACTATGTTAAAGTTAAAACCTTCCTTTTTATTTAAACAGATAAGGAGAAATGATGTGGGAAGTCCTTCTGTATATGTGTTGCTTTTATTGGTTAATGAATAAAGAAGCTATTTTGGCCTATGATAGAATAGAATAGAGCTAGGCAGAGAAGACTGAACTGAATGCTGGGAGAAGGAAGGCAGTGTCAGGAGAAGTCATGTAGCCCCACCAGAGACAGACACACGAGAGAATCTTGCTGGTAAACCATAGCCACGTGGCTATACGCAGATTAATAGAAATGGGTTAAATTAATATTAAAAATTAGCCAATAAGTTAGCACTAGTAGGTCAAGCAGTGATTTAATTAATACAGTTTCTGGGTGGTTATTTCAAGAATCTGGGCAGCTGGAAACAAACAAGTGGACTCCCACAACATGTAGGTTTATTTTCCTTTTAGTTCTACCAACTTTTCTCTCATAATGAGCCATTATTGCTATGAGTGTAAATTCTATGGATAAATCAACATCTTTGCTGTAATACAAAAATATTCCTTATTCTTAGTAACATTCTAGCCATTTGTAATATGCATAAATAATTATGGGCAAAGCTATAATACACAAAGTTATGGATACATTTCTAAAATATAATTTCCTGCTCATGCAAAATTACATGCATGAGCTTCTTAGGAAGCTGGTGAAACAAGAATTGAATAATTATTAGTTTTGAGAAAGAATCATATGGTTTAACCTCTTCTCAGATGTCATCAGTCAGAAAAATATTAAACATTAACATCACTGGCTTTGTCAACTTGCAACTCTAGGAAACAGCCTGTGTTATATAAAACCATTCTTATATGAGCACAAAGAATGTCCCTGAGTCAGCAAAGATCACCTAGATCACATTGCCACTCATTGTGGTGTGATTTAATAGAGCTTTTATTTCCTCTTCGGTTAAATGTATACAGTATGCCTCCCTTGCCTCAGGGTGATAGCAACTAAATGTTGGCCACAAAGTAAATACCTAACCCAGAACACAGCTCATTAAATGTTCCTTCTCATTACCACCTTGTTCCTAGACACTTGATAGTCCATTTTCCACAAGGACATTCCACATTCACCTTTAAGGACTCGGGAAGGTGTTTCCTTAAGGACTTCTCCAACATCTGCAGCATCTGTGAACTTCGCAAATGGAGCATCTTGGCAGCTACCTTATCCTAAAGAAGAGATTAAGAAATGCCAAAGACATCTGCTGTGAGATTGTGTCTTCTATATATGTGGTGGTTTGAAGAAGAAAGGCTACTATAGGCTTATGTATTTGAATGCTTAGTCATTAGGGAGTGGCACCACTTAGGACAGGAGGTGTGGCCTTTTTGGAGGAAGTGTGCCACTAGAGGTAGGCTTTGGGGTTTCAGAAGCCTAAGCCAAGCCCAATGGCTTTCTCTTCCTCTTCCTGCGGTCTGTGTATCAGGTTGTAGAAATCTCAGCTCTTTCTCCAGCACCGTGTCTGCCTGTATACCACCAAGCTCCCCAATCTGATTACAGTGGACTAAATCTCTGAAACTGTAGGCAAGACCCAATTAAATGTTTTCCTTTATAAGAGTTGCTGAGGTTATGGCATCTCATCACAGTAATAGAACACTGACTAAGACAATATATGACAGGGAAACTATACCTCGGAAATCTCAACAATATGGTTACCAAAATAAGACCAAAAAAATGACAATGTAGACAGGGGAATTCCCACAAGGCTCCTCCCCTAGATGAAGATCTACAGACAAGCAATGGCTGCTGAGAGAAGAGGGGTCGGTCTTCCCAGTAACGAGTCTCCTGATAGGTTATCCGATCCCAAGAGGTCAGCCCTAAACAGAAATGCATAGAACTAGTAACTCAGCAAGGTGTGTGTGTGTGTGTGTGTGTGTGTGTGTATACATGTAACCATAGTGGAAGAGTAAATGTTCATGAATTTGGAGAGTCTGAGTGGAGCACAGGGAGGAAGGAAAGGGAGAGAATGGAAAAATCATATAAATATAGTACTCACATAATTAATTTTCAAAAAATTCAAAAAGAAAGACCAAAGAATGAGAAGAGTTAGAATACATGCAGACATAATGGGCCTTTCTAGTTCGTGATTTAAGGTATATTCCGACTGTTTCATGGGTTCCTCCTATACTAAAGTTTCCACTAACTAGAAGAAGGAATAGGTATCTCTGTGAAATGATCATGAACTTCATTTTTCAAACTTTAAAAATATTTCTGAAGGGGCTGGAGAGATGGCTCAGTGGTTAAGAGCATTGCCTGCTCTTCCAAAGGTCCTGAGTTCAATTCCCAGCAACCACATGGTGGCTCACAACCATCTGTAATGAGGTCTGGTGCCCTCTTCTGGCCTGTAGACATACACACAGACAGAATATTGTATACATAATAAGTAAATAAATAAAAAAAAGAAAAAAAAAGAAAAAATATTTCTGAAGATTTGCTTTCATTCTTATAACATCTACAATTCTAGCAATAAAGGGTATATGACATTAGCAAACCTATGCTTGAAGCATATATGGGCAAATTTTAATAGATTTGTGTGTGTGCACATGTGTGCAGTAGTATTGGGGATTACACCTAGGTCCTTAAGCATACTACGCAAGTACTCTACCCCTGAGATGCATACACTGATAAGTCCATTGAGTGACTTTTCTTCTATACAAACACTTGTAAATTTGAAACAAACTGAAAGGGATTAAGATGGAAGGGTTATCTGTGTCACTGGCACTTGGTAAATGAGGTCATGATAAATTAGATAGTAGCCTATAAGTCTACTGCAAAGCACCTAGCTCTATGCTTGCCCATTATTTGTCAACATACCTTAATACATAGATGAAGCACACCATTTCTCGATATTGACAACAAAAAAGAAAAGCAAAAGGTGAAGGTGTTTCTTCTGAGCTCTTCCATGGGGACTGTAATGATGTTATAGTACACCATTATCAGAGTTGACATTGTGTTAGAACAATTTTACATAGAGATAAACAGATTAATAGGTAGATGGGTGGGTGGATGGATGGATGGATAGGTAATAGATATATAGACAGAGGGACAGATAGATAGATGATATTCTTTAACTTTGACTCAATTTTTTAAATGAATTTACTTTTATTTTACGTACATTATGTACATTATGTTTTGCAATGGGTGTTGGTGTTGGGCCCCCTGGAATGGGAGTTACAGACAGTTGTGAGCTGCCATGTAGGTGCTGGGAATTGAACCCAGGTCTTCTGGAAGAGCACTAAGTACTCTTAACTGCTGAGCCATCTCTCTGGCTCAACTCATTTATTTTTAATTTAAGTATGGTAAAACTAGCCAGGTGGTAGTAGCACACGCCTCTAATCCCAGCACGTGGGAGACAGAAGGAGGAGGATCTCTGTGAGTTTGAGGCCAGCCTGGTCTATAATAACTAGTTCCAGGACAGACTCCAAAACTACAGAGAAACCCTGTCTTGAAAAACACAACAACAACAACAACAAAACTCACCAAGTTTAAATTAATAATTTTATGAGTTTTGGTAAATGACTACATTTGTTTAACTAGCACTATAATAATAATTCATACCATTTCCACACACTCATAAATCCAGCAATTTCTTTATCTGGCTCTTGTATCCAAGAAATCATCAGTAGTTTTCTGACTCTGTAATTGTCCTTCAACAAAAATGTAAATTAAATGGAATTATTTAGTACACATTTATATACTAAATCTATATCAGAATTGTGTTGTATTTTTCCATACATAATGCATTAAAATATATTTTGACACTGGTTTCTTTTAATAGTCAAATACAAATTTTTTTATATTTCAGCAGTACATTTATTATTTTTAATCAGTAGATAATATTTCATAATGCATGAATCAATTTTTATCCTCTAATCTTATGGACACTTGGTCTGCTATGGTTTATATACAGTTATTCATAAAATTATTATGCTAGTAAGTGTACACATTAAAAAAAAGTGTACACATTTATGAGAATGTTTTTATTTTCAGAAGTATATGCCACGCATTTGGCTTTTTAAGTATCTGCTTATCTTTTTTCCAAAGTGAATGTACAATCTTCCATGATCATTGTATAATGTGAGAGTCTCACCGGTTCGTCTCTAAAATAATCAACACTTGTCTATGTAGCCAAGCAGGAACCATTCTGAAGCCTTAGCTCCTCCCGGAAAAACACGCAGGGCTCATTACCAAGGCAGCAAAGGTTAAGGCCAACATATATTTCAGAAGATCAGTTTTCCAAGAGATTGGCAATGCTGGATTTTACCCAAACACTGACTTAGCACAAACACTGGTTAAAGAAACCCTCCTAGTATAGATTCAGGGACTATGGGGGAATGGGGGAGTGGCAGAGGAAAGAAGTGGGAAGAGAGGAGGGACGGGAGGCTGCAGTCTGGAAGTAAAATTAGTTAATTAATTAATTAACTAATAAAAAACTGAAAAACAAAAAAGAAAAAGAAGAAATCTTCCCAATCCAATTTGTATTAGGTGAACAGCCCACTAGAAGGACCATCCTCTCCATTTCATGTGGGGCTTGTGTGCGCCCTCCTTGTTCACCCAGGACAGAGATAAATACAGACCCTCCAAATCTTCATTTTTGCTTCAAAAACAATGAGCAGAACTTATAAATCAATCAGAAAATAATTATTAACTAAACAGATCAAATGTCTCCACTTTCCCTTGTTCAGTATACAGCATCCCTTCCCCCTAACAGCTTCCACAAAATAAATTGAACTCAGGTGAAATGTTCTCTGATCCATAGCAGAGAGCGCTGCCCATTCCACGTCCCTGTACAAAGTTCTGTATGGTTTTGTTTATTCCTTTGTCATAAACAGCTAAACTGTTCATTCTCGTGGACCTGAAAGAACAAGGTTTGTGTTAGCCAACTTGACCCAGCTTCAATTGAGTTTGCCCTCATCACCTGACTGAACTTTGGCCCACTCTCAGCCTGAGCCAACACTCCCACACAGATGTCTCCTCCTCGCCATGAGGACTCTCCATAGGCTGGCTTTCTCCACTGCAAAGGAGAACACCCCTTCTCACCTCTCTGATGTTTAAATGTTTGCAGATCATAGGTCTGCTGAATCTTTATTTCAATAGTCCCAACCTCCTGCAACCTGTTTTTCAACAATCCTGTGCATAACAATTCTTCTCTCCTTACCTAAACCTTGAATTATTTCATCTTCAGTTAAAAAAAATGCTAAGGCCTCATTATAAGTTTCCCTTGTGACTAGCATAAGAACCCAAATATCTGCCCTGTCCATGCTGTCATCCTTTCTCAGAATAAACCATGAATGAATGCTTAATGGTTGTTTTTCTAAGGAGTCAACTTTTTGAGGTTGAACAACACTATTTTGAAAGTCTCTTCATTCCATGAGTTTTATAATTAGAGTGGACCACAGAAAAGGGTGTGTGTGTGTGTGTGTGTGTGTTCCTATGGGGAGCAGAGACTGATGTTGAATATCTCTGGCAACTTTTCTCAATCTTATTTCCTTTCTTTTCATATGTGTATGAGTACACACGTGGGTATAATGTGTATGTGTATGTTTACTATGTGTATGTTCACTATGTGTGTGTTCACTATGTGCGTGTTCACTATGTGCGTGTTCACTATGTGCGTGTTCACTATGTGCGTGTTCACTATGTGTGTGTTCACTATGTGTGTGTTCACGCTCACATTTGTGTTTGTATATGTGTGTGAGTACAAGCACAAGTGTCTGTGGAGACCAGAGGACAACTTTGCTTGAGGCAGAGTTTCTTTTTTTTTAATTAATTAATTAATTTATTTATTAAAGTTCTGTCTCTTCCCTGCCACCACTTCCCATTTCCCTTCCCCTCCCCCAATCAAGTCCCCCTCCCTCATCAGCCCAAAGAGCAATCAGGGTTCCCTGATGTGTGGGAAGTCCAAGGACCACCCACCTCCATCCAGGTCTCCTAAGGTGAGCATCCAAACTGCCTAGGCTCCCACAAAGCCAGTGCGAGGCAGAGTTTCTTGCTTCTTCCTGCTGCACCTGCCAGGCTAGGCTGTGAACTTCCTGGGTTTCTCTTGTCTCCTCCCCTCACCTTCCCATGCTAGGATTACACGGTCTATTTTGCGAATCCTAGGGACCAGAACTCTGGTCCTCATGCTTGCATTATAAGTACTTTATCCACTGATCTGTTTCTCCAGCTCTCAGACCTTAACATTTTTTATTTTGATTAAGATCTATAAGAAGGTTATCAATTTAGCTATAAGCCCCAGTGGTCTTCCTGTTTCTTCATTTCCTGCAGTAGGATTATAGGCACATGAGTGTTGTGCCTGGCTTCTGACATGAAGACTTCATGTTTCTGGAGCAAGTTTTTAACCAACTCAGCCATCTCCCTAACCCCAATAAGAAATATCTGGAGGTAAAACTGAAACATCTCACTTTTTTTAAAGCTCAATTCAATTCACAAGGCAGCAAATTGTGAATTCTGAAGAAGCCAGAGTCAAAAAGAAGAAGAAGAAGAAGAAGAAGAAGAAGAAGAAGAAGAAGAAGAAGAAGAAGAAGAAGCCAGAGTCAGCAAGGACCAAGATTTGTCTACCTCTTTTGAGTTCTTGCTTGTGTTCCCTCCTACTTCATGTCCATTTCCCTCTTCCCAAACGCCTTCCCTGTGTGTTCCAGTCTCCAGCATAAGACAGGAAGAAGCAGCCATGTAGAAAGTGCTTCAGCAGCACATGGTTGTATCAGGCTAGATTCCTGTGACAAATTGTCAGCTGCTAGTGCTATACATTTAATCATTTAATCAATTCACTCATTAGGGTGTGGGGGTTTGCATGCCATGGTACACATGTGCAAGTCATACAACATATAGGAGTCAATTTTCTTCTTCTGCCATGTAAGTTCCAACTCAAATAATCCAGCTCATTGGTAATCAGCTTCACCAACTGAACCATTCCATCACCAGCCTCTTTCTATTTTGAAATAGCCTTTGGCATAGAACTTTTTCTGTTATCTTAAAAGGTTATTATTATTTGCTCTAATTACAAAGTAGCATTTGAAAACTATTCAACTACCTTTCCCCCAATTCTAATATCTTCCTGAATCTTGCCCCCTCTTGAAAGAAACCTAAGGGTCTGATGTACACACTGTGTATGATCTAATATAAAGTGGCATTTCTGTATCTTGACCCACTGTATAAAACTGAAATGATCAAAAAAAATAAAAAAAACTGAAATGATCAAATAATGGAATCCTAGCACAGAGTGAAATGATCAAACAAAGCCTGTGACCAATGACCATATCACATGTCCTGAGCAGTGGGACTTCACAAGAAGGAGATGGTTAGTTGTAGATCTGTAAAGACCTTAAAGAAGCCTGCATAACAACCATTGAGCAGAGCAGGCTGTTAGAAAGCACACTAGTGATCATGCCCCCATGGAACCACTGGGTATCTTGTTCGGAACTGAGGAAAGGCCATCCTGTTGGACTTGAATTGCAGCTAGACTTTGGTGTACAGTTTGCAAAACTCATCTTTCAAGACAAAGCCACCTTTATCCTAGATCATTTCCTCTCTGTTCCTTCCACTTTCTTGGCAATTTTAAGTGGCCCTTGGCCTATTTCGGGTGTCCGTGAACTTACTTACCAGAGTTTAGGAACTAGTTCCAGCTGACTCCTTCTGTTTACTCTGACTTCTAGCTCTCTGGTAACTAGGTTCAGGAATTTCCATTCTTTTGTTTGACCCTTTGGAACACTGGTTCTTTAGATGATCCAAGACAATATACATCTGAGGTCCTTCTTTCTATGTGTTGCTTTCATTGGTTGATTAAAGAAACTGCCTTGGCCTTGTGATAGGGCAGAAACTTAGGTAGGCAGGAAAGACAGAACTGAATTCTGGGAGGAAGAAAGAGGGTCAGAGAGAGCTGCCATGGAGCCAGCAACCAGGTCAGACATGCTAAATCTTTCCCGGTAAGCCATGACCCCATGGTGATACACAGATTACTTGATATGGGTTAAAGCAAGATGTGAGAGTTAGCCAATAAGAGGCTAGAGCTTATGGGCCAGGCAGTGTTTAAATAAATAGAGTTTCTGTGTAATTATTTCGGGTATAAGCTAGCTGGGTGGCAGGACACATCCCATTCCTCTCCATACTGCAAATTGGCGCTCCAATGTGGTAACTAACTCCACGCAAAACCTAAGAGGGCTTGAAAGGAATTCTACACACACACAGATACACACACACACACACACACACACAAAACAGAGTTCAACACAGCTTTTTGTTGTTTGCTAGGGCATGCAGCAGAGAGATTTCCTGACTCAGCAAAAGCAACAGAAAAAAAAGCCGCGTGGTTTTAAAATGCAGCATCCTGGAATGTGCCACCAGTGCAAACTCTGGCTATGGTGCATTTGCGGGCCTGGGTGTTTGTGTGTCCACTCGGAATCGGGGAAAGTAGCTGAGACTATGCCTTGGCTCAGCTCTTCCTTCCTGGGCAGACAGGAGAATCAGGCTTGGGCAGGTAGGAGAGCATGGCGGATTTCTGCCACTGTATAGAGAGATGTTTCCAGGCTGCACAGTGCTCTGTATGGAAGATTTGGCTGTAACTCAGGTAAAAAAGAATTATGTGTGGCACACTCATTCTCCTGGTTGGACTGCTGAGCACAGGTCCTCCCTGGTGGCCTCAGAGCTAGCAGAAATGATACGCCCACCATTTTGAAATTGGAGAGAGGTGGAAACAACATCCAGAAGAGCTCCCCACTCCACAGATCAGAGGGACAACTGACTCAGAGGCACAAGCAGCTCTGCCATGTTGGACTGGGAGGGGCAAGCCCAAAGTACCTGTTTTTGACCTAGGAATGTCACAGCTTAGATTCTTAAGCACATAGCTATTTAAAAGTGCAACGCAAAAATGTTCCTGGACAGTAAAGAATTACAGACAATGCAATAGGACAGATTCAGACATAAAAGACCTCTAAATAGGTCATATAGTGTTAGATAGACATATGCAGGCTTGGTAGAGAGAAGAAAAAGAGTCTTAAAAAGTCATAAAATCAAGTTAATGCTTTAACAAAAATAGGTAAAGTCTTTAAAAAGACAGAGTACAGATAGTCATAGATTAAAAAAAAATAAGCCATGTAAAAATGGAAAATTCACAAGAGTCTGGAATCTCTGTATTATTGTATTTTCTTTGAATATTTTGACTGTGAAGAAGCTAAGTACAGAGAAACATTTCATTGTATGAGCGGCTAAGCTAAACCACCATGTATATTATTATAAAAATATCATGACTTCAGAATTTGGGTCTAAGGATATGATGCTTTGGAAAAGAGGTTCTTCTTTTGTTTTCACAGAAGATAAGACCCTGTGGATTGCTTCTATCCCAATGGTATGACAGACCACGCCCTCCTGAAAGCTTGCTGTGAACACTCTAAAAAAATTACTTTGCTCAACTGCTGAGAGGAACCTAGCACACAGGTTATAGCATGAAAGACCTGAATAACAGTGCCCCCATACAGCGCGAAGCAGTTTGGAGAGAAATGACTGTGCCCATATTCCCAAATATTGTTTATAAATGTTCTTTTACATTTAAAGGAGGAGATGATATAGATATGAATAATTTGCATTGGTATAAATCTTGGTTTATTGATATAAATTTAAGGTCAATCTTGTTATATATATAAGTATTTCTGATCTTGATTAAGGTATTGTGATTGTGTAGTTCATTTAAAATGTAATGTATAATTAAGAAATATAGGTTAATAGATAATCATCAATAAAAGTCAAGCTTGTAGTCATGTTAGTTAGATTTTCTAGATATATAGAGATATATTTCAGTTAGATGGGCATTCTTCATATCTTTCAAAGACTACAGAATATGGCATTTTAAATGTTTTAATAACTTAGGACGTTTCATGACAATGAGACACATCTACTCATGGCAGCACCAAGCTACTTCAAGAGGATGATGGGCATTGAAGAGGCTCCTTATGGAGTTTATTAGCCATTTGGGCAAGAAACTGCTCTTGCCTGGACTGTTGCATAAACTGGACACGAAAAACCCGTAGAGAGAGGACTGGTGAACTTGCCTAAAGGTGATGATCCTTCAGGGTTCCTGATTCATGAAAGATTCTATGAGACATTCTGCAGGACACAGCAAAAAGTGAGTGAACTGTCTTTGAAATTTCCTGCTTCATGGAAATGTCTGCTGGATACTATGGGCCTGAAGGCTGAAGATGGATACCCTAACAGTACAGAACTTTGGGTGACTGTCCAGGCAGTGAGATATCTCTGTCATTTCTAGAGTTTTGAAAGTTGTTTATTTAGGTAATATTATGTCCTTCTGGAGTCTTTGACGGAGTTGAAGAATAGATAGTTATAGTTCTCCTTAGCTATAATAAAAGATAAAATAGATATAAATATTGTAACTGTAATTATTGCTTGATAACTGTTTTGTTATATGTAATTTTATTATGTTAAAGTGAAAGCCTTTCTTTTTTGTTTAAACAGAAAAGGGGGAAATGGTGTAGGAGGTCCTTCTTTCTATGTGTTGCTTTCATTGGTTGATTAAAGAAACTGCCTTGGCCTTGTGATAGGGCAGAAACTTAGGTAGGCAGGAAAGACAGAACTGAATTCTGGGAGGAAGAAAGAGGGTCAGAGAGAGCTGCCATGGAGCCAGCAACCAGGTCAGACATGCTAAATCTTTCCCGGTAAGCCATGACCCCATGGTGATACACAGATTACTTGATATGGGTTAAAGCAAGATGTGAGAGTTAGCCAATAAGAGGCTAGAGCTTATGGGCCAGGCAGTGTTTAAATGAGTAGAGTTTCTGTGTAATTATTTTGGGTATAAGCTAGCTGGGTGGTGGGACGCAGCCTGCTCCTTTTCATACTACATCTGCATAAACAGTGTTTGGATGAGTTTGCTCTCATTGGCCCAAATGACCAAAGATCTCACTTGTCTTTTGATCTTATTGCTTTAAGATGTTGGGAAATGCTTGCACTAATGAATCTTCCATGTGTGATCCCTTACCTATGTTTGTTCATCAATTATGTATGGGCAATAGCAGGCTTTTAACTTATCCTTGAGCTCTCTAGGTAGAAGTTTTTTATTTTTTTACTCTGCTCTCATACAACACGCCCTGACATAAAAACAGTCTCAACCAGAACCACTGAAGCAAAGGAAGGCTTGGGAGGATTCACTTAGTTCTGTACTCTTCTTTAGTGCTCTGGTGACAGAGCCCAGGGCTTTGTATGTGAGCTCCGTAGCAGAGATACATCTGCATCCCTTCTAAAGTGGTTCTTCTTTTAGCCACCAAGTTCAGGTCTATTAACCTTATCTGTGGTCTCTCTTTTCCACACAGAATGTTTCCTGGAACATCTCTTTATCATAAAACTATGCTGTAGCACCCCTGATTTTTCTTCATTTTATTGTTGTAACACTACCTTCAATGCCTTATTTTACGTTTCTAAGTCAGGGGGCTCCACATAAGCAGGAAAATGATAGAATAAGAAGAAAAATTACTCAAGAAAAGAAGAGCTTTGGAAATTCACAGTCAGAGATGAAGATGGATGACCACTGATTAGATGCAAGCAGAACACTGCTACAGAAGCACAGATCCCTGATAGGGGAAAGAAACAGAAGCCACTTCCTAAAGGTAAACCAGGTGGGGGACAGGCAGTTCTATCCTGTGGACAAACTAACAGTCCTCACTGGATTCAAATACAGTTATGAAGGAGACAGTGACTTCTCTGCCAAATGAGATTTAGAGAACAGCATCTGGATGCCATCTGGAAAGAGAAGTTATTGTTAAAAGTTGAGTTACTATGGGTCCTGAAGTCAGGAATGTTGATACTCAAGCCTTGTGAAAATAGAACAGAGTTGCCTTTCCCTGCTGGGGACTCCTCTGGGATATATCCTCAAATTATTTATTGTTCTTATCCAAAATGTTTTATCCACCACATTGTCAGATAAAAATTGACAGGTCGTCAGAATAGCACAGTTCCTAAGAGAAAATTCTAGGTCATCTGAGTTGAGGTCTAGGTTCAACAAAATGACAGCTGGATGACTGCTGATAACCGCACAATTACATATATATATATATATATATATATATATATGTATATATATACATATACATATATGTGTGTGTCTGTGTGTGTACCTTCTCTTTACTCCATGTTCCTCATGGATAAGAGATAATCAAAGTACCTAACCTCTATATTTGTATAGTAATTTAATGAGTTAATATCTATAGTGCATGAGAACAGAACCAGTAATAAATATTACCATTACTATCATGAGCTAACAGTGTAGTAATCAGACTGTGAAACTTTGTAATACGTGTCAACATTTCGGGTTTACTAATTGGACAGACCTATTAAAACCAATATACTACACAGGATATTACTTCTCTTACTATTGAGTGTTATTAACTTTGCTCTCCAGAAATACTACTGATAAATCATGAATACAAAAAGTAGAACAATCAGGAAACATAATTTTTATTTAGTTGACAACTGCCAAAGTCTATTAAATAAAAAAGTATGAAGTATTTATATTATTCCAAGTTTTCTCATTTCACCTGGTGTAAGGATTCATTCTTCATTCAGCATGAATATTTATGACCTCCCTCTATCCATGTGTTGAAATTCTAACAGTCACTCTTTATATACTGAAAGGTGAGACTTTGGAATTAGGCCTCAAGGACACACAACAAGAACACCACGTCTGAATCGGAAAACAGGTTGCCTCCTGGCATCACTGCAGGTTTTTTGGACTTGGACCTCCCAGCATCCAGAACTGTCAAAAGTGAAGCTGCTGCTGTCTATGAGCTTGCTCTCTTATGAAATTTGGTTTGAGCAGTCCCAAGAGTCTAAGACAAAGTAGCTATTGAAAGCCAGCTACTGAAAAGAATGGGGATTTTTAGCAGATAGCATCTTTTCCAAGTCCCAGAAAGACACACGATAGTAGAAGAGAGGCATTCCAAGAGGCAATCTGGCGTTCAAGTAGAAGCACCTCAGAAATTTCATGCAAATAAGAAGCAAATTGGAGTTTGATGCCAGAGCACGGCAGGAATGATAGTGAGTTTGCTAGGCACATTTGGAACCAGCTTCTGCACGTGTGCATCCGCACCCTGCAACAGAAACATGTTATTCGGCTAGTACAGGGAGAGAGGGAACAGGGACTCATTGGTGAGCTGCCAGTGCTGGCCATGGGCAAAGTCCTCTTGGAAATGGTATTTGGAAACTCCTTACGAAACCATTTCAACATTTGGAATTTATCCCCCAAAAAAATCCATGAAGAAAATTATTTATGAAAAACTATACAAATACAGACACATCACCCTTATGTACATTCATATATATGACATAAAAATATTTTTAAATTAAAAGTCCTTAATAATATAGTTAGTTGCATCATAATGAGGATTTTAAAATACATATGTTTTTATGGTTTTGAATAAGTAATTCATATTTTCTAAGTATTTTTCAAAGTGATTTTAAACAGGGAGATTCACTTATTTGAATAGTAGCAGTCCAAAGAAATCTGACTAGTATGTTACAAAATAATATTTGCATATACCCACATTAATATATGTATATGTGTGTGTGTGTGAACACACATATATATCTCAACTGACAACACCTCCTGAATTAGCACACTTCCTCCCAGCCTCAATTACATTTTCTGTCACAGAACTACAAATAGCAAGCTTTCAGTTTCTTTGTATTTACCAATTCATAATAAGCCCTGCCTCCGTTCAATCAAGCATTTCTCACAGATACCAGCAAACTGCTCTGTATATTTCTCCCCAGACATACATCTCACCACCAGCGAGCTCTAACAATTTCTATCCACATTCAACAGGAATATTGTGATGTGTCCCCTTCAGTAGCAGGTCAAAAGGAGATGGCAAGTCCCCCAGTGTCCACTGCTCCTTGTCCTCACCTGCAATGCTGTCTCCTCTTTCGGTCTCCACAGACGTCAGCCGGAAATACAGCTTGCCTTCAGGGTACGTGAACTAAGGGGTGCTTTGATCCAGTTTCTGGGAAGCTTTTGAGCGGCAGTTCTTAGAACATGTGTACCAAACTCAAAACAGTACGAGATCAGGCCCCTCCCTCTGGGTGGTCCTTGTTCCAGAATCCTCTCTGTAACTGGGAAGTTAGTAATATACATTTGGGGCTTTTATCCAAAAGAGTGGACAACTTTCTGCTCCCAGAAATCCCACTGTCACTCAGAAACTGAAGCCAGCAGACCAGGAGCTAGGGGATGTGTGGGTATAAACATGCAACAGAACATTATTTGGCCATAAAGGTATAAAAGTTTGATATGTGCTATGATATGGATGAATCTGAATACATTGTATTAAATGAAATAAGCTAGACACAGGTGAGAAACATCATATGATCTCACTTAGGACATCTGTGTAGTGTAGGCAAATCCCCAGGCACAGAAGGTAGAATGGAGGTTACCAAGAGGTGAGGAAGTTAGAAGTTATTGTTTAGTAGGTATCATGCTGGGGAATGATGATATAGGTTGGGGTATAGATAATGGGGATAGTTGAAAAATGCGGTCAATATATTTAACACTACTACAGTGCACACTTACAGTAATTAAAAGTGTTATGCAGACTTTACCATAATATATTTACTTATATGTATGGATATATGTGAATGTGTGTATATGTATGCACATATAAGTGTATATATGTATGTGTATATGTGTGCATATGTATCTCCACAAAACAGAATAATTATCCCTTTTCTCAGAGACAGGTCATTTTTCTGTTTGTACATCTCTTATCATTGTAGTTTTTACTGGCTTCAGGTAAATACATTTTGTTTTTTCTCAGCATAGCTGAAGGTGATCAGTTACTTAAATATAAAGGTGTGTGTGTGTGTGTGTGTGTGTGTGTGTGTGTGTGTACATGTCCCTCTGCATATGAGGGAGTGCTCATGACTGTGTGTATACATATGGAAGCCAGAGATCAATGTTAGGTGTCTTCCTCAATGACTCTCTACCTTATTTTTTTATCTAGAACTTTCTAATTTGGTCAGACTGGCTGGGCAGCAAAGCCCCAGAGCTCCTCCTATCTCCTCTTCCCAGTACTGGGATAACAAACATGTATAGCTTGTGCCGACAATCAGAACTTGGGTTAGATCCTCTTAATTACACGACAAGCACTCTACCAGCAAACATCTCTCAAATGTAAAGTCTTAGCTAAGCAACTTTAGCCAATGTTTTGCTGGTCAGTGTTTTGAAAACAGCTCATGTTTGTAGAATCAGGCAAAATCCAGAAACCGAAGGCTACACAGAAATTTCACATGCCTTGTGGTCCTTAGCAGAGCAAAGTTTGGATCACTTTCTAATTTTACTCTTGCAAAGTACAACACTATCAACACTATACAAATCCCACTGAAGCACAAAAGCCTTGAACTCAGTGCCTCTGGATTCAAAATTTGATGTAACATCCCTGGAGTGAAACCATTGAATTAGCAAGAAATCTGGGTATTGAGGTATCTGAGAACTTTGCAACTGTGTCTCAAAGGGTGAAGGGGAGGGGATCAGGAAAGGGAGAGGAGGGAAGGGGATCAGCAAGGGGAGAGGAGGGAAGGGAAAAGCAACATATTTTTAAGACTTCACTTTAACGCTTGCATAAAAGAATTATGTCACAGAAATTCCATGATTTATTCAACCAATTTTTGGAAATTTAGGATGCTTCCAGAGTCTTTCAATTATTAAAGAAAAACCACATGAGAGGCATATTTGTACAGACTTCTCAATTTTTGTACTTTTATTTTTAATTAACAGTTGACACACAGAACTAGGTTTCATTGTAGACACACAGAATTAGGTTTTATTGCACCATTTCCAGATAAATTTATCTTGGCTCTCTTCCCCTGTCTCTCATGCCCCTTGCCCTCTCACCCCTCCCTGTATCCACACTCACGTCCTCGTGCTGATCCCTGCTTCCTCAACACTCCTTTCCCTTCTCGTGCTCTTTTCTGATTTCAGAGCCTACAATCACACTCACCCCAACTTATATACATACAGACATGCTTTATAAACTGGGATCTGAAATATGAGAGACTCACGTGCGTTCTGTCTAAATGTGGATTTTGGTTTTTTGCTAATTCCCATATTCATTCATTTTTCCCCTAAAGTAACATGATTTCATTTTCCTTTACAGCTGAATAAAATTCCACTGTATATATGTTCCACATTTTCATTATCCATTCATCTTTTGTTTCCACTTAGGCTGGTTCCATTCCTTCCTTACTGTTTACTCTGTTGTCTGTTCCCTGCTCTGGGAACAAAAGGAGCAGATTCCCTGCTAGGTTTTCCAGAGCCCAGTCCCCCACATCCTTTCTGCTTCTGCTCTGGCCTGTTGCTTCAGCGCTTGGAGTATACAAGCAGAGGTATCTGTGAATGCCACCACATCCAGGATGTTCCGGCCCCGGAACCCCTGGCTTCATTCTCTCTTCCTAGGTACATTCCCACACTTCCACATACTAGGCTACAATTAGAGTCAGGGGATCTGTCTCCCCAAGTCTTACACCCAGGGGAAGACACTGGGAAAGTTGGGTCCACAGAGGAGGGCCAGAGACAGTAAGGTTAAAAGGGGAACCTGTAGTAGCACCAAGGGTGCTTGAGACAAAGCAGGGTCAGGCAAGGTGTGAGCAGCCAAGGGGCTCCAGCAATGTTTTTGCTTGCTAAGCATTGCTTGGGGGGGGGGGGGGGGGGGGGCTGCAAAGTCCTAGAGGTCCTGCACAAAGAGCCGCCAGGTACAAAGGGGTCTCCTACTGTTAAGCTGTAGCTGAGTTTGCTTAATCAAGACACTTTAAACTACTTGGAAGGACATTTATTTGGAGATGGTCATGGGATCCTGAGAGGATCTAGGGAAGGAAAGCACCTGCCCTCAACACCGATCGCTGACACCAGTAAGAGAAACTGCCCACAACCCACGACCACGAGGGCGGTAGCTCCCGGGATAGAGAAGGGCTGTGGGCGGCTCACCCGTGTCTTGACGGAACTGGTTCATGGACTGCAGGTCGATGATGTAGGGCGCGAGCCGACTGTCCACCTGGCCCAGTACCACGCTGCCCCCGGCGCGGGGACCCGCGCGCACCACCGCCTCGATGTGGTGGCTCACGGCGGGGCTGTAGGGACGCCAGCGGCCGTGCTCGTTCAGCCATTCCCACACCACCACGGCCGAGGCCAGGAGCATGGCGAGCCCGGGGCTGTGGCGCGCCGCTGCCCGTCTCCCGGGCCCGGCCTCCTGCGCTTCCTCCGGCGCCGCCGCCCCCGGGCCTGGATCGCGCCCCCCGCCCCGCGCCCCGCCGCCGCGGGCAGCCTCAGCTGAGGCCCATGGGGGAGTCCGCAGCCCCGCAGGCACCGGGACGCGGACCCCGGGGCCACCCGCCTCCGACCGCGCTCCGCCGGGCTCCGCCGCTGCCGCCGCCGCTGCTCCGAAGGGTCCAGCGGCTTCATGCAAAGGCCCGGCCCTGTGCCCTCGCCGCCCCGCCTTGCAAAGCCACCCGGGGGCGCGCGGCCCGAGCGGCGCTGCACCCGCCTCGCACCAGTTGCGCCTCGGGCTCCGCCGGCGTCCGCGTGGATCGCGCCGCACGGTCACGCCCTCCGCCCTCTCTCGGTGCGGAGCGCGGCGACCGCGGCGGCACTGCTCCCCCTCCCTGCGGCTCGGCTCAGTGCCTTCCAGAAGGAGTCGCCCCTCCCCGGCAGCGCCCCTATTTTGCAGTCTCTATCTGCCTGTCCGTCCGTCCTTCTGTCTGTTTTGAGCGTTGCGCCAGCCTAGTCCGCAGCCCTAGCTTGGAGCTCGTCTTTCTCCGGCCCGCTCACGCACTGGCACACCCGCACTCGCGCACTCGCGCACTCGCGCACTCGCGCACTCGCGCACTCGCGCACTCGCGCACTCGCGCACTCGCGCACTCGCGCACTCGCGCACTCGCGCACTCGCGCACTCGCGCACTCGCGCACTCGCGCACTCGCGCACTCGCGCACTCGCGCACTCGCGCACTCGCGCACTCGCGCACTCGCGCACTCGCGCACTCACGCACGCACAGCATCGAGTCCTCTTCAGCCCGCCTGCTATTGCCTCATCCTGGCCTGCGAGCCTTCTTTAGCTGCCCCTAGAGCTTCTTCGCCCCCTGCTGGTCTGAGTCCTACACTTTTGACCATTGCGAGTCAATGCCAAGGGATGCATGCGTTTATGGCATAAATTTTATGCTGTCTTTGTAGAAATCAGAGGACGCTGAGATGTTGTATTGGCTGCTTGAAAAGAGACTATGAAACAAGGAAATAGACTCTATTTTCTGTGCCGGCCCGGATTTTGTATTTTATACGTACATATATAAAAGGGAAAGGAGCTACCCCAGACGCTATTGACTATCAAGCAAATGAAAAGCTCAGTGCTAGATATGGGTTATCTCTTTTAGAGTTGTCCCACAGAATCTTCGAAACATTACAGGCTATTCCCAAATATCTAGGTTACTCTCCAGAACTTGATAGGAGTGTTGATAAAGATGCCCCACTTAGGACTGAGAACTCTGTTTTATTCTCAGTATCTGTCTCTACATTAATATCCACTGTGTCTAGGGGCATAGACATAAATACTTAGAAGGAAGTTTAACTGTTTAGGAAATAGCAATGGCAGCTTCTACCGTAGGACCCAGGACCTCTCTGCCATTGATTTGGGGCCAGATTTCCAGTGTGGTTGTGCCATTTCATCCTTTCGCTTAGCAATGTACTCAACGTCTAGTCTCTACCTCCTTGTGAGTAAAACCTAATATATTATAGATTATATTATTATCATTATCATCGTTGTGAAGAAGTATACACGATGTGTGTGTGTGTGTGTGTGTGTGTGTGTGTGTGTGTGTGTGTGTGTAGAACAACTTTGTAAATTCAGTTCTCTTTATCCACCACATGGGTTCTGGGAGTTGAACTCAAATCATCTGGCTTGTGTGGCAAGCTCCTTTAGCCCGTGAGTGTTGCGAGGAAACCGCTTGTTGGTTCCTGGCTGTCTGGCTAGCTTAGACTAAAAATAATCACACAGTAACTGTATTAATTAAATCATTGCTTGCCCCATTAGCTCTAGCCTCTTATTGGCTAACTCTTGCCTATTAATTTAACCCATTTCTATTAATCTGTATATCACCCCCACAAGGTTGTGTTCTACCAGCAAAGTTTCAGCACATCTATCTTTGCGGGCGGCTCCATGGCGGCTCCCTGACTCTGCCCTTCTTTCTCCCAGCATTCAGTTCCATCTTTCCCGTCTACCTAAGTTCTGCCCTGCTATAGGTCCAAAGCAGTTTCTTTATCCATTAATGGTAATCACAGCACACAGAGGGGACTCCCACATCAACTGAGTGGTCTTGTGATCACTGTTGCTAATTTACATTATTTTAGTATTCCTAATAGTAGTGTAGTGATAATGTCTGTGCTCTTCGTGTGTGTGTGTGTGTGTGTGTGTGTGTGTATGCACACATCATGCATTGATGACAGTGATGTTGAACATTTCCCCTAGGTGACTATTTCCATCTCCGTATCTTCTTTGACAAATGTTTGTTCATGTGTTTGGCCTCTTTTAAAATTAGTTTCAGAACTTTAAAATTTTTCTTGATAAAAATCTTTGGGTACATGGCTTTTCACCACTTTCTGGCTTTCATTTTCCATATTACATTTAAGAATTATTCGGTTGTCTCTCAGATTTGATGCCTTTCCTTTTTCTTTTATAAGGTTTATGACTTTACAATTTATATGTAGATCTATGGTATATTTTAAATTAATTAAATGAAAAATGATCCATCCCTCCCTTCTCCTTCATTTGTGGCTCAGAGAACTTACTGCTCCGGTGTAATTTATTGAAAAGTTTCCTCTGAATTTCTTTGGTCAAATTCCTCTGTCAATGACAACTGGACATATTCCTGTGAACCTATTTCCAACTTCTCTATTCCTTTCTATGAGCTGTGTGTTAACCCATCTAGCCATAGTATTTACTGATGTAACACAAACTGTTTTAAGAAGACATATAGGGTTATTGTAAATAGGACTAATATAGAGTAAATAATAATGTTTAAAAATCAAATTTCCATTATTCATTTCTGGTAAATGAAAGAGAAATTGTTTTTATTGCCTGTTACTTCTACAATTGCTTTAATTTCCACTGTGGGCTGAATGTATAATCTCTCCAGAACTCATATGTTGGTTTCCTGCCATTAATCATCATAACAGATGTAGGATCTGAGTAATATACCCAGTTTCTATACCCAGTGATATAGCCACTTGTTTTTAATCTCAGGTACATCCCTCTACTGCTGTCCTTTCCATTCCCCTCAGCCTTATCTAGCATTTCGCCCAGGACTGGCATTGCCCATGATGCCATGAGCAAAAGCTTCCTTTCTTGGCCCTCTGAGACCCTGCCTGTCATGCTTTCCTGAGTCTGAAGTGGATGCAACCATCAATGAGTTATCAAATATGGTCAAAGAGTAATGGGAAAGGCTCAAATACGTCACTTGACTGGTAATCACATTCCTTCCTCTCTCACTGACCCAAAATCTACCAGGTGGCATGTGTCCTTTTACCTGGTGGGGTGTAGAAGATTTGATGGTCTCCCTCTACCACCTCTGGATAAAGGTTCTGGAATGTCCCTGGTATTTGTCTCTCCTTATTACCCATGGATTTGATCTCTTTCCTTCTGAAATGCATGTGGGCCAGGGCCTCTTCTGTGTTTTGTCAGTTAAACTGAAGTGATAAAGAGAAAAATTGCCTTTGGCAAGGCAGCTAGCTCTCATTTTTTTAAAAATCAATAAAATTGAGACCATGCAGGCTAAACTCTTAGTTAAACTATTTAAATTTAAATATCAAGGCCTTTTACATACTTCCGTTCTTCACTTGGCATGCTCTTTTGGGATTGACTCAATGATGAATATCACTTGAGTCACCACCAAAAGAATATGCCAAGTGAAGAAAGTCTTGCGTCCAGCTGTCAGTTTTGCCTTGGCTTCCTGTTTGGAAGGACTGTAGTTCCTGGATGCATCCGACAGAGGGAGATGTTGTGCTAGGAAATGGCCTCTAAGCAGGTTAGGAGACTTGAAACACCACAGCGGGACTTTCCCACCCTCCTTTACTGACTCAGGTTTTGATAGCTTACACATAGGGCCAGGGAACAAGCTACATGTTCAAACTGAGCAGAGGTCAAACAAGAGGTTCCCTTCTGCACCACTCATCTGAATCCACCCAAATCATCCTATTTTTTTTGGATTCTTTTTCTGTTCCTTCCTCCACTGAAACCTAAGCTCCATCAGTTGACTCTTATTGTTTCCCTCCCACTAACAGAATCACAATAAAAATCAGAGGCTTATCCCATATACTCCTGCTCAGAAGCCCAGGGAAATGAGAGATGCGGGTAAGAATAGCTGGAGAAGGGAAGGAATGACAGTGGAGAGACAGAGAGAGGAAACTGGACTGTCAGCATCTTTTCACACCAGCATCCTTTTCTCTCCCGGTAACTCAATGCTACAGGAGATGGAGTCCAAGTGTCTTCCCCACCCATCATGCTGTCTCTCACTGTTTCTAACAGGTTGATCTGACTTTGACCATGTCTTCATTGGAAAGGAAAGGATATTGTGGCATAGTTGAATGAGTTAAAGCAAGAATGTTGAGTCCTTCTTTGAGTTCCTGCCAATGTGGGCATACAATTATACATGGCCTCCAGAACCCCTTTGGGATAGTAAGCTCTCACAACTATGTCTTACTTTTTCCACCCACAAGAGCAACTGAAGATAAGATGGGGGAAGAGTGAGTTCAAAATAAGAAAAAGAAATCACCTCTGGTTTTAACTGTAATTATTTCTAATGTCTTGGTTCACCCAGTGCTATGTATCACATTACTGTTGACAAGATTTATTTCCACATTAGTAATTTATGTATTCAGTAGCTGTAACTGCATCCCTTTACTGCAGAGTCATGGAACTTGCTCATCCATGGTCACCACCCATCCTGTCCTGCTCCTCATCAGAGAACAACGTGAGTAACAGTGAAGAACCACGTGGGTCACTATCTTCAACCTTCCCTCCTGTAGTCAGACCTCTAACATAGGGATCAGTGGGGACTTTTGATCCCCTTCCTTCCCCCACTACATTTATTTCTTGGTTGACAGACTTTAAGATCCCAGGGAATCCTCTCAGGTTCTTGAATGTACAGTACTGAGTATGTAACAGAAAGGACAGTTATTTATAGATTACAAGTTGGCAGACTGAGGAGTTGGTTCCAGGGTTATGGACATTTCTTCCAGAGGACCAGGGGTTTGGTTCCCAGCGCCTCCATGGAAGCTCACAATACTCCAAGTGTAACTCCAATTCCAGAGGGTCTGATGACCTCTTTTCTGGCCTCCTCAGGCACTGGTCAAATACCTAGTGTGCAGGCATACATGAAGACAAAATAGCATACACATAAAATAAATAAATCTTAAGAAGTTTTATAGATTGAGAGCTGAGAATTTAGATCGTGGCCTTGTTTCATCTCAGATGGGAATGAGTGTAGCATGCAACTCACTCAGTCCTCTGTGCAAATGACAGGAAGCATTACAAGTACTTGATCTGAGATGTTTCCTAATTAATTTTAGGGAGCAAATATGAAAACTTGTTGGAAACACAGCTTAGAGTAAGCATGGAAGAAACCAGGATTGTCAACCACATGCACCTATTTTCTTCAACAAAATGGATGATGTCTGGTCACTTGGAATGCGGGGCAGTGGTCAGACAACCTGGTGATCCTTTTGCTATTCTATTAAAAGCCAGGCTCCACCTGAATTTCCCCCAGATCCTGAGAATTGTTTAGGACCCAATCATGAGCTTTGTCTCCCTCTCAGTGAATGGAAATCATCCTTATGAAAGAGGTTCCGTGTACTTCATGTCCTCCATCAGTAGAATCCATCCTTGATCTTATTAAACATTCTTCTTTTCCAGGTCCTAGCCCTGAGCACTGTTTCTCAGTCAATAAAACCCATTCATGGGATAAAGGTCTCAGATACTATAAAATAAACTATAAATGGGGTATGGTGCAAAGAAATTTCTATGTAACCATCTCTGAATCTTGGTTATAAGAACTGTAACATGGGAACTTCCCCCCCCCCTCCAAATTATACTGTGTTTAAATGTGTAAGAAAATTGAACCATGGGATCAGGCTCTCTGGAGCTACACAACATTTTCATCTTCGAGAATAATTTCCCTGTCAGTGGTGATACAGTGACCCCACCCCGAAGAGAACTTGAAAATAATGAGGATCTTTTGGCTGTTAAGTGTTAAGAAATGCATAACTAAAAGACAAACAGCTGTGGAAACCATCTTTATTACTTTAGAGCACTGAGGATGCGTGTTTGGAACAAACCAATGGGAATGCCATTCAAATCATCTTTATGCTTATTACTTCTAACTCACTACATATACACACTTTTAAAATGTTGGTCCCTCTGTATTTCCTTTGGGAAAGACAGACAGTGCAGGAGAAAGAAAACATTACACAGTAGTGCTAGGAGATGTCTGGAAAAATAAGGGAAACTGAAGAATCAATGCAATTGCTGGTGTATCTGACCCCTTAACAATCATTCCACACCATCTTATCCACGCCTGCCCCTGCCCTCAGATAATCTAAGACCGCCAGCTGTCTTCAGTATATACTTCCCTTGATTTTGATGGTGGTGAGCTTGTTTCCTGACCACGCCTTCCTTTCTCTTCAAGAGAATAGGACTTGAGTGTCACATTGCTGAGAAGTGTTCTAGGCTGTGTCCAATGTCCTCCTGGCCCACTCCATGGTGAATGCCATGAAGTAAAAACCATCTCTTCCAGTGTTCGCTTCCCATAACTCAAGTCCAGGAGCTCCCAGGTGTCCACATTGTATAGCAGAGACCAGTTCCCTTGCCTGCTCAGTGACTTCCACACCATTCCTTGAAGATGATTCCAGACTCCAGCCTTAAGCCAGAAAGCCAGAGCAGAAGAAAAGCAAGTGACTTCAGGGACTTCTTGGAGCTAAGAAACCTGTGACCCAGTGATCTGGCTGAGCTCTGGTCAGCAGAGAAGGAAGATACAGATAAAAACCAAATGAAGCAGTGCCTTTAAATTAGTTGAAAGAAATAAATCCTTTTCCCTTATTCTCTTTGGCCCACAACTTCAGCTTCCATGCTCTGAAATTTTTCATATCTTTGCATCTCCTGACACTAAGTCCACTGAGACCTGATGTTTGCTTAATCTTTTTCATGTTACTTTACTTAAATAGTTCAACCAAACTGTTTTTTGTGTGTTTTGGAGTTGTTCATGAACTTCGAAAGAATGCCAAGTGCACAGGGAGTAATCTAGAACATCCATCTTTTGGTAGTATCCATCATTTTAAGAGTTCATAAAACATTATTGTCTGCAGAATAATAACACCATAGGCAATTTCCTTAAATGTGGAAAATAGATTAAATTCTTTTAGGACTATGGGCTCAGCATTTCTTCATCCTGACAATTTCCAAAGATTTTATTAAACCAATATTTATTTTGCTTAATATCAGCAATAATGGATTCCATAGTAGAACCAAACTCAATAATACTGTGAACTCCACTTTGATACTCACAAGAGAAGCCAGCAGCATGCATGGCCACCAATGAGCAATTAGAATCAAACACCGGGGACCCAGAAGACCCACCAAAAAAAGTGGTGTCATAGGTAACTACATCTGAATTGCCAAGCAGCTCCTGGAAGCTTCTTTGGGTGTATATGGAGAGAAAAGACGTAAAGACATAGTCGCCTGCTGCCTCTCTTGCTTGAACATTTTCCTCACATTTTCTTCCTCGATTATATTGAGGGACCACTGTACAACCATCTGTAGACTTCTTTTTTCCATCTGGGTGGCCAGTGATATAAATCAACCCATTATCTGGCGCAGGTCCTATTCCATTATACAGTCCGGCAGGGACCTGATGTCCATTTTCCTCTAGTTCTAGGACAGCGTAGTCAAGGTTTTCACTAGATATCTCAAACCAGGGTTTAACATTAAAAGCATTGTCTTCTCTTGGTGGGAATTCTTCATAATCAAAGATCACCTTTACACATCGAGAAATTGTGCTTGCCCACTTACTTGGCTCTACACCCTCCCCCACGATGTCAGTTATCACATGCCGACAAGTGAAAAGGTACGACTCTTTGAAAACAAAGCAGGTGGCAGAGCCCTCATTTCCATTATTGTTCCACCGCAGGTACCCAACCGAGTCACTGGCCTTTGAAAGATGTTTGAGCACTTTAACAGGAGTAGAATTTCTTGTCAGTTTCCCAAAGTTTTCTTTGTGCATTTTGAATAAGGAAGCTTTCTTCTTTCTTTTGTCACTTTCTTCCTTGATGTACGCTCTGAGTTTTTCTCGTTGTTCTTTTAATACGGGGTATTGATCTACAATGTATTCGTCTACCCTATGAAAGCTTCTGTTCTCTAACTCAGAATTCTTAGTGACGGATGATATCCTCGGGTTGTTTGTTGGCTCAGCCTCAACCTGAAAGAGCTTGCCATCTAACTCATCAACCGGCTGGGTGATTTCTATGACGGTGTCCAATTCATAAATGAGCTTCCAATGGTCACTCTCTACAAAAGAAAGAAACCTGCCATCCTTCCTCAGAGTGTCCTTGATGGACTCTCCTTTGAGGCCATAGACACAGAGTTTGTACCCATTTTTGTGAAGTTCTCCATATTTCAGAATCATTCTTCTCTTACTCCCAATTGCATGAATATAAAATCGGACATAACTGGTGGACGGATGGTCCTGTGGTTCAAACAATTGCTTATTATCTTCCAGCTCACTTTTACACGGCAAAAATTTAATGACCAAGTGACAGCCTTCTGGAAAACAGCAGAGGGGCATGCCAAGGTTTATGTACCCTTCGATTCCTTCTTTGCCACACACCAACATCTCTTTGCCTTGTTGATTTTCTATCTCTTCTTTGACAGCATTGAGAGTGTTGAGTGCTGCATATAAGCTACTTGTCTCACTATACGTCAGCTCATGCTTCATATTTTTGTTTTTTCTGCGGTTAACATCTAAAGTGACTATAATTTTCTTATTTGAGGGAGGAATCTGATCTTGTTGAATTTTCTTAGATGAAAGTGATCTTTGGTCCTGGGTGTTGGTTATATCTCTTGGCATTTTTCTAGAGTCCCCTTTTACTTGAGAAATACTGGAATCATTCTGTTCTTCTTTAGGGACCTAAAAATAAATGGTGAATACTTTATAACTAAAAACTCTAGTCATATTTCTTTTTGTAGTGTCAACTCCCTTCATTTCTGTGGGAAATTAAATGCCAATTTCAAAAGACCAGTAAATAGAATTAAAACAGAGTTTATCTTGGTATCTAAAATACTACCTCAACTTGCTATCGCATCAGTCAGAAAAGCTCCTCTTGTTACACATGGTGCATTTTCTAACAAATAGTAGAATAGACACAAGTGCTATCCAGTTTGCATGGATAGTATTTCAAGTTATTTTTATTATTTTCAGCAATATACAGTTTATCTTATCCAAGCATAAGGTATATTGCAATAACAGTTTATTAAGCTACTTATTTATCATTAATTGGGTTTTTAAAGATTTATGATATGTATATGAATGTTCTGCCTACATGTATTCATGTGTTCCATATGCAAGCCTGGTGCCCATAGAGGCTAGAAGAAGGCATCAGATTCACTTGAACTGGGAGTCGCCAGGGTTTGTAAACCACATGTGGGTGCTGGGAATCAAACTCAGTTCCTCTACATCAACAACAAATAATCAGTGATTTATTGAGATAGAATCTTGCTATGTAGTTAAGACATCCCTGGAATTCAGTGTGCCACCCAGGTTTGCTTCAAACTCATAATTTTCATATTTCCTTAATAGCGTGATTCAGGCAACATTTATCATGAAATGAATGGATACTATTCCCTTTGTCTTTTTGCATGAGCTTATACATTTTTTTGTAAATTTTCATCATCTCCCATTTTTTATAGGACTTTCACTAAGAAAGTCCAGGAAGGAAGAAAATGGGAGGACATAAATCAAATTCAGTAAACAGGAAAGTCTCAATGAAAACTAAAAATGTCCATGGCAGTTGTTGCTTATTGTGTGCTTGACAGGACGTCAAATCACCTGGAAGATGGGTCTCTGGACACATCTGTAGTGGTGTTGTTTTGGTTACATCAGTTCCAGTGAGAACCAACCTGAACCCTGCTGGCAACATTCCCTAGGTTAAATCCTGGACTATTTAAGATGATAAGGGGGAATTGAGCATGCATTCATTGCTCTCTACTATTGACTATGCATGCAACGTAACTAACTCTCCCAGGGACCTACTTCTGTGACTTCCTTGCCATGATGGATTGTAAGAAACTGTGAGCCAAACAAACCCTTCCTATTCTAAGTTGCTTTTGTTGGAGTATTTTATCACAACAACAGAAAAAAAAAAAAAAAACTAAGACAGTAGCTGACAACTATGTCTGAAAGGGTCATTTTCCCTAGGTCATATTCATCCTGAGAAAGATGTCAATATGCAACCAGTTCACCGGCCAGTGAAGTCACTCACTGGTAATGGAAGCATCGATGTTGGAGCTTGGTTAAAAATTATACCTGTCATCAATTTAGTGACACTAACATTCTCAGTTAAACAGACAAAAAGAATGCAAGGCAATCTAAATCTAAATTCCATCCAGGCATAGAGTCTCTTTAAATACACCTCTGTAGTTTAGATTTGGTCAGAAACACGCTTTTCACTTCCACAGGAGTACTATAATAGACCTTTATATATTCAAATACTCCTAGACAGATATGGACATTTTTGCCAAATTTTTTTCTTTTCCTTTTTGAGGCATTCTATAGTTCACTCTGGTATCAAATTCACAGTCCTCTATTCTCAGCCTTTGGAATGTTGGGATTACAGCATTGTGTCACCTTTCCTTGAAAGGGAAAGAGATCACATGTATTCCTCAAGCTTGCTGTTACAGAGTAGGACAGAAATAAACAAACCTTGTGTAGACATGAGTTTTCTAGTTATTTAGATGCCTTGTTTTCTAGAATCTAGACACAAATAAACAAGAAAAAGACTTTGAGTTTGCACATCAAATGCCTGACACTTCTCAACTGTCTTGATATAATAAAGGAACATTTTAGTCTCGGAGGACACAATTGTTTGTCATAACAGAGCTTGAAAATAGGAGGTTCTGGGCTGGCAAGATGGCTCAGAGGATAAGAGCACTGGCTGCTCTTCCAGAGGTCCTGAGTTCAATTCCCAGCAACCACATGGTGGCTCACAGCCATCTGTAATGAGATCTGGTGCCCTCAATATGTTGTGTATATCATAAATAAATAAATATTTTTTTAAAAAAAAGAAAATAGGAGGTTCTGAATATCTCAGCAAGCTCGCCCAAGTCTTTATCTTGGGCTCAAGCACTCCGCTCTCTCTTTTGTTTTCATACACAAATTGGACCAACCTTCCTCACTTGCCTATGAAGTTTATAGTAAGAATAAATATACAAAATCCAAGCAAATATAGGATGGTATGATTGAAGGGACCAATCATACTCAGACATTTCAGTGCTATTAAATAGTATTAACTTTGTTTCACAGATTGCTGTGACATATTAAATATGATCTCATAAACAGTATTAATTTTGTCTGTTCCACGGGTTGATATGACATATTATATTTAATTTATTTTATTAAGGTTTCAGACATGATTGCAACTTTTTTTTTATTAAACACTGCTTTGGTATAGCTAAAATCTGTATTGCATTACCCATCTTTGCTGCCATTCACCAAATTAAAGTAGGATCTGAGAAAGATCCTAGAGTATGTCATTGTCCCAATCAACAATAAGGCAATTTCTTGGCAGTAGATCCTATGTGACCTAAGACCCATGGTGGCTAAGACTGCTACTAGTGTATCTTACAAGCAAAATTTATATACATACCTGATGGAAAAACTCATCGATTTTTTTATTTTTCCTTGCATTGAATGGGATCATCTGTGATCTGCGCTTCTTAGAGCTCATGGTGAATTTGAGATGAGGCAAGTGGCTCAGCTGAAACACAAACTTCAAAATGGCTCAAGTTCAGTTGGGAATTTAGTTCAGTGGCAGAATGCTTGTCTAGTAAAGGCAAGACCCTGGTTCAGTCCTCAGCTCAGAAAAACAAGAAAGAATGGGGAGGAGAAAGAGGAAGGGAGGGAGGGAGGGGGGGAGGGAGGGAAAGAGAGAAAGAGAGAAGAAAGAAAGAAAGAAAGAGAGAGAGAGAGAGAAAGAAAGAAAGAAAGAAAGAGAAAAAGGTGTTTCAAGTTTCAAGTTATGGCAGTATCTCTACATACAGACTAAAAGATGAACTGGGTCCTATATCCTATCTTTCCCCTTCAGCTCTGGCCTTGCTTCTCCCAGGATGGTATTCACCAAACATAGTCACCCAAATAACAAAAGCACAGCATCACATGCCATGCCCTCTACCAAACACTTAACAGAAATCATCTGTGTTAGCTAACCCCGTCACTACCATGAAAAGCGGGTTCTATATAGATTTTGTTGAGAGAAAGGATATGTCTGACAATGGAGATGGCGTATCCAAACCCACAGCTTAAAGTAAACAGAGAATTCAAATACACGTACCCTACAAAGAGTTTGCAGCTGGGAAACTCAAAACAATGTTCTACTTACATTGGTGTTAAAATCAGCCCTTTGTTTAATAAAGAGATGATAAGGGCAGGAAACTATACAGAATAAGAACTGAGCACTAACCTGAAAACACAGGAAATAGAAAAGTATTATCAAAAAGAAGTCTGAAGGGCTGGAGAGATGGCTCAGTGGTTAAGAGCATTGCCTGCCCTTCCAAAGGTCCTGAGTTCAATTCCCAGCAACCACATGGTGGCTCACAACCATCTGCAATGAGGTCTGGCGCCCTCTTCTGGCCTGTAGGCATACAGACAGAACATTGTATACTAAATAAATAAATATTTAAAAAAAAAAAAAGAAGTCTGAAAAGTTGACCAAAATGACAGTTAGAAACATTAATTACTACTTTAGGCCTTTGTTTGAAGTGGTATTTTCTCCTGCTGTCTCTGCAAAGGGAACTCTCCGACAGTGCTAAATATCACCTGAAGAACATGCACCACAGAGGGCAGAAAGCTCATCTGTCTTCTGTACGTCGCCATCAGAACAACGCCTAGTACGTGGCCAACCCTAACACTTCAGTTAGAAAGACACATTCAAAGAATGAGTGGAGAGCTTGACGTCTTTCTAGAGAGGTTAAATTTTCATTCAAAATCACAAAACTCCAGTGAGTATACTTCGCCAAATTTGTATCAACATCGTTTTCTAACTGAAAAGACAAATATTTATCATACAGCAAACAATTTGTTCTTAGAGATTCTTTTCATATTATATATTTTTCTTCCTGAGACAAAGTATCATGAAACTTAGGCTGGCCATAGACTTTGAACCCCTGATCCTCCTGCCTCCATCTTTCTACTGTCTATACCAGACACATCAGGCATATGTGATTCAGAGAACCAAACCATGGGTTCTTTCATGAAGGAAAAACACTCTACCAACTGGCCACATATGTAACCTTAGAGTAGTGGTTCTTAACCTTCCTAATGTTGGGACCCTTTACTACAGTTTCTCATGTTCTGTTGACTCCCAATCATTAAATTATTTTGTTGCTACCTCATAACTGTAATTCTGCTACTGTTATAAATCATAATGTAAATATCTCATATGCAACCCTCAAAGGTTAAGAACTGCCACCTACAAAGTCTTTTTAACTAGTAGATTGCATATAGCGACATGGTAAGATTTTAACACTAAGTTACTTTCTGTCTGTACAAGTTAAGGACATTTTCTTATATATTTCCAATGCCAATTTATTCACATCAAAATACAACTGAGATGCATAAATCATATTTTAAATGTATTTTTCTTTAAAACAAGTTTTGTTTTCTAGCCCAAAATGACCTCAAACTGACCATCCTCCAGCCCCACCCTCTTCAGTATTAGAGTTTAAGTGAGCACCACCACACCCAACTTAATTACGCTTTTTAACTCTTTCCATTTAGAAAACTATCAGAAGAAAACACAAACGTTGTCTACAGATGGCTACCCCTGGCTACCTTCTCTCTGTTTTATAACTGAAGTTCTGAGTCAAGTAGGAGCCATCCAAAGACTTAGCCATGATCTTAACCGTGATGTCTATGATCTTCACCCCTTCATTGTGGAGCCTGAGTCCTTGATTTCCACCAGTAGCTGCTGCTAATGAGCTGTGAAAGAGATTTCCTGCCCTGCCTGGGCCTGGTTTCCTGTTGGTGAAAAGCAACTGTAAATGAGACAAGGACTGCCTATAAAGACATGCACAGCAGCATCTGTGGCAATGAGTCTGGGCTCAGCTCAGACTGCCACCCACCTGCTGCATGACCCTGGGCACAATGGCTATTTTCTGCTTCTCCCTTTCCCTGAGAGGAATGACAGAGTCAGCCTCCGCTGTTGTGAAGATTAAAAAACATGTAATGTGGATAAAGTCTTCAAGCAATGACCATATGTAATAGATAGTTCTGTGAACATTATTGATAGTGCTGCTGTCAATACCAATATTCAATCACAAGTATACTCCTTGGACTGTAGGAAATAAAAGTGGATGAGTACTTGAAGAACTGGACTGGACTATTTGATCTCTGCAGGCCAAAAATTTTGTTCAACCAGAAAAACAAGCTCAGCTTCTCTGTCTGTTGATGGATGACTCATACTATGAGTATTTAAAAATTAAAGTGCGCACAGACGGGCAATGGTGGCTCACTTTAATCCCAGCTCTCCACTCAAGAGGCAGAGGTAGGGGAATCTTTGTGATTCGAGGCCAGCCTGGTCTACAGAGTAAGTTCTAGGACAGCCAGGGCTGTCACAGAAAGAAATATGAATCTTGTCGTTCACTGGCACATACTTAAGCAGTTACAGTGGGAAATGTGAACAGGCTATGAACCATTCCATGTTCATTTCCAGTATCCATGTTGGATCAAGTTATATTAAAGTGTGAAGTGCCTGTAGTTATCCTCAACCACCCCATTGTAGTTTGAGAAGCCAAAGTCCACTGAGCTAATTATATTTGTTTTATATTTTCAATAAAGCAATAAGCCCACAAAGCTTGGACAAGGTCCTGCCTCCAGTCTCCTGGACAGTTTCCTGGAATTTCTCTTTCTCTATCTTCTTCCCCTTTCTCTCTCTCCCTCTCCTTTTTCTTTTCTCTAGCTTTTCTCACCCTTCCTCCCTACTCCCCAACCACTTCCTCTTCCTCTCCCCTCCTCCTTCTTCTCTCCCCCTCTCTCCCACCTTCACTTCCCCCTGTCTTAAGGTCTCTTGCCTCTTTTTTTTTCTACCACCATGTGTCATTCTTTCTAGCATTCTGGGGCAAGAAGTAGCCCCTGAAAACAAACCTGGGCTACCTGGGTCCTTCAGATGGGCAGCACCTTCGCTTCTGGCCCCAAGGATGTTCCATACTTAGAAGCTCCCTGAGGTTTCAGTGTGTCTGAGTTCAGAACTCCCCTCCCCCACCCATCCCCGCAGACTATCACAGTTTGTTCATAGACTCTTGCTCATGGCCAGCACCTGTTATACTTGAATCCAGCACCCAGCATTTTAAGTCTGTTCATTCTGTCCTCTCAATGCCCTGAAGGGACACAGGGTCCGACAATGAATAAGCATGCCAGTTAGAAGGACGCTACTCTAGTGAATAATAAAGACAACTGCTACTGTCTAGCCCTTGGCAGAACATTCTGGGTTAGCACACTTATGCTGATGGAAACAGCAGACAAACAAGTCAGACAAACTGCTTCCCCTCCCTTCAATCCCCCCAGACCCTCTTCCTCTCCCCACCTTCCCTCTCCTTCATATCCATTCACCCTCTGTCCCCCCCCCACCCCAATCCACGTGCCGTCAAAAAAAAAAAATGTCTTCCAGCGATGGCTTCACAAAATTCTTAATTCTTTGCAGACTTGAAGGACAATACTTAACTTCATATGGAAAAAGAAAAACCCAGGATAGCTATTCACCACCCCTGGTTTCAAGCTGTACTACCGAGATATTCTGATAAAAACCGCATGGTATTGTTATCAAAAGAGTCAGATTGATCAATCTATGCTAAACTGAAGAGCCAGAAATTAATATTAAGGAACATTTTACTCACCGGCTTTTCCCCCAGGGCTTGATCTTCCCTCCAGCAGCTAGAATCCCGCGTCGTTTTGAAAAAATGAAACCAGGCTGTCCCTATACGTCATTGGCTCTGGGAGTAGAGACTGTAGATTGGTCTTTTCGCTGCCCAGCAACCCGCTATGCATCATTCCATTGGCCGAGCTCAGCGCGGATCCTTCCGGGTCCCTAATGGCCAAGTTGCGAAAGCAGCCAAACGCGCTTTGAGTGGGTGTGGACCTCTACTCTCCAGGGATCCCCTCTAAGAGTCCAGTCGAATGACCGGTGCCGACTGGACTAGGCGGGAAGCAGAGGAGCCAGGACTCGGTGGAAGGTTCAGCCTGGCTTCAGGAAGCTGCCCATGACGAGGGATTTCCCACCCCCCACCCCCCATCCCCCACCCCCCACCCCCCATCCCCCACCCCCCACCCCGGCGGGACAAGGCAGGAGCGCCCAGGTAGCAGGTGCAATTGGTTGCTGCAGGCAGGGAGTGGATGAGCAAGGAGGAGGAGAAGGAGAACCCAGGGTTTTTCTAGGGGGCAACATTCCTACAGCGGACCAGGCTCAGTACTTGAACAGTCAGGAAGAAGCAAATCCTTAGAAAAGACAGATGGGTCTTTTTTAAAATCTTAATTGTTAGACATACAGAGCATTTGTTTATTATTTATTTGTGTGTTATGTGAATTCCTGCACCTGCCACGTGTCACAACTTTCAGAAATTGCTTCTTCCCTACCAATGTGGGTCTGTCTCGTGGATCGAACTCAGATTATCGCGTTTGGCAGTAGATGCTGAGCCTAATAAACCTATCTTCTAGTTGTACATCGTTGAGAGTAAATATTTTCCACCAGTAAAGAAGATTGTGTCCACTCCATGCAGAGATGTACATCTCAGATATTCTGTTAAGTACTTGCCATTTGTTAGTCTGATCTGAATCTGATCAGATTCTGAATCTGATGTTTAAAAAAAAAGGGGGGGGGGGGTCCGAAGCCAGCCTGGTTTACAAAGCGAGTTTCTTCTATATCAAGGCGACACAGAGGAATTCCTCTGTCTCTAAAAACCAAAAACAAACAAATAGTATAAAATTACACACACACACACACACACACACACCCTATTTTAAGGGAAAGCACAAGCTACCTCATCAAAACACACATTGATCATATTTGAAATGGTAACATCGAAGATCAGGATGGAGTGAGGCACTGTAATTAAATCAGCCCTTCTACCACTCACCATTCAAATTGTTCACAGCTCTTTGGCACTACAGGCAATGCTTCAGTAACATATGCATACAAATATCTTCACATCCTGGCAAGTTTCTCACATGATTAATTCCAGGATAGCCCCTCACTCTATTTACTGGGGCTAGATCTATCTCAAAACCCAGGAGGTAGATGTCTCTGTTAGTCTTACTGGCCAGCCAGCTTGGTCCAGGTATCCCCAGTTGACAGGAATGACTGACAGGCCATCAGGCCTTTAGGAATTTTTCAAGAGTTTTGGAGATCTGTGGTCTTCTCTCTTGAGTGTCAAGTGCTCTACCACTGAGCACCTGCTTTCTTAAGAGCATTTTTTTTAAAAGTGGTTTTAAAGAAAGAGGGTACTGGAGAGAAGAGGGTACGGCAGTAAAGACCACTTAACACTCTTGCAGTGGACCCCAGTTCAATACCCAGTAACCACATAGAGGCCCACGACCATCTCTGAAACTCCAGTTTCAGGGGACTCTATGGTCTATCCTGACCTCTGTCTGTACCTCCAGACCCTCACATAGCCTATTATCTTCCTAGATGTAGAAGGACTGCATATAGGAAGGTTTAATTGCTGGGACCTCAGGACTGGTGGTGGTTGTGAGTTTAGAGACCCTACCCCAATTGTGATGGCAATTCTTGCTTGTCAACTTCACTATATCTAGAATGAACTACAGTCCAGAAATGGAGGGTATACATGTGATCAGGATCTTTTTTTTCCTTTTACCCAAAAGCTCATACTCTGTTTATTCTTTTTTTGATGTACTTTTTTTTAAAAAAAATGTTTTTATTGAGCTATATATTTTTCTCTGCTCCCTTCCCTTCCTCCCCCCTCTCAATCTACTCTCTCTTTCATGGTGATCAGGATCTTGAAGCAGAAAGACAGCGGGTCTTTGATCTGGATCTTGAGACTAGAAGACACAGGCTTTTGATCCAGATCTTGAGGTGAGAAGGCACACCTTTAATCTGGGCCACGCCTTCTGTTGGAAGAACGATGGAAGAAGGAAAGGGGTATGTTGGTTCTTTGTCTGCTTGCCCTTGCTTGGCAGCACGTCCATTCCTTTCCTGGCATCGGAGTCTGCTTCTTTGGGATTCTAACATCTACAGAAATCCAGCTGAGACACCCAACCTTGTGGGAGTGAGCTACTAGATTCTTGGGTGTTCCATGCATAGCTAACTATTGTTGGAATAATTGGACTGCAGCCTGAAAGTCATTCCTAGATAGATAGATAGATAGATAGATAGATAGATAGATAGATATTCATTCCATAAGTTCTGTGACTCTAGAGGACCCTGACTAATACACGAATCCTCTTGCAAATGGAGGCAGTTTCTCTGCAGCAAAGAGAGACGTAAGCTCATTGTCAATTCAGTAGCAGATAGGAAAGATCATTCCTCTGTGCTTGAGCAGTACAGAATAGGATGTCCAGGCTCTTGTCTGTAATCCATCTCCAGAAGCCCTGTCTCCTTATTGGTTTTCATACCAATTGGTTTTTCCTTAGTGCATGGGATGACACTTGAGCTCTTGTCCATCAAGCTATCCTTCACTCACTGAGTCCAACTCATAAATCACTGTCTCTGTGATGCACCATCCAGGTAAAGGCAAAAGCGCTTTTCTCTGTTTCCCCAGAACACACCTGCAGTTGTCGGTATTTTTTACTCTTTTACTCGAGGCTCTTTGTTCTTTTGGGGTTCACCACCCAGTTCCCAAATAATTCACACTCATGGAGGCTTATTCTTACTTATAAATGCCCAGCCTTAGCTTGGCTTGTTTCTAGCCAGGTTTTGTTACCTTAAATTATCCCATCTACCTTTTGCCTGTGGGTATTTTTCCTTTTCTTTCTTCTGTATATCTTTTTAAAAAAATATTTATTTATTTATTTATTTATTATGTATACAATATTCTGTCTGTGTGTATACCTGCAGGCCAGAAGAGGGCACCAGACCCCATTACAGATGGTTGTGAGCCACCATGTGGTTGCTGGGAATTGAACTCAGGACCTTTGGAAGAACAGGCAAAACTCTTAACCGCTGAGCCATCTCTCCAGCCCTCCTTCTATATATCTTAATTTCACTCTTGCTCTATTGCTGGCTTTGTGACTGGGTGGCATCCTCCTCACTTTATCTTTTCTTCTTTCCTTCTTTCTTTTTTTCTTTTTTGAGACAGGATTTCTCTGTGTAACAGCTCTAGCTGTCCTGAAACAAGCTCTTGTAGACCAGGCTGACCTCAAACTTACAGAGATCCACCTGCCTCTGCTTCCCAAGTGCTAGCATTAAAGGTGTGTGCCACCACCACCTAGCTACATCCTCCTCTCCCAGTTCTCTCTTGCTTTTTTCCCCTCTTCTTCCAGGTTTCTCCTTCTGTTTATACTCTTCCTGCCAGCCTCACCAATCCTTTCTCTTGCCTTGCCTGTTCAGATCCTCATTAGACCATCAGCAGTTTCAGACAAGAAAAGAATCCCAGCTTCACAGAGTTAAACAAATGCAACATAAGCAAAAACAACACATCTTTACATTGTTATGCAAATGCTCCAGGGAATAAACAAATGTTAACGCACCTTAAAATAATATTCTACGGAGAAACCCTGTCTCGAAAAATCAAAAAAAAATAATATTCTACAACATACATCTGCAATGTTACCCACTGAAGCTGGCCTGTTCTTTTGGGGTGGGGAAGCCTCTTTCAGTGGCTAATGAAAGAGTCAGTACTGAAAAGCACCGATCTTATCCTATTAAATACAGCATTATTTTATCTATTTCCACCTATCTCAATCATGTGAAGGACTTTGCCAGGTTATTTTGTTTGGTTGGGTTTTTTGTTTGTTTTTGTTTGTTTTTTAATTGGATAACAGAAAAATAGCCCAACACCCTTCACTTGGCCAAAAATATTATGGGCATGCCTAGAGCCAATTAGATACATCATTTCAGAGGAATGTAGAAACAGGCTCTTTTTCAAGGCCAACACTGTCCCCAGCGATGTCAGACAACTCCAACAGCCCTGTCTGAGCATCAGCGGAAGGGGGTTTCCTTGGTAACTATTCTCTGTTCTCTCACTCTTGCCAAGTTGCAGAGGGTTTATATCAAAGGCCTTAGAGGAGAGCTTGGAAAAGGCAAGGAAAGGTGAGTTCTTCTTCAGCTAACCTGGGCTGTTCATAACACTTAGCTTTACACTTCAAGAGGAAATGAAGGCTGACTTTTAGAACTATAACATCAGACTAATTTTTAGAGTGATGTCTCTTGATGACTAACATGATAAGGGACAGGATGCATCAGATGCTTGCTGCTCAACAAGCAACCAAACGTCAAGATAGCCAGAAAGCACATGCTTACTAAGTGTCAATAGTACTGGACAAATGAGAAGGATAATGTGGAAGAACTAGACCACTCCCAAGAAACCAAAATGGGTGGAGGTAGGGGTGGGAGATACCCCCTGTGAACATGTGCCTTAATTTTCACCAGCCTGAATGAGCATGGGATCAAACTGGACCCTCTGAATGTGTCTGACGTTGGGGCAGACTGAGAAGCCAATGATAATGGTACTGTGATGTGTTTCTACTGCATGTACTGGCTTTTTGAGACTCTATTCTATTTGGATACATACCTTCCTAAACCTGGATGTGGGGGGAGGGCCTTGGACTTTCCACAGGGCAGGATATCCTGCCTCCTCTTAGGACTGGAGGGGGAGAGGAGGAGGGTGAGTAGCGGAGCAGGAGGGAAATGGGAGGAGAGGAAGAAGTGGAAATTTTGAATAGTATTATTTTTAAAGCAATAAAAAAAAGGAAAGAAAAGGGTGCAATTCATGATGACAAAGCACAGAGGTGGGGGAGAAGAGGCGAGGGGGCGGGAGGGGGAGGGAATGAGCTCCACTGGGATTTGGATCCGAAGTCCTCTCCTTCCCTCCTCTTTCTTTGGTAGCTCCAGTAATTCCTTTGATCTTCAGAGTGAGTTGCTAAAGAGAAAAGCCCGAATCAACATCTCTGCAGCTTGCCAAGCATCTCTAGGCAGGATTCCTTCAGCTGGAGGGAAAGATCCGGCCTATGGCAAGCAGGAGCCCAGTGGAAACCCTGTTTACAACAGATGTTCCTTTTAGCCGACTTACCGCTTTAGTTCTGGAACAGACCTGGAGTTCCGGGGGAATTAATTAGAGATGGAATGGTGCAAAAAGACAGCGTCTTGGTGGAGAGTGGGTGAGAAAGACCCGTGCACCGGAGTGCTGTTGTTTCTAAACAGGGAGCTGGGGTGCAGTATGCAGTAAAACGAACAGAAGCCAAAGGCAAGTTATGTGAGGGCTTTTTAATTTGGTTTCATTTTATGGGGCTCAAGAGAGAACGTGTTCTCATTTTTTAAAACTGGTGTCTGTAAATCCTGTCATTCACTTTATGAAAAAGGACTCAAACTCTTTCCCTGTGTCTGAATGTTGTGTGCAGCAAATATTCATAAATGTGTTTTGTTGACTGTGCTTTATTTCATAACGAAAATACACCTCTTGTCATATACTGGTTTCCTTCGCAGCCATGCCCAGCATTTGGCAGAGCTGAGTCATCTTCTGGGAGAGCTGATTCCTGCATTAACCCTCACCATAAATGTACTTCCCCAAGAAATTCCATCAGGGACTAGAAGGTCATAGTTCCCTCGAAAACCAGCCACTCTTTATAGAAAATATTTTTAAGTGATTTTAAAGCATGTTCTCAATCCCTTCCCTGTCTATGATATACATTCCCCCTAATGTGTATGTGTGTGTGTGTGTGTGTGTGTGTGTGTGTGAGAGAGAGAGAGAGAGAGAGAGAGAGAGAGAGAGAGAGAGAGAGGGAGAGAGAGCTTCTTACCCAAAGTATTGCAACAATTTAGCTTATAGGGTATTTTTATGTGGCTGAATTTCTCTACAATTTGTATGTTATTATTAACCAGCATGGGTTCCATGAGGTTAGCTCTAAGAATGCAGAAAATCTAAGATAAGAAGAGGTAGGTGAGAAGAAGAGAGAATATTGGAGAGAAGAGGCTGACATTTTTAAAAGTGAAAGTAAATAACCAATTAAAAATCATAACAAAGCACATTTTTAAAATTTTGTTTGCTGACAGCAACATTAAAAAGAATAAAATGAAGAAAAATCTCTAACACACCCCTTCTCTAGAGAGGTTTCCTAAGGGGGGAGGGGGCTTCCTAAGGGCTGATGCCCCTTCCATGCATTTCTACTGAGGTGGGCACATCTCATTGGCTAGACTGATTCAAGCATATATACACATATACATATAAACCAGATCTGAGTGGAGGTAGGTGTTGGATTCAAATGTAGCTGGTGTTAGCTGTGAGCATTAGTGATAAGTCCGAGAGCACATGGGACTAGTGGGTGCCCAGGAAGGTGTTCCTGAGCTTAGGGGACTAGTCTTCACTGCTGGAAGGAATTGGAGACCCTTGAAGCTGGAGGCAGAATTGCCACCAGGACTTCCTTAGTGACTCCATTTTGTACTTCACCCAACTGCTCCCCCGCCCCAACCAACCCCATCTTGCTGATCAGAACCCTTTCAGACAGTCACACTTTCAGTTCCTTGTTTTACAGTACAGAGAAATTGTTTCAATCAGTTGAAACTTCTGTTTTCCAGCCACTCTTGGTAGGATGCAATTGTAGGGACTGGCTCTATAAACCCTACCCCTCCATGGTGAAGAGTCCTTTCTGGCATGAGCCTGCTGCCACCTGCAGGAAATAAAAGATTCTTGCTGTGACTTTCATTGAGTGGCATTGTTCTGTGTCTCCAGGGGATACCCCACCACCCTTGCGGACAGCCCGGGGGCAACACACAGTTTATTTACAGACCTGCTTCCTGTTCTGCTGTGTGCCAAGAAGGCAGGGTGGTGAGCTGGAAACAAGCTTAGGTCGACTGTAATACTGCCTTCTGGCCAGACGAAGTGAGAGAGAGCAAGCTGGCTAGAGAGGGCAAAAGATAACAAGAGAGCAAAAAATAAAGACGGAAAAAGGAAAGCAGCGAATGAGGAAGAAGTGGGGAAGGAGGAACAGGGCGGGGAAGAAAAGATGGAGTGGAAAGCAAGCACTTCATTCAGACCAGTAGAATCTGGCTTCTCCGTCTATAAAATGGGCTGGTCAAGGCTTCTGGTATAATATGATTCAGAATACGCACTGGAAATGATGTGTGAGGGAAGCGAAGTGTTTCTTTAACCTCTTGATTCTTCCCATTTGCAGAGAAGTCTGTGGACTGCACAATTTCTATTTCTCTCGGCTCACTTTTTAAACAGCTGTCCACGGTGTGCCTCATTAGCAGAGGCAGGACTTCAAGTGGTCTGCCCGGCTAAGCAAGGAATGTCTGCCTTCAGAGACAGAAACATCGCAGTCTAGTTCCTCATTTTCTTAACTTTCGTTTTCCCAGGTCTCTACAACCTAGTGAGTGTCCCTGCAGTTAAGCACTGATACTGATAACAGCACCTGCCCTAATGTTAACGGGGCAGTCATCCCATGTGGCCGTTGCCTGAAGATTTTACCTACATGAAGTATTTCTAACCTTCCCAGCAGTCAGGGTTCAGGTTTGTGCCACTGTGCCCATTTGTACAGCATTAGATACAGAACCTAGGGGCCTTGTGCGGAGGACACGCAGCTGATGAGAGGCAGTCAAGCAGAGCCCAGTTTTGTCAGCGCTCACACTGGTGTGCATGTTTTCATGTCGTTATAGTTGCTGCTGCTTCTCACAAACGAGACATTGACAAAGAGAGGCTAAGAATATTTCTTTAGTGGATCATTACCAATAGTTCTGGGAAGGAAGCTTAGGGTCCTCCTCTATCGTGGAAGGGTTAAGACATAAATACAGTGTTTAGATGGCTTCTTATGACTGTAATTATTAAAAATTGCTGCAGGTCTCCAAGTGGTGGCAGCGGGCCATGTAGCGGCAGGCGGACCCTGAGAGCAGCCAGCCCCAGACAGGGGTGGCTGTAGGTGCAAGAGCTGTGGCTGGTCCCCGGCAGGGAGACTCACAGCAGCAGGCGACACATGCTGCAAGTCCCCAGCAGCTTGCTGTGGGATTCCGGCAGCAGCAGACAGTGGGTTCCGGGAGCAGCCAGTCCTAGGCAGAGACTGCACAGGAGACCATCCAACAGGTCTCCAAAGGTGGCTGGTCCCTGGCGGTGTCCCCTTTGGTGAGCCATGTGGCAGCGGCTGGTGAGAGACAAAATGATAGGCACACCATGCAGACTGAGGTTAGATATTTATGTAGTGGTTGTGGAAGGGAATGGAGACGGGCAGAGAGGGAGAGAGAGAGAGAGAGAGAGAGAGAGAGAGAGAGCAGAGAGACAGATTCTGCCTCTCCAAGAGGGAAATGGAAAGAGAAGAGGCTAAGGCTGTAAGCAGGAAGGGAGTGGGCGTGGCTTGTCTCTTAAAGAGAAAGAACATTACAATGCCTTTGCATTAGTTTTATGAGGGTCTGAAGAAATTACCAAGAAGTAAATATTCTGCAGATGAATTCTCTGTTCTTTTCAGCAGTCAATGATTACTGTAGAATAAAACACGTTTAGAAAGCAGAATAAATTCATGTGTAATGATACAAATTTGTAAGCTGAGTGATCAGGAGGGCTAGGCAAAAAGATTGCATTATTTTTTTCTTCTTCGTAGACAGATGCATATTCATTTATTCTTGTACATTTAAAGGATGTGTGGGAGCAAGGACAGGCACGTACCATGGTGAGTGTATAGAGGTCACAAGACAGCCTCAAGAGTTAGTCCTAGGGTTCCACTTTGTTTGAAACAGGCATTCTTTGTTGTTCACTTCTTTGTATACTAGGCTGGCTGCCAGAGGAGCTTCTGTCTGCCTTCACCTCTCACCTCACTTTAAGAACACTGTGGTCATACAAGACAGCACTATGTCTGCTTATGTGAGCTCTAGAATTTGAATTCAGCTCTTCATGAATGTGTGGCAGAGATTCTTTCTTTACCCACTGAGCCAATGCCACACTCCAAATACACTGCTCAAAACCACTTAGGCTACACAAGAGGATGTCTTTTTAAAAAGCAAAGGTGAGGTGTGTGCTTCAGATGTATCAAGGCAGGAAAAAACTTGGAGTAGTGAAATTGATGCCATGAATAATTAACTGTGATCTAGAGACCCCAAGTAAGACACCATCCACTGCCTCATAACACCCCCTAAAGTCTTCTTAACAGCCCCCAACTGCACCCTTTCTCCTGGGCTCTATATCCTGTCCCACAACTTTGGCAGAAGACTTCTGCTCTACTGGAGGCCATACCATACTAGGAACTACAGAGAACAAGCAGGTACTCAGAACCTCAGGGTCACATAGGTAATTGGAACCCCAGAAGCAACATTGACACTCAAAACAACAGAGATCATATAGGACCCAAAAACTTCAGTGGAGACACTTTACTGGACCTGAAGACTCACTGGTCACCAGAACCCCTGACCACTCAGTCCAGAAGACCAGAGAGGAAACAGAAACCAAGGGAAAAAATATCTATCTGAAAAGATAAACTCAGAAATCAGCACCTAAGTCTATAATAAACCCAAACCAGATGACTAGAGGCCAGCACAAGAATACAATCAACAACAGCTAAGGCAACATAACACCACCAGAGCCCAGCTATTCTATTACAGCAAGTCCTGGATATTCCAATACAACTGAAGCACAAGAAAGTGACCTTAAATCCAAGCTTAGGAAGATGATGGAGACACTTAAAATGAAATGAGTAAATCTCTTAAAGAAATTTAAGCAGGTGAGGGGAATGAACAAAACTGTTCAAGACCTGATAACAGAAATAGAATCAAGAAAAAAAACACAAACTTATGGAATCCTGGAGATGGAAAATCTAGGTAAGCAAACAAGAACTACAGAGGCAAGCATCACCTACAGAATACAAGAGACGGAAGAGAAAATCTCAAGTGTGAAGATACTATAGAAGAAATGGTTGCATCAGTCAAATAAAATGTTAAATCTTTGGAGGGATACCTTGCTCAGCATAGATACAGTAGGGAGGGCCTTGGACCTTCCCCAAAGTAATATGCCTTACCCTCTCTGAAGAATAGATAATGGTGTGGTTGGGGGTATGTAGACGAAATGGGAGGAGGAGAGGGAGTGGGAACTGGGATTGATATGTATAATTAAAAGATGTAATTTGTTTTTCTTAAAAAAATAAAAATAAATAAACAGTAAAAACAAATCTGTCAATGTAATCCACCATACAAACAAACTAAAAAAAAGAAAACATTATCATCTTCTTAGATGTTAAAAAAGCCTTTGACAAAATCCAACACAGGTTTGTAAATTCATGCACCTATAGACACTTGATTTTTGACAAAGAAGCTAAAATTAAACAGTTAAAAAAAAGTATCTTCAACAAATGGTGCTGGTATAACTGGAAGTTGGCAAGTAGAAAAATATACCTAGAATCATATCTATCATCATACACAAAACCCAAGTCCAAGTGAATCAAAGACTTCAACATAAAACAGGATGCACTGAACCTGATAGGAGAGAAAATGAGGAATAAACTTGAATTCACTGGCACAGAAGACAGCTTCCTGAACAGAACATTGATAGCGCAGGCACCAAGATCAACAATTAATAAATGGGACCTCATGAAACTGAAAAGTTTCTGTAAGGCAAAGGACACTATCAAAAGGACCTACAGAATGTGAAAAGATCTTCACCAAATTGTACATCTGACAGAGGTCTGATCTCCAAAATATATAAAGAACAAAAGAAAGGAGACTTCAAAAATCCAAGCAAACCAATTAAAAGATGGGAGCAGATCTAAACAGAGAGTTCTCAACAGGAATCTCAAATGGCTCAGATCCACTTAAAGAAATGTTCAACATCCTTAGCCATCATCAGGGAGATGGAAATCAAAGTGACACTGACATTCCATCTCATACCTGTCAGAATGGCTAAGTTCAAAAGCACAAGTGTCCACTCATGCTGGCAAGAGTGTGGAGCAAGGGGAGCATTCTTGCATTGCTGGTGGGAGTACAAACTTGTACAGTCACTTTGGAAATCCGTATGGCAGTTTCTCAGAAAACTGAGACTCCATCTACCTCAAGACCCAGTATACCATTCCTGGGTATATATCCAAAGGACGCTCCACCATACCACAAAGACCATTGCTCAACTACGTCCCTAGTAGCTATATTCATATTCTCGACAATCTTGATGTCCCTCAAATGAAGAATGAATGAAGGATATGTGATACATTTACATAATGGGGTATCACTCATCTGTTAAAAGCAATGGCATCGTGAAATTTGCTGGCAAATGGATAGAAGTAGAAAAGATCATCCTGAGTGAGATAACCCAGACCCAGAAGACAAACAAACACATGGCAGGTTGTCACTTATAAATGGACATTAGCTGTAAGAATAAAGATGAACATTTTACAATCAACAGACCCAGAGAAGCTAAGCATCAAGGAGGGTTTTGGGGGCAAGTGAGCTACATGAATCTCACTGTGAAGACAATGGAATAGACATTGCCAGTGGACAGCGGGAGTGCTCTGAATAGGCGTGGGGTGGGCGTGGAAACAGGAGGGTTCAGGTGGTGTAAGATAAAGGGAGGATACTGGAAAGATAACTGGAATTTGGGTGTGTGGAGGACTTCTCTTGGGCAAGCTAGAAACTTAGTGCAATGGGAATGCCCAGGAATCTACGAGGGTGACCCTAGCTAAGACTCCTAGCAATGGGGGATACAGAGCCTGAACCAGCCATCTCCTGTCACTAGACAGAGCTTCCAGTGTAGGGATTTTGACAGCAACCCAGAAACAAAACCTTCAGTCTAACAATTGTCCTTCCTACCAGCTGTGCTGGAGGAAAAGTGGCACAGAAATTGTGGGAAGGGTCAACCAATAACTGGTTCAGCTAAAAACCCATACCATCAGAGGAAGCCCACCCCTGACACTGCTGGAGGGACAGGACCCATAGGCTGAATAGCCATCTCAGAGACCTAGAATAGAACCAAACATGACTGGCAAAAAAGAAAAAAAAGTCAATTAAATGATTCCTAATGATATTCTGCTATACTCAAAGACTTGTGCCTAGTCCATCTGGCACCAGAGGCCTCACCCAGCAACAGTTGGAAATAGATGCAGAGACCCACAGCCAAACATCAGGCAGAGTTTGGAGAATTCTGAAGAAGAGTGGAGAAAAGGATTGTAGGAATCAGAGGGATCAAGGAAACAACAAGAAAACCCACAGAATCAACTCACCTGGGCTCACAGGGGCCTCACAGAACCTGAACTGCCAAGCAGGGAGCCTGCATGGGACTAACCTAGACCCTCTGCATATATGATTCAATTGTGTAGCTTGGTCTACTTGTGGGCCTTCTAACAGTGGATACAGGGGCTATCTCTGACTCTGTTGCCTACATTGGGAACCTTTCCAACTAGAGGGTTGCCTTTTCCAGTCTTCCTAGGAGAGGCAGTGCCTATTCTCAGTCAACTTGACATAACTTGGCTGGCTGATATCCTAGAAAGGCCAGCCCTTAGCTAAAGAGAAAGAGGAGGAGTGGACATAGGTCCAGTGTTAGGGAAGGGTTGAAAGGAGAGGAAGGAGGGGAAACTGTGGTCAGGATATAAAAACTAACTAACTAAATAAATAAAAACATAAATAAAGACCTAAATAAAAAGAAAAACTTATTAATAAACTTGCTTAGGAATAGTAACTTATACCAAGTAGAGTTCAGCTAAAGGAGCACTGCCTCCAGTGTAAATAACTGAAAGGCAAGTAGTGTGCTCACCACAACGTTAGAAACTGTGAGAAAGAAAATTCTGTACCACAGTTGAAACTGCGTTTGCTGAGAAAGTTTCTGCTAATGTTTATTCACCAAGATTGACCTCCAATTAGGCTCTATTCTCATAACAAAAGGAGATAATCCTAACTTCCATAGGCCATTAGGCCCATCCCCATATCAAAGGACATGCCTCTATGGGGTCTCTCAAGGGAACACAACTCTCTTCAAGTCCTGGTGCCTTTAAGCCCCTGTGCTCTCATTAAAAGGTGTGTAATTCTGCCTTGTGAGGAAGATGAACCTAGGAAAAACATTATTAAAACAACCAAACAATAAACAAAAATTGAAGAAGTAGAACAAAAAATTAGAACTGGTGCCCTAAAGAAATTACTGTGGCAATGTCTTTGCAGTAAAAATCTCCCAACTGCCTAAAAGTGGCCAGACTTGCAGTCTCCTTACTCTGTTTAAAGTGTTAAGGTCTGGCTTGACATGGGGACCTGAGAGATTTAAGGATGACAGTGTATGTGGGATGCATAAGCCTCAGGTGTACATAGTTAATAGAATCTTCTATTCCAGACCGGCTCTTCTTTGAGCAGTAGCCAGAGCCAGATCAGCACCATTCAAGAGATATGCCTTCATTAATCCCTAACTACAGGGGGTGGTTTCTCACTGGGAAGGCAGCTTGTTTCTATGTCAGTACTAACATGTTGATGTGACTCGATTACATTTTGTTAGTATGACAAAAGTCCCTGCTTTTGGAGATGGAAAGTCTTAAGGTTAAAAGTCATGATGTCTGTATCTGTAATCTAGCAAAGTAAACAGATAGCACAGGACTGGAGATGTGGCTCAGCTGGTACAGTGCTCACCCTTCTTCATGAAGCCCAGGGTTTGATCACCTATGCTGGGTAACACTAATGTGGTGGCACATGCCTTTAATCCAGGCAGTTGGGATGACAGGTAAGAGGACCAGAAATTTAAGGACCAAAGCCCCTCTTCCTCCCCATTTCCTCTCCCCCTTCCATATTTTCATCTCTACCAGAAAGTGTTCTTAATGGAAGCTCTCTCAATTGTACTCTCTGGTATTGTGTGGCTGTGAGTAAGAGTTTAACCTCTTTAGAATTCCCAGCTCTTAGTGGGTAAAGGAGGATTATTGATACCATCTTTTAGGACTGAACAAACTATGTGAGGATATTTATATGAAAGGCACTTAAAACACGACATAGCATGGCATATACCTACTCTATTCATTTGTGGATTATGTATTCTTAAAGAGATTATTTTTAATTCCATGACAATTCTGTAACTGGTGTCCTATCCCAGGCCTTGTTAAGAGGGTGAGGTATTAAACACAGGTGCTCTTCCTCTTTCAGCAGTCTTTGCTTTTCTAGTGGTTTTCAGCACTGTTAAAACTTTGAATATTTTGTTTAAATTGTTCATTTGTTTGAAAGATACAGAGAAAATATTTCTTCCAACAAAACTCAGATAGTAACGCAGGTTCCTAACTATTGTTTTAGATAAACTTTCTCGAGCTCTTTCTGATAGCTTTTTACAAATCGTCTTGCACATCTTACCCAACTCCTTTTCTACTTCTTTCCCTAGAGTTTACCATCCTTCTCCTCCATCTTAAAGGAGGTCCAGATTTTTGCATCAAATTGAGTAGAATATGTTTAGAATTCCTCAACTGCAAGTTCCTTTACAAGAAACTGATTTTGCATTTGAATTCCATCTCTGTTCCAAGCTGTGGGCTTGGGCACATCAGCTCCTTAGCAAGAAATCCTTTCACTTAAGAAAAATCCTACCTAGGACCTGCTTCCCATGGCAGCTGTGGAAGTTAGCAATCAGAGATAATTTCTGGTAAGAACTTGATACAATATTTTCTTGAGGTGTGTCTATAAATACTTTGACACTGATAACCACAGTAGACTCGGTCATCCTGTGTTCTGAGTCACATAGTTCTTCTTGCTCAGACACTGCCTTCTTGCATTTTGGGAATATTAGATACACTGAAACATTCTCGAACACATATTCTTCCTGTTTTTTGGTAGATGGATATGGGAAATGCAGTTGTTAAACAATTTCATCTATATTAAAGAAGCGTTTAAATTTAAAAATTACTATACTCTTTTTTGAATGTTTTATTATTAAAAATATCCACCTCCTCCCCACCTCCCATTTCCCTCCCCCTCCCCCACTCCCATCTCCAATCAAAAAAGAAGACTCATTATCCAAATAGTTTATGGTTTTGATGAAATTTTAATACCTATTTTTATGATTCAAAAGAGAGTTCAATAACCTGATTAAGCAATCTGAAAAATCATGTTAATAAACACACATATTTACAGACAAAAAAAAAGACAAAAAATTACTATACTCTTTGGAACAACTACAAGAAAGAGCTACATAAACTGATGTACGTTTTGAAAATTCGTCGATTCGTGACAAGGGCATTTGGTCTGTACCTTGCCCTTGTTGGAGTTGTTGCCTCCTAGGAATCCACCCGAGTTTTCCTAACTCTCATCTCCCCACGCCTTCGGTGAGCCTCAGTGGAGCCCCTGCCTCAGCGGTAGCGAATGGCAAAGCAGAACCCAGAGTCTGTGCTTCTCTGCCCTAGCCCTAATGGTGTGTCCGGGCTCAGCTTCCAGCCTCCACCCCGAAGTAGGTGGTTCCCAAGGGCCCAGCTCAGGTCTTTTCCCGCGTTTTCAAGCCCTGCCCAGTCAGATCTATTAGAGTCCTGTCCCAGTTTGAGACAATTCTAAACCCCCCCCCCCCCCCCCCCGCCCCCAAAAGAAACCTGAGAAGTAGAACTGACTCCAGTGCTTTCAGACTGGCTGGTGATTGGCTGCGGGGAGGCTGTGTTTGCGTCACAAGCTGCTAACTGCATAAAAGACCAATCCAAGACCCTTGGGTCAGAGAAGTTATTTAGGCGCACTTTTGTTCTGGCAGAGAGCCATTTCCGTGACTGGCAAAAAACATTCTGCCGCGACAGAAGAGCGAGTGGTAGGTGAGTTTGTAAGATCAGCTCTTGGAAGGCTTACCCCTCACTTCCGGTTCGACCTGAAGCCTGGTAGGACTTGCAGGCAGTGGATTGATGCAAAAAAAAAAAAAAAAAAAAAAAAAAAAAAAAAAAAAAAAAACGCAAGCATTTTTAGAGGAGAAAGGGTTGGGAGGAGAGTGAGCTCGGTTCCATTTGGGTGGTGTCTGCAGTTGTTGGGAGAGTAAAAGAACAAAAAGAAAGAATTCAGTGTTTCTCTTTTTGCTTTTTAATGCTCGAGAAAGAATACCTCTAGTGTAAAGAATTGGTGTCTGCAGTAGCCACTGCTCCTTTTCTGAAAATGCCTCCTTAAATGAACTAACCCGTGTCTGATTCTGTGTTGCAAACAGACCTGAATGTGGTTTCCTGTCTGTGCTTCTCTCCAGCATAAAACTGTAGGGAGTAACTACAGAGACTGACTTCCTCCCAGATGTTCAGCATGCTCGGCTGGTGGAGCCAAGGTGCTGTCTTCCTATGCCCCAGTTAGCCTGACTCTGAGTTAGCTATGTTACCCGTTTCCATCACCATAAATGCACCAAGGCAGGGATGTTCTTTTATTTCAGTGGCTTTCTCAAGGAAAATATCAAAGGTATTTATTTGTAGCCCTGGTCCCAAATACCTGGGTTTGGTATTCTCAACCAATCCTAATCTGTTATAAATACCCTTACCTCCACATTACAGCCAGAGTTAGACCAGAGTTTAGAATACCAGATCTATTTGCCTTTCCTCAACCTTGCTCTTCTCCTTCAGCATGAACAAACATTCGTTAAGTAACTATTGCCTCAATAGCGGTAAGTTTAGCTTGGTTTTATCAACAGGTTTCTGGAGGCCACGTTGGACATTATCAAACTCCAGCTAGAACCTCGTGTTTCTCTGTTTCTTCAGCCTTCTGTACAGGTGCTGTCTGCAAAGGTGAGGAAGGCATTATTGGGTTCGATTTTCAGTGTGTTTCATTGCTTTTCAAAAATTCTTCATTTTATTTTATAAGTAATGGTACCTTTTAATAAATTCTTGTATTATCAGATTTTGAAACATTTGGATGTTTGTTTTTTAAAAAATTATCCGAGGCCATCCCAGACAGCACAGGAACCCTTGTCTTACAAAATTTGAGGCTAGAGAAACCCTGTCTCGAAAAACAAAACAAAACATCAAAAACAAAACCAAAAAATTGGAAAGGTGATATGTGTACCATAACTGTGTTAATATTTAATGTGAATAAACTGGCATTGTTATTATGAGTAAATATTCCTGAACTTTTGGAGATGGAATGTGATACACGGTTAAAATGTCACAGTGCTTCTAAGTGTAATCTAATACAATTAAAAGGCAGTGTGGGGCTTGGAGGTCATTCCAATGGTAGACTTCTTGTCCAGCTTGCATGAAGCCTTGGGTTGGATTCTAAGCATCACACACACCTGACATGGCAGCACATAACTGAGATGCTAGCATTCGGAGGAGACAAAATGAGAAGTTCAGTTTTCAAGGCCAGCCTTGGCTACAGGAGACATTTTCTGAAGAAGAAAAAAAATAACAATTATTAATGATGGGTGGGATATTTGAAAATTCACTGTGACTGATTCTTTCCTCTGTCTCTTTGTTTTCTCTGTCTCTTGCTCTTTCTGCTCTTTTTGTTTATGTTAGAAAACATTCACAGTAAAGCTCTCCAAAGTATATTCTCTCGAGTTTCTGTCCTTAGAGAAAGTTTAACTCCTTTGGAATTTCATGATTTTTGTGGGTGAAATAAGGCCAACAATACCAATTTCTCGTGCTTGAAAGAGTTATTTTGTTAAAACATTCCTTTTCTTTTTAGAGACAGCACATGGAAAGGTAGATGTAAACACATACTTCTTCACTCTCACACACAAACATACATGCACACACACACATGCACCTGTAAACATACTCCAAAAAACAAAATCACAAACAAACAACAGCCCCACCATTAAAGCAAACAAGAAAACTCTAAAGTAGAAATTATGTGTCCTGAGTATCATCTTGGATCACGTCCATCTGTCCTTCTAAATTTCTTTTGTTCTCAGGGTACTACCTACCCATTTTCTTCCCACCTGTCCTCTGTATTTTAACCATTCTCACATATCCACTCTAAGTGAAGACCAGATTTTAGCATCAGTGTGAATTAAAACACTCTTTTGAGTTCCCCGATTGCACTCCTCTGTTGGAAATAATATCTACTCTTGGTTTGTCTTTTTGCTTCAAGCAGTGAGCACATTACCGTCCTTGCCAAAGACATACCCACTCCCCCAAATTCTAGCTAGAACCTGCTGTCCATGGCAGCGGTGGGGGTTAGCAGTTAGACGTAGCTGATGCTGTGTCTGCTCTGGTTCCTGACACGCGGTACCTTGATTTGATTTCTGGAGTGACTCTGCTGGATGGATAAACTCTTGGCTATGAAGTGATGACCCTGTGAGAAGTAAGACTGAACAGAAGGGGAAGGTGTGATGTGGGACCTCAGAAAATAGTCCCCTCTATACATCACCTATGACAATACTGATATGTCTTGAAACCATTTTGAAATTAGCAATTCATCTGAGTTATCTGTTTCAGGTCTAGTCCATTGGGTGTTAGAGGCATACATCACAGAACATCCTACTTCATGCAAAGAAAAAGCATGAAAATCCTGCGCTACTTTTCTCAGGTATGTCTGGAAATACTGCACATCCATAGCAGACTTAGCAATACTTGATCCTCAATCACAAAGTTCTTCCTGCCAAGCAACTGTCTGACTGTGAATTGGGAGTATTACACACTCTGTTTCCTGTCCATTTGCTTCTTTCTAGCTTGGCGAATGGCACTGGGGAAAGGAATTATAAAACAAGGAAGTCCGTATCAAAATACCCTTAATTGAAAATAATACTGCCTGGAGGAATAAGGGAGGAAAAAGATAAACTACATTGTGTAAGATTAAACGGGGGGAAAGCAAATGGGTGTTGTGCCCTGGTGTGGAAGCTTCTTTCTGAGTGTGACATAAACCTAAGAATGTTTACCTGTATAGTACTTTGTAGTTTCTGAAATGACTGTGTCATTCATGCTTACTATAACCCTGATAGGCTTGTGAGAAGGATTTGCTTCCAGAATCTCTGCTTCATGTGTAGGCTCCCGGAGGTGCTCTCCAGACTGAGTATCTTGGCTGTACAGGGCTCTCTGAACTGACCAAGAAGGGTGAGAAGGGTCAGACATTTGAGATGCTCCTTCAAAGGCATCAGCTCACTTTCATTATTCCATGTTCTAGGAAACTAGAAGATCCAAACACCTAGATATCCACGAAAAGGTTAAATCTGTTTCCGCCGCCCCCCACACCTAGCTTTGTGGTTATAAACAAGCTAATATCCACATACACAATCTCCTGTTCTCTTTCTTAAGTATCAGGACAGGCATGATGGCACATGCCTGTAATCTCAGAACTCTGAATAGAGAAGGAAGGGAATCATGCGTTGAGGGCAGTCTGGGCTACAGTGTCTCAACACTCAAAACAGAACTCTTGGATAAAGTATCTGTGGTCTCTGCCATGGCTGAAGAAATGAGAGCACCTGAAGTACAGACCTAAGCACCTGTTTTAGATGCCTGGAATGTGTGAAGAGAACTGGCTCCTCACTACTGTCCTTTGCCCTCCACATGAGTGGCACAGCACGCTTCAGGCCTGCACTCTCCCAGACACTCTTGGTGCTTTTAGGAGTCTCTGGTGAATAGTCAAAAGTGTATCTCAGTTCTTTCTATTGTGAATTTGCGACCAACCTGGACTACAAATCTAGGTCCACATTAGCCATGGTTATTCAGTAAGACTCTTCTCTCAGTTCTGTGCATGCATGTATAAAGCAATTACAAAAGATTTCTAAACAATTTTCATGTCTAAAAATTTTAATCTATTGTTTAAAATAATAAACAAATTATAAATAAAATGCTTTCTATTGGAACTGGTAGATTTTGAGACATCTAGATGAGTTCTGCTCTTTCTGCCTGCTTATTGAGAAAATATGGCACATACTGTACAAAAATATCACAGGAATACCATTGTAGTCACAGTTCTCTAAAGTGTCTATCATTTCTCTTTAGGTCCCCAAGGAGCAGAATGATCCCATAATTTCTCAAAGGAAAATGGAATGTAGAAAAAGACCAAAGGAGTTGGGCAAAAACCAGGACCAAAGATCACACTGCGATCAAAAAGCTCCACGAGTTCAGAACTCTTTCCAAAATACAACAATTACCATCACCTTTGGTGTGAACCATGCAGTCTGTGAGGTAGCAGATAAGGGGACAGATAGCTTATATGAGGCGCTGAACACCCTTGACCTTGTCAAAAGAGAGATAGAAAGGCAGGCAGGCAAAGAAATGCTGGTGTGTGGCAAAGAAGGAATAGAAGGGTACATAAACCTCGGTATGCCCCTCCGTTGTTTTCCACAAGGCAGCCATGTGGTCATTACATTTTCCCAAACTGAAAGTGAGGAGAAAGAAGACAATGAAGTGTGTGGCCGCTTTGACCAGTCATCTGTTGAGTGTGTTGTATTTTACATTCATGCGGTCGGGAATGGGGAGCAAAGAATTTTGAGGTGCAGGGAACTTCACGAGGAGGGCACCAAACTCTGTGTCTATGGCTTCAAAGGAGAGACCATCAAGACCACTCTGCGGAAGGATGGCAGGTTTCTCTCTTTTGTAGAGAGTGACCATTGGAAACTTATTACCAATGACACCATCGTAGCAAACAGCCAGCCAGTTGATGTCTTAGAGGGTAAGCTCTTTCAGATTGATGTTGAGAGAAAGAAGAGCCCTTGGAAGGCAGTGGCAACTCAGAAATCTGAGTTAGAGGACAGAAACTTCACGATATTAAAAGAATACATTGTGAATTTGTACCTCACATTAAAAAGAGAACGGGAAGAACTGAGAACATACATCAAGGAAGAGAGTGAGAAAAGAGAGAACACTTCCTTACTCAAAGCACATAGAGAAAACTTCAGGAAGCTGACCCAAAGCTCCATCCCAGGTAAAGTCCTCAAACTTCTTTCCCAGCTCAGTGACTCAGTTGGGTTCATAGTTTGGAACAACAATGGAAACAGGGGTAGTGCTACTTGCTTCCTTTTTAAAGGGCTGTACATTTTCACTTGCCGACATGTAATAGATGACGTAGTAGGGGAAGGCATAGAGCCAAGTAAGTGGGCAGATATAATTGGGCAGTGTATAAGAGTGACGTTTGATTTTCAAGTGTTCCCTGTCAAAGAAGACAGCTATCATTTTGTTGAACCTTGGTTTGAGGTGTCTGATGTCACTCTTGACTATGCTGTCCTGAAACTGAAGGAAAGAGGACAGCACATCCCTACAGGACTCGGTAATGGAACACCTTCTGAATCACTTAGTGGATTTCTGTTTATGATTGGTCATCCAGATGGAAAATACAAGGTTGTTGATGGTTGTACTGTGATGCCTGAAGGCAAGCAAAGAAGGGAATGTGAGGATATTCGTGGAAGAGAAGCAGTGGGTAGCTGGGATCCTTTGCAGTATATCTATATGTACACCCAAAGAAGTTTCCAGGAAAAAGTCCATGAACCTGGTGTGGTTGCCTGGGATAACACTTTTTATTGTGGGTCTTCGGGATCTCCTGTATTCGATTCTAAAGGGTCACTGATAGCCATGCACACTGTTGGCTTCATTTGTGAGTATGAAAGTGGGGTTTCCGGTATCGTTGAGTTGGGATCTTCAATGAAACACATCCTTGATGATATTAAGCAAAAACATGACAAATGGTACAATGAAATCTGTGTTTTCAACAGGATGTAGAAATACTGAGTCTGAGAATTCCATTTCCTATTTGGTGTAGGAAGTCCTACAGCCAGTGGTTACCTGCCCACTGGGGCGTTGACTCCTGTACTATATAAGCCAATGTAGAGGATGCCTCTGCTCCCTTTTTCTGGCTGCGGTATTTGGTTGCTGTTCTCCTTTCAAGCAGAGAATTCTAATTAGTGAGTCTACCCCCTAAGTAGATAAGCATCTATTTCTGAATTCTGAGCCAGTGTGGGATTTTTTTAAGCATCCTTCTTTACCTATTGTTAAAGCAGTTGCCTCTGCATTGTTTTTGTGTAGGCAATGATAATATATTTTTTGGACTTTTAGATGGCGATTTTTCTTTCATGTATAATTGATGTTTTAGTCTATGTCGTATATATACCATGCATTTTTGATTGAAAATAATTTTTTGGTGTATTCTGATCACAGTTTCTCCTCTCTCAACCAGTCCCGGATAATCGCCATCTTCCCACCCACCCAAATCCACACTATATTTTTCTTTCTCCGATAAGAAAACAAGCATTGGTGAGCTCCCATTAGATCAGCCCCACCGTCTCAGTGGGTGGGCGCACACCTCGCCCACCCAAATCCACACTATATTTTTCTTTCTCCGATAAGAAAACAAGCATTGGTGAACTCCCATTAGATCAGCCCCACCGTCTCAGTGGGTGGGCGCACACCTCGCAGTCCTGACTTCCTTGCTCATGTCCTCCCTCCTCATTTGGACCTTGGGAGCTCAGTCCAGTGCTCCCTGGTGTAGCTGATCTAATGGGTGCCCACCAAAGCAAGCTGGACTGGCACTGATGGAACATCTGATCAAACCGGTCTCCCTAAACGTGTCAGACAAGGAGGCCTGACTGAGAAGCCAAGGACAATGGCACTGGGTTTTGATCCTACTGCACGTACTGGCTTTGGGAGCCTAGTATGTTTGGATGCTCAGCTTCCTAGACCTAGATGGAGGGAGGACCTTGGACTTCCCACAGGGCAGGGAACCCTGACTGCTCTTTGAGCTGGGAGGGAGGGGGAGGGAGATGTGTGGAGTGGGAGGGAAATGGGAGGAGTGGAGGAGGTGGAAGTTTTTGAGTAAAAATAAAAATTAAAAAAAAAGAATTCCACTAAAATGGTTAAAATTAATCATTGTATTTTAAATTATGTAATGGTTAAAGTCTCTGTAAACTGTTTATCATGGAATTTTTAATATGGGGAGATGACATACTAACCATAAAGAACTCCTGTACTAGTTTCATAATCCTGGCAACTTAAAGTTATTTCAAAATAAGCAGTTAGAAAAGACAGGCCAATTTAGGATATTAATTCCTTTGTACAAGCAAAACTAGGCAAGAATGATGGAGGAGGGTCATCTGTTTATCTCTTGCTTTCATTGGTTAATTAATAAAGAAACTGCTTGGCCTGATAGGACAGAACATAGGTGTGTGGAGTAGACAGAACAGAATGCTGGGAAGAAATGAAGTGAGTCAGATGCCATGGAGCCAGCTGCCAGGTCAGATATGCTGAATCTTTCCTGGCAAGCCACCACCTTGTGGTACTACACAGATTACTAAATATGGGTTAAAGCAAGATGTGAGAATTAGCCTATACGGGGCTACAGATAATGGACCAGGTAGTGTTTAAAAGAAGAAAAAAAGAAAACAAGCAGGCATCTAAAAAGACAAATGAAACAATAACAACAACAACAAAAAAAAACAGGATTGGAACAAAGAAACAGAAAAGAGAACCAAAGAAAAAGAAACAGAGACACAGAAACACATACATTCACACGCAAAGAAATAATGTAAAAATATACAACTGCTAACACCAACCTATAAGCAAATAACATACCATATTTGTCAGTCTGGGTCAGATTTACCTATCTGAGGATGATTTTGTTCTAGCTCTGTTCACTTCCCTGCAAATTTTATCATTTGAAGGTCCTATTCTTTCTTTTTTTGTCAACGTCAAGCATGATAGCAGTTTGATTCTTGTTTTAATGTTATGATAGATAGCTTAAATTTTTTTATTCTGAAAGACCACAACTCCAGAAAATTGAACAAAATGTGGATATGACACTCTGATTTCTGATCGCCCAGAACAATGTCATCTCTACCCCATTTGAGGGTCTTTTTAACTACTTAGTAATATTCCATTTTCTTCTTCCACTTAACTGCTGATGGACATCTAGGCTGTATCCAGCTGAACATGGTTGATCAGTGTCTCTGTTGTAGGAATCAGAATCCTCTAGGTATATTCCCAGGAGTGGTATAGCCATATCCTGAGGTAGACCTATTCCCAGCTTCCTGAAGATCCTCCACACTGTTTTTCCTTAGTGCCTGTACAAGTTTGCACTCCCAACAGCAGTGTATGAATGCTTCCCTTATATCACACCTTCAGTATGAGCTCTCTCTTATTTTATCGATCTTAGCCATTCTGACTGGTGTAAGATGATATCTCAAAGAATTTTGATTTGCATTTCCTTGATGACTGTTGGCCAATTGTATGTCTACTTTTGAGAATTCCATTTAGATTTGTACTCCATTTAAATGAGTTATCTGCTTTCTTGATAAACATAAACATGCCCTTTTAGTTTTTAATATGTGTGTGTACGTGTGTGTGTGTGTGTGTGTGTGTGTGTGTGTGTTTACCACTCTATTGGCTATAGTTGGTAAAACCGTTTCCCATTCTGTAGTCTGCCACTTTGTGATGGGAAATTCCCCACTGTATGCTGTGAATATGATCGGGTATTAAAGAATTTGTCTTGGGCCTGGCAGGGCAGAATAGAGGTAGTCAGGGTAAACTAAACTGAATGCTGGAAGAAAGAAGGTGGAGTCAAGGAGACACCATAAACCTGCCACTGGGAACAGACATGCATAGGAAACTTGCCTGTAAGCCACAGCCACATGGCGGTACACAGATTAATAGAAATAGGTTAAATTAAGATGTAAGAGTTAGCTAATAGAAAGCTAGAGCTAATGGGACAAGCAGTAATTTAATTAATACAGCTTCTGTGTGGTTATTTTGGGGCTTAGCAGCTGGGAACAAATAAATGTTCTCTTACAACAACTTTGTCTAAATGATGGTGTTTTTTGCCATATAGAAGCTTTTACTTTTAATAAGGTTCCTTTTATTAATTATTTTTCTTAGTGCCTGTGTTATCAATGTCCTGTTCAGGAAATCTTTCCTATGTCAATGAGCACAAGGGTGTTCCCCACTTCCTTTTCTATTAGTCTTGGGGTCTCTGACTTTATGTTGAAATGGTTGATCCATTTGAAGTTGAGCTTTTTTCAGAGTGATAAAGATGGATCTCTTTGCAATCTTCTACATGTTTATATCTAATATGACTAGCAGTATTTGTTGACAAACGCTGTCTTTCTCCAGTGTGTACTTCCAACTTATTTAACAAAACCCAGATTCTCAGAGGTGTGTAGAGTTATGTCTAAGTCTTCAATTCTATTCATTGATCACCATGTCCATTTTTATGCCAATACCATGCAATGTTTATTACTATAGCTCTCCAGCACAGGCTGAGGTCAGGCATGGTGATGTCTCCAGAAGTTCTTTTATCATTCACAAGTGTTACAGCTATACTGAGGTGTTTGTTTTTTTTGCTTTTTTTTTTTTTTTGGTTGCTGTTGTTTTCCATATGAAGCTGAAAATTATTCCCTAAATTGTTTTTGGTCTTACTGTTTTGCTTGTTTTGTTGTTGTGTATTTGTTTTTATAATGATATTTTATTTATGCTTTAATAAGTAAAGCCTACCTGAAGATCAGAGGGTAAAACTAAACCACTAGAGGCCAGGCAGTCATGTCACACACCTTTAATCCCAGGATTTGGGAGATAGAGGCAGATGGATATCTGTGAGTTCAAGATATACAGGATCAATGCAGAAGTAGATCCAGATGGTGGTTGCTCAAGTGTTTAATCCCAGTACTAAGGGACTCAGGCCTCAGTCTGCAGTCATCCAGCCTTGGTAGAGGTAAGACTTCTCTAGTGGCTTGGCTGTTTTGCTTTTCAGATCTTCAGCTTGAACCCCAATATCTGTCTTTGGGTTTTTATTACTCATGCTACAGCTTTTTTTATATCACAGAAACAGAATGGGAAATAACTCTAATACCCAGACATTCAAATCTCAGAGTAAAATCATCAACAGTAATGTTCTTGTTGGTTATGTACTACCCTAGCTGATTACCCAGCAAAGCTCTCTCCAACCATCAATTGCTTACAGCAACTATCAATTGCTTAAAGTGTTCACCTACATAGGGAAAATATCAGAGGCAACAACTGACAATAAAATGGTGAGTCATTGGTTTGTTTTAGATCATTTTATCAATACTTTGAGAATTCCATGTAGTGTGTTTTAACCATATTCATTCCTACTTGTTGCAGATCCACCCCCACCTTTTTCCCTGCCCAGTTCTATGTCTCCTCTCCTTTCACGTTTACTAGTCCATGGATTCCCATATTCTCTGTCCATATACTTCTAACTGTGGGGCCACCCATTGGAGTGTGGTCTACCTACCAAAAAACACACCCTTAAAGAAAACTGACTCCTAGTCACCTAGAAGCCATCAAATTTCCATAGCTCCACAGTTAATATTGGGGCAGAGATCAACTAATTCTATTTCTGACAGATACCTGGGTTTACTATCTTACTTAGGGTTTCTATTGCTGTGACAAAACACCATGAGCAAAACCAACTTGGAGACGAAAGGGTTTATTTTAACTTACACCTTGTAACCCACTGCTCAGGAAAGTTGAGGCAGGAACCTGGAGGTAGGAACTGAAGCAAAAGCCAGGAATGAATGCTGCTGATGGGCTTATTCTCAAGGCCTGCTCGGCTAGCTTTCTTCTAGAACCCTGACTACTTGTCCAAGGGTGGCACTTCCTGCCCTGGCCTGGGTCTTCCTGTATCAACAGCAAATTTAAGAAATGGCACCACAAGCTTGCCTACGTGCCAAACTAGTGGGGATGTTTTCTCAGTTGAGCTTCCCTCTTTCTTTGTGACTCTAGCTTCTGTCAAGATGACAAAACACTAGCCAGCATACCACCTTCTTAGACCATAGAAATGTTTATTTCTGCCGTTTTCCCAAATGCTCAGCTCCTTACCTGCTATTTTCATGGCTTAATCACACTGGTCTCTGGTGACACAGGCTGTGTCTTGATGTAGTGTATCTCCATTGGTTAATGTGTACAGAGATGTAGTACACGGCAAATATTTCAATAAATGCGTTCTGGAAGTACAGTGAAAGTCTCTGAAACACAGATACATCTACATGTACATGAATGCTGCTGATACATGGACACAAAACAGTAGTAAATACACATGTGTGTTAATTTGTATGTGAATGAGAAATAGCATATTAATGAGAGAATGTGTTCAGGCTGTTTTTGCTTATTTGGCTTTTCTTCTCAATTTTATTTGTTTTTATGTGTATGGTATTTTGTCTGAACATATGTCTATATACCACATGTGTACCTGGTGTTCATAAAAGCCAAAACAGGACATCATATCTTCTAGCACTGGAGTTACAGACAGTTGTGACCTGTCATGTAGGTCCTGGGAATTGAACCCAGGTCCTTTGGAAGAGCAGGCGGTGCTCTTAATGACTGGCCCATATTTACAGCTCAAATATCTTCTGCTTTTAATCTTATACATGCCATTTCTTTCTAAACATGCTTGAATCAGGGTTCTAAGCATGCTTGAGTCAGGCCCTCTTCCCAACAAGGGAATATATATATTCTTCATATATTTAGAACACAATTAATTAAACATTACTAAATTAACTTATCAGAGCACACATACATTCTTTCCTTTGAGGTAGTGATTTCATAAATGATTTTTAAGTATGCATACCTTAAGGTTCACTGTGAACTGTAAATTTCTACTGGATTTAGCAAGTATATAAAGTCATATATTGGTCCTTTGGCTGCCATACAGAAGTTTGGCTGCCCTAAAAGCCTGTGATTTGTGTCTTTGTCTCATTTCTCCCCTCTGAACCAAAGTGAATCGTAGATTTATGGTACTCACAATTTCATCTATTCCAGAATGTCATATTACACAGGATCATATCCTATGCAACCTGTTGGAACTGACTCAGATGCCATTAAAGTTTCTTCTGTATCTTGTGCTTTGCCATCTCATTTCTATTTGCTGTTTGTTAATGCTGGATATATTTATCACAGTTTGACACATGTATTCACCTTTTAACAATCTCACTGTTGCTTTCTCAGGTGCTGTGATTATTAATAAAAACGCTAAAGACTTCTGTGTTTTTGTGGTTTTGATGAAATATATCAATACTACTGAGTAAATACCAATTAACAGATGTGATTGATGGATTAAATTCTAAAACAATACTTAGCTTTGCAAAAGTCTTCCAAATTTCTTTCAAAGTACCTACAATTTTGAATTTCTTATTCTAAACAAGAGACATACTATTCCAAACCCCTCCCTAAGTCTCATATTATTAACTTCCAGGTTGTGATTTGTGTGATTGATTTGGACTTAGGTATCTTAGGTGGGATGTCTGGAATTTATCACTGAATACCTGGTTTTTGTTGTTTTTGTTTTTTTTTTTTTTTTTTAAAGAAATCGAGGATGTTTGGGGCGAGGTGCGATGTAATAGAGCTGCTTTAGATAGTGTAGGAAGTAGGGGCTCTTTGAGGAGCAGAAAGATAGAAGATATTTCTAAACTCTAGCTAGAGAGTGTCAGCCTAAACCTGCGGAAGAGGGAGAAAAGTCCTCACAGAAGTGGAGATGTCTAAGGAGTTGCTCTGACTTCCTACCATGACACTGGCCATTTATGGAGATAACACAACTACATTACTTAGAAGTAAGATATTGCAATGCTCTGTCTAACATCCATGACCTTCGGAGGAAGAATGCTCACCACTAGGTTTCCACCTTCCAAGATGCCCATACATGTTATTCATTGGCAAATGTTAGCCCAGAAAATATAGGAGTGTGGAGGAAATAGTTCTTGGCCCTGTCAGGCAGTAGCAATACTACTTCTTATAGATAAGGAGCCTTCATGTGTTACATACACACATATACATAATCAAAGGTGATTTCAACATATTAATGATAGAGATTAAAATGTATTTTCCAACTTCACTAACTGCTGATGCCAAACCATTTGTGAGTTCTCCCGCAAGTAATGCTCTAAAAGAGATCCAACAGTCAGTGTTTTTGTCACTCTGAAATGGGTGACTTTTCAAGTGCCCTCTTTAATATGATGATGTCATCATAGAAAAGCCTTCCTAAGAGTTCCATATTAAAATTGGGCACAGGTATGAAATTTTGAGTTCTACAATAAACTCCCATGTTTCCACTGATGCTTGTGTTCTATTTAGAAATTCCAAGTGACCTGAAGGCATTTGTACTTTCTCTCTTTTTTTTTATTAAGAAAAGAGGAAAAAAAAACATAAACAAAAAACAAGTTTCCACCTCCTCCCAGCCTCCCATTTCCCTCAACCTCCTCCCACGCTTCTCCCCCTCCCCCCACTCCTCTCCCCCTCCCTCTCCAGTCCACAGAGCAGTCAGGGTTCCCTGCCCTGTGGTAAGTCCTAGGTCCTCCCCCCTCCGTCCATATCTAGGAAGGTGAACATCCAAACTGGCTAGGCTTCCACAATTCCAGCACATTAAGTAGGATCAAAACCCCGTGCCATTGTCCTTGGCGTCTCATGAGCCCTCATTGTTCGCCATGTTCAGAGAGTCCGGTTTTATCCCATGCTTTTTCGGTCACAGTCCAGCTGGCCTTGGTGAGCTCCCAGTAGATCAGCTCCACTGTCTCAGTGGTTGGGTGCACGCCTTGTGGTCCCGACTTCTTTGCTCATGTTCTCCCTCCTTCTGCTCCTCATTGGGACCTTGGGAGTTCAGTCCAGTGCTCATGTGTGGGTCTCTGTCTCTCTCTCTATCCATCACCAGATGAAGGTTCTATGATGATATGCAAGATATTCGTCAGTATTGCTCTAGGATAGGGTCATTTCAGGTTCCCAATCCTCAGCTGCCCAAGGAACTAACTGGGAACCTCATCTTGGGCACTTGGGAGCCCCTCTAGGGTCAAATCTCTTGCCCACCCTAAAGTGGCTCCCTTAACTAAGAATTGTGGTTCCGTGCTCCCCTATCCACCTTTCCTTTATCCCAATTCTCCTGATTCCCCAAGTCCCCCCTCCTTCCCTTCTAACTTTTCTCTCCCCATCTCCCCTTACCCCCATCCCACCCCACCCCCAAGATCCTAATTTTCTCCCCGGCAATATGGTCTACTTCCCTTAGCCAAGAGGATAACTATGTTTTTCCTTGGGTTCACCTTCTTACTTAGCTTCTTTGGGTTCACCTATTGTAGACTCCGTGGCCCTTATTTATGGCTAGAAACCAATTATGAGCGAGTACATCCCATGTTCATCTTTTTGGGTCTGGGACACCTCACTCAGGATAGTGTTTTCTATTTCCATCCATTTGCATGCAAAATTCGAGAAGTCATTGTTTTTTACCGCAGCGTAGTACTCTAATGTGTAGATATTCCATACTTTCTTCATCCATTCTTCCATTGAAGGGCATCTAGGTTGTTTCCATGTTCTGGCTATTACAAATAATACTGCTATGAACATAGTTGAACAAATGCTTTTGTCATATGATAGAGCATCTCTTGGGTATATTCCCAGGAGTGGTATTGCTGGGTCCAGGGGTAAGTTGATCCCGAATTTCCTGAGAAACCGAAACACTGACTTCCACAGTGGTTGCACAAGATTGCATTCCCACCAGCAATGGATGAGGGTACCCGTTCCTCCACAGCCTCTCCAGCAAAGGTTATCCTTGGTGTTTTTGACTTTAGCCATTCTGACAGGTGTAAGATGATATCTCAAAATTGTTTTGATTTGCATTTCCCTGATTGCTAAGGAAGTTGAGTTGATTCATTTTATTAATGAGTCTATATTTTGAGACTAGATTTCAGGTATTCCGGGCTAACTTCAATCTATATCTATCTATCTATCTATCTATCTATCTATCTTATATATACATATATCATATATATACAATCTATCACACACACACACACACACACACATATAGCCAAGGTTAACATTGGATTGTCTTTGTCTTTGCATTTGTGCAGGAGTACCTGTGTCTGTGTGGTATGCGTGTATATCTCTGGTTTGTGCCTAGGTATATGATTGAGCATATACGTCTATATGTCTGTGTGGGTAAACGAGATGTATTGTGAGTGTGCGAAAGCCGTAAACGAACATCAGGCCTCTCATACATTCATTCTTTGCCTTAGTTTTTGAGACAGTTTCTCTCCCAGGACCTGCAGATTACTGATTTGGCCAGGCTGACTGTCCAGCAAGCCCCAGGATTGTCCTCTTTGGCCTCCTCTGTAGTAAAATTACAGGGAACATAGGGATCAACTGGATTTTTCTGTTTACTAATTATCCAATTCTGGTGTTAATGCTCATGCAGCGAACACTTTATAGACTGAAACATTTCTCCCACCCTGGAATTCGTGCTCCTCTCACAATTTCTTGAAGTTCTGACCCACGTGCCTCCCTCTGCCAAGTGCTGGGATTATAGAAATATACCATTACATCAGGTGCATAAGGGGGCCAGGAACCAAATTCAAAGCATGCTGGGTAAGCATTCTACCAAGGACTTCATACTCAGCTCTCTAAAGGCTGTATTTATTCATTTATTTTATGAAAACCAAAGTTCTTCATGACACTTTCATGTCATGAAGTTTTGGTTTATTCTGCCTACCATCCACTCCTCTCTCCACCCATCTTACCTGGTCTCCATCCTACTCCCAGAATTCCTCCTTCTTCTTTGATGGATGTTTTCCGATAATCTCCTTAACCATTTCCTCAAAGCTTTTGCAGATCTTCTCTGTCCCTTCTGTCTCAAGGGCCCCTTTCTAGTTCCTGCCTAGAACCATGTTTACTTCCACCCAAACTCACATCCAAAGGCTTTCAATGTGGCCTTTTGCTCAGTTCTCATTTCTGCAATCATTCTTTCCAAAATAGTCATTCTATTTCCCATGGTGTTTGTCATAATTTCTTCTCTAAGTGTTAAAGAATAACAGAAATTTTGAATTCAGGTTTTGAAAAATAATCAATCTGTGTACATAGCATGACTTAAAAATCTTAATTATGACTTAAAAAGAATATAATACAATGGTGATAGGATGTGCACTGTCATAGACACTTCACATTGGATTTAGTCCTCTTATATGTGCAACTCAGAGTCCAGCCCTTTCTTTGAAAAAAGATGGATGTGTGATCAGAAACAATCTGACAATCATACCAATGGGTCAGAGAGAATATATTGTTGAGGGCAGGCAGCTATGATGTGTCTAAGAACCTACAGAAGTCAGAAGGACTGAACGTGATAATGTGGGAAGGTTGAGAGCAGACGCTCTTCACCAGCAAACGCATTGATTCTTCACTCTGCCAGAGCTGGGTTACATGCTGGAAATTTCTGTACAGCTGGCAGTAGAGAACAAAGTAACAACACTTTCTCACAATTTCCCTTTTTTTCTCCAGATACCCAGCAGGAATGATGTCAACAAGCATTAAGTAGCCCCTGAAGTTTGGGATTCAAATCTGAACAATAATGAAAAACATCGATGCATGTTTCCCTTAAATGAAAGCTCCATCTAATTAGAGAACACTGTACTTGCAGAATGGGGTAGAGCCATTTAGATGAAGTAACACTTTCAGAAGATGTAGAGAATCATTCTAATATGATCAATGTTGTTTATAGATACAACAACTCAAAGGTATATAAACCTGAGGCTGCCTCTGAAATGGCTGGTGTGCAGTGTGTACACTTCTATATAAAACTTCTTAATATAGTGGGTATTCATGTTCTCCAATGAAGGAATATGGAATGCTTCCTGCTGACATATGATTGGATACTTTTATAAATGTCAATATAGACTTCATGCCTTTACTGACTTTTGATAGTCTACGTATTCTATTCTATACAATATTAAATAGAAAAAAAATAAGAGGTTAGTTAACTTGTTGAAAGAAGACACAAAAGATAGTCACAGTAATTAGAAAACTAACAAGTAGATTTCATTTCAGATATTTCAAACTGACCTAGGGAGTGCTAAAAAGGAAAGGATATTGACAAGTGGACTTGTTACCACAAGTTGGTAATCAGCTACTCCAGAGGCTAATGAGTGAGAATCACAAGTGCCAAGACAGCCGGGGGTCCAGAGTATTCTAAAGGCCAACCGTGAAATTCTGCCCCCAATATCAGAAATTAAAAGTGGGGTGGGCTGAGAGGCATTCCCTAATTGTAGGAAATGAAATGGTATCTACATGATCCTAACAGACATCATTTTCTTTAATATAAGAGAATGAGATACTTTTAGTAATGAAAACTGTTTTCCACAAAGCAAAAATATCAAAGGCATCAAATAAATCATGCAAATTTTGGTGAACAGCCCTTCTCACCCAACCCATTTTTTTTTATTAGTACAGGAGAAAACTGGAGTATACAGGATGTATGATGGCCAGTGATTTCTTGGAGTTTGATTTTGATTAGAATCTTATAGTTCTTGTTTAAGGTAAATTTGCAGAATTAAATGAACACAATTTAATAACTTTGTCCAAGAATTTGTAAGAGGAAAGCTAACCACAAAGTTACATTCCATTGGAAACATTCAGAATGCTCATTGGGATTGTGTGTTAATCATATCAACACTTAAGGAGCAAAGACTCAAACGTGAAGATAGCAACAACTGGAACACACAGATATGCCAGGAAATGGAAAGAGGCAGGCATCTAAAATAGGAAAAAAATCTCTGCACCAAAACTTCCCCAAAACTTGAGGAACTTATGATGAAAGAAATTTTCTGAATAAAATTGGGGAAGGTTGATAATTTTCTCGAATATGAATAATATAATTAGATTACAGTTATAGATTACAGAAAAAATAATATACAGATTCGCATAATTTGCTTTCTGTATTTTCCACAAAGATCCTTCCATCAAAAATGTGCCCAATGTTTGTGAAAGAATAAAGGTGTTGAAGAGAAAAAGCCATGAACAAAAGCAGGAATATGTTGTCAATTTTTAATTAAAAGACCAAAGTAATCCTAGGCAAGGAAAAATGTGATCTTGACCAATGTTACCAAGCTATCTTTCATCATATGTCTCCAAAAATTAAATAAACTCAAACTGAACAACTTTCACAAAAAAAAGTGGGTGGGAATGTGATTCAGCCGTAAACCATTTACCTAGCATACACAAGGTCTTGAGATTAATCCCCAGTGAAAAATACATATTAGAATTCAAGTCAATAGTTAAGATTTTTCCTCATTGGCTTTTTAAATTAGAAACATCTTAATCCTTACTGAAAATGCTCAGCTCATGAACAACGTACCTTACAAAACCTCTTGATTTGCTTTTCTAAACGCTTGGGATGCTGCATCTTCATAACTGGCCGAAAGTGTCTTACGCTCCGACAAGGTTTCAAAGTCCTTTGGTCATCTGAATTTGCTTCCTTTTATATCATCTATGGCACCAGCTTCTACTGGCAGTAGAATGCTCCAGGTTTTCTGCTCATTTCTCTCAGCTCAGCATCTACTATCCCATAATTGGCAGGTAAGAAAGTCACCCACTCTCTGCCGCATTCTTCCCATCGCATTCGGGGCTTTGAAAGCCAAAGGCTGACTCTCAAGCAATTGATTTGCAAGTAATAGAAATCAGGTTCTTCTGTACTTACTACTCTGAAAGATAGAAACAAAGTGGAGGACATCTCGCTTCTGCTCCACTTCCAGAAAGGGTGAGTGTGCAGAAATCACTGCATAAATTACCTCAGTGTCCATGTGTAGCAGCCAGTTTCTTCCATAACCGGAGCGCTAGCAGCAGCAGTTGGAGGATCTGGCATTTGCTTTGATGCTGAAGGAGGCTACTTTGATAGAACCTGTTTCCTAGTGACTCCCAGGTCACCACCGACCTTATGTTCTTGAACTTAGTGATGCCACTGCTGCCCCCTGAACCCACTGCTCTGTGCATCCTAAATCCTTCCTGCACAGGATTCTTCATTTTGTGTTTTATCAACCTGGACTTGACAGTTAACAGCTAGTTGGATCGTCTCAGTATACACATGGTTCTATATGAAAGAGACACCAATGCCAAATGATCAACCTTTAAAACAGACATACCATGATTTGAACTGAACAAATTCTACACACACACACACACACACACACACACACAAACACACACACACAAACACTTTGGTATGAAAGAGGACAAGGTGGTCATGGTGGGGTACATGGGAAATGTTAGAAGGACAGAAGAGAAAGAGAAATGGTGTAATTACATAATTCTCAAAAACTAATTAAATGAAAGAAGGGAACTAAGCACAGTAGTGTAGGAGCAAAGAGGAGAAGCTTCCTCCTCCCTGTCCCTTTCATTTTTCTGAGTCTTTCTGTACTATAATTTATTTAACTCATTTGCAAAACATTATGATTTCAACACTTAGTAACTACATGTGTTTGGATATCCCATGTTTTCATATCAAGTTCCTTTCTATACAGTGGTGTATTTTTGTATATATATATCATGTCTCAGTTGATACTAACACAGGGCAAATGCTTAGCAGTATGTTTGTGACCTGTGTTTCTGAAGTGGACACGATGCTCCTCATCAGGATTGAAACCATCAGCAGCCACTCGGGTTCCTTTGGGAGACAGATGAATTTGCTCTGAAGGCACCTGTAGCTGCTTCCTGATTCTCAAAGCTTTTGCCTCCACCTGCAAGGGCTGTGGCTCTCTCCTTCCTGGAACTCACTCACATCCCTGGCAACAGTGATTATCTTCTTCGCAGCAGGTGTCCTTGTAAGACGCAGTTTCCCAGGACTCCTGCGGACCAAGTTCCTGCCTGGGGCACCTTCCCTACCTAGGTTGAGCTGGGGCAGGAACCCTGGCACCCTGGTTCCTCCCCTTAGCTCGCGGTCAGATCAGCATCAGGCCCTCTACCCACAGCGGGGGACGTGCAAATACGAATAAAGAAGAATCTTAGAGAGGAAAGGGCAGTTCTCCTCAACTGCAGCCTGGCTGAAATCCCAAGTCTTCTGACAGGAAGTAGGCTGCTCTGGGGCCAGGAGTGCTGACGCTATGGCGGTAGCGTCACCCTTTTCCCGCTATCAGATCAAGCGCAGCCAATGAGAGCTGGCTAAACACCCTCTCATCCTGCAATATTTTCGCGCGCTTTGCCCGCCCGACATGATCCGCTGAGGCAGACATCTTAGCAGTCCTAGACCGAAGCACAGACCAGTAACTGTGCCTCTTGGAGAGAAAGCTTTCTTAGGTGAGTTACTCTTACTTTGGGGGCTGACTTGGAGGATTTATTTGCGGTGGAATAATGCAGAAAAGCCTCATTCAGATGGGCATCAGGGAGACAGAGAAGCGCATTGGTTCCAGAAGGAGCAGAGAGCTAGGCCCCGCTTGTGCACTGTCTGCTGCTATTGGGAGAGCACACTGTGGTGTAAAACCTGGCCTCTGTAAACCTGGTGGCTCACTTTAAGAAACCTAAAACAAATCTCTCAGGATCTAAATGTGTGTGTAGTAAATATTCACAAATATATCTTCTTGAGTGGGCCTCTTTCTAGAACAAGGATACAAGACGTAAGTGACAAAAGCCGATCTTCTTCTTAAGCATGCCCACTTTATAGAGTGAAGCCATCGGTTTTTGCATAGCAGTCTACTCCAATAACCTGACTTATTCTCCTGCTCTTTAAATCGTCATTAATGCTGGGGACTGTTCTGCCAGGGGACTACAAAGTGGATAATGTAATTGTTATCAATTCTACTACCAGTCACTCTTCATAGACGATATCATAAAACAATTTGCATCACAAGTTTCTAATCCCGACCTCTAAATCCTAGGTTTGATATAGCCACCAAGCCATATCTGTTGCCCAGTCCTAACCAATCCCCCGATTAAAGCCTGAGTTAAACAAAACCTCAAAGTCCCACAGTGCTACACACGTTCTCAGCCTAACCATGTTCTTCTCTCTCAGTGCTGCCACCACTGTGTGAAGTGATTGCTCTCATTACCCCAAGAGCAGTAATCCGAGGTTTGTTTTATCACCAGGATTCTGGGAGCCCAACCTCAAGGATCTAGGAAGTCAACATCCATAGTACCCGTGTGTGCTATAGAAACCTCACTTCAACCTTTGTGGCCACTCTCAGTCCCTGAGGTAAGAAAGCAGAGGTGATATGAGTCATTTTGCTTCTGCTGTGGTTTGTGGATATTTTTGTTTCTACTGGTAAAGATAACATTTAAGGAACCTTTGTAATTATACAATCTACCTATAAGCAGAAACATTGTAGCTTGTGTCTGTCCTTTTTATTTTTGTTTGTTTGGTTTTGTCCTTGAGTCAAACAAGTCTATAGAGAGCAGACCTGAGGTCTTGGGAATCTGATACTCAGGCTGGCTGTGTGTGCTGGGCAGCTGACCATAGAGTGGGATGCTCCCTTCTGAGAGCATCTCTCCCAGAGAGCCCAGGACATCATTCTTCCTGAATAGTTGAGCAGTGCTTGGGTGGGTAGGTGTGTTAAGAAAGGCCTTCCAGGTTGGCAAGGGAAAGAAAATAGCCAATGTTTTATTTAAATTGTTCTTTTTTTTGGGAGGTCACAGCAAAGGAAAATACTTGGGGGTAAAACCTATTTAAAGCAAATGGCACATGCCTTTAATTCCAGCACTTGGGAGGTAGAGGCAGGTGGATTTCTAAGTTCAAGATCAGCCTGTCTACAGAGTGAGTTCCAGAACATCCAAGGCTACATAGAGAAACCCTGTCTCTGAATTAACAAACAAACACAAAAGAAAAAGAAAGCAGTACGCTTTCTAAATATCATTTTGCTTGCATCATTTCAGAATATTTACAACTCTTGCTAAATTTCATTTATGTTCAGGGTACTATCCACTTTTCCTATGTCCCTAGAATCTGTTATCACTTTCCATCTCTGTCTTCAGTGAAGACCAGACTTCCTTACATAATTATTACCTTTTTAGATTATACTATAAATACATCGTTTCCTCTTCTTTTTCTTCCTTTCAATCCTCTCTCTCTCTCTCTCTCTCTCACACACACACACACACACACACACACACACACACTTCAGGTTGCCCTCATTTCAAATTCTTGGAATACTGAGAACGGGAGAAAGTCTTTCCCATGAAAGAGCATCCCAGCCTGTTATCCGAAAGCAAATGGTCAGCCCTGAAAACATACACACAACTAACAATATACGCTCATATACATTCAAATGTTAAGTTTAGCATCTCTGTTAGTAGAACACACTATTTATTTTCCCAACTGGAAATTTCTTTGTGGAGTATTGTTACCAACATTAATATATGGTGATTTGTTTTTACTACTCAGTTCATTATGCTTGGTGGATAAACTATCTGCTTGCTAACACCATCCTGGGGCATGAAACCTGAACAGGAAAGATATGATTTGGGACTTTGGTCATTTTATTTCCTGAGTACGCTGTGAAGACACTACTGTAATATGAATGTTTTTGAAATTTCCATTTCAGTTGAAGCATCTGTTTCATTTCCAAGCCACCATGAGCTATAGCAAGCAAGGGTCGCAGAAGGTCCTTCTCGATTTAAAAAACACGACAATCAAGTACCATTCGTCTCCGGTATGTGTATAAAAATTTGTGGATTTGTGGGATGTCTTCAGAGTAGACTATAGAACCCTAGATCCTAGGCCACATAATCTTCCTGCTAAGACAAGGACTCATTAGTATTGGAAGTATTGCATACACTAAATTGTGTGTGGTTGCAGAAGCTGGAAGATGGCATCTAATTCCCTGGAGCTAGAGTTACAGACAGTGTGAGCTGCTATGTGAGTGCTGGCAACCAATCCTGGGTCCTCTAAAAGAGCAGTATGAACTCTTAACCACGAGCTGTCTCTTCAATTCCTTGAAACAAAAATTTTTGCAAGGTCATATTCAACATGTTAGATTAAGCTGTAGAAATAACAAAACTAATAGTACTTACGAACATGAAAATCTTACCCTGAGTTGTGGCTAATCTTCTGAATCCTAGCAGTCTACATTTACATAGTGCTCTGCAGTTTATAAACATGATTTTCCATATGTCTATCCTTACCCTACCTTTATTAAGTGGGTGAAGGAGATTCCACCTCCAATTTCCGTATCTCAAGAAAGGAATGATAATAAAAGGCTGAGAAGGCCAGTCCTTCAGCTTGTTTCCTCTTGTTCAAGTTCTAGAAAGGTTGATGATTGAAAACATGAGGCTTTTGTTTCTAGGTCTATTTTTTCTCTATCCTACTCTATGACAGAGCAAGTAAGGAACCACACATAGTACCTCTCTTTCTTTTTCAAAAATGCCAAACGGGCAAAGTGCCTCACACCTGTAATCCCAGCACTCTGAAAACAGAGGCAGAGGATTGCAAGTTCCAGGCCAGCCTGGGTTAGAGTGTCTCAAGTGTACAACACAGACCCAAAAAATTGACAAAGTGTCTACATTTGTCCAAGAAACCTGCGTAGAAGGAAGTCTGCCACAGCATCTCCACGAGGTAGTGCACAAGTATTTCTTACAGCATTTAGGCTGGAGAACTGGTTTCTGAGATCATGTAGGTCATGCTTAAGGACCATTCTTTTATATGTTGAAAGTAGAATGACAGTTATGACAGATGACGACAGGCTTAATTTTTACAATACCCCACTACTGCTCCTTCTATACCAGTGAGTATACTGCTGGCAAGTGGACCCTTGCCAAGATAAATGAGATGTAGGTCCATGGGGATAAAAGGCTTTTATTTTTGTTCACTTTTGCTATTTGATTATTAACCTTGGTTCTCCCTTCCTTCTTCTTCCTTGAATCTTAAGACAGTGGCCTATAAGAATAGAAGATATGGGTACAAAGTTTACAAATATCATGAGTAGCCTAATGGGAAGAGACATTAGAGTATTTACAGTTTAGATTGGTTATTATGTGACTTAGGAAACACACTTAGAAGATAAACTCAGATCCTCAATTTCTCCAACAAAAAGAAAGAGAGGACATGCATAGGATTTGTGAATTTATGTAATAAAGGAAATACGTTGAGTTTTTTGCACAGTAGTAGTGATGGGTGAATTCATGTATTAATTTTTAACGAGTATGTAATTAAGTAATGATCAAGTTGTTTAGCTTTCTCTACTGCATAATAAACCATTAAATAGCACTTGGACAGATGGCTTACTATATAAAGCTTTGGCAATAGTAGTGTGGGGGGCAGAGTTAGAATCCCCAGGTTCCATATAGATTGAATGGGAATGGTAGCCCAGCTGTAAATCCAGCATACAAGAGGAAGGGTAGGGGAGCCCTGGAGCATGTTGACTAGCTAGATTGGTTTAATCAGAAAATTACTCAGACTCAATATATAAAGAGTAGACCGATCAAAGAAGACACCCAGCTTTTGCCTCTTATCTCCATGTACTGTGGAAACATGTGCCCACACACATAGGACTACCCAAACACACACACCCCCAAACTCCTCAAACAGATGCAAGCACAAAGAAAATAAATAGAAAATTAAAAATAAATCACATACCATATCGCTGCTAAATTTCTTCAAGGAATTCATTAAAGCTGGGCATGGTAGTGCATTCCTGGATTCTGAGCACAGAGAGAAGGAGGAATGAAAATTGTGAGTTTGAGGCCAGCCTGGGCTAGATATTTTATTCCAGAGTGGGCTCAACTGCAGAGCGAAATCTGTCTCAGAGAAACTGCAATAAGTGCTCGACAGATGGCTGCTGTTTTAAATGAATGGACTGCTCCTAAGGAGAACTAGACCTCATTGTCCAACCCTGACATCATGAGGCTAGAACTGGTTGGAACTCTAGCTCCGTGGGATACGATGCCCTCTTCTGCTCTCTGCAGGCACGGCATTAACATGCACAAGCCCACATAGTAACATATAGAGAGACATATAATTAAATATACAAATAAAATGTCTTACAAAAACAACAACAAATATGAACAAATTCAAATTTATATTCCATCATTTCCTGCATTTGGAAAAGATAAAAGCTGCATTGCTGAAAATAACACAAAATACTTGAAAAGGTTTTATGGAAGCTGATAGTGAAACATCTGGGAAACAATTGTGTTTCTTACTGTCCATTTTTGGGGGGAAAGAAGTCATGTGCAATAGGAAGAGATTATCTGAAAGATAAGTTAGAGGAGCTGGGCTTGTATTTTGGATCTTGAGTTAAGTTCTGATTTAAACATATTCATTGAATCTTTGAATTGAATATTAATGAGGTAAACTAAGGATTAGAGTTAGAATCCAATATTAAAGTAACTATCACTTCTTTCTAGATCCCTCAAGAAGAGCAGAAGGATCCCAAGAATTCACAAATGCAAATGGGATCCCGAAAAAGACCAAATGAGACATCTAACAACCAAGAGCAAAGATTCTATTCTTCTAAGAGAACTCGACAAGATCAGAACACTCTCCCAACTAAAACAATCAAGATCACCGTGGGGGGAAACCCCAAGAATAATCTCTACAATCTCACCCATAGGGAGACAGGTAGCTTATATGAAGCCCTGAACTCCCATGACCTTGTCAAAAGTGAGATAGAAAAACAGCCAGGTAAAGAAATGCTGGTGTGTGGCAAAGAGGGAACAGAAGGGTACATAAACCTCGGTATGCCCCTCCGTTGTTTACCACAAGGCAGCCATGTGGTCATTACATTTTCCAAAACTGAAAGTGAGGAGAAAGAAAATAATGAAGTGTGTGGCCGCTTTGACCAGTCATCTGCTGAGTGTGTTGTATTTTACATTCATGCAGTCGGGAATAGGGAGCAAAGGATTCTTAGGTGCAGGGACCTTCACAAGGAAGGTACCAAACTCTGTGTCTATGGCTTCAAGGGAGAGACCATCAAGACCACTCTGAGAAAGGATGGCAGGTTTCGCTCTTTTGTAGAGAGTGACCATTGGAAACTCATTAATAATGACACCATCGTAGCAAACAGCCAGCCAGTAGATGTGTTAGAGGGTAAGCTCTTTCAGACTGATGTTGAGAGAAAGGAAAGCTCTTGGGCAGCAGAATTGGAGAAAGTGAGAGCATATATCAAGGAAGAGTGTGAGAATAGTAAAGAAGAGTCGCTTTTCAAAGCCCATGAGAAAAAGTTCAGTGAAGTGGCCAAAAGCTCTACTCCAGATCAAATGGTCAAACTTCTTTCACGCTTCATGGATTCCACTGGGCTCATACTTTGGGACTGTAATGGAAACAGGGGTAAAGCCACTTGCTTTGTTTTCAGAGGGCTGTACATTTTCACTTGTCGACATGTATTAAATGATATTGTGGGAAAAGGAAGAAAGCCAAGTAAGTGTCTAGACCTAATTAGCCAATGTGTAAGGGTGATATTTGATGACGAATATTCTGAAGAGCCAACCTCAAACTTCAACAGTTGCTTTCACATCGAACCTTGGCTTCTCATATCTGATGACACTCTTGACTATGCTGTCCTGAAACTGAAGGACAATGGTCAACACGTGCCTGCCGGACTGTATAATAATGGAATAGCTCTTGTACTTCCCAGTGAGTTGATATACATGATTGGCCATGAAAATGGAAACAAGGTTTTTGACCGTTGTGCAGTGGTCACTCAAGGTAAAGGAAAAGAGAAGAGTCAGCAATTTGTTCATGGAACAGAAGCAGCAGGGCATAGCCATTATTCTAAGTTACTCCCTATGTGTACAAAAAGAAGTTTCCAAGAAATGAATGTCAAGCCTAATGACTTTACCTATAATATTTTTTATAATGGCTCTCCTGGGTGTCCACTATTTGATTGTAAAGGTTCTCTAGTAGCCATGCGTACTGTTGGCCTCATTTGTGAGTATGAAAGCGGAGTTTATAATGTTATTGAGGTTGGCATAAAGATGGAATCCATCCTTGCCGATATTAAGCAAAAACATAAACTATGGTATGATGATGTTTGTGTAAAGCAGCAGGAGGTAGTAATGCGCAGTGAAGAGTTTATAGATCAGGAGGATGTAGAAATGGGCAGTGAAGAGTTAATAGATCAGGAGGATGTAGAAATGCGCAGTGAAGAGTTTTGAAGGTGGGAGAGTATTTGTTCCCGTTTTCTCTCTTTAAGAGAATCGGGTTTTTCAAGGCAATACTATGTTTTTCTGACCTGCAATGCGTTCATTTTAATGTGTAAACATGGCTGGAAATGTGGCTCACTGGTTGAGCACTTGCCTAGCATGCATGAGGTTCTGAGATTAGTCCCCAGTGAAAGATGACTATGATAGCACTCAAATCAGTTTCCAAAATTGTTGTTCTCACTGGCTTTTTAAACGTTGAAGCCATCTTTAGTCTCACTTAATGGCTCATACACACGTTTACAGAAACTTGGGCATTTTCTATTCTAAACTGGTAGGATACTTTCTCTTCATCACTGGCAGTGATGCATGATTGCTAACAAGTTTTCAGAACCGTTGGCAATCAGAATCTCTCTCCTTTCCACCTGTGGCACGCAAGATGGAATGAAACGTTCGGCAGAAGGAGAATGTTCCAGAGTGTCTGCACTTTGCTCTGGCTCAGCTGTCACTAACCCTCCTCAGGCAGCTATGAGGAAGGTCTGAAACACTAATAGCTGAATCTCAGGGCAGCAAATCCTGACTACTTGTTAAGCCTTGATGCAGGGAGAAGCTAGGTCCTGCCTCAACTTGATATGCCAGGCTTTGCTGATTCCCAAGGGAGGCCTCACCCTGTCTGGATGGAGAATGAGGAGGAGAGGAATGGGGGGAAGGGAGGTGGGGTAAGAAGGGAGATGGGGGGAAGGAATTGGAGGAGAGGAGGGAGAGGAAACTGTTGTTGGTATGTTAAATAAATTAAAAATGATGAAAAATTACACATTTGTCCACGCATGTTGTTGAAGGCACGGCGTTCATGTTCTTACATCTGGCACATGCAGAGGTTGGCCCATAGGAAGCCAGGAACCCCACAGGTTTCCTCCATACTCTCAGGGTCTGCTTGTCTCCCCTCCACAAGCTGCAGAACCTGGTGTCTCATGTTTTCTCCAGCCAAGAGTTCAGGATTTCCTTTAAGCAAGTGTACAGCGCTCTCTGCAAGAACTGCTACAGATGTCCTCCTCCAGAGTGCTGACTCCTCCTTTGGGACTTCTCAAGCACTGCCCTGTGCAATCTGCACCTGGCCTCAAGCTCTACTGTGGAGCAATCAGGAGCTTTCTGAGAGGAAACCGAGCCAGTTTAGTCCTGCATCTTCTCAGGGGTGAAATCCTCCATGTGATTCAGGGTCCTGCTATTGGTCATCAGAGTAACTTCAGTGGACAAGAGATGGAGCACTCACGACCCAGGGAGATTCCACGTGTGGGGTGTTGGTCTAAGAAATACCAAATTGAACGTTGTTAAACCGAGTTGACTGGCACAAGTCACACTCCTGTCTGTTTTCCAAAGCAAGTGTTGACAACAAGTTCTGCTCTACATAAGAGACGTGAAATCAAAGGTGTCCCTGCCCCCTCCCTGGTGCATACTACAGCCCGTTTCAGGGTTGTTTCATTTTGCTTTGTTTGCTCCTCTTACACCCAGAGCAGAGTATAAAGACCTGCGGCATGGTGAGCAAACAGAACAGCTTCCATTTGAAAGACTCCCTCTTTTAGATGACTTTCTTCCCTCAGTTCTGGGGAAGATGCGAAATCTAGGTAGGATTCGTTGGCTGTAGAATAGAGCACCACCTGGTACCCTCCAGCACACAGTGGAACAAAAATCCACTCAAAACATGTCTGTGGTCTGTGGGTTTGTCAGACTTGTGAAATATCTAGCTCATATATGCAGAGCCTTCACCTCCATGACAATTCTGTAACTGATGTCCTATCCCAGGCATTGTTGAGAGGGTGAGGTATTGAACACAGGTGTTGCTCCTCTCTCAGTGGTCTTTGCTTTTCTAGTGGTTTTCAGCACTGTTAAAGCTTTGAATATTTTGTTTAAATTGTTCATTTGTTTGAAAGATACAGAGAAAATATTTCTTCAAACAAAACTCAGATAGTAACGCAGGTTCCTAACTATTGTTTTAGATAAACTTTCTCGAGCTCTTTCTGATAGCTTTTTACAAATCGTCTTGCTCATCTTACCCAACTCCTTTTCTACTTCTTTCGCTGGCGTTTACCATCCTTCTCCTCCATCTTAAAGGAGGTCCAGATTTTTGCATCAAATTGAGTAGAATATGTTTAGAATTCCTCAACTGCAAGTTCCTTTACAAGAAACTGATGTTTGCATTTGAATTCCATCTCTGTTCCAAGCTGTGGGCTTGGGCACATCAGCTCCTTAGCCAGAAATCCTTTCACTTAAGGCAAAACCTACCTAGGACCTGCTTCCCATGGCAGCCGTGGAAGTTAGCAATCAGAGATAATTTCTGGTAAGAATTTGACACAGTATTTTCTTGAGGTGTGTCTATAAATACTTTGACACTGATAACCACAGTAGACTCGGTCATCCTGTGTTCTGAGTCACATAGTTCTTCTTGTTCAGACACTGCCTTCTTGCATTTTGGGAATATTAGATACACTGAAACATTCTCGAACACTTTTAGTCTTCCTGTTTTTGGTAGATGGATATGGGAAATGCAGTTGTTAAACAATTTCATCTATATTAAAGAAGCATTGAATTTTAAAAATTACTATACTCTTTTTTGAATTTTTTATTATTAAAAATATCCACCTCCTCCCCACCTCCCATTTCCCTCCCCCTCCAGCACTCCCCTCCCTCTCCAATAAAAAAAAAAGACTCATTATCCAAATAGTTTATGGTTTTGATGAAATTTTAATACCTATTTTTATGATTCAAAAGAGAGTTCAATAACCTGATTAAGCAATCTGAAGAATCATGTTAATAAAAGCACATATTTACAGACAAAAGAAAGACAAAAAAATTACGATACTCTTTGGAACAACTACAAGAAAGAGCTACATAAGCTAATGTACGTTTTGAAAGTCGATTCCTGACAAGGGCATTTGGTCTGTACCTTGCCCTTGTTGGAGTTGTTGCCTCCTGGGAAACCACCCGAGTTTTCCTAACTCTCATCTCCCCACGCCTTCGGTGAGCCTCAGTTGAGCCCCTGCCTCAGCGGTAGCAAATGGCAATGCAGAACCCAGAGTCTGTGCTTCTCTGCCCTAGCCCTAATGGTGAGTCAGGGCTCAGCTTCCAACCTCCACCCCGAAGTAGGTGGTTCTCAGGGGCCCAGCTCAGGTCTTTTCCCGCGTTTTCAAGCCCTGCCCAGTCAGATCTATTAGAGTCCTGTCCCAGTTTGAGACAATTCTAAACCCCCACCCCCCGCCCCCAAAAGAAACCTGAGAAGTAGAACTGATGGCAATCCTTTCAGACTGGCTGGTGATTGGCTGCGGGGAGGCTGTGTTTGCGTCACAAGCTGCTAACTCTGTAAAAGACCAATCCAAGACTCTTGGGTAAGTTATTTAGGCGCACTTTTGTTCTGGCAGAGAGCCATTTCCTTGACTGGCAAAAAACGTTCTGCTGCAACAGAAGAGCGAGTGGTAGGTGAGTTTGTAAGGAGATCAGCTCTTGGAGGGTTTACCCCTCACTTCCGGTTCGACCTGAAGCCTGGTAGGACTTGCAGGCAGTGGATTGATGCAGAAAAACCGCTAGCATTTTTAGATGAGAAAGGGTTGGGAGGAGAGTGAGCTCGGTTCCATTTGGGTGGTGTCTGTAGTTGTTGGGAGAGTAAAAGAAAAAAAAGAAAGAATTTAACGTTTCTGTTTTTGTTTTTCAATGCTCAAGGAAGAATACCTTTAGTTTAAAAAACTGGTGTCTGTAGTAGCCACTGCTCTTTTTCTGAAAATGCCTCCTTAAATGAACTAACCGGTGTCTGATTGTGTGCTGCAAACAGACCTGAATGTGGTTTCCTGTCTGTGCTTCTCTCCAGCATAAAACTGTAGGGAGCAAGGACAGAGACTGACTTCCTCTCTCAGACATTCAGCATGCTCGGGTGGTGGAGCCACGTGTGCTGGCTTCCTATGCCCCAGTTAGCCTGACTCTGAGTTAGCTATGTTATGCGTTTCCATCACCATAAATGCACCAAGGCAGGGATGTTCTTTTATTTCAGTAGCTTTCTCAAGCAAAATATCAAAGGTATTTATTTGTAGCCCTGGTCCCAAATACCTGGGTTTGGTATACTCAACCAATTCTGATCTGTTATAAATACCCTTACCTCCACATTACAGCCTGAGTTAGACCAGAGATTAGAATACCAGATCTATTTGCCTTTCCTCAACCATGCTCTTCTCCTTCAGCATGAACAAACATTTGTTAAGTAACTATTGCCTCAATAGCGGTAAGTTTAGCTTGGTTTTATCAACAGGTTTCTGGAGGCCACGTTGGACTTTATCAACCTCCAGCTAGAACCTCCTGTTTCTCTGTTTCTTCAGCCTTCTGTACAGGTGCTGTCTGCAGAGGTGAGAAAAGCATTATTGGGTTAGATTTTCAGTGTGTTTCATTGCTTTTCAAAAATTCTTCATTTTATTTTATAGGTAATGGTACCTTTTAATAAATTCTTATTTTATCATATTTTGAAACATTTGGATGTTTGTTTTTTAAAAAATTATCCGAGGCCATCCCAGACAGCACAGGAACCCTTGTCTTACAAAATTTGAGGCCAGAGAAACCCTGTCTCGAAAAACAAAACAAAACCAAAAAATTGGAAAGGTGATATGTGTACCATAACTGTGTTAATATTTAATGTGAATAAACTGGCATTGTTATTGTGAGGAAATATTTCTGAACTTTTAGAGACGGAACGTGATACAGGGTTAAAATGTCACAGTGCTTCTAAGTGTAATCTAATACAATTAAAAGGCAGTGTGGGGCTTGGAGGTCGTTCCAATGGTAGACTTCTTGTCCAGCTTGCATGAAGCCTTGGGTTGGATTCTAAGCATCACACACACCTGACATGGCAGCTCATAACTGAGATGCTAGCACTCGGAGGAGACAAAATGAGAAATTCAGTTTTCAAGGCCAGCCTTGGCTACAGGAGACATTTTCTGAAGAAGAAAAAAAAATTATTAATGATGGGTGGGATATTTGAAAATTCATTGTGACCTATTCTTTCCTCCGTCTCTTTGTTTTCTCTGTCTCTTGCTCTTTCTGCTCTTTTTGTTTATGTTAGAAAACATTCACAGTAAAGCTCTCCAAAGTGTATTCTTTCGAGTTTCTGTTCTTAGAGAAAGTTTAACTCCTTTGGAATTTCATGGTTTTTGTGGGTGAAATAAGGCCGACAATACCAATTTCTCGTGCTTGAAAGAGTTATTTTGTTAAAACATTCCTTTTCTTTTTAGAGACAGCACATGGAAAGGTAGATGTAAACACATACTTCTTCACTCTCACACACAAACATACATGCACACACAAACAGGCATCTATACACATACTCCAAAAACCAAAATAACAAACAACATCCCCACCATTAAAGCAAACAAGAAAACTCTAAAGTAGAAATTATGTGTCCTGAGTATCATCTTGGATCACTTTCAAGATTTCTTTTCCATCTGTCCTTCTAAATTTCTTTTGTTCTCAGGGTACTACCTACCCATTTTCTTCCCACCTGTCCCCCTGTATTTTAACCATCCTCACATATCCACTCTAAGGGAAGACCATATTTTAGCATCAGTGTGAATTAAAACACTCTTTTGAGTTTCCCGATTGCACTCCTCTGTTGGAATTAATATCTACTCTTGGTTTGTCTCTTTGCTTCAAGCAGTGAGCACATTACCGTCCTTGCCAAAGACATACCCACTCCCCCAAATTCTAGCTAGAACCTGCTGTCCATGGCAGCAGTGGGGTTAGCAGTTAGACATAGCTGATGCTGTGTCTGCTCTGGTTCCTGACACGCGGTACCTTGATTTGATTTCTGGGGTGACTCTGCTGGATGGATAAACTCCTGGCTATGAAGTGATGACCCAGTGAGAAGCAAGACTGAACAGAGGGGGAAGGTGTGATGTGGGACCTCAGAAAATATTCCCCTCTATACATCACCTATGACAATACTGATATGGCTTGAAACCATTTTGAAATTAGCAATTCATCTGAGTTATCTGTTTCAGGTCTAGTCCATTGGCTGTTAGAGGCATACCTCACAGAACATCCTCCTTCATGCAAAGAAAAAGCATGGAAATCCTGCGCTACTTTTCTCAGGTATGTCTGCACATCCATAGCAGATTAGCAATCCTTGATCCTCAATCACAAAGTTCTTCCTGCCAAGCAACTACCTGGCTGTGAATTGGGAGTATTACACACTCTGTTTCCTGTCCATTTGCTTCTTTCTAGCTTGGCGGATGGCACTGGGGAAAGGAATTATAAAACAAAAGAAGTCCATATCAAAATACCCTTAATTGAAAATAATACTGCCTGTAGGAATAAGGGAGAAAAAAGATAAAATACATTGTGTAAGATTAAACGGGGGGAAAGCAAATGGGTGTTGTTCCCTGGCGTGGAAGTGTCTTTGTGAGTGTGACTTAAACCTAAGACTGTTTACCTGTATAGTACTTTGTAGTTTCTGAAATGACTGTGTCATTCATGCTTACTATAACCCTGATAGGCTTGTGAGAAGGATTTGCTTCCAGAATCTCTGCTTCATGTGTAGGCTCCCTGAGGTGCTCTCCAGACTGAGTATCTTGTCTGTACAGGGTTCTCTGAACTGAGCAAAGAGGGTGAAAAGGGTCAGACATTCGATATGCTCCTTCAAGGGCATCAGCTCACTTTCATTATTCCATGTTCTATGAAACTAGAAGATCCAAACACCTAGATATCCACGAATAGGTTAAATCTGTTTCCGCTGACCCCCACCCCAGCTTTGTGGTTATGAACAAGCTAATATCCACATACACAATCCCCTGTTCTCTTTCTTAAGTATCAGGCCAGGCATGATGCCACATACCTGTAATCTCAGAACTCTGAATAGAGAAGGAAGGGGATCATACGTTGAGGGCAGTCTGGGATACAGTGTCTCAACACTCAAAACAGAACTCTTGGATAAAGTATCTATGGTCTCTTCCATGGCTGAAGGAATGAGAGCACCTGAAGTACAGACCTAAGCACCTGTTTTAGATGCCTGGAATGTGTGACGAGAACTGGCTCCTCACTACTGTCCTTTGCCCTCCACATGAGTGGCCCAGCATGCATCAGGCCTGCACTCTCACAGACACTCTTGGTGCTTTTAGGAGTGTCTGGTGAATAGTCAAAAGTGTATCTCAGTTCTTTCTATTGTGAATTTGAGACCAACCTGGGCTACAGATCTAGGTCCACAGTAGCCATGGTTATTCAGTAAGACTCTCCTCTCAGTTCTGTGCATGCATGTACAAAGAAATTACAAAAGATTTCTAAACAATTTTCATGTCTAAAAATTTTAATCTATTGTTTAAAATAATAAACAAATTATAAATAAAATGCTTTCTATTGGAACTGGTAGATTTTGAGACATCTAGATGAGTTCTGCTCTTTCTGCCTGCTTATTGAGAAAATATGGCACATATTGTACAAAAATATCACAGGAATACCATTGTAGTCACAGTTTTCTAAAGTGTCTATCATTTCTCTTTAGGTCCCCAAGGAGCAGAATGATCCCATAATTTCTCAAAGGAAAATGGAATGTAGAAAAAGACCAAAGGAGGTGAGCAAAAACCAGGACCAAAGATCACACAGGGATCGACAAGCTCCACGAGTTCAGAACTCTTTCCAAAATACAACAATTACCATCACCTTTGGTGTAAACCATGCAGTCAGTGAGGTAGCAGATAAGGGGTCACGTAGCATATATGAGGCCCTGAACACCCTTGACCTTGTCAAAAGAGAGATAGAAAAACAGGAAGGCAAAGAAATGCTGGTGTGTGGCAAAGAAGGAATAGAAGGGTACATAAACCTCGGTATGCCCCTCCGTTGTTTTCCACAAGGCAGCCATGTGGTCATTACATTTTCCCAAACTGAAAGTGAGGAGAAAGAAGACAATGAAGTGTGTGGCCGCTTTGACCAGTCATCTGTTGAGTGTGTTGTATTTTACATTCATGCTGTCGGGAATGGGGAGCAAAGGATTTTGAGGTGCAGAGAACTTCACGAGGAGGGCACCAAACTCTGTGTCTATGGCTTCAAGGGTGAGACCATCAAGACCACTCTGCGGAAGGATGGCAGGTTTCTCTCTTTTGTAGAGAGTGACCATTGGAAACTTATTACCAATGACACCATCGTAGCAAACAGCCAGCCAGTTGATGTCTTAGAGGGTAAGCTCTTTCAGATTGATGTTGAGAGAAAGAAGAGCCCTTGGAAGGCAGTGGCAACTCAGAAATCTGAGTTAGAGGACAGAAACGTCACTATATTAAAAGAATACATTGTGAATTTGTACCCCACATTAAAAAGAGAACGGGAAGAACTGAGAACATACATCAAGGAAGAGAGTGAGAAAAGAGAGAACACTTCCTTACTCAAAGCACATAGAGAAAACTTCAGGAAGCTGACCCAAAGCTCCATTCCAGGTAAAGTCCTCAAACTTCTTTCCCAGCTCAGTGACTCAGTTGGGTTCATAGTTTGGAACAACAATGGAAACAGGGGTAGTGCTACTTGCTTCCTTTTTAAAGGGCTGTACATTTTCACTTGCCGACATGTAATAGATGACGTAGTAGGGGAAGGCATAGAGCCAAGTAAGTGGGCAGATATAATTGGGCAGTGTATAAGAGTGACGTTTGATTTTCAAGTGTTCCCTGTCAAAGAAGACAGCTATCATTTTGTTGAACCTTGGTTTGAGGTGTCTGATGTCACTCTTGACTATGCTGTCCTGAAACTGAAGGAAAGAGGACAGCACATCCCTACAGGACTCGGTAATGGAACACCTTCTGAATCACTTAGTGGATTTCTGTTTATGATTGGTCATCCAGATGGAAAATATAAGGTTGTTGATGGTTGTACTGTGATGCCTGAAGGCAAGCAAAGAAGGGAATGTGAGGATATTCGTGGAAGAGAAGCAGTGGGTAGCAGGAATCCTATGCAGTATATCTATATGTACACCCAAAGAAGTTTCCAGGAAAAAGTCCATGAACCTGGTGTGGTTGCCTGGGATAACACTTTTTATTGTGGGTCTTCGGGATCTCCTGTATTCGATTCTAAAGGGTCACTGATAGCCATGCACACTGCTGGCTTCATTTGTGAGTATGAAAGTGGGGTTTCCAGTATCGTCGAGTTGGGATCTTCAATGAAACACATCCTTGATGATATTAAGCAAAAACATGAAAAATGGTACAATGAAATCTGTGTTTTCAACAGGATGTAGAAATACTGAGTCTGAGAATTCCATTTCCTATTTGGTGTAGGAAGTCCTACAGCCAGTGGTTACCTGCCCAGTGGGGCATTGCCTCCTGTGCTATCTAAACCAATGTAGAGGATGCCTCTGCTCCCTTTTTCTGGCTGTTGGGTTTGGTTTCTGTTCTCCTTTCAAGCAGAGAATTCTAATTAGTGAGTCTACCCCTAAGTAGATAAGCATCTATTTCTGAATTCTGAGCTAGTGTGGAATTTTTTTTTAAGCATCCTTCTTTACCTATTGTTAAAGCAGTTGCCTCTGCATTGTTTTTGTGTAGGCAATGATTAATATATTTTTTGGACTTTTAGATGGCGATTTTTCTTTCATGAACAATTGATGTTTTAGTCTATGTCCTATATATACCATGCATTTTTGATTGTAAATAATTTTTCGTTGTATTCTGATCACAGTTTCTCCTCCCTCAACCCCCCCCCCCCGGATAATCACCATCTTCCCACCCACCCAAATCCACACTATATTTTTCTTTCTCCGATAAGATAACAAGCATTGTTGAGCTCCCATTAGATCAGCCCCACAGTCTCAGTGGGTGGACACACCCCTTGCGGTCCTGACTTCCTTGCTCATGTCCTCCCTCCTCATTTGGACCTTGGGAGCTCAGTCCAGTGCTCCCTGGTGGAGCTGATCTAATGGGTGCCCACCAAAGCAAGCTGGACTGGGACTGATAGAACATGTGATCAAACCGAACTCCCTGAATGTATAAGACAAGGAGGGTTGACTGAGAAGCCGAGGACAATGGCACTGGGTTTTGATCCTACTGCACGTACTGGCTTTGGGAGCCTCGTCTGTTTGAATGCTCACCTTCTTAGACCTGGATTGAGGGAGGACCTTGGACTTCCCACAGGGCAGTGAACCCTGACTGCTCTTTGAACAGGGAGGGAGGGTGAGGGAGATGTGGGGGGGGGAATGGGAGGAGGGGAGGAGGTAAAAATTTTTAAGTAAAAATAAAAATTAAAAAAAGAATTCCACTAAAATGGTTAAAATTAATCATGGTATTTTAAATTATGTAATGGTTAAAGTCTTCTGTAAACTGTTTATCATGGAAATTTTAATATGGGGAGATGACATACTAACCATAAAGAACTCCTGTACTACTTTCATAATCCTGGCAACTTAAAGTTATTTCAAAAGAAGCAGTTAGAAAAGACAGGCCAATTTAGGATATTAATTCCTTTGTACAAGCCAAACTAGGCAAGAATGATGGAGGAGGGTCATCTGTTTATCTGTTGCTTTCATTGGTAAATTAATAAAGAAACTGCTTGGCCTGATAGGACAGAACATAGGTGTGTGGAGTAGACAGAACAGAATGCTGGGAAGAAATGAAGTGAGTCAGATGCCATGGAGCCAGCTGCCAGGTCAGACATGCTGAATCTTTCCTGGTAAGCCACCAACTTGTGATGCTACACAGATTACTAATATGGGTTAAAGCAAGATGTGAGAATTAGCCAATAAAGGGCTACAGATAATGGGCCTGGCAGTGTTTAAAAGAAAAAAAAAGAAAACAAGCAGGCATCTACAACGATAAATGAAACAACAGCATCAACAACAACAACAAAAAAAAAAACAGGATTGGAACCAAGAAACAAAAAAGAGAGCCAAAGGAAAAGAAACAGAGACACAGAAACACATACATTCACACGCAAAGAAATAATGTAATAATATACAACTGCTAACACCAACCTATAAGCAAATAACATACCATATTTGTCAGTCTGGGTCAGATTTACCTATCTGAGGATGATTTTGTTCTAGCTCTGTTCACTTCCCTGCAAATTTTATCATTTGAGGGTCCTTTTCTTTCTTTTTTTGTCAACATCAAGCATGATAGCTGTTTGATTCTTGTTTTAATGTTATGATAGATAGATTAAGTTTTTTAATTCTGAAAGACTACAACTCCAGAAAATTGAACAAAATGTGGATATGACACTCTGATTTCTGATCGCCCAGAATAATGTCATCTCTACCCCATTTGAGGGTCTTTTTAACTACTTAGTAATATTCCATTTTCTTCTTCCACTTAACTGCTGATGGACATCTAGGCTGTATCCAGCTGAACATGGTTGATCAGTGTCTCTGTTGTAGGAATCAGAATCCTCTAGGTATATTCCCAGGAGTGGTATAGCCATATCCTGAGGTAGACCTATTCCCAGCTTCCTGAAGATCCTCCACACTGTTTTTCCTTAGGGCCTGTACAAGTTTGCACTCCCAACAGCAGTGTATGAATGCTTCCCTTATATCACGCCTTCAGTATGAGCTCTCTCTTATTTTATCGACCTTAGCCATTCTGACTGGTGTAAGATGATATCTCAAAGAATTTTGATTTGCATTTCCTTGATGACTGTTGGCCAATTGTATGTCTACTTTTGAGAATTCTCCATTTAGATTTGTACTCCATTTAAATGAGTTATCTGCTTTCTTGATAAACATAAACATGCCCTTTTAGTTTTTAATATGTGTGTGTACGTGTGTGTGTGTGTGTGTGTGTGTGTGTGTGTGTGTGTATTTACCACTTTATTGGATATAGTTGGTAAAATCGTTTCCCATTCTGTAGTCTGCCACTTTGTGATGTGGAATTCCCCACTGTATGCTGTGAATATGATCGGGTAATAAAGAATTTGTCTTGGGCCTGGCAGGGCAGAATAGAGGTAGTCAGGGTAAACTAAACTGAATGCTGGAAGAAAGAAGGTGGAGGCAAGGAGACACCATAAAGCTGCCACTGGGAACAGACATGCATAGGAAACTTGAATGTAAGCCACAGCCACATGGCGATACACAGATTAATAGAAATAGGTTAAATTAAGATGTAAGAGTTAGCTAATAGAAAGCTAGAGCTAATGGGACAAGCAGTGATTTAAATAATACAGCTTCTGTGTGGTTATTTTGGGGCTTAGCAGCTGGGAACAAATAAGCATTCTCTTAGAACAACTTTGTCTAAATGATGGTGTTTTTTGCCATATAGAAGCTTTTACTTTTAATAAGGTTCCATTTATTAATTATTTTTCTTAGTGCCTGTGTTATCAATGTCCTGTTCAGGAAATCTTTCCTATGTCAATGAGCACAAGGGTGGTCCCCACTTCCTTTTCGATTAGTCTTTGGGGTCTCTGACTTTATGTTGAAATGGTTGATCCATTTGAAGTTGAGCTTTTTTCAGAGTGATAAAGATGGATCTCTTTGCATTCTTCTACATGTTTATATCTAATATGACTAGCAGTATTTGTTGAAAAATGCTGTCTTTCTCCAGCGTGTACTTCCAACTTATTTAACAAAACCCAGGTTCTCAGAGGTGTGTGGAGTTATGTCTAAGTCTTCAATTCTATTCATTGATAACCATGTCCATTTTTATGCCAATACCATGCAATGTTTATTACTATAGTTCTCCAGCACAGGCTGAGGTCAGGCATGGTGATGTCTCCAGAAGTTCTTTTATCATTCACAAGTGTATAGCTATACTGAGGTGTTTGTTTTGTTTGCTTTTTTTTTTTTTTTGGTTGCTGTTGTTTTCCATATGAAGCTGAAAATTATTCCCTAAATTGTTTTTGGTCTTACTGTTTTGCTTGTTTTGTTGTTGTTAATTTGTTTTTATAAAGATATTTTATTTATGCTTTAATAAGTAAAGCCTACCTGAAGATCAGAGGGTAAAACTAAACCACTAGAGGTCAGGCAGTCATGTCACACACCTTTAATCCCAGGATTTGGGAGATAGAGGCAGATGGATATCTGTGAGTTCAAGATATACAGGATCAATGCAGAAGTAGATCCAGATGGTGGTTGCTCAAGTGTTTAATCCCAGTACTAAGGGACTCAGGACTCAGTCTGCAGTCATCCAGCCTTGGTAGAGGTAAGACTTCTCTAGTGGCTTGGCTGTTTTGATTTTCAGATCTTCAGCTTGAACCCCAATATCGGTCTTTGGGTTTTTATTACTCATGCTACAGCTTTTTTTATATCACAGAAACAGAATGGGAAATAACTCTAATACCCAGACATTCAACTCTCAGAGTAAACTCATCAACAGTAATGTTCTTCTTGGTTACGGACTACCCTAGCTGATTACCCAGCAAAGCTCTCTCCAACCATCAATTGCTTACAGCAACTATCAATTGCTTAAAGTGTTCACCTTCATAGGGAAAATGTCAGAGGCAACAACTGACAATAAAATGGTGAGTCATTGGTTTGTTTTAGATCATTTTTATCAATTCTTTGAGAATTCCATGTAGTGTGTTTTAACCATATTCATTCCTACTTGTTGCAGATCCACCCCCAACTTTTTCCTGCCCAGTTCTATGTCTCTTCTCCTTTCACGTTTACTAGTCCATGGATTCCCATGTGCTCTGTCCATATACTTCAAAATGTGGGGCCACCCACTGGTGTGTGGTCTACCTACCAAAAAACACACCCTTAAAGAAAACTGACTTCTAGTCCCCTAGAAGCCATCAATTTTCCATAGGTCCACAGTTAATATTGGGGCAGAGATCAACTAATTCTATTTCTGACAGATACCTGGGTTTACTGTCTTACTTAGGGTTTCTATTGCTGTGACAAAACACCATGAGCAAAACCAACTTGGAGACGAAAGGGTTTATTTTAACTTACACCTTGTAACCCACTGCTCAGGAAAGTTGAAGCAGGAACCTGGAGGTAGGAACTGAAGCAAAAGCCAGGAATGAATGCTGCTGATGGGCTTACTCTCAAGGCCTGCTCGGCTAGCTTTCTTCTAGAACTGCTTTTCCAAGGGTGGCACTTCCTGCACTGGCCTGGGTCTTCCCGTATGAACAGCAAATTAAGAAATGGCACCACAAGCTTGCCTACGTGCCAAACTAGTGGGGATGTTTTCTCAGTTGAGCTTCCCTCTTTCTTTGGGACTCTAGCTTGTGTCAAGATGACAAAACACTAGCCAGCATACCACCTTCTTAGACCATAGAAATGTTTATTTCTGCAGTTTTCCCAAATGCTCAGCTCCTTACCTGCTATTTTCATGGCTTAGTCACACTGGTCTCTGGTGACACAAGCTGTGTCTTGATGTAGTGTATCTCCATTGGTTAATGTGTACAGAGATGTAGTATAAGGCAAATATTTCAATAAATGAGTTCTGGAAGTACAGTGAAATCTCTGAAACACAGATACATCTACATGTACATGAATGCTGCTTATACATGGACACAAAACAGTAGTAGATAAACATGTGTGTTAATTTGTATGTAAATGAGAAATAACATTAATGAGAGAATGTGTTCAGGCTGTCTTTGCTTGTTTGTTTGGCTTTTCTTCTCAATTTTATTTGTTTTTATGTGTATGAACATTTTTGTCTGAACATATGTCTATATACCACATGTGTACCTGGTGTTCATAAAAGCCAAAACAGGACATCATATCTTCTAGCACTGGAGTTACAGACAGTTGTGACCTGTCATGTAGGTCCTGGGAATTGAACCCAGGTCCTTTGGAAGAGCAGGCGGTGCTCTTAACGACTGGCCCACATTTACAGCTCAAATATCTTCTGCTTTTAATCTTATACATGCCATTTCTTTCTAAACATGCTTGAATCGGGGCTCTAAGCAAGCTTGAGTCAGGCCCTCTTCCCAACAAGGGAATATATATATTCTTCATATATTTAGAGCACAATTAATTAAACATTACTAAATTAACTTATCAGAGCACACATACATTCTTTCCTTTGAGGTACTGATTTCATAAATGATTTTTAAGTATGCATACCTTAAGGTGCACTGTGAACTGTAAATTTCTACTGGATTTAGCAAGTGTATAAAGTCATATATTGGTCCTTTGGCTGCCATACAGAAGTTTGGCTGCCCTAAAAGCCTGTGATTTGTGTCTTTGTCTCATTTCTCCCCTCTGAACCAAAGTGAATCGTAGATTTATGGTACTCACAATTTCATCTATTCCAGAATGTCATATTACACAGGATCATATCCTATGCAACCTGTTGGAACTGAGTCAGATGCCATTAAAGTTTCTTCTGTATCTTGTGCTTTGCCATCTCATTTCTATTTGCTGTTTGTTAATGCTGGATATATTTATCACAGTTTGACACATGTATTCACCTTTTAACAATCTCACTGTTGTTTTCTCAGGTGCTGTGATTATTAATAAAAATGCTAAAGACTTCTGTGTTTTTGTGGTTTTGATGAAATATATCAAAACTATTGAGTAAATACCAATTAACAGATGTGATTGATGGATTAAATTCTAAAACAATACTTAGCTTTGCAAAAGTCTTCCAAAAATTCTTTCAAAGTACCTACAATTTTGAATTTCTTATTCTAAACAAGAGACATACTATTCCAAACCCCTCCCTAAATCTCATATTATTAACTTCCAGGTTGTGGTTTGTGTGATTGATTTGGACTTAGGTATCTTAGCTGGGATGTCTGGAATTTATCACTGAATACCTGGTTTTTGTTGTTTTTGTTTTCTTTTTAAAGAAATCGAGGATGTTTGAGTTGCGATGTAATTGAGCTGCTATAGATAGTGTAGGATGTAGGGGCATTTTGAGGAGCAGAAAGATAGAAGATATTTCTAAACTCTAGCTAGAGAGTGTCAGCCTAAACCTGCGGAAGAGGGAGAAAAGGCCTCACAGAAATGGAGATGTCTAAGGAGTTGCTCTGACTTCCTACCACGACACTGGCCATTTATGGAGATAACACAACTACATTACTTAGAAGTAAGATATTGCAATGCTCTGTCTAACATCCATGACCTTCGGAGGAAGAATGCTCACCACTAGGTTTCCAAAACCTTCCAAGATGCCCATACATGTTATTCATTGGCAAATGTTAGCCCAGTAAATATAGGAGTGTGGGGAAAATAGTTCTTGGCCCTGTCAGGCTGTAGCAATACTACTGCTTGTAGATAAGGAGCCTTCATGTGTTACATACACACATATACATAATCAAAGGTCATTTCAACATATTAATGATAGAGATTAAAATGTATTTTCCAACTTCACTAACCACTGATGCCAAACCATTTGTGAATTCTCCCACAAGTAATGCTCTAAAAAAGATCCAACAGTCGTTTTTTTTTCATTCTGAAATGGGTGACTTTTCAAGTGCCCTCTTTAATATGATGATGTCATCATAGAAAAGCCTGCCTAAGAGTTCCATATTAAAATTGGGCACAGGTATGAAATTTTCAGTTCTACAATAAACTCCCATGTTTCCACTGATGCTTGTGTTCTATGTAGAAATTCCAAGTGACCTGAAGACATTTGTACTTTCTCTTGATTCATTTTATTAATGAGTCTATATTTTGAGACTAGATTTCAGGTATTGCAGGCTATCTATCTATCTATCTATCTTATATATACATATATCATATATATACAATCTATCACACACACACACACACACATATAACCAAAGTTAACCTTGGATTGTCTTTGTCTTTGCATTTGTGCAAGAGTACCTGTGTCTGTGTGGTATGCGTGTATATCTTTGGTTTGTGCCTAGGTATATGATTGAGCATATACGTCTATATGTCTGTGTGAGCAAAAAAGATGTGTTGTGAGTGTGCAAAGGCCGTAAACGAACGTCAGGCCTCTGATACATTCATTCTTTGCCGTAGTTTTTGAGACAGTTTCTCTCCCAGGACCTGCAGATTACTGATTTGGCCAGGCTGACTGTCTAGCAAGCCCTAGGATTGTCCTCTTTGGCCTCCTCTGTAGTAGAATTACAGGCAACATAGGTATCAACTGGATTTTTCTGTTTACTAATTATCCAATTCTGGTGTTAATGCTCATGCAGCGAACACTTTATGGACTGAAACATTTCTCCCACCCTGGAACTCCTGCTCCTCTCACAAGTTCTTGAAGTTCTGACCCACTTGCCTCCCTCTGCCAAGTGCTGGGAATATAGGAATAATACCATTACATCAGGTGCATAAGGGGGCCAGGAACCAAATTCAAAGCATGCTGGGTAAGCATTCTACCAAGGAGTTCATACTCAGCTCTCTAAAGGCTGTATTTATTCATTTATTTCATGAAAACCAAAGTTCTTCATGACACTTTCATGTCATGAAGTTTTGGATTATTCTGCCTACCATCCACTCCTCTCTCCACCCATCTTACCTGGTCTCCATCCTACTCCCAGAATTCCTCCTTCTTCTTTGATGGATGTTTTCCGATAATCTCCTTAACCATTTCCTCAAAGCTTTTGCAGATCTTCTCTGTCCCTTCTGTCTCAAGGGCCCCTTTCTAGTTCCTGCCTAGAACCATGTTTACTTCCACCCAAACTCACACCCAAAGGCTTTCAATGTGGCCTTTTGCTCAGTTCTCATTTCTGTAATCATTCTTTCCAAAATAGTCATTCTATTTCCCATGGTGTTTGTCATAAGTTCTTCTCTAAGTGTTAAATAATAACAGAAATTTTGAATTCAGGTTTTGAAAAATAATCAATCTGTGTACATAGCATGACTTAAAAATCTTAATTATGACTTAAAAAGAATATAATACAATGGTGATAGGATGTGCACTGTCATAGACACTTCACATTGGATTTAGTCCTCTTATATGTGCAACTCAGAGTCCAGCCCTTTCTTTGAAAAAAGATGGATGTGTAATCAGAAACAATCTGACAATCATACCAATGGGTCAGAGAGAATATTTTGCTGAGGGCAGGCAGCTATGATGTGTCTAAGAACCTACAGAAGTCAGAAGGACTGAACGTGATAATGTGGGAAGGTTGAGAGCAGACGCTCCTCACCAGCAAATGCATTGATTCTTCACTCTGCCAGAGCTGGGTTACATGCTGGAAATTTCTGTACAGCTGGCAGTAGAGAACAAAGTAACAACACTTTCTCACAATTTCCCCTTTTTTCTCCAGATACCCAGCAGGCATGATGTCAACAAGCATGAAGTAGCCCTTGAAGTTTGGGATTCAAATCTGAACAATAATGAAAAACATCGATGCATGTTTCCCTTAAATGAAAGCTCCATCTAATTAGAGAACACTGTACTTGCAGAATGGGGTAGAGCCATTTAGATGAAGTAACACTTTCAGAAGATGTAGAGAATCATTCTAATATGATCAATGTTGTTTATAGATACAACAACTCAAAGGTATATAAACCTGAGGCTGCCTCTGAAATGGCTGGTTTGCACTGTGCACACTTCTATATAAAACTTCTTAATATAGTGGGTATTCATGTTCTCCAATGAAGGAATATGGAATGCTTCCTGCTGACTTATGATTGGATACTTTTATAAATGTCAATATAGACTTCATGCCTTTACTGACTTTTGATAGTCTACGTATTCTATTCTATACAATATTAAATAGAAAAAAAATAAGAGGTTAGTTAACTTGTTGAAAGAAGACACAAAAGATAGTCACAGTAATTAGAAAACTAACAAGTAGATTTCATTTCAGATATTTCAAACTGACCTAGGGAGTGCTAAAAAGGAAAAGATATTGACAAGTGGACTTGTTACCACAAGTTGGTAATCAGCTACTCCAGAGGCTAATGGGTGAGAATCACAAGTGCCAAGACAGCCGGGGGTCCAAAGTATTCTAAAGGCCAACCGTGAAATTCTGCCCCCAATATCAGAAATTTAAAGTGGGGTGGGCTGAGAGGCATTCCCTAATTGTAGGAAATGAAATGGTATCTACATGATCCTAACAGACATCATTTTCTTTAATATAAGAGAATGAGATACTTTTAGTAATGAAAACTGTTTTCCACAAAGCAAAAATATCAAAGGCATCAAATAAATCATGCAAATTTTGGTGAACAGCCCTTCTCACCCAACCCATTTTTTTTTTATTAGTACAGGAGAAAACTGGAGTATACAGGATGCATGATGGCCAGTGATTTCTTGGAGTTTGATTTTGATTAGAATCTTATAGTTCTTGTTTAAGGTAAATTTGCAGAATTAAATGAACACAATTTAATAACTTTGTCCAAGAATTTGTAAGAGGAAAGCTAACCACAAAGTTACATTCCATTGGAAACATTCAGAATGCTCATTGGGATTGTGTGTTAATCATATCAACACTTAAGGAGCAAAGACTCAAACGTGAAGATAGCAACAACTGGAACACACAGATATGCCAGGAAATGGAAAGAGGCAGGCATCTAAAATAGGAAAAAAATCTCTGCACCAAAACTTCCCCAAAACTTGAGGAACTTATGATGAAAGAAATTTTCTGAATAAAATTGGGGAAGGTTGATAATTTTCTCGAATATGAATAATATAATTAGATTACAGTTATAGATTACAGAAAAAATAATATACAGATTCGCATAATTTGCTTTCTGTATTTTCCACAAAGATCCTTCCATCAAAAATGTGCCCAATGTTTGTGAAAGAATAAAGGTGTTGAAGAGAAAAAGCCATGAACAAAAGCAGGAATATGTTGTCAATTTTTAATTAAAAGACCAAAGTAATCCTAGGCAAGGAAAAATGTGATCTTGACCAATGTTACCAAGCTATCTTTCATCATATGTCTCCAAAAATTAAATAAACTCAAACTGAACAACTTTCACAAAAAAAAGTGGGTGGGAATGTGATTCAGCCGTAAACCATTTACCTAGCATACACAAGGTCTTGAGATTAATCCCCAGTGAAAAATACATATTAGAATTCAAGTCAATAGTTAAGATTTTTCCTCATTGGCTTTTTAAATTAGAAACATCTTAATCCTTACTGAAAATGCTCAGCTCATGAACAACGTACCTTACAAAACCTCTTGATTTGCTTTTCTAAACGCTTGGGATGCTGCATCTTCATAACTGGCCGAAAGTGTCTTACGCTCCGACAAGGTTTCAAAGTCCTTTGGTCATCTGAATTTGCTTCCTTTTATATCATCTATGGCACCAGCTTCTACTGGCAGTAGAATGCTCCAGGTTTTCTGCTCATTTCTCCCAGCTCAGCATCTACTATCCCATAATTGGCAGGTAAGAAAGTCACCCACTCTCTGCCGCATTCTTCCCATCGCATTCGGGGCTTTGAAAGCCAAAGGCTGACTCTCAAGCAATTGATTTGCAAGTAATAGAAATCAGGTTCTTCTGTACTTACTACTCTGAAAGATAGAAACAAAGTGGAGGACATCTCGCTTCTGCTCCACTTCCAGAAAGGGTGAGTGTGCAGAAATCACTGCATAAATTACCTCAGTGTCCATGTGTAGCAGCCAGCTTCTTCCATAACCGGAGCGCTAGCAGCAGCAGTTGGAGGATCTGGCATTTGCTTTGATGCTGAAGGAGGCTACTTTGATAGAACCTGTTTCCTAGTGACTCCCAGGTCACCACCGACCTTATGTTCTTGAACTTAGTGATGCCACTGCTGCCCCCTGAACCCACTGCTCTGTGCATCCTAAATCCTTCCTGCACAGGATTCTTCATTTTGTGTTTTATCAACCTGGACTTGACAGTTAACAGCTAGTTGGATCGTCTCAGTATACACATGGTTCTATATGAAAGAGACACCAATGCCAAATGATCAACCTTTAAAACAGACATACCATGATTTGAACTGAACAAATTCTACACACACACACACACACACACACACACACTTTGGTATGAAAGAGGACAAGGTGGTCATGGTGGGGTACATGGGAAATGTTAGAAGGACAGAAGAGAAAGAGAAATGGTGTAATTACATAATTCTCAAAAACTAATTAAATGAAAGAAGGGAACTAAGCACAGTAGTGTAGGAGCAAAGCGGAGAAGCTTCCTCCTCCCTGCCCCTTTCATTTTTCTGAGTCTTTCTGTACTATAATTTATTTAACTCATTTGCAAAACATTATGATTTCAACACGTAGTAACTACATGTGTTTGGATATCCCATGTTTTCATATCAAGTTCCTTTCTATACAGTGGTGTATTTTTGTATATATATATCATGTCTCAGTTGATACTAACACAGGGCAAATGCTTAGCAGTATGTTTGTGACCTGTGTTTCTAAAGTGGACACGATGCTCCTCATCAGGACTGAAACCATCAGCAGCCACTCGGGTTCCTTTGGGAGACATATGAATTTGCTCTGAAGGCACCTGTAGCTGCTTCCTGATTCTCAAAGCTTTTGCCTGCCACCTGCAAGGGTTGTGGCTCTCTCCTTCCTGGAACTCACTCACATCCCTGGCAACAGTGATTATCTTCTTCGCAGCAGGTGTCCTTGTAAAACGCAGTTTCCCAGGACTCCTGCGGACCAAGTTCCTGCCTGGGGCACCTTCCCTACCTAGGTTGAGCTGGGGCAGGAACCCTGGCACCCTGGTTCCTCCCCTTAGTTCGCTGGTCAGATCAGCATCAGGCCCTCTACCCACAGCGGGGGACGTGCAAATACGAATAAAGAAGAATCTTAGAGAGGAAAGGGCAGTTCTCCTCAACTGCAGCCTGGCTGCAATCCCAAGTCTTCTGACAGGAAGTAGGCTGCTCTGGGGCCAGGAGTGCTGACGCTATGGCGGTAGCGTCACCCTTTTCCCGCTATCAGATCAAGCGCAGCCAATGAGAGCTGGCTAAACACCCTCTCATCCTGCAATATTTTCGCGCGCTTTGCCGCCCGCCTGATCCGCTGAGGCAGACATCTTCGCAGTCCTAGACAGAAGCACAGACCAGTAACTGTGCCTCTTGGAGAGAAAGCTTTCTTAGGTGAGTTACTCTTACTTTGGGGGCTGACTTGGAGGATTTATTTGCGGTGGAATAATGCAGAAAAGCCTCATTCAGATGGGGGTCAGGAAGACAGAGAAGCGCATTGGTTCCAGATGGAGCAGAGAGCTAGGCCCCGCTTGTGCACTGTCTGCTGCTATTGGGAGAGCACACTGTGGTGTAAAACCTGGCCTCTGTAAACCTGGTGGCTCACTTTAAGAAACCTAAAACAAATCTCTCAGGATCTAAATGTGTGTGTAGTAAATATTCACAAATATATCTTCTTGAGTGGGCCTCTTTCTAGAACAAGGATACAAGACGTAAGTGACAAAAGCCGATCTCCTTCTTAAGCATGCCCACTTTATAGAGTGAAGCCATCGGTTTTTGCATAGCAGCCTACTCCAATAACCTGACTTATTCTCCTGCTCTTTAAATCGTCATTAATGCTGGGGACTGTTCTGCCAGGGGACTACAAAGTGGATAATGTAATTGTTATTAATTCTACTACCAGTCACTCTTCATAGACGATATCATAAAACAATTTGCATCACAAGTTTTTAATCTCGACCTCTAAATCCTAGGTTTGATATAGCCACCAAGCCGTATCTGTTGCCCAATCCTAACCAATCCCCCGATTAAAGCCTGAGTTAAACAAAACCTCAAAGTCCCACAGTGCTACACACGTTCTCAGCCTAACCATGTTCTTCTCTCTCAGTGCTGCCACCACTGTGTGAAGTGATTGCTCTCATTACCCCAAGAGCAGTAATCCGAGGTTTGTTTTATCACCAGGATTCTGGGAGCCCAACCTCAAGGACCTAGGAAGTCAACATCCATAGTACCCGTGTGTGCTATAGAAACCTCACTTCAACCTTTGTGGCCACTCTCAGTCCCTGAGGTAAGAAAGCAGAGGTGATATGAGTCATTTTGCTTCTGCTGTGGTTTGTGGATATTTTTGTTTCTACTGGTAAAGATAACATTTAAGGAACCTTTGCAATTATATAATCTACCTATAAGCAGAAACATTGTAGCTTGTGTCTGTCCTTTTTATTTTTGTTTGTTTGGTTTTGTCCTTGAGTCAAACAAGTCTACAGAGAGCAGACCTGAGGTCTTGGGAATCTGATACTCAGGCTGGCTGTGTGTGCTGGGCAGCTGACCATAGAGTGGGATGCTCCCTTCTGAGAGCATCTCTCCCAGAGAGCCCAGGACATCATTCTTCCTGAGTAGTTGAGCAGTGCTTGGGTGGGTAGGTGTGTTAAGAAAGGCCTTCCAGGTTGGCAAGGGAAAGAAAATAGCCAATGTTTTATTTAAATTGTTCTTTTTTTTGGGAGGTCACAGCAAAGGAAAATACTTGGGGGTAAAACCTATTTAAAGCAAATGGCACATGCCTTTAATTCCAGCACTTGGGAGGTAGAGGCAGGTGGATTTCTAAGTTCAAGATCAGCCTGTCTATAGAGTGAGTTCCAGAACATCCAAGGCTACATAGAGAAACCCTGTCTCTGAATTAACAAACAAACACAAAAGAAAAAGAAAGCAGTACGCTTTCTAAATATCATTTTGCTTGCATCATTTCAGAATTTTTATAACTCTTGCTAAATTTCATTTATGTTCAGGGTACTATCCAGTTTTCCCTTTCCTATGTCCCTAGAATCTGTTATCACTTTCCATCTCTGTCTTCAGTGAAGACCAGACTTCCTTACATAATTATTACCTTTTTAGATTATAATATAAATACATCATTTCCTCTTCTTTTTCTTCCTTTCAATCCTCTCTCTCTCTCTCTCTCTCTCTCTCTCTCTCACACACACACACACACACACACACACACACACACACACACTTCAGGTTGCCCTCATTTGAAATTATTGCAATACTGAGAACGGGAGAAAGTCTTTCCCATGAAAGAGCATCCTAGCCTGTTATCCGAAAGCAAATGGTCAGCCCTGAAAACATACACACAACTAACAATATACGATCATATACATTCAAATGTTAAGTTTAGCATCTCTGTTAGTAGAACACACTATTTATTTTCCCAACTGGAAATTTCTTTGTGGAGTATTGTTACCAACATTAATGTCCTCTCTGTTTCAGGATGTGGCCTTGGGCACTTCACTTTTTTTTTTTTCAAGATACTCTGTCTGAACAGACAAACAAAACCATCCAAATGGATCTTGTTTTCCATGGTAGTTCTGTTGGTCAGCCATTAGAGACAATTTCTCTTAAGATTCCGATAGTTTCTTATAAAACCTGATATATGGTGATTTGTTTTTACTACTCAGTTCATTATGCTTGGTGGATAAACTATCTGCTTGCTAACACCATCCTGGGGCATGAAACCTGAACAGGAAAGATATGATTTGGGACTTTGGTCATTTTATTTCCTGAGTACGCTATGAAGACACTACTGTAATATGAATGTTTTTGAAATTTCCATTTCAGTTGAAGCATCTGTTTCATTTCCAAGCCACCATGAGCTATAGCAAGCAGGGGTCGCAGAAGGTCCTTCTCGATTTAAAAAACACGACAATCAAGTACCATTCGTCTCCGGTATGTGTATAAAAATTTGTGGATTTGTGGGATGTCTTCAGAGTAGACTATAGAACCCTAGATCCTAGGCCACATAATCTTCCTGCTAAGACAAGGACTCATTAGTATTGGAAGTATTGCATACACTAAATTGTGTGTGGTTGCAGAAGCTGGAAGATGGCATCTAATTCCCTGGAGCTAGAGTTACAGACAGTGTGAGCTGCTATGTGAGTGCTGGCAACCAATCCTGGGTCCTCTAAAAGAGCAGTATGAACTCTTAACCACGAGCTGTCTCTTCAATTCCTTGAAACAAAAATTTTTGCAAGGTCATATTCAACATGTTAGATTAAGCTGTAGAAATAACAAAACTAATAGTACTTACGAACATGAAAATCTTACCCTGAGTTGTGGCTAATCTTCTGAATCCTAGCAGTCTACATTTACATAGTGCTCTGCAGTTTATAAACATGATTTTCCATATGTCTATCCTTACCCTACCTTTATTAAGTGGGTGAAGGAGATTCCACCTCCAATTTCCGTATCTCAAGAAAGGAATGATAATAAAAGGCTGAGAAGGCCAGTCCTTCAGCTTGTTTCCTCTTGTTCAAGTTCTAGAAAGGTTGATGATTGAAAACATGAGGCTTTTGTTTCTAGGTCTATTTTTTCTCTATCCTACTCTGTGACAGAGCAAGTAAGGAACCACACATAGTACCTCTCTTTCTTTTTCAAAAATGCCAAACGGGCAAAGTACCTCACACCTGTAATCCCAGCACTCTGAAAACAGAGGCAGAGGATTGCAAGTTCCAGGCCAGCCTGGGTTAGAGTGTCTCAAGTGTACAACACAGACCCAAAAAATTGACAAAGTGTCTACATTTGTCCAAGAAACCTGCGTAGAAGGAAGTCTGCCACAGCATCTCCATGAGGTAGTGCACAAGTATTTCTTACAGCATTTAGGCTGGAGAACTGGTTTCTGAGAACATGTAGGTCATGCTTACAGGACCATTCTTTTATATGTTGAAAGTAGAATGACAGTTATGACAGATGACGACAGGCTTAATTTTTACGATACCCCACTACTGCTCCTTCTATACCAGTGAGTATACTGCTGGCAAGTGGACCCTTGCCAAGATAAATGTGATGTAGGTCCATGGGGATAAAAGGCTTTTATTTTTGTTCACTTTTGCTATTTGATTATTAACCTTGGTTCTCCCTTCCTTCTTCTTCCTTGAATCTTAAGACAGTGGCCTATAAGAATAGAAGATATGGGTACAAAGTTTACAAATATCATGAGTAGCCTAATGGGAAGAGACATTAGAGTATTTACAGTTTAGATTGGTTATTATGTGACATTAGGAAACACACTTAGAAGATAAACTCAGATCCTCAATTTCTCCAACAAAAAGAAAGAGAGGACATGCATAGGATTTGTGAATTTATGTAATAAAGGAAATACGTTGAGTTTTTTGCACAGTAGTAGTGATGGGTGAATTCATGTATTAATTTTTAACGAGTATGTAATTAAGTAATGATCAAGTTGTTTAGCTTTCTCTACTGCATAATAAACCATTAAATAGCACTTGGACAGATGGCTTACTATATAAAGCTTTGGCAATAGTAGTGTGGGGGGCAGAGTTAGAATCCCCAGGTTCCATATAGATTGAATGGGAATGGTAGCCCAGCTGTAAATCCAGCATACAAGAGGAAGGGTAGGGGAGCCCTGGAGCATGTTGACTAGCTAGATTGGTTTAATCAGAAAATTACTCAGACTCAATATATAAAGAGTAGACCGATCAAAGAAGACACCCAGCTTTTGCCTCTTATCTCCATGTACTGTGGAAACATGTGCCCACACACATAGGACTACCCAAACACACACACCCCCAAACTCCTCAAACAGATGCAAGCACAAAGAAAATAAATAGAAAATTAAAAATAAATCACATACCATATCGCTGCTAAATTTCTTCAAGGAATTCATTAAAGCTGGGCATGGTAGTGCATTCCTGGATTCTGAGCACAGAGAGAAGGAGGAATGAAAATTGTGAGTTTGAGGCCAGCCTGGGCTAGATATTTTATTCCAGAGTGGGCTCAACTGCAGAGCGAAATCTGTCTCAGAGAAACTGCAATAAGTGCTCGACAGATGGCTTGCTTTTTAAATGAATGGACTGCTCCTAAGGAGAACCTGTACTCATTGACCAACCCTGACATCTGAGGCTAGAACTGGTTGGAACTCTAGCTCCATGGGATACGATGCCCTCTTCTGGTCTCTGCAGGCACGGCATTAACATGCACAAGCCCACATAGTAACATATAGAGAGACATATAATTAAAAATACAAATAAAATGTCTTACAAAAACAACAATAAATATGAACAAATTCAAATTTATATTCCATCATTTCCTACATTTGGAAAAGATAAAAGCTGCATTGCTGAAAATAACACAAAATACTTGAAAAGGTTTTATGGAAGCTGATAGTGAAACATCTGGGAAACAATTGTGTTTCTTACTGTCCATTTTTGGGGGGAAAGAAGTCATGTGCAATAGGAAGAGATTATCTGAAAGATAAGTTAGAGGAGCTGGGCTTGTATTTTGGATCTTGAGTTAAGTCCTGATTTAAACATATTCATTGAATCTTTGAATTGAATATTAATGAGGTAAACTAAGGATTAGAGTTAGAATCCAAATTTTAAAGTATCTATAATTTCTTTCTAGATCCCTCATGAAGAGCAGAAGGATCCCAAGAATTCACAAATGCAAATGGGATCCCGAAAAAGACCAAATGAGACATCTAACAACCAAGAGCAAAGACTCTGTTCTTCTAAGAGAACTCGACAAGATCAGAACACTCTCCCAACTAAAACAATCAAGATCACCGTGGGGGGAAACCCCAAGAATAATCTCTACAATCTCACCCATAGGGAGACAGGTAGCTTATATGAGGCCCTGAACTCCCATGACCTTGTCAAAAGAGAGAAAGAAAAACAGCCAGGTAAGGAAATGCTGGTGTGTGGCAAAGAGGGAACAGAAGGGTACATAAACCTCGGTATGCCCCTCCGTTGTTTTCCACAAGGCAGCCATGTGGTCATTACATTTTCCAAAACTGAAAGTGAGAAGAAAGAAAATAATGAAGTGTGTGGCCGCTTTGACCTGTCATCTGCTGAGTGTGTTGTGTTTTACATTCATGCAGTCGGGAATAGGGAGCAAAGGATTCTTAGGTGCAGGGACCTTCACAAGGAAGGTACCAAACTCTGTGTCTATGGCTTCAAGGGAGAGACCATCAAGACCACTCTGAGAAAGGATGGCAGGTTTCGCTCCTTTGTAGAGAGTGACCATTGGAAACTCATTAATAATGACACCGTCGTAGCAAACAGCCAGCCAGTAGATGTGTTAGAGGGTAAGCTCTTTCAGATTGATGTTGAGAGAAAGGAGAGCTCTTGGGCAGCAGAATTGGAGAAAGTGAGGGCATATATCAAGGAAGAGAGTGAGAATAGTAAAGAAGAGTCGCTTTTCAAAGCCCATGAGAAAAAGTTCAGTGAAGTGGCCAAAAGCTCTACTCCAGATCAAATGGTCAAACTTCTTTCACGCTTCATGGATTCCACTGGGCTCATACTTTGGGACTGTAATGGAAACAGGGGTAAAGCCACTTGCTTTGTTTTCAGAGGGCTGTACATTTTCACTTGTCGACATGTATTAAATGATATTGTGGGAAAAGGAAGAAAGCCAAGTAAGTGTCTAGACCTAATTAGCCAATGTGTAAGGGTGACATTTGATGACGAATACTCTGAAGAGCCAACCTCAAACTTCAACAGTTGCTTTCACATCGAACCTTGGCTTCTCATATCTGATGACACTCTTGACTATGCTGTCCTGAAACTGAAGGACAATGGTCAACACGTGCCTGCCGGACTGTATAATAACGGAATAGCTCTTGTACTTCCCAGTGAGTTGATATACATGATTGGCCATGAAAATGGAAACAAGGTTTTTGACCGTTGTGCAGTGGTCACTCAAGGTAAAGGAAAAGAGAAGAGTCAGCAATTTGTTCATGGAACAGAAGCAGCAGGGCATAGCCATTATTCTAAGTTACTCCCTATGTGTACAAAAAGAAGTTTCCAAGAAATGAATGTCAAGCCTAATGACTTTACCTATAATATTTTTTATAATGGCTCTCCTGGGTGTCCACTATTTGATTGTAAAGGTTCTCTAGTAGCCATGCATACTGTTGGCCTCATTTGTGAGTATGAAAGCGGAGTTTATAATGTTATTGAGGTTGGCATAAAGATGGAATCCATCCTTGCCGATATTAAGCAAAAACATAAACTATGGTATGATGATGTTTGTGTAAAGCAGCAGGAGGTAGTAATGCGCAGTGAACAGTTTACAGATCAGGAGGATGTAGAAATGGGCAGTGAAGAGTTAATAGATCAGGAGTATGTAGAAATGCGCAGTGAAGAGTTTTGAAGGTGGGAGAGTATTTGTTCCCGTTTTCTCTCTTTAAGAGATTTGGGTTTTTAAAGGCAATACTATGTTTTTCTGACCTGCAAAGCATTCATTTTAATGTGTAAACATGGCTGGAAATGTGGCTCACTGGTTGAGCACTTGCCTAGCATGCATGAGGTTCTGAGATTAGTCCCCAGTGAAAGATGACTATGATAGCACTCAAATCAGTTTCCAAAATTGTTGTTCTCACTGGCTTTTTAAAACGTTGAAGCCGTCTTTAGTCTCACTTAATGGCTCATACACACATTTACAGAAACTTGGGCATTTTCTATTCTAAACTGGTAGGATATTCTCTCTTCATAACTGTCAGTGATGCATGATTGCTAACAAGTTTTCAGAACCGTTGGCAATCAGATTCTCTCTCCTTTCCACCTGTGGCACGCAAGATGGAATGAAACGTTCGGCAGAAGGAGAATGTTCCAGAGTGTCTGCACTTTGCTCTGGCTCAGCTGTCACTAACCCTCCTCAGGCAGCTATGAGGAAGGTCTGAAACACTAATAGCTGAATCTCAGGGCAAAAATCCTGACTACTTGTTAAGCCTTGATGCAGGGAGAAGCTAGGTCCTGCCTCAACTTGATATGCCAGGCTTTGCTGATTCCCAAGGGAGGCCTCACCCTATCTGGATGGAGAATGAGGAGAAGAGGAATGGGGGGGAGGGAGGTGGGGCAAGAAGGGAGATGGGGGGAAGGAATGGGAGGAGAGGAGGGAGAAGAAACTGTTGTTCCTATGTTAAATAAATTAAAAATGATGAAAAATTACACATTTGTCCACGCATGTTGTAGAAGGCACGATGTTCATGTACTTACATCTGTCACATGCAGAGGTTGGCCCATAGGAAGCCAGGAACCCCACAGGTTTCCTCCATTCTCTCAGGGTCTGCTTGTCTCCCCTCCACAAGCTGCAGAACCTGGTGTCTCATGTTTTCTCCAGCCAAGAGTTCAGGATTTCCTTTAAGCAAGTGTACAGTGCTCCCTGCAAGAACTGCAACAGGTGCCCTCCTCCAGAGTGCTGGCTCCTCCTTTGGGACTTCTCAAGCCCTGCCCTGTGCAATCTGCACCTGGCCTCAAGCTCTACTGTGGAGCAATCAGGAGCTTTCTGAGAGGAAACCTAGCCAGGTTAGTCCTGCATCTTCTCAGGGGTGAAATCCTCCATGTGATTCAGCGTCCTGCTATGGGTGACCAGAGTAACTTCAGTGGACAAAAGAAGGAGCACTCACGACCCAGGGAGATTCCACGTGTGGGGTGTTGGTCTAAGAAATACCAAAGTGAATGTTGTTATACCGAGTTGACTGGCACAAGTCACACTCCTGTCTGTTTTCCAAAGCAAGTGTTGACAACAAGTTCTGCTGTTCATGAGAGTCGTGAAATCAAAGGTGTCCCTGCCCCTACCTGGTGCATACTTCAGCCTGTTTCAGGGTTGTTCAGTTTTGCTTTGTTTGCTCCTATTACACCCAGAGCAGAGTGTAAAGACCTGCGTCCTGGTGAGCAAACAGAACAGCTTCCATTTGAAAGACTCCATCTTTTAGATGACTTTCTTCCCTCAGTTCTGGGGAGGATGCAAAGTCTGGGTAGAATTCGTTGGCTGTAGAATAGAGGACCACCTGGTACCCTCCAGCACACAGTGGAACAAAAATCCACTCAAAACATGCCTGTGGGGGCTGGAGAGATAGCTCAGTGGTTAAGAGCATTGCCTGCTCTTCCAAAGGTCCTGAGTTCAATTCCCGGCAACCACATGGTGGCTCACAACCACCTGTAAAGAGGTCTGGTGCCCTCTTCTGGCCTGCAGACATACACGCAGACAGAATATTGTATACATAAATAAATAAATGTTTTTTAAAAAAGTGTCTGTGGTCTGGGGGTCCTTCAGACTTGTGAAATATCTAGCTCATATATGCAGAGCCTTCACCTCCATGACAATTCTGTAACTGATATCCTATCCCAGGCCTTGTTGAAAGAGTGAGGTATTGAACACAGGTGCTCCTCCTCTCTCAGTTGTCTTTGCTTTTCTAGTGGTTTTCAGCACTGTTAAAACTTTGGATATTTTGTTTACATTGTTCATTTGTTTGAAAGATACAGAGAAAATATTTCTTCAAACAAAACTCAGATAGTAACGCAGGTTCCTAACTATTGTTTTAGATAAACTTTCTCGAGCTCTTTCTGATAGCTTTTTACAAATCGTCTTGCACATCTTACCTAACTCCTTTTCTACTTCTTTCCCTGGCGTTTGCCATCCTTCTCCTCCATCTTAAAGGAGGTCCAGATTTTTGCACCAAATTGAGTAAAATATGTTTAGAATTCCTCAACTGCAAGTTCCTTTACAAGGAACTGATTTTGCATTTGAATTCCATCTCTGTTCCAAGCTGTGGGCTTGGGCACATCAGCTCCTTAGCCAGAAATCCTTTCACTTAAGGCAAAACCTAACTAGACCTGCTTCCCATGGCAGCTGTGGAAGTTAGCAATCAGAGATAATTTCTGGTAAGAATTTGACACAGTATTTTTTTTTTGAGTTTTTTTTTTTATTAAGAAAAGAAGAAAAAAAACATAAACAAAAAACAAGTTTCCACCTCCTCCCAGCCTCCCATTTCCCTCCCCCTCCTCCCACCCTTCTCCCCCTCCTCCCACCCTTCTCCCCCTCCCCCCACTCCTCTCCCCCTCCCTCTCCAGTCCACAGAGCAGTCCGGGTTCCCTGCCCTGTGGTAAGTCCTAGGTCCTCCCCCCTCCGTCCATATCTAGGAAGGTGAACATCCAAACTGGCTAGGCTTCCACAAAGCCAGCACATTAAGTAGGATCAAAACCCCGTGCCATTGTCCTTGGCGTCTCATCAGCCCTCATTGTTCGCCATGTTCAGAGAGTCCGGTTTTATCCCATGCTTTTTCGGTCACAGTCCAGCTGGCCTTGGTGAGCTCCCAGTAGATCAGCTCCACTGTCTCAGTGGGTGGGTGCACGCCTCGTGGTCCCGACTTCTTTGCTCATGTTCTCCCTCCTTCTGCTCCTCATTGGGACCTTGGGAGCTCAGTCCAGTGCTCCAGTGTGGGTCTCTGTCTCGACACAGTATTTTTTTGAGGTGTGTCTATAAATACTTTGACACTGATAACCACAGTAGACTCAGTCATCCTGTGTTCTGAGTCACATAGTTCTTCTTGTTCAGACACTGCCTTCTTGCATTTTGGGAATATTAGATACACTGAAACATTCTTGAACACTTTTATTCTTCCTGTTTTTTGGTAGATGGATATGGGAAATGCAGTTGTTAAACAATTTCATCTATATTAAAGAAGCGTTTAATTTTAAAAATTACTATACTCTTTTTTGAATGTTTTATTATTAAAAATATCCACCTCCTCCCCACCTCCCATTTCCCTCCCCCTCCCGCACTCCCCTAGCTCTCCAATAAAAAAAAAAGACTCATTATCCAAATAGTTTATGGTTTTGTTGAAATTTTAATACCTATTTTTATGATTCAAAAGAGAGTTCAATAACCTGATTAAGCAATCTGAAGAATCATGTTAATAAAAGCACATATTTACAGACAAAAGAAAGACAAAAAAAATTACGATACTCTTTGGAACAACTACAAGAAAGAGCTACATAAACTAATGTACGTTTTGAAAGTCGATTCCTGACAAGGGCATTTGGTCTGTACCTTGCCCTTGTTGGAGTTGTTGCCTCCTAGGAAACCACCCGAGTTTTCCTAACTCTCATCTCCCCACGCCTTCGGTGAGCCTCAGTGGAGCCCCTGCCTCAGCGGTAGCGAATGGCAGTGCAGAACCCAGAGTCTGTGCTTCTCTGCCCTAGCCCTAATGGTGTGTCCGGGCTCAGCTTCCAGCCTCCACCCCGAAGTAGGTGGTTCCCAAGGGCCCAGCTCAGGTCTTTTCCCGCGTTTTCAAGCCCTGCCCAGTCAGATCTATTAGAGTCCTGTCCCAGTTTGAGACAATTCTAAACCCCCACCCCCCGCCCCCAAAAGAAACCTGAGAAGTAAAACTGACGCTAATCATTTCAGACTGGCTGGTGATTGGCTCCGGGGATGCTGTGTTTGCGTCACAATCTGCTAATTCTGTAAAAGACCAATCCAAGACCCTTGGGTAGGTTATTTAGGCGCACTTTTGTTCTGGCAGAGAGCCATTTCCTTGACTGGCAAAAAACATTCTGCCGCAACAGAGGAGCGAGTGGTAGGTGAGTTTGTAGGGACATCAGCTCTTGGAGGGCTTATCCCTCACTTCCGGTTCGACCTGAAGCCCGGTAGGACTTGCAGGCAGTGGATTGATGAAAAAAAAAAAAAAAGCAAGCATTTTTTAGATGAGAAAGGGTTGGGAGGAGAATGAGCTCGGTTCCATTTGGGTGGTGTCTGCAGTTGTTGGGAGAGTAAAAGAACAAAAAGAAAGAATTTAACGTTTCTGTTTTTGTTTTTCAATGCTCAAGGAAGAATACCTTTAGTTTAAAAAACTGGTGTCTGTAGTAGCCACTGCTCTTTTTCTGAAAATGCCTCCTTAAATGAACTAACCCGTGTCTGATTGTGTGCTGCAAACAGACCTGAATGTGGTTTCCTGTCTGTGCTTCTCTCCAGCATAAAACTGTAGGGAGCAGCGACAGAGACTGACTTCCTCTCTCAGACATTCAGCATGCTCGGGTGGTGGAGCCACGTGTGCTGGCTTCCTATGCCCCAGTTAGCCTGACTCTGAGTTAGCTATGTTACCCGTTTCCATCACCATAAATGCACCAAGGCAGGGATGTTCTTTTATTTCAGTAGCTTTCTCAAGGAAAATATCAAAGGTATTTATTTGTAGCCCTGGTCCCAAATACCTGGGTTTGGTATTCTCAACCAATCCTGATCTGTTACAAATACCCTTACCTCCACATTACAGCCTGAGTTAGACCAGAGATTAGAATACCAGATCTATTTGTCTTTGCTCAACCATGCTCTTCTCCTTCAGCATGAACAAACATTTGTTAAGTAACTATTGCCTCAATAGCGGTAAGTTTAGCTTGGTTTTATCAACAGGTTTCTGGAGGCCACGTTGGACAATATCAACCTCCAGCTAGAACCTTGTGTTTCTCTGTTTCTTCAGCCTTCTGTACAGGTGCTGTCTGCAAAGGTGAGAAAAGCATTATTGGGTTCGATTTTCAGTGTGTTTCATTGCTTTTCAAAAATTCTTCATTTTATTTTATAGTTAATGTTACCTTTTAATAAATTCTTATATTATCAGATTTTGAAACATTTGGATGTTTGTTTTTTAAAAAATTATCCGAGGCCATCCCAGACAGCACAGGAACCCTTGTCTTACAAAATTTGAGGCCAGAGAAACCCTGTCTCGAAAAACAAAACAAAACATCAAAAAAAAACAAAAAAATTGGAAAGGTGATATGTGTACCATGACTGTGTTAATATTTAATGTGAATATACTGGCATTGTTATTGTTAGGAAATATTCCTGAACTTTTAGAGATGGAACGTGACACAGGGTTAAAATGTCACAGTGCTTCTAAGTGTAATCTAATACAATTAAAAGGCAGTGTGGGGCTTGGAGGTCGTTCCAATGGTAGACTTCTTGTCCAGCTTGCATGAAGCCTTGGGTTGGATTCTAAGCATCACACACACCTGACATGGCAGCTCATAACTGAGATGCTAGCACTCGGAGGAGACAAAATGAGAAGTTCAGTTTTCAAGGCCAGCCTTAGCTACAGGAGACATTTTCTGAAGAAGAAAAAAAAGAACAATTATTAATGATGGGTGGGATATTTGAAAATTCACTGTGACCTATTCTTTCCTCCGTCTCTTTGTTTTCTCTGTCTCTTGCTCTTTCTGCTCTTTTTGTTTATGTTAGAAAACATTCACAGTAAAGCTCTCCAAAGTATATTTTTCGAGTTTCTGTCCTTAGAGAAAGTTTAACTCCTTTGGAATTTCATGGTTTTTGTGGGTGAAATAAGGCCGACAATACCAATTTCTCGTGCTTGAAAGAGTTATTTTGTTAAAACATTCCTTTTCTTTTTAGAGACAGTACATGGAAAGGTAGATGTAAACACATACTTCTTCACCCTCACACACAAACATATATGCACACACACACAGGCACCTGTAAACATACTCCAAAAACCAAAAACACAAACAAACAACAGCCCCACCATTAAAGCAAACAAGTAAACTCTAAAGTAGAAATTATGTGTCCTGAGTATCATCTTGGATCACTTTCAAGATTTCTTTTCCATCTGTCCTTCTAAATTTCTTTTGTTCTCAGGGTACTACCTACCCATTTTCTTCCCACCTGTCCCCTGTATTTTAATCATCCTCCCATATCCACTCTAAGTGAAGACCAGCTTTTAGCATCAGTGTGAATTAAAACACTCTTTTGAATTCCCCGATTGCAATCCTCTGTTGGAAATAATATCTACTCTTGGTTTGTCTCTTTGCTTCAAGCAGTGAGCACATTACCGTCCTCGCCAAAGACATACCCACTCCCCCAAATTCTAGCTAGAACCTGCTGTCCATGGCAGCGGTGAGGGTTAGCAGTTAGACGTAGCTGATGCTGTGTCTGCTCTGGTTCCTGACACGCGGTACCTTGATTTGATTTCTGGGGTGACTCTGCTGGATGGATAAACTCCTGGCTATGAAGTGATGACCCTGTGAGAAGCAAGACTGAACAGAGGGGGAAGGTGTGATGTGGGACCTCAGAAAATATTCCCCTCTATACATCACCTATGACGATACTGATAAGGCTTGAAACCATTTTGAAATTAGCAATTCATCTGAGTTATCTGTTTCAGGTCTAGTCCATCGTGTGTTGGAGGCATACCTCACAGAACATTTGCATTTAGTTCATGCAAAGAAAAAGCATGGAAATCCTGCGCAACTTTTCTCAGGTATGTCTGGAAATACTGCACATCCATAGCAGACTTAGCAATCCTTGATCCTCAATCACAAAGTTCTTCCTGCCAAGCAACTATATGGCTGTGAATTGGGAGTAATACACACTCTGTTTCCTGTCCATTTGCTTCTTTCTAGCTTGTCGAATGGCACTGGGGAAAGGAATTATAAAACGAATGAAGTCCATATCAAAATTCCCTTAATTGAAAAATAATACTGCCTGTAGGAATAAGGAGGAAAAAGATAAAATACATTGTGTAAGATTAAACTGGGGGTAAGCAAATGGATGTTGTTCCCTGGCATAGAAGCTTCTTTCTGAGTGTGACTTAAACCTAAGAATGTTTACCTGTATAGTACTTTGTAGTTTCTGAAATGACTGTGTCATTCATGCTTACTAAAACCCTGAAAGGCTTGTGAGAAGGATTTGCTTCCAGAATCTCTGCTTCCTGTGTAGGCTCCCTGAGATCCTCTCTAGACTGAGTAATGTGGCTGTACAGGGCTCTCTGAACAGACCAAGAAGGGTGAAAAGGGTCTGACATTTCAGATGCTCCTTCAAAGGCATCAGCTCACTTTCATTATTCCATGTTCTAGGAAACTAGAAGATCCAAACACCTAGATATCCACGAAAAGGTTAAATCTGTCTCCCCCCCGCCCCCTCCCCCACACACTTCTAGCTTTGTGGTTATAAACAAGCTAATATCAACATACACAATCTCCTATTCTCTTTCTTAAGTATCAGGTCAGGTATGATGGCACATGCCTGTAATCTCAGAACTCTGAATAGAGAAGGAAGGGGATCATACGTTGAGGGCAGTCTGGGCTACAGTGTCTCAACACTCAAAACAGAACTCTTGGATAAAGTATCTATGGTCTCTTCCATGGCTGAAGGAATGAGAGCACCTGAAGTACAGACCTAAGCACCTGTTTTAGATGCCTGGAATGTGTGACGAGAACTGGCTCCTCACTACTGTCCTTTGCCCTCCACATGAGTGGCCCAGCATGCTTCAGGCCTGCACTCTCACAGACACTCTTGGTGCTTTTAGGAGTCTCTGGTGAATAGTCAAAAGTGTATCTCAGTTCTTTCTATTGTGAATTTGAGACCAACCTGGGCTACAGATCTAGGTACACAGTAGCCATGGTTATTCAATAAGACTCTCCACTCAGTTCTGTGCATGCACGTGCAAAGAAATTACAAAAGATTTCTAAACAATTTTCATGTCTAAAAATTTTAATCTATTGTTTAAAATAATAAACAAATTATAAATAAAATGCTTTCTATTGGAACTGGTAGATTTTGAGATATGTAGATGAGTTCTGCTCTTTCTGCCTGCTTATTGAGAAAATATGGCACATACTGTACAAAAATATCACAGGAATACCATTGTAGTCACAGTTCTCTAAAGTGTCTGTCATTTCTCTTTAGGTCCCCAAGGAACAGAATGATCCCATAATTTCTCAAAGGAAAATGGAATGTAGAAAAAGACCAAAGGAGGTGATCAAAAACCAGGACCAAAGATCACACTGCGATCAAAAAGCTCCACGAGTTCAGAACTCTTTCCAAAATACAACAATTACCATCACCTTTGGTGTAAACCATGCAGTCTGTGAGGTAGCAGATAAGGGGTCAGGTAGCTTATATGAGGCCCTGAACACCCTTGACCTTGTCAAAAGAGAGATAGAAAAACAGCCAGGCAAAGAAATGCTGGTGTGTGGCAAAGAAGGAATAGAAGGGTACATAAACCTCGGTATGCCCCTCCATTGTTTTCCGCAAGGCAGCCATGTGGTCATTACATTTTCCCAAACTGAAAGTGAGGCTAGAGAAGACAATGAAGTGTGTGGCCGCTTTGACCAGTCATCCGTTGAGTGTGTTGTATTTTACATTCATGCTGTCGGGAATGGGGAGCAAAGAATTTTGAGGTGCGGGGAACTTCACGAGGAGGGCACCAAACTCTGTGTCTATGGCTTCAAAGGAGAGACCATCAAGACCACTCTGCGGAAGGATGGCAGGTTTCTCTCTTTTGTAGAGAGTGACCATTGGAAACTTAATACCAATGACACCATCGTAGCAAACAGCCAGCCAGTTGATGTCTTAGAGGGTAAGCTCTTTCAGATTGATGTTGAGAGAAAGAAGAGCCCTTGGAAGGCAGTGGCAACTCAGAAATCTGAGTTAGAGGACAGAAACTTCACTATATTAAAAGAATACATTGTGAATTTGTACCCCACATTAAAAAGAGAACGGGAAGAACTGAGAACATACATCAAGGAAGAGAGTGAGAAAAGAGAGAACACTTCCTTACTCAAAGCACATAGAGAAAACTTCAGGAAGCTGACCCAAAGCTCCATCCCAGGTAAAGTCCTCAAACTTCTTTCCCAGCTCAGTGACTCAGTTGGGTTCATAGTTTGGAACAACAATGGAAACAGGGGTAGTGCTACTTGCTTCCTTTTTAAAGGGCTGTACATTTTTACTTGCCGACATGTAATAGATGACGTAGTAGGGGAAGGCATAGAGCCAAGTAAGTGGGCAGATATAATTGGGCAGTGTATAAGAGTGACGTTTGATTTTCAAGTGTTCCCTGTCAAAGAAGACAGCTATCATTTTGTTGAACCTTGGTTTGAGGTGTCTGATGTCACTCTTGACTATGCTGTCCTGAAACTGAAGGAAAGAGGACAGCACATCCCTACAGGACTCGGTAATGGAACACCTTCTGAATCACTTAGTGGATTTCTGTTTATGATTGGACATCCAGATGGAAATTACAAGGTTGTTGATGGTTGTACTGTGATGCCTGAAGGCAAGCAAAGAAGGGAATGTGAGGATATTCGTGGAAGAGAAGCAGTGGGTAGCAGGAATCCTATGCAGTATATCTATATGTACACCCAAAGAAGTTTCCAGGAAAAAGTCCATGAACCTGGTGTGGTTGCCTGGGATAACACTTTTTATTGTGGGTCATCGGGATCTCCTGTATTCGATTCTAAAGGGTCACTGATAGCCATGCACACTGCTGGCTTCATTTGTGAGTATGAAAGTGGGGTTTCCAGTATCGTTGAGTTGGGATCTTCAATGAAACACATCCTTGATGATATTAAGCAAAAACATGAAAAATGGTACAATGAAATCTGTGTATTCAATGGGATGTAAAAATGCTGAGTCTGAGAATTCCATTTCCTATTTGGTGTAGGAAGTCCTACAGCCACTTGTTACCTGCCCAGTGGGACGTTGCCTCCTGTCCTATATAAGCCAATGTAGAGGATGCCTCTGCTCCCTTTTTCTGGCTGCGGGGTTTGGTTTCTGTTCTCCTTTCAAGCAGAGAATTCTAATTTGTGAATCTACCCCCTAAATAGATAAGGATCTATTTCTGAATTCTGAGCTAGTGTGGGATTTTTTTTTTAAAGCATCCTTCTTTACCTATTGTTAAAGCAGTTGCCCCTGCATTGTTTTTGTGTAGGCAATGATTAATATATTTTTTGGACTTTTAGATGACGATTTTTCTTTCATCAACAATTGATGTTTTAGTCTATGTCCTATATATACCATGCATTTTTGATTGTAAATAATTTTTCGGTGTATTCGGATCACAGTTTCTCCTCCCTCAACCCCTCTCGGATAATTCCCATCTTCCCACCCACCCAAATCCACACTATATTTTTCTTTCTCCGATAAGAAAACAAGCATTGGTGAGCTCCCATTAGATCAGCCCCACAGTCTCAGTGGGTGGGCGCACCCCTTGCGGTCCTGACTTCCTTGCTCATGTCCTCCCTCCTCATTTGGACCTTGGGAGCTCAGTCCAGTGCTCCCTGGTGTAGCTGATCTAATGGGTGCCCACCAAAGGAAGCTGGACTGGGACTAATGGAACATCTGATCAAACCGAACTCCCTGAACGTGTCAGACAAGGAGGGCTGACTGAGAAGCCAAGGACAATGGCACTGGGATTTGATCCTACTGCAAGTACTGGCTTTGGGAGCCTAGTCTGTTTGGATGCTCACCTTCCTAGAAATGGATGGAGGGAGGACTTTGGACTTCCCACAGGGCAGGGAACTCTGACTGCTCTTTGAACTGGGAGGGAGGGGGAGGGAGATGTGTGGAGTGGGAGGGAAATGGGAGGAGGGGAGGAGGTGGCAATTTTTAAGTAAAAATAAAAATTAAAAAAAAAGAATTCCACTAAAATGGTTAAAATTAATCATTGTATTTTAAATTATGTAATGGTTAAAGTCTTCTGTAAACTGTTTATCATGGAAATTTTAATATGGGTAGATGACATACTAACCATAAAGAACTCCTGTACTAGTTTCATAATCCTGGCAACCTAAAGTTATTTCAAAAGAAGCATTTAGAAAAGACATGCCAATTTAGGATATTAATTCCTTTGTACAAGCAAAACTAGGCAAGAATGATGGCGGAGGGTCATCTGTCTATCTGTTGCTTTCTTTGGTTAATTAATAAAGAAACTGCTTGGCCTGATAGGTCAGAACATAGGTGTGTGGAGTAGACAGAACAGAATGCTGGGAAGAAATGAAGTGAGTCAGATGCCATGGAGCCAGCTGCCAGGTCAGACATGCTGAATCTTTCCTGGTAAGCCATCACCTTGCGGTGCTACACAGATTACTAATATGGGTTAAAGCAAGATGTGAGAATTAGCCAATAAGGGCTACAGATAATGGGCCAGGCAATGTTTAAAAGAAAAAAAAAAAGAGGGGCTGGAGAGATGGCTCAGAGGTTAAGAGCACTGACCGCTCTTCCAGAGGTACTGAGTTCAATTCCCAGCAACCACATGATGGCTCACAACCATCTGTAATGAGATCTGGCACCCTCTTCTGGTGTGTGGGAAGCAGAATGTTGTACACATAATAAATAAATAAAATTTAAAAAAAAAGAAAAGAAAAGAAGCAGGCATCTAAAAAAATAAATGAAACAACAAAAAAAAAAAACCAGGATTGGAACCAAGAAACAGAAAAGAGAACCAAAGGAAAAGAAACAGACACAGAAACACATACATCCACATGCAAAGAAATAATGTAAAAATATACAACTGCTAACACCAACCTATAAGCAAATAACATACCATATTTGTCAGTCTGGGTCAGATTTACCTATCTGATGATGATTTTGTTCTAGCTCTGTTCACTTCCCTGCAAATTTTATCATTTGAGGGTCCTTTTCTTTCTTTTTTTTTATTTTTTTTCTTTCTTTTTTTTGTTAACATCGAGAATGATAGCAGTTTGATTCTTGTTTTAATGTTATGATAGATAGCTTAAATTTTTTTATTCTGAAAGACCACAACTCCAGAAAATTGAACAAAATGTGGATATGACACTCTGATTTCTAATCGCCCAGAATAATGTCATCTCTACCCCATTTGAGGGTCTTTTTAACTACTTAGTAATATTCCATTTTCCTCTTCCACTTAACTGCTGATGGACATCTAGGCTGTTTCCAGCTGAACATGGTTGATCAGTGTCTCTGTAATAGGAATCAGAATCCTCTAGGTATATTCCCAGGAGTGGTATAGCCATATCCTGAGGTAAACCTATTCCCAGCTTCCTGAAGATCCTCCACACTGTTTTTCCTTAGGGCCTGTACAAGTTTGCACTCCCAACAGCAGTGTATGAATGCTTCCCTTATATCACACCTTCAGTATGAGCTATCTCTTATTTTATCGACCTTAGCCATTCTGACTGGTATAAGATGATATCTCAAAGAATTTTGATTTGCATTTCCCTGATGACTGTTGGCCAATTGTATGTCTACTTTTGAGAATTCTCCATTTAGATTTGTACTCCATTTAAATGAGTTATCTGCTTTCTTGATAAACATAAACATGCCCTTTTAGTTTTTAATATGTGTGTGTGTGTGTGTGTGTGTGTGTGTGTGTGTGTGTTTACCACTCTATTGGATATAGTTGGTAAAATCGTTTCCCATTCTGTAGTCTGCCACTTTGTGATGGGAAATTCCCCACTGTATGCTGTGAATATGATCGGGTATTAAAGAATTTGTCTTGGGCCTGGCAGGGCAGAATAGAGGTAGTCAGGGTAAACTAAACTGAATGCTGGAAGAAAGAAGGTGGAGGCAAGGAGACACCATAAAGCTGCCACTGGGAACAGACATGCATAGGAAACTTGCCTGTAAGCCACAGCCACATGGCGGTACACAGATTAATAGAAATAGGTTAAATTAAGATGTAAGAGTTAGCTAATAGAAAGCTAGAGCTAATGGGACAAGCAGTAATTTAATTAATACAGCTTCTGTGTGGTTATTTTGGGGCTTAGCAGCTGGGAACAAATAAGCGTTCTCTTACAACAACTTTGTCTAAATGATGGTGTTTTTTGCCATATAGAAGCTTTTACTTTTAATAAGGTTCCATTTATTAATTATTTTTCTTAGTGCCTGTGTTATCAATGTCCTGTTCAGGAAATCTTTCCTATGTCAATGAGCACAAGGGTGTTCCCCACTTCCTTTTCTATTAGTCTTTGGGGTCTCTGACTTTATGTTGAAATGGTTGATCCATTTGAAGTTGAGCTTTTTTCAGAGTGATAAAGATGGATCTCTTTGCATTCTTCTACATGTATATATCTAATATGACTAGCAGTATTTGTTGACAAACGCTGTCTTTCTCCAGTGTGTACTTCCAACTTATTTAACAAAACCCAGGTTCTCAGAGGTGTGTGGAGTTATGTCTAAGTCTTCAATTCTATTCATTGATAACCATGTCCATTTTTATGCCAATACCATGCAATGTTTATTACTATAGCTCTCCAGCTCAGGCTGAGGTCTGGCATGCTGATGTCTCCAGAAGTTCTTTTATCATTCACAAGTGTTATAGCTATAATGAGGTGTTTGTTTTGTTTACTTTTTTTTTTTTGGTTGCTGTTGTTTTCCATATGAAGCTGAAAATTATTCCCTAAATTGTTTTTGGCCCTACTGTTTTGCTTGTTTTGTTGTTGTTAATTTGTTTTTATAATGATATTTTATTTATGCTTTAATAAGTAAAGCCTAGCCGGGCGGTGGTGGCGCACGCCTTTAATCGCAGCACTTGGGAGGCAGAGGCAGGCGGATCTCTGTTAGTTCGAGACAAGCCTGGTCTACAGAGCTAGTTCCAGGACAGGCTCCAAAACCATCGAGAAACCCTGTCTCGAAAAAACCAAAAAAAAAAAAAATAAGTAAAGCCTACCTGAAGATCAGAGGGTAAAACTAAACCACTAGAGGTCAGGCAGTCATGTCACACACCTTTAATCCCAGGATTTGGGAGACAGAGGCAAATGGATATCTGTGAGTTCAAGATATACAGGATCAATGCAGAAGTAGATCCAGATGGTGGTTGCTCAAGTGTTTAATCCCAGTACTAAGGGACTCAGGACTCAGTCTGCAGTCATCCAGCCTTGGTAGAGGTAAGACTTCTCTAGTGGCTTGGCTGTTTTGATTTTCAGATCTTCAGCTTGAACCCCAATATCTGTCTTTGGGTTTTTATTATTCATGCTACAGCTTTTTTTATATCACAGAAACAGAATGGGAAATAACTCTAATACCCAGACATTCATCTCTCAGAATAAAATCATCAACAGTAATGTTCTTCTTGGTTATGTACTACCCTAGCCTATTACCCAGCAAAGCTCTCTCCAACCATCAATTGCTTACAGCAACTATCAATTGCTTAAAGTGTTCACCTTCATAGGGAAAATGTCAGAGGCAACAACTGACAATAAAATGGTGAGTCATTGGTTTGTTTTAGATCATTTTTATCAATTCTTTGAGAATTCCATGTAGTGTGTTTTAACCATATTCATTCCTACTTGTTGCAGATCCACCCCCACCTTTTTCCCTGCCCAGGTCTATGTCTCTTCTCCTTTCACATTTACTAGTCCATGGATTCCCATATGCTCTGTCCATATACTTCTAACTGTGGGGCCACCCATTGGAGTGTGGTCTACCTACAAAAAACACACCCTTAAAGAAAACTGACTCCTAGTCCCCTAGAAGCCATCAATTTTCCATAGCTCCACAGTTAATTTGGGGCAGAGATCAACTGATTCTATTTCTGACAGATACCTGGGTTTACTTAGTATCAATAACTGCCTTAGTTAGGGTTTCTATTGCTGTGACAAAACACCATGAGCAAAACCAACTTGGAGACGAAAGGGTTTATTTTAACTTACACCTTGTAACCCACTGCTCAGGAAAGTTGAGGCAGGAACCTGGAGGTAGGAACTGAAGCAAAAGCCAGGAATGAATGCTGCTGATGGGCTTACTCTCAAGGCCTGCTCGGCTAGCTTTCTTCTAGAACCCTGACTGCTTGTCCAAGGGTGGCACTTCCTGCACTGGCCTGGGTCTTCCCGTATCAACTGCAAATTAAGAAATGGCACCACAAGCTTGCCTACGTGCCAAACTAGTGGGGATGTTTTCTCAGTTGAGCTTCCCTCTTTCTTTGTGACTCTAGCTTCTGTCAAGATGACAAAACACTACCCAGCATACCACCTTCTTAGACCATAGAAATGTTTATTTCTGCCGTTTTCCCAAATGCTCAGCTCCTTACCTGCTATTTTCATGGCTTAATCACACTGGTCTCTGGTGACACAGGCTGTGTCTTGATGTAGTGTATCTCCATTGGTTAATGTGTACAGAGATGTAGTACACGGCAAATATTTCAATAAATGAGTTCTGGAAGTACAGTGAAATCTCTGAAACACAGATACATCTACATGTACATGGATGCTGCTGATACATGGACACAAAACAGTAGTAGATAAACATATGTGTTAATTTGTATGTGAATGAGAAATAGCATATTAATGAGAGAATGTGTTCAGGCTGTTTTTGCTTGTTTGGTTTTCTCAATTTTATTTGTTTTTATGTGTATGGTATTTCGTCTGAACATATGTCTATATACCACATGTGTACCTGGTGTTCATAAAAGCCAAAACAGGACATCATATCTTCTAGCACTGGAGTTACAGACAGTTGTGACCTGTCATGTAGGTCCTGGGAATTGAACCCAGGTCCTTTGGAAGAGCAGGCGGTGCTCTTAACGACTGGCCCACATTTACAGCTCAAATATCTTCTGCTTTTAATCTTATACATGCCATTTCTTTCTAAACATGCTTGAATCAGGGCTCTAAGCAAGCTTGAGTCAGGCCCTCTTCCCAACAAGGGAATATATATATTCTTCATATATTTAGAGCACAATTAATTAAACATTACTAAATTAACTTATCAGAGCACACATACATTCTCTCCTTTGAGGTACTGATTTCATAAATGATTTTTAAGTATGCATACCTTAAGGTTCACTGTGAACTGTAAATTTCTACTGGATTTAGCAAGTATATAAAGTCATATATTGGTCCTTTGGCTGCCATACAGAAGTTTGGCTGCCCTAAAAGCCTGTGATTTGTGTCTTTGTCTCATTTCTCCCCTCTGAACCAAAGTGAATCGTAGATTTATGGTGCTCACAATTTCATCTATTCCAGAATGTCATATTACACAGGATCATATCCTATGCAACCTGTTGGAACTGACTCAGATGCCATTAAAGTTTCTTCTGTATCTTGTGCTTTGCCATCTCATTTCTATTTGCTGTTTGTTAATGCTGGATATATTTATCACAGTTTGACACATGTATTCACCTTTTAACAATCTCACTGTTGCTTTCTCAGGTGCTGTGATTATTAATAAAAACGCTAAAGACTTCTGTGTTTTTGTGGTTTTGATGAAATATATCAATACTACTGAGTAAATACCAATTAACAGATGTGATTGATGGATTAAATTCTAAAACAATACTTAGCTTTGCAAAAGTCTTCCAAAATTTCTTTCAAAGTACCTACAATTTTGAATTTCTTATTCTAAACAAGAGACATACTATTCCAAACCCCTCCCTAAGTCTCATATTATTAACTTCCAGGTTGTGATTTGTGTGATTGATTTGGACTTAGGTATCTTAGGTGGGATGTCTGGAATTTATCACTGAATACCTGGTTTTTGTTGTTTTTTTTTTTTTAAAGAAATCGAGGATGTTTGGGGCGAGGTGCGATGTAATAGAGCTGCTTTAGATAGTGTAGGAAGTAGGGGCTCTTTGAGGAGCAGAAAGATAGAAGATATTTCTAAACTCTAGCTAGAGAGTGTCGGCCTAAACCTGCGGAAGAGGGAGAAAAGTCCTCACAGAAGTGGAGATGTCTAAGGAGTTGCTCTGACTTCCTACCACGACACTGGCCATTTATGGAGATAACACAACTACATTACTTAGAAGTAAGATATTGCAGTGCTCTGTCTAACATCCATGACCTTTGGAGGAAGAATGCTCACCACTAGGTTTCCACCTTCCAAGATGCCCATACATGTTATTCATTGGCAAATCTTAGCCCAGAAAACATAGGAGTGTGGAGGAAATAGTTCCCTAATTGTAGGAAATGAAATGGTATCTACATGATCCTAACAGACATCATTTTCTTTAATATAAGAGAATGAGATACTTTTAGTAATGAAAACTGTTTTCCACAAAGCAAAAATATCAAAGGCATCAAATAAATCATGCAAATTTTGGTGAACAGCCCTTCTCACCCAACCCATTTTTTTTTATTAGTACAGGAGAAAACTGGAGTATACAGGATGTATGATGGCCAGTGATTTCTTGGAGTTTGATTTTGATTAGAATCTTATAGTTCTTGTTTAAGGTAAATTTGCAGAATTAAATGAACACAATTTAATAACTTTGTCCAAGAATTTGTAAGAGGAAAGCTAACCACAAAGTTACATTCCATTGGAAACATTCAGAATGCTCATTGGGATTGTGTGTTAATCATATCAACACTTAAGGAGCAAAGACTCAAACGTGAAGATAGCAACAACTGGAACACACAGATATGCCAGGAAATGGAAAGAGGCAGGCATCTAAAATAGGAAAAAAATCTCTGCACCAAAACTTCCCCAAAACTTGAGGAACTTATGATGAAAGAAATTTTCTGAATAAAATTGGGGAAGGTTGATAATTTTCTCGAATATGAATAATATAATTAGATTACAGTTATAGATTACAGAAAAAATAATATACAGATTCGCATAATTTGCTTTCTGTATTTTCCACAAAGATCCTTCCATCAAAAATGTGCCCAATGTTTGTGAAAGAATAAAGGTGTTGAAGAGAAAAAGCCATGAACAAAAGCAGGAATATGTTGTCAATTTTTAATTAAAAGACCAAAGTAATCCTAGGCAAGGAAAAATGTGATCTTGACCAATGTTACCAAGCTATCTTTCATCATATGTCTCCAAAAATTAAATAAACTCAAACTGAACAACTTTCACAAAAAAAAGTGGGTGGGAATGTGATTCAGCCGTAAACCATTTACCTAGCATACACAAGGTCTTGAGATTAATCCCCAGTGAAAAATACATATTAGAATTCAAGTCAATAGTTAAGATTTTTCCTCATTGGCTTTTTAAATTAGAAACATCTTAATCCTTACTGAAAATGCTCAGCTCATGAACAACGTACCTTACAAAACCTCTTGATTTGCTTTTCTAAACGCTTGGGATGCTGCATCTTCATAACTGGCCGAAAGTGTCTTACGCTCCGACAAGGTTTCAAAGTCCTTTGGTCATCTGAATTTGCTTCCTTTTATATCATCTATGGCACCAGCTTCTACTGGCAGTAGAATGCTCCAGGTTTTCTGCTCATTTCTCCCAGCTCAGCATCTACTATCCCATAATTGGCAGGTAAGAAAGTCACCCACTCTCTGCCGCATTCTTCCCATCGCATTCGGGGCTTTGAAAGCCAAAGGCTGACTCTCAAGCAATTGATTTGCAAGTAATAGAAATCAGGTTCTTCTGTACTTACTACTCTGAAAGATAGAAACAAAGTGGAGGACATCTCGCTTCTGCTCCACTTCCAGAAAGGGTGAGTGTGCAGAAATCACTGCATAAATTACCTCAGTGTCCGTGTGTAGCAGCCAGCTTCTTCCATAACCGGAGCGCTAGCAGCAGCAGTTGGAGGATCTGGCATTTGCTTTGATGCTGAAGGAGGCTACTTTGATAGAACCTGTTTCCTAGTGACTCCCAGGTCACCACCGACCTTATGTTCTTGAACTTAGTGATGCCACTGCTGCCCCCTGAACCCACTGCTCTGTGCATCCTAAATCATTCCTGCACAGGATTCTTCATTTTGTGTTTTATCAACCTGGAGTTGAGAGTTAACTGCTAGTTGGACCGTCTCAGTATACACATGGTTCTATATGAAAGAGACACCAATGCCAAATGATCAACCTTTAAAACAGACATAATATGATTTGAACCTAACAAATTCTACACACACACATACACACACACATACACACTTTGGTATGAAAGAGGACAAGGTGGTCATGGTGGGGTACATGGGAAATGTTAGAAGGACAGAAGAGAAAGAGAAATGGTGTAATTACATAATTCTCAAAAACTAATTAAATGAAAGAAGGGAACTAAGCACAGTAGTGTAGGAGCAAAGAGGAGAAGCTTCCTCCTCCCTGTCCCTTTCATTTTTCTGAGTCTTTCTGTACTATAATTTATTTAACTCATTTGCAAAACATTATGATTTCAACACGTAGTAACTACATGTGTTTGGATATCCCATGTTTTCATATCAAGTTCCTTTCTATACAGTGGTGTATTTTTGTATATATATATATATATCATGTCTCAGTTGATACTAACACAGGGCAAATGCTTAGCAGTATGTTTGTGACCTGTGTTTCTGAAGTGGACACGATGCTCCTCATCAGGACTGAAACCATCAGCAGCCACTCGGGTTCCTTTGGGAGACAGATGAATTTGCTCTGAAGGCACCTGTAGCTGCTTCCTGATTCTCAAAGCTTTTGCCTGCCACCTGCAAGGGCTGTGGCTCTCTCCTTCCTGGAACTCACTCACATCCCTGGCAACAGTGATTATCTTCTTCGCAGCAGGTGTCCTTGTAAGACGCAGTTTCCCAGGACTCCTGCGGACCAAGTTCCTGCCTGGGGCACCTTTCCTACCTAGGTTGAGCTGGGGCAGGAACCCTGGCACCCTGGTTCCTCCCCTTAGCTCGCTGGTCAGATCAGCATCAGGCCCTCTACCCACAGCGGGGGGACGTGCAAATACGAATAAAGAAGAATCTTAGAGAGGAAAGGGCAGTTCTCCTCAGCTGCAGCCTGGCTGCAACTCTCAGTCTTCTGACAGGAAGTAGGCTGCTCTGGGGCCAGGAGTGCTGTGTTGCCTATAGCGGTAGCATCATCACTTTCCCGCTATCAGATCAAGCGCAGCCAATGAGAGCTGGCTAAACACCCTCTCTGCCTGCTTATATTTTCGCGCGCTTTGCCCGACCTGACCTGATCCGCTAGGGCAGACATCTTCGCAGTCCTAGACGAAAGCACCGGCCAGTAACTGTGCCTCTTGGAGAGAAAGCTTTCTTAGGTGAGTTACTCTTACTTTGGGGGCTGACTTGGAGGATTTATTTGCGGTGGAATAATGCAGAAAAGCCTCATTCAGATGGGCGTCAAGGAGACAGAGACATCTGTCTTCATGCCTCGGTTCGAGAAGAGAGCAGAGAGCTAGTACCCACGTGTGCACTGTCTGCAGCTATAGCGGGAGTAAAAGTACTCCAGGGCTCAAGGGAGAGCACACTGTTTTGTTAAAACCTGGCATCTGCAAACTGGGTGGCTCACTTTAAGAAACCTAAAATAAATTTCTCAGGATCTAAATGTATGTGTAGCAAATACTCACAAATATATTTTCTTGAGTGGGCTTCTTTCTTTCTTTCTTTCTTTCTTCTTTCTTTATTCCTTTAGCTCACTTTCTTCTTTTTTAATTTATTTGTCTTGAGCTCGATGTTTTTCTCTGCTCCCCTCCCTGTCTCTCCCCTCCCCTTAAACCCTCTCCCAATGTCTCCATGCTCCCAATTTACTCAGGAGATCTTTTCTTTTTCTACTTCCCATGTAGATTAGATATATGTATGTCTCTCTTAGGGTCTTCATTGTTTTCTAGGTTCTCTGGAATTGTGATTTGTGGGCTGGTTGTCTTTGCTTTATGTTTAAAAACCACTTATGAGTGAGTACATGTGATAATTGTTTTTCTGTGTCTGTGTTAACTCACTGAAAATGATGTTTTCCAGCTGCACCCATTTTCCTGCAAAATTCAAGATGTTGGGTATTTTTTCTGCTGTGTAGTACTCCATTGTGTAAATGTACCACATTTCTCTTACCCATTCTTCGGACAAGGGGCATTTAGGTTGTTTCCAGGTTCTGGCTATGACAAACAATGCTGCTATGAACATAGTTGAGCACATGTCCTTGTGGCACGATTTAGCATCCATTGGATATATACCCCAAAGTGGTGTTACTGGCTTTTGAGGAAAGTTGTTTCCTAATTTTCTGAGAAATCGCCACACTGACATCCAAAGCATTTATACCAGCTTGCATTCCCAAGAGCAATGCAGAAGTGTTCCCACAACCTCTCCAGCATAAGTTGTCATCAGAGTTTTTGATATTGGCCATTCTTACAGGTGTAAGATGGAATCTCAGAGTTGTTTTGATTTGCATTTCCCTGATGAATAAGGATGTTGAACATTTCCTTAAGTCTCTTTCAGCCATTTATTTGATTTTTTCTACTATTTTATTTTTTGAAGATTATCCATTTTTATTACTTTATAAATCATAGGAATCAAAATTTCCATTTCTCCCCTCCTCCCGCTTCCCTCCTGCTCCCCCAAACACCCTCCCCACTCCTGCTTCAGTCCTAAGAGAGGGCAGGGTACCCTGCCCTGTGGGAAGTCCAAGGCCCTTCCCCTCCATCCAGGCTTAGGAAGGTATGCATCCCAATAGACTAGGATCCCAAAAAGCCAGTACATGCAGTAGAGACAAATTCCAGTGCCATTATCATTAGCTTCTCAGTCTGCCCCAATTGTCAGCCACATTCAGAGGGTGCAGTTTGATCCTATGCTCATTCAGTCCCAGTCCAGATGGCTTTGGTGAGCTCCCATTAGAACAGGTACACTGTCTCAGTCGGTAGATCAGACCCTCATGGTCCTGACTTCCTTGGTCATAGTCTCCCTCCTTCTGCTCTTTAACTGGACCTTGGGACTTAGTCCAGTACTCCCATGTGGGTCTCTGTCTCTACCTCCATCTGTTGTTAAACAAAAGTTCTATGATGATATTTAAGATAGTCATCAGTCTGACTACGAGACAAGGCCAGTTCAGGCACCCTCTCCTCCACTGCCCAGGGTCTGACCTGGGGACATCCCTGTGGACATCTGGGAACCCCTCTAGAGTCAAGTCTCTTGCCAACCCCACAATGCCTCCCTTAATTAAGATATCTTCTTCCCTGCTCCCATATCTATCCTTCAAACATCCCACTCCCACAAGCTCTCCCCAAACCTATCCCTTCTCCCTTCTTTCTCCCCCTCTCGCCTTCTCCTCATCCCACCCCACCCCCATGCTCCCAACTTTTGCCTGGCGATCTTGTCTGCTTCCATTTTCCAGGAGGATCTATATATGTTTTTCTTTGAGTTCACCTTATTACTTAGCTTTTCTAGGATCATGAACTATAAGCTCAATGTCTTTTGTTTATGGCTAGAATCAATGCATTAATTTTTAAGGAGTATGTAATTAAGTTAAGTAGTGATCAAGCTGTTTAGCTTTCACTACTGCATAATAAATAAACCATTAAATAGCACTTGGACAGGTGGCTTACTATGTAACAGAAGTGTGTGGGGCAGAGTTAGGATCCCCAGGATCCATACAGATATTGTATGGGAATGGTAGCCCAGCTGTAAATCCAGCATATGAGAGAAAGGGTAGAAAAGCCCTGGATCATGTTGGCTAGCTAGATTGGCTTAATCAAAAAATTACTCAGACTCAATATATAAAGAGTAGAATGATCAAAGAAGACACCCAACTTTAGCCTCTTATCTCCACATACTGTGGAAATACGTGCCCACACACATAGGACTACCCAAAAACATTCACTCCCAAACTCCACAAATAGATGCAAGCACAAAGAAAATAAATAGAAAATAAAAAATAAATCACACTAACCTATCCCTGCTACATTTCCTTAATGAATTCATTAAAGGTAGGCATGGTACTGCATTCCTGGATTCCGAGCACAAAGAGAAGGAGGAATGAAAATTGTGAGTTTGAGGCCAACCTGGGCTAGATATTTTATTCCAGAGTGGGCTCAACTGCAGAGCGAAATCTGTCTCAGAGAAACTGCAATAAGTGCTCGAAAGATGGCTTGCTGTTTTAAATGAATGGATTGCTCCTAAGGAGAACTAGAACTCATTGACCAACCCTGACATCATGAGGCCACAACTGTTTGGAACTCTAGCTCCGTGGGATATGATGCCCTCTTCTGCTCTCTGCAGGCACGGCATTAACATGCACAAGCCCACATAGTAACATATATATATATATCTTGTATATATTTATAATATATTTATTATATATTTATTTATATATCATTTATATATTTATATTATATATTTATATATTATTTAATTGTATAGTTATTTATATTTATTTTATATATATTTATAATATATGTGGAATTTGATAGTGAAACATCTGGGAAATAATTGTGTTTCTTACTGTCCATTTTTGGGAGAAAGGAGTCATGTACAATAGGAAGAGATTATCTGAAAGATAAGTTAGAGGGACTGGGCTTGTATTTTGGATCTTGAGTTAAATCCTGATTTAAACACATTCATTGAATCTTTGAATTGCATATTAATGAGGTAAACTAAGGATTAGAGTTAGAATCCAAATTTTAAAGTATCTCTAATTTCTTTCTAGATCCTTCAAGAAGAGCAGAAGGATCCCAAGAATTCACAAATGCAAATGGAATCCCAAAAAAGACCAAATGAGACATCTAACAGCCAGGAGCAAAGACTCTATTCTTCTAAGAGAACTCGACAAGATCAGAACACTCTCCCAACTAAAACAATCAAGATCACCATGGGGGGAAACCCCAATAAATATCTCTGCAATCTCACCCATAGGGAGACAGGTAGCTTATATGAGGCCCTGAACTACCATGGCCTTGTCAAAAAAGAGATAGAAAAACAGCCAGGCAAAGAAATGCTGGTGTGTGGCAAAGAAGGAACAGAAGGGTACATAAACCTCGGTATGCCCCTCTGTTGTTTTCCACAAGGCAGCCATGTGGTCATTACATTTTCCGAAACTGAAAGTGAGGAGAAAAAAAATAATGAAGTGTGTGGCCGCTTTGACCAGTCATCTGCTGAGTGCGTTGTATTTTACATTCATGCAGTCGGGAATAGGGAGCAAAGGATTCTTAGGTGTAGGGAACTTCACGAGGAAGGTACCAAACTCTGTGTCTATGGTTTCAAGGGAGAGACCATCAAGACCACTCTGAGGAAGGATGGCAGATTTTGCTCCTTTGTAGAGAGTGACCATTGGAAACTCATTAATAATGACACCATCATAGAAAACAGCCAGCCAGTAGATGTGTTAGAGGGTAAGCTCTTTCAGATTGATGTTGAGAGAAAGGAGAGCTCTTGGGAAGCAGCAAGAACTCAGAAATCTGAGGTAGAGGACAGAAACATCAGTGAGTTGAAAGGATACATTGTGAATTTGTACCCCACACTGACAGGAGAGCGGGAGAAAGTGAGAGCATGTATCAAGGAAAAATGTGAGAATAGTAAAGAAGAGTCTCTTCTCGAAGCCTATAAGAGGAAGTTCAGTGAAGTTGCGAAAAGCTCTATTTCAAATCAAATGCTCAAACTTCTTTCATGCTTCATGGATTCCACTGGGCTCATAGTTTGGGACAATAATGGGAACAGCGGTAGAGCCACTTGCTTTGTTTTCAGAGGGTTGTACATTTTCACTTGTCGACATGTATTAAATGACATTGTGGGAGAAGGAAGAGAGCCAAGTAAGTGTCTAGATCTAATTAGCCAATGTGTAAGGGTGACATTTGATGACGAATACTCTGAAGAGCCAACCTCAAACTTCAATAGTTGCTTTCACATCGAACCTTGGCTTCTCATATCTGATGACACTCTTGACTATGCTGTCCTGAAACTGAAGGACAATGGTCAACATGTGCCTGCTGGACTGTATAATAATGGAATAGCTCTTGTACTTCCCAGTGAGTTGATATACATGATTGGCCATGAAAATGGAAACAAGGTTTTTGACCGTTGTGCAGTGGTCACTCAAGGTAAAGGAAAAGAGAAGAGTCAGCAATTTGTTCATGGAACAGAAGCAGCAGGGCACAGCCATCATTCTAAGTTCCTGCATATGTGTACAAAAAGAAGTTTCCAAGAAATGAATGTCAAGCCTAATGACTTTACCTATAATATTTTTTATAATGGCTCTTCTGGATCTCCACTATTTGATTGTAAAGGTTCTCTAGTAGCCATGCATACTGTTGGCTTCATTTGTGAGCATGAAAGCGGAGTTTATAATGTTATTGAGGTTGCCATAAAGATGGAATCCATCCTTGCTGATATTAAGCGAAAACATGAACTATGGTATGATGATGTTTGTGTAAAGCAGCAGGATGTTGAAATGTGCAGTGAAGAGTTTACAGGTCAGGAGGATGTTGAAATGTGCAGTGAAGCCTATACAAATGTATTTAAACAGGAAATAAAAATGTGAAGAGTTTTGAAGGTTGGAGAGTATTTGTTTCCGTTTTCTCTCTTTAAGAGATTTGGGTATTTAAAGGCAATACTATGTTTTTCCGACCTTCAAAGCGTTCATTTTAATGTGTAAACATGGCTGGAAATGTGGCTCACTGGTTGAGCACTTGCCTAGCATGCGTGAGGTTCTGAGATTAGTCCCCAGTGAAAGATGACTATGATAGCACTCAAATCAGTTTCCAAAATTGTTGTTCTCACTGGCTTTTTAAACGTTGAAGCCATCTTTAGTCTCACTTAATGGCTCATACACACGTTTACAGAAACTTGGGCATTTTCTATTCTAAACTGGTAGGATATTCTCTCTTCATAACTGTCAGTGATGCATGATTGCTAACAAGTTTTCAGAACCGTTGGCAATCGGAATCTCTCTCCTTTCCACCTGTGGCATGCAAGATGGAATGAAACGTTCGGCAGAAGGAGAATGTTCCAGAGTGTCTGCACTTTGCTCTGGCTCAGCTGTCACTAACCCTCCTCAGGCAGCTATGAGGAAGGTCGGAAACACTAATAGCTGAATCTCAGGGCAACAAGTCCTGACTACTTGTTAAGCCTTGATGCAGGGAGAAGCTAGGTCCTGCCTCAACTTGATATGCCAGGCTTTGCTGATTCCCAAGGGAGGCCTCACCCTATCTGGATGGAGAATGAGGAGGAGAGGAATGGGGGGAAGGGAGGTGGGATAAGAAGCGAGATGGGGGGAAGGAATGGGAGGAGAGGAGGGAGAGGAAACTGTTGTTGGTATGTTAAATAAATTAAAAATGATGAAAAATTACACATTTGTCCACGCATGTTGTAGAAGGCACGACATTCATGTTCTTACATCTGGCACATGCAGAGGTTGGCCCATAGGAAGCCAGGAACCCCACAGGTTTCCTCCATACTCTCAGGGTCTGCTTGTCTCCCCTCCACAAGCTGCAGAACCTGGTGTCTAATGTTTTCTCCAGCCAAGAGTTTAGGATTTCTTTTGAGTAAGTGTACAGCGCTCCCTGCAAGAACTGTGACAGGTGCCCTCCTCCAGAGTGCTGACTCCTCCTTTGGGACTTCTCAAGCCCTGCCCTGTGCAATCTGCACCTGGCCTCAAGCTCTACTGTGGAGCAATCAGGAGCTTTCTGATAGGAAACCTAGCTAGCTTAGTCCTGCATCTTCTCAGTGGTGACATCCTCCATGTGATTCAGCGTCCTGCTATGGGTCACCAGAGTAACTTCAGTGGACAAGAGACCCAGGGAGATTGCACGTGTGGGGTGTTGGTCTAAGAAAAACTAAATTGAAGGTTGTTAAACCGATTTGACTGAGAGAAGTCACACTCCTGTCTGTTTTCCAAAGCAAGTGTTGACAACAAGTTCTGCTCTTCATGAGAGTCGTGAAATCAAAGGTGTCCCTGCCCCCTCTCTGGTGCATACTACAGCCTGTTTCAGGGTTGTTTCATTTTGCTTTGTTTGTTCCTCTTACACCCAGAGCAGAGTATAAAGACCTGCGGCATGGTGAACAAACAGAACAGCTTCCATTTGAAAGACTCCCCCTTTTAGATGAATTTCTTCCCTCAGTTCTGGGGAGGATGTGAAGTCTGGGTAGGATTCGTTGGCTGTAGAATAGAGCACCACCTGGTACCCTCTAGCACACAGTGGAACAAAAATCCACTCAAAACATGTCTGTGGGTCCTGGGGTCCTTCAGACTTGTGGAATACCTAGCTCATATATGCAGAGTCTTTAACTCGTCCTCTTCCAGCCCCAGAGGATCCAGTGCCTCTGAGCCAATACCTATGCTGTATACCTATTTACACAGCCCACGGGCTCCCCTGGACCAGGAGTGTTATGGAAGGAAGCACCAGGGAGCTGGCCAATCAGAGTTTGCCTACATCAGCTCTTATTAGGTAAGATTGGGGGCAGAGAAGGGTATATCTGAAAGGAAGCATACATGGCTGGAGAGATGTCTCATCTTGGATAATCTTTCCCTATTTCCTTTGGACCTCTCTTCACAAATTTCTTTGGTTTTCAAGCTACTATCCACCGATTTTCCTACAATTTTCCATGTAAATTTACCACCTCTTCCTATCTCCACTTTAAAGGAAGACACAAGTTTAATATCAATATAAGAAGGACACAGTTTTAAATCCCCAAATGCAAATTCTTTTGAGAGATATTGACAACTGCCTTTGAACTCTCTCTCTGCTTCCAACTCTGGGCTTGAGAACATCACGTCCCAGGTCTGTCCAAGATGTCCTTTCCCTAGAAGCAAAACCTGGCTGGAATCTGTTTTTCACAGCATCTCTGGGGTTAAAGATAATTTCTGTAAGTTATATGTATAGGTGTCTACGTCACAATGCTCAGCTTTTATTGTTGGATACGTTGGGAGCAAAGTAAAAATGTCTGCTTACTCAGAACATCCAACCACAAGCAAGGTTGGAGCTGAAAGGGGAGGGGGGGTGATTGGATTCCAGTTCATCTTCTCTTCTGTACAACATGTGACCCCTGTGAAGAAACTGTCATAACTTAAACCAATTTGAAGTTTGTGTTTCAGCTGAAACAACTGTTTCATCTCTAAGTCACCATGAGCTGTAAGAGTGCAGATCATGGAAGATCTCATTTAGTTTGAAGAAAAATGTAAAAAATCAAGTACTATTTTTCTCACGTATGTCTGTATATTAGTTACTTGCCTCATTGCCCGGACAAATACCTAGCTAAAACAACATCAGAAAGAAAGGGTTCATTTGACTCACACTTTGAGGCCTCAGTCCCTCATGGTGGAGATGGCAGGCCTCAGGAGTAAGTGTGAGGCAGCTTGTCACACTTCGTGCATCTACAGCCAGGAAGCAGCTGGTTACTGATGCTCAGCTAGATTGCTTCTTTTCATTAGGTTGGGACCCCAGCGCATGGGATGATGCACTCACATTTAGGACAGACTGTCCCACCTCAGTTAATCAAGAAAATTACTCACCGTTGTGCTCTGAAGATAGTGTGGGTGCAAAACCACAAATCCCACCTCAAAGGGGATAAAGTATCATTTATTGTGAAGCCAAATACGCATGACTGTGTTCTGGGAACACAGCTGTAGGTTACCTCAAATTCCATGTTCTAAGGTGGTAACACATTGATGAAGTATTGATAGTAACAGCACAGAGAAAGTCAGAAATGTAGGTACTTTTCCGATACATTGGTGGAAATATTAAGTAGATGCATGGCAATAAAACAGGAAAACCTTAGCTGTACGCTCCACGTGCTGCCCTGATGCTCCTGCTCTCAGGTGGTAATAACTAGGGTTTTATTAATACATCCCCAAGTGCTGTACCTTTTAGTACCTTGATGTTAGGGCAGACGCTGAGGTGGGCAAGAAACAGCTGTTTAGGGACTAGAGGTAGCACGAGGTAGTTGCCATTGGAGCCTGAACCTGTAACACTCTTCTGTGTTATGCCTTTGGTTCTGGGGCAGAGAGATTACTGGCAATAGAAGGATGAAGGAAAGCCTCAGGTGGTGGAGACCACGTGGGACTGACTTGTACATCCCTGGGCTGTAGTTCCTGAGTGAGGAGTGCAATCCCATTAGAGTGCTGTCTGCAGTACAGAGAAGAGGAAAGGAAAGAAGAAGAAGGGAGGAGAGGGGAGAGGAGGGGAGGGGAGCGGAGGGGAGAGGAGAAGAGGGGAGGGGAGGGGAGAGGAGGGGAGGGGAGGGGAGGAGAGGGGAGGGCAGGGAGGGCAGGGGAGAGGAGGGGAGGGGAGAGGAAGGGGAGGGGAGGAGAGGGGAGGGGAGGGGAGGGAGGGCAGGGGAGAAGAGGAGAGCCAAAGTGAATCACTGTAAGAATTTCTGCAGCAGTGCTCAAGGGAGATCCATTCTAGATTTTTGGAAAGAGATTTCTGTAAAAACTCCTGTCTTCTTCATGAAAAATGCCTAATGAGATCTCCATCAGAACACTGTATGTAGCAAATATTACAAAGTTTTTAAAAATATTTCTTGAGATTTAAATTTTTCTTTTGTATGTATACATGTTTGCCTGAATGTTTGTTTGTGCACTGCATGTATACAGTGCCTGGAGTGGTCAGAAGGAGGACATTGGGTCCCCATGAACTGGAGTTACAAATGGTTGTGAGCCACTGTGGAGGTGCTGGAAATTGAATCCCTGCCCTCTGGAAGAGCAGCTGGCGCACTGCTTAGCTACTGAGGCATCTCTCCAGTCCCACGGTGTTTTCTCGAGTGTCACAGAGTAAGTAAAAAATACTGATTGCTTTCTCATACATGTGCGGTGTTTTTGAGGAGGGGAAACACCTATGCTCACGTAGGTGGCTACTTCATTAACGTGACTCTTCTCCACTGCTTCCATCAGCTCGAATGTTCTGTGCCAGGAATGTTCTACCAGAAACTAGAAAGTTGTAAGTACAATTCGTACCCAGTAGGTTCCTCAAAGATCCAGCCCTCCTTCAACAGAAAACAGCGGACAAACCAAGATTCCTTCACCCTTCACCTCAAAATCTCAGGTTTCTTGTGTAGTCTACAGATCTTACTCCGCTACCAAGTCCTAGCCAAGCTCTCACAGTAGCCAGACTTCAGCATTCCAGGGCTACTCCTTGTTTCAGCCCAGGTTTACATTTCCCCTTCAGTCTTAAAAAGATTCTATGAAGTGATTTTTATCAATACCCAAAGAGCAATAAGCTGAATTTTTTTTTAACAACAGATTCCTGAAAGCCCCATTTGATATTATCAGCCCCCACCTAGAACCAGTACATGGCTCTTGGATCTTTTCTGCGGGTGTCTACCCTCAGAGGCAAGAAAAGGACTGTGTAATAGTTTCAGTTTTCTTTAGTTAAGCTTAGCAAAAGCCGAGCAAAATGGGTAAATTGTTAAGGTTTTTTTTTTCTTTGTTTTAGCTTGGATTTTGAAATAGTGTCTCTCTATTATGTAAGTAGATCTGTCTGTCCTGGAGCTTGCTATATAGACCTGGATAGCCCTGAATTTACAGAGAGATCCACCTGCCTCTGCCTCCTGAGTGCTGGGATTAAAGGGGTGCACCACCATGCTCTGCTGAAGAAGTCTTTTTTATTATATGATTACATTTTGAAACGCGTTTGTTTTTCACAGACAAAATGAGCCCTTCGTTAGCAACCCAGGAAACAGCCAGGCTCCTCTCTCCCACGGTTATCCAAAGAAGTAAACTGAGGCAGTGAAAATGCTGAGAGGTGGCAGGAGGATGAGCAGAGAAAAGGCCTGGCAGGCTGGGAGGAGAGAAAATGACCAGTTGGATATCTGAGTCATTTGTGAGCTAGTTCCCTTCCTTTCTAAAAATTAGAAGTAAAGTGCAGAAAAAGGAAAAGCAGTAGTAACAAAGAAACACACCGATTGGCCAGAGTCAACAATTTTCTAAGGGTTTAGTTTCCTTCCACCCACGCTCCTATCCCCTTTCAAGGTTTTCAGGATGCTTTCTCATTGGTCAGACTTTCTTTCTGGGAGATAGCTGATTGAGTCTTCTCTCTAGAAGAGCTAACCTGAGCCAGGGGCGGGTGCTGGCTGTGAGCAACACATCAAGAAGAGAGGTGAGTGTGCAGGCTCCACAGGTCCTCTCCTGGGTGGGCGGGAGCTCGGCAGCTCTAAACACCTGGGCTGGAAAGGATGGGATTGGGTGCTCTTAAGCACTGAGACTGTAGTTCATCTGGAGGACCAGGAAAGCAGTTTTCAGTGACTGCTTCTTGTCCCACTGTGTCATGAAAGGAACAATGTGGAGGGTTAGGAGAAGGCATTGATTAACTGTTCATCTTGCTTCTGAAAACTCTGGCCTGGGAAATCGAAACAGAGAGCGAGAAATCAGGCAGCCAGGAAGCTTTAAATATCTTTAAGATTGGTCAGGAAATGGTGGGGGAGGGGAGGAGGGAGGCAGAATGAACTAGAAGTAAGAAGGGTGGAGCAAAGAAGGATGTAAATGAAGAAGGGTGAAAAAGTGTGGTCAGGAACGGGGAAGGGACAAAGAGAAATTGCTGCAGACTGACAGGGAGCTGTAGGTGCTGGGGGCTGGAGGGTGTTGCAGTGGGGCTGGAGAGGGGACTTTTAACAGGTTCTGTTACCTTGTTACTTTAAAGAAGAGACAACAAGTTCTTTATTAAGGTCAGTGGAATTTCAGCTTCTCCCATCACAACAAAGATTGGTTTAGGATACTGGCAAGCATTGAATATCTTGCTATAATATGGTTCTGTCTGAATACTGGAAATACTGGTGATAGATATGGAGTCTTTGTTTAACCTTTTAACTCTTCCACAAAAACGTGTGAAGGAACTGCAAAATCCACATTGCTCTCTGTGTTAAGGGGAGCCCACCAGAGATGACCACTCAGTCTATAGCCAATTGAAAGTCTTTATTCCAACCAGTTGAGACTAGCTTCAAATATTTGGGACCTAAGTGTAGTAGCCTCTAGCATTTAGACTAAAGGACTTTTAAAGAAAAGAACCACAGCCCCATTTCCTGTTCAGCAGCTGGAAGAGGAAATTTGCACAAGCTGGCAATTTAACAGAAGTTAAGATAGCTTAGGTATCTTAGCCTTGGGTCCTAGAATAGTTGGGTAATTTTCCATAAAATTCTTTCGAGTTCAATCTAAAATGGCCTCATGAGGAATACAAGATGGAGGAATGTCTGCACTGCCTTGCCCCTCACATCAGCTCACTTTCTTTTTCTGAGGGAGTCCATTAAATGAGTCATCAGCAAAAAAACAGTAATTCCCAAGATGTCTAACTGGTTGAGTAGGAAATTTGTGCCCACTTCCCCACTTCCTTTCTAACTTTTACTTTCTCAGAACCTCCTCTGTTCTAAGAGTGTTCTTGGTTATGAGTATTGGTAACAGCACTAGCAGTGGTGTGGCCTGAGCAATCTGTAACACATGACCACTGCCTGAAGCCTTCACCTACATTCTTATTAGTGTTTATTTACTTGGGGTATTGTTTGTTGTTTGTTTTGCTTTGTTTTGAAGACATGGTTTCTTGTGTAACAGCTCAGGTTGTCCTGGAACTCCCTTTGCAAACCAGGCTGGCCTCAAACTTACAGAGATCCACCCGTCTCTGCTTCCTGAGTGCTAGGACTAAAGGGGTGTGACACCATGCCAAACTACATGACATATTTTTAATCCTCACAATACTCAATGTTGAGTCTATACCACTCATCTTTGGAGTCACCTGAGCCTTTCTGACGAGGAGACGGAGGTGTGAGTTCTAAGGAGGCCGATCACAGGCAGGTATCATTTTCATACTGTCACATTCACCTGATTCGTGCCTACTCATGTCACCTGGCTGAAGTGGTATTTGCCAGGTTTCTCCATTGTGAAGACATACCCCTTCTTCTCTTTCCACTTGCGGAGAGCACCGTGGGAAGGAAGTCGCTATGCACAGTCTTTGTTTAAGGAGTGGGGACTGTTTCTCTGTCCTGGAGTAGGTATTCCCGAAGTATCTACATAATCCGTTGGGACGATTCTGCAATGGGAATTTCTCTCTTATGCACTAATTTACTTGGTTATTCAGAAATATCAGTAAGAGCATAGAAACTGTGCCCCATTGTTCTCCTGCTCCAGTTTTCTGCACTTGGGTGCGTGCATGCCTACCTCAAGGAATGCATTGTACCTAACATAAATTCTTTGCCTGAATTTGAACCCAGAGTTTTATGAATATTAAGTGTGTCTGTAGTCTGCTGGCCCCCAAGAATTTTAATATATTCTTTTCTTTTGTATCTGTGTCTCCTCTATTAATGGGAGAAGTTCTTTATATATGTGAGTGTAATAACCTGAATAGATAGATAGATAGATGATACATAGATAGGACCAAGAAATATATATGTGCAATAACCTGAATAGATAGATCTATAAATATTTGCATCTATAACCATATGTATCTACAATAAATTACAGAATTATCATGAATGTCATCAAATCTGACTCATAACTACAAAGACAATTTCTATGTCTTCTCAGTCCACCTCTATAAATTCCCATTCCAACTGTGAAAAATATGGATCTTACCATATCTCAGTCATTTAATTAATTGATTAATGAGTGTATAGATAGATAAATTCAGAGGTTATATAGACAGACAGATGATAGATAGATAGATGATAGATAGATAGATAGATAGATAGATGATAGAAATATGGATAGATATAGATCATATGTAAATCATACATACATATATACAAGTATATATATAGAAAATATAATAATACAGATAATAGCCACATAAGTAATTACATAGATACATAGGTGATAGATACATAGGTAGATATATACATAAATGCATGTATATGATGATATACATGAACACATAAATAACATGTGTGTAGATAAATGCATAGATGTAAACTCATAGATAAATAGCCAATACAGATAAACAAATGTATAGATATAAAACCAGAGACATAAATTCATAGAAACATATAATAAAGACTTATAATACTTAGATATTGTAGCTACACACACACACACACACACACACATATATATATATATATTAGATTCAGAGCAACAGCATATATGGTAAAATTGTCTGCACTTGAAAGAGGAATAACATTTTATTAACTAAATAATGTGCTCCTGTGCAATTCCTTTTGCTTTAATCTGACATATGTGATTCTCTTCTAAAGTTGAGATGGCTTCCACCCACTCCACCTACACCTGACACACACTGGGTGAGATTCCTTAAACGTTTGAAATGGTTACACAAAAATAACTTCTGGAATATCCCACATTCATGCTGTCCTGTTAGCTTTTGAATTCTGAATGATTTTGTAAAATTGTATAACTTAAAGTTCACAGTGTGACATTTACTGGATTCAGCAGATGTGTACTGTCCCGTGCTTGTATAGAGCGTATCTCTATTCATTACCACATAGTGATACATGGATTTGCTATAATTTGTTTAGTTGTTCTCTTTTTCAAGAGATCTCAGTTGCTTCCCGTGTTCAGTGATTATTAATAAACTTCTACAAGTCTCTGTGTTTCGGTTTTTATATGACACACATTTTCAACACTGTTGGCCAAATACCAACTAATCAAAGAGTATTATTGGAGTCTACACTAAGACAATGCTTAGCTTTATAAAAAAAACAGCCAAAATTCTTCCAAAATAATTACTATTTTGTATATTTCAGCAATAACAAATGACAGAAGTCCCATGGCCCAACCCCAACATTTGGTATCATCTGGTTCTGTGTTGTGGCTTATTTGATTTGGATTTGAGGCACAACATTGGGAAGGCTGGAGGCTTTCTGAGGATTACATGTTTGGTGAAGTTGAGGCTAGACCTTACAGGAATCAGATGCTCTTTGAGTGTGAGAGGAGCAGAAGAAGAAGACTTCCACAAAACTGCAACCAGGGGATGCCACCCTAGCTCCCTGGAGCAGGGGGAAATTGTTGACAGAGGTGTAGAAGTCTGAGGAGACACCATGGCTTGTCACTATGACACTACTAGTAATTTATGGAGAAATTGCAAAGCCACCACCTTAGACCCCCCCCCCCACTTACAAGTCAGATAGTACAAACCCCTATCTGACGTCCTTCCATAATCTTCCAAGAAATAATTGGTTTCTACATTCCATGTTTCTCGTCTTTTGTAAAAGCCAATGTTTAATTTATTCTTTGAGGGTTTTACACACAAATACAGTGTATTTTGATCATATCCACACCCACAATCCCATTTAACTCCTTCTGGATCTCTCTCAACTTCGTGTCTCCTCCTCTTCTTTTTCTCCTTCCATTCTTCCTCCCCTCTTCTTTTTGTTTTCAAAGCCCTCTAAGTCCACAGTTAGCACTACCAAAATCTACATGGATTTGAAACTATCCAAACCCCTGTGGTTCTCAATTCCTAATGCTGCTACCCTTTAAAACAGTCCCTCATGTTGTGGTGCCCTTCAACCATAAAGTTACTTCATAATTGTTGCTACTTCATAGCTGTAATTTTGCTACTCTTACAAAGTGTAATGCAGATATCTGAAGTGCAGGATATCAGATATGTGAAAGGGTTATTCGGACCCTGAAAGGGGTTGTGGACCACAAGTTGAGGACCACTGCACTAGCGCGTGGTCAACCCACCTGGCGCTACATCACTGAAGAAAACCGTGCCTCTTCCCTTTTTCCTGAACCATGGCCATCGTTCTTTTATTTTATTATCTTTGTAGTTTTACGTTTTTTTCCAGAATGTCATATCACTGGAGTTACATGGTTGTATACCTGTCTCCCATAGCCATCAACTGCTAACAGTTTCTCAGCTGTAGCGGAGACTCCAGGGCCCCTCTCTCACCGAGACTCGCATGTCGTCCTGCTTGAACGTGTGCAGTTCTGGTGCAAACAACCGTAGCCGCTGTGAGTTCACCATTGCAACACGCATGTTGTGTTCAGAAGACACTGTTTAACAGCGGTCCTCTCTGACCTCTCACATTTAATCTTGGTCCCTCTTCCACAACATCTCCTGAGCATCAGGGGATGGACGTATAGTAAAGATGTCCCATCTGTGGCTGAGCACTCCATACTTTGACAGCTTGTAAGTCTCTTCATTAACTGCTGCACACTGCCAAAAGAAGCTTCTCTGACTGGGATTTAAAACTGGTTTTATCTAAAGGTATAGAGGTAAGTTTGGAAGACAGTTTGATACTATATCAATTTATCAAGATACACAGTAATGGGTTCTCTAAGATATATGAATTCCCCAACCACAGGTAAAATGCCATATACCAAGCAGGAGTTCCTCCTGTGAAACAAGTCTTAAACCAAACCAGAAACCAGTTGGTGACACTCATAACATTTATACCACCATTGCACACATGGCCATGTCTTGTCAGCCCAATCATTATTGCAGCTCACATGGTTCACACCCAAATGAGATTGTTGCTGACTCCCCTGCCCGCAGCAGCCTGCCTGACACTTTCCAGTACTGTGAAAGACAACCAGCAAGGTCGAAGCTCCCAGGCTGACCCTAGTTTGATTCCTTCATGTCCTATGAACAGAGTATGTTGTACCTTTAGCAGTAGAGTCTTATCAAGTTTTGTCAGGTAACCAAGAGCAATGGCAAAGGCTGTATTCTTCTGGAGGTCGTTGCGAACTCCCTGGCCAAACTGAGGGGAGGTATTCCATACCTGGCACTCAGTATTTTGCCTGACAAACAATGGCTTCTGAGAGAAACATTAATCCCCATGGAGGGTGACTCCACTTAAACCCCCCTCTCTCTCGTGTGTGTGTGTGATGTATGTCTTTTTCTCCATATATAGGCATATATTCTCCAAATATATACATATGGATATATTTGTCAATGAGAACAGTATATAATACTAATGAACGGATACATTTAAATGGGAATGTAGAGCAGACGGGGAGAAAAATAACACTTAAGAATGTTTAGAAACACCAAAGATAAACATTATAATTGGAGACATATATATAGAGAGACACACACACATGCATGTATATATTAATTTCTTCCTTTCTCCTACTGAAATAATACATGACCCACTTATTTTACAACTTTGACTGCTTTCTACATAGATATTCTAAGTGAACACTAAAGGTTATTTTATTTTCTATCATTTTGTTTAATTGATTTATGTATTATTTATCCATATAGAGGCTAAATCTCAGGCTGATTTTATGCTCATTGTGTAGCTGAGGGTGATGTTAAACTTCTCTGGGTATACTGTGTGCACGTGGTGTTAGTAGCGTACTTATGTGTTACATGAATGGGGGTCAAAAGTCTGGTTCTAGCGTCTTCCTCAATCACTCTTCACCGTATTTGCTTGTGGCAGGATCCCTCAGTAAACCTGGAGCCTGCTCATTTTGCTAGTCTGGTTGGACAGCAGGCCACAGGAATCTTCCATCAGTCTTCCCAGCACTTGGATTACATGCAAGTTAGGAGACACCTAGCTTTTGTGTGTGTATATATGTATGTATGTGTGTATATATGTATGTATGGTTTTTTTTAATGGGAGTTTAAATGGTGAATTGGAATTAGGCCCTCATGCTCATACAACAAGAGTTAACAAACTGAGCTATTCCTCAGCCCTTGAACTTCCAATCTTTCTGCTTCTTCTTCACCAGTACTTACCTTCTAATCTTCCTGTCTCTACCTCCCAAGGGACTAGAAGATTGTGCCATTATGTGCAGTTTGTGAGATCCTGGGATCAAGTTCAGGGCTTCATGTATGTTATGTAAGCATTCTACCAACTGAACTGCATATACCCAGCTATCTCTAAAGGCCTGCTTTCTTCCCTTCCCTTTCTTATCCTTCCCTTCCTTTCTCTTCTTCCCCCTTCCCTTCCTACCTTCCTTCTTTTCACAAAATAACAAATTTTCCAATGACATTTCATACATATTAAGTTTTGGTTGATATATCCCCACAAACCTCCCTCCTTTCTCCCTGCCCTGTTGCTCTATGGCTTCAATATTTCCCTTTGCTTTCATATTTTGTTTTCTTTGAAACATATTTTTTTCACACACATATAGTGGTGTGTATGTGTGTGACCAAATTTATTCAGTGACTGGAGCGTGGGGATCAGAACGAAGTGGTCAATTTTCTTCTTCTAACTTTTTCATTCCAGGGTCTGAACTAAGGTCTTTATGTTTGGTGACAAGTGCTTTTAGCTACTGAGCACTTGACAGGAGTCCTTATACCACATTTTCTATTACTCTCCTGGCCCTCTTTCCTAAAAACTCCCCTTCTTAAGGAGCCCTTTTCTGGTTTCCAGATATCTGTCCATGTTTATTCCCACCTAATACACAGACAAAAAAATTTAAATATGGCCTTTTTCTCTCATTTGTCACTTCTGTCAATATTATTTCAAAAATATTTAGTTTTACTACTTTATCGCTTTACACATTTCATGCCGAGTCACAAGCTTAAGTTTTTACCAAACTTTTTTATCCTTATATGATTTTTAAGAACCAGAAAGTAAGTTGAATTACAAAATTTGAAAACAATCCCAAACTGTATAACTCATATCACTTAAAACTTTTATCTATAATTTTCAAAAGAAGACAACAACAGCAACAAAAACAAAATCAAAAGAGGTAACTCATGTAGCATGTTTATACTGTAGGCACTTAAAAAAAATACGTTACATGTTTCAGCTTGGAGTCCTCATGTGGTGTTCCTCAGGAATCGGGGTTCCTTGAGGAGACTGGAAGGATGTGGGATCAGAAAGCAATCTCACAACCATAATAAAGCATCAGACGGCACGTTTGTTTACACTGGGGGAGCAGCTTGTTTACAAACCTTAGAGACAGTGGAGGAGTAGGTGAAAAGGGGTAGTAAGCTGGGAAGGAGCTAAGACTCACGCGTTGACAAGCTTACAGAATCCTCTCCCTCAGTTCTGTTTTCAAGATGTCTGCCAGAGTATGGGGAGGTGCTTCTCCTGCTCGCTCCCGTCACCAGAGGGTGTATTCTTGGAACACAGTCCAGATAGAGTGTGAGCTCTGTGACAGTTCGTGAAATGCTAGGCAGAACCCAGCCAGCGGATTGTTGGTATTTTCAGTTCAGATCATGTATTTTTAAAATGACCCATGTCCTAACATTAATCTTAATTAGTTAATTAAGCTCCCTAAAGTCACCCAAATCAAATCCTTCTTTCAGTGCTTTTCCTCATTTGAAATTTTACACATAGAACTGAAGACTGAGTTGCCTAATGCAGTCTCCCAGGGAAGACGAAACAAGGCCACATTCTGAGTTCCCACTAGGAACAACTCTCCTTCTCCTTGTAGATTTTGTAATGCATTCTTTGGATTGTTATGATGGTTTTGTTGATGATTTTACTGTTTAAGTGGCTTTCATGCATAATCCTAAAATCTTGTCTGGTGTTCCTAACAAAATGATGACTTATCTACCTCATAGTGAAATACATGTATGTTGAAACACCTCACTCTCATGTACACATGCCCACCCAGCTCCACAATATGGCCATAATTAAAAAGATAATAAATATTAATATATAAATTAAAATGTCAATATATAAAATATGTATATTGACACATGTATAAATATATAAATAAATCAAGATAGCAGGAAGAAAGGGATTATATCAGATAGAATCATACCCACTCTGAGGTTTTCCAGAGTTCTAACCCAAGACTGTCCACTTTAGGCTGACCTATGCGGATCTTGTCTTCTGGACCAGCAAGAATGGGGAGGACTATTATCTAATTCTGTAGACAACCATACTTCAGTTTCAGTGTACTTTATACGAGAATGTAACAAAGAGAGCAATGATCTGAGGATGGTTGTTGGAGTTCAGAAAAAGCATGTAAATAAACAGCAATCAGCACACATTGAATATTAACAGAGCAGCCCTTTCTTAGAACTTTCTTAGGACAGACAATTTAAACGCAATTGCCTGGCATGGACTATAGATTATATCTGGGGAAGCACTAATGAAAGGCAGAGGGTCCCAGATTCGGGCTACACTGCCCAGATTGGGTTCTATAGCTATGTTCTGACATCCAACAAGAATAAACTGTCTTATAAATTGAATTTAGATGTTTATCACAGGAGGCAAGAAATCACATGCAAAAACAACCAGGAGAACAAACGCACCTGAAGTAAAAGGCCCTCTGTCTTTTCCCCTGAATCCTCTCTCACAGTTACCCAAGGCCTTGTTCACCATGTTCCAACATCAGTTGTAAGTGAGCTTATTTGGATAAACGGGCTTTGCAGATATAATTGAGGACCTAGAAATTAGAATGTCATGAATTAACTCTGTGATGATAAACCTAACCGAAGGCACCCTCTCAGGACAGGGAAACAAGAGAGATGGAGGAAGTCAGGAATGAGAATGGGGTAGAGGTGGGATTACATCCTGATAAGCCCGCCCTAAATTGAGAACACTGGAAATGCATTCTGGTGCTTGGGTGCCAACTCCGGGGCAAGGAGCTAAAGGAAGGAAAGAGCCTGGTAATCAAACTGTTTCCCTCTCCACTTGTCCGTTTTACTGTACCCTAGCTGTGCTTTCGCAGCATCTCTGTATCCTCCGGCCTGTGCAGGGGCATTGTTCTAAGCTTCTCATTTCCCCAGCGACCCACTTTGGGTAAAGAATCAGAAGTCAGCTGGCTTACTTGAGATTTGCAGTAGGGAAGGAAAGCAGTAGAACTTTGGAAATGGGACCACATGGATGGATTCGAGTTGCTGTTTTGGGGTTATGTGCGTCACTGCTCCATCTCAGAAGACATCCTCCTGTTCACCATCGGCTTCCTGTGGATGTGTAGATCATTCACTGCCTCTCTGTGAAAACTCTAAAGTGGAACCCAGCTACAAAGGAAAAAGGGGAAAAGGCTGCAAGTACATTCACAGATTATTTATAGCACAATATCGCCCCCTGCGGGAGATAATCAGTAAGTACACTCTTTAAAAAGAGCCACCCTCCTGGAGAACAACCTGTTGAAGCTGATTCCTTTTTTCCATGCTTTCTTTTCGTGGTATGAAGGAATGCATCCTCACCAACTAGCACAAGGAGCATTCAAAAGGCCCTTGGCAGTTAACTTATTGAATCTACTCTGAAAAGAATAAAAGGGAGGATATAGATATGATAAAATAAAAAGGTAGGTTATTGAATCTAATTTTAAAAAGCAACTGCTAGTTTTAAATATTTTACATTGAAGTATACTTTTATATATTATATACAAATTTTGTCTATTGATACAAGTTTGTGATTAATTTTTTAAAACTTATTGTACATATATTTCTAATCTTGTTCAAGGAAGCCAGCTGTTTCTGCCATTTCTCACATTTTTTGTAAATCGCTTGCTTGCACTTCCTGCTTACTCAGTTAATAATATTGTATTATTGGATCTCCGAGGGAGTTGAAGACTAGATAGTTATAGTTTTCCTTGTTTATCAGACTCAAAAAAGAAACTCACTAAAGAGGTGTAAAGTGTAAAAGGTTGTGAGACATTAAAAGATAATTTGATAATGCAAATTAGAATAGAAAGTGAATTAGGTACAACCTTTTTGGACTCATTGAGATAGGTTAGAGATGGAGTATTTTCTCTGAATTTGTCAAATGCAAATGAACTAGACATTGTTGATGCATTTATTGCCTGTATATATTGTATATAGTTATTGTACTTACTGTATATAGTTTTTCTTATAGTTATAGCCTTTTTTTATTTTAGACAAGAAAGGGGAAATATAGTGGTATAGTATTTGTGTTTTAATAAATAAAGCTTGCCTGAAGATCAGAATGCAAAGCAGCCACACTAGTCAGCCATACGGGCCAGGGAGTGGTGGTGTGAGCCTTTAATCCAGGCACTACAGAGGAATATAAGATGGGAGGAGGGCTAGAGAGATGGCTCAGAGGTTAAGAGCATTGCCTGCTCTTCCAAAGGTCCTGAGTTCAATTCCCAGCAACCACATGGTGGCTCACAACCATCTGTAATGAGGTCTGGTGCCCTCTTCTGGCCTGCAGGTATACATACACACAGACAGAATATTGTATACATAATAAATAAATAAATAAATATTTTAAAAAAATAAGATGGGAGGAATCAGATCTCATACCCAGTCTCAGTCTGAGGATTTGTAGAGGCAGAATCACCCAGTTCCGTGTGACATGGAGGTAAGAGTCAGTGCCTTGCCACTTTGCTTTTCTGATCTTCAGCTTGAACACCAATATCTGTCACTGGGCTTTTATTATTTGTGCCACACACCTCTGTGAGGTATTTTTAAATCTAGAATATTTTCTAAAGCTCCAGGGCTTCAATAGTAAGAAGAACACAAAAAGGAGCCTAAGACATGAACAGATATTTAATCAAAGAAAATATGCAGATGGCAAATAGTCACCCAGGGACCTGTTTAGCATCCCTACTATTCAGCCCACATGGGGAGGGGTTACAGAAATTACACGCCTATCATAAAGGTTAAAATAAAATACTCTGGCATTACATGATACCGATGAGGGTGTAGTGGCATGACCAATATGTTGTTAAGAGAAAATACAAAAAGGAAAACTGACATGGTTAAAAAGTATATATGAATGGTGCAGCTACGGCAATGGAGCTTCATGTTCACTCAAAATCCTGTATGAGAATTTCATAGAAGTTTTATTTTTGATAGTCCAAACTATTGTGGGTAAACAGAAAAATAAACTGGCATACTGGTACCATTGAACAGTATTTGTCAATAAAAAGGCACATAATTGATAAACATTAGCTCAAATAAATTTTCAGAGAATTGAGCTTAGTGTAAAAATCCAACCCCTCAAAGACTAGGTGCTCAAGTTTCCATTTACGTAACATTCTTTTTTTTAAAAAGCAAAACAAAACAAAACAGAAAACCAGAGGCTAGAGAGACGACTCAGTGCCTTATAGTAGCTGCTGCTCTTTAAAAGGACCTGAGTTCGGTTTCCAGATCTGTGTCAGGGGCTCACAACTGTCTAGAACTCCGGCTTCTGGGGTCAGATGCCTCTAGACACTTTTGGCACCTGCACTCTCTTTCTCTGTCTCTCCCCCCCCCGCTTTTCTCTCTCTCTCTCTCTCTCTCTCTCTCTCTCTCTCTCTCACACACACACACACACACACACACACGCACAGAGACATACACATGTGCACGTGCAAGCACAGAGACACACATACCTACACATAATTAAAATTAATAAAATGAAATGTTTTTAAAATCACAAAATCGTACACACGGAGAGTGTGTTGACGACAGTCACAGGATGACAGTGGAAAAGAAGTGGGTGTGTTTAGAACAACATGGAAGAAGTACAACCTGGGGGATTTGCTACATATCGTGTGCACAACAGACAATATATAACGCAAGGATAGACCAATGAAGAATCATGGCGTAACATGAATATTTTAATTGTTGTTATCAGTAATAATGCCTATTATAGTTTTGTACAATTGGATATTTATAGCTTGATAAGCAAGGGGGAAGGAGATACCTGGAATAGCTCTGTCTCTTCAACCAAGGGCTTCTATCTGGCTTTTTTATCTGGGGTCTCGCTTAGCTGGAACCCAGCTTCTTGCAATGAGGATGCCATCAGCATGGCGTAGGTCCTTGGGCAGAAAGCTCTATGTGAGTAATCAGATGACAGCCTCTGTGAGTAAGGAAGCCCAGCGGACTCCAGCCCCACCCCTCTGATTCCCAGCTGCCTGGAGCTAACTTCTGCAAGCCAGACTAAGTGTCCTCAGACGCCTCCCTCGAATGGCAGATTTGATGCAAAGGAAATGCTCGCTGCTGTTTTTAGCCACTAGTTTCAGAGTGGTTTATTACACAGTGATGGATGATGGGGGAAAAGGTGACGTTTACTTTAATACTTCATGAGAGAAAAAAGTTTATGTTCATTGAAATTTGTGGGAACAATGATGGTATTTCAAAAAGCATCACCAAACTGAGCAATTCAAGCCTGATTTTATTCCATTAAACCTCAGGGAGGTTTCATTATAAACACCATAACTCCAAATTACATATTGAGTATGTCATTTGCTTAAGGAGTTTTATACCACTGATAGCTATAAGACATAATTTTGGTGATATATATATATATATATATATATATATATATATATATGGTTTGGATGTTCAAGTGTAATGCTGTTTGAATTTTAGGAGTTTGTGGCCCAGATTAGCTGAAGTTAGGATATCTTTAAAATATTTTTAGCGTATCACACATACATAATTATTATTGACTTTTAATTAGAAATTATTATTTGAAGGCTGGAGAGATGGTTCAGTGTTGAAGATGGAGAAGATGGCTCTTCTTGAGGACCCAGGTTCAACTCTCAGCACCCACATGGCAACTTACAAAAGTCTATAACTCCAGCTCCAGGGAACTCAAAACCCCTGACAAAATACTAATGCATAAAACAACAAAGAAACTGTTATTTGAAAATTGTTTTTATGAACTATAGGTTAATGTGGCTTATTAAAATACTAGTTTTGCAAGTATATTTGTGTCAGTTGCTTGTCTCGTTTCTATGGTAACATCTGAAAGAGGGAAGTGCTACTTTTCGGTTCCTAGTCCGAGGGTATAGTTCATCATGTCAGGGAAGTAACTGAGGGAGCTGGTCGGGTTGTGACCAGTAAGGAAAAGGAGGGATGGATACTGGCACTCAGTTCTCGTTCTCCCTTATGTCCCGAACTGCAGCCGGTGAAATGGCGCTGCCTATATTTACGGTGGATCTTCCCACCTTGATTGACTTGGCTCTAGCTAAGTCCTTACAGGCATGCTGGGACGGTTTTCTCCTGAGTGACTTTAGATCCCGTCAGGTTATCAATCAGTATTAACTCGCCCATCTAATTACTGATGGAAACTCCTCTGTGTATTCACGCCCTCTAGCAAATTACCCAGGCGGCGAATTCTCTCCTTTAACTTTTGCTGTAATCCCTGCTGCGGTGTTAGGATGGCAGACCCAGGAAGGCTATAGGATGGACACAGAAAGTAGGGGTCTATGCCGGGAGGTGGTGGCGCACGCCTTTAATCCCAGAACTCGGGAAGCAGAGGCGGAGGGGTCTCTGTGAAGTTCGAGGCCAGCCTGGTCTACAAGAGCTAGTTCCAGGACAGGTAACAAAGGCGCGCCCGGGGGGTCGGGAGGTAGGGATCTATCTATTTCTTTCTGTTTCATGTTCATCTTTCAAGCAGTTAGCTATTTCTTAATACTTCCTCCACCCTCACCCCCCACGCCTAGATTAAGCGCGATCCACCTGGGAATTCCTGGTTTACCTGCTCAGGAGCAGTTTTCTGCTCGTCTCCTCAAACATAAAAAGAGCATATGAAAGTCTGAAAAGGCAATTGTAAAAAAAAAAATCACAATCTCATTACCAATATAAAAATATCCCAAATTCTATCTTTACTTTATCAGAATGAATTCATTGTACGTGTGGTTTTACCCACGGAGAAAGGAAGCGTGTGTTCCCTGACAAGGTTAATATGTAATTCTCTTAGAAATGTTAACTTTTTTCTTTTTTTGAGACCTGGTCTGGATATGGGGCCTGGAATTCTCATTTTCTTGCTCAGTCTCTCAAGTGCTGAAGTTACGAGTGCAGGGTACCATGCTCAGCAATAATGTGCAATCCAGATCTCAATCCCTAACTTTAGTCAGAACGCAATTCAGAATGTTTTCCTCTTTAGCCGTTAATGATCAAAATAAGCGAGTCTAGCTTGTGTTTGTCCTGCTCTCTTCTGGTTTATTCACAGAGACACTGCAGGATAAACCAGTTTAGCCTGTGCCATCTAACTCTAACAATAGAGAAACAGTCCAACAAGACCTTTTCTGCTCTTATTTGGCGCTGGCTCCCAGTGGTCACCAGTGTGTGGCCTTTGACCTGTACATGAGGTTTCCGACCAGCAGGGGGCGAGAAAGCTCTAGCGCTCTGGTGCGAGCGGCCAGGAGGCGTGACTTCTTTATCCTTGACCGACAGCTAAGGAAGGATGCAGGCGAAGATGAGGTAATAGCAGGCAGAACGAGGAGGGCGTGGGATTGTTCGTGTGTGTGTGTGTGTGTGTGTGTGTGTGTGTGTGTGTGTGTGTGTGTGTGTGTGTGTGTGTGTGTGTGTGTGTGTGTGTGTGTGTTTGTGTGCGAGTGTGAGTGTGTCCGTGCGTGCGCGAGCCGGAGAAAAATGCGACCCCCGGAGCTCGCGCCGCAGATTCATTCGGCGCTGCGCTGAAAACGGAAAGAAAGACAGAAAGTTCCATTTTCGAAGAGATTGCAAAGTTAAGGCCCGGCCGTGGCCGCTGGGGTCGGGATGGCGCGCGTGCTCTCGGCACCCGGGGATTAGGGAAGCGTCCGCGGGAGCGAGCTCGCCCTGGCGCATTGCCGGGGAGGGGCGACTCCTTCTGGAAGGCACTGAGCCGAGCCGCAGGGAGGGGGAGCTGTGCCGCCGCGGTCGCCGCGCTCCGCACCGAGAGAGGGCGGAGGGCGTGACCGTGCGGCGCGATCCACGCGGACGCCCGCGGAGCCCGAGGCGCAACTGGTGCGAGGCGGGTGCAGCGCCGCTCGGGCCGCGCGCCCCCGGGTGGCTTTGCAAGGCGGGGCGGCGAGGGCACAGGGCCGGGCCTTTGCATGAAGCCGCTGGACCCTTCGGAGCAGCGGCGGCGGCAGCGGCGGAGCCCGGCGGAGCGCGGTCGGAGGCAGGTGGCCCCGGGGTCCGTGTCCCGGTGCCTGCGGGGCTGCGGACTCCCCCATGGGCCGCAGCTGAGGCTGCCCGCGGCGGCGGGGCGCGGGGCGGGGGGCGCGATCCAGGCCCGGAGGCGGCGGCGCCGGAGGAAGCGCAGGAGGCCGGGCCCGGGAGACGGGCAGCGGCGCGCCACAGCCCCGGGCTCGCCATGCTCCTGGCCTCGGCCGTGGTGGTGTGGGAATGGCTGAACGAGCACGGCCGCTGGCGTCCCTACAGCCCCGCCGTGAGCCACCACATCGAGGCGGTGGTGCGCGCGGGTCCCCGCGCCGGGGGCAGCGTGGTACTGGGCCAGGTGGACAGTCGGCTCGCGCCCTACATCATCGACCTGCAGTCCATGAACCAGTTCCGTCAAGACACGGGTGAGCCGCCCACAGCCCTTCTCTATCCCGGGAGCTACCGCCCTCGTGGTCGTGGGTTGTGGGCAGTTTCTCTTACTGGTGTCAGCGATCGGTGTTGAGGGCAGGTGCTTTCCTTCCCTAGATCCTCTCAGGATCCCATGACCATCTCCAAATAAATGTCCTTCCAAGTAGTTTAAAGTGTCTTGATTAAGCAAACTCAGCTACAGCTTAACAGCAGGAGACCCCTTTATACCCCCTTTCAGCCCCTAGTGCCTCTTTATGCAGGACCTTTAGGACTTTGCAGCCCCCAAGCAATGCTTAGAAAGCAAAAACATTGCTGGAGCCCCTTGGCTGCTCACACCTGGCTGACCCTGCTTTGTCTCAAGCACCCTTGTTGCTACCACAGGTTCCCCTTTTAACCTTGCTGTCTCTGGCCCTCCTCTGTGAACCCAGCTTTCCCAGTGTCTAGTCCTGGGTGTAAGACTTGGGGAGACAGAGTGATCCCCTGACTCTAATTGCAGTCTAGTGTGTGGAAGTGTGGGAATGTTACTGGGAAGAGAGAATGGAGCCAGGGGTTTCAGGGCCGGAACATCCTGGATGTGGTGGCATTCACAGATGCCTCTGCTTGTATACTCCAAGCGCTGAAGCAACAGGCCAGAGCAGATGGAGAGAGGAGGGGGAAGGACTGGGCTCTGGAATGCCTGGCAGGGAAGCTGCTCCCTTTGTCCGTGGAGGAGGAGGGAGAGAGTAGGTGGAAGGCTAAGAAGAAACTGTCCCCAGTTTTGTTTTTCTTAAGTAGCATACAAGGGCCACTCTGGCCTCCCAAGGCACTGAACTCTCGTCTTTACATAAAAACCAGGTTGCCAGCGAGACCACTAGGAATCTCCCAGCTGTGTGGCCTTTAGCCTGGAATGGAACTGCAGAAGTTGGAATATGGGTTTGGAGCCAGGAGGGAGAAGGAAATCACAGTTGCTCTTTCCCCTGGGTCTAGTGTGTTCAAGTTTAATTTAACTGATGACCTGGGACAAGTTTCTGTCTCCAGAGAGTAATCTTTTTAATTGGGGGTCATTTCTGGAATTCTGGCTGGCCTTTCCCAAGGGGGTAGCTGCAGAGCCTGGAGAAGCAGGTGTGGTGGGGAGGGAGAAGGGGAGGAGGGCCCTGTGGCTCAGGGAACAGCTGCTGGACAGGTCCTCTGAACTTCCTAGGAAAAGCCTCACATCCTGTGTGCTAATTGGAATTGTCATGGGAAAGAAGTTTAGTTCCCCCCTCTCGTTATCCGCGGTCACAACTCTGAAAAGACTTTGCCAAAAACTGAATGACCCTGGCCAATGGAAGAAAACTTTCTGGGGGGGGGGGGTTCCAGAAGTTTCAGCATCTGGCAGGCCTGAGCCTTCACGGAGAAAGTGGGGAGGAGGAGCTGAGAGGAAGAGAGGACAAAGAGGAATGCAGGGAGGTGGGGTAAGAGGATTAAATGTAGGAATTAGATGCCATTGTGCATTTGGGTAGAGGAGGTAGAAGTGAGGCATGGGGACCTCAGCTGGAGGGCGTGTGTGGGGGGTGATGGAGGAAGCAGCTGAGCCCTGGAGGTGGGATCAGCAGACCACCTGACAGGGAGTTCCAGGCCTGCTCAAAATAAAACAGCAAGTTTAGCTCTTCTATTTCAGACTGTCTGTGCAGCATATGGAGAGCCATCCTAGCCATGGGCCGGCCCCATCCCCTGCCCCACTGTTAGGAAGTCAGAGGTTCAATCTGCATTGGGGCCTATTTAAGATGGACACAGGTCTAGGAGCAGCCATGACCTGGATGTTGTTCTCGACAGAGTGAAGTTGTAGAGGACCTGAAGTGAATGACAGTATCTCCTTCCCAGGTTTTGGCTGCTGGGGGCTCTTCTTGGGATGCACCCTCTTGCCCACTGGTTATGGCAAGTTATTTAGTTTCTTCTGTTTTAGGTCTGAGGCTGAGAAATAGTCACGGTCCTCGGCAAGACTCTGCCGCTGAGCTGTTTCTTCTGCCTCTGCACCCCTTTCAAAAATATGATCTAGGTATTTCCTTCAGGCTGGCCTCAAACTGGCCAACTCCCTGCCTCAGCCTCCCAAGTGCTGGGATTGGTTACAGATGTGCACCACCTCCTCCAGCCTGAATCCTTTTAAAGTTTGCCTTGCGTGTTTCACATCCACACTGCTCTGGCGTCGTCCCTCTTTCCTGCATCAAGTTCACTTTCCTGGGCACCTCTCTCCTCCATGCCAAGTGCTAGGCTGGGATGCTAAAGGCGTCCATAAGGCTGAATTCCTAGAAAGGCTGGGCCTGCCAGGGAGCTTGTCAGTGCAGATTAGAATTCCTTCATGTCAGCGCTGACCCCCTTCTGCTGCCTCCTGCGTCCACACAAGACCTCGGTTCCTCTCAATGAAGACCATTGATGAGACCGCGACATGTTAGGAACTTTAAGCCACCAGCTCCCAGGCAACCTTAGCCAAGCCCTGGCAATGTTTAATTAAATTACTCACTGTCCCCAAGCCACACTGTAAAGCTGGGAACCAGAAAAGTCCCTATAAAGCCAGACAAGCTGGAAGTCCCCTGCCTAGAGGCAATTCCTTTCCCTTTGGTTGTCTTGTTTTTATAGGCATTTGACATGAGAGCTTTCTCTTTTCAGAGTTGTATGCCTGGATACCTAGTGAGCTTGGTCTCTTCATTCCTTCGAGCTCTTGACTGCATCCAGACTGTCTCCAGGGAGATGGCTAGGAGGTTGCAGACACCCATCTGCCCACTTCTGTTTGCCCTGGGTTTTCCTTCCCCAGACTTTTGCAAATAGGAGCTGATTTGCATTCTAGGTTACTTTGCTCTAGGCGTTTGGGCTGGAGAATATTTAAAAAGGTAAGGAGGGAAGGGGTTCTGGACCAGTCTGTATGCCTTAGTAGAGTCCTCTCTGTGCAAAGTCCTCTACTGTCATCTTCCTTTTCTTTTATAGTCAGGCCTTCCCATATCTGTCATCGATTGAAGAGAAGCCTTCAGAGTCCCTTTCCTCCAGCATAAGCATCTGCACATGCATACCCCAGACCCCCGCACCAACAACAAAGCTAATGATAATAGATTGACACAAAAGTGAAGAACTTCCAGCTCAAAGCTTGTAGTGCTAGCCTGTCTCTTTTTATCTTTAATGAGAAGGGCCCAATGGAGTGAGTGGCACTGCAAGACTGGACGGAATCCCTCCTATCGCGTACTAGCTAGTGTGGACACAGGAATGGAGGGGTTAGGCATAATGGTTACCAAGTGGGTACTAGAGACGTGTCATGCCAGGAAAGTTGCACGGGTGTCTTGTTTCAGCGTCACGAGGATTATACGAAGACTAGTCCCGTTTTATGGAAAGAGGAGCAAGTTGAAACAGCTTAAATTGCTCAAGAGTTCAAGTTACTTTGTCAGTGACAGAGCTAAGAGTCCAGTGAAGTGTCGCATGTATGCTTGTTGCATTTGTGGACATTGTGGACTAATGTCACGTGCAGTGGTAGGTATGGGAATCAGGAATAGAACATCCACAAATTTGCCCTTATGGAGCTTTCTACACTGAGGGTGAGCTGAAATCGTGCTGGTATGAGAAGCTGAGAGTTTAAAGTGTAGACTATAAAAACACAGGTGTGGGTCACCTGTCAGAGATCTCAGCCCATGCCTGGAGCAGTCTTCTAGTTCCCAAAGACAAAACATCTCCAATGCTTGGAAGTGAGAAAACCATTTTTTTCCTTCTCTTCCTTCCTCTTTGGTTTGTGAACATCCTCTATGCCTGCTGTATTGGAAACCTTCTCCCTGGGTCCTCACACCATAGGACCCAGGTGGATGGAACTCCTTCAGATTGTCTAATCCACTGTCCTGATTCTAGAATAGCCCAGGCCTAGAATATTCCAAATAGAGAAGTCTCTAGGAATAAAACATCGTCTCTCTTCTCTCAAACTTTTTGTTTGGAGGTTATATATGTTTGATTACTACCCTATAGGGCTAAACCAAATTCAGCAACTTTCTCTCCAAAAACCTAGCTCATCTTTACATCCCTCTGTTGGCTACCATTTTGCACTCTCCTTGTGGTCAACCTCAGGATTCTTTGACTCATCCTCTTATTCAGAGCCTGAGTGGCTAATATTTCCAGGAATGCAACATGTGTGCCCCGCTGGCTAAAATTTTGATGTGGATAAAGAGAACTGGATTCCCAGACCAAGGCTCTTGGGTCTTGGGGTCATTGCTGGGTCCCTGGAGGTTGTGAACAAGTGGCCTTGACACCTCATTTGCAGAGTGTTCAGCTGCCTGTGCCCAAGGCCCTCCCAGTCCTCTCTGTAGGGTCTCCCCGCCTCTCTTTTTGCTTTCTCTAACACTTGTCCACCCACTCTGAACTGATCAGGAGAGCAGCTTTGGTCTTATTACTTATACTTAATACTCTTCACTAGCTCTTCCTCACCCTGAAACAAAGCCCATCACAGCTTGGTGTTCTAGACCTTTTATGCCCTGGCTATAGTTTGGTCCTCTGTGCCGTAGGTTCTCCTGGTAGTTCTGTGGTTTTCTCCACCCCGCCTATTCATGTGATTCCCCTTGGAAAGAAGCCCTTTCTTTCCATTTGACTGTTGAAAGTCTCTGTATCTTTCAAGTCTTATGTCAGTTGTCATCTATTTCTTCAAAAGTTCTGCAAGCCATCATTACTCCATTTATTAATCACTATATTAGTGGGTCCCTCAGGCTCAATAAGTGTCAAACCTGTGGGACAGAGCTAGGGTAAACGGTTTGATGCTCACTGTCATCAGATTGAGGATCTAGGGAGAGAGGCGGATCCGCATTTTACGAGCCACTTGGATAAATACGCAAACTGCACGCTGAGATCAGTGCTGTTAAAAAGTGGGAACAGGATTTGACTTGGTCACAGAATTTTCATTGGGGTGAAAAGAGCCAACAAAGAATTTGGTGAGTGGTTAGGAAGGAGGACCTAGCATGGTGAAGGTTCCCAGAATCAGAGACCAGCAGCGGGAGAGACTGGAGGCCAGCGTGAAAGAAATATGTGTAGAGTATGTGGGGGAAGGAGCTGTAGAGGTGGGTGAAGCAGGGGTTTTTGGTCCTGGCTGAAGAAAAGAAAATTGGGGGAAGATGTAAGCAGAGAAGGTGTCCAGTCATTTTTCCTGACAACTGGAGTTCCCTTTGTCCTTTTGGCTCATTTTGCATCATAAACAATCCCTTCCACGTTTGCCTTCTCACTCCCTTTGCGATGCTAAGGAATGCCGGAGTTTTGCATTTTCCATAGCAACTAATGGAATGCAGAGCAACCTGCGATCCCTGAGTAAATCTGAGAGTAGCCAGAGTGTTCAGCACAGTTTATGGTGTTTTAATAACGCCAGACCTCGCCTTAGGGAGTGGACTACAAAGAGCCACACAGCCGTATCCCTGCCAACACTCAGCACCTACAAGGAGAGTAAGCCTAGACCTCTTAAGTGTGGACATCTGAAAACTTTCAGTCCACTTCTGCACCTAAAGCTTCCTGAGGCGTGGGGCTGGAACTAGTGAGCGGACAGTGGCCTAAGAACTAAAAGAGAGAGCTGCAATAGGTGAAAATTACAAGGGCTTGCCAGTGGAAATGGAACTGCAATGGAAGACATGAGGATTAGGTCTGTATCTGACAGAAATAGTGGGCAATGCAAAGGATAGAAGAACATAAACTAGGAACGTGTGTATGGAGCCAGGACGTGGCCTAGGGAGTTCAGAGACAATGTTCAAACTTTTACAGGATTGATAACTTTATTGGCTAAAAACTAATTGATCAAACAAACAAAATCACTGCTTTTTAAGTGCGTTTGGAAGCTCTAAACAAGTGCATTGCCCCTGTTCCCTGGAGGGCATTTTCAAAGGTGTCATTAAACTCTCTGAACTTCATTATCTTATCTGTAAATGGTGTTTTATAGGATTGCCATGGAAGTTGTGTCTGTGAGCAACCAAGAGTAAAGACTGAATAGGGGCAAGGTGATTTCATATCTTTTCTCTTTCTCCTGTGTCTCCCCCCTACACACACACACACACACACACACACACATGTCCTCTTACCGTACTTTTCCTATAACATCTCAAGAGTGAACTGCAATAATAATCACTATTTGATTGAGCAATTGCTGCATGACAAGTTCCTGCCTGTCTTCAAATCCACCTGTTACAGCTATGCATAGTCCTAAAAGATGAGGAAAGAAGGCTTTCCCCCACAGCAGGAAGGAATGGAACCTCCTCCATGGACCCTGCGCTTTGTTCCCAAGAAAGCTGACCTGCTGCTGAGGAAGGAAATGGAGGCTAACCCGGGAACTTCCCCCTCCATCCTGATACCCTAGGGCCCCTAACAGAGTCCTGGCCCTGAATGGAGAATTGTTCTGCTTCTCCCTCCTGCCTCTGAATGTTGATGTTTTGGGTTATTAAGGGGCTTGGAGATGGGGTGGGGAGTAGGTTATGACCCTGGCAAAGGCCTGAATAACCATTGTTCCTTTCTTTCCCCCTTGAATGGCATTCTGTCCCAGTCATGGTGTTTCCCTCTGGATTGGGGGAAGGGGTGGGTCAGAGGCCAGGGAAGGGGAGCCTTTTCCCACCACTTCCTCAGATAAAGTATAAGCTGGCAGGTGTAGGGACCCCAGCATCTCAGAGCCCCCTTCAGCCTTTAGCCTTGATGTTGATGCCATGAAATGAGTCCTGGTTGGACACAGAATTTGTTACTAGGGTGGGGAGAGGGAAAAGGTGTAGAGATTCTGGAGCCCAGTTCCCTTGTGGGCTTGCTGGGTCATCTGTGTGATCGCCTTATCTCGTTATCCCCTTGGTTCTTCCAAACCCATAGGGAGACTATTAAAACGGAGAGGGTGCTATCTTTAGAAGGGTTGAGTTTCTTGGAAGAAAACCTTAGATAATTATGAAATTATTCTCGTGACCATTGAGAATGTTATTACTGCTGATAAAAGACTCAGTTCCCGGGAAATAGGTGAGAGTTCTCTCAAGATGATGCCTTATCTCCCAATAACACGTTTTCATCTTAACTTCTGTTTTGTTTTTACATGTATTTGTTTGGCAGGGTAGGGGATGGGTTGAGCTGCGGCATGTGTGTGGAGGTCAGAGGGCAACTCCTGGGAGTTAGTTTTCTCTTTCCACCATGTGAGTCCTGGGGGCCAAATTGAGGTCATCAGGTTTAGAAGCACGTTCCCTCCCCCTGAGCCATCTCACTATCCCACTTTTTCCTTCTTTTAAAATGTGCTCCAAAAGAGCCGTGGTCAGCTTCATTTTCACAACTCCTGACCTTTTAGATGGAAGCGAAGTTCTTTCTTCTGGACTATCATGGCTCTGTGTTTTTTCCTCCATAGCCCTGGGTGCGAGGCTCTTCAGAGGGGCCGGGGTGGCATAAGAACTCTTCTCTGCATGAAGGCATTTCTCCCCCAAGTGAGAGTTACCAGATGGTCATGGAAATTAGTGCCTGTTTGTTTGTTTTTTGCAAAAACTCCCAGGGAGAGTTGCCTTATTCCTCTGAACAAGAGTTGACTTAAGGTATTGTATATTAGCTGGAAAGTGAATTGATTTGTCTCCAAATCAATATACCTGAACCCTGAGTTTGGAGGTCCATTCTGCTGCCTGGCAATGCTTCCCGTGCCCTCCATGTGGCTTCATCTGCTTCTACCCTGGATTGTTGTAGACTCCTGAATGAGTCTTATTCAAAACCCTACTAGGCAGTGCAGGGGCTGCCATGCAGTAGGACTGCAGTTATGCTGACCTGTGAATCTAATACACATCAATGGTGTTCTCCACTAACCCTGACGCCTCCCTCCTCTGTCTTCGGCAGGGACCCTACGTCCAGTTCGCCGCAACTACTACGACCCATCCTCAGCCCCTGGGAAGGGTGTCGTGTGGGAGTGGGAGAACGACAATGGTTCCTGGACACCCTATGACATGGAAGTGGGTATTACCATCCAGCATGCCTATGAGAAACAGCACCCCTGGATCGACCTCACTTCCATTGGCTTCAGCTACATCATTGACTTCAGCACCATGGGCCAGATCAACAGGCAGACCCAGCGCCAGCGCCGTATCCGCCGCCGACTAGACCTCATCTATCCCATGGTCACAGGCACTATGCCGAAGGCTCAGTCCTGGCCAGTCAATCCTGGAACGACCACTTCCCCCCCTGCACCATCCTGTTCCTGTCCACAGTGTGTTTTGGTGATGAGCGTCAAGGCTGCTGTGGTCCATGGGAGCAGTGGGCCCCTTCAGCCTCCAGGAACTCGCAAGAACATAGCTCCCTCTGGAGTGGGCAAGCTGCCCCCACCACCTGGCCCTGGGACGAAGCCACTAGATACTTCCGGCACCATGCGGGGCCCAGGGAAGACTGCTCCATCACTGGTGATCCGGAGACAGGTCTCTAATACACCAGCTGGGGCAACTGCAGGCTCCCCCACCAGCCCACAAGGAAGCAACAGGAAGCCTGGAAGGGTGGCACTGGCCACTTTGAATCGGTCCAACCTGCAGCGACTGGCCATTGCCCAGTCCCGGGTGCTGATTGCCTCGGGGTAGGTGTTCCCATGGCTGCCACAGAGCACTTACCCACCTTAGAGGTAGCCTGTGACTCACCTGTGGGTCAGACAGCAAGATGGACTGGCTAAGACATGCATGCCTAGTCTTGTCAGACTGAGCTGCCCCTGGTAGGTGGAAGCCAGCCTGGTGTGAACAAGGAGCGATTTCACATTAGGGCACCAAGAGGTCTGGATATAACTGAGGTTTTGCCTGGTAGTTGCCGTGTCTGAGGCACGACCCACGCGTGAAGCTCTGACTTCATCATTAGTAAACACTGCAAACATACCAATGGTACAGTCCCAGCGAGTACAGATGACGGTGCTAGGAAATCTTAGCCGGCATTAGTTGAGCTTCCACTGTGTTTTGATTTAATGGTTTTAGCTTTTCATTTATAATCTTTAAAATGTCTGGAGACATTATCCCATTTCACCGATGAAGAGAATCAGATATGTGGCAGGAGTCTGGCCTTGCAGCACCCCCCTCCCTCCACATACACACACCAGGTATTCCGATCAGTACAGGCATACAGTAGGTGCCAAGCTGGGATTGCTTCTCCCATACCCCATTTCAGCATGCTTATGACATGCTGGAGCTGTTGTAGGCGCCATTAGTGTTTCTTACTTTCTTGATATCCCTCGTCCACCAAATGAGAGTGCCCAGGTCCCTACAGTGCCCGCAGCAGCCTTTTCCTGACCTGTTGACTTCTTGTCAACTCATAACAGCCAGCCGCCTTTCTTTTGTCCTCAAAGGCCTGGCCTTGCTGCTGTCCTGTGCCGGTGGTTGAGATGGCTTGAAAGCTGGAATGGGTCCCTAAGACTGAAAATCCAGGCTGCCCTGAGTCAGGGCCATAAATACTCTGCTGGGTCTCCAGACGTCTTAGCAGAGGGAGGTCTTAGCTTGGGGGAAGGGAAATGAAAGAAAACATGCAGCAGAGGGAGGAGCACTAGGCTGGAACAGCCTCTCTTCCTGTCTCTCACTAATGGAAGCCCTAGGATCTTTGCAAGGACCAGTGTCCTTGTGTGTCAAATGACGATTCCCGGTTTACATAACCTGCTTATGGGATCATTCTGAAAACCTCTATGGATTGAGTTGACTTTCTGATAAGTCCCCGATGGGCTTGCCGCTATTATCCCATTTCTGTCACTGTTGTATTTTATGCATGGGCACTTTGCTAAGATTTATCTTTCCTTTGGAGGGTCACCCATCTCATGTGGTGCAGAGAAGTTGGAACACAGGATTGTGCCCACTGTTCCATCGTTGTTTTGGCTACAGCCACAGTGACTCGGAAGGCAGTGTATAATGCCACTTGGAGGCGTGGAAGGCTCATGACTGCCTCCAGGGTGAAGGATGGGAGGGAGGGCAAGGGGTGCCTGGATCCTGCTGTTCCTCTGCTCCTCTCTCCTGGATTGCAACAGTGTGCTAGGCGCTCTAGCAGAGTTCGGGGGTGATTGCTGGCACATAGGAGGAGGCTCTGTGTGCACACGGGAGCCCTTGATTTTTGGGCTCGATCCCGAGTTCCTTGCTGTGCCACTTGGAGTAAGTTTTGCATCCTCTGTCTTCAGTGTTCTTAGCTGCTGAGTGACATAATAGTACTTCCATCCTAGGGTTTTCCAAAGGGTTAAATGAGGCCTTCGGGTTAGAGACTGCACAGAGTCCACTGGGGGTTAGTTGCAGATGATGATGATGATGATGGTGTATCTAATGGCTAAACACTTGTGTTGTTACTGAACTGGCGTCAAAGCTGAGCTGATCCAATTTACACCTCATCTCTGTCCCCCTTGAGAAATGTCCCAGTGACCCCATGCCATCATGGAGACAGATAGCCCTTGAGCTGCAGTGAGTCTGAGGAGGTCAACAGGCTTCATTTCGTTCCTTTATTCCTCCACCAAACTGCAGAAAGGAGTTCAGTCCTGGCAGCACACTTTCAAAAGGGCTATAGAAATGAGTTGATTTTGCTCTGTCTTCCCGAAAGGGAACCCCCTCCCACCTCTGTCTGCCTTCCAGCCCTTTCTTCTCACCTTTTCCCACCTCCCACATCCCATTGCCATCTTCTTTTCCAGCTTTTCTTGGCCACTAATGAGCGTGTGTTATCCGCTTTGTCTGGCATTGCCATCAACCTTCTGTCATTACACAGCCCGTCTCCATCCTCCCTCTTCAAACAACTTTCCCACAGGAAAGAAAAAGAAAAAGAAGATCAGGGAGGGCAGGCAATGAGGGATGAAGAGAAAGTCTTGGCAGGGAACAAAAGATGCAGTGAATTATTCAGACACAAGCAGGAGGTTCTTAAAAGGGGTGGGGAGGTCTGTGCAGGGCAGCCATCACCCCTCTCTCCTCAGAGTCCAGGTTTCTGTACCTCCAGCTAGGCATGGTTTTTGGTTGCCTTAGAGACAAGGCCATTGTCCTTCATGAGATTTCCTGGTTTGGTGAATAACTCAGAAAACACGAGCTTTCTCACCATAGGGTCTGCAGGGATATCCCCCCTCCCCAACTCCATTCACGCCCCCTTTCCTGCACTGGGTCAGCTCCTCTCTTTCCTTAGTTTTATTTTATCAATGGAAATGAAAACTTGGACCCTCCCATAACTGGTAACAACCCAGGATGTGAGAAGCAGGCCTGTAATTGGATTGCTGTTCCCTAGGAGGGGCTCTGGCTCAGATAGCTGAGGCCCCAAGGGCAGAGGACAGGTTTTCTGGGGTTTTCCTTTTAACCTGCAATCATGGGGGAAGGGTAGGCAGGTGTTGCTTGCTCCTAGTCCCCAGCACTACTGGGCTTTCTTCTCTGCCCTTTATACCTGATACCCTGTGCTCAAGAATGTGAGAAAACTGGATTATTAAAGCAGGAAGTGGCAGATAGCAAGTCCTTTGACGATTGGAAAATAAAAGTATAAACAGTTGCCCAAATTTGCACAAAGCTCTGCTGCTTACCACCTACTTGACCTAGATCCTACAGCCTCATGGGGACCCTGAGGGAGCAGACATTTATCAGGTCCCGTTTACAGCTGGGGTAAAGGCAGACAGATGTGATCACAGAATACAGAGGAACTGGTCAGCACTGCCAAAAGCAAAGCAGGCTGAATACAGATGGGGCAGCCACTGTTCATTTCTCCCTCCCTGTCTGGTGTTTGGGAAAGCACACACCCTGGTTCCACTGCTGTTCACAGACTAAGGACCACATTGCCCGTTTCCTAACTCACCAGGCCAGGTTGGCCCCACCGGTTGATACCAGTGTCTCTGCGTATTCAGGGGTTCCAAACACAGACTTCCCCTATCTCTCTTTAGACCCCCATACTCCACAGTTCTTGAGCTGCTCTGAGGAGTGGAGTATTTCCTGGTTGACCAGATAGCATGTGGAAACCCGCCAGTCCAGTTTGTGGGAACAAAGGTGGCCTTTGTCACTGAGATCACAGTATTTTATCAGCTGAGGTGGAGGCCGGCTGGGGAGGTGGTGAAAGGGGGCAGGTGCAGGGCTGTAGTGTGAGTGCTGTCCCCCGGTGGGCAGCCAAGGAACTTACCACAGGAGGCAGGCTCTTCAAGCCTTTCCATGTAGAGTCTGGAAGGTGAATCTGCCTGGAGGGGGTCCAGGGCTTTTGAGTCACCTTCCTCTCAAACAGTTGAAGGGGAAATTGCCAAGGGGACACATTATAACCCTAGACCACCGAGGCTCAAGCAGTTAGCTGACTTCTTACTGTTTTCAGTGTTTGGTCATTTACAGAACCTGAAATCAAGTCTACTCCTTTTTCCCTGGTCTGGTGACTCTTATTTAAAGACATTGTTCCCTCCCCATATCCAGTCTTCCCTTATTCAGGGAGCAGTTCAGAGAGAAAAGTAGCTTTTTGATTTGGCCAGATATAGAAAAAACATTGTTTTATGAGCTTCACCGCATCTGTCTTTGTGGAAAGTGGCTTCATCATACTAAGCCTATGTAGGATAGAGAGACCTGGCTATTAGGCCTCTCTTCTGTCCTAATAATGGCTTTGTTCATTACAGCATGGGCTAGCAGACAGCTTGGCATTATGGGAGGCAGAGTGGAAGGCTCTAGAGCAGCATACTATGTTGTAATCTTGGTCTGGTTTTCCTAACCTCTGTGTGCCTAGCCCTGTTACCCATGCCGTAAGATTGACAATCATGCCTCTTACATAGATTGTTGGGAGAATTGTGTGTGGGTTTTTCTGTTTTGGACAGTTATGGTTACCCCCTAGTACGATGGAGAAAGAGCTGCCATACCCCCAACATCAAGTAAAGTGGGTTCAACAAGTTCTTTTCAAATAGACCCATAAATAACTATTGAAGTCTTCCTTCTGACTTCCCAGAACAGCCCCACCCCAGCTGGATTCTCCGGCTGCCTGGCTCCCGGAGGCTTCTCTCACCAGTCCCGCTGGCTTCTCTGAGCCAGCTGTGGAAGCCTGGGTGGCAGAAGCCTGGAATGGCACAAGTCCCATCTCTGTGTGTCCTGTATTTTCTCTGTGGGTGCTTTCACTGTGGGCGGCCTAGCTTTTCCCAGGCAGCTGTGTGGGCTCCTCTCCAGAGCTGGGGAGGACAGGACAGGAAGCAGAGGAGATTCAGCTTGTGTTTATAAGTTTCTGGGACAAGGAGAAGTGACAGCTGTTCAAGCAGTGGTTTCCAAGTGCTGGACCAGGGATTGCAGCATCTCCACTCTGAGAAACTTTTTGTGTGGGGGGTGGCGGGGGAGAAGGGGTCAGGGGAATGCAGATTCCTGTGGTGCATGCATTTGCGGGGAAGGGTTATGGCTCTGATCTTGGCTAAAGATCTGTTTTAGCCAAGGCTGAGTGTGAGTGGAAATGGACAGAAATGTAGAAGAACATCTAGGCAGAATTACTGGCATTTACGAAGGTTCTTAGGCAGGAGTGTGACTGGCAGGAACCAGGACTAGCAAGAACAGAGAGTAAAAAAGCGTCGAGGAGAGACTGGAAGAAGACGAGGAAGTTAGGGCAAAGGTGTTGGCAGCCAGCGCAGGGCCAGGAACCCTGGCATTCACGGTACCCATTCTGCATTCTCAGGTTCTAAGTGGCGGGTGTTGTGATCTGAGTTCACTTTTGAACCTCTTACCTCCCACTGATGTGTGAAGAACCTAGTGTGCTTTGGTAGGTTTAAACACTGGTTCATTTTGTTATGTTCGTCAGAGCCATATTACATTTGCCCTTTCTTTCCACAGGGTCCCCACTGTGCCTGTGAAGAACTTGAATGGGTCCAGCCCTGTCAACCCTGCCTTGGCAGGTAAGAACTAGCTGACCTGGGCTGGACTGGCCGAGGCTGAAACATCAGTCATGGAATAGCTAATGGACACTCATTTATAAAGAGGAGAGAATTTGGATGCTAACTGAAGAAAATGGGAACTTAGGAGTTGAACAAGAAGACTTGGGGTGGTGCTAAAAGCTGAGCATGTCAGAGGTTTTGTGGGGATAGCTCATGTAATAAAGTGTTTGACAGGCAAGCATGAGGGCAAAACTTTTATTCCAAAATCCCTGGTTTGTTTTTTATTTTTTTTTAAAGAAAAATAGCAATTTGGGAATAGTGATGTGTGCATATAATCCTACTGCTTGAGAGGCAGAGATAAGCATATTCCTGGAGTTTGCTGGCCACCAGTCCCCTGGTGAGGTCCAGGCCAATGATATCTTGACTCAAGAAACACGGTGAGCATCCTCTCTAACTAAGGTCCAAGGGACATCATGGAATGGGGCGGGGTGGGGAGGTAAGAAGAATGGAAGCTGTGGAAGATAGGGAGAAGGCTGTACAAGTCCACCTTCTCAGTTTAGTACAGACAGCTCAGTTAGGATCTTACATTAGCTGTGGCTGCCTACACGGAGCCTGCATGAGAGTGGGCTTGCCATTGGTCAGGCATGGACTGGGGAGGGCCACAGAGAGCCCTGCATGTCCCTGTTGAACTAGTGGCTGTTGATAGATTCTGGGGGAGGGGGAGTTGTTGCCTTCAGTTATGCACCCCACTGAACTCGAATGGATAGTTCTGTACCCACGGTCACACAGAAGTCCCTGATCAGAATTAGTGATTCCCAAAACAGAAAGACACGAATGTGGGGCCAGGGCTTTTAGACCAAGCGAGGGGGAGTTAAGAGGTGGGGGTCAGAGCAAAAGTATATTTAATTCATAATTTTTAAGTGAGATGGTTAGCTTCTGAGGAACAACTTACAAAGCTGTCTTCCGGCCTTCACCCACCTGCACACCCAAGCGTGCATACAACTGTGTATGTGTGTATAGCGAACACATGAGTTAGGAAATCTGCTCAAGGGAGAAGAGTGGGTAAATGGGAGGGGGGGTGTGGGAATCTTGGGACCACATTCTTCAGCACTTCCTCACCCCTGCCCTGCCCCTTCCAGGAATCACCGGGATCCTCATGAGTGCAGCTGGATTGCCTGTGTGCCTCACTCGGCCACCAAAGCTGGTCCTCCACCCACCCCCTGTCAGCAAGAGTGAAATAAAGTCCATCCCAGGGGTCTCTAACACAAGCCGCAAGACCACCAAAAAACAGGCCAAGAAAGGTACAGGCCTCTTCTGATTAGATACGTGGAGTGAAAGTCTGGGCTTCCAGTCCTGTCTCTGCCTGCACCAAGGTCAAAGTCGTGGCTTCCCCTCCCTGGGCTGTCACTTCCTCCTCTGCCAAGCAGGCCTCAGTGGTAGATTTTGATGAGTCGCCCAAAGTGGGTTGATTGGGTCAAAAAGAACTACCTGGAGACACATAGACATGAAAAGCAACAGTAACAGAAAAATAAAGACGTGAAGTGTTCTACAAAGACAGTATGTTAGAAGAGACACAAAGCTGGAGCCAGAACAGAAACCCTTAAGAAACCCTAACTTTGTCACTAGCTAGCTGGGTGCAACTTCTGCTTTCTTGTCTTTGTAATGCCCAATGCCAGCAGGTATATCCTGGAATGTGCCCATGAAAACGGAAAAGCAACGACTGTCTTATGTCTCTCTGGGCCTTGGGTCCCATGAACTCTCGTTCACAAATCTCTGTGTCCTGTTTGTAATCCAGCTACTAAGGGAAAGGGTGCCCTCCTTGACCACAGAGACTCTGGGTTGATTCTGTGGCTGACTGTCCTGCTGGCTGCTCTTGGTTATGAAATGATGTGCTTCTCCTCCCACACCTCCATCATACAAACTTCCTGTAAAATTTGAGTCAGAATGTCTGTGTGTAGCACTTAGCCCAGGGTCTGGCAACAGGTAACAGGCTCTCAACTAATAGAAGCCCAATTCTTTCCAGAGAAGCAGGGCATTGGTAGGGAAGGACCTGCATCTCAGCTTTTGGCTGTTGTTGGCTGAACTTCCTCAACCCCTTGTTCTACTTTCCCTGTCTGTTTCAATTTCCCTGCTCCAGTGAGCTCACATGCCTTGTTCTTCGTCCAGTCGGTCAGGACAGGAGTTTACACTTCTGCCCTCTTCCTGGCACTATTAATAGCACATACTGTCTCCTTATCTGGCCAAGTGCTATCGGGCTGTACATACATCAGCTCTTCAGTCGTCAAAGCACCCGCTGCAGTAGGTGCTATCAATTGTCCTTATTTTATGGGTGAGAAAACAGCTTGCAGGCGTCAGGGGAGTAGCCCGAGATTCCAAGGATCTCTTTGCTCTGTGATGACTTGTAGACCCATGCAAACCTATCCTCTGCCTTTGGGTTGGTCAGCTTACTTCTCAAATCCAGCTCCTGAAAATCCTTAGTTCCTATGGCCCTTAGTATGTTTGTTTCCCAGAGCCTTAACCTCTCTCCACTGCTGGGCTGCATCTGCTGGCAGCAGCAGCAGCACTATCTGAAGCCAGGGAGGATTGTCCTGAAACTGGGGGTCATAACTTCCTGCTTTCCCATAAAAATAATTTGAGTGTGACACCATGTTATACAGCTGAGCTAGGGCTTAACAAGTTTAAGAGAAATGCAAGCCGACTTCTGGTGTTTGTGGAGCGATGCAAAGTGTTTGCATTCCTGTTTTCTCCAGGGATCATTGTGCAAGTTTAGGCTCCTTGATTAGCAGGAAGGAGAAATATAGTTTTATCTCAGTTATAGTGCGGATTTACTGAAATAGACATGTCACAGAGTGGACGGGAGGAGTGCAAGACAGACAGGAGCAGCTCGTCCCTCCTCAAGCCATTTGGATTGATCTGGGACAACCTCTCCTCTGTTCACACTCCTTAAACTATTGCAAAATAATTTGACCTCCTTTTCTTGTGTGTGTGTATGTGGGGGGGGGGGGGGGCAGGGAGGAGACCAGAGGTCAACCTCAATATCATTCCTTAGATGCCATTTACCTTGTTTTTGAGACAGGGTCTCTTGCTTGCTTGGGGCTTTCCAGTCATGCTGGTTTGCTGGCTGTCAGCAAACCCCAGAGGTCTGCCTGTCTTCAGTTCCCTATCTCTGGAATTATAAGCATGTTCCACTACACTGGCTTTTTCATCTGGTTTCTGGGGACCAAGCGTAGGTCTTCATTCTTGCAAGGCAAACACTTTACTAACTCAGCTCCTCCCGTCCCCTTTTCTCTGAACTTGCACCTCACTCTCCTCTCTGAAGAACATAGAATGGCAAGGCTGGTTGATTTATCTCCTCCGTCTTGGTGATATAGTGATTGTCCTGTCCCCATAGGTAAAACCCCAGAGGAAGTGTTAAAGAAATATCTGCAGAAGGTCCGGCATCCCCCAGAAGAGGTGAGTTCAGGGGGCATAGGGTAGGGTTCACTTTCTCAACCACCAAGTGCATGTCCTCTGTCCCCATGTTCCGCAGGATGTGGCAGGTGCTGTGTTCTCAGTCTGGCTGGCACAGGGCAGATTTAGCTGATGCCATCACTTCAAGGTTCAAGGTTTCCAGCCCCATTTAGCAGAATTCTAAACGATTCTAAGCTGCTTTCCATGCTTGTCTGAGTTTAAGCTAAACAGTGTGCCAAGCTCTGTGAACTCCCTTTAGAATGGATTTGATATGGACCAGAGTTTCTCATCTGAAATGATTTGCCCCTGAGGGAACATGTGGCCTTGTGTGGGGATTCCCTGGGTTGTGGTGATTGACTAGGGAGTGTGCTGCTAACATTTAGTGGGTAGAAACCAGAGAAACTTCTGAGCACCCCGTAAGGCCTGGAACAGTACCCACAGCAAAGACTTTCCCTGCCACAGTCAACAGTCATAGATTTATTTAGATACAAGCCCCCTCTAATTTGAAATATAATATCCTTTCAGACATGCGGCGTAAGCAAAGATTTTCATGATATCTTTTGACAAGCAGCTGGAAGACACCAAGGAAGAGCAATGTAGCGTCAAGATTATAATGTAGTCAGTGAGCCCAAATTGTCAAGTATAAGAATGATTTGAGGAATTTCTCTGCTGTGTAAAGCAAGACAGCACTATATTTAGAAACCGGCCCCACCAAACACAGCATCCCTGATGTGTGGACTTTCTAGAAGAGGGGTGAACCACTCATCTGATGCCTGCCATCATCCAGGAACTATTATACCCTGGTTGTCCTGGCTGGGTGAGAGTTGATGCCTCTCTGTTCTTCACCTTCCAGGACTGTACCATCTGTATGGAGCGCCTCACAGCCCCTTCTGGCTACAAGGGCCCACAACCTACTGTCAAGCCTGACTTGGTGGGGAAGCTGTCCAGGTGTGGCCACATCTACCACATCTACTGCCTGGTGGCCATGTACAACAATGGGAACAAGGTTAGTATCTGCGGCGGTGGGGGGAGTCAGCCACGGTTTGTTCCTAGGTGTCCTTGTTCTCTCATAAAATGGTTTAGATCATGTAACAGGTACTCCAGGTATATTTGATACTTATTGCTGTTACAAACTTCTGGCAAAAGTAGTTTAAAGAAGTAAGGGTTTATTTTGTCTCACAGTTGAAGACAGCCGTATGGTGAGGAAGTCGTGGTGGTGGGAGGAGCTTGAAGGAGCTGGTCCATGTGTAGGTAGGAGGCAGAGAGTGACGGATGCCGGTGCTCAGCTCACATTCCCCTTTTTATCTAGTTCAGGACTTCAGCCCATAGAATGGAGATCATTTAGATGGCTACAGCACATTCTAGAAACATGTCCCTCACAGACGTGCCCAGAGGTATGTTTCCATAGTGAATCTAAATTCCATCAAGTCGACAAGCAGGATTAACCTTCCCATCAGGGCAACAGGAATGAGCATTTTCACTGTTTTCTTCTTTGCTGTTTTCAGGATTAATTAGCCCCCACATTGCAAAATCTGTCTTCATTTGGGCTAAGCTTCTCCTCTTCTCTAGTTTGGGTTGTATGTATGGTGGTCTAGCAGAGGTGAGCTTTGTCTATGAAGATTCTTTGGAAAATGGTCCACAGCTGAGTGACGTGGGTTCCCATCAGTAAAGGGGGCCTTCATCACAGTTCCACACCCAGAGTGAGAATGTGTTCATTTATAACACTGTACGTGGACTCCCAATAGCTTTTATTCTTCATGCGAGTGACTTAAGTTGAAATTCATCTTTGAACAATGGCAAAACACTTAGATTGTCCCAGCAAAGGTGTTGTCAGTGTACCTGGTAATCCCTGCTGTTAGCATCGATTGTTGGAGTATGAGACTAGGCCTCTTCCATTATCTCCCATCATAGTTTCACATAGCTGGGTGTTTCTCTAAGTGACAGTTTTCGCTTTTCAGTATCTGGGCTTTTCGAAGTCATTGACTTGCATTCTTGCCCATGTCTGGACCCACCATCACCCGCTTCTTTTGGGTTTGAGAATTACTCATGTCTCTGGACTCACCAGCTCACAAGTCTGAGATTTATTTCCATGGTGCCACTCAGCTTCTAACTCACCCAAGAACATGTCTGGATTTTTTAGGGGTCTTGTGTAGTGGGGGATGAAACAGTAGCTGTTCCCCACCCCGTGTGTGTGTGTGTGTGTGTGTGTGTGTGTGTGTGCGCGTGCGCGCTCACATGTACATGAGGAGGCTGGAGGACACCCTCTGGTATTATCTCTAGAACACTACCTACCTCTTTTGAGACAAGGATGTCTTGTTGCTCACGAATTAGGCTAGGGTGGCTGGCCACCAAGTGCCAGGGATCCTCTTGTCTCCATCTCTCCAGCACCAGGTTTCAAGTGAATGTCCCCACTTCTGGCATTGTAGGGATCAAACTCAATGACTGTAAACAAGCTGCTTTCCTTCTGTGCCAACCTTCCAGATCAATGACTACTTCACACATGTTATGACTGTTATTCACAATTGTATCTCTGTTTTATTATGGCTTTCATTTCCCCCTTTCATCTTTACATAGGGTTGGATGGCTAACCTCGTCATCTTGCTTGGTGTCCAGATGTCCTTTGTCATTGGTGAAGTGAAAGAGTCCATGTCCCCTTTCATAACCAAGGGCTGAAATCTTTTATGAGAGCCTGACCATTTCAGAGATCTTTTGGAGATTTTGGGGTGTCTTAGCACATTTGTTCCCCTTTGGATGACTCTCCCGAGACTGCCCAGTCATTCCATGTATGTCTGGAGGGCTCTAAACATGTTTCTCAAGCATGCCTTTTGCTCTCCCTCTCAAGAGTACTTTGAAGCATTTTTATTCTCTTAAGCACATTGAAGCATGGGAGAGAATGGACTCATTCGCCCTAGGCCATAAAGCAAATTAAGGCTAGTGGAAAAAGCGGGACCCTGGTTTCAGAGGGTGATGACTATGAATATTAGCTGTTATTTAAAGCAAGTCAACCGTGGATGGAAACATGCCTAAATATCTCTAAGAGTGTCTCATCTCCTTCTTCCTAAAATCTCCAGGTGTCTGTCCGCCAGGGCCTTGGTCCCAGCTGCCCAGCATCATGTTCTGCATACATGCTTGCTGCCCGTGCTTGCTTCCTTCCCAGTTACTCCCCTTCCTTCTCTCAGAACCTGACAGTTCCCTATGCTGCCTGGGACCTCTTGCAGGTTATTATTAGCCCTATCAGGTGACTCTTCACCAGATCCTGCTATGAAACTACAACCGTTTACATTACTGTCTCCACAACCAACATTCAATTTCTGTGGTTGTCAGAATTCTTTGTGGGTTTGTGATGAGGCAAACCGTGGCCACAAGCACATGAGGTGTGGATGGAAGAAGTCTGTCACTGAGGGCAAGCCCTGCTTGTGTATATCATGTAGCCTCTGTGTGTGTCCACCTCTATCCCTCCCTCCCTCACCTCCTTTTCTTCCTGCCCTTCACACCTACTGGCTGCCATCACATCCCTCCACCAATTGCTTAATCTACTGAGGAGGTCTAGCCAGTCACTCTACAAAAGCTCCCCAGGGAGAAACCAGTTCCTTAACCCATGAGCCTTGAGGGACAAACTTGTCATGACCTGCTGTGTGGTGTAGGGCAGAGACTGGGGAGATTTAGGGACTTCATTGGAATTCCAGCCCTTGCTGGTGGCAAGTACTTCCCTCTTGATGTCCCTCAACTTCCTTTTCTCTGGGGGAATCTCAGTTCCTTCCCCGCTGGAGCCAATTTATAACTGTTTCTAAGAGCCTTGTTTTTTTTGTGTGTGTTTTTTTTGTTTGTTTTTGTTTTTTGTTGTTTTGTTTATTTGCTTGTGACAGGGTTTCTCTGTGCTGCACTGGCTGTCTTAGAACTTGCTCTGTAGACCAGGCTGGCCTCACATTCTCAGAGATCCACCTGCCTCTGCCTCCTGAGTGCTGGAATTAAAGGCATGCGCCACCACCGCCCAGCAAGAACTATTTTCCTTAAAGTCATTTTTGTTCTTTTCCAACACAGGACCCAGGCATTAGTCTCTCCACAGATATGAGCACACTGATAGCATTTAAATATGACATAGGCTAAACATTTTCTCTACGTATCTCACTTAACTTTCATTAGCACAGTGAAAGAGGAAGTTTATATTTCTTGTTCTGCAAGGAAATGGAGACAAATTAACTTGTCCAAGGCTTCAAGGTAAAGTTGAGACTCAAATCTAGAAAGATTTACTTCAGAATTCTACTCTGAACCTTCTAGGCTGCCAGTTCTGACTCGGTGGGCCTGATGTGGGGTCCCACAGTTTCCCGGGTGAGTCCGGAACTCAGCTCTAAAGCAGTTACCATGTGTTCTACCCATATAGGTATTAGTTAAATTGTGATTCCCCTTGTAGGCTTCCTGCCCTGGTTAGCGCTTCCTCTCAAGGACCAGTGTCTCATCTGTGCGCCTCAGTTGCTTGAGCCATTTTCTTCCTTATATTTTAGAGAAAGCCAAAATAGCCTAGGTAGCTTGAGAGGGCTTCAGGCCTGTTATTGGTTGGGTGAGTTTTGTCTGTTGAGGCCTTGGTCTCTGGTGCCTTAGGAGGCTGAAGGAAAGGTCATGACCGAAGCAGTTTCCTAATTTGACTGAAGTGCAACTTGTTTCCTTAGGATGGGAGTTTGCAGTGTCCAACATGTAAGACCATTTATGGTGTCAAGACAGGCACCCAGCCTCCAGGAAAGATGGAGTACCACCTCATTCCACACTCCTTGCCTGGCCACCCGGACTGCAAGACCATCCGAATTATCTACAGTATCCCACCTGGCATTCAGGTGAGCCCGCCCTTGGATGGTGCCGTTTATGATTGCAACTGTGAGTGTTTGTGGGTAAAATGTTAGACTAGGAAAAACCTCCTTTCCATCCTTGTCCCGGTCCTGCGTCTCACGCCCCCTGGCTCCCCCTTCACCACCATTGTTCTTAATTTTCTGTATCCTTCCAGCATTCTTTGTATCTACTCCGTGCAGACCACATCCTCCCCTCCCATATTTGCACAAAGAGCTACATTTAGGCGCATTGTTTCACACTCTGCTTCTTTCAGCTAACAATATGGACCTTAGATTTTTTTTCTGTGTTCATATAAAATGTCCTCATTCTTTCTTACATCTGTGTAATAATCCAGTCTATACATAATGTATTTCAACATCTCCACTCGCTGTTTAGATTGTGGTCTTCTGCTTGAGCAGATATGGCTATCACTAATAACATAGTACACCCATGACCACGTCTGTAGGATAAGTTCCTGGAAGCAGAATTTCTTGATCAGACAGTTATTTGCATTAAAAAAAAAATAGATGGTTCTGCCTGGCTTTGTCTTTGGTGGCATTTCTTTCCTCTCTGGTTCAGGAACATTCTGGGTAATAATCCCATGAGTCAGTGCGACGTGGCCCTTCCCTCATACAGGGGAGCCTTTCCTCGGTGTTCTTGGGAGCAGACTGGACTCATCCCTTAGCCAACATTGCTTAGCTCATTCTCTCTCACCCCCATCCGTGTCTTCCTGCTTGTCTTTGGTCTGACAATGTTTGCCTGTCGGTTACGCCCAGGTGTGTGTTAGGTACGGGTGAAACAGTGTTAGAATTGGTTCAGCCTTTGATCCCTTGAAGCCAGTGGGGTCAGGAGGACGGTAAACAAATACATGGCAAAGTGCTTCCAATGTTATGTCTTATGAGGAAGTAAAACAGGGAAGTGTGATAGTTCATAAAACACACATCTTCCCTGGGGCACGTGGGAGCCAGGCAGAGTAAGATAATCACCTCTCCCTTCTGATCTGGAGAGCAGAGACAGATCTGCACCACTGATGAAAGTGACACAGATGGGGGGGTGGGGTGCGGGGCTTCAAAGTCTCATGACCCCGGGTCCCACTTCCTGTCTTCCAGCTGCCTCCGTTTTTTTCATCTGTACTGCTGGGAATCTGCTAGGCAGAGAGCCAAGTGGGGGAGATCTGTCCGAGTGCACTTCTCAGGACCCACTACTACCAAAGGGCTCAGGACCTGGCTTCCTGCTCTCTGATTGGCTGAGATGTTAGGGTGAGGAAGAGGTGCTTATGTGTGGTCTCTCTGGAAGCTGGGAGGAGACTTTCTGGTGCAGGGCACTCTCTAGTGAAGCCATGAAAGACAAAGAATTGTCTGCATCTGTACTCTGTACATTTTTATCTGGAGGAGGTAACAATTGTTGAGAAAAATTGCATGTTTATGGACAGTAGAATATACTCAGTTAGGAGGTTGGGAGCTGAGACTTATGAAAGGCAGGGAAGAAGGAACCTGATGAGGTTCTAGGGGACAGGTCCCAAAAGGCCTTAAATGTGCGGGCCGCGCACGGAGACTGGCTATGAGGAGCCCCTGGAGACTGCTTGTATGATTAGGATTAGGAAACATCATGTAAATTTGTAGTGGCATTTCAATTGTATTTTAATAAATAAAGCTTGCCTGGGGATCAGGAGTAAAACAGTTAGGCGGTGGTAACACACACCTTTAATCCCAGTATCCGCACTAGTTACCATAGAAACCGGGCAGTGCATGCCTTTAATCCCAGTGGTGCACACCTTTAATCCCAGAACTAGAGAGGAATATAAGACAAGAGGAGACAGCTCTAAGTCACATTCTCATTCTGGATCGCCATTGAGGTTGAGGTGAGAGCCAGTGGCTGGCTGCTTTGCTTTCCGGATCTTCAGGTTGAACCCCAATTTCTCTCTGTGAGTTTTTATTAATCGTGCGTCAGTAATTGGCATTATGCTTTAAGAGGCCAGTGTGACTTAAGAACAGGAGATGAGTAGAAATAAGACCACTGCAACATTTCAGGCTCCCCCATAAAGGGAGGGCCAGGGTAAGAAAGTAAGATGTGGTTGGCTATTGCTCAGGGGAGACTTACAGAATGATTCTGGGGCAGCTGCCGCAGTGGTAGGGAAGAATGGAAACGTGGGAGTGGGCTGGCAAGATGGCTCATTTGTAAGGATGCTGCTGCCAATTTTGACAACCGAGAGCCAGTCCCGATAAACCAAGTTCAGTCCCTGAACTCCATGAGTGGAAGGAAAGAGCTGACTCCTGCAGGTTGCCCTCTGACCTCCATACATGCACTGTGGAACACAAATACACACTAAAAAGAAAATGAAAAAAGCCCAGCAGGGGTCAAAAGATCGAGGAGGTGGGGCATCCATTGAGAATGCCACACTTTTTTTTTTTTTTTTTTTTTTTTTTTTTTTGGTTTTTCGAGACAGGGTTTCGCTGTAGCTTTGGAGCCTGTCCTGGAACTAGCTCTTGTAGACCAGGCTGGCCTCGAACTCACAGAGATCCGCCTGCCTCTGCCTCCCGAGTGCTGGGATTAAAGGCGTGCGCCACCACCGCCCGGCGAGAATGCCACACTTTTAAGTCTCCAGAATCAAGGGAGAGAGAAAGCCTCTGCAGAGGGGCCAATGCTGCCTATTCAGGGCCCCAGCACCTCCAGGAACACTCTGGCTTGTGAGCGGAAATAATCTCTAAACAGTCAGATGCTCTGCAGACTCACTACTTTTGAGTCAGTGGCAAGATGTTCAGTGTTGTGTCCCTTGAAGCTCCAGGGACAGTGCAGGCTTGGGCTTCGCTGAGCTGAGATCTTCAAGCTCCACTTTCACTGCAGAAAGTGAGTCCCTTTGGGAGAAGCTTTGGGCCCGGCTGAGGCAGAGTCGTGACTGCTTTACCTGGCGACAGGCCCAGACTGCACAGCCTGACTGGGTCAGTGCCACTCAGGCTGAGCTGGACGCACACACAGCAGCCCCAGGCATCAGAGAAGCAGTCAGAGCTGTGGTCAGGCTTGGTCCCTCAGTGAGGAAGCCTACCTTAGAGGAGTGTGGCCCTGGGGAGGCCGCACATTTGTAGAGATTTATTCTGAATGTGAAGTCAAGTCTGTCAGACTCTTTTACTCCGAAGGAACCTCACTGCTTCCTTTGGCTCACAGTGACATTTGTTTATCTTTTAACATTTTTTGTATGATCAAAATAAAAAACTGTATACAGATACAGAATTCCCAAGTAATAAATAAAAGCATACTTTAAAATTTTTTAGTGTTTTTACTCTTTGGCATCTTTTATACATGTGCACACTGAGTTTGAGTGTTTTCAACCCCTGTTGCCCTCACACCCCTCCCTCTCGCCTACCAAAATCCTGTCCCCCGACAGCCCCTCTCCTTTTTCTGAGCCAGTGAGTTTAATTTCATTCATTCACTCATTTGCTCACCCGATACCCAGCTGGCAGGCGTTTATCGATCTGCGGGAGGGTGTGTGCCAACAGTTGCATAGTACTGTCAGTATTGTGTGGCTTGCACTCACAATGAGCTTTAACTAAGGTTCTACTTCCAAGGGGGTCAGGAATGTTCAGAAATGATAGACGGGCATGTGTATAGGTGGAAAGTTGTCTTACCAACCTCCGTAAACTTCTCGTAGGGACCAGTGACTCTGATGAGCCCTGTGATAGCTCTGTCAGTGTCGCACAATTTAGAATCACCCAGCAAGAGAATCCCATGAAGGACTGTATAGATTGGTTTATAGGTGTGCCTGTGGGGGATTTTCTCAATTGCATTAGTTGAGGTGGGAAGACCTGCCCACTGTGAGTGACATCATTCCCTAGGAAAGGGGGCTCTGTCATGCAGAAGAGCAGAGGGGGTGAGACTGCTGTGCATGTATTATGCTATTGCTCTGTGCTCTTGACTGTGGGTCAGTGTGACTGCCTGCTTCAAGTTCTCGCTACTTTGACTTCCCCACAAGGATGGACTGTAACCTGTAATTGTGAGCCAAATAAGCTCCCTTTCCCTTAAATTCTTTGGTCGGGATATTTTGCCATATTAACAAAAATGAGACTCAGACAGACACTAATGGGGAAGCCTCTTACCTTGTTCTTTTTTGCTGTAGCTATAACAGAATCTCTGAGCTGAGTGATTTTTTTTTTAAAAGAGGTTAATGTAACTCATGGTTCTAGAGCATGGGAAGTCCGAAAGTTGTGCCTGGTAGCGTTGGGCAAATGGGAGCAAATAGAAAGCAGATGTGTTCAGAAGAGGAGGACACAAGGAGCCGCCTTGCTTTGTAAGCAGCCTGCTTTCACAACATCAGTCAGTCCCCTGAGAGCAAGACGAGAACTCTCCGAAGAAAGGCATTCATCCCTCCGACAGCCTCATCACCGCTTACACGCCACAGCTGCCCACAAGGCTGCAATGGAGGCCAAATTCCAGCAAGAGTACCCTAGCATCTGGGTTCAGACTCCGTTCTCTGTTCATGTCTTTCCCACTCGGTGTCCTGAGATGACTTGCATAATAAAGTATTGGGTGATGATAGTTTAAGTGCCTCAAGATTTTCGGTCCTGAACATTGCACTCGGTGTTGTTGAATAAGGAAGCAAAACCCATGAAGACCAAGGAGAAGATCATGCGAAAAACTCTGACCGCATGGCTTGTAGCTCAGAGAACTTTATTATTTCGAGTAATTGGTTTGAAAGTCCGGTGCACAAGCCTCAGAAAACATAGGATTAAGTCAGTTTGGGCAAAGGCAATAATGTCTCGCAGCCAGTTAGCTTCTGTGGGCTGTGGTCTTCACCATTCATAAAACAGTAGAATAGGTGGTGTTGGTACTGATGCTGATATAATTTCCTGTGCTCTTTCTGAAGATCGGCCCCAAACTCACAGAGCATGGGCAGCACCCCTTAAGGGGGTGCTCCAAATCACTCCTGCCAAAGGGGAATTCTATGTGGTCCAGCAGGGAGCTAGCAGCTGCGGGCCAAACTCAGGTCACATAATGTTGACAACTTAGACTGAGCATTTTTTTTTTAAATTTGTTATTATTATTTTGGGGGTGGGAGGGTTGTCCTCTGCCTGAACTCTGTGGCTCTTGTTATTGTCCCACCAAGCCTGAACTAGCTTCTCATCAGAAATGTTTTGCAAGATGCCTTTGTTTTCTTTCTGCTTTCAGGGACCAGAACATCCAAATCCTGGGAAGAGCTTCAGCGCCCGTGGCTTCCCACGACATTGTTACCTTCCAGACAGCGAGAAAGGGAGAAAAGTAAGAGCAGATGTTCTATAGTAGGGATGGGGGTTGATTTTGCTTTTCTGCAATGCACAGAGAAGAGGGACCTGGTTTAACTGTGTATATGCAGTAGTGAGGTCATATTGGAGTATACCATTGGTAAGAATTGGTATCATTAGGATGTTTTATTTGATTTTTTTTTTTAAATCTCTTTCTCTGTGTGTGTTACATGTGTATGATATCTGTGGGATTTCAGACACTCATATTCCACGGTATACATATGGAAGTCCAAGGACAACTTTCAGGAGTTAGTTCTCACCTTGTGCTTTGAGGCAGGGCCTCTCTTGTTTCTTGCTGCTGCGTTGCCTACTACAGACTAGCTGGCCTGAAAGCTTCCAGGTGATTCTTCTGTCACTACCACCCATCTCTTCACAGCAGTGCTGGGATTCTGATGTGAACCACTGCACCCAGCTTTTAACGTGGGTTCTGGGGATTCAAACTCAGGTCATCAAGCATGCATAGTGCTTTCGCCCACAGAGTCATCTCACCAGCCTGATAAGAATACTTTTGCAGATAGTTGGGAGTGGAATGGTTTCTTCTCCTCTCCTCTGAGTAATACTGGCAATAATTCACCTATGTTAGGATCTTTAGCCAGAGCCCTGCTGTTTTAAAGCTGGTCCTGGGGAAACACTAGTGTTAACTCCTAAGAGCACACCAGAAACTCAGAACTGGAACCTATTTCATCTTCTCGGGATCCCTGGTTGATCTAATCTGAGCACTCTTGAAAGCATGAGCAGAGTATGCTGGGATCTTTGTTGGTGGGAAATTATTTTGTTTGTTTTCTGGATATCTCGTAATTCATCATCAAGACTTCTCAATATTTTACTTGGAAGGACTGGATTTTCAGAGTCTTGCCTGATGTCAAGAGGGCTAAGAACATTAGTCTTGGGGACATATTGGGGAAATGTAAGAGGCATGCTTTTTTAGTCAGCCTACTCAACACATGTCTGTCTTTCTACATTTCCAGTGTTAATGGCTATGTTGCTGCGGTGGGTTTAAAGCTTGAGCATATGCGAGCGTGTTTGAGTTCCAGCAAAGTGCCACAGACCATAGAGTGGCTCATAAACAGCAGATGTTTATTTCTTGTAGTACTGGGGTCTAGGAGGTCCAAGATCAAGGTGCTGGCAGAGTCAGAATCTGGCAAAGGTTCACTTCCTGCTCATAGACAAAGCCTCTTCTCTCTGTGTCCTCAACAGGGAGAGAGGGCAAAAATTCTCTTCCCAGTCCCTTTTTATTAGAGTGTTGATCTCATTCATTGGCATTCATGTTTGTGACTTAATGAACCTCAGAAAGCCCCATATTCTAATGTTTACTTTGGAGGTGGTGATGAGAAGTTCACATGAATTTAGGGGGTGCATAAGCACTTACCCCCAGACTCCCCATGTGTCTTCCCGTTTTGGAAGCCAGACTGAAGAATTTCCAAGAAATGTAAATGAGACCATAGAGTGGTCCTACAGGACCTCTGACAGGATTCCAATTGATAAGGAAAACGCTAGACCATAGGGATACAGGAAGGCAAGATGTCTTCACAGTAAACAAAATGAGCAGTTTGAGAGTCCCAGAAAATAGGAAAAGATTCCTGCTCAAGCTTGTGTACATGCACCCCTTAATCCTGGCTTATTGCTATTTTAAAATTCTTATTTGAAAATATGCCTGTGCAAAAGAAATGTCTCTGTGTGTGCAGCCTTTACACCAAATGTAAATTGTCCTGGAATTATTCATTCTCAGCTGCCCAGAGATTTCAACCCGACTCCAAAGTGGAGGCTTCCATTTCCCCCTCCTGTCTCCTAATACGCCCTATCTTTCCATAGGGCTTCAGTGTCACGGGGTGTGGGTATATTCTGTCCTTCCAACAAGGAAAAGAATAACAAGGACAACACCAAGAAAGATGCACGAGGGCCCTGTCCTCAAACTGAAGTGAGAACTAAGGCAGCCAACTGTTCTCCACCAAGAGACAAATTTCTGTGCCTCAGCCCGAGATCTGCAGCTGAATGTCCCCACTGTGAAGTCTGCTGTTCGGACTGCAGTCATGGGCTGGGAGTGTGGTTCAGGGGGTAGAATACTGCCTAGAATGTGGGCAACCCTGGCTTTCATCCTCAGCACTTATAACCGAACACCTTACACTTGCCTGTAGTCTCAGTGCTGAACCTGTTAAGTTTGAGGCCATGCAGGGATGAGTGATACTGTCTCAAACAAGCACCCGACTACACCCACATGGCTGAAGGCTACCCTCTTTCTAGACCTTCCTCTTTGTGTAGCAGCAGACCTCAAACCCTTGGAAGCCAGACTGTGCACAGTCACCGTCTTGAATTCATGCTTTCAGTGACCAAATACACTCGGCTCATTCCTCCCCGCATTGCCTTTCCAGCCTCTTACTCCTCTGCTAGTCCTACAGGAGGCTGCCTCATTTTTTTTTTCTTGACACCATGTCAGTTATCCCAAAATACAATTTCTGGCATCATGTGCCTTTGTTTAAAAGTAATTAATTTTTCAAGCAGCACATGATGCCTCAATGGCCTTTCCCTGCCTTCTTTACAAGGAATACTTGTCTTGACTTAGCATGAGTCCCCACGGGACAGGATGCATGTAACCCATCTCCTCTCACCAATTCCTTTAGCAATACCATAATTAGTCGGTGCCCTTCATCCCCACAGCTCCATGATCCTAAACGTGGGCTTAGTTGTGGGTTTTTGCAGCTGCGCCATACTTTTTTGTTCTGCCCTTCCCAGTGATTCAGTGAGAGACCCCGTCTCAAAAAAGAAAATGGGTGGAGAGCCCTCCAGCAAAACACAGCTCCTCCGGTGGCTTCCGAGTGCGCACACATACAGTTGCATGTTCCCACACATGTGCATATGCTTACGCTACACATGCGCACCATCTTTGGGGTGGGTGATCCTATTGGCATTTTATAGATAAACAAATTAAAGCTCAGAAAGATGTTTGAAGTTGTCGGAAAGTGACAGAGCTGAGATTCACTGTAGAATGCCCAGACTCCAATTTCAAATCTCTTTCTCTTCTTCTGGGTTACTTAGAACATCACGATGAAGGGGCAGGCGGTTGGGGATGTTGGGATGAATCCACCATCTGAAGACCAATACGGAACAACAGCCTGTGGTCTCTCCACTCTGTTGCCCTAGGTTCTGAAGCTGCTTCTGGTGGCCTGGGATCGCCGTCTCATCTTTGCCATTGGAACCTCCAGCACCACGGGCGAGTCCGACACCGTCATCTGGAATGAGGTGCACCACAAGACAGAATTTGGCTCTAATCTCACCGGCCATGGCTACCCAGATGCCAATTACCTGGATAATGTGCTGGCTGAACTAGCTGCCCAGGGTATCTCTGAAGACAGCACTGCCCAGGAAAAAGACTGAGGTGGGGCGGGGGGACCTGAGGGACTACATGGCAGGAAGTGAAGAGAGTCCCCTGGAAGTTGATGCCATGCTTCCTGACTCCCTTGTTTTCTTTCTTGTTCTGTCTCCACCTCGCACCCCTCTTGGTCACAGAAGGAACTAGATTAAGGTGATGTCATTCATAAGCTTTATCCAATACAAACAGGATGTGGGATGAGGGCCATCCCCCCTTTGTCCCCATGGAGTTTTCAGTGCTGGGAAGGCAAGAACCTGCGCCTCTCCTTTCCCCTAAGTTGGGGATGTGGTCAGCACACTTAAGGTATGGGCAGTGTCGAGGCACTCCATACCCTGGCCTTGTGAAGCGGAGATCCCGTGCCTCAGCTGGCTTCTTGCTGCTTCCTCTCTGCTTTGATAGCAGAGTTTCTGCTTTTCCTTTTTCCTCCACTGGAGTCAGGGAGCTCTCACTGTGCAAGACTGGGGAGAGAGGTATAGACTGCTGTGACATCAGAAATTGGATGCCTTGGTGTAGGTTAAAGGAAGCAGTTCATGCCAAGAGGGTCAGAGTCAAAAGCCTCTGGGAGCGTGTTCAGCTCTCAGTGTAGTCCCTGGCTTCTCTGGGCCCTGCCCTCTTCTTCCTCATGCCGTTGACCTGTCCGTAGGCATCTGGTTCTCTCACGTGGATGGAAGGACTCAGGGATTCCTCTCTGGGGTGGCATTGTGTGATGCTGTTTCCAGCCCCTGTCTGATCAAACCAGAGCCTGCATCCCACTGAGCATCTGCACTATCCTCAGGGAGGGGAGCCCATAGCCTTCTTCCCAACTCATCTCAGACCAGCTCAGTTTCATCAAGTCACTGTGAGTTGGAGCCCATACTTGTCTCTGTGTTGTCTGTGTAGGCACTTATGTTTGTGTGGGTGGGTGTGCATCACTGGGCTAGGTTGTTGGGAAAGTCCCATCATGTCTCCGAATTCTCTTTCACATATCAAATCTCAGTTCTGTTGGAGATCCAACAGTGAAGGTGTGGCCCCTCCTTTGAGTTTTCCTACCCTTTACCAGCCCATCTCATGATAAACTTGCACCCTGATATGCACAGACCTGCACATGGGAAGATCAAGAGCTAGATTGACCCTTCTCTTTCTTATTAATATTAGATCAGGGCCAACCTCCATCCAGTCTTGTTTATATAAGAGCTCAGTTCATCTCCATGCAGATTTGCTAATTCAAGGCCAGAGATGCTACCAGTCCTCTTTTCTTCAGCCCCCATCTAATACAGGTTGACCAAAAGCATTGTGGTGGGAACCTCTTTAGTTCATTCCTAACATGGTTAGGAACACATTGTAGTCTTCTCTAACCTACATCTGGGTGTTGTCCCAAGATCCAGTCTGTCCCCAACATCTTCTCACCTTTGACTCCATTAAAGAATGGACTAGGTATCTGGTAAGAGAGAATGAAGAATCAAAAAGGGAAATCAGTATTCCCTTTGGAAGTGGATTCTTTGAACTGTGTTTGGGGAAAGTTCCTCTGAATACTAATTCGAATTTATATAACTCATGTTGTGGATTTGGTGTGTATTTGTGTATGTGTGTGTATATATACATATATACGTCAAATATATGTATATATATTCATATATAACTCTTAAGATTTGAAAGGTTTTGATGCTTGAAGAAGAAACAAAGAGAGAGGAATAAAGCAAGCTTCCACAGTGGTACTTAAGTTGTAACTGGAGTCCACACTTTCACAACACCCTGCTCCAGACATGCCTCCTTTGGGGCCTCCAGCATTGTTGATAAGGCTGTGGCCAGGAGAATCAGTCCAGTTCCCTGGAACATACCGGTACTGAGTTTTCTTTCACTCTACAAATGGCTAATGGAACTGTAATTGCTTCCCACTAGGGGGAGCTGAGGTAGGAGAGAGTGTTTGGCCATCTTTTTCCAAGGCCTTCTATCAGTGGGAGGCCATTTTGTCTTACTTAGCAGACTATGAAGGAGACTGTTGAGTTCACTGAGCCTGGGGAAAGTTTCTGCCATAATAGAGAAAGAAGCATCAGAACTAAATGGAAGACATAGCTCATGGAATTTAAAGTCACACCCATGCCTTTTATCAGGTTAACATATTTCAGAAATTATCAGAGCCTCATTCAGGGCTTACATAGTCATTTTTGCCTTCAGTGCCCTTGGTACCTAACTGGCCCTGCTTCTTGGCAGCAAGGATAGGAAGATAGATGGGAGTCCATGGGTAGGAAAATGAGGCAGCGGGAAGCAAAGAGATAGAAACAGGCTCTGAGCTGTGGAATTGGGCAGTGGGAAATGTTCTCACAAGGCAGAGGAGAGGGGTAGCTCAAGGCAGAAGAAAGAGAACCCAAGAGGACTTCTAAGGGAGTGATTGTTCTAGCGGGGGAAATGAGAGTTAGTCTTCATGCCTTCAAGAATTCCTGCAGAGGACTTTGGAATGGCTGCGCGTCGTTTGCTTTTGCTCTGAGGGGCTACCTCACCCTCATCTTTCAACTCTTTGGGCTGAAGGAAACCTGGAAATTGCAATAGTGTACTGTCAGTCAAAGCGATTGCTTTTACCATGTTCTTTCTCTTATGCCAACCCCAAAAGGTACAGAATGGATTTCAATGCGATTGTGCCCTGGGCACCAGCTACATTGACTACAGTTTTTACCCCAAGAGAAGCTCCAATGTGCTCTGCTGGGCCAAGCAGGGGACCCCATGTTTTTCCTTTCACAGTCTCAGCACCAGCAGCCATGTTCTCTCTGCCTGGGACTCCAGGGATGACAAGTGGGATTTGTCACACCTCATGAGACGCTGGTCCCTTGCAGTTATGTGGTATATCTGTGGTAGTCTGTGCCTTTGTGTTCCATTCCCCTCTCCTTTTGTAAGATTCAGACTTCTCTGTGGTTTTAAACTTGGTCAAAAGTACTTGCCCTGATATTGCACTGTTGTGTGCATGAGAGGATGGAGAGAAGGCTGCCTTGGCTCAAGAAATAATCACTGCCCCCTTTGCTTATTGGTGGTCACTTATATCTCAGTGGGGGTTTCCGGGAGAGGGCTGGTGAAGGTCCAGAGGTCAGGTGTTCAGTTTGTAACTGTTGTGCTTTGAAGTTCTTGGTGTTGCTCCACGAGAGGACATCGCCCCCTGGTGCTCATGAGGTGTATTGCAGAACAATAAACAGCAAATGAACAAGCACAAACTGTGGTTACTCTGAAGGGCCTGCTTTTGGAGAAGTGCTTTGGCACCTGTCTCAGAAGCATGTGGGTTACTTCCTCTATGTGCGAGCAACCTCAGTCCGACTAGCTAGATAAAGGGAAAACCCCTTTATTTTCTAAAACTTTCCACGTCTCTTCTACCCACACATTTGACCCGGCTTGATTCTAGGTTCCCCTCAAAGAGACAAACCACATGGCAAGGGAAATGAGTGTATGAACATTGCGGGGGGGGGGGGGGGAGGTTATTCAGAAAATGGACATTGGCTTCCTGTGTGTGAGGGGTTGTATATGGGGGTGCATATGTGTGAGGGGATGCATATGTGTGAGGGGATGCATGTGTGTGAGGGGCTGCATGTGTGTGAGGGGATGCATGTGTGTGTGAGGGGATGCATGTGTGTGAGGGGATGCATGTGTGTGAGGGGATGCATGTGTGTGTGAGGGGATGCATGTGTGTGAGGGGCTGCATGTGTGTGAGGGGATGCATGTGTGTGTGAGGGGATGCATGTGTGTGTGAGAGGATGCATGTGTGTGAGGGGATGCATGTGTGTGTGAGGGGATGCATGTGTGTGAGGGGATGCATGTGTGTGTGAGGGGATACATATGTGTGTGAGGGGATGCATGTGTGTGAGGGGCTGCATGTGCGTGAGGGGATGCATGTGTGTGTGAGGGGATGCATGTGTGTGTGAGAGGATGCATGTGTGTGAGGGGCTGCATGTGTGTGAGGGGATGCATGTGTGTGTGAAGGGATGTATGTGGGGCTGCATTGTGTGAGGGTATGCATGTGTGAGAGAGAAGATGCTTGTGTGTCTGCGGTGGGGGATGCATATGTGTGTGTGAAGGTGTGCTGGTCTTGGAACTCACACTAAGGTCAAAGGTTGACATTAGATATCTTCCTCTGTCTTTTGCCTTATAATTTGAAGGAGGGTTCTCAGTGCACCTGGAAATGACCATTTTGGCTAGAATAGTTTGGCTGACCAGTGAACCCCAAGAGTCACCTGTCCCTACTCGCCAGTTCTGGGGCTATAGGGTCATGCCATCATGCATCTTTTTTTTTGTTGTTGTTTTGTTTTGTTTTTTGTTTTTCAAGACAGGGTTTCTCTGTAGTTTTGGAGCCTGTCCTGGAACTAGCTCTTATAGTTCCAGGCTGGTCTGGAACTCACAGATATCCGCCTGCCTCTGCCTCCTGAGTGCTGGGATTAAAGGCGTGCGCCACCACCGCCCGGCACCATCATGGATGGATGTTGGGGATACATTCAGATTCTCATGATTAAATAGCAAGCACTTTACTGAACAGTCTTCTTGTTCCGGAATACTGACTTTCACTGTCAGGCAGGTTTTTTTCCTCAAATAATTATTATTAAGCACCCGAGTAATCATAGGAACACAAAAATTAGAATCAGCTGTCCATCCTCCTTTGTCACCAAACTGTGGCTCCATCTCTGAAATCCTATGGAGTGTGGCTTTCTCAGAAACCAGCCCTGGTGTTTATGTAGACCCCAGCCTTAGAAAGTCAGAACCCAGCGGAACCCCAGAGCCCCACCAAGGGCTTCGTGAAGTGGCTTGAACCCCAACATTCCGGCTTCATACAGATGAGCACCCAAACAGAAGGTTGCTGAGTACACATTTTAATGCATATTTGCACACATTCTTGCTAGTAGAACTACATGTTTATAGAACAGATATTAAACATTTCCATAGGAAGTTGGTGCCTTAGGTCTAGGAGTCTCCTGCTGTGCTTTGCTGTACAGACTCAGTAATCCTTAAAGAATTCACAGAGGAAAGTCAGCACTTTAAGACAAATTCTTAGCTTGACTGAGGCAAAACTCACTCAGAAATCCACAAGGCATGGAGGAAAAAGTTTTAATATTGAACATTTTAATACTGAAAAGGGCAGATTTGGTGAAAAGGTTATGGAATCACACCCCTCCCCCTTGGCTGGGCAGGAGGGAGGGCAGAGTTCAAATTCAGCTGTTCAAATTCAAGTTCATCTCAGCTGGAAATGAATGAGTAATTCTTCCCACATGCCCAGAGGCTGAGACACTCAGAGCTCTTCAGAAGGCCTACTGTGTGCACAGCCCTTGACTGTAGACAGTGAGGAGAGAACACATGGTCTTTCATAGAAAGTAGCTCACTGGTCACGTGCTGTGGTGAATAGGTACACAATTTCTGAGGCAGATGAATTAAATCATGTATTAAAATTGAACAAAACCCCAACTATTGTCCGGTGTCAATCATGTACCCTGCCAGATGCCCCATAGAAGTCATCCTGCAGCTGAAATAAATGTCACGGGTGGTTCTGGAGGCCTTTTGAAGTTAACGATGTAAGATTTTTGTTTTGTTTTTAATCACATCAGCCTTGTTTCTAGCAGTGAAAAACAGCAGAGCCTAAAGGGGTGATGATGCTTTCTATATAGTTTTAATTTTAGGGAGGAAGTGAATACTTCCATGGGGGCTTATTTTGACTTTTGCATTTTTCACCCCTAGGAAAATAAAAGCTTCTTTTTGGAGAATAGGGGTATTAATGTGTGTGTGCTCCACACACGTGATGAGACGATGGGAAGGAGGAAAGTAGAGAGAAAGAATGAAGGAAAGAGAGGAAGGGGCTATATTTTTGAAACACAAACATGAAACCATAATGCTTGATCTATCCAAAGTACAGCACCATTCAGGTCCTCATTTATAATGCTATTAGTTGACAGACAGAAGAATTCAATTCTGGAATAGTGGCTTTGTCTCCAGAACCCCAGTCCTTATCCTTAGTTACTTGTTTCCCTATAGGTCCTTTATCCTTCACTCCCTAACAGAAAATTGTAAGTTAAAACATTGTCTGAGGACTTGTTCACACTGTTCAGAAGCCCAAGACTGATCTAGACTGAGTCCTAATTCTGGGGCAGTTGGGGAAAGTGGGAAGTAGAAGAATTCCACTGGGAAAGGACAGTCTGTACATCAACACAGAGTCCTTAAAGCTAAAGAGTAGTGGTCACTTAGGCCTCTGGAGGCATGTCAAGGTCACGCCTGCTGCATGGTTTGTGAAACCCAGAGAGCTTCTTTAAAAACATAACAGAAGTAATAAGGTACTCAAAGCACAAACCCCTTCTGCTCACAAACAGGAAAGGCTTTCGAATTCAGACTAAATTCCTAATCTCCAAATCCAGTCTCTTCACATCTCTACTTTGCATACATATGCATTCAGGTAAAGACAACCATGAGAATGGATACATACCCGCTTCATGCTTGGTCCCAGTCCATCCAGCTTTTTCTGAATGAAACATCCCCCTCCCCCCCCCATGCCCTTTTAAACAGCCCGTTTAATTTCCTGGTGCAGAGGCCTAAACAAGAAGTCCCACAGCGGTAATACCTGCTTTTCGTGGCAACAGTCACTTCAGTACTTAGGAAGGTAGAAGTAGAGAAAACCGAGAGAAAAACGTGCTTGAAGCTGTGGCTGGAAACGACGAGAGACTGTTTTCTTCGATGACAGTCAAGCTGGACTGGGATCCTGTTCTCTGTTGCAGGCCGATACATCTGTGGCTAAACTTTCAACCAGACTCTCTCGCTCATCAATTGCCTGGTATTCCTTCTTCTTGTACTTCCGGGTACCATAGATGGCCAAGGCAATGACAACTCCAAGTGCCACGATGACTGCCAAGGTGATTCCAGCAGCTTCTCCTCCTGACATACCACTGCTGTCCCCATGGATAACTGTCATGGCTCTACGCAGCTCCAGCGGCTCTCCCAGCTTCCACTGGTTGGTCTGGGGGTCTTTAATCCAGGATCTGGCAGTCTCACTACTGGTCACTATGACGGTGTTGGTGGCGGCTTGGCTCATGAGGGGTGGTTTGGTGTAAGGTGGGAGTCTTACAGGGAGCAGAGCCCCTCCTGTAAAGATGCCAGCTTTGACACAGTAGGACACTTGGCATCCATCACTGATAACAGCTAGGTGTTGACTGAAGCCCCCAGGACATTTCTTTAGAGATGGTGCCCCTGCGTTTTTGGATGCATTGGAATTAATCAAAGGGTTCCCCGTTATACAGCTAAAGAATCCACCAAAGGGGACTGAAAACCTGTACCCCAACTCGTAATCCAGAGAAACACATACCTTGAGGTTCTCAAACAGGCTCAGTGGAATATACCCAGCTGGGCATGACTGTGCATTTGTCTTGGGGTTGATGTTTTTGTCAGTGAAGACTCCGCCAAAGAGAAGTCCTGAGTTTTCAGGTACCTGGCCAGTGGCTGCACACCAGTAAGCCCTGAATTCAGCCTTGGCCACTCGGAACACATCTTCACACACTGTCTTGCAGAAGATTTTGAGGGTGCACTTCTTTTTACATTCCAGGCGACTGTAACCCTCCTCATGGGTCTGAGACAGCAAATGGACAGGGGTGTAGCCAGAGGGGCAAGAGAAAGCACCAGTGAGCAGATTCTTCTGCTCCAGGTATTGGCAGAGAACATCTCCTGACAGTTCAGTGCATTCCTGGTAAACGCCACCGAAGGTGAAGTTGGTTACTTTCTCATCACAGGAGCCGTCATCCATATTGGCTTGAAAATCAAAGTTGGGGGAATTGACATTTGTGCATCCAGGGTGGGTGTTAAAAGTGTAATAGTGTCTCACAGCGGTTTCCACTGTCTTCGACAGCTTCTTCACCAAAGGACCTGGCAAGCCAGGCAGCTTGTCAGGCTTGATGAAGAAATGCAGAGGCAAACCCTCACGGTCTATTGCCACCAAGTGGTTAGTGATGCCCTTCTGCCAGGTTTCTAAGGTGATACCTGGGTAGAATGGAACCCCACCCATGCTCTGCACCCTGGAGTTAGTTCTGTTAGAAAGATAGCTCTTGGTCAAAGCATTCTGGGAGGTGTAGTCCGCCTCAAGTTTGAAGTTCACGATGTTTAAGAAGGCAATCCCAGCAGAGGCAGTCACTGCGTTCTTGCTGTTCTGGTTGTCCAGGAGGAAGGAGGACCTTATGTGGTCCTCCTGAACGAGTGCAGCCCCAGCATCCACACTGGTGATTACGTGTGTGCCATAGTTGAGAACCAACAGTTCTGCCAGGTAGGTGGCCATCTTTGTCTGGTTTTTCTCTAGCTGGTCACAAATGTCCATAAGTGCTTTCATAAACCCCAAGCTGAGTTCTGAAGTTGGGCTATTTTTGACAGTGTAGACCAGGTTTCTTACCTGAACCCTGGTGGTTACAGCTTGGTCCTTTACTTGAAGGTTCTTCATCCTTTGGAACTCAGAAGAGAACTTGCCGTTGACTTTGGAGAAAAGGGAGAGTTCCGTGTTGATGGACAATGAGGTGGTGCTCTGGTAATTCACCCAGGAGTCCAGGATTTCTGAGTTCATCTCCAGGTTGCTTTCTTTCTGAGGAATAGTAAAGACTTCATCGGGGATGATGTACTGTCCATCTTCTGTGGTCTTACAGTTGGTGTATGTCAAGTCCATCACCCTTCCCATGTCTATGTTTCTCAGATTATCCCAGCCGCCTCCTGGCAGGACCTCCAAGACAGGTAGTTTCAAGGTATCCTTGCATGTTTGAAATCCAGTCTTAACTGTCTCTCCAAGAGGCTTGTCTGTTTCTGCATGTGCTGTCGTAGTCCAGATGATGACCATGGCCATGAAACTGTTCATGGTGCAGACAGTTCCAGCCATGTTCATGCCCCAGGCATCCACCAGCAAGACTGGAGAAAGCAGAAAGATGGGAAAGAAAACTGTTGCTGAAATAGAAATTTCTATAGTTCTCCTAAAACCATCAGTTCCTCTTTATGCTGCTCTAGTTACAAAATAGAGAAATGAAAGCTGGTTGGAATATTAGAGATCATTAGGACCTTGTAAAAATAATTCTACACTGGATATACAAAGATACCCTCTTTATCATTTAGTTCCCTGTGTCCCCCACCTTGCCAGTAAAAGTGACAGATAGCCAGTAAAAGACACCTACCTCTTCTCTATCAGAAGGCTCTGGTCTGATTTGACTGGTTTCGAAACTGCCTGACTCTTGGCTCTTGTAATCACTTTACTAGTTTCTTTTTACTGGAAATGCCAGTTAGTAGCAACATTGCCCTTATTTGCATACCCCGCCTCCACTAGACAGGGTACTCCATGTCAAGGACAAATCGAAAGATCCCTCTAAGGAGGAAAGGGTAAAGTAACTCAGATACTTTTGTTTTGTGAGATCTCATTGTTAAAAGTTACCACAATCCTGCTTTGGATGTGGAGTTATCTGGGGCTGAGCTCAAAGGTCTAGAAAAGCATTCCGTTTGCCTTATGCTGCGAAACCAGTCTGTGCTGTCCTGAGCAGTCTGTGTGACGGTGAGGGCTCCCACTCTGGGCTGTCTTTCTGCTTTCAGATCGAAATATTCCAGAGGAGACAAAGCCACACTATAAATTTTGTTTGGTTCAAAGCATACAGTGTCCACACATTTGTCTGCTCTTCCCTGTGTGTGAGATTTTAAAGTAAGCCATAACTGAGCAAGCCTTTAGCTTTTCCATCCCATTATTGAGTCAGGAAACATTCCTGAGTCATATACTCAGGAAAGCTGTTATTTATTACTCGGCTTAAAAATATTAACATTCATTTCTTATATTGCCAGGAAAACATACCCTTAGGCATTTTCTTTTCTTGTTCTCCCCGCTTTTGGCAGGTACTGACACCAGCTCCTTCAGATTTATAATTCAGAGAGATGTATTCTTTCCCAGTGATCAAGTATTGGGATTAAGGGAAGCTCAGATGAATTACATAGTTGGAAAAACTGGAGTGGTCTCAGTACATTTTGCTGGCAGCCAGGGACTCCATAATAGATTAAAAAGTTTCACATGACACCCTCATGACTCCCCAGATGATTCTATGAACAGGATACAAAGCTAAGACTTTTAAAACAGAATCCCGTTTCAGCCACAGGTTGGTGCTGTCACCTGTGTACAGACTATGAAGATCCCAAGGAACTGAATTTTCTCAGGCTGCCAGTGAGACAGCAGAGAACATTTTTAGAAGGGACAAGGCTGCTCTTCACCGACTGAGTTTCCGTAGTCACTTTTCAGGCTCCAGTGGTGCTCTGGAAATCCAGAAAGGCCTCTCTGTGGGTCTGTTTATGCCAAGGTGTTTGAGGAAACCAACTCACACCAATCTCCAAAGATGACTGAATTTGCAAACAATGTCCAAGCAGTCCTAAGCTGGAGAACACAGCCCAGCCACTGCAGAGGATGCTCTAGTTCATAAAAGTCAGGCTATATACACCTCAGAAGAGAGCCCAGAGTTAAGAGGCTTTAGCACTTGGCAATAACTCGGTATTTATACTTCCTTTGTTTTTAATTGTTTCATGTACACTCGTTTGAAGAAAGGCTAGCCATTTCTCCTTATTCTCTCTTTTCTAGATCTCATGGAGAGCTAGATTATGGTTCTGTGGGTGCAGGGTATTTTGTGCAGGTATGAGGACCCGAGTTTGGATCCTTAAAACCCACCTAAAAATATGGGTACAGCAGTGCGTGCCTGTATCCTCATGCTGGAGGATCCCTTGAGCCTCTAGCTAGTGAGTCTAGTCAAGATGGTAAGCTTCAGATTCAGCGAGAGACCCTGTCTCAAGACTGAAAGTGGGGAAGCAATTCAGGAAAGATCCTGATGTCAACCACTAACCTTCATATGTACCTGCACGAGGGATTTTATCAACACATACACCTGTATATCACACACACACACACACACACACACACACACACACACACACACCTGTTGGGACCTTGATGTCCTGAAGGGAGAGGACAAGCAAAGTAACCACAGACAGTTCTACATTCAAGTCTCTCTAAATTACTAAACTTTCTACCACTTTTTTTCATCCTTTTTACTATTAGTACAGTTTCCCACTCAACGTTACAAACACTGAAGAAATTATACGACAATATTCTACAACTAACACAATTTTTTCAAACCGTTTTGATTTAATGAGAGGTCATTGTGTTATCATGATGTGTAAAAAATGTGACTAGACCTTCAGCATAACTCTAGTTAAGAACAAATATATAAAATTAGAGGCTTCAACACAAACCCATTGACAGCAGTTATATCTTTCTGCTCAGGAGAGTTTTTTTAAAAAATCATTTTTCTTATTTTTCCAGAGATTCTTTGGTTTTTTTTTTTGCTTTTTCAACAGAGGAATATCTTACCTATTTGAGTTTTTTGTTTGTTTGTTTTTACTGAGTATTTGCTAAGTGCCAAATAACTGGATATAATTTTGTACCAAGTAAAATAATTTGGGATGTAAAGGATATATATTTTTAAAATTTGTTTTTGTGATTATAATTAAAACATTTCTCCATTCTTTTTTCCACTAATTGTTATCATATATATATGTGTGTATATATATATATATATATATATATATATATATATATTCCTAAATGTAATTTGTTCAGTCCATATAATGTTACTTGTGTTTATGTTTTCAGGACTGACCATTTGGCACTGGACAACCAATTGCTGCTCCCCCCTTTTTAACGTTTCCAATGATTTTTGGCATTTTCCTATGCTCGGGGCGGTTTGAACACATGGATTTATTATTCCTTTGCTCAAGGGAGCTCTCCTTTTAGTTGGTGGGGAAGCACTGAAAGGAGAAGTGAAAATGGCAAGAATCTAGGACACAAGCTCCACTTCTGTGCCAGGGCTGGAAAGTGGGGCTCGGAATAGGCAGGTGAGGATTTGACTGCTGTGTCTCACGCTCATTTTTCCTGTCTTACTCCTCCCAACAATTTCCTTGCTTTTTCTTGTACTTAAATATGCATGCAAACACATGTTTTCTCCAGATGGCTGCCTGGAGGGACTGAGGACTGAGGCTAACCACCGAACTCTGACCTCTTGCAGAGAGAGGCCGTTCTCCCATAGAAGGTATGCATCCGCGGTGCTGAAAATCAATTTCACTTCCTCCAACAAGCAGCAAGGGGGAAGTCACAGAGCTTCTTTCTTCCCCAATCTGAACACGTGTGCCACTTCAGACACTGTCATGAGTTAAGCCGTGATTCATGTCTGAGGTTCACTTCTGTGTGGGCTTGGAGCCTGTCCAGGTGTTTGTGCCGTGTGTGTGTCACCAGCGGTCTAAGGTGGTTGCACTAGCCGGGATCAGCACACTTGGTTTGTCGGGGATCTAAGAGACAAGCCTGAGCTCTGACACACAAAGGATTGCTAAATGGAGCCAAGAGCCGTGACTTGTGCAGACCCTGGAGTAAATGCTGGTGAAAACGAAGGACCTGGGTGGCACAGAACACAGTGATATATATATATATATATATATATATATATATATATATATATATATAGTATATATATAATGTATATATATATATTATTTCTGAGCAGTTGACTTCTAACCTGATATTCGGAGCATTGCTTTGTCATCTTAGAAGAATTTCTTTGCACCAAGTTTGTCCACTAACCACAAAAAAACAAGAACTCAGTGTGTCACGCTCCCCTTTACTCTGGAGGGCAAACCAGAAGCTCCGTGGGAAATTCTGCATAGTCATAGTCAACGTGAAGCCAGAATTTGGCAGCCCAAACCGTTTTCTTCTGTTCTTTTCCTGAGACAGGGTCTCACTGTGTAGCCCTGGCTGACCTGAAATTCTCTATATAGGCCAAGCTGGACTTGAACTCACAGAGCTTCCACCATATTAAAACGCGAGGAAATTTTGACGCAATCTATTGAAGCAGAAAGCACAGATCTCACCTCAAAGAGAAAAAGACATAGTTTATTCTGGGTTCAAATATGAGTAACCTGGAAACACATCCAGATTAGCCAACGTGGTAACAATTTCATGAAGTTTTTCTAGAGAAAGAACGAAGACATTTATTTAGGAGTCAAGGTGTTTCTAAAATGCTTTGGGGGAGAACACCAGGTAGTGGGCTTCGGCAAAGCTGCAAAGTCTGGGCTCTCAGGCCCAGGTGCTGTCAGATGACACTTACCCTTTGGGTTGGTGGAAGCAAGGGATCTGTTTCTACCTTCCATAAAGGATTTTACCTGATAGCCAGAGGGATTAGGTCAAACATGAAGGTAAGCAATAAATGACCGCCAAGGAGACTAGAGATAGCTCAAGATAATCTGACTGTAGTCAGGCAACTTTGCACTGCTTACAATTAGAAAAGTTAGTCAACTATGTGGGTTCCTCAATGCCACCAGTGCAGCCTTTGTTATGGGAACTTCAGTTTACTGTTTCTGGCTTTGACCAAACGTCACATTTTTGCGTGGCAAGGTCAACTACGGAGTCATGCCCCATGGTGCTGGGAAAACTGATGTCTAAGAGCTGATATAGATGAGATTGAATAGCCAGGAGGGCAGACTTCTAGAGAGGGAAATAGTTGGTAAAGCCAGTAAGGGAGAAATCCCTGGTCATGTCAAATCCAATCCAATCCAAATCCATCACGATCCAAGTCTGATTTTTTTCCTCTTTTTTTGCCTTGTGTATCTGATACTGCATTTTATGTGATGCACAATAGACATACTACACCTAAAGATAAAATAATTAAGAACACAGGATAGCCCTAAGATGTGACGAGGGAAATACTTTAATCAATTGAAAACCTTCATTTAAAGAAAATTAATATCTTTTTACCCACCATGAGTGTGTAGGTGCCCCAAGAGTCAAGAAGAGAGTGTTGGGTCCCCTGAGTGACGTATGTGCTGAGAACTAAGCCTGGGTTTGGTGCAAGACCACCAAATGAATGCTTCTAGCCATGGAGCTCTTGCTCTAGCCCTCAGAATCTCCCTTTTAAACTCAATTGACTTTCCCCTTGTATCTACAGCTGTTTGTACGATGTGACATGCTTTATTTGATGTTTGCTTCATTTTCTTTCAGTTTCCTGTTGACAAACTTGATTTTACAGCTATAATCTCATAAGGAGTGGCCTGTCTTGACTTTAGAAAGTACTGGTCTTTGATCTGAGTTATTATAGTTGTACCTTGTGGATAATAACTAGATCTATCTTTAATATCTTGCTATTGTGCCAGATTTTAGTTTGAGAAAGGAAATAAAAAGTCACATTATGGAAGACGTCAGTAACAATGTACTTCTACTTTAAATATCCTTTTAACAAATGGCCATTCCACCTACCAAATATTTTCAGTAACAAGGATAGAAACAAGAGGTCAGGCATGCTAGAAAGGAGGATCCAGAAGTTTTGTAGGTAAACCAAAGATCATTTTTTATTTTATAATCAGAAAAAAAATGTTGAAGTCACTTCATAATTTTTCTCTCTTTTATTGGCAAAATACTTTTTTGTGTGTGGGACTGAAGAGAATGCTCAGTGGTTAAGAGTACTAGCTGCTTGATGTGCCAGGCTTTGTCCAAGCCCGTGGGAGGCCTCCCCCTTTTTGACTGGGGATGGAGGAGGAGTGGATGGGGAGGGGGAAGATGGGAGTCCAGGGGAGGGAACAGGAAGAGAGAACGGAGGGGGAACTGTGGTCAGTATGTAAAATAAATTTTAAAAAGTACTAGTTGCTCTTTCAGAGGGCCTAAGTTCTTTTGCCACAATGCACACAACGACTCATAACTGTCTGGAAACCCGCTTTCAAGGAATCTGAGTCCCTCTCTGACCTCAGTGCACACTGCATGCTTTTAGTACATTTACGTAATACAGGCAAAGGCCTCATACACTTAAAATATGTAAAAATATTGTTTAATTTTTTAAAATGCCTTGCTAATTGTATTATAAGATACCTTAAATAATGCATTAGAAATATGTGTTGCTAGTGTGTAGCACGAATAATAAAAACCCAGAGACAGAAATTGGGTTTCAACCCGAAAACCAGCAGATCAAATCAGCCAAGCAGCTAGAGAAATCCTTTACTAAGGCTGGGTGGCCACAAACTAAGCAGACTAAGCCTCTCTCTCCTCTCATTTTATATTCCCTGGTATTAAAGGCAAATGACTCCCTAGGACTGGGGTTAAAGGTGTTAGCCACCACCACCTGGATTTGTTTCTGCCTTGATCTTGTATAGTCCAGGGTGGCCTTGAACTCACAGAGATCTATCTGACTCTCTTTCCCAAATCCTGCGTTTAAAGGTGTGTGTCACCATTGCCTGACCTCTAGTGGCTTTAGCTTTGCCTCTGATCTTCAGCAAGATTTATTTATCAAAATACAAATAACATTCCACTGCATTAGGGAAATCCAAGAGACATAGATTATTGCCATTGTCCTCAATTATCTTCCAGAAAAGGAAGCTAAGACTCTATTGCTAAAGATACCACACATGCTGGACACAGAACTTAGAGGAACTGATATGGACCCGACCAGAAAGCCTCCACCCTGAGGAGTATAAAGCTCTTACAGCAGCAGAAGGCACTACAAAGGCTGTCAAGAAAGCAGTCGGTAATGTGTAGCTGTAACAATTTCAAACCACAGTGATCATCATTGCAGGATATCCCAAAAGGTCCAATAGTGGCACTTATGTCATGGAGGCAACCAGCAGTCACCTGATAAGACTTAAGGCTCACTCAATAGGAGAGAATTAAGATCAGATTTAAGGGTTTTGAGTCAAAATAGAGGTCCTTCCCCTGGTGGTGTTCCTTTTGGAAGATTTAGAATAAGTAATCAATGAGAAAAAAAACTAACTAAAAATTTAAATCCAAATTATACATAATAATGAGAGACACTACTTTAGGAAGGTTGGGAAAATTCTTGAGTCTTTTCAAACTTTATAACCTTGACCAACTACCTGGTCCTTGGTGAAGGCATGAAACCTGAAGGGGAGTTTATTCTCTTGGTATTGTGACACACTTTAGTTTGGGAAAAGAAATGGAAAGTCACGTTTCCTCTTTTCTAGCTGAATTCTAAATACTTATCTTTATACCCACAGATAGGTGTAGCTCTCATTCCTCATCTAATAAGCTTCATTTTGCAGCAGGTAGAGATCATGACCGAAAGCCACAATTGGACAAGACACAAAAAACAACTGTAGAGCACCCAGACACACACACACACACACACACACACACACACACACACCGTTGATACACAACAGTTACACCTCAGGCTTGGGGACATTACAGAAGAGGGAATAGAAGGGTGTTGTAAGAGTCAGAGGGCCAGGACTTCTGCTGTAAGATAGTGTCTCCCAAAAAGGAAGTAAAAGGAGAACAGGAAGTGGAGGAGTAGCGGGAGGAGGGTGTGTAGCTGAGAGAAGTTGGGGGAGGCATAGAGGTGGAGTATGATCAAACACACTGTGAAATTTTCAAAAAATTAATATAAGGATTAAAAAATAAACAAAGGGGGGCTCTTTTGAGGTATAAAATACCATATTGTGCCACTGGACATTTGTATAATTTGGATAAGAAATTTTAACTCAAATTCAACTATACCTAACAGGAGTCAGTTTTAAAAGTTGAAGCTATTTCAAGGTACTCAAAGATCTGAATATATTCCAGGGTTTTTAGAGCTTTCAATTTGTCTTATCTTAATGTTTTATGCTCAATTTGTATTATCTTAATGCCTTACCTCAATATTAAGGATTTATAATCCAATTAGTTGGATCCAGTTAATCTTCTTTTTTTTTAAAAAAAAAAGTATAAAGATTTAAGAGTTTTGAGTCAAAATAGAGATATGTCCTCTGATGGAGCTCCTTTTGGAAGATTTAAAATAAATTATCAACCAAAAAGAAAACTAACTAAAAATTTAAATCTAAATTATACATAATAATGAGGGACACTGTTTTATGAAGGTAGTGAATATTATTGAGTGTTCCAAACATGGTGGCTTTCTTCCAGTAAGGTAGGAGGTCTGGGTAAACAACATTCTAATAAGAATATTATTATTGTAAAAATGGCAACACCCTTATCTATAGCGTCACTAAAGCCAATGTTATTAAGTATTAATTCCATCACCTAGAATTACACCAAGTAAGTTCAAACATCGCAGACAATTTAAAATATATCTAAATAAGAAAAGATTTAATAAATATAAAATAGAGGATTGGTAAAAATACTGTCCGAGAGGGTTTAAGTCCAGCCACCTGGAGCACTCAGTTGCTGGTGTAGGCAAAGACAGGTGTCATTCATCTTCTTTGAAGTCTCTGTGGATGTGTTCTCAGAAGTTGGCACGAGTTTGAGATGAGACATATGAGTTTAAGAATTTATCTCTTGAAGGTTTACAGCACAAAAGTTAATTGAAAGTACCTAATGCATCCCCCGCCCCCCAAGCTAAAGGAGATCTCGATGTTATTTACTTATTTATTTATTTTTAGCAAATTGATTAAGTTGTTTGGTGTTAGTTCATTTTCTAAGTTCTTCATCTTTCAGGAGTTCACAGTGGATTGAATTTTTAGGAGTCACCTTGGAGTCCCTGATACAATTTTATGACATCACCTTTTAGTAGAGATGGCTCATGATTCCTTTAAAAATTCTATAGGCCACCAGTACATATTCTGTAAGTAAACATGGCCTCCTTTCTTCCTTCCTTCCTTCCTTCCTTCCTTTCTTTCTTTTTTTCAAGACAGGGTTTCTCTGTAGCTTTGGAACCTGTCCTGGAACTAGCTCTTGTAGGCTGATCTAGAACTCACAGAGATCTTCCTGCCTCTGCCTCCCAAGTGCTGGGATTAAAGGCGTGCACCACCACTGCCCAACTACATGGCCATCTTTCAAACGGGGTGGTGGCGGTAAATCTTAGCTTCTTCAGAACTAAGAGCAGTGTCTTCAGCTAGGCTGAAAGCTTTATTTAATTTAGACATTTAGTGACATTTGTTTATTTATCCATCAATACAGAAGATTTAAGATAATAAACATAATAAAAAATTTGTGTAATAGGCCAAATTTTACAAATAGATTCAAACATTTGCTCATAAAATAGCTTATGATCATTATGTAAAGGAACACCCCAAGTGAGAATAATTTTATTTATTTATTTATTTTTATTGAGAAAAGAAAAAAAAAACAAATTTCCTCCTCCCAGCCTCCCATTTCCCTCCCCCTCCTCCCACCCTTCTCCCCCTCCTCCCACACTTCTCCCCCTCCCCCCACTCCTCTCCCCCTCCCTCTCCAGCCCAAAGAGCAGTCAGATGTCCCTGCCCTGTGGTAAGTCCTAGGTCCTCCCCCCTCCGTCCATTTCTAGGAGGGTGAACATCCAAACTGGCTAGGCTCCCACAAAGCCAGCACATTAAGTAGGATCAAAACCCTGTGCCATTGTCCTTGGGTTCTCATCAGCCCTCATTGTTCGCCATGCTCAGAGAGTCCAGTTTTATCCCAAGCTTTTACAGTCACAGTCCAGCTGGCCTTGGTGAGCTCCCAATAGATCAGCTCCACTGTCTCAGTGGGTGGGTGCTCCCCTCGTGGTCCCGACTTCTTTGCTCATGTTCTCCCTCCTTCTGCTCCTCATCGGGACCTTGGGAGCTCAGTCCAGTGCTCCAGTGTGGGTCTCTGTCTCTGTCTCCATCCATCACCAGATGAAGGTTCTATGATGATATGCAAGATATTCGTCAGAATTGCTATAGGATAGGATCATTTCAGGTTCCCCATCCTCAGCTGCCCAAGGAACTAACTGGGGACCTCGGCTTGGGCATCTGGGAGCCACTCTAGGTTCAAGTCTCTTGCCAACCCTAAGGTGGCTCCCTTAACTAAGAACCGTGCTTCCGTGCTCCCCCATCCAACCTTCCTTCATCCCAATCCTCCCCCTTCCCCAAGCTCCCCCCATTCTTTCCCTATCCCCCCTCTCTCCCCATCTCCCCTTACCCCCGTCCCACCCCACCCCCAAGATCTCAATTTTCTCCCCGGCAATTTTGTCTACTTCCCATAGCCAAGAGGACAACTATATGCTTTTCCTTTGGTTCACCTTCTTACTTAGCTTCTTTGGGATCACCAATTGTAGACTCCGTGACCCTTGTTTATGGCTAGAAACCAATTATGAGTGAGTACATCTTTTTAATAAAATTTTCCTATTGTTAAAGTAATGTCTATCCAGCTCTCCCCAATAGGAAAACATACAAACATACATAGCCCCGTTCAGTAAAAAAATTAAACATAAAAGCCTTGACTATGGAGAGATAGCTAGTGGTTAAAAGCATTTGTTCATAACATGGATTTGGTTCCTAGGACCCTCGTGGTGGCTCACAACTGTCTGTAACTCCAGTTATAGCAGATCCAACACCCTCTTCTAGCCTCTGTGGTACACATACGTGCATTCAGGCAAAAATACTTGGAAAATAAAAATCACTAAATCTAAAAATTTGTAAAGAAATTATTAAGAAAACCTTTGATCTCTAAGCTAGTTTTTCTGTAAATATCATTAAGAGGAAATCAATATTTAAGAAAACATTATTGTTTTAAATAGAGAATCAGGCACCAGTTTTACATAGTATAAAGTTTTGACCTTCGGAATTTTTAATGGCCTTTAATTACAGCAACTGAAAACATCCGTTGTATCTTAAATATCTAGAAGTTATAAATAAAGGCAAAACAGTGAGCCTTTTCTGTGTTGTTGTAACAAATTTAAACGAGCTATTTCTTAAACATTTAAATCATATAGCAGGCATTTAGAAATTGCTTTTGTTTCAAAAGATGTGTGTGGTGTGGGGGGAGGGGTAATCAGGCATTTCTGTCTCCACCCTGTTTTCATCTCTTTCACTTTAAGTCAACTCTCTTCCACCTTTGTTGCAAACATATTAATCGTTTTAACAGGCAATCTACTCAAATGTTTCTTTTCTTCCTCAAAGCTAAAGGCGGCATAGAAATTAGTTATTGTCCCAAATACATTGTAAAAGACAAATTACATTTACGAAATATTAAAACACATTGGGATCAGCTGTAAGCCTTAAGATACATTCGTAAGCCTTTATGTAGGTTAAATAAAGCTTGAAATGATCCTGGTTTTCTTTTTTTGCCACCAAACTTTAGAGTTATATCTTAACTAGGTTTGACTAAGATAAGGATCTTGAAAAACCTGTTTTTAAAAGAGCCAGCTGCAGTCAAAACACACCCTTAAAAGTCTACATTCTCTCTCTCTCTCTCACACACACACACACAAACACACACACACACAAACTCACACATACACACACATGCGCGCATCTTAAATTAGACATGCCTATGCCAAGAGTGGTAATTCTAGAGCAAAATAACTTTTAAAATGTAAGACAAAGTGGGCATAGTTTTTTTTTTTTTTTTTTTTTTTTTTTTTTTTTAAAAAGCTATGTTTAGGAATTTTAGAGCAGGGAGTATCATTCTTCTTAAAAAAACAAGTAGATTATCATGAACACATGTAATACAGCCAGAGAGTACTTCTTTGACAAGACACAATAGTTCACACCTCTACATCACCCAGAAGAAAAGCCTACCCAAAGGAAAAAGATCACAGGGAAGTGTGTTGTTGAAATTGGATTCTTGTATTTCTCTGTTTATGAACAAATAAGCCAAAAGACACTTACACAAGTGGAAATTGTCACTATAGCATGGAACTTTCCCCCTCTAGGTTTTATGCTAGAGGCCATAATAGTCTTTTCCTTTCATAGAGAATTTGTTCTGCTTGGAGGTAAGAAAAAGGCAACATTCGAGAGTACATGAGAATAGGGAGCTAACAGTTAGACCTCAGAATTTGCCTTTGGTTTTTGACAGAACCTCTAAGATTTTCCTGATTTCCTTCCTGGTTTTAACATCACCTTTGAACTTATACTTTCCAAAGCTCTTTTTAAATATAAATTACAAATTTCATTATTTCTTTAGATATTTTAAAATTCTAATTAAGCTGTCCAACTATAATCCTAGTGTCCACCGAGGACTTCTCACAGTTACCAAACAAAGGCACATGGAGGCCCCGAAACAGGTTTTCTTTAGCAGTTCCTCTTTGGGTTTCAGTCTCCAATTCTCTCCTGAAAGCTGCCAGCTTCCCTAAGCTAGCTAGGGGATCTTAGTTTTGTTTCAGGTTCTTTGCTGCCTGAGCTGAAGACAGAGAAGTGACATTAAGCAGGGGAGGTGGCAGAAAAATGCTAATTAGATATTGGAGTGATGGCAGGAGAAAAGAACAAAAGCCATCAAGCTAACAATCAAACATTCTAAAAAACAATCAAAGACAGATGCCCCCAAACAGAACACTCTGAAACAAACAAAATACAACAAAGAAAGCACACCCTACAACCCCCTCCCCAAGTATCGAAACAGAATCCCTCCAACCAGCTCAGAATAAACCTATTGGGTACTAACCAAAAGACAGGGAGGCCCAGGCCCCAGAGAGAAGTTACCAGAATCTACCAGAAGAGACAACGAGGCACAAGTGGGGCACATGGGTCCTTTGATGGTATGTGGTTCTGGTTTGGGTGACTCTTACAATGAATATGGACCATCCCTGAGTTCTCATGTTCAGGTACTAAAATTGTCCATGCGTAAACAGAGCTTTCACATGAAAGATAACACAAGAGTTTATTCTGAAGCTAAATCCAAGTTACCATGTGCTAGGGAAACAGATTCAGCTTTCCTTAAGTTCCATTATGATAATGATTTCACGAGCTTTTTATTTTGAACAAAGAAGGCCATAATTAAAGTTGTTTTTCAGATACATTGGTAGGAACATCGGATAGGTAGATATGTGGGCTACAACAGCTTTAAGTTTCAGATGCTGTCTGAAGATGGTGACGCCCTTACCCTCTGAGTGGGTGGAAACTGGTGGTCTGTATGCACATTCCAAAAAGTATTGCACCAGATAGCCACAAGCATGTTAGGTCAAAAGCAGAAATAAATGATAAATAGGAGCTGAAGAGACTAAAGATAACTTGGATCTGGACATGTAGCATCATACATATTCTTACACAGTCAGCAATGTAGAATCTACAACATGGGTCCTTTTATTTGTTTTCGTTTTCTAAGATCTTAGGTTCGCAGACTTGAAGATTTAGTCTTGGTTGTCCCTCCATGATTCCAATAGCACATATTGCTAACTAGACTTTCGATTTCCTCCGAATTCTCAGGCCGCCTCAGCGCAGTCTCAATATAGATTTCCATAACATTCCAATGGAGACCTGTTTCATTGCTCTGTGAGGTAAACAGAACTGAATATCTGTTGTTGGCCAGACATTCATTGTAGGTGCTATTGCGCAATAACCAATGTCAGATTTAATATTGTTGCAAAAGTCAGAATGGTGGGACACCCTTACCCTTATTTTTTCATATGCATGTATGTGTGTTTGTGTGTTGTGTGTAGAGGCCTGGAGCTGACTTCAAGTCCTTTCCTCACTTGCTCTCTACTTAGTATCGAGGCACGGTTTCCTTTGAACCCACAGTTCACTGTTCTTGCTATGCCAGTTAGCCAGTTGGCTGTGATGACCCCTGTCTCTGGCTCCTGCACGCTAGGATTACAGATGAGCCTCCACATCCTCTTGGCCTTAATGTGGGTCCTGGGGGTAGGAATTCTGGCCTCACACTTGTTAGCGCTTTCCTTGCTGCTCTCCCTCCCCAGCTGCTTCCTTTTCATCTCCCCTGCAAACTCAAGTATACAAAGCTTGAGCAAGTATGACTAGCTCTTTCCTCCCCACTTTTCTTCAGGCTTCTGAGTGATGACTCTACCGTGAAAGGTCTATTGTATCTTCCTTCACCAGGAAACAGGACCTTGGCCTGGAGAGCTCAGCACAGAATTTTATTCTGTTTTCCTTTTTTACTCATCATACCTTTCTTGCTATGTGACTTCTTATTTGAAGAAGATTCAAAAGATATGATTGAATGGCTTTGAGTTTCTCTGAGTTAACTATTGTTAGGTTTCATAATTCCATAATTGTTTTATCATCAGGTAATACAAAAGAAAATTCAGAATAACAGTCAGTGTTTCTAGTAAATGATTTTTTTCATTTATTACAATCGATATGCTTTGAAATATATAAAACAATTTTTGATTAATACATGGAAATACTCTGAACCATAGCAAATCTGCTTTGTTACATCCCTTGTTGCTATAGGATTATAGTTCTTTGCATTTTACTTGTTATAGTTTTTTTTGTTTTAAACAATTTTTTATTAATTTTTTTTTATTGAGCACTGAGTCCTAAATAGGACATCGCTGTCAATACCACTACCACCCAGGCCCAAGGAACACGGTAAGAGAGTGGGCAGGGAGAATGTAAGAGCCAAAGGACAGGGAAGATGCCATGAAATACCATCATCCAGAAATGACATAGCCATTGCAATCATGAACACACACCAGCAACAAATACCTGCATAAGACTGGACCCTTCAACATTCCATCATGAGTAGAAATGCCCATGAGATTTCACCCCTCCCCAAGAAGCTATTACTGACAATTAAAGGTTCCTATAGGAGGATGGACCATTCTCTTCAATGGCACCATTTTTTTTTCTTTTATCGTCGTCTTCCAATGGGTCTTCAGATGAAGCAAAGTCAAAGTTACCACCATTTTTCTTTCTGCTCAAAATATTCATGATTAGATCAAGAAGAAAACAAGAGCATTCGCTTAGGTTTTCCTAGGTGTTTCTTCCATCTCAGATATATGTACTTGGGAGATTTGAGCCCTCTGTTAAAATAGAGGTGTGTGTGTGTGTGTGTGTGTGTGTGTGTGTGTGTGTGCGTGTGTGTGTGCGTGCGTGCGTGCATGCGTGCTTATGTATGCACACACACGTATGCACATATATGCACGTAAAACAAAAATGAACCTAACAGTATGTGCTGGGTTGAGGGTTTATTTGACTTCTAGACTTTTTGGGTTTGACATAGTTACTCCAGTTTCTTAATCGTTATTTTGACAAATTGGGATGTGAAAAAGATTTTAGAACTGAAACAACATAAATATCCTAGGGCTGCAGTTGCCATCACACAAGTTCTGGGTTTCCTCTAAACTTTCACTTCCACAGCAGCGAAGTAAATAATAGCACCTACTTGCAAGGAATAGATTGCTCAGAGGACTGGCTTTGGGCACCAATGAACGTTCACATGGTGTAGGCAGGAGCTTGATGGATATCAGCTTTTGTTTTCTGACCTTGCTAGGAACTCTGATAGTTGTTTTAATAGCTCGTTCCTTCTGTTAAAGGATCTGAAGATCCTACCTTTTTTGGTCATGACAATATGGGAAGCCATGTTAACTCAGAAGGATGCGTGAATATTTTATTAGTATCCTAAAGAAAGGGAAATGGTGAGACTGTGGTGACATTTGGGTTAATGACACAGGCTGCGTAAAGTGACTGATGGCTTGCTTTTCCAAGTAATTCATTCTAGGCTTCCTTTAGAAGGGAGCAGACAAAGTTGTCCTGTAAGTGGCCAACCAGCTTGTAAGTATTTAGGCCATGCCAACCAGTGCTCTCTTCAGCTTTGTCTTTTTGAGCAAATGTAGGTGATATGTAAATGCACAGTCACGGCTGTGTTCTAGGAAGTTACTATTTTAAAAGCTGCATCAGAATGGACTTATCCTTGATTCTGTTGCTTACCAACCCCTTATTAAAAATAACAGGATTATAAAATATCAAGATTTGGGCATGAGAAAAATGTTCAATTCCACTCATCTATCATGAGAGAAATGAAATGAGTCAAGGTCTCATTTCACCCTCGTGACAACATTATCATTAAAAGACAAGAAAGAAATACTGACAAAGATTCAGAGAAATGAGACTCTTGTGCTGTGGAATAATAATTTAAGATGTGCTACATTTATGCTGTGAAATATTTGTTTAATGATGCAAAGATGTGTTGTATTCTTTTATGTTGCATTTGTTTAGCTCTGTGAAGCTGTGTTAGTTTGCCTATCTAAATCTAAAACACCTGATCACTCTATTAAAGAGCTAAACAGCCAATAACTAGGCAGGAAAGAGAAATAGTTGGGGTTTCCAGGCAGAGAGAATAAATAGGAGGAGAAATATAGGCTTAGTAAACAAACAAACAAACAAATAAATAAATAGAGGGAGAAGCGACAAGCAAAAAAAGGAGAGGAGGCCATCAGGGACCAGTCACAAGCCATCCATGAGTAAGAAGGAAAAAAAAAATATATAGAATAAAGAAAGGTAAAAGTCCCAGAGGCAAAATATAACTAAAGAGAAACAGCTAATTTAAGTTAGAAAAGCTGACTAAAAGCAAACCAAGCTAAGACCGAGCATTCATAAGTAAGAACAAGCCTCCTGGTGTTTATTTGGGAGCTGGCTGGTGGGCCCCCAAAAGTAAAAGAAACCAAAAAACAAAACAAAAACAAAAACAAAACTAGCACTATTAGTGAGAATACAAGTTAGTACAGCTATATAGAAAATAGTATGGATACTTCTCAAGAAATTTGAAGTTTCTCGAGCAGACCAGGTATACACCCGAAGGAAATAAAATCTTTATACCAACAAGATGCTTGTGCCCCATGTTTGTGCAGCACCCCCACCATAACCAAATCATGGAGTAAATCCTGATGCCTATCACTCAGTGGATGACCAAAATCAGATAACTCCTCAGACAGCATGAGATCGTGTCCTCGGCAGCAACATGACTCGAACTAGAGAACACTGTTCTGAATCCAGATGGACACAGAAAGATGAACAGCCTAAACCCTCAATCGCTTATGAAAAGCAGCAAGCTTGTAGATGCACAGAATGAATGGTAGACACCAGGAACAGGAAGAGTCAGAGGTAAGCAGGGCAAGAGGAGATTAGCAGGGCCTTTATCTTATTTAAAAGTTTTATTCTATGCCAGTTTCATACTCATATATAACACATTCTGGTTGTATTCACCCCTATACCCTCTCTTGTCTTCCATCAATCCTCCCCCTCCCCCATCAAGTTCCCATCCCCATTCTATGTCTTTTTATTCTGTTTTTGCTTTTGTTTTGTGACCCACCCAGCTTAACCAGGGTTACTCATGTGGACTTGGGTGCAAAAATATTCACTGCAACACAGGAACTCACCAGTGGTTCCTTCACGAAAGGCAACTACTTCCTCTCTTCCAGCAATCCCTAGCTACCCTTCGTTCCCTTGGTGAGTTCAAGTGGGGCCCATGAGCTCCTTCCCCATCTAAGACTGAATATTTACTGTCTCAGTCTTGTGTAGTTCCTGTGCTAGCGAATGCAGCTGTCATGAGTACATCAGTGCCTTGGTCATGCCATGTCCCTAAGACTGTTTCAAGACCCTCCTCCCCATCATTCAGCTTTTCTAGGCTTGTCTGCACAAGAGGAAGTTACAGAAATGGGAGCGGGTCTAGGGAGAGGGAGGGTATTAGCATGGGAAGGTACAACAAGGACTCAATATATACAGTGTAAAAATATCACAGTAGGTTGGGGAGATGACTGTCAATGGAGTGTCTGCCATGTCAGTATACAGACCTAGGTTTGGCTACCTGACTCCCAGTATTGTATCGGTCAGACTGGGTAGCAGAGGGGCACAGGTCTTTAGTCTCAATGCTGAGTGAGGAGTAGGAAACATACGCCTGGAACTCACTGGCCAGCCAGCCTATCCAAATGGTTAGCATCAGATTCAGTCAGAGACTTGACTCAAATAAATAATAAGAAAGAAAGAAAGAAAGAAAGAAAGAAAGAAGGAAAGAAGGAGATGGAGAGAGAGACTACCCAATACCCTCAGTTGGCCTCCACACAGACATGCACACTCATATACACTTGAATGCAGCCCCTCCCCTTAATACACACACAAAGTAACACAGAGCTAGCTGGGAACCTGGAGACTGGATTCAATTCCTCATTCTGCCACTAAGCTGCTGGTGCCCTTAAGGAAGTCAGTTCTGTCTTTGAGTCTCTGTTTTCCTATCTGCAGAATCTGCTAACGTAGGTTCCAGCATCTCTAGGACACACGGCCCAGGATCTGTAAGTCAGTTATAGGAATCTTCTTGACTCCAAATTATGGCTGAGATAGTCCACTCGGTCAAATTAAGGATAGTCTTAATTTATGTCATGCACATCACCGTTAGCGCACCTGCTAGCGCTTCCTCTTGGTGACTTGTCTTTTGTGTGATGTGTGATTTATGCATCATACTTTTATTTCCACCAGAGCCGTTTGTGGTGAGGTGGTTTGCCCAGCTTGTGGTGGTAACTCTCCCTGAGTTTTTAGTTTTGCCTCTTGCTGAGAGGCCTAAGACACTCACATGATGTTTATGCCAATTCCTTGGTCTGGGTTAATGGGAACTAGAGTCACATCTGTGTTGAAACAGGTTTTCGTGACTTTGGGGACAGTTCTTCACCCCTAGAGCACTGAACGTAAGATCAGTGGCCTGTGTCCCTCCCACATCATTTAAGGCCCCGGTACCCAGGCTTGGGCTCAGGAAGCCCCTTAAGGTTAGGGGAAATCTCTTGCCTCTTCTCTTCTGCCAATACATAAGAGTATAGTCATGATTTGAAGGAGGGCAAACCCTGGGTACTAGCCACTTTGCTTTCAAAAGAAGCTCCAATGTGCTCTGCTGGGCCAAGCAGGGGACCCCATGCTTTTCCTTTCACAGTCTCAGCACCAGCAGCCATGTTCTCCCTGCCTGGGATGCCAGGGATGACAAGTGGGATTTGCCACACCTTGTAAGACGTTGATCCCTGAAGATGGGTAGTATATCTGTGGTAGTCTGTGCCTTTGTGTTCCATTCCCTGTGGTTTCAAACTTGGTCAAAACTACTTTTCCCCCATCTTGCCCCGCTCTGTGCTCATGTTGTGCAACCTGTTTCTCATGCCAGATGTGGAACTGGTGACCAACCACCTTCGGATACCTCCGAAGTACCTCCTGGTGAGTCAATGAGGTTTTTTTTTGTTTGTTTATTTGTATTTTGTTCTCATTTTCTTGTGGAAATATGGGTGAGGGGTTACTTTTAGAATCAGAAATGACACAAAGACGGTTGCATCACCAACAGCCTACCCTAGCATGAGTAGGCTCACAGAAGTTGGAAACCTAGAGCACACTGTACAGCCAGAAAGGGGCTCAAAAGTTTGGAGACCATCTCTTCCAGCCAGCTCAGGTAATGTGAACTCCTTCCAGGTGACTCTTCAGGGATCATCTTGCATCTTCTAGGCAGCTTGGCTGGTCTGAGCCTCTTCTAGGCAGTTCAACTTATCTGAGAATGTCTCTCAGCAGTCCTTTCTATTTATACCTAGCTAGTTGTCGTAGGGTTTTGTTGCTGTGAAGAGACACCATGACCACTGCAACTCTTGTAAAGGAAAGCATTTAATTGGGGCCGACTTACAGTTCAGAGGTTTAGTATCATGCCAGGAAGCATGGTTGCACACGGGCAGACATAGTGTTGGAGGGGCAGCAGAGAGTTCTAGATCTATAGGCAGCAGGAAGAGAAAGAGACACTGGGCTTTTGAGATGTTTATTTCCCAAACTTAGGGAGTGTCCTGTTGAGGTTTTTTTTGGTTTTTTTTTTTGTTTTTTTTTTTGTTTTTTTTTTTTCCCAGCTTGACATAAGCAAGAGTCATGGGAAGAGGAAAGTCATCTTAGGAAAGTGTCCCCAACAGACTGGCCTGTGGGCGAGCCTGAGGAGCGTCTTCTTGGTTAATGATTGATGTGTTAGGACGCACATTGATGTGACTGAGCAAGTCATAGGGAGCACAGTAATGAACAGCGTTCCTCTATGGCCTCTGCTTCAGCTGCTGCCCTGAGTGCTTGCCCTGATGCCCCAGACATGAGTGTGACATACAAGATGGAATGTTTGCTTTCCCTTGAGAACATTCTGTGTCTTGAGAAGCTTCCCTCCGAGATGGAAAGTTTTTATCTCAGAGGAGCTTGGTATGCAACAGCGTGAGAGCTTTGAGAACATTCACCCAGCATAAGAAACAATCGCTGCCCCCTTTGCTTGTCTGTTACCAACAGCATCTGAATGGGGGTTTCCGGGAGAGGGCTGGTGAAGGTCCAGAGGTCAGGTGTTCTGTTTGTAACTGCTGTGCTTTGAAGTTCTTGGTGTTGCTCTACGAGAGGACATCGCCCCCTGGTGCTCATGAGGTGTATTGCAGAACAATAAACAGCAAATGAACAAGCACAAACTGTGGTTACTCTGAAGGGCCTGCTTTTGGAGAAGTGCTTTGGCACCTGTCTCAGAAGCATGTGGGTTACTTCCTCTATGTGCGAGCAACCTCAGTCCGACTAGCTAGATAAAGGGAAAACCCCTTTATTTTCTCAAACTTTCCACGTCTCTTCTACCCACACATTTGACCTGGCCCGAGTCTAGGTTCCTCCCAATTAAACAGACCACATGGCAAGGGAAAGGAGTGTGAATTTGTGGGAAAATGGTTATCTTGAAAGCCAGAAATGTTAACTTTTTCTTAATATTAATTTGTTTTGATTTTATGTGATTAAGAGTGTTTTGCCTGCAGTGGGTCCCCTGGGACTGGAGTTGTGGAGGGTCGTGGGCTGCTGTGTGAGTGTTAGGAATACAATCTCAGAGAGCAGCAAGTGCTCTCAGCTGCTGAGTCAAGTCTCAGGTCCTGAATACCAACTTCTTGAAAGTGACTTCACGTGACTACGATGGAGTATAGTCTTTAATCATTTGCAGGTGGGTTTTCCCCTTCAAATAAACGTTTAGTTTTAATGATTCTAACACTGATTAGAACACAATAAGAAAGTAATGAAGGCTTCCAGTACACATTTTAACAAATATTTATATGCATCTTTGTTAGTAGAAATATAAGTTAGTGAGATACTTTTGTCTCAATGGGAGGTTGGTGCCTTTGGTCTAGGAGTCTCCTGTTGTGCTGTGCAGGCTTAATAATCCTTAAAGAATTCACAGAGGAAAGTCAGCACTTTAAGACAAATTCTTAGCTTGACTGAAGTGTAAAACTCATTTAGAACCCACAAGGCATGAAGAAAAATGTTTTAATACTGAACATTTTAATACTGAAAAGGGCAGGTTTGGTGAAGAGGTTATGGAGTCAACCCTTTTTGACTGGGCAGGAAGGAGGCAGAATTCAAATTCAGCTCTTCACTCTTCTCTGCAGTGGATGAGTAATTCTTCCCACATTCCCAGAGGCTGAGACTACTGTGCACTCAGAAGGCCTACTGTGTGCACAGCCCTTGACTGTAGACAGTGAGGAGAGAACACACGGTCTTTCATAGAAGGTAGCTCATTGGTCACGTGCTGTGGTGAATAGGTACACAATTTCTGAGGCGGCTGTGGAGTAATTTCTATGTTGTAGAGAATCAAATCAGATATTAAAATTGAACAAAATCCCAACTATTGCCAGGTGTCAATAATGTACCCTGCCAGATATCCCATGAAAGTCATTCTTCAATTGAAATAAATGTCACAAGTGGTTCTTGAGGCCTTTTCCAGTTAACTTAATGACATAACTTTTTTTTTTTTTTTTTTTTTTTGGATTTTCGAGACAGGGTTTCTCAGTAGCTTTTGGTTCCTGTCCTGGAACTAGCTCTTCTAGACCAGGCTGGCCTCGAACTCACAGAGATCCGCCTGCCTCTGCCTCCCGAGTGCTGGGATTAAAGGCGTGCACCACCACCGCCCGGCATAACCTTTTTTTTTTTTTTTTTTTAATCACATCAGCCCTGTGTCTAGCAGGGAAAGCAAGCCAAAACTGAAAGAATAGGACATAATGAATTTTGGGTTTGGTTTTAGTTTAAAGGAGGAAGTAAACTTCAGTGGGGGCTTATTTTGACTTTTGCATTTTTCACCCCTTGGAAAATAAAGACTTGTAATATGGGGTGTATGTATGTTTGTGTCTCTGTATTTGTTCCCACACTTGCGGTGGGAAGACATGAAGGGTGAGTGTTAATCACAGAAGAAGAAAGAGTTATATTTTTGGTAACATCGAATATTAAACCATAATAATTGACCTATCTAAACAACAGTCCCTTTCAACGTCTGTCTGAGGCCGGCGAGAAGAAATCAGCCAGTTCCTGGAACATTGGAGTCCTCTTGAGTTTTACATTTCTTGATTTATTTCCAGTTTCCCACCACCCTTTTGCTTCTGAGCTCGTATGAGAAGTTTGTAAGTTAAAATATTTCCTGAAGGTTTGTTGACACTATCCAGAAGTCTAAAATTGATCTGGACAAAGGAAATCCTAACTGTGGGGCAGACAGAAAATGGGCTTGCTATGAGGAGTCCGCGGTCCTTTGGGGTGCATGGGCTTGCTATGAGTCTGCGGTCCTTTGGGGTGCATGGGCTTGCTATGAGTCCGCGGTCCTTTGGGGTGCATGGGCTTGCTATGAGTCCGCGGTCCTTTGGGGTGCATGGGGAGTTGACACAGCCATCAGAGCTCAGGAGGCTCTACAGCACTGGCTGAACAGGACTGTCTGTGTGGCAGCATTTTATTTGTATTTTAATAAATAAAGTTTGCCTGAAGGTCAGAAAAGCAAACCAGTCAGTCACTGGCTCTTACCTCTACCTTAGTTCGAAATAGTGATCCCGTCTCCAGGAATCTCAGAATGAGACTGTGTGTGAGAGCTGTCTCCTCCCATTGTATAATCCTCTCTAGTGCTGGGATTAAAGGTGTGCACCACTACTGCCGATTTCTATGGCAAATTAGTGTGGCTACTGGGATTAACGGTGTGTATCACCACTGCCTGGTCTGTAAGGCTGATCAGTGTGATGGTTTTACTCTCTGAACTTCAGGCATGCTTTATTTATTAAAAATACAAGTGAAATATCACTACATGTCTGTGTCTTTTCAGAGTCCTGACTGCCTCTGAGAGCATAAAACCCCAAACAAGATACAGGGATGGTAACATCTTCTGACACACAAATTGGAAACTTCTGTCGACTTCAGACTAAATGCAGTTTCATCCCAAAGCTCTTGTTGCTCCCTGGCCTATCTCTTTTCACATACAGAGATTCAGGTGAAGGTGACCTGTGACTTGTTGGGAATGCACACTCCCATTATGGCTGGGAACCAGGGCTGGCTTTTGCTGAATTAGTTGAAATCTTTCTTCCCCTACCTTGTTCACATTGATCCTTTAATCCCCAATGCAGAGACATGAACACAATCACAGCATTATAAAACTTTCTTTTTATTGCAGCTTTCATTTTACTCCTTAGGAAGGCAGAGGTGAAGGAGAAAGGAGTAAAAGAAATGCTTGAACCCATGCTTGGAGGTGAGAGAAACGTTCCTTTCGGGAAGAATTAAGCTGGAGTTGGATCCTGCACTCCATCAGGAGTGGCTTTAGCTCTTGCAAAAGAAGGAAAAGACATTTTTGAAGTTACTTTGTATTCACTCTTCTTAGACCTCCGGTGGCCATAGATGGCCATGGCAATGAAAACACCTACTGCTAGGATAGCCCCAACTGTGATTCCAGCAACGGTTCCTCCTGATGTGCTCCCGCTGTGCAGTCCCGAGGGCCTCTCTAGCCTCCACTGCTGGGCGTAGGAGTCCTTAATCCAGGATGCGGCACTATCGCTACTTGTCTCTCCATTAGAGCTGGTGTCAGACTGACTCATGAGAGGAAGCTGAGTGTAAGGTGGTAGCCTAACAGGGGCTAGGGAATCTTTTGTAAAGATTCCAGCCTTGACACAATAGGACACTTGGCAACCATCATTGATAACAGCTAGCTGTTGGCTGAAGCCCCCAGGACACTTTTGCAGAAATGATTCCCCTAAGTCTCTGGATGTTGAAGAATTAACCAACGGGTTCCCCTTTGTGCAACTGAAGAACCCACCAAAGGGGATTGAAAACTTATGCCCCAACTCATGATCCATAGAAACACATACCTTGAGGTTCTGTAACAGACTCAGTGAAAGGTACCCAGATGGGCATGACTGTTCATTTGTCACAGGGTTGATGCTCTTGTCAGTGAAGACTCCCCCAAAGAGAAGTCCTGAGTTTTGGGATACTTGACTACTGGCCACACACCAATAAGCCCTGAATTCAGCCTTAGCCACTTTGAATACATTTTCACACACTTTCTTACAGAAGATCTTGAGGGTGCACTTCTGTCTGCATTCTGTGTCCCTGTAACCCTCCTCATGGGTCTGAGTCAGTAAATGGACAGTACTGTATCCAGAGGGACAGGAGAATTTACCAGTGAGTGGATTCTTCTGTTCCAACTTTTGGCAGAGATTTAGTGAACTGTATGAGAGTTGTTGACACACCTGATAAACGCCTCCGAAGGGAGAGTTGGCTACCTTACCATCACAGGAGCCATCATCTGTATTGGCTTGAAAATTGAAGTTGGGGGAATCGACATTTGTGCAGCCTGGGTATGTGTTAAAGTTGTAGTAGTTTCTCACGGCAGTTTCCACTGTCTTCGATAGCTTCTCCACCAAGTGGTATGGAAAACCAGGCAGCTTGTTAGGCTTGATGAAGAAATGCAGAGGCAAACCAGATCGGTCTACTGCCACCAAGTGGTTAGCCATGCCATTCTGCCAGGTTTCTAAGGTGATGCCTGGGTAGAATGGAGCCCCTCCGATGCTCTGCATCCTGGAGTTAGTTCTGTTAGCAAGGTAGCCTATGGTCAAGCTATTTTGGTAATCAAAGCCTACTTCAGGTTTGAAGCTCACAGCCTTTGCGAAAGTGATTCCAGCAGAGGTGGTCACAGCGGCATGGTTTCCCTTGTGGTTCTTAAGGAAGGAGGACCTTATGTGGTCCTCCTGAATGAGTGCAGCCCCAGCATCCACACTGGTGATTACATGTGTGCCATAGTTGAGGACCAACAGTTCTGCCAGGTAGGTGGCCATCTTTGTCTGGTTTTTCTCTAGATGGTCACATATTTCCATGAGCTCTTTCTTAAATCCCAAGCTGAGTTCTGAACTTGGGTTGTTTTTTACTGTGTAGGCCAAATTTCTCACCTGAACTCTTGTAGTTACAGCATGGTCCTTCACTTGAAGGGTCTTCATCCTTTGGAACTCAGAAGAGAACTTGCCGTTGACTTTGAAAGGAAAATCGAGCCCCATGTTGATGGAAGCTGACGTGGTGCTGCGGTAATTCACCCAGGAGTCCAGGATTTCTGAGTTCATGTCCAGGTTGCTCTCTTTCTGAGGAATAGTAAAGACTTCATCGGGGATGATGTACTGTCCATCTTCTGTGGTCTTACAGTTGGTGTATGTCAAGTCCATCACCCGCCCCATGTCTATGTTCCTCAGATTATCCCAGCCCCCTCCAGGTAGCACTTCCAGAACGGGTATATTGAAAGCCTGTTGGCACTTTCGAAAACTAGTTTCACTGGTCTCTCCTAGGAGCTTGTCTTCTTCAGCACATGCTACTGTGGTCCAGATGAGGACTGTGACAATGAAGCTGTTCATGGTGAAGATAGCCCCAGTCACACACTAGTCCTGGACATGCACCAGAGAGCCTGGGGCAAACTGAAAGACAAAAAGAAAGCAATTGCTTAAACAGTAGTTGCTTGAAATTTTAACAATTCTCCTAAAACCGTAAGTTGCTCTTCAGCCTGTGTTAGCTGAAAAATTGGCAAAGGATAGTTGGTTGGAAGACTAACGATCACTTGAGCATGCAACAAAATATAGTATAACATACAAGTGAACACATACGGTGCAGACTTTCCACCCGTTTTCTCCAACCAAGCTGTTCACTCTGCGGTCATGCATCCTCAGAAGAAGCAGATCCCACATGTCACCTGTTCTTTACCTGGGGAGCCTGCTTTGGCTTTTTGTTCGCTCTCTTGGCCTTGTTCCAAACTTGGCTCACGGTTCTGTCCTCTTGTCAGTCTCCAGTGCCAGATTCTTTTGCTGACTATGAAGAGGTCAGTAGCAACATTTGCCCTTCTTGACATGCTTTTATCTCCACCAGGTACAGGGTATTTCTACCTCATGGACAAGCCTTAGATTTCTCATTGGCTTACTGAGACTGGAGGCTGTCCTCTCAGAGGAAAGGCGGGAGAGTATCATGCACGCACGTTTTGTGATGTCTCATCACTACAAGCCCTCCTGTTTTGGTGTGTGTATGATATTATCTGGGGCTGAGATAAAGAATGAAGACAATTCTGTTTGCAGTATCCTGGGACACTTCAGTCTGACTTGCCCTAAGCTTTTCATGTGAGTGAGTGACCTTGTTTCCTTTCACATAAAAATATCACAAAGAAGACAACAGCCACTCTATTATCTCAGTTTTAATTTTTCAAAAACATAGAGTGACCAAGAAATATGTGTGCCTGTGTACAAACCCATAACTTTTTCTGTATATTTAATTTGCAAGTGTACATTTTGTACTTTTAAGTTTTCCAACCCACTGTAGGTGTATAAAAATAAGTGTGACTCTTCCTTACAAAATTAAAGAAATTAAAATTTTATATCATTTGAAGAACATAGTTTCACGTCCTTCCCCATCTCTCTTTCTGTGCTGATGCCAGTTCTGTTAAATGAATGAGAGATACATCAGACCCAGTGATCAAGGATCAGGATTAAAGGAAGTTCATCTCTATGAGTTATTTAGAAAAATTAAAATGTGTCTTTGTACATTAACTAGTATCCAGAGACTATAGAGAAGCCAAAAACAGTTTGAATTGCACTGTCATGGCTCCCCAAAACATACCATAACCAACATGCAGCCATGTTTCAATTTATAGGTCAATGTTGTTACCTATCTGACTTGAAGTTTTCAGGGAAATGAATAATGTTGGGTCATCACTGATATAGCAGAGGAGAGAGTTTAGAAGGAATGAAAATAAATGAGAGTTTAAAAGTTCTGTTCCTGGTCTTCACAGACGAGTTTCTCTGGTCACTGTTGAAACCATAATGGTGTTCTGTAAATACAGAACTACCACATTGTGGCTCTGTCCATGCCACAGAACCCTGCTTAGGGAAACTGACTTATACCAATCAACAAAAAAGACTGTTTGTTAACAATGTCTAGGCTATGCTTAGCTGGAAAACTCGGGCACCTCCGAGGACACTGTTCCTTAGCTTATAATTGGATGGTTATATGCTAATATATCAGGAGAGGGAGGCCAGAATTAGAAAACTGAGCATAGAAGTAGCTGTCATGATTCTGTATTTGAGTCCTTCTCTTCAAACTGTTTCAGGCATGGCTGGCTGGAAGTGGAATACTCTCCCTCCTACATTCATCTGGAGGCAGACAAGCAATTTCTCATTCTTTGTTGCTGTTTTCTTGAGCTCATTCTTCTGAAAGAAGAATAGCAGCGAGGTCAATGTAGGCAGTTCTAAATCTAGATGTTTCTAAACACTTAATGTCCGCCTTTTTTTCTTTGCTACAGTCTTCCTTCTCAATTTTGGCATAGGAAATGAAAATTAATATAGTCATGGAATTCATCAAGGGTTATATAGCAAAATGTTTTACTAGGACAAGGATAAGAGAGGTCAAGGAGAAGTGAATATAATAAAAATATATTATGCATGAAGACGCCATGATGAATCCCATTATGGATAATTGATACATGCTAGTAAAATAGTTAAATTTTAGAGACATAAACACAAAGGTTTTAAATTTTTTTAAGTTCATTTTACATACCAACCACAGTTCCTGCTCCCTCCCCTCTTCCTGCTCCTCCCCATCTTCCCTCCAACCAACCCTAAAAATAAAAACATTTTATAGAAAACACAATTCTTTTAAAATGACTTATTTCTCTCTCTCTCTCTCTCTCTCTCTCTCTCTCTCTCTCTCTCTCTCTCTGTGTGTGTGTGTGTATACCCATGAAGGCTAGAAGAATATTTCAGATCCCGTGAAACTGGAGTTACAAATGGTTATGAGCTGTCTGACCCGAGTGCTAGGAACCAAACTCAGAATTCTGGGAACACAGCAAGCCCTCCTAACTGCTGAGCCCTGTCTCCAACCCTACAGCATAATTCTTTCAAACAATTTTAATAACACATAAAATAATGCTGAAATCATTCGGTGTTACCAGATATTTACAAATATCCACTACAAGAGGCATCTACACCAACCCATTGATGGTAGTGACATCTGGTTAGTAAGAATTATTCAATTGCTTTGATTTTTTTCTTATCAATTTTGTTTTTATATGTTTTAGCTTTTAATGATGAGCATTTCTCACCCATTTATCAAAAAAGTATGTCATAACTGCCAAAAAATGCTCAGTAAAATAATCAAGAAATGCATAACTTTTAAAAAAGAAACAAATCTCTTTTGGAGTTTCCATATGCCTGAATGTGTTGAATGCCTATGGACTCTGTGATTCTTTTGCTCAGTGAGCTGTGTTTTTAGTTCATGCAAAAGGTATGAAATTTAGGGTGCAACCTCCATCTGCACACCAGGACAGTAAGTTGGTTCTTTACAGGCATTTTCCTGCTTTTCCCCTTCCACCAACAATTTCCTCTTCTCTCTTGCATTGACTTCTGTGTACAAGAGCATACTCTTTCAGGCTTGTCATCGTGGGTGAGGAAATGCCCGGGGCTACACACTAAACTCTGGCCTCAAGCAGAGAGAAGCGGTGCTTCTGCTCGAGGTACACTAAGGTGCTGAAAGGCACTTTCACTTCCTCTACCAAGCCATGAACCGGAAGCCACATCTGTGTGACCACGGACAAGCTTCTGACTCCATGTCATGAGGAGCCGTGATTCATGTGTGATGTTCATCCTGTGCAGGCTTGGGACCGGATCAGATGTTTCCAACCCCTTTATTCTATCATCCATCTGGGATAATTTCATGCACCAGGATTATCCCATTTTTATGTGTTCCACAGGAATCTAAAAGACCCATCAGAAACTCAGCACACAAAGCAAGGAGCTGGGACTTCTGCAGTCCATGGAGTAAACTCCAGTCTGGACTATGGAGGATGTACCAGTGAGACAGTGACATTTTCTCCTTTCAGTCTCCTAGCCCGATGTTCTAGGACTTGCCTGGTCCACTCCTTCCCCTTAGAGGGCGTTTTCCCACCAGGACTGCTTATCTACTAAAAGAAGAACCCAGTGGGTGTGCAGCCCCTTTTATTATGGTGGGTAGGAAGAGAACGCTAATGGGAAATGTCTCTGTGCAGTCATATCAAAAGCTAGGCCTGTTTCCAGAAGATAGCTGATGGCCAGAAATCTAGTTTAACATCACAGTAAAAAAGGAGACTTACAAAACAGAACATGAAGAATCCAGTCTGTCCTGGATGGATTTGCATGGTCTAGGGAACTGGCCCTCCTTTCTCACTAAGAGTGTAGCTGGAGCTGTGGCCTAAGACAGAGGGCCTCAGAAAACTGATGCTATACCCCCCCCAAACAGATATTTAAAGAGAAAAGAATGAAAAGAAACATTGCACTGAATATTAGAAAAGACTCCAAAACCCTCTCCACTCAGCCCTCTACCAAATCAAGAGCAAGACATCAGGTTACAAAGACCCCGGCTGAGTCCTGGTTTGGCAGGCCCAGACTAAAAGTTTTAGCAAAGTTAAAAGCTAAAGAGTATCCAGAATTACTCTAGACCACAGGAGGAAACTTCACATCAGAACTGCGTAGTATTCAATGAGGTAGAAACCTGGCTGGAGTCTGCAGGGTAGCACAGATTCAGCTGCTGAGCATCAGTATGCAAGACATCAGGCAGCTGCCTAGGGCCAGGGTCAGCACTGTCAAACTAATAGTGAAGACCAGAATCTGAATCTGGTCTTGCAAGGGACCAAGGGACCACACAGGAGTAAGAACAGAATTGGAACCTGTCCCCACTGAAGGCAACTGAGGTGTGACCCACATAAATTCATGACTTGGGTCTGTGAAGGTCTGCCAACTGATGGACTCAAACTCTATGACATGTCCTCTAAAGGGGACAACCAGAGTTGGAGCCAGCACTCACTCCTGAAGTGTCCACAACCAGACTGTCCAAAGGTGTGACCATCATCTGTGAAATGATTTGTGAAAAACCGTTCAATGAGGGACCAACATCTGTAACCTAACCTTGCAAAGGTCTACTTAGGGAACTGAGAGGCATCTGAAACTCATGTTGGAAGTCAAGGCTAGGACACTGGGTTTACATAACTTTAATGTTGCTTAATGATTACATCTAAGTAGCCACTGGTTTATCTTAAACTCTTGCTCTTTAGTTGTCTTTTCGTTTTAATTGGCACATAGTAACTATGCATTTTTATGAGGTACTGTATGATAATTTGATGCATATTCATAACTTGTAATAAATAAAACAGGCTATTAAAATTTTATCCTTTCAAAAGATATCATTGCCTTGTGTTTGGGTTTTCAATAAAAGGGAGTAAGACATAAATTACTGCCACCTCCACACATGTTGTGGGGAACTATAACTTCCTTCTATTTGACTTATTATCTAACTTCCTTTATCTGTCATTCCCTCTTTCCTTCCTAGCCTGTAATAACCCCTGAAGTACTCTCTACTTGGGTCCTCTGAAAGAAAAGCAAGCACTGTTAAGCCCTGAGCCATCTATCCAGTCCTGAATTTTTTAACAAAGGGAATTGTGCATGTTATTGGATCAACTTTTAAACAAACTGTATATAATTCCTGGCACATCATAGGCTTCCAATAATAGACATTCCCTTCCTTTAGTTTCACATCTCTAGATTACCTACCAGGTAAACTTGAATTTGATTGTTTATCAAACAGACATTAAGCACATAGTTTGTGGAAGGATCTGCCCAGTGCTTTGGAAGAAAGAGTGAAGGGCGGCTTAGGCACGGATGCTAACAACTTAGGAGAAGACTATCAGGAAAAATACCTTGTCAGATGGAGGGGGTTCCTATAGTATTTTATAAGAATATATTCCATAGTGATTACCTGGTCTGTACTTCTCTAGGACCAAAGAAGACTTGACAGAGGAACATACTGACTAAATCCCCCCATAGATATTGCTAACGATTCAGCAAGGCATAGAGATGATTAAATGAGAACACTGGAACACAAGAGTACTATGCAGAATAGTGATCACCAGGACAGATGTGCTTTAGAGTTGGTTGTTGCAGCTCACCATGGTTTATTTACACAATCATTAAAGAAACAAGACTTCATTTACCATTTACTCTAGAATTATCTTGAAAAACATGGTTGAAGATGATTTCAGTGACAGTCTGCAGCAAACTCTCTGACATAGATATCTTATTTCAGATCGTGCTCTAGAATGAGGACATCACTGGAGTGGTGGCACTTGTTAGAGAAAACGGGGAAACTGAGGCACGGCTATTAACACAGGAAGAAAGCCTGACATCAGAGTTCAGAGAGGCTGCAGACAGGACATGAACTAACAGCCATATAAGGTTGAGAGTGAAAACCGATCTCGTGAGTAGATATGAAATCAGAATGTCTCCGAGAAGTTCTTCTTTTCCGGCTAGTCATATCTGGTCACAAGACTTTAGACATGAACCTCATGCCATTCCATTTACAACTATGTCTAAGCTTTTGATATTGTAACATGGCACCATCTACAAAATCCATGGTTGAGAAGTCAATTGAGTATTTAAAAAATTCCCCCAAAATATCCTATAATATTTAGGCAAATTTATAATTTTGCATTGGGTTGTTGTAGGGAGCTGTGGGCTACATTTCCGGCACCAGGCCGTGCGCACGGCTAGCTTTATACCTGAAATAATTACATGGAAACTGTATTCTTTTTTTTTTTTTTGGTTTTTCGAGACAGGGTTTCTCTGTGGCTTTGGAGCCTGTCCTGGAACTAGCTCTGTAGACCAGGCTGGTCTCGAACTCACAGAGATCCGCCTGCCTCTGCCTCCCAAGTGCTGGGATTAAAGGCATGCACCACCATCACCGGCTGAAACTGTATTCTTTTAAACACTGCCTGGCCCATTAGTTCCGGCCTCTTATTGGCTAGCTCTTACATATTGATCTAACCCATTTCTAATATTCTGTGTAGCACCACGAGCTGGCTTACCATCTACAAAATCCATGGTTGAGAACTCAACTAAGTATTTAAAAAATTCCCCCAAAATATCCTATAATATTTAGGCAAATTTATAATTTTGCATTGGGTCATATTAATTACTATCCTTGACTACAGGTATCCCCAGGATACCTCGGTGTAGGGCCTGCTCTTTCCTCATCATGACCATGTAGATACACATTATGGTGGTCTTAGCTTCTTGTGTCTGGTCTCCATGGTCTTTATGACTGCACACCCATTATCCTTGACTCTTTCTAGGCATAGTTTATTGGTACCTTACCACTCTATTGCCTCCGAGTCATCAGTGTTGAATTCATGTCAGTGGCAACTCTTGAGTTCCTAATCCAAAATTAGTATTTTTTATTAGTGCCAACTCTTGGATAGGTATAATCCAAGGCAAGTGAATATATCTCAAGAGGTAAGTGAATTGGCAAGAACCATGCTTAACTGGTTTTTTTTTGTTGTTTTTTTTTGTTTGTTTTTTTTTAGGAAGACATTGATGAATGATGTGTCCCTATGACAAGGTTTTGGCTCATGTCCCTGAGACATGGTATCTTGAATTTAGCACCTGGTACCCTATGGTAGAGGAATACCATCAAAATCATATTTATTTTACCTTCTGAGTGACTAAATTTTAAATCTAACATCAGTCCATGAAAAGAAAGTAAAGTAAAAAAAATATCCATTAAGTACAATCTTCCAGTAGATTTGTCAATTTGGCGTAGAAGATTTTTCTTGAAATTGTTTCTTTTTCTTAAGATTTATTTATTTATTATGTATACAGTATTCTGCCTGTGTCTCTGCAGGCCAGAAGATGGCACCATATCTCATTATAGGTGGTTGTAAACCACCATGTGGTTGCTGGGAATTAGTAGTCAGTGCTCTTAACCACTGAGCTAAATCTCTAGCCTTTGAAACAGTTTCTTTAACTTACTACCAATTTTCTGAGTCATGCTATTATTTTAGTATTTATATTTAACAAAAGGCTTAAGTTGGTTTTTGTTCTGTTTTTTACCTAAGGAACTGTAGGACAGAGAGACAGGACATCTGCTTCTTCCTCTCCTTGAGTTTCTTCAATGCTTCTTTGATCTCCTTGTTTCTCAGACTATAGATGATAGGGTTCAACATGGGGATCACTGCACCATAAAACATGGACACCACCTTATTTTTGTCCTGAGAGTAGCCAGCACTGGAATGGAGGTATGAAAAGAGACCAGAGCCATAGAAAAGAATCACTGTAGTTAGATGAGAAGCGCAGGTGTTGAAAGCCTTCATCCGCCCATGGATTGAATGAATCTTCATGACAGCAGCAATGATGTAGCCATAGGAGATCAAGACAACCAGGGCTGATGCCCCACCAACTGTACACACAACCAGAAAATTTACTACTTGACTGAGAAAAGTACTAGAGCAAGACAAGGACATCAGGGGTGGCAAATCACAGAAAAAATGGTTAATGATCCGAGACCCACAGAAATGAAGCTGGAATATGGAGCTGGTTTGGACCAAGCCAGTGAGGAGCCCTCCTGTGTATGCTGTGATGGCCATACCCACGCAGGTGGTGGGTGACATGATGGATGGATAGAGTAGAGGATTGGCGATAGCAGCATATCTGTCATATGCCATGACAGCCAGGAGACAGCACTCAGTGCCTCCCATTCCAATAAAGAAGAAAAACTGTGTGGCACAACCTACAAAGGAGATGGCCTTCTGCTCCCTAAAGAAATCACAGAGCATCTTAGGGGCTATGGAGGAAGTGTATGAGACATCAACAAAGGACAAGTTGCTAAGGAAGAAGTACATGGGGGAGTGGAGGTGTGAGTCCATTCTGATCAGGACAATGAGGCCCAGGTTCCCAGCCATGGTCACCAAATAGATCCCCAGAAACAAGACAAAAAGGACAACCTGCAGCTGGAAATGCTCTAAAAATCCCAAAAGGATGAAATTGGTCACCATGCTAATGTTTCTTCCCGCAGCCATGTATCAGCTCCGCTGTCTTCAAAGTCCCAGAGATAGACTCCTGGGGTCAACCAAAATCCAAGTGAAGAAACTCCTCTGCTTTGTCAAAGAATCATAGACTCCTACAACCAGAAGACATCCCCCAAAATAAATGTCTTATGTCTGATGCAGAATTCCCCTCCACAGTGTATGGAGGTCACCGTACTACTTAACTGATGAACTTGTTAATGCAAAATATGTCAAGATAGTAATCACATTATCTGGATCATCACCTTATTGTCAGTAGCGACACCATGGTAATGGAGGGAGGTACTTATTAGTGGTACTTCGGTTGACAATCTTTCTCTTCTTCTGAATTACTCCAAATGTTGCACTATTAAATCACTTAGATATAGACATGTATTCTTTTCTTTTTAAAGAGAAGAAATATAACAAAATTCAAAATGCTTGCAGATGTAATTTTGTTTCTTAGTTTAATTTAGGTTTTTAATTGAAAATTCATGCAGTATATTCTGGTTACAGATTCCCCTCCCACATCTCCTCCCAGATCCTCCCCATCTACCCAATCCCACACCTTCTTGCTCTCTTTCTTTAGAAAATGATAGGTAAAAAGATAAATAATTAAAAGAACAATAAAAATCACAAAACACATACACACAAAGACAAAAACAGGTAAGATTTTAAAAATGCCCAAACAAAGCAATATAAGAAAAAAAAATCTACAAAGCACCATTGTTTGTTTTGTATTGGCTATTCATGTATTGGCATGGGACCTACCTTAAGCTTGGTTTATATGCCAGTAAAATTCTACTGGAAAGAATAATTTTCCTGTTGTGGTTGTTTTATCATTACACTTTTAAGCAGGTTTCATAGATTGGACCTCTCTCTCTCTCTCTCTCTCTCTCTCTCTCTCTCTCTCTTTCTCCCTCTCTGAATGTATGTATGTATGTGTGTGTCCCACCTTTTTTTCTTGTCCCCCTCCCTCTATCCCAACAGCATGAAGCAAATAGAGATAAAACTTGGAAAAATACTGACTAAACCAGTGAGTGGAAAATGTCTAACCATATGAACTTTGAACACTTTTCTTGCACCAAGATTATCAGCAAGAGACCATGTTGTGCTTGTTAGAGCTAAATGCTGATGATGTGGATATTAATAACACATTAGGAAGTGCAGAATACTCGTCAGAAGGCATAGCACAGACAGAAAACCAGGTGATCATTAGCACAGCATAACAATTGTTATAGAGAAACCTTTATACAGTGCCCTGGAGCCTGGAGATAGTAGGTAGTGTTTTCAGAGAAAAAAATCTGTGAGGACAATTGCAAAGATGAGTAAAGCAGTCCTGGGATGGGAAGACACTGTGTGAGAGGCTTGGGGGCGCATGACTGAGATCTGAATTGTTCATTTTAAGCAGGAGGAGAACATTTGCAGAAGTCCTGGGGAGCAAGCTTAGTATTTAAGGCATATAAAAGGATCAGAGCACAGGGAAATGGGAGTAGAAGACACATAAATTCTGAAAGCCAGAGGTGGGGAGACAAATTGTGAAAGATCATTGAAAGCTTAGAGGGGAAAGACACGTTTGTTTCAATCATACAAAATCGTAAACATGCACATACATACATACGTCATCACATAAACTGTATGCCACTGCATACATATGTACATCAATATTTTATTTCAGCCTCTCTCCACTTCCAGGCTTCCAATCGATTTATGTGGCTCCATTTTCAGACAGAAGCAATCACCTTACAGTGTTGCATAGATTTGATTTGTTTCTTGACTTTTCTGTCCTTCACTAGAACAGAAGTATAACAAAGGCAGCTATTTTTAGAATTCTTTTCTTTTCTGTTAACTAAATACACAAAGCACTTAAACCCACACCTAGCACAGAGCAGGTCTACCAACTATCTAGTAGATAAATACCATGTTAAAGTGTTTGATCTTTTCCCTGCGAGCAGAGAAAACAATAATCTTATTTTATTCTTTAACGTTCTCATTCCTTACTGTGAACAAGTAACTAGACGGCAAATACACAACTAAACACTGTTACCTTAGTGTAATTCAGAGTGTGATAGACTTACAGAGGTAGTAAGAAAGATGACTAGGGGGGGCTGGAGAGATGGCTCAGTGGTTAAGAGCATTGCCTGCTCTTCCAAAGGTCCTGAGTTCAATTCCCAGCAACCACATGGTGGCTCACAACCATCTGTAATGACGTCTGGTGCCCTCTTCTGTCCTGCAGACATACACACAGACAGAATATTGTATACATAATAAATAAAAAAATATTTAAAAAAAAGATGACTAGGGATTAAAGGGGGCAAAGAAAGATCACCAGAAAGTTGCTTTGAAATCCTTAACTAAAGTTAACGACAGTTGGCTAGAGACAGGCAGATTTACAAACTAATACACCTTTAAGCCTTTCGCTGCAGGAAAGAAACCACACAGGGCTGGACCATTGGCAAGGCTGGCCCATCTTTATTGTGGAATGTTTGCTGTGATCATCAAAGGTATGTTTTATCCAGATACATATGATTCTTTCCTATTTCAGCCCTGAGACCATGGTTTCTAGGTTTACATTTTTAAAATATGGTAAGAGCTAATCACTAATTAATTTATATAATTCCTGTGTAGGTAGCTTGATTATTTTGACCTAAATTATCTTCAGGTAATGATATAGGAGATTATATGAGATACACTACATTCATTTATAATACGGCTTTTTTTTGGGGGGGGGGAGGTCAGGGCTTGAATACTACCATCAATTGTCAGTTTGTTTTTGTTGTTGTTGTTGATGGTGGTGGTGGTGTTTTTTCTTTTCAGTGATTTTGAGCTTATTTATCATCTCTGAAGCCATTTTCCTATTTGTGGTTACTCAAAGCAGGGCTCTGTAATCAAACAGAGAAGAGCTAGTCTTTGATCTTTGCATCTTCGTTCATCAGTTTTTTCACATGGGACGAGCCAGTGGTGCTGAGACTTGGGTTTGGAGCCCACTGCATACTAGGTGGGTTTTCTATTAGTGAGCTATATCTTCAATCCTGGACACATCACACATCAATCTCTTCCTGTGATTTCCCTTATCTTTAAAATACAGGAGGCAATAGAAAAGGAAATAACTTCATTATTTCACTAATGATCAGTCCTATTGGGATTCTGACCAAGATCATTCCATCTCTACATGGTCTGCGTCTCATCTGCACCTGCTGACTGAATGCAAGTGTGTGTGTGTGTGTGTGTGTGTGTGTGTGTGTGTGTGTGTGCACTTGTACAGCACAGCAATGGTTACACTGGCATTTCCTCTCATGTTACCATCAATCTTTACAGCATCATATTGGTTCATTTCACAACACTTAGCATGCTTTGTATTTTGTTGGATCCCTTCTCTTTAACTTTAAGCTATGAGATGTTTTATAATCCAAGTTTCTTGCAACTAGTAGACCTAAATGGCATTGATTTATAACTTTAAAAATATATATTGCTGGCAAGAAATATATTGAAATTATGGAAGAACAAGAAATTATTAAGCTGTTGAATCAACATTTAATTTTCTAATTCTTTAATTCTTAAGTTTTTGTCTGTCCTGATACCTAACCCATCCAGATGTAGCTCTGAGCAATTGATGGTACTGTATCATTGATACAACTGAATGAGGTGTGATCTTTCACCCAGCCCATGTGACTGGACAGGACCAGAATCTGAAAATGATTATGAAGCATTTCCTTGTCCTTAATCCTTGCAGTGTGATTAACTTTTAACAATCAAGTTAATGTGTCAAGATAAAAAGGAATAGATCTCTGATGTTGTCATCCCCATATAACTGATGTCTGTGAGGGCCACATAGTATGCAATGGGTTCTGTAGGAGGTGGTGAATGAAACAGAAAGACTGACATGAGGAAAAGGTGTTTTCATGGCTCACTTTCCCTCCAGCATTTATCAGAGTGCTTGAATTTTAGAGATGCCCAGTGGATATTATATTCACTGGCTGAATAAGGGTTACCACATAGACCCTATACACTTTTTCTATCGCCAAGACCATGGGAATCTTTCTATTTTAAGTACTTCCTGGATACTCAAAAAATACTGGGAGTATATTTAAACTAATAAAACATCACAGCTGGAAATCAGCTAGCTTAGACTTTCCCAACTATGGTTATAAAACTAACACCAAAAGAGACAGGGAAAATGTCAATATAGTTGGTTAGACTAGAGGCGAAATTAGATTCTGTATCTCATTCTTTGAGAATAGCCCTTGACCCTCGACCTTCTTCTGAAGCCTGGCGTCTCAATGGGAGACACAAAGAGATTTTACTTTGCAGGCACACCGTGCTTGCACCCTGAGAGTCTAGAGCAACATAAAAAGTACTGGCTTTTAAATCCTGGCATTATTATTATTCCTCCTTTTCTGAAGGTGCAAAAAAAAATGATTAGTTTAAATCAGTATTGGCTTAGTTCATTTCTCTTCCCATTCCAAATGCTAAGTAATAGAAACCTTTCAAACAATAATACATTCTCCTAATTCTACCACACAGTTTCCCTTATTAAATTCAGAGCAGAAAGAGCAAAATTCCCAGCATTGTTCCTGCTCCACCTTTCCCTTTCAGTCACTGGTTTTATCATTGAAGGATTAACAGGTAACCAGTCCAAGGAAGTGGTGAAGGCGACTCACCTGCAACACCTACAGCTCTGTGCTTCAGTTAGCTGGTTGAGGCCAGACACTAAGAGAGAGAGAGAACAAAGCACTTTCATGACAGAACCTGGAAGACAGGTCATTTTGGAGGAGGTAAGTAAGGGTTAGATGTAGCCATGTTCAATTGACTGCCAAGAGAAGGGCTTGGGGTGAGGGATATAAAGAAACTCAGGTTGTCTCCAGGTGCTGTTGAGTCTCTCTAGATGGTGATATGTCCCCAGGAGTCCTGATGGGTAGAGTGGCTGGCTAACTGGACTCAGGAGTACAAAGAATGCCAGGGTTGCCTGAATAAAGTTGGTATCAGCAACTCTCCCTATTTTCTTTAAATTCCCAGTCCCTCATCTCCAGTGAGAGCTCCCTGGAGTCAAAATACAGAATTCTAGTTTAGCATTACAATGGGCAACAGCCCCCTATAGTAACAGTTACCTTTGTAGAACGGTGGGTGTTTTCCATGACATAATTGAATTATGCAAGGTTAGAACTAGGAGCAAATTAGTGCAAACCCCCAGAAAAGAATGGAAGGAGAGAGAGAAAAGAAAGGAGAGGGAAAGAAAAGGAGACGAGGGAGAGAGACTGATCTTAGGAAAACAATAGCATAGTCGTGAAGTGGAGTGTGTATCCCAGAAAGGGATTAGTATACACTGGGAGAGTGACAATGAAGGGGTTTAGCCTTCAAGAGTCTGAATCAATTGACTTTGTGGCTTCTTTTCTAAATTCTGGGATTCTGATTCACCAAAATAAAATGGAAAAGACACAGATGGCTGCTAATGTTTTTCATTGCATGGACAGCAAACAGAGCCTCTTACACAGTTTACTTCATAATATCCTCAGAGAACCCCAAAGAAAAGCCATCTGCAGTGGATTTTCACATGAGAAAATGGAATTTTGGAGAAGTAGCTTCAATAAGGTCACACAAACATCTCTTGGCAAAGCAGAGACTTGAACAAAATCCTTCCAGCATCAAAAGTCCACACTTGGTCCTCTGCACCGCACTGCCCCATAAAAAGATAGATGGCAACAGAAAAAAAAATAGCTTTCAAAAATCCCACAAGTGGTAGTTTTAAAGAAAAGTTTTGGGTTTTGACCAGAACAGGATTTCCCTTCTGTGTGTATTTTGTTTTTGACTTCTCAAATATCTAGTTTGAAAAGATTTGAGTGTGTCCTATGGGGAGGAACACGCTGGGATTGAAGTGGGCACTGTGCAGACCCACAGAACTCTGCGGCTTCTTTCATGGATTTCTGCCTCATCCTATTTGTGTTGGCTGAGCTTTGACTTTGAGAAAAGCCTGTTGCAACTTCGCCTTTCTTCCCACAGCCTGAGCGGCTTCTCCTTGCTTGGGCCAGTATTTCATACTACAAAGCCAAACAAATTATATCCTCTCCCCAAATTCCCAGCTCTTGGCCCTATGCCTACATTTTTGGGTACTCTCTCAAACTTGACATTAAAGAATGGAGCATCATGGTTAAAGAGATAGTTTCTATGTAATTAAATCTTTTCTAGGAAAAAGAAAACCACAACAAAACCAAAACAAATTTCTGGTTTCTTTTTCTTATTACAGAGTGAAATGTGAATGGGTGGGGTAGTAGAAAACTGTAGTGTTTACAGTTCCTGTCTCCCTTCCCCTCTGTAAAAAAAATATTCTCACTCTCTTGCGCTCTCTCTCTCTCTCCCTGTTTTTTTTTTCTTTCTTTCTTGTTTGTACCACTCTCAACCAAGGAGCTCTTTTCTCATGCAGTTTACTCTGAGTTGTTTGAGAAGATCAGGAGATTTTAATTGGCTCGCTCACAAACTGCCACAAATTTGTAGCTGGTCTTTTTTGCTCCCTAGTCTCTCTCCATGCCTTCTTGTTCTTTCATGAAGAATTTTCATTAGTCTATTGCGTGTGAATGGCCCAGAAGCATTCTCAGAGGTCTCAATCCTTAGTACACTTTAGGAAATCAAAGAGGAGAAGTATGAACAGACATGGGAAGAAGGCAGGAAACGGTGGTCTTCCCACCTTGTGGTGATAGACTCAAGAGTGGAGCTAGGCAGTTTCAAATAGGGGTGCAGCAGTGATCTCAGGGGTGCTTGAGTAAGGACGGGTACTAAAGAAAGTGGCAGATAAGTTTAGCAAGAAGAGAAGGGAATGAAGGGGCTAGAACAATGCCCCAGCAGTTAAGAGTACTTGCTTTCCTTGAGGACTGGAGTTTGGTTCCCAGACCCAGCTTCAGAGGAACTGATGCCATCTTCTGGTCTCTGTCTATAAGCATCCATATGCACATGGTAGACACACATACATCTAGGTTAAAAAATTAAAATCTTTTTAAAAATGAAATGGAAAAGTAAGTGCAGTCGGTTGCTGTAGGAAATCCTTCAACCAGTAGCCTTTAAGTTACCTGCTCACTTGGACATGGCCTCTTACACTATAAATGCTGATATATGCACTCTCTCTCTTTTCCAGCTGCTGGATTTGGTTGCTGTTCCTTGATTAAGTAGAGGATTGTGATCTGTGAATCTATCCCTACATAAATGAGCCCTTATTATACTCAATTCTGAGCTAGTGTGGAATTTCTTTTTAGCATTTGGCACCCATTGGCCAGCCAGCAAGATGTCTCTGTCAATTCTAGAGTTTTGGAAGTTGCTTACAATGCACTTTCTGTTGATGTAGGTAATTTTATATTCTGAAGTCTTTGATGGAGTTAAAGAATTCTTAGTTATGATAAAACATAAAGTAGATACAAATATTGTAACTATAATTCTTGCTTGATAACTATTTTGTTTTTTAGTTATTTATTTATTTATTTTTATTTTTTTCCATTTTTTTATTGAGAAAAGGAGAAAAACAAACAAGTTTCCACCTCCTCCCAGCCTCCCATTTCCCTCCCCCTCCTCCCACCCTTCTCCCCCTCCTCCCACCCTTCTCCCCCTCCCCCCACTCCTCTCCCCCTCCCTCTCCAGTCCAAATAGCAGTCAGGGTTCCCTGCCCTGTGGTAAGTCCTAGGTCCTCCCCTCTCCATCCATTTCTAGGAAGGTGAACATCCAAACTGGCTAGGCTCCCACAAAGCCAGCACATTACGTAGGTTCAAAACCCCGTGCCATTGTCCTTGGGTTCTCATCAGCCCTCATTGTTCGCCATGCTCAGAGAGTCCAGTTTTATCCCATGGTTTTTCAGTCACAGTCCAGCTGGCCTTGGTGAGCTCCCAATAGATCAGCTCCACTGTCTCAGTGGGTGGGTGCACCCCTCGTGGTCCCGACTTTTTTGCTCATGTTCTCTCTCCATCTGCTCCTCATTGGGACCTTGGGAGCTCAGTCCAGTGCTCCAGTATGGGTCTCTGTCTCTATCTCCATCCATCACCAGATGAAGGTTCTATGATGATATGCAAAATATTCGTCAGTATTGCTCTAGGATAGGGTCATTTCAGGTTCCCTATCCTCAGCTGCCCAAGGAACTAACTGGGGACCTTGGCTTGGGCATCTGGGAGCCACTCTAGGTTCAAGTCTCTTGCCAACTCTAAGGTGGCTCCCCTCACTAAGAATTGTGCTTCTGTGCTCCCCTATCCAACCTTCCTTTATCCCCATCCTCCTTTTTCCCTAAGTTACCCCCATTCTCCCCTTCTCCCTTTACTCTCCCCATCTCCCCTTACCACCATCCCACCCCACCCCCAAGATCTCAATTTTCTCCCCGGCCATTTTGTCTACTTCCCATAGCCAATAGGACAACTATATGTTTTTCCTTTGGTTCACCTTCTTACTTAGCTTCTTTGGGATCACCAATTGTAGACTCCGTGACTCTTGTTTATGGCTAGAAACTGATTATGAGTGAGTACATCCCATATTCATCTTTTTGGGTCTGGGTTACCTCACTCAGGATAGTGTTTTCTATTTCCATCCATTTGCATGCAAAATTTGAGAAGTCATTGTTTTTTACCGCAGCGTAGTAATCTAGTGTGTATATATTCCATACTTTCTTCATCCATTCTTCCTTTGAAGGGCATCTAGGTTGTTTCCAGGTTCTGGCTATTACAAATAATACTGCTATGAACATAGTTGAACAAATGTTCTTGTTATATGATCGGGCATCTCTTGGGTATATTCCCAGGAGTGGTATTGCTGGGTCCAGGGGTAGGTTGATCCCGAATTTCCTGAGAAACCGAAACACCGATTTCCAAAGTGGTTGCACAAGATTGCATTCCCACCAGCAATGGATGAGGGTACCCCTTCCTCCACATCCTCTCCAGCAAAGGCTATCATTGGAGTTTTTTATTTTAGCCATTCTGACAGGTGTAAGATGATATCTCAAAGTTGTTTTGATTTGCATTTCCCTGATCGCTAAGGAGGTTGAGCATGACCTTAAGTGTCTTTTGGCCATTTGAACTTCCTCTGCTGAGAATTCTCTGTTCAGTTCAGTGCCCCATTTTTTTATTGGGTTAATTAGCATTTTAAAGTCTAGTTTCCTGAGTTCTCTATATATTTTGGAGATCAGACCTTTGTCTGTTGCGGGGTTGGTGAAGATCTTCTCCCAGTCAGTAGGTTGCCTTTTTGTCTTGGTGACAGTGTCCTTTGCTTTACAGAAGCTTCTCAGTTTTAGTAGGTCCCATTTATTCAATGTTGCCCTTAAAGTCTGTGCTGTTGGGGTTACACATAGGAAGTGATCTCCTGTGCCCATCTCCTGTAGGGTACTTCCCACTTTCTCTTCTATCAGGTTCAATGTGTTCTGACTGATAGTGAGGTCTTTAATCCATTTGGACTTGAGTTTTGTGCATGGTGATATATATGGGTCTATTTTCATTCTTCTACAGGTTGACATCCAGTTATGCCAGCACCATTTGTTAAAGATGCTTTCTTTCTTCCATTGTATACTTTTGGCTCCTTTATCAAAAATGAGGTGTTCATAGGTTTGTGGGTTAAAATTCGGGTCTTTTATACGATTCCATTGGTCGACTTCTCTGTTTTTATGCCAGTACCACACTGTTTTCATCACTGTAGCTCTGTAATAGAGTTTGAAGTCAGGGATGGTAATGCCTCCAGAAGATCCTTTATTGTATAGGATTGTTTTGGCTATCCTGGGTTTTTTGTTTTTCCATATAAAGTTGATTATTGTCCTCTCAAGGTCTGTGAAGAATTTTGATGGGACCCTGATGGGGATTGCATTGAATCTATAAATTGCCTTTGGTAGAATTGCCATTTTTACTATGTTGATCCTCCCAATCCAAGAGCAAGGGAGGTCCTTCCATTTTCTGGTATACTCCTCAATTTCTTTCTTCAAAGGCTTATAGTTCTTGTCAAATAGATCTTTCACTTCCTTGGTCAGAGTTACCCCAAGATATTTTATGCTATTTGTGGCTATCGTGAAAGGTGATGCTTCTCTGATTTCCCTCTCTGCTTCCTTATCCTTAGTGTATAGGAAGGCAACTGAATTTTTAGAGTTGATCTTGTATCCTGCCACATTACTAAAGCTGTTTATCAGCTGTAAAAGTTCTTTGGTGGAGTTTTGGGGGTCGCTTATCTACACTATCATATCATCTGCAAATAACGAAAGTTTAACTTCTTCCTTTCCAATTCGAATCCCCTTGATCCCATTATGTTGTCTTATTGCTATTGCTAGAACTTCAAGTACTATATTGAAGAGGTATGGCGAGAGTGGACAGCCTTGTCGTGTTCCTGAGTTTAGTGGGATGGCTTTGAGTTTCTCTCCATTTAATTTGATGTTAGCTGTCGGCTTGCTGTATATAGCTTTTATTATATTTAGGTATGACCCTTGTATCCCTAATCTCTCCAATACTTTTATCATAAAGGGATGTTGAATTTTGTCAAATGCTTTTTCAGCATCTAATGAAATGATCATATGTTTTTTTTCTTTCAGTTTATTTATATGATGGATTACATTGATAGATTTTTGTATGTTGAACCAGCCCTGCATCCCTGGGATGAAGCCTACTTGATCATAATGGATAATTTTTCTAATGTGTTCTTGGATACGGTTTGCCAGTATTTTGTTGAGGATTTTTGCCTCGATGTTCATGAGTGAGATTGGCCTATAATTCTCTTTCTTGGTTGAGTCTTTGTGGGGTTTTGGTATCAGAGTGACTGTAGCTTCATAAAAGGAATTTGGCAATGACTCTTCTGTTTCTATATTGTGAAATACATTAAGGAGTATAGGTATTAGTTCTTCTTGGAAGTTCTGGTAGAATTTCGCATTGAAGCCATCTGGTCCTGTGCTTTTTTTTGGTAGGGAGGTTTTTTATAACCTCTTCTAATTCTTCGCGACTAACCGGTCTGTTTAGATCGTTCACCTGGTCCTGGTTTAACTTTGGTATATGGTATTTATCTAAAAAAGTGTCCATTTCTTTTACATTTTCCAGTTTTGTGGCATATAGGCTTTTGTAGTAAGATCTAATGATTCTCTGAATTTCCTCTGTGTCTGTGGTTATGTCCCCCTTTTCATTTCTGATCTCATTAATTTGCAAATTCTCTCTCTGCCATTTGATTAGTTTGGATAGGGGTTTGTCAATCTTGTTGATTTTCTCCAGGAACCAGCTTTTTGTTTCATTGATTCTTTGTATTGTTTTCTGTGTTTCTATTTTGTTGATTTCAGCCCTCAGTTTGATTATTTCCAGTCTTCTACTCCTCCTAGGTGAGTCTGCTTCTTTTTTTTCTAGAGCTTTCAGGTGGGCTGTTAAGTCTCCAATGTGAGCTTTCTCTGTTTTCTTTAAGTGGGCACTTAGTGCTATGAACTTTCCTCTTAGGACTGCTTTCATAGTGTTCATAAGTTCATAAGTTCATAGTTTCATAGTGTTTCATAAGTTTAAGTATGTTGTTTCTTTATTTTCATTGAATTCCAGGAAGACTTTAATTTCTTTCTTAATTTCTTCCTTAATCCAGGTATGGTTCAGTAGTTGACTGTTCAGTTTCCATGAGTTTGTAGGCTTTCTAGGGGTGGCATTGTTGTTGAATTCTAACTTTAATCCATGGTGATCTGATAAGATACAGGTGGTTACTAATATTTTTTTGTAACTGTGGATGTTTGCTTTGTTACCGACTATGTGGTCGATTTTTGAGAAGGTTCCATGAGCAGCAGAGAAGAAGGTATATTCTTTCCTATTTGGGTGGAAAGTTCTATAGATGTCTTTTAAGTCCATTTGATTCATTACCTCCTTTAATTCTCTTATTTCTCTGTTAGGTTTCTGTCTGATTGACCTGTCCATTGGTGAGAGAGGAGTGTTGAAGTCTCCTACTATTAGTGTGTGCGGTTTGATGGCTGCCTTGAGTTTCAGCAAAGTTTCTTTTATGTACGTGGGTGCTTTTATATTAGGGGCATCGATGTTCAGGATTGAGACTTCATCCTGATGAACTGTTCCTGTTATGAGTATAAAATGCCCCTCTCCATCTCTTCTGATTGATTTAAGTTTGAAGTTTACTTTGTTAGAAATTAGTATGGCCACACCTGCTTGTTTCTTAGGTCCATTTGCTTGATAAGCCTTTTCCCAGCCCTTTACTCTGAGTAGGTGCCTGTCTTTGTGGTTGAGGTGTGTTTCTTGTAAACAGCAGAATGTTGGATCCTGTTTTCGTATCCAATCTCTTAGCCTGTGCCTTTTAATAGGTGAGTTAAGTCCATTGACATTAAGTGATATTAATGACCAGTGGTTGTTAATGCCGGTCATTTTTTTAGTCGTAGAGTTTGTGTGTTTCCCTTCTTTGATTTGTGTTTGTGAAGGGTCTCTAGACGTCTGAGTTGTTGTGGTCATTGTTGGACTCCTTGGTTAGTGATTTTCCTTCTATTACTTTCTGTAAGGCTGGATTTGTGGCTGCGTATTGTTTAAATTTGTTTTTATCGTGGAAAATTTTATTTTCTCCATTTATAGTGAACGAAAGCTTGGCTGGGTATAGTAATCTGGGCTTGCATCCATGGTCTCTTAGTTTCTGCAGTACGTCTATCCAGGACCTTCTGGCTTTCTTGGTTTCCATGGAGAAGTCAGGTGTAAGTCTGAAAGGTTTACCTTTATAAGTAATTTGGCCTTTTTCCTTTGCAGCTCTTAATATTCTTTCCTTATTCTGTATGCTTTGTGTTTTGATAATTATATGGCAAGGGGATGTTTTTTTTTTGATCCAGCCTATTCGGTGTTCTGTATGCTTCTTGCACCTTCATAGGTATATCTTTCTTTAGGTTGGGAAAGTTTTCTCCTATAATTTTATTAAATATATTTTCTGGACCATTGAGCTGCACTTATTCTCCTTCTTCTACTCCTATTATTCTTAGGTTTGGTCTTTTTATTGTGTCCCATATTTCCTGAATGTTTTGTGATGAGAGTTTGTTGGACTTGCTGTTTTCTTTGATCAGTGTGTTTATTTTCTCTATGGTATCTTCAGAATCTGAGATTCTTTCTTCTAACTCTTGTATTCTGTTGGTTATGCTTGTTTCTGTAGACTCTGTTAGTTTACTTAAATTTTCCATGTCCAGCCGGCCCTCTGTTTGTGTTTTCTTCTTTGCCTCCATTTCAGTTTTCAAGTCTTGAACTGTTTCCATTATCTGTTTGATTGTTTTTCCTTGGTTTTCTAGGGTATCATTCACTGATTTATTCAATTCTTCAAACTTTCTGTTATATTTCTCATCCATTTCTATAAGGGCGTTTTTTACATGCTGTTTAAGGGCATCAATCACTTTCATGAAGTCAATCTTTTCTACTTCTTCTTGATTAAGGTGTTCATGTCCTTCCGTTGTGAGGTCGCTGGTTTCTGGTGGCTTCATGTTGCTTTTCAGCTTGTTGGGCGAATTCTTGCCTTGGCGTCTGCCCATCTCTTCTTCCAAATGCTCCCTTATGAATCTTCTTTTATCAGATCAGGTCTCCTTGCCTACCCAACGCTGGCTCTCCCCAATGTTGGCTCTCCTGGCGCCAAGAGATCAGGTCTCCGTGCTGGTTGGGCAGCTTGCAAACAAAGTGCCTACCCCCAACGCTGTCTCTCCTGGCACTGAGAGATCAGGCCTCCATGCTGGTGGGCCGGTCGCAAACAAAGGGTCTACTCTGCTTGGTGCTGGCAGGCGATAGAAACAAAGGGCGTCCCGCCCGCTTGAGTGCCCCGAGGATTCGGACCCAGTGCCCAGACAGGCTGGGCTGGGTGATGTTATTTGCAGAAAGAGGACAGTGGGGCCAAGGTGGGGCGGGTTCTGGATGGGAGCTGGGTGGGCTAGGAAGAAAGAGGAGGTATGCAGGGAGTGGAGGCCCTGCCGAGAGCCCAAGAAGGATCGATAACTGTTTTGTTATATACAATTTTACTATGTTAAAGTTAAAACCTTCCTTCTTATTTAAACAGAAAAGGGGAAATGGTGTGGGAGGTCCTTCTGTATATACATTTCTTATATTGGTTAAACTAAACTGAATGAGAGAGAAAGAAGGCAGAGTCAGGAGACGCCATGTAGCCCCACCAGGTACAGATGCTGGGGGTGGAACTATACCCGGTAAGCCACAGCCATGTGGTGCTACATATATTAATGGAGATGGGCTAGTTTAGGATGTAATACCTACCTGATAAGAAGCAGTGGTTTAATTAATACAGTCTCTGTGTGGTTATTTCCGGAGTATGGGCAGCTAGGAAATGAATAAGTGGCCTCATATAATAGTGGGCAGTGTGTGCAGACTGGTAAAACCAGAGCAAGTTTGAGGAAAAAGACAGGGCCCACATAGAGGAACTCTTAGGCACGGGTCAGCCCACACTGCCCAGAAGGTCATATCCCGTCACTTTCAGGGCCAGACATTCCTGTGACTTGGGATATGTAATAATATGACTGTCTAAGAATGGCCACCAGCAAAAACAGAACACAGAATCAGCAAGGACCTAGAGCAGTCATACAGAGGAGGCGTCTGTCGGCTATTACAGGTTTCCTCAGAGCCTTGCCTGTCTCAGGTCATTGAAAACATACAAAAACTCATCTATGTATTTTGCTGCATTGAAGGGAAAAGGGAGAAAAGTTCCATGTAACTGTCTCTACCCTAGAACAGTGCTGTAGGCAGCCGTGGGAACACCAAGCCAAGAGCTGCAAGCCACATCTGTGAGGCATCTGCGGCACCACACACAATGTGCCTATTATCCGTTCTCCAAAGAGACTCTGTTCCTTTGATCTTTCTCAGAGAGAAGGTGAAGAGCCTCTTCTGGAAATCCACAATGCTATGGAATCTCCCACTGACTGACCACCCTCCACTTTCTTTTGCTTGCGTGTAGAAAAATGCATGTAAGTGAATTGTGTGTGTGTGTGTGTGTGTGTGTGTGTGTGTGTGTGTGGCATGGGCGGGCACATGTGTGTGCATAAGACCAGACGTTGAAGCTGAAGAGTCTTCCACTATTGTCTTACACCTTATCATTCGAGACAGGATCCCTTACTGAACCCAGAGCTCACTGATTGGCTAGACTGATTAGCCCATGAACTCTAGTAATTGTTTTGTCTCCTCTGTGATCATGCCCACCTTTTATGTGGGTGCTGGGAAATCTAAACTTAGGTCTTCATACTTCTGCAATGAGTACTCTACCAACCTAGCCATCCTCTAGCCTGCTTAACTTTCCTTTAAAGAGTCATTTGGAGACGAGGAGCACAACAAGCACGTGACTATTGGGAATTGGGCTTCCATGGCACAGTTGACATTACAACACTGGATTGTCCCCTAAAAGAAAGCCGAACACCATGTGTCTCGGAAAAGTACAGCCACTCTCAGCTTGCTTATCTTTACAGTGACAATGTGCTGGTGGGACTCAGTTTCAAGAAGAGACGGTTATGATTGGAGGCAGGCATTAACGGGTGTCCCTGGAGAGGCCTGACCAGCTGGAACCCAGATGGGGGAAAAGCCTTGTCTATAGAAATCCCCAAAGATCCAGGCAAATGGAAGACATTTGTGGTGGCATGGAGATAGATGGTTTGGGAAGGCTAGCAGGAAAACAAACGGCGCCTGTACGTTTGCAGCATCTGTTTATTTTATTGTCATTAATTAGCACTGAAAGCACAAAGTGAGTCACCATCTTTTTAATGTGTATGTGGTGCATGTGTATGATGTGTATGCAGGGGTGTGTGCACAAAGGCTACATGTTCAGGTATCTGTTCTATCATGCTCCACATAATTCCCTTGAGAATGGGTTTCTCGCTGACCTGGAAAACCACTTGCTAAGATCTCAAAGTCCAAGATGTCTCTCTGCCAGAGTGCCCGTTTTCTATCAAGTATATCTCCCTGAGCCCAGTTTTTGTTTTCATGGCTTCTTGTGCTCCAAGAGTTTCCTGCCAGGGACCTTCACACTTTTCCCATTTTTCCAGGAACTTCTTAAACTTTGTCAGGATGGTTTTTTGTGGGCATAACAGTTATGATACTTTAACAGTCTCTCAACTCATGATAACATTAACTACTGCATACAAGCCCTTTTGAATTTCTGATTGACTTCCTGTCATACCCCATAGCTATATTAGCACAAATATTCTTTTTTGTTCACTTGTTTTTTGAGACAGGGTCTCTCTATGTAGCCTTGGCTGTCCTGGAACCAATTTATAGGCCAGGGTAACCTCAAACTCATAGAGATACACCTGCCTCTGCTTCCCAAGTGCTGGGATTAAAGGTGTGTGCAATCATGTCCAGTATAACCATTTGCTTTATCTGGTTTGTTTATTATATGAAGTGATGAGCATCATAATGATCTTTGTTCAAATATAACATTTCCCTTGATTGTATTTGTTCCTCCTCCTCACCTCCTGCTCCTCCCTCCCCCACCTAACTTCTTCCTTTCCCAGATAGTCCCTCTTAGATTTTCATTCCGTACTTGTGTGCGTGTGCATACCTGTGTGCATACGTGTGTGTGTGTGTGTGTGTGTGTGTGTGTGTGTGTGTGTGTCTGTATCTGTGTGTTTGTGATATGTTCTAGGTTCCACATATAAGAGAAAATAGGAAATATTTGCTTTTATTGGTCAGGGCTACTTCATTGAATACTACATTCCTTTTACTTCAAAGGACATCATTTGATTCTTTGTAGGTGGAGAGCCCTCTACTGTGGGGATCGAGCAATGACTCAGTAATTATAAGCATTCGCTGTTCTTCCAGAAGACCAAGCTCAGTTCCCAGAACCCATACTGAACAGCTCACAACCACATGTCACTCAAATTCAAGGGGATATAACAGTCTCTTTTTGCCTCCAGAAGCAAAAAGTGCTCCCTAACTAAAGATAAGCCCAGGATAGCCTTTCTTGGCCCTCCCTCCCCACAACTAGCTATGCCTTCCTTTTCCTCCCAGTCCTAATGGGCACTTGTCCCCTCTCACCACTTTCTGGCTCAGATAATAGTTGCGTCTCCATGCTTCTCTTTGCGGTCTTTTAGCACTGATGGCTCGTCACTGCATTTCAGAGTCTGCCACGGTATCTGGCATCGGGCAGACGTGGAATCAGCTTTTCTATAGAGGGTCTTTCTACCTCCCTGCCCCAGTAGCTATCCCCTTACTCACTGTCATGTCCATTGCATTCCACAACCCTCCCACCATCCCCTAAGATTTCACCTTCCTTTCTCATGGCTACCTGTCTAGTCTCAACACACACACACACACACACACACACACACACACACACACTCTCTCTCTCTCTAAGATTTGCATGAGAGATAACTCACAGTATGTGTCTGAATCTGGCGTATTTCACATAACCATCTCCATTTGGTCCATGTTCCTGCAAACATTACTGCTTAACTTTTCTCTACAGATGTAGAAAACACCATTGCTGTGTATTTTTATTTTTCACCCATAGGTGAAAAATAGGTACCGAGGCTGATTCTATTTCCTGGCTACCGTGAGTAGTAATGTAACAATAAACATAGCTGTATAAGTATTTCTGATGTATGTTGAGTTCTTTGCGAATATGACCAGGAATGGTATAGCTGGGTCATATGATACTTTTATGTTCTGTTTTTAAAGAAACCGCCATACTGTTCCCCGTAATGTTGCACCAGTTTATACTCCCACTTCAGTGAGCAAGAGTTTCTTTCTCTTGCCAGTATATTTTTGGATTTGATTTGTTGATGATTTCCATTCTGACTGAGGTGAGGTGGAATCTTGAAACAAATTTTAATTATATATGAATTATGTATGAAGATATTCGATGCTTTTTTAATTCACTCATTCATTTGTTTATTTGATTAATCATTTTTTATTTATTTTACATACCAACAAGTTTCCCCTCCCTCCCATCTTCCCATCTGTGGTCGGAGGCTACTCATCTGTTTTTGGCCCCTTCCCCTTTCTACTCTATACTTCTACCCATCTTCTCCTCCATCTCCATTCAGAAAGGGACAGGTCTCCCAGGGCTTAGCTCATGGACAGTGGATCAACAGTTAGGGAGCCTGCATGGGATCGACCTAGGCCCTCTGCATGTGTGTGACAGTCATGTAGCTTGGTCTTTTAGTAAGGTTTCTAACAGTGGGAGCAGGACCTCTCCCTGGTGCTTAGTGGGCTTTTGGTAACCTGTTCCTATGCTGGATTACCTGGTCCTACCTCGACATAAGGGGAGGAGCTTGGTCCTGCCTCAACTTGATGCTCAATGATTTTATAAATATGTATTGTTTGTTTGTGTTTCTTCTTTAGAGAATTATCTAGGCAACTTATTATTTTATTAAGTCAGTCCTTTGACAATTTCATGCAGGCATATAATGCATCCTGATTACTATCTTCCCTACTTGCTCTTCTTATTCTCCCACCCCAAGAACTGCACTTTTCCCTGCTAGTCCTTTCCCCAGATGAATGACTTTCTGTTTTGTTGTGTGAGACATTCAGTTAAGCCCTGTCTATGTAACCTTTGGATTGGGACTAATGGAACCTGATGGCATCATCAGTGGGTATACTACTAAAGTCAATGATTCTGTTTCCCTGACTCTATCTGTAGGAAATAATTCCTCTATCTATGCATGGTTATTGGCTGGCCTGTTCTTCTTCAGACCCAGTGAAGGCATCTGCAGTTATTGAAAGTCATGACTACAACAGCTGTGTACTGCCCTAAGGATGATGTTTCACAACCATTCTCCATGGCTTCTGGCTCTTAAATTCTTTCTCTCCCCTCTCTGCAATGTTTGCTGAGCCTTAGGAGAAACAGAATAAATAATCTCAGCAGTCACTTATTGGTGTGGGAAGTCCTTTTGTATATGTGTTGCTTTTATTGGTTAATTAATTAAGAATCTGGCTTGGCCTGTGATAGGGCAAAGTAGAGCTAAATGTGGAAAACTAAACTGAATTCTGGGAGAAAGAAGGTGGAGTCAGGAGATGCCATGTAGCTCCGCCTGAGACAGATGCCAGAACTTTACCCGGTAAGCCACAGCCTTGCGGCAATACACAGATTAATGGAGATGGGTTAATTTAAAATATAATTAACCAAAATATAAATATATAAATATTGTAACTATAATTCTTGCTTGAGAACTGTTTTTCTATATGTTGTTTTACTATGTTAAAGTTAAAACCTTTCTTTTTATTTAAACAGAAAAGGAAATGGTGTGGGAAGTCCTTCTGTATATGTGTTGCTTTTGTTGGTTAATTAATTAAGAATCTGGCTTGGTTTGTGATAGGGAAAAGAAGAGCTAGGTGGGAAAAAAGAAGCTAATTGCTGGGAGAAAGAAGGTGGAATCAGGAGACACCATGTAGCCCTGCTGGAGACAGATGCTGAAAATTTACCCAGTAAACTACAGCCTTGTGGCAATACTTAGATTAATGGAAATGGGTTAATTTAAAATATAATTAACCAAAAATATGCTTAAGCTATTGGCCAACCAGTATTGTAAATAATGTGGTTTCTGTGTGATTATTTTGGGGCTAACCAGCTGGGAACTAACTAGTGGCCTCCTACAACAACTTATTCTCCGAATTTTGTGAATCCATGTGTTTCAGCTTTTCCTGTAGTTCACTGAGAAAAAAAGGCTTCTGTAGTTAGGACTGATGGTGGCAATTGCTTATGGGTACAAGCATATATTTTTTGAAGCAGTTTGGTGCTGTGTCAATTCAGGTAAACAACTGAATTCAGTTCTACCCTAGTAATTAGCTCATTTGTTGACTAGAAGATTTGGGATGAGAATGTTGGTGTTTAATTTGGGGAGATTATTTACATCCTAAATGTTAATTTTCTGTTTGACATATAATTGACAAAGATTCCCCCTATGCTGTAGATTTTATCTTCTCCCTGGTGAAGATTTCTTTTGCTGTGCAGACGTTTTTAATTTCAAGCAATTCCCATTTGCCAAGTTTCAGTGTTATTTCCTGTGCAAATGGAGTCATTTCCAAAAAGTTCTTGCCTTTGCCTCCATCTTAAAATGCTCCCCACTCACAGCTTCAAAGTTTCATGTCTTTGACCCCATTTTGTGTTGATTTTTATTCTGCAAGGGAATAGATGCAATAGCTTTAGTTATAATAGAAGCTACAAACTTGGGAGGGAGTTGTTTTTGAGAAGAAGAATCAGAAAATGTGCAATGAGGGATATTCATTTTCTATGGCTTCATAATGAATTAGCACACTTCAGCAGTTGAAAACAACAGAAGAGCACTAGTCAGCTCTAGCGGCCATAAGCCCAGCACAGCCCTGATGTTCCTCAACAGGGTAGCAAAGGGTATTGAGGTGCTTCCATAGCAACTGCAAGAGCAACAGTGCCTCCTTTGGCATCTTCTGCGGTGGAAAAGGGAGCCATTTTGATTTCACTTTGCAGAATTGGGGAATGAACAATGAATGTAACTTAGTTCAAGGAGAATTTTTGTTTGTTTGTTTGTTTTTCAAGACAGGGTTTCTCTGTAGCTTTGGAGCTTGCCCTAGAACTTCCTCTCTAGACCAGGCTGGCCTCAAACTCACAGAGATCCATCTGTCTCTGCCTCCTGGGTGCTAAGATTAAAGGCGTGTGCCACCACCACCCAGCAAAGATTTTTTTTATAGCTAGTGCTTTCATACTTATTTAAAAGTATAATTCAGATCCCCATGCATCTGTCTGTGCTGTTTGTGAGTGCAGTCTCAGGATGGACCTCTCTCTACTGGTTAATAAAAGCTAAACAGGGTTTTGAATTAATTTTTAAGTTAGATTTTTTTAGAAATATCATATATGCATTCAATCTATTTTTAGGATATTTCCTTCCCCTTTCCCCTCTCTAACTTCTGAACTCTTCCCATGTCACTTTTCCAACTCCATGTCCTCCTTTTTCATATAACCCACTGAGTCCAACAAATGCTGCCCATCAAGGCATGAATGTTGGGCCATCCACTAGAACTTGGTCAACCTACCAGGGACCAGACCCCTGAACAAAACTGAGTTTCCTTCCCCTGGTAGCCATCAGCTGTCAATAGCTCCTCAGACAGGAGTGGGGGCTCCAGTGCCTCTCCCTGCTCTGTGCTGACATGTTGGGGGGCTCATGTCCCCCCCTGCTCTGTGCTGACACGTTGACTGGCTTGGTCTTGTTCAGATCATGTGCAGATGACCACAGCCATCTGTAGTATCAGGGGGCTGCTTGTTCGTTCCCTGCTGCCCAACTAGCTTAGCCCCAAAATAATCACACAGAAGCTATATTAATTAAACACTGCTTGGCCCATTAGCTGTAACTTCTTATTGGCTAACTCTTACATCTTAATTTAACCCATTTCTATTAATCTGTATATCACCATGAGGTTGTGGTGTACCAGCAAAATTCCAGCACGCCTATACCCGGTCTCTCTGACTCTGCCTTCTTTCTCCCAGAATTCAGTTCCATCTTCTCCGCCCTATTAACAGGCCAAGGCAGTTAGTTTCTTTATTCATTAATGGTAATTACATCACACAGAGGGGACTCCCACATCACCTTACGGTCCTGTCATGTCCAGAAGACACTGCTTTTTCTTCAAACTTTGGCTCTAACAATCTTCCTCAATGGTTTCTGAGTCTTGGGGAAGAAGGTGCAATACAGACATTCATTTATGACTGCACATTTCACAGACACTTGTGCCCTGTATTTCGGTCAGTTGTAACATTCTGTATTATCTACTGTCCATTGAACAAACATGTTTTTCTGATGTGGGTTGAGAGAATTTCATATTTTGATAACTCACTATGTCAAATGCGAAAGTTGTAAGAAGTTGTATGGAAAATCTTGCTTCATTTTACATGGCCCTTCTCATTCTGTGATTAATTGTATCTTCCTCAGAGTCATGCATATTTTATAGATAGCCCCAAAGTAAACCAAATTGGGCAAGTCAAGCTATGTTTTAAACTCATAAAAAGCAATGACTATTTCCAGGGAACTTATGTTGACTTCATAATATCTACTTCTATCTACTTTTGTCTTCCTCGCTTGGCTCAGTTCTATGGCAGAACATGCTTCTCCAATGACTGATACATACAGACTGTGCTATAGAGTAATAGTTAGGGGATGCCTCAAACCCCATAGTCTGAGGTGGTCACACGTCTTCTGAGACTTGAGGTTTGAGATTCCAGAGCCCCATACGTCACACAGAACAAGTGGCTTGTATACCTCTCTGAATGGTTGATTCAAATGTGTCTTCTGCTGAAGTTTTATTTATTGATTTGATGGTTGAAGGGTTTTTCTTAATTTTAAAATTTTCTTAAATCTTTTGCTTCCACAAATTACTTCTTTTTCTTCTCTTCATTACTATAATTCTAGGGATATTTACCTCAGGATAACACCTACTCAAGCTGGACACCTTTGGTCTGATAAAGGTTCAATCTTTCCTTTCCCCTTCCCCTCTCTCTTCCCTTATTTTTCTTCACTTTCTCCTTCCCTTTCGTACTCAACTTTCTTCTTTCCTCCTTTCTTTCCTTTGCTCTCTCCCTCTCTTCCTCTTTACCTTCCATTTCTTTCTTTCCTATTCCATTTCTTATTTTCTTCCTGTTAAAAATATATACTTTCCAGTGAAACTCCATTGGAGAAAACTAATGTTTCTTTTGCAAGCAGGCATCAATTGAGGATAGCTTCTTAGTTAGGAATGGGAGACTGATTCCACTTCCCCTTCTTGTGCTAGAACCCCATCTAGCCTGAACCTGTGCAGGCTCTGTGCATGCCACCAATGTCTGTCAGTTCATATGTTTGTCAGTCCTGTTGTATCTGGAAGACATTGTTAGAGAAGGCTTGTAAATGTTTTTTAGGCCTAACATGCATGTCTTCTTGGTCTTTATACATTTTGAGATTTTCAAAATCTAATTTTCTTTAGAAGATTATTTGTGAAAACTGTTTTTATTCTCAGCTTAGAAAGTCTGTTAAGAATCTTAAGAGATGAGGCTACAGAGATGGTTGTTCAGTGTTTAAAAGCACTGCTTCTATTCCAGAGGAACCAAATTCAGTTCTCAGCACCCTTGTAAAGCTGCTCCCAACCATATGTTTCAGAGGATCCAACATCCTCTTCTGTCCTTTGCAGACACCTGCATAAGGTATCATCACACATACAAACACACAAATTAAAAATTAAAATATGTCTCCAAAAAAAGAATCTTAAGGGAGGATTTAGCTGAGTTTTTGATTGCCTTGTATTTAAAGGTGCTTGCCATCAGAGCCTCTGTCAAATAGTTTTGTAGTTACAAATTCCATGCACTGACAGGTCATGTGACATTAGACCACAAGCGTCCGCTATGGAGCATGGTTACAAAGTCTCAATTTAATTTTCTTTGTACCCAAATCAAAGCCTTGAGAGAATCACAATTTTCTTTCTTGTGCGATGCCTTCTCTTAATTCTGTATCACACTGAGATATAATCCCATTGAACTCTTAGATGTGTGAATGGGTCGCCTATCAGGTTCTCAGGTAGTCCCATTTTCCATATGCTCTGTCAGAATCCAATATTTTTAGAGATAAATAGATTCCTCCCATGTGTGAAAGCTATCTTCAGAGCTATGTATGTTCTTAGGATTGTTGTTTTTACATTATGCAAATTTATATGCTGTAAATTTCCATTTTTGTTTGCTCAGAAATATATTTTAAGACATTTTCTGAACATTACTCCACCCAGTACCATTTGTTGCATTATAGAAGTTATGGTATATGAACTTTGCCTGGAGAAGATGAACAAATACCTTTTCACCCCAGGCAGAGTATGTTGCAAGATCAAAATACCAATTTTACCCAAGTCTAAGTTGGTGAATCAATGAGCTTAATAAGGGTTGCTTGCAGGATCAGGGGTGAGGATTATTTACAAGACTATGGGCAACTATGGGTGGCTACAATACTGAAGAAAACGTGGCTTTCATGCACTGTTCTCTCAATAATGCTTGTTTTTCATTTATTGCTCTCTAGTCCCTGATATCGTGGATACCAGGGTCCAGCTTCAGCTCAGGTTCAGGTCCTGAGATGGAGAAGGGGTGTCGGCACAAGGTGCATATGATAAAACAATATTTGGAACATTAGCCATGTCTCACAGTTCTGAAAATGAGAGCAGGGCATGCATACACAGAATAGGCAAAAAGCCTCAGGAATACACATATTGCTACTGTTGAGAGTACGTTCCCTGGACACCAAGCATAGAATCATTAATTGGATCTGATATTCTCCAAGAGGAAACTACAATGCAAAATGTGGGATGGATAGATCCATTTTTACTATACAAAATAACTTATCTTAATTAAATTCTGACCACCAAGTGGATTGAACTCAAGTGGCATCAAATAGCTCGGGCCATCTTTATTTATACTTTAACAGAGCTCTTTTTTTTCTTACTAGGCTTACATGAACAGCTTTATTATTGGCTCCTGTTTTTGACTTTAAGAAAAACATCACAATTTAAGGAATACTTTGTGAACATTATGAAAGCCCCTATCATTCCCCTTTGTCTGGGGACCAGTCTCCAGCAGCACAGGACTTTGGCATGAATCCACAGTGTCAGCTAGGCTAAACTTTTCTATCTGAGAGGGATTAGGGAAAAAGGCACACTCAAACTCTCTTGGTGTTTTCTTTCTTTATTTCTATTCTTCTTTTTTCTCTCTTTATGCTCTCTCTCTCTATCTCGCATTGTTTTACAGTTTTTATAGCCGAACAGAATCTTTCAGGCAGTACAAGAGTCAAAACAGTTGCATTCCATTTTTCAAGTGAATGATTACAGGTAAAAACATGTTTTTCATCTCCCTCATCTGATTAAAAATTTTATGTATTTTAGGTGAAAAACAAATTATCCCAAGAACCCAGATACATTCATACTCAAGCAACTTGTTATAGATTAACCATGTGGTAAACAAGGTGATTTTGTCAGGTTGTTTACTGGCAGGCTGCATTTTTCAGTTACAAGGAAAGGGCCAATTACTTTATTACTTATCTTGAACTGTAATCTTATAAGGAATCTTAAAGAAATCACAAACCTAAACTTTATATACGAAAAAGAATCAGTCTGCTCTATTTTAAATCGTTAGGTACCTATCCAGTCATTAATAGTTTTTTACCTGGAGATTGAGGTCATAAATGGGTGAAAGGAATTAATCATCACCTGTGGTCATCAAGCAAACCCAGCAAGGAGAGTACATCAGCCAGTGATAATTGGGCTGCTTTGTTCCCTGACTTTAAAGGGTTGCACATTTAGCTATGTCCCTTTCTAAAACTTTAGATTGTCTTCTTGGGGTTTTCACCTCAAAGTTATTTAACAAAAACATCTTAGTCTAACTTTGTTATTTTCAAACCTTTGTTTCAGTTGTGATGCAGTCTGAGACCTGTGAACACATCCCCCAGCATTAAGGTTAAAAGAATTTACACTAGCTGGGCTATAGGCACTCAGTTGTTAGTCATTAACTTGAGCTACAATCCATGCAGCTCCTTAGGTGAGACTCACAGACTTGGCTATGAAACATATTCTTGTATTTATTTTTACTTCTCAAACCCTGTTTAATTATTATCAAATTAGACAGTACGGCTTAGGGGAATCATCTTGAAATACACAGGTAAAAATGCCTAGTAGAACGGGGTATTTCCAAGAGAAAAACACACGATATTACAGGAAGTGGAGATCTCCCCACATCCACTCGCACCATGCTAGGTACCAGAGAAAGAGAGCTGCAGCAAACATGTAAAGGTGCAGCAGAAGCAAAAGGCATCCAGGGGTCTGCAGTCCTGTGGCCTTGCCTAAATGAGATTGGCTCATCAGAGGACCCTTCAGCTGGGCTGACACCTGGAACTTCAACTGTAACTCGCTGCTCCTCTGGCATGGCCCACGGCCCTGTATGATTCCCCAATACATTGTCCCACCCCCTGTAAAACCTTATTCTAGACCTAGAGTTTAGTACTTTTGCAGGTTTAGCTAAATATCGAGCCAGACACATCCTGCGCGCACAGCACGTATGTCAGTTGGCAGCCACTTGTGGTTACAAATTCAAAAAATAATATGGGCACAATACTTTAAGGACAACAGTATTCAAACTCAGATAGTTCCTTCAGGGCTGTATGTTTTTAGACAATTTCCTTTGTCATGAGAGTGCCATGTCTCAAGCTCTCAGTAAAAGCACTCTGCCCATCTCACGATACCATGCCTCTTCCACCAACGTAAGCTCCTATGTATGGTAAAGATAGGTCTGTCCATTCCACATTTTACATTGTAGTTTCTCCTCTTAGAACATACCAGATCCTACCAGTGATTCTATGCTTGGTGTCCAGGGAACTTCCTCTCAACAGTTGGCAATATATGTATTCCTGAGGCTTTTTCCCTATTCTATGTATGCATGCCCTGCTCTCCTTTCCAGAACCGTGAGACACGGCTAATGTTTCAGTGTGGTTTTCTCATACATACGTAATTGTCTCTATTGAGTCAGAAAAGTTCCCAGAATTAGGAGTTGGAGTTAGTAATTCCAGATAAGGCATTTGAGTAACATTAGCCACCGGTGAATCTTAGGGGAAACTATTTGAGAAAAAAAACAGAATTTCCAGGGAAAATTACAGCTGTTGCATGTGTAACTGACAAAGTAAAACTAAAAACTGCCCCCCACCACATCACCAATATAATGCCAAGTGAGAGTTCATTTCCACAGGTGCTTTGCCCTGAGGAAACCCATTGGACAGGTAGTCACATACTGACCTGAGACTAGGCTGCATGGCTCCTAACACATGGAGCCCTAGAATAGTCCAGTGTTCCTTATGGCTCAGGTGAGCCAGGCGGTCAGGCACTGACTTCCCTCATGTTGACTCACTATGCAACCCTTGTCTTTGGAGCTTTGTGTCATTTCCACGGCACTCAGATTGATCCCATCTAGCCTCATGATTTTCACCTACAATATGCTACAAGAGCTTCCTTAATTTTCTGCTTAAAGTCTATCCCAATTCAAGCCATTCAAATGCAAATGATCTCTGATTATCATAGTTTCCTGTACCAGGCAACCTGCATGCTGTATCATGAATTCCCCCTTTTTACGTTATCTTCTATCACGTCTACCTCACTCTCTCCCTCTTCACTATCCAGTTCTTCCTATGGATTGTGTGTCCGTGGATCCCAGGAGGACATATTTAGCATGGATCTAAGTTGTGTTCTCTTTCTCTTAATCTCCCAGAAAGAACCCATGAAGCCAACATCTCCATCTCATCTTCCCTTTCTTCTGTAAATTCAGAGGCTACTGTGAAGGGGAACATCTGCATATCTTTTTCTCTTTGTGATTCTTCCCTTACACAGGCAAATTATTATTTATTTTGTGTTTTGTTTTGGAACTAGCTAGCTCTTGTACACCAGGCTGGCCTTGCACTCACAGAGATCCACCTGCCTCTGCCTCTTTAGTGCTAGGATTTATGAGCCGGGCGGCAGGAACGCAGCCCGCAGCTCCTTCTACAACCACCACCTGGCTAAGCAAGTTCTTTATGAGGGCATAATTCAGCCTTAGTTGCAGCCATTATTTCCAAGAGCAAGGACCATGCAATTGATGCCACAGTCTACTTACAATCCCTACATGCTACTTTCAGGGACTGTAACATATCCTCTAGTCCACCAGTTATTTGAGAGGACGTCTACATATTCACTCCTCACACTCACGAGGGGTCTTGCCACTCTGTTGCACATATAGGAAGCCAGTACTCTGGGCTTTCTTCCAATGGAACTCTACTTTTAGAGAAATTCATCTTCGTTACATGTCATCTTATTCATAGCAGGGATGGTGCAAGTACTACTGCAGAAAGATGCATGGCATTCTATATCTCATTCAAAAGGCTGGCTACATTAGGATTGCCCCATGGCCGTTCCACCCTTAGGAAGTTTAACTTCAGTTGCATGCCTCATCATGTGCTCTTGCTCACCCAGCTTTGGTACTGCGGTGTTCAATGTTTGAATACCAAGGGTTATGCAAACATTTCCTGGGAAACATGAACAAATGTTCACTTACCTATTTTGTGGCAAGGAAGTTCATTTAATATAGGAAGTAAACAACTCAAAATAGCCTTAGGAAGTCCCTGAAATTGACTAGATTCACTAGGCCCCTCCCTTACTAAAAGTTGATAAGCAGTAAAAACGGCTAAAAGTCATCTTCAGACAAGCCCAGGCTCCTGGAAGATGCAGAGATCAGCTGAGCTGCCTGGAAGAGACTTAGAACAACTATGCCACCTGGGAAGGACACTTACCAACTGTGTGAGCTGTGTGCAGTCTGGGCAGTGTGCTCCAGGTTCCCAGATTTTGTGATCTGTCATTCATTGTTTTAGTGATACATCTCTCTTTGAGTCATTTCTGCTTCTGTAAGTAACCCCTCCCCTATATTCTTATTAGTAACCCCAATACAACTCATTGGTTCACCATGTTGAACTTTGGTGTCAGTACTTCAGTCTGTCATCAGTTCCCTATTCGAAGAGAGTAGACATTGTTCAGGTCTCCCTAGTAATGATGGCACACAACATCATTCCAGATGTGATACCAATGACAGAAACGAAGACATGATCCACCCAAGTGTAGTGTATTATCAATAAAATCTGTTTCTTCATTCATTTGCAGGCTATTTATGTATGGTTCTGAAAACGAAAGACTAGAAAACAAGTTCTAGAACAAACTATTACACATTTCCTTGTCAGATTGTTTAGGTCAAAGTTTAGAATGACACTTTCCCCATGTTCTCATCTTCATTTACTGGAACTCACCTAATCACCTTGTCTTAGGTGTTATAATAAAACACCCTGACCACAAGTGACTTGGGGTGGAAAGGGTGTTGGGCAATATGATTTTAAGATTCATTACATTTGTTTATGCCCTGGAATATTTGTTCAATGATGCAAAGATGTGTCCCATTCTTTTATGTTGCATTTGTTTAACTCTGTGAAGGTGTGTTTCTTTTGCCTGTCTAAAACACCTGATTGTTTTAATTAGGAGCTAAGTGGCTAATAGCTAGGCAAGAAAAAAAAATAGGTGTGGCTGCGTACAAACAGAATAAATAAGAGGAGAATTCTGGGAAGAGAAAATGGAGGAGCAAGAAAAGAATGGGGCCAGACACCCAGTCACACAGCCAGACATGAAATAAGGGGAAAAAAGATATACAGAAATAGAGAAAGGTAAAGGTCCAGAGGCAAAGGTAGATGGCATCCTGGGTGCAAAGATTGCCTTTTTATGATAATACAAATTTATCCACATTCCCAAAGGGGAACTTTAAGGATCCACCCTTCAACTCCCTCCTCTGTTGTAAATGACATTTTCTTCCCACCAAACTCAATCCTGTTCTTCCAGCCTTGTTCATCTGTAAAAACTCAGGTTCCAGGCTGGTAACTTTTTTTTTTTTTTGAGACAAGAGTTTCTCTGTGTAATGTGCCTAGCTGTTCTGGAACTAGCTCTGTAGACGACGCTGGCCTCAAACTCACAGAGATCCACCTGCCTCTGCCTCCCAAGTGCTGGGATTAAAGGTGTGCACCACCACTGCTCTGCCGGGCTGGGAACTTTTATGAACGTTTGTACAGAGCTGTATTTTCAGTGAGCTTTCTCAGCCATTTCCAGTATGCAAAATAACTGGGTTATGTACCACAAACAAACATACACAGGAGATAGAACTCAAGATTATAATCAAGTCCTGTGAATACGCACGCTGACCCACATAGGTGCTGTCTTCATTTGATATTAAGTAGGAAATAATATAAAATCAGCGTAGGAAACATCGCCTTAATTCTAAACATATACGGGGAGATCACACATATGCACATGCACCTACTGTATGCTCTTATTTAACAGTTTGACCCCTGATCCTAAAAATAAAATTAAACACCCTTATAAATTATATCATGTGATGTCATTGTAGTGACATCAGGTAGTGCGTATGAATCATAATTTTTTTTAAATTTTTTTATTGAGAAAAGGAGAAAAAAAACATAAACAAAAAACAAGTTTCCACCTCCTCCCAGCCTCCCATTTCCCTCCCCCTCCTCCCACCCTTCTCCCCCTCCTCCCACCCTTCTCCCCCTCCCCCCACTCCTCTCCCCCTCCCTCTCCAGTCCACAGAGCAGTCCGGGTTCCCTGCCCTGTGGTAAGTCCTAGGTCCTCCCCCCTCCGTCCATATCTAGGAAGGTGAACATCCAAACTGGCTAGGCTCCCACAAAGCCAGCACATTAAGTAGGATCAAAACCCCGTGCCATTGTCCTTGGCGTCTCATCAGCCCTCATTGTTCGCCATGTTCAGAGAGTCCGGTTTTATCCCATCCTTTTTCAGTCACAGTCCAGCTGGCCTTGGTGAGCTCCCAGTAGATCAGCTCCACTGTCTCAGTGGGTGGGTGCACCCCTCGTGGTCCCGACTTCTTTGCTCATGTTCTCCCTCCTTCTGCTCCTCATTGGGACCTTGGGAGCTCAGTCCAGTGCTCCAGTGTGGGTCTCTGTCTCTATCTCTATCCATCACCAGATGAAGGTTCTATGATGATATGCAAGATATTCGTCAGTATTGCTCTAGGATAGGGTCATTTCAGGTTCCCTATCCTCAGCTGCCCAAGGAACTAACTGGGAACCTCATCTTGGGCACTTGGGAGCCCCTCTAGGGTCAAGTCTCTTGCCCACCCTAAAGTGGCTCCCTTAACTAAGAATTGTGCTTCCGTGCTCCCCTATCCACCCGGAAACAGGAGGATTGAATCATAATTTTTATTTTAATATTCTTAATGTGTGTGCATGTGGCTTCAGTACATACGGGGCCAGCAGAGCACTCCAGAGACGCTGCAGCTGGACATACTAGGCGATTGCGTGCTGCGCTGTCCATGTTGGAATGGATAAAGGAACCATGTCCTCTTCCTGCCTCTGAGTCCAAGGAGAACTGTGCACCCAGCACCTTCTCTTAAAGCAATGGGACAATTAATGAATTTCAAATTTCTCTGATGGTTCGTTGACTTGAACCAAGTACAAAAGATAATCAGTAACGACTACTAATTTAAAAACAAATCCCCATGCTTTCCAATCAAGACTAATTTGTGTGTGTGTGTGTGTGTGTGTGTGTGTGTGTGTGTGTGTGTGTTTAGTAGCTATAAAGTACTCAGTGCTGCGGAATGGTGCTCACCTAATTAATTGTTACATGTTACACTGTAAAACGTGATTTGACGGCTAAATACTGTTCACAGGACAGGCTGTGCTTATATCTCAACATTGGACCAAAACATAGCAGTCAATCACCACTGTGTTGCTCGGTGAACCCTAGGCAAGATTTAGCATTGTGTGGGGCTCTATGTTGGAATGAAAAACTGGAGAAAGGGTTTTTCACTTCTGGCTGTATATTTTGAGGTGTGTTGATTTCCTGGGTTGTGTGTGTGTGTGTGTGTGTGTGTGTGTGTGTGTTGTTGTTGTTGTTGTTTTTGATGTTCCATGGGGGTGTGGGTGCTCTAGCTGGCTATGTAATAGACATCCTTACTTGTGTAACTTGGGGAAAGTGAGCGGGAGCAGGAGCCTTCCCAGACTCAAACCCCCTTGGCAACCTCAGTTCCTCTCCCAGTGTGGGGATTCACCACTCAACCTCCTGATGGAACAGGTGTTGCGTACACTGTGCAGGTGTGTCCCGCTGCTGAACACTTGCTGGCTCATCTGAAATTAGCACCTGGAATGAAAAAGCCTGGTCTTTCATCTTACTTTCTAATCCTGCTGCACAATTTAAAAATCACTGTGACTTGTGTATATATCTATCTATATCTTTCTATATATATTTGCCCCCAGGAAGATTTTTCTGCTGTCTAATTTATAAAATAATACTATTGAGTCCAGGTTTGTTTAATAAAAGTTTGTATGTTAAGAAAAAAAAAGGTAAATGGGATAATTTAAGAAAAAGCATGCTAGACACAAGCTAATCTAAGATGGAGTATTTATAAAAAAAAGAATAAGCCTCTGTGTGTATTTATTTGGGAGCTGATGGCAGCCCCCCCACACACAAAGAGTCAAAGAGTAAAAACGACCAACAACAAAGGGGTTTATTTCAGTTTACTTCTTGTAGTCTAGGAGAAGGGAAATCAGGAAGAGATCTCAAGGAATGAACCTGGAGTCAGGAACTGAAGCAGAGGTCAAGGCGGAGACTCTGCTTACTGTCTTACTCCCCACCACTCATTCTCCTTTTTCATAGTACATAAATCCACCAACTCAGGGATTACGATACCTCCATGAGCTGGGCCCACCCACACCAACCCTTAATGGAGAAAATGCCCTACAAACTTGCCTATAGGCAATCTGATGGATGTATTTTCTCATTTACAGTTCCTTTTCCTGGGTCACACTACCTTGTGTCAAGATGATTAAAAAATCAACCAGGACACATCTCAGGAGTCTGAAATCTCAGACAAAGCAGTCATTGTACTACTAAAGATGTGTTGATTGAGAAGGACCATTGAACTTGTATTTGACTCTGTTTTCTTTGGTTTAGTATCTGAAGTTCTGTAAGAAAGTATCAGTTGAGATCTTAAGAACAAAAGACTTGTTAGAGTCAAGTCTTTTGTTTTTTGTTCTTAAGATCTCAACTCATACTCCCAAGGTCCAAATGAGGAACAGGAGGAGGGAGAACATGAACAAGAAAGTCAAGACCACGAGGGGGGCACCCACCCACTGAGACCGCGGGGCTGATCTATTGGGAGCTCACCAAGGCCAGCTGGACTGGGACTGAAAATGCATGGGATAAAACCGGACTCTCTGAATATGGTGGACAATGAAGGCTGCTGAGAAGCCGAGGACAATGGCACTGAGTTTTGACCCTACTGCTTGTACTGGCTTTGTGGGAGCCTAGCCGATTTGGATGCTCACCTTCCTAGACCTGGATGGAGGGGGGAGGACCTTGGACTGCCCACAGGGCAGGGAACCCTGACTGCTCTTTAGACTGGAGAGGGAAGGGGAGGGGAGTGGGGAGTGGGGGGAGGGGGAGGGAAAAGCGAGGCGGGGAGGAGGCGGAAATTTTTAATAAAAAAAAAATTTTAAATAAAATAAACAGACAGAACCTAAAAAAAAGGAAACAATGTATTAACTGCTCTGAGAGGCCATGCTGGTACAGGAGAGGAGTCTCAAGGTTAAGAGGAGGCGGACACAGAGTTCACATAGCATGTGCCAGTCTTGGAATTCAATGGAGTAACTCACTTGAAATTCCACCAGAGCATCAGGATAATATTAAATACCCCTGCAGAATATAAGGACTTAAAGCAACAGGGTCACTAGCCTGGCAGACCTTTAGCCGTGACAATGGGAAAAGCACCTCTTCTTACATCGCTTAAGAGCATCCTTGATGTCCTTGTTCCTCAGACTGTAAATCAGAGGATTCAACATGGGAATCACCACTGTATAGAAGATGGATGCCATCTTGTCATAACCCTGAGAATGATCAGAGCTGGGGTGCATATAAACAAAGAGTCCTGATCCATAAAAGAGACTGACTGCTGTCAGGTGAGAGGCACAGGTATTGAAAGCCTTGACCCTGCTATCTACTGAGCTGATCTTCTGAATTGTGGTAACGATATAAGCATAGGATATCAGGATGACCAAGACAGAAGCCACCCCAAAAATCACTGCAATTACAAACTTCAGAACTTGCAGGGGGAAAGTTTCAGAGCAGGAGAGGACCAACAACTGAGGCAGGTTACAAAAGAAGTGGTTGATAACATTTGGCCCACAGAAATGGAGCTGAAGTATTGCACACAGTTGTATCAATGAACCAAAGAGACCAGTGATATAGGCTCCAACCACCATCTGCACACAGAGGGAAGGGGACATGATCGCCGTGTAGAGCAGAGGATTACAAATGGCAGCATAGCGGTCGTAAGCCATGGCTGCCAGAAGACAGCACTCAGCCAGACCCAGGCTTGAGAAGAAGAAGTACTGCATGACGCACCCCATAAACGAGATGGATTTAGGCTTCTGGAAGAATCCTGAGAGCATTTTAGGTGTTGTAGAGGAAATGTACCAGAAATCTAAAAATGACAAATTGCTGAGGAAGAAGTACATAGGTGTGTGCAGGTGAGGGTCAATCCTAATCAAGACGATGAGGCCCAGGTTCCACAGAACTGTGGAGAGATAAATCCCCAGAAAGACAACAAAGAGAAGCAGCTTGAGCTTGGGAAAGTCTGAGAATCCCACCAGAATGAACTTGGTGATGGCTGTGCTATTCCTCCCTCCTGTCATTGTCTCAGAGCATCTTAAACCAGATGGATAGGTTTAAACCTTAGACCTGCAGAGAGATACTTGGATTAAAAATGGTTGTTTAACATTATGGACCTTTCTTGTTTTGAGTACAGTATTGGATGAAAAATTATGCACAATCAAACAAATTTAACAAAATCAAGATATAAGTATTATTCTGAAAATCACTAGAAAATCTCCTTCCTACCATTTCACAGTTTGAATTACATTCTTGCAATTCTGCCTATACATACAGATGTCAAATTCTTGTCCAGATGCTGGTACTTATTCACACAAGTATAAAGATTTCATGACAGTGTTCCTTGTTATTTTCTTATCAACATTGCCTGTAATTGTTTAGATTCCATCTTTCACAATCTTACATGGAAAACTTACCTCATTGTTTTAAATTTCTATTTACTGCCCCCTTTCTACTAGACTTTTGTATGGAGTTTTGTATAAAATAAATGCTTTTATTTCACCATCCCCCAAACTTGACAATTATTTCCCACGTTTACCATTCATTGTCAATATTAAGTGTATTCAGTCTTTTAACATATCAATTAACTTTATTTTTACCTATTCAACTCCATGTGATAATTATGGTCCTTGCTTTGATGGTACACTGAGAAAGAATTTATTTATATAATTCAGTAAGATCCTTCTCTACATTTTCTTTTAGTTTTAGCTTTTATATTTGCATTAATTTCTGGAAAAAATAATACATTGTATGAAGTATAAGTGTGAAGTTATTTTGGTTTTTTTCCCTAAATTTATTGACACTCCTCCATTAAAATGAATTAAATGATTTGCCCGTTGGTCAAAATTGCCTTTATAACAGGATCGATTACAGAATCCCCATTTTATTCACTTTTTAATCTTAGCTTGTGTGCCACCATACAGTTCCATGTCATTTTACAGTTATTTATGATGATATTTTATTAGTAAGTCATAGAGCACTGCAATAACTGACAAGCATCCCTTCATTTCTGAGAGGTCACCTTGATGGTGCTCATGTTAATGCCTTCAAAAGATCTGCGTAATGAATCCATCAAAGGAAATAAAATCAGGATTCACACTGAATTCCACTTTTCATTAATCTAGGGAGAGATAATGCATAAAAATTCAGTTGGTAAGTAAAGGTATAGAAGAGGCACTACTAACTCTTAATAGATATTCATTACTGCTACACCTGATGGGAGGACCTGGGTCTCATGACACCGGCTCTGGGTCCCAAGGTCTGTCTCTGTGTCACTCTGACACCTCCGGGATTCTGGTTTCTCCGCTTCAAAATGGAATCACGGTAGCTCTTCTCTTTGCATCAAAGAGATGTTGTCTGTATAAAAATAATAATTGTGGTGGGAAATCATTCAGCAAAGAACTATAGTCTGATAGGCTACAGCAATAGTAACATGATTTCATCAACCAAAGAAGAGGATAAATTAGCAACCTGCAAAAAGAAAATTACATTGACCCATGCTATTCCTCAGTGCACACAATAAGGACACATCAAGGTTCAGGTTGTCTTCTACTGTAAAATTGACTTATGCGCTGCCTATCTTCAAAACCAAAATAGTTCAAGTGTATTATTAAAGAATTTTTACTTCAGGAAATTAGGTGGCTCATTGAAAATACTAATTGCTATGGTGTTTCTTGGGTTTGTTTTCTTGTGTCTATTCTTGGGACACCCATATCCTGGACACCCTGATATTTGAATATTATGTTTAAACTATTAAGAAATACATTCAGTTTGTATCTTCCATGTGTTTAAGTGAATAGATCTTAATGAAAACATCAAAACCACAATTTTTAACCTGTCAAACAAATGTCAAATTACCTCTACTTCACTGAGGAGCAAGAGAAAACGAAATAAAAGCATTCAGATGGTAATGCTAAGGATAATACTCTGCAAAAGACGGCGTAATTGGAAAAAGAGGAAGGCTGTTTCCACACCAATTCCTGCAGTTGCTTTTACTTCATTCCCTCTTGTCCATTTTCCATTCAAAATGAAAGCTACATTCTGAAATGCCATAGTCAATGTGGCTCCTTCACTTTACCGTGAGTCAGTAAAATGGATCAGCTGACCCAACAACATGATGGTAACTGATATGTAGTATCAGAGAGATGATGTCAACTGAGGTATAAACAGAGCATATTAAGGTCAGATTTGAGGGACTGGGGAAGGCTCGGCAGTTAAGAGGGCTTGGTGCTCTTCTAGTGGATCCAAGTTTGGTTCCTAAGCCACAGCAGGTGACACCCAACTGCCTAGAACTCCAGCTTCGGGAGGTGACATCTTCTTGGCTTGTCTGCATGGACATGCACCTATATTCACATACATAATGCACACACACACACAAATAAAAATAAATCTTTTAAAAATGATCAAATTTACTGTTCTAAGTTTTCTTCTACTGCAGACACCATGTTTTCACAGTACCATATTGAAGAAAGGCACACGGCCAGTTACTCAGTACAGAAATACCATTCCTATGCTTCTGAAAAAGTAACCAGCAGCAGCAATAAATTATTCATAGAATTATAGCCCAAGGGGTCAGGCCAAGGGACTGAGGGATTTAAAAGTGAGGCAACAAAGAATCAGTCCTTTGTTTTTGCTTGAAATCTTTCTCTCTTAATGTAATAAAATGTCATAATCTTCTAAACAAAATTTCATATCTTATAAGCTAAATGGTTTATTTTTGTTTCTCTTTAATATTAAAACCCAAATTAAATCTTGAGTAGGAGTCACAGAAAATGTTTTCCTGTTGTGCAAATAATATGGTGTTTGTGGAAATCTAGCATCTGCAAGGTACCAATCAGATTATCCTTTGGGAAACAGCAGAAGGAAGATTAAATAAGTTCTTCAAATCACTCCAGGAACAATCCATCACTCACTTTTTAATACGTTTTCAGAAAGGAAGGCACATGAAATAGGCAATTTAATATGAAGAAGACAGAACACAATGTGGAAACTAAAGCTTATTTTCTCACCAACTTTGGAAGCCTTTTCTATTACAAATTTGGAGTTCCTTCTAAACCCATTGGATGTGGGTCATTTTCTCATGCACTGAAAATCTCAGTACTCATGTTTAAATTTTATCAGATTTTTTTATTATACCACAGACTACTGATATAATTTTAGGTAAGAATAATTTTTAAAATATTTCAACTTGTCTGACAACTAATCTGTTATACACTGCTATGTTAAAACAATGACTCAAATATATTTACTTAAAACAGCAATGAAATATTGATCAGACAGTAAAAGCACCTGCTGCCAAGCCTTATGACCTGAATGTCTCCCACATTGTAGAGAGAGTTGACTCCTGTGAGCTGTCCTCTGATCCTCACACATGCCCTGAGGCACATGAATACATGCATATGTGCATCCACACACAATGAATAAATGAGTTGAAATTTCTCACGGTCCTCCTGGCTGGCTGGATAGTTCACAAACTGGCTGCATTTAGATCTTTTCATGGTCATAGTCTACTGAGATGACTATACATCATCAACTGGGTGCATTGATGCAATCTCACTGAGATGTGTTGGCACTCACACAAGATGTGACTGGAGCAGCTGAGATTTATATCTGCATAGCCTGTCCATCTAAATTCTTCTAGGAATAAGCTAAGGCTTCCAAAGACTCAATATCATGTGCTAATTAAGCTATTGACTGTACAATATTTTCTGATGTTTCATTGACCAAATCAATCAAAATGGATGAAAAAAGAATCAATAAGCAAGGGAACCCCCAAGAACATGTTTGGAAATGTGATTTCCTGATGTCCACTAACGCATTAATGCAGCAATACGGATTTAGCCTCAATTCAGTGAGCTCTGGGAAAATTTAAGACACTATCTCAAAAATTAAGATGGATGGTATCCAAGGAATGACAGTCAAAGTTGTCCTTTGGCTCCCACACACAGGTACACCTGAATACACGTGTAAACACACAAACACACACACACACACACACACACACACACACACACAATTTAAAAATATTTAAAGTGAAGTCATTTAGAAAAACCCTCAACGCCTTTAATCCCAGCACTTGGGAGGCAGAGGCAGGCGGATCTCTGTGAGTTCGAGACCAGCCTGGTCTACAAGAGCTAGTTCCAGGACAGGCTCCAAAACCACAGAGAAACCCTGTCTCGAAAAAAACCAAAAAAAAAAAAAAAAAAAGAAAAACCCTCAAGAAATTAGTCTAGGTGGGGAGAACAAGTCATGAAAATTATAAATTTGGCATCAAATTCGGGCTAATTTTAATTGGCAAGTAATTTCATTTCTAACTAGGCTTAATAATATGTTCTGGAGAATTAGGATACATGTTGTAATGCATTTGTATACAGATACATATATGGCATTCTGCATTGCTGAGCTATACATCACTTCTGTGAAGTGTGTCTTTCAACAATTCCATCCCTCTGCAAGTATTGCAGTGTATGCATGCAGACCTCAGTGGCATGGGTTACCACACAGCTAGGCTCTATGCTCTGTGGGGCCATGGGGGTAGAGCAGCACAGGACTAAGTCAAGCACTGGAGGAGACAGTGCAGTGTTGGTGAATTCAAGATGTAGGAGGCTGCTGCTTGGGACACAAACTTAGCAGCAAACTGTTTTCTGTACGCAGAAAAGTACACACTAAAATGACAAGACACGGCATGGCACAATTGGTGCACAATGCAGCAGCATGATTGCTTATTATTATGTAGTTCGTACTCCACACATTGGCATCGACTACACTGCTGGGTCAGTTTGCCGCAGCATCACCACAGACAAGAGCAGTATAATGTGTCTCCCTATCATGTTCCAATGGCTCAAGGCTCTAAGCCATAAGAATTCTTAAATTCCATTATAATATTATGGGACCACCCTTGTTAGTTGTTTTTTGACAACCTTGTGGGTACTTAACTGTATGTGTGTTCCTGTAAATGTCTGTAATGATCTATACATAGTCATTAAGTGTAAGTCTCTTTCTTGACTTTTTTGCAATTTATATATAAAATTTTTCCCAAGTCAGAGTTTTATCTTAAAGCAGAGATAATGTCATCAAAGCCCAATCTCTCTTTCGATTCTAAAGAGTTAGAAATTGGGGGTGATGGTGAGGATTGCCTGAAACACAAGAAAACAAGTCTCTTGCAGCAGTGGTTGGTCAAAAAGTGTTCGGTTTTCTAAGAATGATCATTGCTTAAAGAGGAATGACCAGCACCAAATTAAAGCTTAAAGAGATTTTTATTCTAATAGAATAACAAGTACATGACTTTGAAGAAGTAAAAACTAAAAGATGTAAAAAGAAACTTCTTTTGGGGAAATGGGGGGACAAGGTCTCACTGTGTAGCCCTGGATGGCCTGGAACTCATATATATCTCCTTTCTCTTATTCTACCAAGTCTGATATAGAAGACCTCTCTTACATCACCTTTTTCCTCATACAGCTGACAATCTGTGCTCTGTGATGGTGGGAGCACTCAGAACAACAGTCCTGGTAGTTAGTAATAAGAAATGATCTTATATAGGAAAAGACAAACACGCATAACTAAAATGTCAAGCATTCTTTTACTTTTTCCACTACTGAGGGTCCAGCCCAGGGCTTGCACATGCAAGGCAAATGCTTACCACTGAGCTGCATGCAAGAGAGCTGGATGTCTATAAATTTTTTGTTTTTAGTTTTTATATTGAAACAAGGTCTCACTAAGCTGCCCAGGTTGGTCTTAAACTTGAGATTCTCCAGAGGGATCGAATCAAAACCCTTTCTCTGAGGTATAATTGTATTCAGCATGATGGCAAAATTATCTTTTACTAATTTCTAAATTTAGCAAATTTCTGTCTGTTGGGCCCTCATTTTGTGATGGACATAATTCTCAATAATTTGCATATTTGTATCTGACTTGTTTTTACACAGTTCTATGAACATTGTTTCCTACAAGTTGTAGATGAATAAGCTGAGAACATGCGGAATCTGAGACACTGGGTGTCTAAGACCAACAGTCTCATTCCCGCTAAACAACAGTGGTTATTTCCAAAAACTTCAATATTCTTTCTGCTAGCATTAAATTTAGCAAATAGAAATTCCAAAATACTACACTTTTCATTCAAGTAATTAATTCTTAATCAGTGCAGCTCTTGATTAGCACGCTTTAAAAAATGATACTGAGCAAAGGGGAGAGGAACAGCAAAGGATATTATATCAAGGTTTACACAAAACAGATTACTAGGTCCATTTTTACTTAACTAATTACATACTTTGTTTCTCTAGTGAAGGAATACATTGTTCCCAGTAGAAAAGATTCAGTCTCTTAGTATGTCTCAGGCAGAGGAGCAGGGGATTATTTTAGAAATAAGAGGTTACTGGCAGGCAAGGGTGCTATGCAAAGTGATTCTAAAACACGGCTCAGATCATGAACACTGACGTGACTGGGCTGCCCACGCTGACCTGTGCTGTCCCTGCTCCTGCTGACCAAAGCTCTCACCCAGATGTTTCTGAAGAAGGTGTGTTGTTGAGGACAGTTTGCTTGCTCTCCTGCAGTGTGGAAAACATAATAGCACTCACTTCTCACCTCTTAATCTGGACTCTGCTCTAATCCTGGTGAAGGTCATTACCCACTTGCTTTACACCATCCTCCAAAGGAGAGTTTCTACAGGAGGCTCTTTCTTTTTCAAACTCTCCCTTGTCCAGCAAGCACCTGGCCATCCATGATAAGAGAGTTGCTTCCACTGGAGGTTCACTTAAATACCTCCTTAGACTCAGAGTGTAAAAAAATAGCGCTAATTAACAGTCCAAGTAATTGTTCTCCAGTGTGATGGTAATGGAGAAAAGTGAGTTTCCCCCCAGTGATTTTACTTCTACTTGTGGATTCTTCATTCAGAAAATATTTTTAGAAGAGGACGCTAGAATAAGAACATACCTCATATATTTTTTCCAAGTTTTTAAGTTGTAGATTGTCTTTTATCTTTTCTGTTACTTATGGGATGCTGCCTTGTGTATATTTTATTCAGAATGTTATCAGGCACATTTAAATCTTTCACAAATGTCATCATAACCATTAGTGTTTGTAACATAATAATATTCTACTTTTTTATACTAGAATTTAAAATAGAATAAGATCTTTTTTTTTATTTTGTTATGGTATTGAGGAGGGGGAGTTTAGCATCAAAATACAATTTATAAAATTCTCAGAAAATGATACAAATAAATTAAAAAAATGATGGTGTATAAATTGCAGTAACCTTATCTGACCACTGACTATTTGATGCTGTGACAGATTTTAAATCACTAATATTGTTTGAATGACATACTTTGTTGAAGCATTTAAGATAGACTATAATGTGTTCTATTAATCATGCAATGAATATGTATCCTTATTATTTGTCTCATTCTGTGACCAGGAAAACAAATTAAATGATATTAAAAATAACATATTTTAACATATTATAAAAACAGTCAAGCTTCCTTTTCATGCTTGCTTTCTTCACAACAGTGCATGATATTATTGGCTTAGTAAGTCTTCTACAGTGTGTCTGCTGACAAGACAGACTCAAATATTCTAGGTCAGTGCTGTCTGATCAAAGTAATTCTTATATAATTGAGCAACTTAGTTTTGAAACCACAACAATTATGAACTAACGTATGTTTGTATAATAGATAATATTTTCTGTCCAATAGCCTAGATACATGTTATGTCTTTCCTAATACAGCATACAGACTAAAATTTAAAGTTTTTCTTTTAGTAACTACATTTTATACTTACATAGTGATAGTGAATATTAATACTGTTCCCTTCTATTCTTTATTCACATGTTGTTCTCAAATACTTACATACAAGTACACACTGAGTATAAAGTGTGCTCTGATAAAATATAGTCTTTAAAATTTGAAACAAGCCTATTTTGAATTTCAGAAAATTGTTAAAATACCACCCTAAATTAAAATCACCATAAGGACGTAAATTTCTGAATAAGTCTGATTAAGTATTTTCAAAGACCTTTTAAAATATCTTAGGAAAGTTATGTTAGAGTCTTCACATTTTACAAAATTTAAGCATATGTAACGCAGTCCAGAGATGTTTGTTTCATCATCCAGGCATATGTGGTGGAAGGAAAGAACTGATTTCTGAAAGTTTTCCTTTGACTTTCACACATGAGGGGGACTGAATGTACCACATGACACATCCAAGAACAGATAAACCATGTAACAGGAAATCAAAGAAACGATGCTTTCACCTTACTCAAATTTATGTCTTTAAGTTTATGAGCCTCAGAGTTTTCTGAGTAGTCTAATGATTATTTTCTCTAATAAAATGATTGTTTAGCCCAAATTTTAGTGTGCTAGATTTAAGAGACAAAACTGCTACCTATGACACAACCCAGGCATCTGTTCCAGATACATATTGTCTAGTACAATTTATATAGAATAAGATCTTTTGCTATGAAAACTAATCCTGAAGTCAATATCTAGATATATTAATAAAGGAATGTTTGATCTGTTATTACAAATCTGATTTCATACATCTTTATTTTTACTTAATTTTATAGTTTCAAAATATTGATAAATTTTAACTTTTCGCACGAATTTTACTACTTTACTTCATTAACATTAAGCAAAATTATTTTATGTTTAGAGGCCAGATAATTACTTAACTATTTTTTTCTTGGCTTGTCATTTTAAACTACTCAATCTATAACTTACTTTAACTTATGGTATGAAGAGTTTCTTATATACTTTATTATTTAATTGAAATCACAATGCTATTTTAATGATTCATAACCATGTTAGCATACATTATTTATTGCACGAGAAGATCACCAGTCAATTTGGATTTAATATGGTATGTTTCTACGTTGAATGTGATGGCCAGGATTCAAGGCTATTGTGTAGGTTGGATGTATTTTAAATTTTACCTTTATTCATATTATACTGAAATTACTTCTTTCTACATTATATCTCAGTTAAACCAAGTTTCTAGGAAGGATAGCTACACTGTTAACCTTCCTCTCTGCCCACCAAAACGTACCCATTAATATTATTTACTTCTTAATAATGATTTCACGTAGCCCAGGTTGGCCCAAGCTTAATATGTAGTTGAAGATGAACATGGATTTTTGATCTTCTTGCCTCCATATTTCACATGCTAGAATCACAAACATGTACACACATGTACACACACAATACCAATGATTTCTTGCTTCATTTTCCTCAGACTGCTTCTTTGTCATATAACTTCATTTAGGTTATCCACTGAAAATGTTTGAAACCACCACAGCCTCAACTTACTTTCATTTGTGACTCAATCCACTAATTCCAAGATTTCTCTTTTATTCTTAATTTACAAATCACATCTACTTATACTTTATGAGATTCCGTGATGGTTTCCATCTTCAACAAGCTTGTGTGTTTAAATATCTTGTACCCAGATGATGCTGCTCTTTGGAAGGCTGTGGAACTTCGGGTTGGGATCTAGACAGAGGAAGTGTGTTATTGGAGGGCAAGCTTTGAGGTTTATAGCCTGCCTCTCTTGGGGGAGATCCCTCTTAGCTCCTTGGCAGCATCATACCCTTGCAACTCTAGTCATGAGTTGCTCCAGTTGATCTACTGCTGTGCCTTCCTTATGACGAAGGACTATTTTCCAAAAGTAAATGTTCTCTACATTAAACTTTTTCTCAATTATACCACAATGACAAGAAAAGTAATAAAGACACATTCATTGACTTTATTCATATATTTTTGCTGCTGTGTACTACATCTGAAATACGTTTTGCTCATTGCTATTTGATCTCTAAGGATCAGTATTTCACTTATGTGAATCAAACACAAACGTTTCTATATTGTGAGTTGTTACCCAATAACCAGGTCATGCCACATGATCTTTTTCAGTTAAATGTATGGAATAATAATAAATTTCCCTTACTTAAATTATTCTTATATGAACCAAATCATTTTCAGAAGTAAATTTTTGTTTCATTGTTACTTGATTCTCAACATTTGTACACTTGCATATTATAGAATTATTGAGTTGAAATTTTTGTGTTAACATTTTTCAAAATTATTCTTTCTTGTAAAGCTTTATTCTCTGATTTTAACATGAGAACATTTTCACAATGTCTTTCCCAATACCATGCATTCTTTTCACAAAGTCCATTTGAAATTTGGATTGGAATTAATTTTAGCAAACTGAAAATTTAAAAGAAGCAAGTATTTTGCATTATTCTTTCAAATCAGTTACTTAAAATTCAACATGCTGTTGCCTCCATCTGTTTAGATACTTATTCCTGACTATATTACAACATGTTGAGTCTACATAACAATTCCTCAAACCTTCCCATTGGCCCAATCCCACTCATCTCTTTATGTTCATCCATATTATTAACATATTCCAGTAACTAAAATTCAATGGTTAGTTTTACAAAATTTGTTGTTCTCTGCTTCCATGAGGTAATCTTCTTGGATTTCAGATGCCCATTTTCCTGCCCATCAACTACTAATCTCCTGAGGTATCTGTGTATAATCCACATAATCCCTGAGACACCCAGAGACTCATTGAAAACTCCCACTTTTATCTTTAATTTTCTACCTTAATAGATTGAAAATAAAACTTTAGAGTAATTATATAAAACAGAATATTAGACTGCATCACACATTTTTACAAATTTAGAACATAAAATTAATGTTCTCTATACAGACATATTAATAATCTGTTATATGATGACAATAAAAACTCTGATAAACCAGTCAGGTAAAAGGAATGGCACATATACACTTCTTTATCTTTTCAAATATAGAACAGATGGGAGCTAATATCCTCAATTTTAAGCTGATGTAAAGAGAAGCATAGGTGAGACAATACCAGATGTTATTATTGGTTAAGGAGACAGATGAGATCTGGCTTGGGAAACCAACTCTAACTTTCCTCAGCAAAATCCTGTCCAGCAACTTTGTCAGCTTATTCTCATGAGCACTCCTGTCCATATTCATGTTGTTGATCCTTTTATCCTATTTCTATATCCAAAAGCAATCTATAGATTCAGTGCAATGCCCAGCAAAATTCTTCCCAGGCCTCAAAAAAAAGCAATATTCAACTTTATGTGGAAAAGAAAAAAACCAAGGATAGCAAAAACAAACCTGTACAATAAAGGAATTTCTGGAAGCATTACAATCCCTGACTTCAAACTCTACTACAGAGCTAAGTAAAGGAAAATAGCCTTTTTTATTGGATTATTTGTTCTTTTGATGACCACAGTACAGGAAGACCAATGAAATCAAGTCAAAAACCCTGTATCAATCCACACACCTACGAACACTTGACTCCACATCATCGTGCCCCATGACATTGATATTTCTCTGTCTCCATGGAAGAAGAAAGGCAGTTATAGAATTATCAGTCATTCCTCATTTTAGAACAGTGCAAGCTTGATTCTCAACAGATGTTAAAAGGTATACCCTCTGTGGCTCAGGGAACCTCGCAGAAGATAAAGGTGAAAGAAGATGTGAGCCAGAAAATGATCAATAGAAGGGCTGAAAATGTTACCTCCAGGGTATGACACAATCATTATAATCAAAGTATCCCAGCAGCTGTAGTTGCCTGCACTGATCTTGCACAAGACTGAGGCTGTCAATAGCCAATAATAGCTGATGAAGGGGCCCAAGGAGTCCTGCCTTCCCTGGGAAACTATTGATTATTGATAGATTCTGGAGGAGGAACAGTTATTGTCTTCAGTTGTTTGTCAATGTGGATTTCCAAACTCACAGTCACACAAACGACCCTGGTCAAATTAGTTGGTCACAAAACAAGACAAAAAGATCTGATTGTGAGGAAAGAGTTTCAAGTGAAGAGTAGGGGCTGATAGGGGTGGGAGAGAGAGAAAGAAGGCAGAAGGTAATCAGAATTTGTTACATACATGTATGAAATTGCCAAAGAACTAATTCAATCAATACAAAAGGAAGAAAAGGGAGTCTACTCCCACAGTCTCATCTGACATGTGATTCCTAACAGGATTTTGGCTTTTTCAAGCATTGAGTGAATAGAAAAAATGAACTAAGGCAGAATCATCCTGTTGTGCCATACAAAAGGTATTTTGCTAATTTTTCCTGTTTCTGGGAGTTCAGATGTTTGCAAACCAATCACTGCATTGTATAATACTAAGAATATAACAATATATAACAATTAGGCTCATTTAAATAGTGTTTATTTTCAAAGACAAAATAATAATGTTGATTCTGGAATATTTTTTGAAGTTGGTGATTTGAAGACAGAAACATATTCACACTTCCTGAATCAAGGTCATATATATGGCCAGCTGTATAACAGGAAGAAGATGAATAGTCTGTCTATTTCCTGAAGAATAAAACCATTGTCTTCTCTCATCTTTTCTTAGTAGGTTTATTTTTTCCAGATGTGTGCTCAAATAGTTCTATGGAGGAAGATAGACCATACCTCTATATAGCATTGGATTATTTTGTTGCTGTGACAACATACTTGACAAAAGCTATGGCAGAAACAAAGGGCTATTTTACATCAGTTTTTACACCAAAACATGACACTTACAGTTGACCTAAACCTGGAGGAATAAGGGTCCCACAAAGTGAGATATCGGGGGGATCCCTGAAGAGAGAATAAAAAAGACAGATAGCTGTGATCAAGAGGATTACATGATCTGATGACTCATGACAATTATAGTTGACCTAAACCTGAAAGAATAAGGGTCTCAAACAGTGATGTGCCAAGGAGTAAAATAAGGAGAAAATAAAGAAGACAGAAAACTGTGATCCAGAGGTTTACATGAGCTGATGACTCATGCTAGTCATTCTATGAGGACTTATAGCATCTTATATATTATTTGCTGGGGGAGCATGGGCCACAGGCAGCAAAAATCTAAGCGAAACTGTGTTGGCAAAGAGAGTACTGTATACCTCAGACAAATGCCTGAAGACTAATAACCACAGCCCATTAACAGTGAAAGTTGGATCCCAGAGATCAAAATCTTAAAATCTTAAAGGCCCTGACCCTAGCCCCATCCAGACCTTGCCAAGTCTAACCCTGAGCAAAGACACAGAATTAGCATTCTCTTTGTCCTTTCATTAAGACCTCTGGAAAAATTTTGGATCTGTCTGACTCCCAACATGGTTGATGTTATGATGTTATTCAGTATTGCTCTATTAGACATGTCTCCACTAGTACAATACTGGCAGGACTATTATGGGAGTAACCAGCCACTTTCCTGACTGGAATTCCATAAAATTGTTTGCATGCCTAGAACTATAAAACTGTACAAAATCCCACAGCTAGGGATATCATAGGCCCTAGAGGGGAACCTATTGTCATTTTCAAAAAAATGGTCATGTTGTCAAACCATCTTATAAATATTTATGTTTATTATCAGACATCTGGGCTACAACCTTGGATAGAAAAGCTTACTATTTCAGTGGCAACGGATAAAGCAGAAACTGATCCAAGTGATGGTGAATGCCTGTGAGTGCTCAGCCTCCAAAGGAATATCTGTAACAACTCTCCTGTGGCTCAGAGACCATTGTGAAAGAGCGAACAAGAGAATGTAAGAGCTAGAGCATGGGAGGAGTGCTATGATCCGCTGAATTCTGGAAGCAATATGGCCATTGTCTGCATTCACTCCCAACAGCTGTGGTTGGATTATTTGGTATTTTGATGTCTAGTTTCTTGAGAACTTTCTATATTTTGAATATCAGCCCCTTGTCCTATGTGAAGTATGTGAAAAACTGCTGTTTGGTCTTATTGACAATATCCTTTGCCTTACAAAAGCTTTTCAGTTTTAGGAACTCCCAATTATTAATTGTTGATCTCACTGTCTGTGATACTGGTGTTATATTCAGGAGTAGTATCTTGTGTCAATGCAGTCAAGGCTAATTCCCACTTTCTTTTCTATCAATTTCAGTGTAACTGGATTTATGTTAAGATTTTGATACACTTGGAATTGAGTTTTTGCAGGGCAGGAGATATGGATCTATTTGCATTCTTTTACATGCCAACATTCAGTTATTCTAGCACCATTTGTTGAAGATGATTTCTTTTTTCCACTGTACAATTTTGGCTTCTTTATCAAATATCAAGTGTTCATAGGTGTGGGAATTTGTATCAGAGTTATTTGATTTGATTCCATTGATCCATGGTGCTATCATGTTGCTTTTCAGGTTGTTGGAGGAATTCTTGCATTGGTGCCTGCCCATCTCTTCCTTCAAATGAGGCCAGCAGAATCTTGGTGTCTTGGTCCAATCCTTGCTGTGGCTGACTGTGTACTTTGGAGTTTTTCTTGGTCTGGCCTCTCTTAGGTCCTCTCAGCACTGTAGCAGGCTCTCCAGACCCCTCAGCCCTGAAGCAGGCTGTGTTGGGGGATCCAAGGACCTTGCAGATGAAAAGGCAGGCTTGGAGGCAGGGTGGAATGGGGTAAAGAAAGCCAGCAGCAGGGAACACACCCCACTGGATGGCCAGAAAAGTTTAGGGAATTGGAGGGGGCCTGGATTCAGTCCCCTGGAACTGTCCAGCAGTGTGGCCATTTACCTCTCTGGATCTCCTCCCCTTATTTGAAATCTTTTTTTTTTTTTATAATTTTTTTTATTAAGAAAAGAAGAAAAAAACATAAGCAAAAAACAAGTTTCCACCTCCTCCCAGCCTCCCATTTCCCTCCCCCTCCTCCCACCCTTCTCCCCCTCCCCCCACTCCTCTCCCCCTCCCTCTCCAGTCCACAGAGCAGTCCGGGTTCCCTGCCCTGTGGTAAGTCCTAGGTCCTCCCCCCTCCATCCATATCTAGGAAGGTGAACATCCAAACTGGCTAGGCTCCCACAAAGCCAGCACATTAAGTAGGATCAAAACCCCGTGCCATTGTCCTTGGCGTCTCATCAGCCCTCATTGTTCGCCATGTTCAGAGAGTCCGGTTTTATCCCATGCTTTTTCGGTCACAGTCCAGCTGGCCTTGGTGAGCTCCCAGTAGATCAGCTCCACTGTCTCAGTGGGTGGGTGCACGCCTCGTGGTCCCGACTTCTTTGCTCATGTTCTCCCTCCTTCTGCTCCTCATTGGGACCTTGGGAGTTCAGTCCAGTGCTCATGTGTGGGTCTCTGTCTCTATCTCTATCCATCACCAGATAAAGGTTCTATGATGATATGCAAGATATTCGTCAGTATTGCTCTAGGATAGGGTCATTTCAGGTTCCCAATCCTCAGCTGCCCAAGGAACTAACTGGGAACCTCATGTTGGGCACTTGGGAGCCCCTCTAGGGTCAAATCTCTTGCTCACCCTAAAGTGGTTCCCTTAACTAAGAATTGTGGTTCCGTGCTCCCCTATCCACCTTTCCTTTATCCCAATTCTCCTGATTCCCCAAGTCCCCCCTCCTTCCCTTCTACCTTTTCTCTCCCCATCTCCCCTTACCCCCATCCCACCCCACCCCCAAGATCCTAATTTTCTCCCCGGCAACTTGGTCTACTTCCCTTAGCCAAGAGGATAACTATATGTTTTTCCTTGGGTTCACCTTCTTACTTAGCTTCTTTAGGTTCACCTATTGTAGACTCCGTGTCCCTTATTTATGGCTAGAAACCAATTATGAGCGAGTACATCCCATGTTCATCTTTTTGGGTCTGGGACACCTCACTCAGGATAGTGTTTTCTATTTCCATCCATTTGCATGCAAAATTCGAGAAGTCATTGTTTTTTACCGCAGCGTAGTACTCTAGCGTGTATATATTCCATACTTTCTTCATCCATTCTTCCATTGAAGGGCATCTAGGTTGTTTCCAGGTTCTGGCTATTACAAATAATACTGCTATGAACATAGTTGAACAAATGCTTTTGTCATATGATAGAGCATCTCTTGGGTATATTCCCAGGAGTGGTATTGCTGGGTCCAGGGGTAAGTTGATCCCGAATTTCCTGAGAAACCGAAACACTGACTTCCACAGTGGTTGCACAAGATTGCATTCCCACCAGCAATGGATGAGGGTACCCCTTCCTCCACAGCCTCTCCAGCAAAGGTTATCCTTGGTGTTTTTGACTTTAGCCATTCTGACAGGTGTAAGATGATATCTCAAAGTTGTTTTGATTTGCATTTCCCTGATTGCTAAGGAAGTTGAGCACGACTTTAAGTGTCTTTTGGCCATTTGAACTTCCTCTGCTGAGAATTCTCTGTTCAGTTCAGTGCCCCATTTTTTAATTGGGTTAATTAGCATTTTAAAGTCTAGTTTCTTGAGTTCTTTATATATTTTGGAGATCAGACCTTTGTCTGTTGTGGGGTTGGTGAAGATCTTCTCCCAGTCAGTAGGTTGCCTTTGTGTCTTAGTGACTATGTCCTTTGCTTTACAGAAGCTTCTCAGTTTTAGTAGGTCCCATTTATTCAATGTTGCCCTTAATGTCTGTGCTTCTGGGGTTATACATAGGAAGCGATCTCCTGTGCCCATCTCCTGTAGGGTACTTCCCACTTTCTCTTCTATCAGGTTCAGTGTGTTCGGACTGATATTGAGGTCTTTAATCCATTTGGACTTGAGTTTTGTGCACGGTGATAGATAAGGGTCTATTTTCATTCTTCTACAGGATGACATCCAGTTGTGCCAGCACCATTTGTTGAAGATGCTTTCTTTCTTCCATTGTATACTTTTAGCTCCTTTATCGAAAATGAGTTGATCATAGGTTTGTGGGATAAAATCCGGGTCTTCTATACGATTCCATTGGTCGACTTCTCTGTTTTTATGCCAGTACCACACTGTTTTCATTACTGTAGCTCTGTAATAGAGTTTGAAGTCAGGGATGGTAATGCCTCCAGAAGATCCTTTATTGTATAGGATTGTTTTGGCTATCCTGGGTTTTTTGTTTTTCCATATAAAGTTGATTATTGTCCTCTCAAGATCTGTGAAGAATTTTGATGGGATCTTGATGGGGATTGCATTGAATCTATAAATTGCCTTTGGTAGAATTGCCATTTTTACTATGTTGATCCTCCCAATCCAAGAGCAAGGGAGGTCCATCCATTTTTTGGTATCCTCTTCAATTTCTTTCTTCAATGCCTTAAAGTTCTTGTCAAATAGATCTCTCACTTCCTTGGTTAGATGTACCCCAAGATATTTTATGTTGTTTTTGGCTATTGTGAATGGTGAAGCTTCTCTGATTTCCCTCTCTGCTTCCATATCCTTTGTGTATAAGAGGGCGACTGATTTTTTGGAGTTGATCTTGTATCCTGCCACATTACTAAAGGTGTTTATCAGCTGTAAAAGTTCTTTGGTGGAGTTTTTGGGGTCGCTTATGTACACTATCATATCATCTGCAAATAACGAAAGTTTAACTTCTTCCTTTCCAATTCGAATCCCCTTGATTCCATTATGTTGTCTTATTGCTATTGCTAGAACTTCAAGCACTATATTGAAGAGGTATGGCGAGAGTGGACAGCCTTGTCGTGTTCCTGAGTTAAGTGGGATGGCTTTGAGTTTCTCTCCGTTTAATTTGATGTTAGCTGTCGGCTTGCTGTATATAGCTTTTATTATATTTAGGTATGACCCTTGTATCCCTAATCTCTCCAAGACTTTTAACATAAATGGATGTTGAATTTTGTCAAATGCTTTTTCAGCATCTAATGAAATGATCATATGGTTTTTTTCTTTCAGTTTATTTATATGCTGGATTACATTGATAGATTTTCGTATGTTGAACCAGCCCTGCATCTCAGGATTGAAGCCTACTTGATCATAATGGATAATTTTTCGGATGTGTTCTTGGATTCGATTTGCCAGTATTTTGTTGAGGATTTTTGCGTCGATATTCATGAGTGAGATTGGCCTGTAGTTCTCTTTCCTGGTTGAGTCTTTGAGTGGTTTTGGTATCAGAGTAATTGTGGCTTCATAAAAGGAGTTTGGTAATGACCCTTCTGTTTCTATCTTGTGGAATACATTAAGGAGTATAGGTATTAGATCTTCTTGGAAGATCTGGTAGAATTCCGCATTGAAACCATCTGGTCCTGGGCTTTTTTTGGTAGGGAGGTTTTTGATAACCTCTTCTAATTCTTCGCGACTAACAGGTCTATTTAGATTGTTCACCAGGTCCTGATTTAATTTTGGTATATGATATTTATCTAAAAAAGTATCCATTTCCTTTACATTTTCCAATTTTGTGGCATATAGGCTTTTGTAGTAAGATCTAATGATTCTCTGAATTTCCTCTGTGTCTGTGGTTATGTCCCCCTTTTCATTTCTGATCTTATTAATTTGCAAATTCTCTCTCTGCCGTTTGATTAGCTTGGATAGTGGTTTGTCAATCTTGTTGATTTTCTCCAGGAACCAGCTTTTTGTTTCATTGATTTTTTGTATTGTTTTCTGTGTTTCTATTTTGTTGATTTCAGCCCTCAGTTTGATTATTTCCAGTCTTCTACTCCTCCTAGGTGAGTCTGCTTCTTTTTTTTCTAGAGCTTTCAGGTGGGCTGTTAAGTCTCCAATGTGAGCTTTCTCTGTTTTCTTTAAGTGGGCACTTAGTGCTATGAACTTTCCTCTTAGGACTGCTTTCATAGTGTCCCATAAGTTTGAGTATGTTGTTTCTTTATTTTCATTGAATTCCAGGAAGACTTTAATTTCTTTCTTTATTTCTTCCTTAATCCAGGTATGGTTCAATAGTTGACTGTTCAGTTTCCATGACTTTGTATGGTTTCTGGGGGTAGCATTATTGTTGAATTCTAACTTTAATCCATGGTGATCTGATAAGACACAGGTGGTTACTAATATTTTTTTGTAACTGTGGATGTTTGCTTTGTTACCGACTATGTGGTCGATTTTCGAGAAGGTTCCATGAGCTGCAGAGAAGAAGGTATATTCTTTCCTATTTGGATGGAATGTTCTATAGATGTCTGTTAAGTCCATTTGATTCATTACCTCCATTAATTCTCTTATTTCTCTGTTAGGTTTCTGTCTGATTGACCTGTCCATTGGTGAGAGAGGAGTGTTGAAGTCTCCTACTATTAGTGTGTGCGGTTTGATGGCTGCCTTGAGTTTTAGCAATGTTTCTTTTATGTACGTGGGTGCTTTTATATTAGGGGCATAGATGTTCAGGATTGAGACTTCATCCTGATGAACTGTTCCTGTTATGAGTATAAAATGCCCCTCTCCATCTCTTCTGATTGATTTAAGTTTAAAGTCAACTTTGTTAGAGATTAGTATGGCCACACCTGCCTGTTTCTTAGGTCCATTTGCTTGATAGGCCTTTTCCCAGCCCTTTACTCTGAGTAGGTGCCTGTCTTTGTGGTTGAGGTGTGTTTCTTGTAAACAGCAGAATGTTGGATCCTGTTTTCGTATCCAATCTCTTAGCCTGTGCCTTTTTATAGGTGAGTTGAGTCCATTAATATTAAGTGATATTAATGACCAGTGGTTGTTAACTCCGGTCATTTTTTTTTTAGTCGTAGAGTTTGTGTGTTTCCCTTCTTTGTTTTGTGTTGGTGAAGGGTCTCTAGATGTCTGAGTTATTGTGGTCATTGTTGGACTCCTTTGTTAGTGATTTTCCTTCAATTACTTTCTGTAAGGCTGGATTTGTGGCTGCGTATTGTTTAAATTTGTTTTTATCCTGGAAAATTTTATTTTCTCCATTTATAGTGAATGAAAGCTTGGCTGGGTATAGTAATCTGGGCTTGCACCCATGGTCTCTCAGTTTCTGGAGTACATCTATCCAGGACCTTCTGGCTTTCATGGTTTCCATGGAGAAGTCAGGTGTAAGTCTGATAGGTTTACCTTTATAAGTAATTTGGCCTTTTTCCTTTGCAGCTCTTAATATTCTTTCCTTATTCTGTATGCTTTGTATTTTGATAATTATATGGCGAGGGGATGTTTTTTTTTTGATCCAGCCTATTCGGTGTTCTGTATGCTTCTTGCACCTTCATAGGAAAATCTTTCTTTAGGTTGGGAAAGTTTTCTTCTATAATTTTATTAAATATATTTTCTGGACCATTGAGCTGCCCTTCTTCTCCTTCTTCTACTCCTATTATTCTTAGGTTTGGTCTTTTTATTGTGTCCCATATTTCCTGAATGTTTTGTGATGAGAGTTTGTTGGACTTGCTGTTTTCTTTGATCAGTGTGTTTATTTTCTCTATGGTATCTTCAGAATCCGAGAGTCTTTCTTCTATCTCTTGTATTCTGCTGGTTATGCTTGTTTCTGTAGTCTCTATTCGTTTACCTAGATTTTCCATGTCCAGCCGGCCCTCTGTTTGTGTTTTCTTCTTTGCCTCCATTTCAGTTTTTAGGTCTTGAACTGTTTCCATTATCTGTTTGATTGTTTTTCCTTGGTTTTCTAGGGTATCATTCACTGATTTATTCAATTCTTCAAACTTTCTGTTATATTTCTCATCCATTTCTATAAGGGCGTTTTTTACATGCTGTTTAAGGGTGTCAATCACTTTCATGAAGTCAATCTTTTCTCCTTCCTCTTGATTAAGGGGTTCTTGTCCTCCCGTTGTGAGGTCGCTTGTTTCTGGTAGCTTCATGTTGCTTTTCAGCTTGTTGGGCGAATTCTTGCCTTGACGTCGGCCCATCTCTTCTTCCAAATGCTCCCTATGGATCTTCTTTTACCGGATCAGGTCTCCTTGCCTACCAAACGCTGTCTCTCCCCAATGTTGGCTCTCCCTATGCTGGGTCTCCTGGCGCCGAAAGATCAGGCCTCCGTGCTGGTTGGGCAGCTCGCAGACCTTGGGGTTGTTTAAACCTTGGTGACCGGGGAGCCACGCCGGTTTGGGGGAGCAGGACCAGCAGAGCTTAATTTATTTATTTATTAAGGATTTCTGCCTCCTCCCTGCAACCGCTTCCCATTTCCCTCCCCCTTCCCCCGATGCTTATTTGAAATCTTAAGAGGTAACTTAAACCCCATGTCTCCCAGGCTACTGACAACTGAAGGCTGTGATTAGTCTTATGTCTCAGATTAGTTGAACAGAAGCCTATCTAAATTACATTGATTATTGCCAGCCTTTGCTTCTGCTACTTCTGGAGTTCATGAATTGTTGACTAACATTCAATTACTTTTATGGAAAATATCTCATAAGATTTATATTGACATCCTTCATAATACAGGAATTTCTTACAATCCCCAGCGACAGGCCATAGTGGACTGGGCTCACTGAACTTTCAAAGACTATATTCACAAAACAAAAAAGGAAGAGTGTAGTACTTCCCGGGATATCCTTTCTAATATTCTCTCTCTAAATTAAATTTTCTAACAATTGAATCACATACTCAAACATTGGCTGCTCAGAGGCACTGGCAGCCCTGTGGCTCTACTCATCTGATGGTACAGTGAAAGATGTGTTGACTGGAGCATGGAAGGGGCCGGATCCAGTCCTCATTTGGGGGCGTGGAAAGGTATGTGTGTTTCCACAGGATATTGAAAGCTCCATTTTGATTCCTGAGCGGCTTGTGTGTCGTATGGATGGGTCTCCAGACCATCAGCCATGGCCAATAGGTACGATGGGCCCTGGTCAGGAATCTGCTGGTGCTAATGCCGGTGGGCCTGTATAATCCATGTGGCTGTGCTTCCTTCCCATTGAGTGGAGACATAGTAATGTTATTGGTATGTGGAAACTATCTGGCAGTTTGTGTTTTATTTTTGCTGAATTTTCTTTCTCTTTGTGCTAAACATTGACCCGGTGGTACTACAATTTATGGCCAGAGCATATTATTCATTGTGGTGATGGGGACAGGGATCACTTTACAAGAATGTCAGCAAGGATTCTCAGGAGTTTCATTTCAAGAATCCAGCGCAATGTGGTGTAGGGTCTACCTTCATGGGATTGTCTCTCTGTGGACTTCGTGCCTGTTTACCAGAGCCAAGATAAAGCTTCTCATGTGACTTTCTGTGGCTAATTATGATTCTGCCCTTAACTATTTTCTAGTTTTGTGTCTTTTGAACAGCTGTTGGACTAACAAAAGGACTGCTGCTGTGGCCCAGCTTCCAGGCTTGGTGCCTGTTCCAGTGAGACTTCACCACAGGTGGCTGCTATTGTTACCATTGTGGCCTCCATGACAACCAGAATTGCCACTAGTCCGACAAATGCACTGTTGATCCCCTAGCCTTAGAGATCCAGAATGCCCTATATAATTTTCACCAGGATATTTTTCAGTGTGACCTATAGATCTCCTTTTATAAGAACAGTCAGAGCATGCAGTTGGCTGCTCCCTTTCCTTTCATTATATTTGTGCCACGCCATGCCAGTCCAGGCACTCCCATACAACCTAGGCTTGCTGAACAGCTGGCCTTAGGAACTCCTGTAACCGGAGGGTTTCTGTTGCTCTGCCTCTACAACAGGCGTCAGCAGCAGCAGTGATGTAAATCGCTATGTGCCCAAGAAAGTGGGCTTCCTTCAAGAGCAGTATGGGTTAGCAGGCTATGAAAAGACCGGTGAGCCAGAGATGGGTAAGATAGGAGCCTATCACAATCAACCAAGACAGAGGTCTTGCATGCTGAGGCAAGTGTTCTTTATGATGGGTAAGATGTGAATCTGTGCTTCTGCAACCCAAGACAGGCCTGGTCTAATTATATAGAAAAGAGAGAGCTGTTGGGGGCTGCAGACCCTTGGCCCCTTGACTTTGTTTGCCTGCCTCAGACTCTTTGGCTGCTGGAGTGAATTGAGAAAACAACTGTACCTGCAGCTACTCAGAGCAGGTACTTGATGGCAGGGGAGCGGGTTCTGATAAGGCCTGCAGCTGAAAGATCCTGAGAGCTGGGGCATGACTATCAGTTAAGGATCCCTATATAAGCTTCCCTGCTGCACAGTAAAGTTTGAACTCTTGTGTCAAGGATGAACCGTGTCCCTGTGCCTCTGTGTGTGTGTGTGTGTGTGTGTGTGTGTGTGTGTGTGTGTGTGTTTAAGTCTCCAGCTTGGTTCATGGCCTGTGTACTGTCCTGTAGTGCAGGCACTACAATCAGAGAAATGTAAATCAAACAACACTGAGATTACATCTTACATCTGTAAGAATGATCAAGATCAAAACAACCAATAATAAGTTATGCTGACCAGGATTTGAGGGGAAAAACACTCCTGCATTGGTGATTGGAGTGCAAACTGGAACAGCTGCTTTGGATATTAGTATGGTGATGTCGCAAGAAATTAGGAAACAACCTACCTAAATACCACATTGGGGTATCTACCCAATGAATGCTCAATTCTACCAAAAGGCCATGTGCTCAACTATGTTCATAGAAATATTGTTTGCAATTTCCAGAACATTAAAACAACTTAATATCCCTCAACTGAAGAGTGGGTAAAGAAAATATGGTACATCTACAGAATAGAGTACTACATAGCAGAAAAAAATGGCATCTTGTAATTTATGGGCAAATGGATGGATCTAGAAAACATCATATCAAGTGAGGTAACGCAGACACAGAAAAATAAATAGCATATGTATTCCCTCATAAGTGGCTTTTAGATATAAAGAAAAGAAAAATCAGCCTACTATTTGCAACTTGAAAGAACCTGGAGAACAATGAGGACCCTAAGAGAGACATACATGGATCTAATCTACATTGGAAGAAGAAAAAAACAAGATCTGAGTAATTGGGAGCATGGGGACCATGAGAAAAAGTAGAAGGGGAGGGGAGAGAGAGCAAAGGAGGGGAGCAGAAAAAAAATATAGTTCAATAAAAACAATTAAATAAAGGAGACTAGAGGAAAGTGGAAAATTGCTACAAATGGCAAAGTGGGCCTGGAATCATTAGGGAAATCTCTGGCAACCATTACACCAGAGAGCAAGTGTCTATAGTGCGTTCCCTATAATTGGCTCTTCCCCTTCCACCTTAGGTCTCAACAGGATCCCAGAGCTTCTGTCAAACTTGCTGTCAGTGGACAGCTACCAGCTAAGTCCTTGGCCGAAAACATGCACTTAGGAGAGAAATCAAGCTCAACTGGAAAATATATGGGAAGATAAATAGGCACAAGAAACTCGTCTTCTTCCAATATTGCAGCTGGGACTGAAATTTAAGATTTGGAAGGTAGAATCTGTGTTATCTAAAGACCCACGTAGGTTTTAAAAGTAAGACTTAAGTGGGACTATGTTTTTAGAAATTGACCTCACCTACCCATCCTCCCCTCACCTCTCACCTGAATGTCGTTTTCTCTCTCTTTACTCAGATTTCTGACCTTCGATGAATAGAATTGTCTCAAATGTAAATCTGGGGTGTGAGATGAATGCTGAACTGGAAAATATCTGACTGTGGAATCCGTTACCTTCTGCTTGCTCTCTGGTGTGAGGAGGACAAGGGGGTCATCTAATGACAAAGGAAACAGTGAGTGTAAATCCTGGCCGCTGTGCGAGGCAGTCACAGACACCTGAACCAAACAAAAATACTTTCTGTCAGGGAAGTGGACAGAGATCAAACATGCTTGTCTGTGTTCCAAATTTCTCAATATTCACAATGTTTATATTTCAATTTCTTCTTCAGAATTCGGCTTTTTATTTTTATTTATTTTCTTTTTTAAATTTATTTAATTATTAAAGATTTCTGTCTCTTCCCCACCACCGCCTCCCATTTCCCCCCCCCAATTAAGCCCCCCCCCCCTCAGACCGAAAAGCAATCAGGGTTCCCTCTCCTGTGGAAAGTCCAAGGAACCCCCACCTCCATCCAGGTCTAGTAAGTTGAGCGTCCAAACTGCCTAGGCTCCCACAAAGCCAGTGCGTGCAGTAGGATCAAAAACCCATTGCCATTGTTCTTGAGTTCTCAGTAGTCCTCATTGTCCGCTGTGTTCAGAGAGTCCGGTTTTATCCCAGGCTTTTCCAGACCCAGGCCAGCTGGTCTTGGTGAGTTCCCAGTAGAACATCCCCATTGTCTCAGTGTGTGGGTGCACCCCTCACAGTCCTGAGTTCCTTGCTCGTGCTCTCTCTCCTTCTGCTCCTGATTTGGACCTTGAGATTTCAGTCCTGTGCTCCAATGTGGGTCTCTGTCTCTGTCTCCTTTCATCGCTTGCTGAAGGTTAATATTCAGGAGGATGCCTATAAGTTTTTCTTTGGGTTCTCCTTATTTAGCTTCTCTAGGATCACTAATTATAGGCTCAGTGTCCTTGGTTTATGGCTAGAAACCAAATATGAGTGAGTACATCCCATGTTCCTCTTTTTGGGTCTGGCTTACCTCACTCAGGATAGTGTTTTCTATTTCCATCCATTTGTATGCAAAATTCAAGAAGTCCGAAGTCCTTGTTTCTTACTGCTGAGTAGTACTCTAATATGTATATATTCCATACTTTCTTCATCCATTCTTCCATTGAAGGGCATCTAGGTTGTTTCCAGGTTCTGGCTATCACAAACAATGCTGCTATGAACATCGTAGAGCATATACTTTTGTTGTATGATAAGGCCCCTCTTGGGTATATTCCCAAGAGTGGTATTGCTGGGTCCAGGGGTAAGTTGATCCCGAATTTCCTGAGAAACCGCCATACTGCTTTCCAAAGAGAATTCTGCTTTTTAAAATAATGTTTGATCTCTCTTGAAATACATGGATAGACAATGTGCCTTTCCCTCTCTGAGGGAGTGGGAACTTGGGATTGGTATGTATAAAGAAAAAAAGATAGTTTACTTTCTTTTTAAAAAAATAAAGGAAAGAAAAAAAGAAAGAAATGGCTTGAGTAATAATTTTTGTTTAGCTAGAGACAGAGTAAATGTTAATGATAGGACACAGTCCTCATGCAATTTCTTTTCACCTTCGAAAGGCTTCAAACAGATTTTGGCTCTTCTCCTTCATTGTGCTGGAAGTCTGCAATCTACAGGATGGCACAGCAGATACTGGAATTCACACGATAGGTGCAGATAGTGTGGGTTTGAACCATTGGTTATGCAGCAACTGTCTCACCTTCACCTGGTTCTCTGCCGCTCAAGCCTGAAACTGATAGAATCTTTTTCAAGTCAGCACTGGGAAACATCTTGATTAGCTCCGTGTACCTATTTAAGTCTCCATTCAAGATTTCCATCAGTCTGCTTTTATTCCCTAGCTGTCCAGAGAGAAGGTAATACAGGAAACACATCCATCAAAGAGAGTGAGTATATTCAGAATTCCCCTTTGCCAAATTGTAGAATTATCAAGAAAACTCTTACTGAGAATTAAAACAAGAATCCACATCTCCCCAGTCCCTTCTGTATATGGTGGGCTACACAGAATACGCTGAAGTTTGCTTCTTCATGTTACAAAACGCAATTAAAGAAAATAACAAAATCTCTTGCAGCTGATGGCTCAAAGGTTTCTCTGAATTTAAGCCTTTATGTCAGTGTTTTTGGGATGCTCATAACTGTCCTAGTAAACTCAGAGTTCAAAGGCACTGGCACTCACTTTGTTAAGGAAAGTGCTTTGATTTCCTTAGCACTTTAGACAAAATCATAATGAAAGGGAGCATCAGACCTGACGCCCTGATTTTAAACCTTTAACCATATTCCTGCTATATTGTTGTCCAAGAAACAAAAACACTCTAAAACGGAGATAATCCTCCCTTAATGCCAAGCATGAACCACCACTTCCTGAGTGGGTGTTTCCCTAAGGGCATCCCAAAGACTTATTCCAAAATTTGATTGATCATATATGCATCATTCTATCACAATTATATTATACTCCAGGCCACTTTGAAAATGTTGTCTTAAATGTATTAGCAAATAATTGAGAAAATTGTGTAAATAAGGTAAATTTCCCTAAAGGAAAATAGGACAAAAAATACTAAAGTTGTATGCTGTGATATAAAACACTTTCAGTTTTATTCTAAAATAATGCCACCTGCACCACCATGAGTATGATGCAGCAGTTACACCTAGAAGTGTCAGTGGACACTGAAACAATTTTATTACAATCAGTGACATCTGCCTTCTTTTTCATAATCTCACCAGTTCATAGGTGCTTTAATAAATATTTCCAGTCAATTTTTTAAACATACTTTTAGTAATCCTCATGACATTACACGAAATAACTAAGATCTGAAAAATACATTGTCAGCTAGAGGAGAAATACTGGGAATCTTTTCTGCAGAAGGACAATGGAGCTTTTCATCTCCTCCAAACTCACTGGAGAAAGACAGAGAAAATGCTACAATTACTTGACCCAACCATGTGGTTTTTTTCCTCTGATACTAGGATCATAGAAGCAATGATTGAAAGAAGAAATATTACTGAGATCACCAAATTCATCCTCCTGGGATTCTCAGATTTCCCGCAAATCACAGTCCTGCTCTTTGTTATATTCCTCACACTTTACATTACAACGCTCACCTGGAACCTGTCTCTCTTTGTTTTAATAAGGTTGGATGCCCACCTCCACACACCCATGTATTTCTTCCTCAGTAATCTGTCCTTTATAGACCTCTGCTACATAACCACAACGATCCCCAATATGCTTTCCAACTTCTTTCAGAAAGAGCAATATATCAGCTTTGTGGGCTGCATTGTTCAATACTTTATCTTTTCCACAATGGGACTGAGCGAATCTTGCCTCATGACAGCCATGGCCTATGACAGGTATGCTGCCATTTGTAACCCACTGCTCTATTCATCAATCATGTCACCCACCCTGTGTGCTCGCATGGTGATGGGAAGCTACACAGCAGGGCTCATAGGTTCTTTATCTCAGGTATGTGCCTTGCTGCAGCTGCACTTCTGTGGACCTAATGTCATCAGACATTTCTTCTGTGACATGCCCCAGCTGTTAAATCTCTCCTGCACTGACACTTCCTGTGCACAGGTCGTACTTGCCATAGCAACAATATTGTTTGGGCCTACAAATGGCTTAGCCATCATGGTATCTTATGGCTATATCTTCTTGTCCATCATGAAGATCACTTCAGCAAAGGGAAGGTTCAAGGCACTCAATACCTGTGCTTCCCATCTGACAGCTGTTTCCCTATTCTACACCTCCAGTGCCTTTGTCTATCTGAGTTTCAGCTCTGGTGGCTCTTCCAGCTTAGATAGATTTGCATCTTTTTTCTACACTGTGGTGATTCCTATGCTGAACCCTTTGGTTTATAGTCTGAGGAACAAGGAAATCAGAGATGCTATAAAGAGGTTACAGAGGAAGATGAAATGCTTCTAACAAAAGTTTTTGAGATTTGTCACTGATCGGCATGTCAGTATGAAAATTCCTACATACATTGAACAGAGGCTCATCTTGATACAGATTATGCAGCAATATAGACCATAACTGATTTGATACTACTGAAACATTATCCTTATAAATCATGGAGGCTTATATTTTTCTTGTTCCATCAGAAATAGCCTCCTGTTTCATTATTTATCCACAGTATTTGTGAAACATCTAAATATATATCTTTTTGCTGCTGCAGTTGAAGTTGCCTGGGTCTCACCTTCCAGAAGATGCCTGGCTGGAGCTCCCTGGCTCCAGAAGCCTTGTCTGACAAATGGACCAGTGCAGCATAATAAAGGCCTGGTGTGTTGTTCTTTGTTACTGAGCAAGGAACCTTCTGTTTGAAGGAATAAAAGTAATGCTGGCTTGGCTGTACCTCCTGGAACCAAAGTACTTCTCCTAGTTACAGTGTTCCTAAGAAAAATCAGTCCTAATCATATGCCAAGTTTTGGTTAAAATGCTTGTCACCACTGACTACTACCTAAGTTCAGAAGACATGGTTTAAGTCTTCAGTAGTAATGAAAGATATGATTTGTTCAGAGCTATTTAATATGAGTGTGCTTATTTCATTCTTGAAACCAGAGTCCAGATGAGATTTCATATTTAAATTTCAAATGATCAACAGTAGTATCTGATACTGTGGTTTATTTTGTCATATTAAGCCATCACTATTTATCATTGGTTAACATAGACAATGGTATCTTATCAGTTTTTTTTCTGATATTTCAAATATCTGCTCTATTTCTTATGCAATACACCTATGAATTCACTGTACTAAGTTAGTGAATACTCAGTTTTCTAAAGACTACTAACAATTATGAAAAGCAATGTATAGGCCTTCAAAATGAAAAAAAAAACAATATAGGTATAATCATGAAACTACCACGTGTCCACAAAGATCCTGAACCCTGAACAGGAGTGTCTGAGAGGAACTTGGATGGACTTTTCTGTAGAGAGCAAGGTTACTTGTCTATATTTAGGCTCTAAAAACCAGTTCGTGATTAGGCATTAGCTTTTTCCATACTTACTTTCCTGTAGTTTCTTTGTCACTTAAGATCGAACATGACAAATGCTCAAAATCACTTTTAACTGTGATAGATTTTGTTAGTGAAAGAGGAGCAGTGGTGATATGAAGGTCTGCAGGAGGAAGTCTGAAGAGAAAGACCATTTTCTCTCCCCATCTTCCCTTACCCCCATCCCACCCCACCCCCAAGATCTCAATTTTCTCCCCGGCCATTTTGTCTACTTCCCATAGCCAAGAGGACAACTATATGTTTTTCCTTTGGTTCACCTTCTTACTTAGCTTCTTTGGGATCACCAATTGTAGACTCCGTGACCCTTGTTTATGGCTAGAAACCAATTATGAGTGAGTACATCCCATATTCATCTTTTTGGGTCTGGAGAATGGGGGGAACTTGGAGAAAAAGGAGGATTGGGATAAAGGAAGGTTGGATAGGGGAGCACGGAAGCACAATTCTTAGTTAAGGGAGTCACCTTAGAGTTGGCAAGAGACTTGAACCTAGAGTGGCTTCTAGATGCCCAAGCCAAGGTCCCCAGTTAGTTCCTTGGGCAGCTGAGGATAGGGAACCTGAAATGACCCTATCCTATAGCAATACTGACGAATATCTTGCATATCATCATAGAACCTTCATCTGGTGATGGATGGAGATAGAGACAGAGACCCACACTGGAGCACTGGACTGAGCTCCCAAGGTCCCAATGAGGAGCAGAAGGAGGGAGAACATGAGCAAAGAAGTCAGGACCACGAGGGGTGCACCCACCCACTGAGACAATGGAGCTGATCTATTGGGAGCTCACCAAGGCCAGCTGTACTGTGACTGAAAAAGCATGGGATAAAACTGGACTCTCTGAGCATGGCGAACAATGAGGGCTGATGAGAAGCCAAGGACAATGGCACGGGGTTTTGAACCTACGTAATGTGCTGGCTTTGTGGGAGCCTAGCCAGTTTGGATGCTCACCTTCCTAGATATGGACGGAGAGGGGAGGACCTAGGACTTACCACAGGGCAGGGAACCCTGACTGCTCTTTGGACTGGAGAGGGAGAGGGAGAGGAGTAGGGGGAGGGGGAGGGAAATAGGAGGCTGGGAGGAGGTGGAAACTTGTTTTTTTTTCTCCTTTTCTCAATAAAAAAAATGGAAAAAAAAAGAGAGAAAGACCATACTTAGCCCTGTGTGCTTCCTCACGTTGTCGCTAGAAGCCAATGTGGCAGACAGTGATTGTTCTATTAGTAGGATATGAGAGATGGCTCAAGTTGATCTACCTTACCTGACATTGGTGGATTATGGGATAGTAAAAAAAAACTAAAGCTCGGTTATTAATCTATTGAATTTTTGATTGTTTGTTCAGCAGAACTGAACCTCATGTTTATAACATTTGACTTATAAGATCATAAAAATTTCAAGTCACTCTTGTTGTTTCACCATATCCAAGTAATTTGTTTTATCCTCTACGTTTTTTTTTTTGTTTTTTTTGTGCTATAAACTATGCTATAGTTTGTTTTCGGTTCTTACAGACATCTAAAATCTCATGCAATCTCCAATTACTCTAATCCTGAATTTATCAAAAAAAGTAAGATAAGTAGATTCTAAACAAATACACTGAAATATATCTCAAATAATACAGCTTATTTGGAGTATACTAATAAGTCATAAAGGATTCTCACTTGAAGTCATTCGAATTCATGAATTTAAAGGGTATTTGTGCTGCATAAACTTTTTAAAAGTATGACCAAATCAAGCATATTTATTCTTTTGAGGAAAACAATGTTCCTTCTTTTGATCAATGTACACTTAAAACCCATTTCCCATTAATTACTCCAACCTTTGTAATTTTAGTGACGTAAATATATTAAAGAAGTTTACTTTCAACTACTACGTAATGTAACTCATTTTATCTCAGTGACCAGAATAAACATGAGTATATTTTTAAAAGATTAATCCTAACTATAGTCTTGCAAAGGTCAGAACTATGGACAAGAAGTTAAAACAAGAAATGAAACATATCTTAAAAGTTAAAGAAGAGACTTCTGATCAACAAGTTGGAATAAATTTACACTTACTGTTCCAAACATGTAGCAAATAGAGTGGAATAATAAACAGTGAAAAGCAAAAGGTAACAACTTGTGTCCAAGAAACAGATAAGCTCGACTTGGCACCAAACCCACTTAAGAGCAGATAAGCAGGGTGAAGGTAAAGGATTCTTCTGCACCCTTTGGGAGCTTCTCTTAGTTTCCTTTAAACCTTTAGTGCTGCAGTCTTCAAACTATAGGGGCCAATATTTATTGTAAGATTTAATAGAGCACGTCCTTGTCAATTCTATTGCTGCATGAATTTAATGGCAGAAAGACTATAGGAAATTGTTGTTTGCCATAAATTTAATGATATATATTTTCTTTCTTCTGCAGTAAAAGAAGGTTGTAAGTAACAAGTATGGATATTTAAAAAACATGTTGAATTAAGCTTCCCACAGATAGTCTCTTCTCTCTCTGCCCTCCCAGATACAATCTCCCAGTAGCATCCCAAAGTGCTGCTATACAAAACCAGCTACAGCCTTCCTTCCCCCTGGTCACATCTGTCAATCCTACAGTTCCTAACCTGCCTACCCTCAAAAACCCCAGCCACAGGAGGAATCCCCTTCTAATCCAAGGGCCTCTTCTTCGAGGGTAACAAGATAGAGCCACTCCCTCCTACTGCTCATGAGATCCAATCTCCCATTCTCATACACAGCTCTGACAGTTATTTCATTGCGGGCTCCCTTTTCTCTCTGACACCATCCCTAGCGTTCACAAAGAACTTCCCCACATTTTCTTCCTTTCTTTCTTCCTTCCTTCCTTCCTTCCTTCTATATTCCTTCCTATCTTCCTTCCTTTCTGCCTTCCTCACCAACTCATCCCAATATACCAACCATCTAGACTATGAGGTATTCGGTGTGAAGAGGCCAGCTAAGCAAGCCTGTAGAACAGGCTGTCTACAAACACTACAGTCACCAAAGAGCCAGAGAGGAAACAGAAAATAAGGAAGCTCAGAAATCAGAACTTTGAACTATAATCATCCCCAACATCGATGCCAAGATATTAGCCTAACAACACAATCAATATGTCTCCACTAGAGCCCAGGTACGCTACCGCAGCAGATCTGGATTATTCCAAAAGATTCACAGCACAAGAAAAACACTTTAAAACAAACTATATGAAGATGATAGAGAGGTTCTTAAAAAGGAAATGAATAAATCCCTTAAAGAAATCCAAGGAAGCACAAATAAACAGTTGAAGGAAATGAATAAAACTGATTAAGACATGAAAATGGAAATAGAAGCAATGAAGAAATCACAAACTGGGAAAATTCTGGAAATTAAAATTTAAGAATGCAAACAGGAAATACATAGGCAAGCTTCACCATCAGAATACAAGAGATGGAAGACAGAATTTCAAATATTGAAGATATGATCAAAGAAATGGATACATCAGTCAAAGAAAAGGTTAAATCTAAAAAATTCCTGACACAAAGATCCATGAAATCTGGGACAATATAAAAAGACCAAATCTAAAAATAATAGAAATTGAAGGAGAAGAATTCTAGCTCAAAGGCCCAGAAAATATTTTCAAAATAATCATAGAAGAAATTTTTCCTAACCTAAAGAAAAAGATACCTCTACATGTATAATAAGAAGCATAAAAAAGCCAGGTGTTGGTGGCACAGGCCTTTAATTTCAGCACTCAGAAGGCAGAGGCAGGTGGATCTCTGTGAGTTCAAGGCCAGTTTGGTCTACAAGAGCTAGTTCCAGCACAGACTACAAAGCTACAGAGAAACCCTGTCTTAAAAAAACAAAGGAGAGAAAGAGAGAGAGAGACAAAGAAGAAAGTCCATAAATAACACCAACAGATTGTACCAGAAAAGAAGGACCTCTTATCACATAATAATCAAAGTCTTAAACATATAAGAACAAAGAATATTAAAAACTGCAAAAGAAAACAACCAAGTAGCATATAAAGATAGATCTATTAGAGGTATAACCCCAGCAGCACAGACATTAAGGGCAACATTGAATAAATGGGACCTACTAAAACTGAGAAGCTTCTGTAAAGCAAAGGACACTGTCACCAAGACAAAAAGGCAACCTACTGACTGGGAAAAGATCTTCACCAACCCCGCAACAGACAAAGGTCTGATCTCCAAAATATATAGAGAACTCAGGAAACTAGACTTTAAAATGCTAATTAACCCAATTAAAAAATGGGGCACTGAACTGAATAGAGAATTCTCAGGAGAGGAAGTTCAAATGGTCAAAAGACACTTAAGGTCATGCTCAACCTCCTTAGCGTTCAGGGAAATGCAAATCAAAACAACTTTGAGATATCATCTTACACCTGTCAGAATGGCTAAAATAAAAAACTCCAATGATAGCCTTTGCTGGAGAGGCTGTGGAAGAAGGGGTACCCTCATCCATTGCTGGTGGGAATGCAATCTTGTGCAACCACTTTGGAAATCAGTGTTTCGGTTTCTCAGGAAATTCGGGATCAACCTACCCCTGGACCCAGCCATACCACTCTTGGGAATATACCCAAGAGATGCCCGATCAAATGACAAAAACATTTGTTCAACTATGTTCAGAGCAGTATTATTTGTAATAGCCAGATCCTGGAAACAACCTAGATGTCCTTCAATGGAAGAATGGATGAAGAAAGTGTGGAATATATAGACCTATTAGAAATATACCTGACTTTTCTGTGGAGATTCTAAAAGCAAGAAGAACCTGTACAGATGTACTGGAGACTCTGGGAGACCACATTTGTCAGATCAGATTATTATACCTAGTAAAACCTTTCTATCACAATAGATGATGAAAATAAGATAGTCCATGATAATTTCAAATTTTAAACAGTATCTATCTATAAATACAGGCCTACTAATGTACTAAAAGGAAAGCTTTAACTGAAGAAGGTTAACTACACCCATGAAAACATAAGAAATAAATAACCTCACACGACAAAATCAAAATTAAACACACACAAACAAATATTCACACACACACACACGCATACACCAACATACACACAGTTCTGCCACTACCACAAAACACCAAAATAATAGGAACAAACAATAATCAGTCACTGATATATCAGTGGTCTCAATTTTTTAATAAAAAGACCAGACTAACAAAATGGATGAGAAAACAGGATCCATCCTTCTGATGCACACACTAACCTGGTAATACCTCCTGAAATAATCAATCTGGTGTGACTGAAGAAATTCTAAAACATCTCTCATTGCTAGTCATATGATACAATATTGGTCACATCTTTGTCTATTCCTAGGTTTGACTAAAAAGAGATATTATGTATGTAATAAGGAGTGTAGGGCCCAATGTTTTCACATCATGGTTACTAACATGTCAGGTGGCCAAATCTTTTTTTTTCCAGCTTTCTCAGGCCCTAACTAGGTGAATATTTGAGTCTCACATTGGTACACCTAAATGATGTTGGCTTATTTTACTTATTGCTCTTTGCGGGGGGGGGGTCCAAAACTCAAACTCCAAATAAACCACACTTGGAGACTTATTCTTCATTATAAATGCACAGCCTTAGCTTGGCATGTTTCGTGTCAGCTTTTATTAACCTAAATTATCCCATTATCTTTTACCTCTGGATTTTTTCCTTTATCTTACTTCTGTATATCTTATTTTCATTATTACTCCATGTCTGACTGTGTGGCTGTGCTTCCCATAAGAATAAACTGGACATCTTGTAAGATGATGGCTGTCCTAATTTTCTTTACTATATTAGCCATTTTGCTAATGCATGTATCTCATAGTAAACTGTACAGTTAAAACGCTGCACCAAATTTTATAAAAAAGAGAAACTGTTCAGTTTAAATAACTGTATCATTAAACCTTATCAGAGAACATAAAACTATTCACCTACCAACGAGAATTAGATTTTTAACATTCTGCATACACTCCTTACCCCTACAAATCAGTGTGACTTTAGCAGATAAACTGAGACTGCCTGCATCACTAGTAAGTAAGATAGTGATGAACCTTCTCTGTTACACTCAAGATCTCCTCTAAGGAAAGCAACAAAGTTTGGGGAATCAGCCTAGAGTTTTATATTTTTAATAGTTCTTATAAGAATTTCACACATAGGTACTTAATCTACATTACTTCTTTTATTTGACCCATTCCAGTTCTCCATGTTACAACATCATGATCTCTTCCTTATTAATGCTACATGTATATACATATGTATATGTGGAAGTCCCTGTGTGGTTGCACAACCCCAGTGGACACATCTGCAAAGCAAACCCCATACCTAAGGCTCAGAGAAAAATCAAAGAAGAAAGGGCAGAAAGATTGTAAGGAACAGTAAGCAGAGACTCATGTTAATGAATCCTGTCCCCTAGATATGACAGGGAAAATGCAGCAGTAAACTCTCAACAATATCTGTACGTGCCCAAGACCAGAATATTGCAAAACATGGATCTGCTTGAATGTGAACAGAGAAATTTCTACATGGCGTCACCCCTAGATGAAGAGGTATATGTTTTTATAATGAAGGACTGTTTTCATGAAGAATTAGAAATGCAGAATAATAAATTGGAAAGAGTAGCAAGGCAAAGTAAATGTATAACTTGGGTGCTCCATAGAATTATGAAGAATATACTTACTGATTATCAAGCTTTAGACTCTCTATGAGAGCTCTCTATGAACTAATAATGACTGTTGGCTCCATTTAGTGGGTGACAGTAGTGAGGTCTGAGGAGGCTAACAAAGTCAGACAAGCTGCAAGTGACAAAGCCAGAATTCGGAGTTCTATGATAGCAACATTCCAAAGATCATATTAAGTCATCAGTAGGGCAAATCTCAGCATGTTATTTCTTCTTCTGTGCATAAGAAATAATATTGTTACGGTGATTGATGTAGTTTAGGTGTCTAAGAAAATAAATGATTGTATTCCTTTAAAAGCGTGTTGTGAACAAGACAGTTTATGTAACTGCAACCAATTGCTTCAAGCTTTGTAACTAGAGAACTGTGCCACTGTAAGCCAACCCTGTAACATCTCTGATCTCATGATTGCAAGCAAAAAGTTGAGACTTGGAACTAGAAGATTTTCTATGTCCTTTCTAGCACATACAGCTCTAAGGTTGGTAGAGTAAAAACCCTGACATAATTATAGAAGATAAGGGGACAAAATATCTGGAGGTCACTATAAGCAAACAAGAGGAAGATGTGTATGACAAAATCTTTAAATCTCTGAAGAATGAAATTGAAGAAGACACAAGAAAATTAAAAGATCTCCCATGCTCTTGTGATGTGGGCTTTCCCTCTGTATGGTGTGAATACCATTGGTTAATAAAGAAGTTACATTGGAACTGTGACAGGGTAGAGCAGAACTAGGTAGGGAAACCTAAACTGAATGCTGAGAGAAAGAAGGCAGTCAGGAGAAGTCATGTAGCCCTGCTGCAGACAGATTCCAGAACGTTACCCAGTAAGCCACAGCCTCATGGCAATACACTGATTAATAGTAATGGGTTAAATTAATATGTAAGAGGTAGCTGATAAGAAGCTAGAGCTAGTATCCAAGGGGTGAATTAAATAATACAATTTCTGTGTGATTATTTCAATCAAATTAAAAAATGATGTAAAGACCTAAACAGAGAACCCTCAATAGATGAATCTAAAATTACCAAAAGACACTTAAGGAAATGCTCAATACCCTAAGCCCTCAGAGGTTGGGGGCTGCAGACCCCTAACCCCTTGACTTTCTTTGCCAGCCTCAGACTCTTTGCCTGCTTGAGTGAACTGAGCAAAACACCTGTGCCTGCAGCTGCTCTCAGCACGAGACCTTGATGGCAGGGGAGTGGGTTCTGATGAGGCCTGCAGCTGAAAGATCCTGAGATATGGGGCATGGCTATCAAGATCCCTATATAAGCTTTACTGGAGCACAACAAAGTTGGCACTCTTGTATCAAGAATGACCCGTGTCCCTGTGTCTCTCTCTGTGTGTGCATGTGCTTTTAAGTCTCCAGCTTAGTTCCTGGCTCTTGTACTGTACTGTAGTGCAGGCTCTACAATCAGAGAAAAGCAAATTAAAACAACCCCGAGATTCCTAACCACACCTGTAAGAATGGTCAAGATCAAAAGCACTGATGATAACTTATGCTGGAGAGGTTGTGGGGAAAAGGGAACACTCCTCTATTGCTGGTTGGATTTCAAACTGGCGCATCTGCTTTGGTTATTACTATGGCGATTTCTCAAGAAATTAGGAAACAACCTACCTAAATAATACATTTGGATATCTACCCAATGAATGCTCAATTGTACCAAAAGGACATGTGCTCAACTATGTTCATAGCAATACTGTTTGTCATTACCAGAACCTGTAAACAACTGAAATGTCCCTCAACTGAAGAATGGATTAAAAAAAAAATATGGTACATTTACACAATAGAGTACTACACAGCAGGAAAAATGATGACATCTTGAAATTTGTGGGCAAATGGATGGATCTAGAAAACTTCATATCAAGTGAGGTAACCCAGACCCCCCCCCAAAAAAACAAATATCATATGTACTCCCTCATAGCTAGCTTTCATACATAAAGAAAAGAAAAACCAGCCTACATAATCTGGAAGAACCTAGAGAACAAAGAGGATCCTAAGAGAGACAAAAATGGATCTAATCTACATTCAAAGCAGAAAAAGACAAGATCTAAGTAAATTGGGGACCATGAGAGAAAGTAGAAGGGGAGAGGAGAGAGCAAAGGAGGAGAGCAGCGAAAAATATATAGTTCAATAAAAACAAGTAAATCAAGGAGACTAGAAGAAAGTGGAAAATTGCTACAAATGACAAAGTGGGCCTGAAATCATTAGGGAAATCTCTCCTGCAACCATTACACCAGAGAGCAAGTGTCTATAGTGTGTTCCCTATAATTGGCTCTTCCCCTTCCACCTTAGGTCTCAACAGGATCCCAGAGCTTCTGTCAAACTTGCTGTCAGTGGACAGCTACCAGCTAAGTCCTTGGCCGAAAACATGCACTTAGGAGAGAAATCAAGCTCAACTGGAAAATATATGGGAAGATAAATAGGCACAAGAAACTCGTCTTCTTCCAATATTGCAGCTGGGACTAAAACTTAAGGTTTGGAAGGTAGAATCTGTGTTATCTAAAGACCCACGTAGATTTCAAAAGTAAGACTTAAGTGGGACTATGTTTTTAGAAATTGACCTCACCTACCCATCCTCCCCTCACCTCTCACCTGAATGTCGTTTTCTCTCTCTTTACTCAGATTTCTGACCTTCGATGAATAGAATTGTCTCAAATGTAAATCTGGGGTGTGAAATGAATGCTGAACTGGAAAATACCTGACTGTGGAATCCATTACCTTCTGCTTGCTCTCTGGTGTGAGGAGGACAAGGGGGTCGTCTAATGACAAAGGAAACAGTAAGTGTAAATCCTGGCCGCTGTGCGAGGCAGTCACAGACACCTGAACCAAACAAAATACTTTCTGTCAGGGAAGTGGACTGAGATCAAAACATGCTTGTCTGTGTTCCAAATTTCTCAATATTCACAATGTTTATATTTCAATTTCTTCTTCAGAATTCTGCTTTTAAAATAATGTTTGATGTCTCTTGAAATACATGGATTGGCAATGTGCCTTTTCCTCTCTGAGGATTGGATAAAGGTGGGGTGGGAGGGTGTGTGGAGGAAATGGAAAGAGGAGAGGGAGTGGGAACCTGGGATTGGTATGTATAATGAAAAAAAATAGTTTATTCTGTTTTAAAAAAATAAACAAATAGAGGAAAGAAAAAAAGAATACATGACTTGAGTATTAATTTTTATTTAGCTAGAGACAATGTAAGTGTTAATGATAGGACACAGTCCTTATGTAATTTCTTTTCCCCTTCGAAAGGCTTCAAACAGATTTTGGCTTTTCTCCTTCATTGTGCTGGGAGTCTGCTATCTACAGGATGGCACAGCAGATACTGGAATTCACACGATAGGTGCAGATAGTGTGGGTTTGAACCATTGGTTATGCAGCAACTGTCTCACCTTCACCTGGTTCTCTGCCGCTCAAGCCTGAAACTGATAGAATCTTTTTCAAGTCAGCACTGGGAAACATCTTGATTAGCTCCGTGTACCTATTTAAGTCTCCATTCAAGATTTCCATCAGTCTGCTTTTCTTCCCTAGCTGTCCAGAGAGAAGGTAATACAGGAAACACATCCATCAAAGAGAGTGAGTATATTCAGAATTCCCCTTTGCCAAATTGTAGAACTATCAAGAAAACTCTTACTGAGAATAAAAACAAGAATCCACATCTCCCCAGTCCCTTCTGTATATGGTGGGCTACACAGAATACGCTGAAGTTTGCCTCTCCATGTTACAAACACAATTAAAGAAAATAACGAAATCTCTTGCAGCTGAACTCAAAGGTTTCTCTGAATTTAAGCCTTTATGTCAGTGTTTTGGGGATGCTCATAACTGTCCTAGTAAACTCAGGGTTCAAAGGCACTGGCACTCACTTTGTTAAGAAAAGAGCTTTGGTTGCCTTAGCACTTTAGACAAAATCATAATGAAAGGGAGCATCAGACCTGACGCCCTGATTTTAAACCTTTAACCATATCCTGCTATATTGTTGTCCAAGAAACAAAAACACTCTAAAACAGAGATAATCCTCCCTTAATGCCAAGCATGAACCACCACTTCCTGAGTGGGTGTTTTCCTAAGGGCATCCCAAAGACTTATTCCAAAATTTGATTGATTATATATGCATCATTCTATCACAATTATATTATACTCCAGGCCACTTTGAAAATGTTGTCTTAAATGTATTAGCAAATAATTGTGAAAATTGTGTAAATAGGGTAAATTTTCCTGAAGGTGAAATTGCAAAAATTACTAAAGTCATAATATGTGATATAAAACACTTTCTGGTTTATTCTGAAATAATGCCACCTACACCATCACGAGTATGATGCAGCAGTTACACCTAGAAGTGTCAGTGGACACTGAAACCATTTCATTACAATCAGTCACATCTGCCTTCTTTTTCATAATTTCAGCAGTTCATGGATGCTTTAATAAATGTTTCCATTCAATCTTTTAAATATATTTTTAATAATCCTCATGACACTACATGAATCAGCTATGATATAGAAAATATATTGTCAGCTATAGAAGAAATGCTGGGATTTTTTTCTGTAGAAGGACAATGGAGCTTTTCATCTCCTCTAAACTTACTGGAGCAAGTCACAGAAAATGCTACTATTTCACTTGACCCAGTCAAGTGTTCTTTTTCTCCTCTCTGATACTAGAATCACGGAAGCAATGACTGAAAGAAGAAATATTACTGAGATCACCAAATTCATCCTCCTGGGATTCTCAGATTTCCCGCAAATCACAGTCCTGCTCTTTGTTATATTCCTCACACTTTACATTACAACGCTCACCTGGAACCTGTCTCTCTTTGTTTTAATAAGGTTGGATGCCCACCTCCACACACCCATGTATTTCTTCCTCAGTAATCTGTCCTTTATAGACCTCTGCTACATAACCACAACAATCCCCAATATGCTTTCCAACTTCTTTCAGAAAGAGCAATATATCAGCTTTGTGGGCTGCATTGTTCAATACTTTATCTTTTCCACAATGGGACTGAGCGAATCTTGTCTCATGACAGCCATGGCCTATGACAGGTATGCTGCCATTTGTAACCCACTGCTCTATTCATCAATCATGTCACCCACCCTGTGTGCTCACATGGTGATGGGAAGCTACACAGCAGGGCTCATAGGTTCTTTATCTCAGGTATGTGCCTTGCTGCAGCTGCACTTCTGTGGACCTAATGTCATCAGACATTTCTTCTGTGACTTGCCCCAGCTGTTAAATCTCTCCTGCACTGACACTTCCTATGCACAGGTCGTACTTGCCATAGCAACAATATTGTTTGGGCCTACAAATGGCTTAGCCATCATGGTATCTTATGGCTATATCTTCTTGTCCATCATGAAGATCACTTCAGCTAAGGGCAGGTCCAAGGCATTCAATACCTGTGCTTCTCATCTGACAGCTGTTTCCCTATTCTACACCTCCAGTGCCTTTGTCTATCTGAGTTCCAGCTCTGGTGGCTCCTCCAGCTTAGATAGATTTGCATCTGTCTTCTACACTGTGATGACGCCATTGTTGAACCCTTTGGTTTATAGTCTGAGGAACAAGGAAATCAGAGATGCTATAAAGAGGTTACAGAGGAAGATGAAATGCTTCTAACAAAAGTTTTTGAGATTTGTCACTGATTGGCATATCAGTGAGAAAATTTCAACTTACATTGAACAAAAGTTCAACTTGATACAGATTATGCAGCAATAAAGACCATAACTGATTTGATACTACCGAAACATTATCCTTTTAAATCGTGGAGTCTTATATTTCACTTGTTCCATTATAAATAGCCTCCTCTTTCATTATTTATCCACAGTATTTGTGAAACATCTAAATTTATAACTTTTTGCTTCTGTAGTTGAAGACTTCAGGCCTGGGTCTCACCTTCTAGCTCCCTGTCTCCAGAAGCCTTGTCTGACAAATGGACCAATGCAGCATAATAAAGACTTTGTGGGTTGTTCTATGTTTCGTAGCAAGGAACCTCTGTTTGAAGGAATAAAGTAATGCAGGCTTGACTATACCTCCTGGAAGCAAAGTACTTCTCCTAGTTGCAGTGTTCCTAAAAAAAATCAGTCCTAATCATATGTCAAGTTTTGGTTAAAATGCTTGTCACCACTGACTACTACCTAAGTTCAGAAGACGTGGTTTAAGTCTTCAGTTGTAATGAAAAATATAATTTGTTCAGAGCTATTTAATATGAGTGTGCTTATTTCATTCTTGAAACCAGAATCCATATGAGATTTCATATTTAAATTTCAAATGATCAATAGTAGTATCTGATACTGTGGTTTATTTTGTCTTATTAAAGCATTACTATTTATCATTAATTAACATATACAATGGTATCTTATTATCAGTTTGTTTCTGATATTTCAAATATCGGCTCTATTTCTTACGGCAATACACCTATGAATTTACTGTACTAAGTTAGTGAATACTCATCTTTTAAAGACTAATAACAATATGAAAAACAATAATAGGCTTTCAAAATTAAAAAAACAATATAGGTAAAATCAAGAAATTACAAAGTGTCCATCAATGATCCTGAACCCTGAACAGGAGTGTCTGGGAGGATTTTGAATGGACTTTTCTGTAGAGAGCATGGTAACTCATCTATATTTAGGCTCTATAAACCAGTTCATGATTAAGAGACAATGGCATTAGCTTGTTCCATTTTTACTTTCTTTTAGTTTCTTTGTCACTTAAGATCGAGCATGACAAATGCTCAAAATCACTTTTAACTGTGATAGATTTTGTTAGTGAAAGAGGAGCAGTGGTGATATGAAGGTCTGCAGGAGGAAGTCTGAAGAGAACGTCCATATTTAGCCCTGTGTGCTTACTACTTTGTTACTAGAAGCCAATGTGACAGATAGTGATTGCTCTATTAGTAGGGATATGAGATATGGTTCAGGTTGACTGACCTTATCTGACTTTGAGTAACTATGGGATATTAAAAAATAAATAAAGCTCGGTTATTAGTCTAATGAAATTTTGATTGTTTGTTCAGCAGACCTGAACCTCATGTCTATAACATTTGACTTAGTAAGATCATAAAAATTTCAAGTCACTCTGTTATTTCACCATATCCAAGTAATTTGTTTTATTCTCTTGCTTTTTATTTTTTTGCTATAAACTATTCTATAGTTTGTTTTGGGTACTTACAGACATCTAAAACTTCATGCAGTTTCCAATTACTCTAAGGCTGGTTTTTTCAATAACAAAAAAATAGGATAAATACACTCCACACAAATCAATTGAAATATATCTCCAATAATATTGCTTATCTGGAATATAGTAATGACACATAAAGGATTCTCACTTGAATTCACTCAAATTCTTGAATTTAAAGGGTATTTGTTGCATGCATTTTATGGCATAAAGACTATAAGAAATTGTTGTTTGCCATAAATTTATTGATATATATTTCCTTTCTTCTGCAGTAAAACAAGGTTATAAGTATGGATTTTTTAAAAAAAAAACATGTTGAATTAGGCTTCCCACAGATAGTCTCTCCTTCCTCTGCCCTGCCAGATACAATCTCCCAGTAGCATCCCAAAGTGCTGCTATACAAAACCAGCTACCGCCTTCCTTCTCCCTGGTCACATCTGTCAGTCCTACAGTTCCTAACCTGCCTACCCTCAAAAACCCCAGCCACAGGAGGAATCTCCTTCTAATCCAAGGGCCTCTTCTTCAAGGGTAACAAGATAGAGCCACTCCCTCCTACTGCTCATGAGATCCAATCTCCCATTCTCATACACAGCTCTGACAGTTATTTCATTGCGGGCTCCCTTTTCTCTCTGACACCATCCCTAGCGTTCACAAAGAACTTCCCCACATTTTCTTCCTTTCTTTCTTCCTTCCTTCCTTCCTTCCTTCCTTCCTTCTATATTCCTTCCTATCTTCCTTCCTTTCTGCCTTCCTCACCAACTCATCCCAATATACCAACCATCTAGACTATGAGGTATTCGGTGTGAAGAGGCCAGCTAAGCAAGCCTGTAGAACAGGCTATCTACAAACACTACAGTCACCAAAGAGCCAGAGAGGAAACAGAAAATAAGGAAGCTCAGAAATCAGAACTTTGAACTATAATCATCCCCAACATCGATGCCAAGATATTAGCCTAAAAACACAATCAATATGTCTCCACTAGAGCCCAGGTACGCTACCGCAGCAGATCCGGATTATTCCAAAAGATTCACAGCACAATAAAAACACTTTAAAACAAACTATATGAAGATGATAGAGAGGTGCTTAAAAAGGAAATGAATAAATCCCTTAAAGAAATCCAAGGAATCACAAATAAACAGTTGAAGGAAATGAATAAAACTGATTAAGACATGAAAATGGAAATAGAAGCAATGAAGAAATCACAAACTGGGGGAATTCTGGAAATTAAAATTTAAGAATGCAAACAGGAAATACATAGGCAAGCTTCACCATCAGAATACAAGAGATGGAAGACAGAATTTCAGATATTAAAGATATGATATAGCAGTGGTCTCAATTTTTCAATAAAAAGCACAGACTAACAAATGGAGGAGAAAACAGGATCCATCCTTCTGATCTACCACTAATCTGATAATACCTCCTGAAATAGCCAATCTTGTGTGACTGAAGATATTCTAAGACTTCTCTCATTGCTGGTCATCCAATAAAATCTTGGTCACATCTTTGTCTATTCCTACTGTTGGCTAAAAAGAGATATTGTGTATATAATAAAGAGTGTAGGGGCCAATGTTTTCACATCACGGTTACTAACATGTCTGGTGGCTTGAGTTCTCCAGCTAGCGTCCATGCCACTGTCAAGGGCAGTAACTGATATTGTACTCTGCCCACCTCTCATTACATCCAAATGAGATTTTCTTGAAATGTGGAGCCAAAGGAATCTTATTACCAAATTGTTTTTGATATTTCAAAGTTTCTGAAGAATCATATGATATCAGTATAATAAGGATCACTGAAGACCTTATTTTTATACGAGATATTAACAGCAAATGTGAGGAACTGGTATTTCTTATTTCTTGTCACCTGTATTCAGTGCTTGAAAGTGTGTGAGATACAGCATATGAAATAGAATAGATACTATATGTATGCTATATCTTACAAAAAATTTCAAAATGCATAGAAGAATAGGCAGTAAAATAAACTGGCTTCTCTCTACTCAATTATTCCCATCTTAGAGAGAACATAGGACTTGTGATGCTAGCTATTTAATTAATAATGGGACTATGATGTGATCTTAATAACAATGTCTTATTTTGATAGTTCAGGAAGTAAGCAAACTGATTTAAACCAGGTGTCATGAACACGTTATATGTAACAAATTGTTAGGTTCTTTATTTTGTCTAGGAGAGCATTTCTAATAAGAACTCAGGTGACACAATTTGAGTAAGATGGTAAGTGAAGAAATAGACAGGTTTTACCACATACTCCTTGAGTTTACACATGGCCAGGATTGAGAGAATAGGGTCTTAGAACATGGGAGAGAATGAGGAGTTTCACCCCATGCCATGGAAAGATTACAATACGAAGAGAGGATATGTGGCCACCCATCCAGACATAATATTAGGAGCACCATTCTTTAAAGATGGGTGAAAATGTGCGACAAATCCATTTCTGAAGGACCACAGGAGCTTCAGAAGTCCCCTCACATAAGGAGGAGCTTCAGAAGTCCCCGTACATAAGGAGGAGCTTCAGAAGTCCCCGTACATAAGGAGGAGCTTCAGAAGTCCCCGTATATAAGGAGGAGCTTCAGAAGTCCCCGTACATAAGGAGGAGCTTCAGAAGTCCCCGTACATAAGGAGGAGCTTCAGAAGTCCCCGTACATAAGGAGGAGCTTCAGAAGTCCCCATACATAAGGAGGAGCTTCAGAAGTCCCCGTATATAAGGAGGAGCTTCAGAAGTACTCATACATATGGAATTCACTAGAAGAATACTGCAAAGATTCACTTCCCTTTCTCTTTATGTCTTTAATTTTTTGGACTACCATAAGAACTTTGCATATTTATGGAGTACATCATGATACTTTCATGTATTTATATACTGAATAATAATCAAATCAGTAGCTTTCATACTCATCACCTGAAGTGACTCGTTTTATGCTTTAAAAAAAATCACATTTTCAAACTCCTGCCTCCATAACATCAAATATTTTCCTCAAATGCAGATACCATGACAGAAAGTGAATATGAGGTGAGAACAGAAGCAAAGTATAACAATATATGATTATGGGAATGTCATAATGGAATCCATCCCTTTGTGTGCTAACAAAAAACTTATTAAGAAGCTCTTACTTGAAAGTGTTTGAAATATGCAATACACCTTGGATAGCTGTTTTCAATCTACTGTACAATAGAATACCCAAAATAACTCTATATAATTTTTGAAGCAAAGCCTTTTTTCATTTTCATAGCAATCCCAGTTCCCTCACTCTCCCCTCCTCCCACTATCCTTGCCTTTCCCCTTCCCCATTCTTCATCATCAGAGCCAGTGAGGCCTCCCATGAGGGGTCAACAAAATCTGTCACATCACTTGAGGCAGGACCAGGCCCTTCTCCCTATATCTAGGCTAAGCACGATATCCCTCCATAGGGAATGGGCTCCAAAGTCCAGTTTATGCACTAAGAATAACTACTGCTTCCACTACCAGTGGCCCCACAAACTGCCCAAGCCACACAACTGTCACCCATATTCAGAGGGCCTAGTCAGTCCTATGCAGGTTCCCGAGCTGTCAGTCCAGGGTCAGTGAGCTCCCACTAGCTCAGATCAGCTGTTTCTGTGGGTTTCCTAATCATGGTCTTGACCCCTTTGCTCATATTATCACTCCTCCCTATCTTCAACTGAACTCTGAGAGCTCAGCCTAGCACTTAACTGTGGGGTCTTTGCATCTGCTTCCATCAGTTACTGGATGAAGACTCTATAACAACTAAGGTAATCATCGATCTATCTTACATGGGATTATAAGAGAAGACAAGTTCAGGTATTCTTTCCACTATTGCCTCAGAGTTTTAGCTGGGGTCATCTTGTAGATTCCTGGAAATTTCACTAATACCAGGTTTCTTGCTAGTACAATTAATGGCTCCCAGGCATGGCAGTGAGTACTGTTAATCCCAGTAGTTGGTAGGTAGAGACAGGAGAATCTCTAGAACTTGCTGGACGCTCTGAGTTCACTTAGAGACCTTCTTTTTAAAAATAAGTTGGAAAACGATCAAGGAAGAGACCCAGTGTCAGTCTCTGGCTTCTACATGTACATGAACACAGGCACATGTGTATTTCCATGCATACACACAAACATGTAAGCACACACAGGAAGTTTCCCATACCTTTATCTCAGGTCCTTATTTCCTCATTGCCTGCAGCTAATGATCTCATCTTTGGTTGCTTTAGAGGTCACAGGCATCTTCATCACCTGTATCTGCAGCCCAGACCCAGGCCTCTCATCTCAGGACACACACACACATACACACACACACCCACACACACACACACACACACACACAAAATTCTTTAATCTACCTTTTTGCTTTAAACTTATGTTAGGAGTCAGTACACTGTGGCCTAGTGTTCAAACCTGGCCCTTTAATGGCTAGACACTAATAATGATTTTTAAAAAATTTATTTAAAAAGGTTTTTTTTTCTTTTTTTATTGAGAAAAGGAGAAGAAAAAAAACAAGTTTCCACCTCCTCCCAGCCTCCCATTTCCCTCCCCCTCCTCCCACCCTTCTCCCCCTCCTCCCACCCTTCTCCCCCTCCCCCCACTCCTTTCCCCCTCCCTCTCCAGTCCAAAGAGCAGTCAGGGTTTTCTGCCCTGTGGTAAGACCTAGGACCTCCCACCTCCGTCCATATCTAGGAAGGTGAACATCCAAACTGGCTAGGCTCCCACAAAGTCATCACATTACGTAGGATCAAACCCCCGTGCCATTGTCCTTTGCGTCTCATCAGCCCTCATTGTTCGCCATGTTCAGAGAGTCCAGTTTTATCCCATGCTTTTTCAGTCACAGTCCAGCTGGTCTTGGTGAGCTCTCAATAGATCAGCTCCACTGTCTCAGTGGGTGGGTGCATCCCTCGTGGTCCTGACTTCTTTGCTCATGTTCTCCCTCCTTCTGCTCCTCATTGGGAGCTCAGTCCAGTGCTCCAGTGTGGGTCTCTGTCTCTATCTCCATCCATCACCAGATGAAGATTCTATGATGATATGCAAGATATTCGTCAGTATTGCTCTAGGATAGGGTCCTTCAATGGAAGAATGGATGAAGAAAGTGTGGAATATCTACACATTAGAGTACTACGCTGCGGTAAAAAACAATGACTTCTCGAATTTTGCATGCAAATGGATGGAAATAGAAAACACTATCCTGAGTGAGGTATCCCAGACCCAAAAAGATGAACATGGGATGTACTCACTCATAATTGGTTTCTAGCCATAAATAAGGGTCACGGAGTCTACAATAGGTGAATCTAAAGAAGCTAAGTAAGAAGGGGAACCCAAGGAAAAACATATAGTTATCCTCTTGGCTAAGGGAAGTAGACAAAATTGCCGGGGAGAAAATTGGGATCTTGGGGGTGGGGTGGGATGGGGGTAAGGGGAGATGGGGAGAGAAAAGTTAGAAGGGAAGGAGGTCGGGCCTTGGGAAAACAGGAGGATTGGGATAAAGGAAGGTTGGACAGGGGAGCACGGAACCACAATTCTTTGTTAAGGGAGCCACTTTAGGGTTGGCAAGAGACCTGACCCTAGAGGGGCTCCCAGGTGCCCAAGCTGAGGTCCCCAGTTAGTTTAAAAAGGTTTTAAAATTAAACAAGGAAAAAGCAACAGAAGCCTCACAAAAACTTAAGCATTTATTGTGAAGTCCTTTGCTGCACAAGTTGGTGGATTTTGATCTATGTCATCCCTGAAGTGTGTGGATAATATTTAATCACAATGATGGATAACCAGTTGCATCATCAATGATAATTGTTTCCTAAGAGTTTCAGTGACAAATTTTGAACCTTTTCTTCTTGGGGAGCACAGAAGCTCTAACTTCATTATTTGTGCAAGTATCAACGTACAGTCTTATTCTGTGTGTTTCTAATCAAACATATTATTTAATATACAATGTTCCTTCACTAATATTGAACTTATAATCAAAGCAACCGTTTCAAGTCTGATCAAAGCTTATCTGGTCCATGTGCTTAACATTTTTATTCCTGAATATTCTATTCTTTTTGTGTCACTCTCTTTAAAGCTAACAAGTATGTTGCTTTGGGACTGGAGAAAAGACTCAGCAGTTAGTAACACTTGATCCTCTTACAGGGGACCTGGGTTCAGGTCCTAGCACTCACATGGTGTTGCACATCCAGCTGTAATCCCAGTTCCATAGGATCTGATTTCCTCTTATGACCTCTGTGTGCACCAGGAATACATGTGGTCCACACACATACATGGCAGCTAAAGCACTCACACATAAAAGAAAATAAATAAGTCTCAAAAAGTATAGTACTTTATCAGTTCTATTTTCTTATATTTGTGTTGTGTGTTTTTGGATTTTCTGTGTGTTAAATATATTATCTAATATCTCAGAATAAAGAGAGCTTTATGTTTACAGAGATATGACTTTACGTCAAAATACTGGATATCTTTTTATTTCTTGGTCTAGAATTTCTAATAGAATAGTAAATCATACTATCTGCATTTGGGCAGTGGTTCTTACTTCTAGACAAGTTTGGGGAACAGCCCTTTTCTCGTGACTTTCTTGGGGAGGTCTTGTAATCCTAGAGGTCTCATAGTTGACAACTCTGGGCAGAGGTCATTTGGCCTGTGAAAACTAAAAATTGTCCCTCCTTTTTGAGACTGATGAGGGAGCCCTATAGATTAGCATAAATGTACTGAATAGCTCTGCTTCATTCATGCTAAAGTGACTGACTGGATTCATAGTTCATATTTGTCCTCCTGTTATTCATGTATAAATTTTTCTAATAAACTCCTAATCCATATAAATTTTTTATAGAGCCTGGGAGTAACAGGATATCCTCTGACACTGAAGGCGTTTTCTCATTGACTTTTTAGTGCCAAATTGACCCAGAGATTATATTCTACAGTATTATTTACAGGCAGGGTTACTCCAGGTATGTTAAATTCAATTGAAGTAGTTTATGAATCTTCCTGTCCCCTTCTTATTTAATCTCACCTGTAATTTCTGTTATCAGAACACTTTAAAGAGTATTTTTTATGCTAAAGTCTGTGTTATTACATTGATTGGCCAGTTAGATTAGTTTATCCTAAGTATCCTCCATCCATCTGGCTAAAGACTATTTGTTCTCCTTCTTTTTGTTCAAACTATGATTTCCAAAGTGGTTGCACAAGATTGTATTCCCACCAGCAATGGATGAGGGTGCCCCTTCCTCCACAGACTCTCCAGCAAAGGCTATCATTGGAGTTTTTTATTTTAGCCATTCTGACAGGTGTAAGATGATATCTCAAAGTTGTTTTGATTTGTATTTCCCTGAACGCTAAGGAGGTTGAGCATGACCTTAAGTGTCTTTTGGCCATTTGAACTTCCTCTGCTGGCAGGATACAAGATCAACTCCAAAAAATCAGTCGCCCTCTTATACACAAAGGATATGGAAGCAGAGAGGGAAATCAGAGAAGCTTCACCTTTCACAATAGCCACAAACAGCATAAAATATCTTGGGGTAACTCTAACCAAGGAAGTGAAAGATCTATTTGACAAGAACTTTAAGGCATTGAAGAAAGAAATTGAGGAGTATACCAGAAAATGGAAGGACCTCCCTTGCTCTTGGATTGGGAGGATCAACATAGTAAAAATGGCAATTCTACCAAAGGCAATTTATAGATTCAATGCAATCCCCATCAAGATCCCATCAAAATTCTTCACAGATCTTGAAAGGACAATAATCAACTTTATATGGAAAAACAAAAAACCCAGGATAGCCAAAACAATCCTATACAATAAAGGATTGTCTGGAGGCATTACCATCCCTGACTTCAAACTCTATTACAGAGCTACAGTGATGAAAACAGTGTGGTAATGGCATAAAAACAGAGAAGTCGACCAATGGAATTGTATAGAAGACCCGAATTTTAACCCACAAACCTATGAACACCTCATTTTTGATAAAGGAGCCAAAAGTATACAATGGAAGAAAGAAAGCATCTTCAACAAATGGTGCTGGCATAACTGGATGTCAACCTGTAGAAGAATGAAAATAGACCCATATCTATTACCATGCACAAAACTCAAATCCAAATGGATTAAAGACCTCACTATCTGTCAGAACACATTGAACCTAATAGAAGAGAAAGTGGGAAGTACCCTACAACAGATGGGCACAGGAGATCGCTTCCTATGTGTAACCCCAACAGCACAGACATTAAGGGCAACATTGAATAAATGGGACCTACTAAAACTGAGAAGCTTCTGTAAAGCAAAGGACACTGTTACCAAGACAAAAAGGCAACCTACTGACTGGGAGAGGATGTTCACCAACCCCGCAACAGACAAAGGTCTGATCTCCAAAACATATAGAGAACTCAGGAAACTAGACTTTAAAATGCTAATTAACCCAATTAAAAAATGGGGCACTGAACTGAATAGATTCTGATTGTTAACACCACTTGTCAGCAATTAAGACCTTGGGAGATGATGTCAGCTCTAAAAGTCCCTGGGATGTCTTCAGCCCTATAGACAGTGAGACATAATGACACCAGGCAGCTGTAGAATCAGAATCAGCATCCATGCAGATCAAACCTCCCAGGGACATTGAAATCAACTGAAAAAACCTTATTCAGAGACATTGAAATGAACTGAAAGACCTTATTATTTGGGCCTTGCTTGACTTTGAGTACACAGAACTAAGGAATAGACATGAAATGAAGGACTTTGACACAAAAAAAGACTCAAAGCAGTTATTTCCTTCTGAAATACTCCAAAAATATTTTTCTTCTGACAATAAAATATTAGAGGTCTCCGTTTTATAAGCAATAACACATATCACCTATTTTCCTTGAAAAAGCTGTTGTCCCTGAGAAGTGAGAGCCAGTGACAGCATCTATGAAAGATTTCAGAGCGATGAGCATGGGAAAGAGTCGGCACTTAGAAAAATGCAGCGGTACTGTTAACATCTATGGCTCATTCTCCTCACAGCAACAGACTTGCACTGAGAACAAATAGACATTTCAGACAATATGGATTGAAAAGAAGTTTCAAATGCCACATTAATAATTTTAATTAATGTGGGATGAACATCCCTTCATGGTCTCTGAGATATAATTCACTATAGGAAAATTATTAGAGGATCCATTATATGCTAATCCACTCTTGGGATAGAGCATAACCTTGAAACATAAAGTATGAAGTAAAAATACAAAAATAGGTGGAAATCCTTGTTAAGAGTAAAATAATAGAAACTCACTTGAAAAAATATGATAATACTCACCAAATATACAAGGACAATAGACAACACCTTTTGTGTGAAAGGTATCTTCTAAACCAGCAAGGAACGGACACCACAGCACTGATGAGTGCAAGGAATGCTCTCCTTACCTTGTATATAATCGCCATGTGTAGTTACTCTCACGTATTGGTTTATGTCTCTCTATCTTTGTCTTTCTTTTCCTTCTTCTATTTCACGTTCACATTCATATATAAATGCACAGGTGCACACACAGACATACACGCCACAAAGAAACAAATAAATACCAATTAAAAGCCAAACAAAAGTAAGAGTGCTGTGAATTTTATTCTCATTTTCATATTTACCTGTATCTCCCCAATTTTGTATATCTGCTATATTTTGATAAAAACTTAAGACATATCCATAATAGTAAAGGAAGAGAGACTATAACTTCACTTAATGGCTGCATAAAACGTATCATATTATTTTTGTTCTATCTCAGTAGTCCTATGTATAAATGGAGATGGTAAAATTGGCCATCTTCTAGCACTACTCATGAGACTGAACGACATAAGGGGCTTATACACAGAGCTCCATTAATGTTAGCAATTATTGTTCCTGACATCACCTCCTTTTGAAAAGTTCTGTTAAAGGCATTTTTAACCATTAACATTTAATTTTATATATCATGATACATCAAGGACCTTTTGACAAAGTTAGTTCCTACAAAATATTGTCTGAGCCAAGCTTCAAAATGGTATTGAGAAGTAGTTATTAGAATTATTTCTACCCCTGTGTCATGTTATTTTCAGAACTCCCACTCAGTCAGATTGCAGATTCTCATTGCTGCGTTTGCTTTCTTCCACCAAGTACTATCTAGACAACAGTGCTGTCCACAAAGAATTGGAGGAGATTTTCTCCTTGGTGTTGTGTTCACTCACATTTGTATCCACCCACAAGTATAGATGAATGTATTATCTATACATGCAAAGTCATTTGAAACTCAAAATCCTACTTTTGCTTAACTTCCATTTGGTTTTATGAACTTGGCCATTTTTCTTAGAATTGTTTATTCTTAGAATAAACAATATTTATTTCTCGGTTCATCCAAGTTGAATTAAGTCTAATGAAAACATTTTGAAACTATTAACCCTTAGAGATAACATTCTTAAACATCAATTTAATTTGTCAAGTCTATAAAATGATTTCAATATTGTCACTATCTCAAAGCGTACTGGTGATATAGACAGGTACACTTAGGTTTATTCTATGTTATCCTCTATTCCCAGTAAAGGCTGAAAAATTATAGGCCATTATTCCTTCTCTTAATATCTTTTCTAGACTAAATTATTTAGTGTTGTAACAGAAGAAAAACAAACATACTCGCTCTTTTTTATTAGTGTTCTGTATGTGTTCTGCATCTCCCAAGACAGTTTAAAATAGAAAATCTATTAAAGATTGAACTGGATAAACACAGATTATCAATTCTAATCTAATAAGCACATGGCCAGTTTAATAAAATGTTCTGGGAAAAATAAGTTAAATACATGTTGCTAAGTGAAAAAAATTATGAGTAAAAGAATCTGAAGTAAACAGATAGAAGAGCACTATCTGTGTCTGGAGTGGGCCTCTCCCATAACTTCACTGATAAAACTAGTGTCTCAGGGACCACCAAAGGTGATACTGGAAAACATTTGAAGATTGTGAACTGTCTTGGGGAATCAGGTGTGAGTAGTCTGTCATATCGCAAGACTTGGTTTGGTTTGTCTCTTACAACTAGAAGTCATGAGCCAAAACTATGCATCTGAATAGAATATAATTCCAATCATTTTAAAGATGTTACGCTTGTAAGCAAAAGTGCAGCGAAAAGAGTTCCAGGGAAGACAGAAAGTTGAGGTATTTGGATAAGCATGCTTGGCTCTTAGGAAATCTGAAACTCAGTCAGTTCTTCTGTTTTTATCCAAATCTCCATCTCGTGCCTTTAAAATTAGTTAAGCTTTATAGATAATCTCATTTGACCATAGCCACCCTCGTTATCTCCATTGTTATAAGTAGAATATGGAAAGTAGCAGAATTTAAGGTACATACTTGAGAATTCAACAACCACATCACACCCAAGACGCATACCTGATATTTTAAACATATATTCTTTTCTCTGAACAGCATATATTTGGGTAAGCACAAAAGAAAACTGGGGAAAATATACAGGGTGTGGAAGTTAGGCGAATGGCTAGGGGAAGAGTGGGAAAGTTTAATCCCCATAAAGCTTATTAGATTGTGAGTCCTCCTGTAAAAATGACAGACCTCGAGGTAACAGACTCTAACTGCAAGTTTTACCCTCTGACCTTCACCAAGACTAGAAGTCAGAATTCCTGCCAAATGTTGACACTGTCAATATTTCAAATAATTTTCCAGGAAGGTCACTAGTATATTCTTTTTATTTTCTTTTTTTTCTTTTTATTTTTATTTTTTTAATTTATTTATTTATTAAAGATTTCTGTCCCTTCCCCGCCACCTCCTCCCATTTCCCTCCCCCTCCCCCAAATAAGTCCCCCCCCCCTCAGCCCGAAAAGCATCAGGGTTCCCTGTCCTATGGGAAGTCCAAGGAACCCCCACCTCCATCCAGTTCTAGTAAGTTGAGCATCCAAGCTGCCTAGGCTCCCACAAAGCCAGTGCGTGCAGTAGGATCAAAAACCCATTGCCATTGTTCTTGAGTTCTCAATAGTCCTCATTGTCGCTATGTTCAGAGAGTCCAGTTTTATCCCAGGCTTTTCCAGACCCAGGCCAGCTGGTCTTGGTGAGTTCCCAGTATCATACAACAAAAGTATATGCTCTACGATGTTCATAGCAGCATTGTTTGTGATAGCCAGAACCTGGAAACAACCTAGATGCCCTTCAATGGAAGAATGGATGAAGAAAGTATGGAATATATACATATTAGAGTACTACTCAGCAGTAAGAAACAAGGACTTCTTGAATTTTGCATACAAATGGATGGAAATAGAAAACACTATCCTGAGTGAGGTAAGCCAGACCCAAAAAGAGGAACATGGGATGTACTCACTCACTAGTATATTCTTAATGAATGTTTTTGGTCATTGACCTGGCTGTCTACTGTTAAGACAGTGAGAGAGTAGCACTGAGGAATCCTCTTAAATGGGCTGTTGAGAGCCAAGGTGGAAGAGAAAAGCCAATTATAGAACATGCTACAGACTCTTACTCTCTGGCATCATGGTTGTCATGGAAATTTTTCTAATTATTACAGGCCCAGTTTTCCATGACATCAAGTCTTAACTTCCCCTGTGATCTATTATAATGCTAGTTTGTAACTACTGACCTTGGGGTTATTTGGACTGCAAAACACAGAGGGATCTTCTAGTCCCCAGACCTTAATTTCTACAAGACAAACTTTAGTTTAGAGATGTCAAGGGACTTTCCCGAGATAGCACAACCAGTTGATGACATGGCTTGATACTGATAAATATAAATGCATACAATATAGAAAGCACTCTTACTTTATATAGATATTAACACATTTTCTCAAATATCTATTGTGAATCAACCAATACAGCATCTCTAACAGACTTATGCATATCCAATGCATAAGTGAGGAAGCCAAGGAAATAAGTTATCTCCTAATTAATGGCACAAGACTGATATTCCAGGACAAAGAATGTCCTGTCTGGAACACAACCTTGGGTGTTGGTTTCATAAAGTAAAATTTGCATTGAGGACTAGCAGGATGCTCATTCAGTGAGGGTGCGTGTATCAAGCTTATGACATAAGCTTTTGGGAGCACATGGTAGGAAGAGAGAACTCACTTCCAATGTTAGCCCTCTGTCCTAAACACAAACAAACTCACCCCCCCTCCCCCCACACACACACACTACGCCATCCAGGAAAAGGGACAGAAAGATAGTAGAAAGCCAGATGATTGGAACGACTATTGTAAAGCAGTGTTGTCTGGAAATCTGGACATGACAGCACCACTGCACTTTTGAACTCATAGCAGATCAACTACTCAAATTACAGCATCGATGGAGGGCCCAAAGGAGAGCGCCACAAGCTAAAGAGTTTTGGTAGATGAAAGCAGCTGGGGTAGCAAAACTCAGTTTCCTTCAAGGAAATGTCTCCTGAGAAGTTGCCCACACTTGACCCTACAACAATACTTGCATAAATATCACTGAATGGACACCGTAGAGAATACAAAGAGAAAATGAACGGAGGCAGATGTCATGGGGTAATGTCTGAGAGAAATTAGAGCCAGTGGTTGGTATTGTCAGAATTTATTGTAAACACTGTGAAACTCTCAAATAATAAATAGGGAGGGGCATATGAAAAATGTGGAAGGAGGAAATAGAAGGAAGAAATTATGTAATTATATTACCACCTTGAAAACAAAAATATCTAATAAGTCTCTGAAGATGCCATCGAAATATAATGACATAGTTGCTAACCATTTTGTCCAAATCTAAGCAGGATGGTAAACCACTGCCCATTGTTCTTTATACATCATGGTCCTGTTTTAAACCAGAAATGTAAAACCGCAAACTTATGTCTGACTTGAGATTACTTGCCAGAAATGACAACTCAATTTGCATAATTATCTATATCTTCTCCTAACTCTGTGAGTATATTGAATATTTTGGAATATTCAGAAATTTTGGGGGAATATATAAATAAAAATGTCAGATAGAAAAGGAGCTAAAAACAGACCAAATAAATGATTTCATTCCATTCTACTTTTTTGAACCAATGACTTTATTACAATAATTTACAAAAGCATATGTAACTCTTGAGGAATAGCATCAACAATGATTCTCCTTCTTCATCATATTGGACTAACACACAGATGACTTCCTGGGGAATTCCAGTCAACCATGCACACCCTATTTACTCCAGAAAAAAAAACTGCATGTAAAATTATATGAAATTGGGTGGAAAGAGACTGGCAACAATGATCACAGATAAGGGTCTTGTGATGCCCTGTTTTAAGATGGAAGTTTGCTTGCATGTTTTGATTGTCTGTTGGTTTGTTCATTAGCTTGTGGCATAGTATCTTTCTGAGACCTAGGGTGGGACAGAACTGTGTAGCCCAGGTTTGTGTAAGGCCTGTGGAAATCATCCCGCTTTATTTTTTTAATTAATTGTTCTCTTATATATTACATCCTGACTCTTGATTTCCTCTCCCTCCATGCTTCCCTGTGCCCCCCATCTTTCCTTCTCCACAATATACACTCTTCATCTGTTTCTCTACAGAAAAGAGCAGTCCTCCCAGGGATATCAGGCAAGCACAGCATAATAAGTTCACTTAAGAATGGGCATATAGCCGGGCGGTGGTGGCGCACGCCTTTAATCCCAGCACTCGGGAGGCAGAGGCAGGTGGATCTCTGTGAGTTCGAGGCCAGCCTGGTCTACAAGAGCTAGTTCCAGGACAGGAACCAAAAGCTACGGAGAAACCCTGTCTCGAAAAATCAAAAAAAAAAAAAAAAAAAAAGAATGGGCATATACCCTCATATCAATGCTGTATGTGTGTGTGTATAGATACACACACATTTTATATAAAAACATGCAGTGATCCGACTGACTATATCAATGCAGGACAAACATCTGGGTGTGATATAGATGACTAAGGGAGATGATTATAATCCCATCATCTCATACATGGCTTGCAATTGGGCCATAAGATAGCGCTATAGGTCATGACATTTCAAGGTGGCAGCAATCAAAGCATCAGAATACCAAGGACCTGGCACTAATGAAACCATGTCTTTCTCACCATTTCTCTCCATGATTCAAACTCTCATCTTTGTGTGTGACCTAAAGTTTATTAAGTGTCTACAGTGATTTTCTTTAACAAAATCAAGCTGTTTCTAATTAGTCTTCCTAAAAGGCACAATAAACCCAAAATGTGACTTTATTTCTTTGAAACAGGAATTTTAGGTATGATCACCCTTACCTGATAAGTGTCACAGAATAATCAATGGCCATGGCCTGGTCCTTGTTATACTAGATTGTGATACTAACGAAACAAACTGAGTAAACACTAGGGGTCAGGGTCTCAATTAGTAATCTTCGCTAAAAGTGTAGCCTTGTACTCAAACAGTTTTCAACCTTGCACAAGTTTCCCAACGTGATATGACTCAAATGCCTATAGATAGAAAAATTAAAGATGAGACGATGGCCTTTTGTAACAAGAACATTATGACCAAACTGGTCCTAAATATGATGCTCTTCCATTGCATCAAATAAATTGTTGGTTGGTATTAGTATGTTCTCTGTTTCAAAGATGTCTTATCCAAAACTCCATAGACTTTGGAGTGTTCCAGCAATGTGCACATGATTGCAGATAACAATAACTCTAAAGTGGTATTGTGTTGAAATCTTCTTATCTTTAGCCTTCACTAAAGATTGTCTTTTTCTGCAGCCTCTTCATAGCATCTTTGATTTCCTGGTTCCTCAAACTATATATCAAAGGATTCAACATGGGAATTACCACAGTGTAGAAGACAGATGCAAATCTGTCGAAACTGGAGGAGCCACCAGAGCTGGAACTCAAGTAGACAAAGATACCAGAACTGTAGAATAGGGAAACAGCTATGAGGTGAGAGGCACAGGTGTTGAATGCCTTAGACCTGCCCTTAGCTGAAGTGATCTTCAATATGGATGAGACGATATAGCCATAGGATATCATGATGGCTGAGGCGTTTGTAAGCCCAAAAAACATTGTCAATATGACAAGCAGAACCTGTGCAAAGAAAGTGTCAGTACAGGAGAGATTTAACAGCTGGGGCATGTCACAGAAGAAATGTCTAATGACATTAGGTCCACAGAAGTGGAGCTGCAGCATGACACATATCTGAGATAAAGAACTTATGAGTCCTGCTGTATAGCTTCCCATCACCATGAAAGCACATAGAGATGGTGACATGATTGATGAATAGAGCAGTGGGTTACAAATGGCAGCATACCTGTCATAGGCCATTGCTGTCATGAGGCAAGATTCAGTTAACCCCATAGTGGAGAAGACAAAGTATTGAACTATGCAACCCACAAAACTGATCGTTTGCTTTTCCTGGAAGAAGTTGGAAAGCAATTTAGGGACTGTTGAGGTGATATAGCAGAGGTCTATAAAGGACAGATTACTGAGGAAAAAATACATGGGTGTGTGAAGGTGGGAATCCATCCTTATTAAAATAACAAGGGACAGGTTCCAGGTCAGCGCTGTAATGTAAAGTATGAGGAATATCACAAAGAGCAGGGCTGTGATTTGGGGAAAATCTGAGAATCCCAGGAGGATGAACTGAGTGATCTCGGTAATATTTCTTCCCCCAATCATTACCTCTGTGCTCCTGTTCCTAAAATAAGAAAGGAAATAATACAATGTATTGAGAACTCAAATGATATTACAACATTATCTTAGAGACGGTTTCATAAGTATTCCATAAAAAACTGGTTTTTGTCCTTGAGAAGAGAGAGGAAGTCAGTGACTGCACCTATGAAAGAATTTGGTGAGATGAGCGTGAGAAAGAGTTGGCACTTAGAGAAACACAACGGTACTGTTAACATCCATGGCTCATTATCCTCACAGCCACAGACATGTACCAAGAGCAAACAGACATTTCAGACAGAAATGGGTTGATGAGGGGTTCCCAATGGCAAAGTTTATAATTTTAATTACTGTGGAATGAGCATGCTTTCATGGTCTCTGTATCTGATTCAATATAGGGAAATTGTTAGAGGATCAGTTATACATTGATACACTCTTGGGATGTAGTGTAACCTTGAAACTTCAAGTATAAAGTAAAAACATGAAAACAAGTGGAAACCCTTGCTATGAGAAAAAGAATAAAAATTCAATAGAAATATATGTTAATACTCACAAAATACACAAAAACATTTTGTGTGAAAGATAGCTTCTAAACCACCAAGAAATGGACACCACAACACTGATGAGTGCAAGGAATGCCCCCCTTCTCTTGTATACATTTGCCTTATATAGTTACTCTTATGAATGTGACCTATGAATCGCTCTCTCTCTTTCTATTGCACATCCAAATTCATAGATAAATGCATAAGCACACATATGTGCAAACAATACAGACATGAAAGTAAACAAGTAAACATACACATTGTGAATTATTTCCAAAGAAACACATTTAAAAAACACAAACACAAAAATAAGTAAGCTGTGATTTTTATTTTCTTTTCTTTTTCATACTTATCTGTATTTCCCTATTTTTATATATGCTATATTTTCAAAACAATGTAAGATTTGTATTTTAATAACACTGGGAAAAAGAGAGAGAGATAGAGTGATGATATTCACTTCCTGGCAGCATATCCTTTCATCATGCTAACACTGTGCTGCCTCAGTAGTCTCATGTATAAATGGAGATGATGAAACTGACCATCCTCTAGCACTGCTCAAGAGACTCAATGACATAAGAGGCTTATGTGCAGAGCTCCGTTAATGTTAGCAATTATTCTTTCTGCCATCACCTCCCTCTAAAATGCAGGCAATATATATTATGATATATGAAGGTCTTTTTGACAATGATAGTCCCTACAAAACTTTTCTGATCCAGGTTTCAATAACAGTATTGAGAAACAGTTATTAGAATGTCCACTTCTGCCTAATATTTTCAAATGCCCACTCAGTCATATTGCAGATTCTCATTGCTGCATTTGTCTTCCTCCACCAAAAGCTATCTAGATGACAATGCTGTTGATGAAGGACTGGAGGAGACTTCCTCCTTACTGTTAAGTGTTGCATTCACTCACATTTGCATCCACCCATGAGTACAAGTGAATGTATTATCAAGTGGTCCTACTCAACTTTGCATCTGAAACTCAAAATCTTACTTTTGCTTAATTTTCATTATTGCTTAAAATATAACCACCTTTCTGTTTATTCTTAGAATAAACAATGCTGTTTCTCAGTTCATCCAAGTAGAGTTAAGCTTAATGAAATATTTTGAAACTATGAACTCCCATTAATAACATTCTTAAATATCGATTTAATTGGTCAATTCAATAAAAATGATTGAAATGTTTCTCTGTCTTATTGCGTTCTTGGTATATAGGCAGGAACACTTAGGTATATTCTATGTAACCCACTATTCCCAGCAAAGATTGAAAAATTAAGACCATTATTGCCATTATTGTTTCTCTTAATATCTTTTCTAGACTAAATTATTTAATGTTGTAACAGAGAAAAATAAATGTACTCACTCTTTTTAGTGCTCTGTATATGTTCAGCATCTCCCAAGACAGTTTAAAATAGAAAAATCTGTTAAAGATTTAACTGGATAAACATAGCTTATCAATTTTGATCCAATGAGAACATGGCAAGTTTAATAAAATTTGTTGGGAACAATAAGTTAAATACGTGTTGCTGAGTAAGGAAAAATGTGAGTAAAAATAACTTAAATGAACAGTTAGGCCAGCACTAGCAGTGTCTGGAGTGAGTGTCTCTGATAACTGCATTGCTACATCTAGTGTCTCTGGGACCACCAGAGATGACACTGGAGAACCACTTGAAGGTTTTAACTGTCTGGGAAATTGGGCATGAGTAATCGGTCATATCACAAGACTTGGTTTGTTTCTCACCACTATAAGTAATGAACGAAGCTGTGCATCTGTGTAGAATATAATCTCAATTATTTCAAATATATAACCCTAGTATTCAAAAATGCAGCATCAGCGAAAAGAGCTGCAGAGATGACAGAAAGCTGAGATACGTGAACAAGCATGCTTTGCTCTTAGGAAATCTGAAACTCGGTCCATTCCTTTGTATTTATTCATATCTTGATATATGGCTTCTAAACTCTGTTAGACTTTATAGATAATCTCATGTAGCCCTAGCTACCCTCATTATCTCCAATATTATAAGTGGAAAAGGAAAAGTAACAGAATTTAAGGTACATACTTAAGTCAACAACCACCTCTCATCCCAGACCCATGCCTGATATTTTTAACATAGCATATATTATATCCTCTGAACAGCATATAATTTGGGTAAGTAAAAGAGAAACTGAGGGAAAATATAGAGGATGTTTAAGTTAGGAGATCGCTGGAGGAAGAGTAAGAAAATCCCCATAAATCTTCTTAGATAGTGAGTCCTCCTGCAAAAATGATAGACTCTCAAGATAGCTGATTCTAACTTCAAGTCTTACCCTCTGACCTTCACCCAGACTAGAGGAAGACAGAATCTTGCCAAAGGGTGAAACTGCCAATATTCCAATAATTTTACAGGAGGGGAACTAGTGTATTCCTAACAAATATTTTTGGCCATTGACCTGGATGTCTAGTGGCAGCACTGGGGAATCCTCTTAAATGTGCTGTTGAAAGCCAAAGTGGAAGGGAAAAACCAATTATAGAACATGCTACAGACACTTGCTCTCCAGCATAATGGTTGTCATGGAGATTTTTCTAATAATTACCAGGCCCAGTTTGCCATTTGCATCACTTCTTAACTTCCCCTGTGATCCTATTATGATACCGATTGTAACTTTACTGACCTTGGAGGCATTTGATCTCCAAAGGACACAGGGATCTTCCAGTCCCAAGATCTTAATTTCTAGAAGACAAAGTTAAGTTCAGAGATGATAAAGGAGTCTCCCAAGACAACACAATGATCTAATAACATAGTTTGATATTGATAAATATATACATACAATATAGAAAGTGCTTTATTTTATATAGGTATGCACACATTTTTTTTCAGATATCTGTTGTGAATCAATACAGCAGCTCTAACACGTATTGAAGAAGTCAAGGCAGTAAGTTATCTTCCAACTCATGACAAGAAACTGAAATTTAGGACGGAAAATGTCCTATCCTGATCACAACCTAGGGTGTTGGTATCATAAAGTAATAGAAATTTGTGTTGAGAACTGGCAAGATTCCCATTCAGTGAGAGTGCTTGTATCAAGCTTATGACTTGAGCTTTTGGAAACACGTGTTAGGAAGCAAGAACTCTTTCTCAAAATTAGGCATCTGTCCAGCATGCACATAAATACACACCACACATACACAAATATCATTGAGAAATAGGAACAGAAAAACTAAAAATCCATAGGCTGGAAATGATACTTTAAAGCAGTGTTTTCAGACATGACAGGATCATTGCACTTAGGAACTCATAGCAGCTATGGTTACCTGCACAGATCAAACTACACAAATTACAGCCAACATTGGGAGCCCCAAAGGAGCCCACCATTAGTTGAAGAACTTTGGGTCATAAAAGCTGCTAAAATAGCAAAACTCAATTTCCTTCAAGGAAGTGTGCCTGAAAGGTTGCCCACACTTGGCTCTACACCCATTCTCACATAATTATCACTGAATGGACTCAGGGAAGAATACAAAAAGAGAATTGAGGGAGGCAGATTCTATGTGGAATGTCTGAAAGAGATAGAGGTGTAGCTAGTGGCTGATATGATCAAATTTTATTTCAAACATTGTGAAACTCTCAGATAATGAGTAAAGAAGGGCATATAGGAAACTCTGGAAGGAGGAATTGAAAGGGAGAAATTATATAATTATACCCTCAAAAATAAAAATATCCAGTGAATTTCTGAAGATAACATGGAAATATAATGACACAGTTACTAACCATTTTGTCCAAATCTAAAGAGGATGGTAAACCACTGCCCTTTGTTGCCTATAAACCATCGTCCTGTTTTAAACCAGAAACATAGAATCACAAACTTATGTCTGACTTGAGATTACTGCCCAGAAATGACAACTCAGTTTGCATAATTATATATATCCTCTCCAGGTTCTTTATGATCCCTGGAAATTGCAAGAATTCTCTTAAGAATATATAAATAAAAATAACAGATAAAAAAGGAACTAGAAACAAACCAAAGGAAAGATTGCATCCAAGTCCAACTTTTTGAACCAATGGCTTTATTACAAATTGGAATTATACCAAAGTATAAGTAACTCTGGAGCAGCACAATAAACAATGGTTCCACTTCTCCAGCAAATCTGACTAATAAGCTACTGCCTTCCTGGAGAGTTCCAGTCACCAATCATCCATGCACATTCTAAATACTCCAGAAAAAAAACTAACCACACATAGTGTTAAATGAAATCTAAAATGACTGAAAGACAGACAAGGAAATGTTCAACATCCTTAGTCATCAGAGAAATGCAAATTAAAACAACTCTGAGATTCCATCTTACACCTGTAAAAATGGCCACATCAAAATCACTGATGACAACCTACGCTGGAGAGTTTGTGGGGAAAAGAGACCATGCCTGCATTGCTGGTGGAAGTGCAAACTGGTACAGCCCCTTTGGATGTCAGTGTGGTGATTCATCAGAAAATTAGAAACAACCTTCCTCAAGACCCAGTAATATCACTTTTGAGAATAGTTCCAAAGGATGCGCAATCATGCCACAAAGACATGTGCTCAACTATGTTCATAGCTGCATTGTTTGTCATAGCCAGAACCTGGAAACAACATAAATGTCCCTTGACTAAAGAATGGATAAGAAAAATGTGGTACATTTACACAATGGAGTACTACACAACAGAAAAAATAATGACATCTTGAATTTTGCAGGAAAATGGATGGAGCTAGAAAACATCATTTTGAGTTAGGTAACCCAGACACAAAAAGACAATTATTACATTACTCACTCATAAGTGGTTTTTAAACATAAATCAAAGAAAACCAGCCCACAAATTACAATCCCAGAGAACATAGACAACAATGTGGACTCTAAAAGAGACTTACATAGATCTAATCTACATGATAGTAGAAAAAGGCAAGATCTTCTGAGTAAATTGGGAACATGAGGACCTTGGGGGAGTGTTGAAGTGGGAGAACTCAATAAAAATCAAAAAAGAAAAAGAAATTGAGAGAAAATGGGGACTAGTGACTATAATCTCACATAAGGGTCTTGTGATGCTCTGTTTCAAGATGGAATCTTGCTTGCATGCTTTGATTGTTTGTTTATTTGTTAACTTGGTTGTGGCATAGTCTCCTACTGTAGTCCAAGCTAGGGGGGATGTAGCCCAGGTAGGCTTAAAGCCTGCCTTATTTTTTCTATTTATTGTACTCTCATATATTACATCCGTTTTTCCCAATCACCCCCACAAACTCCCTTCTCCACCAGATCCACCCTTCCTCCATTTCTCTTCAGAAAAGAGAAGGCAACCCAGGGAAGTCAATCAAACGTGGCATAAGTTACTGTAAGACTGGGCATATTCCTACAGCCAGAAGTTTTTCAGGGTCCAGAAGAGTCCTGCAGTCACATTTAAAATAATCACTGTGACTGAAAAAGCATGGGATAAAACTGGACTCTCTGAGCATGGCGAACAATGAGGGCTGATGAGAACCCAAGGACAATGGCATGGGATTTTGAACCTACGTAATGTGCTGGCTTTGTGGGAGCCTAGCCAGTTTGGATGTTCACCTTCCTAGAAATAGACGGAGGTGGGAGGACCTAGGTCTTACCACAGGGCAGAAAACCCTGACTGCTCTTTGGACTGGAGAGGGAGGGGGAGAGGAGTGGGGGGAGGGGGAGAAGGGTGGGAGGAGGGGGAGAAGGGTGGGAGGAGGGGGAGGGAAATGGGAGGCTGGGAGGAGGAGGAAACTTGTTTTTTTTTCTCCTTTTCTCAATAAAAAAAAAGTTATAAAAAATAAAATTACAACCAGTATAAACAATATCAAACAACAACAACAAAAATAATCATTCAGAGCCTTATTATCCACTATAATTGTTTGGTCAGTGGTACTAACTTATTATTGGCGCTCTTAACATTTAAACTAACCATTTCTATTAGTGTACATTTTACCACAAGGTTCAAAATTTGTTACCTCACATCCTGCTTTGCAAATAAAAAAGTTTGGCAAAATAGGTGGGACAGTCCTTCAAATTTCCTACTTCACTAAGAAATAGGCCAGACACTCGAGGCCTGTAGGTTGAAGATGGATACACCAACTTTAAAGAAGAATTTTAGGTGACTGTCCAGGCAGCCACATATCTTTGTCATTTCTACAATTTTAGAAGATGCATATAATGTACTTTCTGTTTACACAGGTAGTATTATATTCTTCTGGGGTCTTTGATGGAGTTGAGACTAGATAGTTACAATTACAGATTTCCATACTTATGATAAAAGATATAAGTAATAAAAGTTGATATTCACAAAGATAAAATAGTTGATAAATTGTTTGCTTTAATTTTGCCAAGTATAAATAGAATAAATATTATAACTGCAATTCTTCCTTGATACCTATTTTGTTATATGTAATTTTGCAATGTTAAAGTTAAAACCTTCCTTTGTAATTAGGCAGAAAAGGAGAAGTGATATGTGATATCCTTCTGTATTCTGTGAATATGTGTTGTTGAGTAAAGCTGTTTTGGCTTATGTCAGGGAAGAATAGAATTAGGAGGAAAATCTAGACAGAGATACAAGTAAAGAATGGCAGGATGTGGGGAGATGTCAGCGGGCTGCCAGGACAACAAGATATACTAGTGAAAAGCTAGCACCACAAAGACAGAAGGTATTACACAGATTATTAGAAATGGGTTAATTTAAATGTAAGAACTAGCATGTAATAAGCATGAGATATCATCCAAGAAATAACAAATATTGAGTAGGGTTTCCCTCTGTATGTTGTGAATATCATTGTTTAATAAAGAAACTGCTTTGGGGAATCCCATCAGGACGGGTGAGTGTGTGCTATCCAGGCGCGGACTGTCCCGGAAGAGAGCACAAACCCCCTCCCCCAGCTCCTTCTGCAGGCCTGTCTTTCTTTCGTACGACCCAGCATCCCCAGCACCCCTCCCCAACCCTGCCCTGCTGTATGCTAGGACCAGTGCTCAAGTACAGTTTTAAGCTCCTAAACTAAGGCCACCCACCCAGAGCGGTGAGTGCCTGCCTACCGGGCAGGCCTCAGGGTCCCCTGTAAGGGAGCCCGGCACCTTCAGCTCCAGCGCCAGGCTTCCTGCGCGCTCCTGGATACCACCCCCCCCCCTTGCTCCATTCATCCTGTTGGCCCTGCATCATTGGGCTACCAGCGGCCCTATTTAGTTGCTGAGGAATCCCATCGGGACTGGAACAGTTCCTGCTTCTACACTGAAGAGATATACCCAGAGAGTCACTCACAGCAAAGACTGGACCAAGAGACCAGGCCTCTCCTGGCTCCATTTGAAGGAAGAGATGGGAAGGCGCCAATACAAGAATTCCTCCAACAACCTGAAAGGCAACATGACACCATCAGAAACCAGGGATCCCGAAATAAGAAGAATTGTACACCCTACTCCTGAAGAAATAGAAGAAATCGACTCAAAAGTGAACTATATGAAAATAATAGAGGACCTTAAACAGGAGGTGAAAAACTGCCATAAACAACTAGAGATTACAAACAAAAAGGTAGAGGAAGTGAATAAATCGCTCAAAGACACGCAAGAAAACCAAGAGAAACAAGAAAAAGCAATCAAACAGGTTAGGGAAGCGGTTCAAGACATGAAGAATGAAATGGAAGCAATGAAGAAAGCACAAAACAAGGGAAGAATGGAGATGGAAAATCTGGGTAAACGAACAGGAACGACAGAGACAAGTACTAACAACAAATTACAAGAGATAGAAGAGAGAATATCAGACACTGAAGATACCATAGAGAAAATAAACACACTGATCAAAGAAAACAGCAAAACCAACAAAATCTCATCACAAAACATTCAGAAAATTTGGGACACAATAAAAAGGCCAAACCTAAGAATAATTGGAGTAGAAGAAGGAGAAGAAGTGCAGCTCAATGGTACAGAAAATATACTTAATAAAATTATAGAAGAAAACTTTCCCAACCTGAAGAAAGAGGTACCTATGAAGGTTCAAGAAGCATACAGAACACCAAATAGGCTGGATCAAAAAAAAAAAAAACATCCCCTCGCCATATAATAATCAAAACACAAAATATACAGAATAAAGAAAGAATATTAAGAGCCGCAAAGGAAAAAAGGCCAAGTTACTTATAAAGGTAAACCTATCAGACTTACACCTGACTTCTCTATGGAAACCATGAAAGCCAGAAGGTCCTGGATAGATGTACTGCAAAAACTAAGAGATCATGGATGCAAGCCCAGACTACTATATCCAGCCAAGCTTTCGTTCACTATAAATGGAGAAAACAAAATTTTCCAGGATATAAACAAATTTAAACAATACGTAGCCACAAATCCAGCCTTACAGAAAATTATAGGAGGAAAATCACTAACCAAGGAGTCCAACAATGACCACAATAACTCAGTCATCTAGAGACCTTTCACCAGCGCAACCCAAAGAAGGGAAACACACAAACCCTACTACTAAAAAAGTGACCGAGTTAACAACCACTGGTCATTAATATCACTTAATGTCAATGGGCTCAACTCACCTATAAAAAGGCACAGGCTAAGGGATTGGATACAAAAACAGGATCCAACATTCTGCTGTCAAGAAACACACCTCAACCACAAAGACAGGCACCTACTCAGAGTAAAGGGCTGGGAAAAGGCTTATCAAGCAAATGGACCTAAGAAACAAGCAGGTGTGGCCATACTAATTTCTAACAAAGTTGACTTCAAATTTAAATCAATCAGAAGAGATGGAGAGGGACATTTTATACTCATAACAGGAACAATTCATCAGGATGAAGTCTCAATCCTGAATATCTATGCCCCTAATATAAAAGCGCCCACGTATGTAAAAGAAACATTACTAAAACTCAAGGCAGCCATCAAACCGCACACACTAATAGTAGGAGACTTCAACACTTCTCTCTCACCAATGGACAGGTCAATCAAACAGAAACCTAACAGAGAAATTAGAGAATTGATGGAGGTAATGAAGCAAATGGACTTAACAGACATCTATAGAACTTTCCACCCGAAGAGGAAAGAATATACCTTCTTCTCTGCAGCTCATGGAACCTTCTCGAAAATTGACCACATACTCGGTAGCAAAGCTAACTTACACAGTTACAAAAAAATATTAGTAACCCCCTGCGTCTTATCAGATCACCATGGATTAAAGTTAGAATTCAACAACAATGCTACCCCCAGAAAGCCTACAAACTCATGGAAACTGAACAGTCAACTACTGAACCATACCTGGATTAAGGAAGAAATAAAGAAAGAAATTAAAGTCTTCCTTGAATTCAATGAAAATAAAGAAACAACATACTCGAACTTATGGGACACTATGAAAGCAGTGCTAAGAGGAAAGTTCATCGCACTAAGTGCCCACTTAAAGAAAACAGAGAAAGCACATATTGAAGACTTAACAGCCCACCTAAACGCTCTAGAAAAAAAAGAAGCAGACTCACCTAGGAGGAGTAGAAGATTGGAAATAATCAAACTGAGGGCTGAAATCAACAAAATAGATACACAGAAAACAATACAAAGAATCAATGAAACAAAAAGCTGGTTCCTGGAGAAAATCAACAAGATTGATAAACCCCTATCCAAACTAATCAAATGGCAGAGAGAGAATACGCAAATTAATAAGATCAGAAATGAAAAGGGGGACATAACCACAGACACAGAGGAAATTCAGAGAATCATCAGATCTTACTACAGAAGCCTGTATAACACAAAAACTGGAAAATGTAAAAGAAATGGACACTTTTTTAGATAAATACCATATACCAAAGTTACACCAGGACCAGGTGAACAATCTAAACAGACCTGTAAGTCGCGAAGAATTAGAAGCTGTTATCAAAAACCTCCCTACCAAAAAAAGCCCAGGACCAGATGGTTTCAATGCGGAATTCTACCAGAACTTCCAAGAAGAGCTAATACCTATACTCCTTAATGTATTCCACAATATAGAAACAGAAGGGTCATTACCTAATTCCTTTTAAAAGCTACAGTTACTCTGATACCAAAACCACACAAAGACTCAACCAGGAAAGAGAATTACAGGCCAATCTCACTCATGAACATCGACGCAAAAATCCTCAACAAAATACTGGCAAACCGAATCCAAGAACACATCCTAAATATTATCCATTATGATCAAGTAGGCTTCATTCCTGAGATGCAGGGCTGGTTCAACATACGAAAATCTATCAATGTAATCCAGCATATAAATAAACTGAAAGAAAATAACCATATGATTATCTCATTAGATGCTGAAAAAGCATTCGACAAAATTCAACATCCATTTATGTTTAAAGTATTGGAGAGATTAGGGATACAAGGGTCATACCTAAATATAATAAAAGCTATATACAGCAAGCCGACAGCTAACATCAAATTAAACGGAGAGAAACTCAAAGCCATCCTGCTTAACTCAGGAACACGACAAGGATGTCCACTCTCGCCATACCTCTTCAAAATAGTACTTGAAGTTCTAGCAATAGCAATAAGACAACATAATGGGATCAAGGGGATTCGAATTGGAAAGGAAGAAGTTAAACTTTCGTTATTTGCAGATGATATGATAGTGTACAGAAGTGACCCCCAAAACTCCACCAAAGAACTTTTACAGCTGATAAACAGCTTTAGTAATGTGGCAGGATACAAGATCAAGTCCAAAAAATCAGTTGCCTTCCTATACACTAAGGATAAGGAAGCAGAGAGGGAAATCAGAGAAGCATCACCTTTCATGATAGCCACAAATAGCATAAAATATCTTGGGGTAACTGTGACCAAGGAAGTGAAAGATCTATTTGACAAGAACTATAAGTCTTTGAAGAAAGAAATTGAGGAGTATACAAGAAAATGGAAGGACCTCCCTTGCTCTTGGATTGGGAGGACCAACATAGTAAAAATGGCAATTCTACCAAAGGCAATTTATAGATTCAATGCAATCCCCATCAGGGTCCCATCAAAATTCTTCACAGACCTTGAGAGGACAATAATCAACTTTATATGGAAAAACAAAAAAACCCAGGATAGCCAAAACAACCCTATACAATAAAGGATTGTCTGGAGGCATTACCATCCCTGACTTCAAACTCTATTACAGAGCTACAGTGATGAAAACAGTGTGGTACTGGTATAAAAACAGAGAAGTCGACCAATGGAATCGTATAGAAGACCTGGATTTTAACCCACAAACCTATGAACACCTCATTTTTGATAAAGGAGCCAAAAGTATACAATGGAAGAAAGAAAGCATCTTTAACAAATGGTGCTGGCATAACTGGATGTCAACCTGTAGAAGAATGAAAATAGACCCATATCTATCACCATGCACAAAACTCAAGTCCAAATGGATTAAAGACCTCACTATCAGTCAGAACACAATGAACCTTATAGAAGAGAAAGTGGGAAGTACCCTACAGGAGATGGGCACAGGAGATCGCTTCCTATGTGTAACCCCAACAGCACAGACTTTAAGGGCAACATTGAATAAATGGGACCTACTAAAACTGAGAAGCTTCTGCAAAGCAAAGGATACTGTCACTAAGACACAAAGGCAACCTACTGACTGGGAGAAGATCTTCACCAACCCCTCAACAGACAAAGGTCTGATCTCCAAAATATATAGAGAACTCAAGAAACTAGACTTTAAAATGCTAATTAACCCAATTAAAAAATGGGGCACTGAACTGAACAGAGAATTCTCAACAGAAGAAGTTCAAATGGCCAAAAGACACTTAAGGTCATGCTCAACTTCCTTAGCAATCAGGGAAATGCAAATCAAAACAACTTTGAGATATCATCTTACACCTGTCAGAATGGCTAAAGTCAAAAACACCAACGAAAACCTTTGCTGGAGAGGCTGTGGAGGAAGGGGTACCCTCATCCATTGCTGGTGGGAATGCAATCTTGTGCAACCACTATGGAAGTCAGTGTTTCGGTTTCTCAGGAAATTCGGGATCAACCTACCCCTGGACCCAGCAATACCACTCTTCGGAATATACCCAAGAGATGCCCTATCATATGACAAAAGCATTTGTTCAACTATGTTCATAGCAGTATTATTTGTAATAGCCAGAACCTGGAAACAACCTAGATGCCCTTCAATGGAAGAATGGATGAAGAAAGTGTGGAATATCTACACATTAGAGCACTACGCTGCGGTAAAAAACAATGACTTCTCGAATTTTGCATGCAAATGGATGGAAATAGAAAACACTATCCTGAGTGAGGTAACCCAGACCCAAAAAGATGAACATGGGATGTACTCACTCATAATTGGTTTCTAGCCATAAATAAGGGTCACGGAGTCTACAATAGGTGAACCTAAAGAAGCAAAGTAAGAAGGGGAACCCAAGGAAAAACATATAGTTATCCTCTTGGCTAAGGGAAGTAGATAAAATTGCCGGGGAGAAAATTGGGATCTTGGGGTGGGGTGGGTTGGGGGTAAGGGGAGATGGGGAGAGAAAAGTTAGAAGGGAAGGAGGTCGGGCCTTGGGAAAACAGGAGGATTGGGATACAGGAAGGTTGGACAGGGGAGCACAGAGCCACAATTCTTAGTTAAGGGAACCACTTTAGGGTTGGCAAGAGACCTGACCCTAGAGGGGCTCCCAGGTGCCCAAGCTGAGGTCCCCAGTTAGTTCCTTGGGCAGTTGAGGATAGGGAACCTGAAATGACCCTATCCTAGAGCAATACTGACAAATATCTTGCATATCATCATAGAACCTTCATCTGGTGATGGATGGAGATAGAGACAGAGACCCACACTGGAGCACTGGACTGAGCTCCCAAGGTCCCAATGAGGAGCAGAAGGAGGGAGAACATGAGCAAAGAAGTCGGGACCACGAGGGATGCACCCACCCACTGAGACAGTGGAGCTGACCTATTGAGAGCTCACCAAGACCAGCTGGACTGTGACTGAAAAAGCATGGGATAAGGGCTGGAGAGATGGCTCAGTGGTTAAGAGCATTGCCTGCTCTTCCAAAGGTCCTGAGTTCGATTCCCAGCAACCACATGGTGGCTCACAACCATCTGTAATGGGGTCTGGTGCCCTCTTCTGGTCTGCAGGCATACACACAAATGGAATATTGTATACATAATAAATAAATATTTAAAAAAAAAGCATGGGATAAAACTGGACTCTCTGAACATGGCGAACAATGAGGGCTGATGAGACGCAAAGGACAATGGCACGGGGGTTTGATCCTACGTAATGTGATGGCTTTGTGGGAGCCTAGCCAGTTTGGATGTTCACCTTCCTAGATATGGACGGAGGGGGGAGGTCCTAGGTCTTACCACAGGGCAGAAAACCCTGACTGCTCTTTGGACTGGAGAGGGAGGGGGAAAGGAGTGGGGGGAGGGGGAGAAGGGTGGGAGGAAGGGGAGAAGGGTGGGAGGAGGGGGAGGGAAATGGGAGGCTGGGAGGAGGTGGAAACTTGTTTTTTTTTTCCTCCTTTTCTCAATAAAAAAAGAAAAGAAACTGCTTTGGGCCTATAGCAGACAGAGCTACTCGAGAATAGAGCTCTGTAGAAAAAACTAAACTGAATGCTGGGAGAAAGGAGGCAGAGTCAAGAAGAAGCCATGTAGCCCCATCAGAGACAGAAGCCAGAACTTTAGCCACTAAGCCACATCCACATGGTGATACACAGATTATTAGATATGGGTTAATTAAAATGTAAGAGTTAGCCAATAAGAAATTAGAGCTAATGGCCCAAGCAGTGATTTAATTAATACAGTTTCTATGTGATTATTTCAGGACTGAGCAGCCAGGAACCAACAAGTGGCCTCCCTCCTACAAATATTAAGGCTCAAAATAATTATTTCATAAGCAGATATGGAGATCAGTGGGAAGGAGAGGAAACCAGAGAAGCAGGATGGGGCAGGACAGAAAAAAGCCTTCTGACTACACCTACCCTCATAACAAGGCTACAGAGGCAATCTATTAGAGTAAAGGGTCCAAAGAAATCAAGTAAAAGAGTGAGAGACAGGCACCATTCCTGCTGTTAGGAATGACCAAGAACAACAACTTATAGGATTATAACATACATGCAGAGGACCTATATCAGACACATGCAGGGTTCCTGATTGCTACTTCAGTGTCTGAGAGCCCCAGTTAACCCACCTAGCTGATTCTGTGGGCAGTGTTCTTTTCTCCCTATCTTATTAATGTTGGGGTTATAGGTATAAAGCACTCGTCTTGGCTCTGGAAGAATATTAGCATTCTATTGCTTTTGTTTCCATGGACATGATTATCACTGTACTATTGCAAATATTTATTTCTCATGACTGTGAACCAAGGTACTGTGTAAGGCATCATGATGGTGAAGGTCAACAGCTCCTCTGCAATACTAGGAACTATCAGTTTAAATCATTAGGTATTATACTATGACCATTACATTACTGTTAAAAACACACCATAAAGGGACCCAAAACTGCTGAACATACATAGACAATAAGTATGTGTCAGTATATTATGTGTTTTTAATCTCATCAATTTTGAATGTCGAATGTTGACCGAAGTTTTCTGTCCCACCTGGTTCCCTCAGTTGTTAAGTCCCAAAGAAATCACACAGAGGTCTACATTAATCATAAAATGATTGGTACATTAGTTCAGGATTCTTATTAACTTTTATACCTTATATTAGCCCATTATTCTTGACTATGCTAGCCACGTGGCTTGGTATATCTACTGCCTTGAGCTCAGAAAAGCCTGATTCAGTAATCACACATTTATTGGAAGTTATGGCCAGCATATGTTTCTAAGAAAATGACATGCTTTTTGCTTATTATAATATAAAACACATTACAGGTATACCAAATAGTCCTACAGGTCAGGCAGTTATAGAAAGGTCAAATCATACTATAAAGGATATGTTGAACAAACAGAAAGGGATGGAAGATACCCCTAGAAATAGATTGCAAAATGCTTTATTAACTTTGAATTTTCTTAATGCTAATGAGAAAGGAACAACAGCAGCAGAGAGGCATTGGATAATGGAAAAACCTTCTGACATGAATCAACCAGCATATTTCAAGGATGTGTTGACCTCACAATGGAAACTAGGAGATGTACTCTGTTGGGGAAGGGGTTTTGTTCTTGTTTCCAAAGGAGAAGAAAAATTATGGATATCATCAAAATTAATAAAGATTCGCTTTGAAAAGGAGAAAATTATTGAAACAGAGAAATGAAAGCTTATCCACAATGGTGACAATAATACAGGTGGTAAGGAAAGCCATAGAGGGTTGGGGCAGGGTTCTGCTCTTATCTTTGCAGGAAAATACACATCATCAAAAATTCAAGAGACCCTGGATGTTTGAATGCTGACAGAAGAAAAAAATAACAAGCCACTAAGGCGCATCTAGAAAACAGAATATGGTTTATGAATCCAGGTATGGGTTACACTTACATTTATACACACACACACACACACACACACACACATTAATATATATTAATATATTCATCTTGTTTTGGAGTTGGACAATGGTTCTGTACCTCTCTAAATCCAAGTGTGTTGTTAAAAGGAACATTCAGAGTTTCTGTCTCATGTGGAGTTGAAGAATAGTTATAGTATTTACTTAGTTATGATAAAAGATAAAGTAGATAGAAATATTGTAACTATAATTCTTACTTGATAACTGTTTGTTATATGTAATTTTATTATGTTAAAGTTAAAACCTGCCTATTTACTTAAAAAGAAAAGGGGAAATGGTTTGGGAAGTCAATGGTGACCAACATGTGGTTGACTGCACTCACATAAAGCCTGACAGAGCTTGAGGAGTAATTCTAGACAAAAAAGAATAGAGTTAAGCACAGCTTAATGATAGCAGCATTTTCTCAGGTGGGCTCTGTTTGCTAGAGTCAAGCACTCTCAATTAAGAGAGGCTTTCCTGACTCAACTTTAGCTGTAAAATCTTGTAGCTCTTTTAAGAGGTCCTGCCACAAAACACTTAAATGGTGTTGAAGAAAAGCTGACCACATGCTTTTTTGGCTTTCAGATGTAGCAGGAAAAAAGCCATGCTATTTTAAAATGCTGGCATTCTGGGCTGTCTTGCCAGGGCAAGCTCTGACTCTTTCAGGCAGGAGGTAGAACTATGAAGCATTTGAGTGTGGTCTGTGAGCACACTGCTGGAGCCAGCTTGCTGGCAGGGACCTTGAAACACTGTAGAGTTGTAGCAAGGAACATGGCTCTGGCCAGTACCTCTTCCATGAGGCTGGAATATCAGAAAGCTAAGAAATGGGCTGGATCTAGCCATCAAAGCCACAGCTTTAATCCTTTCAATATTGTTTAGCAAATTAAAGACTCATATGGTCAGAAAAAGATATACAGTAAAGAGAGATTCCAAGATGAAGTATACCTCTAAATGTTTTACAGTGTATTAAAATATATACAATCTTGGGAGAGTAAAGAACAAGGTTGAAGTCCTTAAAATAAATAAAGAGAATAGTTGGGTTTGGTGGTACACACCTTTAATGCTACACTTGAGAGACAGAGGCAGGCAGACCTCTATGAGTTCAAAGTGTGGTGGCACACACCTTTAATCCTAAAGTTGAGAGACAGAAGTAGACAGATCTCTGTGAATTCAAGGTGTGGTGGCACATGCCTTTAGCCCCAGCACCTGGGAGGCAGATACAGGCAGATCTCTGTGAATTCAAGGACTACCTGGTAACAGAGGGACAGCCAAAGATACACAGAGAACCTGTCTCAAAAAGCCAAAAATTAAAAGTAAAAGAAATAGAGGTTAAAATAAAACCATGTAAAGATGAAAAAGCAAAGAGAATCTGGATAATGTATGTTATTATGTTCTCTTTGAATTGTTTGAATGCTGAGGAAGGAGACACAGCTCCTAAAACATATTTGCTTATAAATGCTGCTGAATTAATCAAAGGTAGGTATTTTGAAAATAACTTGACCTTAAAATTGAAGTCAAAAGGTATATTACTTTGGAGAAAAGGTTTTGCTTTTGTTTCCACAGAAAAAGAGAAGGTATGGACTTATTCTGAGTTAAGAAAAATCAGGTTTGATTAAGGAAGACCACCTGAGAAATCTCCAGTAGGAACAGATGGCCTGGATGTCTGAGTTCTACATCCAGAACAGGTTCAAGACTGCTGCCTGACTGATGAGAAGCCAAGGACAATGGCACTGGGTTATGATCCTACTTCATGTTCTAGTTTTGTGGGAGCCTAGCCAGTTTGGATGCTCATCTTCCTAGACCTGGATGGAGCGGGAAGGACCTTGGACTTTCCATAGGGCAGGAACCCTGACTGCTCTTTGGACTGGAGAGGGAGGGGGAGAGGAGTGGGAGGAGGGGGAGGAAAATGGGAGGCTAGGAAAAGGCGGAATTTTTTTTCAATAAAAAAAATCAATTAAAAAATAAGACTGCTGCCTGAGATGATCAAGCCTCACAGGATACTCCAGTCAGGACTTGATAATAATTCTAAATTTTCTTTAGGTCCCCATAAGATTATCAGCAAACCCAACCAGAAGAAAGTAGCTTGGAAAACTAAGCCCAAATTTCCAAAAAAAAAAAAATGGACTATAGATATTTTCATTTCTTTAGGATGTTGGTTACAAGTTTTATGGCTAATGGTTAGGAGAAAAGCTAAACAAAGGATATTAGATTCAGAGTTCTTGTTAAGTAAAACAAAAAAAGAGGGGAAAGTGGTATGGGACAATTGTATTTTGTCAATTATATTTTAAATAAATGCTGATTGGTCAGTAGCCAGGCAGGAAATATAGGCAGGACAACCAGACAGGAAGTAGAGGTGAGCCAAGGAGAACAGGAGAATTCTTGGAAGGAGGAAGCCCATTCCTCTGCAGTTTATGCCCAGCCACAGAAGAAGCAAGATGTGACTGCCTCCCTGAAAAGGATACTGAGCTATGTAGCTAATACAGACAAAAATAATGGGCTAATATAAATTATAAGAGTTAATAAGAAGCCTGAGCTAATGGGTCAATCAGTTTATAACTAATATAGACCTCTGTGTGATTTTTTTTGTGGGGGGGGTTCTTAATGACTGTGGGAACTGGGAAGGAAAGAAAAATCAGTCAACAGTCTAATGACTATATTGCAGTGAATTCATACATGTCTTGGAAGACCAAATTTGGACAGCTGTCTAAAATATCATTTAATTTATTTGTAGTGATCTCATTCACTATTTTAACCCAGAGCAATCTTATAGATGTGATATAAAAGATTAAGAGAGATTAGAGTATTATATATGCATATATATACATAGCTGTTGTTACAAAAGATATTGCTATAGTTATGGCTTCTGAAGGTCCCAGTTATAAAACTATCAGATTATCAAAGAATTGGTAATGAGGAAACACTGTCTTTTTCACCATTTTTCTTAATGATTCAAACTCCCAACATTGTGCTTGACCTAAAGTTTAATAAACAGCTAGTAGTGATTTCTTCGACAAAAACAAGAATTTCTGATCAATCTTCAAACATTCATTAAAGACAAAATATGGCTTTATTTCATTCACACAGGAAGTATAGTATGACCACCCTCACCTGATAAGTATAACAGCAAATGCAATGATAGTGGTCTGCTCCTTATTACACTACATCAAGATATTTATGAGGGCTGGAGAGATGGCTCAGTGGTTAAGAGCACGGTCTCGACTTCCAAAGGTCCTGAGTTCAATTCCCAGCAACCACATGGTGGCTCACAACCATCTGTAATGAGGTCTGGTGCCAAAAAAAGAGATATTTATGAGACAAGGTTGGTAGATTCTGGGGTATGGAACTCCATCAGGAATCTTCTCTGGAGTAATAGCCTTGTAATCTAACAATTTTCAGCCTTGCACAAGTTCTCAACTTGATACTACTCAAATGCCTATAAATAGAATAATAAAAGATGAGATGATGGCCTTTTGTAACAAGAACATTATGATCAAACTGGTCCTAAATACGATGTGGTTTCATGGCATCAAATCAATTGTTGGTTGGTATTAGTATGTTGTCTGTTTCAAAGATGTCTTATCCAAAGTTCCAGAGATGTTGGAGTGTTCCAGTAATGTGCGTGATAGCAGATAACAGTAACTCTGACGTGGTATTAGGTTGAAATCTTCTTATCTTTGGCCTTGACTAAAGATTGTCTTTTTCTGCAACCTCTTCATAGCATCTTTGATTTCCTGGTTCCTCAGACTATATATCAAAGGATTCAACATGGGGATCACCACAGTGTAGAAGACAGATGCAAATCTGTCGAAACTGGAGGAGCCACCAGAGCTGGAATGCAAATAGACAAAGATACCAGAACTATAGAATAGGGAAACAGCTGTCAGGTGAGAGGCACAGGTGTTGAATGCCTTAGACCTGCCCTTAGCTGAAGTGATCTTCAGTATGGATGAGACAATATAGCCATAGGACATCATGATGGGTAAGGCATTTGTAAGCCCAAAAAACATTGTCAATAAGAGAAGCAGAATGTGTGCAAAGAAAGTGTCAGTACAGGAGAGATTTAACAGCTGGGGCATGTCACAGAAGAAATGTTTGATGACATTAGGTCCACAGAAGTGGAGCTGCAGCAAGACACATATCTGAGATAAAGAACTTATGAGTCCTGCTGTATAGCTTCCCATCACCATGAAAACACACAGGGTGGGTGACATGATTGATGAATAGAGCAGTGGGTTACAAATGGCAACATACCTGTCATAGGCCATTGCTGTCATGAGACAAGATTCACTTAACCCCATAATGGAAACGAGAAAGTATTGAAGTAAGCAACCTACATAACCGATCGTTTGCTTTTCCTGGAAGAAGTTGGAAAGCAATTTAGGGACTGTTGAGGTGATATAGCAGAGGTCTATAAAGGACAGATTACTGAGGAAAAAATACATGGGTGTGTGGAGGTGGGAATCCATCCTTATTAAAACAACAAGGGACAGGTTCCAGGTCAGCGCTGTAATGTAAAGTGTGAGGAATATCACAAAGAGCAGGGCTGTGATTTGGGGGAAATCTGAGAATCCCAGGAGGATGAACTGAGTGATCTTGGTAATATTTCCTCCCCCAATCATTACCTCTGTGTTCCTGTTCCTAAAATAAGAAAGGAAATAATACAATGTATTGAGAACTCAAATGATATTACAACTTTATGTTAGAGACATTTTCATAAATATTCCATGAAAAAGCTGGTTTTTGTCCTTGAGAAGAGAGAGGAAGTCAGTGACTGCACCTATGAAAGAATTTGGTGAGATGAGCGTGAGAAAGAGTTGGCACTTAGAGAAACACAACGGTACTGTTAACATCCATGGCTCATTATCCTCACAGCCACAGACATGTACCAAGAGCAAACAGACATTTCAGACAGAAATGGGTTGATGAGGGGTTCCCAATGGCAAAGTTTATAATTTTAATTACTGTGGAATGAGCATGCTTTCATGGTCTCTGTATCTGATTCAATATAGGGAAATTGTTAGAGGATCAGTTATACATTGATACACTCTTGGGATGTAGTGTAACCTTGAAACTTCAAGTATAAAGTAAAAACATGAAAACAAGTGGAAACCCTTGCTATGAGAAAAAGAATAAAAATTCAATAGAAATATATGTTAATACTCACAAAATATACAGAAACAGTAGGCAACACCTTTTGTGTGGGAGATATCTTCTATACCAAGAAATGAACACCACAATACAGATGAGAAACAGGAATGCTCTTCTATTTGAATACATTTGCCTTATATAGTTACTCTTATGAATGTGACCTATGGCTTTCTGTCTTTGTCTCATCTATCTCTTTCTCTCTCTCTCTCACACACACACACACACACAATCACATTCATAGATAAATGCATAGGCACACATATGTGCAAACTCACACAGACATAAAATAAACATGCAAACATACGCAGTGTGAATCATTTCCAAAGAAACACATTAAAAACAGTTAAAACCCAAACAAAAAAGGAAGGGTGTATTTTCCCAATTTTATATATCTGCTATATTTTCATAACAATTTAAGATTTATATTTTAATAACAGAGTGAAAAAGAGAGAGAGATAGAGTGATGATATTCACTTCCTGGCAGCATATCCTTTCATCATGCTAACACTGTGCTGCCTCAGTAGTCTCGTGTATAAATGGAGATGATGAAACTGACCATCCTCTAGCACTGCTCAAGAGACTCAATGACATAAGAGGCTTACATGCAGAGCTCCGTTAATGTTAGCAATTATTTTTCTTGTGATCACCTCCCTTTAAAATGAAGGCAATGGTAGAACAAAGATGATATATCAAGGTCTTTTTGACAAAGTTAATTCCTAAAAAAAAATGGTCTGAGTCAGGATTCAATAACGGTGTTGAGAAACAGTTATTAGAATGTCTACTTCTGCCTAATATTTTCAAATGCTCAGTCGCTCAAATTGCAGATTCTCATTGCTGCATTTGTCTTCCTCCACCGCGAGCTATGTAGATGACAGTGCTGTTGATGAAGGACTGGAGGAGACTTTCTCCTTAGGGTTAAGTGTTGCATTCACTCACATTTGCATGCACCCACAAGTACAAGTGAATGTATTATCAAGTGGTCCCACTCAACTTTGCATTTGAAACTCAGTTAGACTTTAAAGATAATCTCATGTAGCCCTAGCTACCCTCATTATCTCCAATATTCTGAGTGGAAAAAGGAAAGTAACAGAATTTAAGGCACATACTTAAGTCGACAACCACCTCTCATCCAGGACCCATGCCTGATATTTTTAACATAGCATATATTCTGTTTCCTGAACAGCATATAATTTGGGTAAGTAAAAGGGAAACTGAAGAAAAATATACAGGATGTTTAAGTTAGGAGATCGCTGGAGGAAGAGTAAAAAAATCCCCATAAATCTTCTTAGATAGTGAATCCTCCTGCAAAAATGATAGACTCTCAAGATAGCTGATTCTAACTTCAAGTCTTACCCTCTGACCTTCACCCAGACTAGGGGAAGACAGAATCTTGCCAAAGGGTGAAACTGCCAATATTCCAATAATTTTACAGGAGGGGAACCAGTGTATTCCTAACAGATATTTTTGGCCATTGACCTGCCTGTCTAGTGGTGAAATAGTGAGAGAGCAGCACTGGGGATTCCTCTTAAATGTGCTGTTGAAAGCCAAAGTGGAAGGGAAAAGCCAATTATAAAATATGCTACAGACACTTGCTCTTCACCATCATGGTTGTCATGGAGATTTTTCTAATAATTACCAGGCCCAGTTTGCCATTTGCATCACTTCTTAACTTCCCCTGTGATCCTATTATGATACCAGATTGTAACTTTACTGACCTTGGAGGCATTAGATCTCCAAAGGACACAGAGATCTTCCAGTCCCAAGATCTTAATTTCTAGAAGACAAAGTTACGTTCAGAGATAATAAAGGAGTCTCCCAAGACAGCACAATTTGCTAATAGCATAATTTGATATTGATAAATATATACATACAATATAGAAAGTGCTTTATTTTATATAGGTATGCACACATTTTTTTTTTCAGATATCTGTTGTGAATCAATACAGCAGCTCTAACACGTATTGAAGAAGTCAAGGCAGTAAGTTATCTTCCAACTCATGACAAGAAACTGAAATTTAGGACGGAAAATGTCCTATCCTGATCACAACCTAGGGTGTTGGTATCATAAAGTAATAGAAATTTGTGTTGAGAACTGGCAAGATTCTCATTCAGTGAGAGTGCTTGTATCAAGCTTATGACTTAAGCTTTTGGAAACACGTGTTAGGAAGCAAGAACTCTTTCTCAAAATTAGGCATCTGTCCAGCACGCACATAAATACACACCATACATACACACATATCATTGAGAAATAGGGACAGAAAAACTAAAAATCCATAGGCTGGAAAGGATACTTTAAAGCAGTGTTTTCAGACATGACAGGATCATTGCACTTAGGAACTCATAGCAGCTATGGTTACCTGCACAGATCAAACCACACAAATTACAGCCAACATTGGGAGCCCCAAAGGAGCCCACCATTAGTTGAAGAACTTTGGGTCGTAAAAGCTGCTAAAATAGCAAAACTCAATTTCCTTCAAGGAAGTGTGCCTGAGAGGTTGCCCACACTTGGCTCTACACCCATTCTCACATAATTATCACTGAATGGACTCAGGGAAGAATACAAAAAGAGAATGGAGGGAGGCAGATTCTATGTGGAATGTCTGAAAGAGATAGAGGTGTAGCTAGTGGCTGATAAGAACAAATTTTATTTCAAACATTGTGAAACTCTCAGATAATGAGTACAGAAGGGCATATAAGAAACTCTGGAAGGAGGAAATGAAAGGGAGAAATTATATAATTATTCCCTCAAAATAAAAATATCTGGTGAATCTCTAAAGATAACACAGAAATATAATGACAACATGTAGTGTAAAATGAAATTAAGAGAAAAGAGACTAGTTACTATAATATCACATAAAGGTCTTTTGATGCTCTGTTTTAAGAAGGAAGTCTGCTTGCAAAGCTTTCATTGTTTGTTAATTTGTTAACTTGAATGTGGCACAGTCTCATACTGTAGTCCAGGCTAAGATGGATGTACCCAGGTAGGCCTAAAGCCTATGGAAATCTTTCTGCCTTATTTTCTATTTATTGTTCTCTCATTTATTACATCCATTTTTCCCAATCACCCCCACAAACTCCCTTCTCCACCAGATCCACCTTTCCTCCATTTCACTTCAGAAAAGAGCAGGTTGCCCAGGGAATTTAATCCCTGAAACCCCAAGGTACAAATCAGGAGCAGAAGGAGAAAGAGCATGAGCAAGGAACTCAGGACCGCGAGGGGTGTACCCACACACTGAGACAATGGGGATGTTCTTTCGGGAACTCACCAAGGCCAGCTGGACTGGGTCTGAAAAAGCATGGGATACAACCAGACTCACTGAACATAGCAGACAATGAGGACTACTGAGAACTCAAGAACAATGGCACTGGGTTTTGATCCTACTGCACGTACTGGCTTTGGGGGAGCCTAGGCTGTTTGGATGTTTACCTTACTAGACCTGGAAGGAGGTGGGAGGTCCTTGGACTCCCCACAGTGCAGGGAACCCAGTCTGCTCTTCAGGCTGATGACAGAGGGGGAGTTGATTGTGGGAGGGGGAGGGATATGGGAGGTGGTGGTGGGGAGGAGACAGACATCTTTAATAAATAAATAAATAAATAAGAAGAAAAAAGAAAAAAAAATAAGTTGCTTACAGAGTGCATCCATTTACTCAGGTAGTATTTTATTCTTCTGTGGTCTTTGATGGAGCTGAAGACTCCATAATTATAGTTTTCCATATTTATGATTAAAGATAAATAAGATATGAAACTTGACACTAACAAAGATAAAGTAGATGATAAATTCTTTGCTTTAATTTTACCAAGTACAAATAGAATAAATATTATAGCTGTAATTCTTCCTTGATACCTATTTTGTTATATGTAATTTTGCAATATTAAAATTAAACCTTTCTTTGTAATTAGGAAGAAAAGGAGAAGTGATACGTGATGTTCTTCTGTATTCTGTGAATATGTGTTGCTGAGTAAAGCTGTTTGGGCCTATGGCAGGGAATAATAGAGTTAGGAGGAAAATCTAGACAGAGATACAAGTAAAGAATGGCAGGATGTGGGGAGATACCAGTGGGCTGCCAGGACAACAAGATAAACTAGTGAACAGCTATCACCACAAAGACAGGAAGTTTTACACAGATTATTAGAAATGGGTTAATTTGTATGTAAGAACTAGCATGTAATAAGCATGAGATATCATCCAAGAAATAACAAATATTGAGTAGGGTTTCCCTCTGTATGTTGTGAATATCATTGGTTAATGAAGAAACTGCTTTGGGCCTATAGCAGACAGAGCTACTCGAGAACAGAGTTCTGCAGGAAAAACTAAACTGAATGCTGGGAGAAAGGAGGCAGAGTCAAGAAGAAGGCATGTAGTCCCATCGGAGACAGACGACAGAACTTTAGCCAGTAAGCCACAGCCACATGGTGATACACAGATTATTAGATATGGGTTAAATTAAGATGTAAGAGTTAGCCAATAAGAAATTAGAACTAATGGTCCAAGCAGTGATTTAATTAATACAGTTTCTGTGTGATTATTTCAGGACCAACAAGTGGCCTCCCTCCTACAAATATTAAGGCTCAAAATAATTATTTTATAAGCAGATACGAAGATCAGTGGCAGGAGATGAAACCAGACAAGCAGGATGGGAAAGGACAGAATAAAGCCTTCTGACCACACGTACCCTCACAACAAAGCTTCAGAGGCAATCTATTATGGTAAAGGGTCCAAAAATCAAGTAAAAGAGTGAGAGACAGGCACCATTCCTGTGGTTAAGAATCACCAAGAACAACAACCTATAGGATTATAACATATATGCAGAGGACCTTTATCTGACACATACAGGGTCCCTGATTGCTGCTTTTGTGTCTGAAAGCCCCAATGACCTCAGCTAGCTGATTCTGTGGGCAGTGGTTTTTTTCTCCCTATCTTATTAATGTTGGGGTTATAGGTATAAAGCACTCATCTTGGCTCTGGAATAATATTAACATTCTATTGTTTTTTTCATGGACATGTTTATCACTGCACTATTACAAATATTTATATCTCATGACTGTGAACCAAGTTATTGTGTAAGTCATCATAATGGTAAAGGGCAAAAGCTCCCATGCAATACTGGGAAATATCAGCTTAAATTGTTAGGTATTATACTAGGACCATTTTATTACTTTTTAAAAACATGCCTTAAAGGGACTCCAAACTACTGAACATATATAGACAATAAGAATGTGTTATATCTTGTGTGTTTTTAATCTCATTAATTTTGAATGTCCAATGACTTAGACTCTATTGCAATGAATTCATACAAGTCTTGGAAGGCCAAATTTGTGCAGCTGTTTAAAATATCAATATATGTTTATGTGTTGATCTTATTCACTATATTAACCCAGAGCAATCTTGTGGGTGTGATATAGAAGATTAAGAGAGATTAGAATCTTAATGTGTGTGTGTGTATGTATTATAGCTATTGGTCCAAAAGATATTGATATACGTCATGGCTTTTGAAGGTCCCAGTAATAAAACTATCAGATTATCAAAGAATTGGTACTGAAGAAACACTGTCTTTTTCACCATTTTTCTTAATGATTCAAACTCCCAACTTTGTGCTTGACCTAAAGTTTAATAAACAGCTAGTAGTGATTTCTTCGACAAAAACAAGAATTTCTGATCAATCTTCGTAAAAAAAAACATTAAAGACAAAATGTGGCTTTATTTCATTCAAACAGGAAGTATAGTATGACCACCCTCACCTGATAAGTATAACAGCAAATGCAATGATAGTGGTCTGATCCTTATTATACTACATCAAGATATTTATGAGACAAGGTTGGTAGATTCTGGGGTATGGAACTCCATCAGGAATCTTCTCTAGAGTAATAGACTTGTGATCTAACAATTTTCAGCCTTGCACAAGTTCTCAACTTGATACTACTCAAATGCCTATAAATAGAATAATAAAAGATGAGATGATGGCCTTTTGTAACAAGAACATTATGATCAAACTGGTCCTAAATACGATGTGGTTTCATGGCATCAAATCAATTGTTGGTTGGTATTAGTATGTTGTCTGTTTCAAAGATGTCTTATCCAAAGTTCCAAAGATTTTGGAGTGTTCCAGTAATGTGCTTGATAGCAGATAATAGTAACTCTGACGTGGTATTAGGTTGAAATCTTCTTATCTTTGACCTTGACTAAAGATTGTCTTTTTCTGCAACCTCTTCATAGCATCTTTGATTTCCTGGTTCCTCAGACTATATATCAAAGGACTCAACATGGGATCACCACAGTGTAGAAGACAGATGCAAATCTGTCAAAACTGGAGGAGCCACCAGAGCAGGAACACAAGTAGACAAAGATACCAGAACTATAGAATAGGGAAACAGCTGTCAGGTGAGAAGCACGGGTGTTAAATGCCTTAGACCGACTTTAGCTGATTTATTTTTATAAAGGACAGACCATATAGCTGTAGGATATCATGATGGCTAAGGCATTTGTAAGCCCAAACAACATTGTTAATATAGCAAGCAAAACCTATGCAAAGAACGTGTCTGTGCAGAATTGATTTAACAGCTGGGGCATGTCAGAGAAGACATGTCTAGTGACTTTAGATATACAGAAGTGGACCTGCAGCAAGGCACATATCTGAGATAAAAAAAAAAACTTATGAGCCCTGCTGTGTAGCTTCCTATCACCATGTGAGAACATAGGGTGGGTGATAAATGGCAGCATACCTGTCATAGGCCATGGTTGTCATGAGGCAAGATTCGCTCAGTCCCGTAGTGGAAAAGATAAAGTATTGAACAATGCAGCCCATAAAGCTGATAATTTGCTTTTCCTGGAAGAAATTGAACAGCGTATTTGGGACTGAAGAGTTGATACAGCATATGTCTACAAAAGATGAATTTCTGAGGAAGAAACACATGGGTGTGTGCAGCTGGGAATCCATCCTTATTAAAGCAAGAATGGACAGGTTCCAGGTCAGCGCTGTAATGTAAAGTATGAGGAATATAACAAAGAGCAGTGCTATGATTTGAGGGAACTGAGTAATCTCGTCAGAGGATGAACTGAGTAATCTCAATAATATTTCTTCCCCCAGCCAATAACTCAGGTCTCCTGGCCCTTGAATAAGAAAAGAAATAGAAATATGCATTGCTGACTCAAGTGAATTTATAACATTATTTTAATGAGAGTCATTTTTAAACAAATAGCAACTTTGTAAAACAATGCCTAAGGAATGATGTGATCCTCACACACATAAACATGAATACAAATATACAAATAAGTATATACACAAGCCTGTGAGTAGGCACACAGAGACTAGGATCATACAGTCGTGATTTATAATTCTGGCACATAAATAACATATGTTTATGTGATGTTATGAAATCTGTATTCCTAGAAAACTGTCACATGAAGATTTCCAAAATAAACTTTAAGATATCATTTCCTGACATTGGTTTAGAGTACTAATACTGTTAAAAATTACTTATCATATTCATAATAATTTCCACAAATTTGCTTAACAAAGTATCTCAAAACTGGCCTGGATCATAGTGTCATGATTTGTTCTTCTGACAGATTTTGGGAACATAAAATCTTATCTACCTAGAAAGGTTTAAAATTGATCTTCTTATGGAAGTGTCATATGAGGGGCTTCAGAAGAAGGTGGGTAATACCCATTCTTGATCCCAAATGATGTCTCATTTGTGAATATACACCTCTAAAAAACAGGACAGTCAGATTAATTTTATTGATTTGGCAATTCAGTTCTGATTCCCCTTGCTCTGTATTAAATTATCCCACTGGCTTCAAAAAAAAAATAATCTTGAGCACTTACTGTAGAGACAACAGCCGAAGTCCATGACTAGAAAGTAGCTGAGATGCTAGAGCCAGCGAGGCTCAGCCTGCACAGGGGTGAACATTGGCTGTCCCCAGATTCTGATTGTTATTATCTCTGATTGTCAACAATCATGACTAAGAGTTACACCTTGGGAGAGTGATACCAGGTCTCCAAGTTCCTTAGATGTCTTCAGCCATATACTCAGTGAAACACAATGACTCCAGGCAGCTGTAGATTCATAATCAGCACCCATGCAGATCAAACCACCCAGAGACAATGAAATCAAATGAAAAGACCTTATTCTTTGGACTTTTCTTGACTTTGAGAACACAGGGTCCATAGACAGTCATGAACTAAAGGGCTTTGACACAGAAAAGGCTTAAAGCAGATATTTTCTCTCTGAAATACTCCAGAAATATTTTTGTTCTGACAGTTATAATGTTAGAGGTCTCTGTTTCATTAGAAATAATACTTATTCCCTATGTTCCATGAAAAAACACTGTTGTCCCTCAGGAGTAAGAGCCAGCCAGTCATAGCACCTATGAAAGATGTCACAGAGATGAGCATGAGAAAGAGTCAGCACTTAGAGGAAAGCAACTGTACTGTTATCATCCATGGCTTGCTAGCCTCACAGTAACAGACATGCACAAAAGACCAAATTGAGATTTCGGAAAGAAATGGGTTGATAAGGAATTTCAAATGACAAATTAATAATTTTAGCTAATGTGGGAAGAGCATGCCTTCATGATCTCTGAGGTCTGGTTCACCATAGGAAAATTATTAGAGGATGCATTATATACTGATACACTCTTGGGATGGAGTGTAATTCCAAAATATAAAGTATAAAGTAAAGATACAAAAATAAGTGGAAACTATGGTTAGGAGAAAAAGAATAAAAACTCACTTCAATGTAAGTTAATTCTAACAAGATATACAGACGGTGCACAACACCTTTTCTGTGGTAGCAATCTTCTAAAGCAACCAGGAATGGGCACTGATAAGTGCAAGGAATGCTCCTCTTTCATGTATAAGTTTTCCTTGCCTAATTACTCTCATACATGTGGGCTATGTCTCTCTGTTTTTATCTCTCTCTCTCTTTCTTTTCACACTCACATACATAAATAAACACACAGGCACTCATCAGCACACACACATACTCTTTTTACTAATGTTCTGCATCTTGCGAGACAGTTTAAAATAGAAAAGCTGTAAAAGTTTCAACTGTATAAACACAGCTTATCTCATAAGAACATGGCAAGCTTAATGAAATGTGATGAGAATAATAAATATGTATGTATTTCTGAGTGAGAAAAGTTTGAGAAACTTACATGGACAGCTAGGAGAGTATTAGCCATGTCTGGAGTGGGTGTGTCTGATAACTCCATTGTTAAATATGATGTTTCAGGGATGACCAAAGGCCACAATGGAGAGCCATTTGGGGAAATAGATAAGAACTCCTGAGAAAATTGGGAACTTGGTGAAGGGAGAAGTGAGGGTGAAAGGCGAGGGGGAGTGAAGAAGGAAAGGGGGAGGAGAACATAAGGGAATAGGATGGCTGAGATGAAGGAAGGACAGAGTGGGAGAGTGGGAAAAGAGATATATTATATGAGGGAGCTATGGTGGGGATAACAAGAAACCTTGCACTAGGGAAATTTCCAGAATCCACAAGGATGACCCCAGTTAAGACCCTAATGATGTGGGATGTCCTTCTGTATATGTGTTGCTATATTTGTTGATAAATAAAGCTGCTTCAGCCTATGGCAGAGCAGAATAAAGCCAGATGGGAAATCCAAGCAGAAATATAGGGAGAGAGTAGGTGGAATCAGGGAGATGCTGTGTAGGTGCTTATGGATAAAGATGCCAGCCACCAGCCAGAATCTTACCAGTAGGCCACAACCTCATGGCAATACACAGATAAATAGAAATGGGTTAATTTAAGATTTAAGAGTTAACTAGAAATATGCCTAAGCTATTAGTAAAACGGTGTTGTAATTAATATAGTTTCTTCATAATTATTTGGGTTTGGTGGCCAGTAATGAACGAGCAGTCTCCACCTACAGAATGGTACCCAAATGACTGGGGCTAACAAGCATGGCTTGCCACCCACTCTAGGTCTAAGTCCTTGTATGCCCACTTGGGTTTAAGAGGAAAGTATCTAAGAGCATGGCACTCAGCATCTGCTCCTGGGAAATCAGCTGAATCAGGTTTGCTAGTCATGCACAGGCAGAAAATCATGGCAGATTCCTGCCACCATACACAGAGATATTTGCAGGCCTTGCAGTGTACTGCATAGCAGATTTAGCTTTTACTCAGATAAAAAGGTTTTATGTGCCGCATTCTCCTTCCCTGAATTGAGATGGTGAGCTCAGCTCCTACCTGGCAGTCCCAGAGCTGGTGGTAAAGGTACCTCTACCATAGGCAGAGAGAGTCGGAGCCAGCATCCAGGGCCTCTGAGACTACACTGCTTGCCATTTTAAAATGCTCCTTGTCAGAAAAGGATTTCAGATACACAATAAAGACAGATTCAGACAAAAATAAACCTCTGAATAGATCATAGTGTGTTTAAAAACTACACATAGGCTTTGGAGATAGAGGGAAAAGAGTATGGATAGTTATAAAAAGAAGTAAAGTCTTTAAAGAGACAGTGAAAGTAATATAAAAGAGTACAGACCTTCATAGATTAAAGATATAAAGAAAAATAAACTATGTAAAGATGAAAATACACAGTTTGGATTATATATATTACTGTGTTTTATTTAAATTTTTGACTGTGAATGAGTTAAGTACAGAGAGGCATTCTATTGTACAGCTGTTAAGATAAACCACCATATATATTTTAAAGGTGTCTTGACTTGAAAATTTGGGTCTAAGGATATGTTGCTTTAGAAAAGAGGTTCGGTTTTTGTTTCCACAGAAGATGAGAAACTGTAGATTCTGTTTTTATAACATGGCTTGATGGAACAAGACCCCTCCCAGACAGCTCTGTGAGCCCTAGAAATGTTTGGCACAATAAACAGCAGGAAATAGTTTGGAGAAAACTGCTCCCAAATTCCCAAAATGATTTTTTATGGATGTTTGTTCTTACTTAAAGAGGGATAAGATATGGAGATAAATATTTTGCATTGGTATGGATCTTGGTCTATTGATATAAATTTAAGCTTAACTTGGTTACACTGTGTATATTTACTTCTGCTCTTGTTTAAGGTATTATGTATGTGTAGCTCATTTAAAAATGTAATGTATTATTAAAACTTACAGATTAATATAAAGTCATTTATAATAGTTAAACTTGTAGCCATGTTAGTTAGGTTTTCTAGATGTACAGAGATATATTTCAGATGGATAGGTATTCTTCAAACCTTTCAAATATTAACACAATATGGCATTTGAGGGAGAACATGAGCAAAGAAGTCGGGACCACGAGGGATGCACCCACCCACTGAGACAGTGGAGCTGATCTATTGAGAGCTCACCAAGACCAGCTGGACTGTGACTGAAAAAGCATGGGATAAAACTGGACTCTCTGAACATGGCGAACTATGAGGGCTGATGAGACGCAAAGGACAATGGCACGGGGGTTTGATCCTACGTAATGTGATGGCTTTGTGGGAGCCCAGCCAGTCTGGATGTTCACCTTCCTAGATATGGACGGAGGTGGGAGGTCCTAGGTCTTACCACAGGGCAGAAAACCCTGACTGCTCTTTGGACTGGAGAGGGAGGGGGAAAGGAGTGGGGGGAGGGGGAGAAGGGTGAGAGGAGGGGGCTTAGGGGGGAAAGGAGGGGGAGGGAAATGGGAGGCTGGGAGGAGGTGGAAACTTGTTTTTTTTTCTCCTTTTCTCAATAAAAAAAATAAAATGTTTTAAGAACTTATGAACCTTTATGACAATGAGATACATCTGTTCCTGGCCACATCCAATCTACATCAGAGGATGATAGGCTTCAAAGAGGCTCTTTATAGAGTTTTTTTAGCCATTTGAGCAAGAAACTGATCTTTCCTGGACTGCTTGATAGTATGATGTATGAACTGGACATACAGGATCCACAGAAAAATGACTGCTGAGCTTGCCTAAAGGTGAGACAGCCCTTCAAGCTTCCTGCTTCATTAAAAAGTCTACCAGACATTCTGCAGGATACAGAAGAAAGTGTCTGAAAACAGATAATAGTGGTAAAACATTCTTTCAAATTTCCTGCTTCATGGAAAACTTTGATGGATACTACAGGCCTATAGGCTGAAGATAGATGCCCCGGTGTTATAGAACTTTGGGTGACTGCCCAGGCAATGACATGTCTGTCATTTCTAGAGTATTGGAAGTTGCTTAAAATGAACTTCCTGTTTACGTAGGTAATATTATATCTTTCTTGGGTCCTTGAAGAGTTGAAAACAGATAATTATAGTTTTTCTTAGTTATGATAAAGGATGAATTAGATATAAAGCTTTAGACTCATAAAGATAGGATAGATAATAGAGTGTTTTCCTTATTTCGTAAAATGTAAATGGACTAAATATTGTAACTATAATTCTTGTTTGAAAACTGCTTTGTATATGTTAAAATTGAAACCTTTTTCATTAGACAGAAAAGGGAAAATAATGTGGGATGTCCTTCTATATAGGTGTTTCTTTATTGGTTGATAAATAAAGCTACTTTGGCCTATGGAAGAACAGAATAAAGACAGGCAGGAAACATAAACAAAGATATAGAGAGAGGAGGCAGATTCAGGGAGAAGTTATGTCCTTACCAAAGGAGAAAGGCACCAGCCCCGCCAAAACTATACTGGTAGGTCATGGCCTTTTAGGAGTTTGCAGATTAATAGAAATGGGTTAATTTAAGATGTAAAAGTTAGCTAGAAATATGCCTAAGTTATTGACCAACCAGTGCTGTAATTAAAATAGTTTCTGTGTAATTATTTGGTCTGGGTTACTGGGAATGAATGAGCAGTCCACACCTACACCCTAAGCAATAGTAGAGAGGGTAACTGAACTGGCCTTTACCTGTAATCAGATTGATGACTTCCTTAATTGTCATCATAGAAACTTTATCCAGTAACTGATGGAAGCAGATGCAGAGATCCACAGATAGCACTGGGCCGAGCTCCCAGAGTTCAGTTGAAGAGAGCGAGGAGTGATAATATGAGCAAAGGGATCAAGATCATGATGGGATACCCACATATACAGCTTGCCTGAGCTAGTAGGAGCTTTCTGACTATGGATTGACAGCAGGGGAATGTGCATGAGCCCAACCTAGGACCCTTAAATGTGCATGACAGTCATGTGGTTAGAGCAGTCTATGGGGCAGTGGAATTAGGATTTATCCCCAGTTCTTGAAATGGCTTTTTGGAGCCCATTTTCTTTGGAGAGATATCTTACTCAGCCTAGAAACAGTGGGGATGGCCTTGATTCTGGCTCAATGTGATATGTCAGACTTTGTTGACTCCTCATGGGAAGCCTTGCCCTCACAGAGAAATAAATGGAGGTTAATTGGGGGAAGGTGGAAAGACCAGGAGGAAGGGATAAAAGGGGACCTGGGATTGGCATGTATAAAGGGAAATTATTGTTTAAAAAATATTGTGATCTGTCTGGTGGATTTACACATGAGCATTCTGTCATGTCGTTATACTCAGTTTGTCACTTACAACTAGAAGCCATGAGCCAAAGACATGCATTAGAATAAAAGCTAATTCCTACCATTTCAAAGACATAACCCTAGTAAACAAAAATGCAGTGAAAAGAATTCCAGAGTAGGTGGAAAGTTGAGATATGTGGAAAAGTGTACTTTGCTCTTAGGAAATTTGAAACTCAGTCAATTGTTATTTTTGTTACAAGATTTCAATTTCTTGCTCTTAAGATCAGATAGGCTTTATAAAAATCTTACTTGGCCCTATTATCTCCATTGTTATAACAAGAAAATGGAAAGTCGTAGAACTTAAGGTACATATTTAAGAATTCAACAACTACTTCTTATTCAGGCACAAACATGATATTTTAAACATAAAATATATTCTTTTCTCAGAACAACATATAATTTGGGTAAGCACAAATGGAAACTGAGAGAAAATATACAGAATGTGGAAGTTAGGAGACTGGCTAAGGGAAGAATAAAAAAATCCCACAAATCTTATTAAATGGAGTCTGAGAGGTTAAACATCTCTGACCAGAGACTTTGTGGGACCAGGCCCAAATCAGGGACATCTGTGGGAATGGGGCCCAGAAAAGGGACATTTATGAAAACAAATTTGAGCCAGTGACCTAGGCTGAAGCAGGCCCGAGCCAGCAAACTCCACAGGAACAGGTACAAGGGAGCAACTGCTAGGGGTGTAGGACTGAGCCAGGACTTCTGCTGCTCCAGGCACAAGTCTGGGACCTCCAAGGGAGTAGGCAGGAAACAGAGATTTCTTCAGATTCAAGCAGAAATCCAGGACCTAAGAGGGAGTAAGCCTGAGCCAGAACATCTGCCCAAACAGGCCCAAAGCAGCAACCTCAGCAGAAAAAGCCCCAAGCAAACAAGGAGGATGCCTAAACAACCCCTGGTATTTCAGAGTAAATCCCAGGAATGCCAAGCAACTTCTAGGAATGTGGAGTAACTGACAGGGTGACTGAAACTGTGACCCTGACTTCACCATGAGGAGCAACCATCTGAGCTTTGGATCCACTGACACCTGAAAGATTAATCATCAGAATCAAAAACAGCCCAACTACCCCATCAGAAGAAAAGATGAAGGAACAAGGTAAGAACACATACAACACCATAAAAAACAACACAACACCAATAAAAACTCATGTCCCTACAACAGAAAGACTTGAACAACAAAATATAGAGGAAACAGAAAAAAAAATGACCTAAAAATAGCTTTAGGAGAATGTTTGAGGCTCTTAAAGAGGAAATGAAAATTTCCCTCAAAGAAATGGAGGAAAAGACAAACAAAAAATTAAGAGATATCAACAAATTCCTTAAATAAAACCAAGAAAAATCAAATATATGAAAGAAATTATTCAAGACTTAAAACTTAAATAGAGGCAATAAAGAAAACACAAGCTGAGGATGGATTTATAGAAGCATAAATCATGAGAAAATGATCAGGAACCACAAATGCAAGCATAAACAGAAGAATACAAGAGATGGAAGAGAGAATCTTAAGTGCTGAAGATACAAAAGAGGAAATAGACTCATCAGTCAAAGAAAATGTTAAATCTAAAGAAAGCTTAACACAAAATATCCAGGAAATATGGGACACTATTTGACAAGAACTTTATGTCTTTGAAGAAAGAAATTAAAGAAGATACTAGATAATGGAAAGATTTCCCTCCCACACTCTTGGATAGGAAGGATCAACATAGTAAAAATGGCAATCTTACCAAAGGTAATCTATAGATTCAATGCAATCCCCATCAAAATCACAACACAATCCTTCAAAGACCTTGAAAGAACAATAATCAACTTCATATGGAAAAACAAGAAACCCAGGATAGCCAAAACAATCCTGTACAACAAAGAAACTGCTAAAGGCATTACCATCCCTGACTTCAAGCTCTATTACAGAGCTACAGTTGTAACACGAATGGGGGCCTGCTTGTTGTTGGGGTTTTTGTCCCACCCAGTACCCCACAACTGTTTAAGCAGGCCCCTTCATTTTACATACAGTAATGAAAACAGCTTGGTATTGGCATAAAAACAGAGACAATTACCAATGGAATTGAATTGAATGCCTGGATATTAATTCACACACATATGAACACCTGATTTTTGTCAAAGAAGCAAAAAAGATACAATGTAAAAAAAAG